>NC_085842.1:239227175-240444675 GCF_035594765.1 Anolis carolinensis
ATTTATCTCCCATTCTTCTAACCCCCCCCCCCCGGGGGGGGACCCTGACAGGGGACAGACGGACTCAGGGCGGCCTCACATTTGGCAACCATTAGATGCCAAGAAACATAATATTTAAACAATTACGACAATTACATGTATATCTGTTATCAGAATAAAAAACCCCAAGTGGTTTCATTCCTTCTCTCCTGTATTTCTCTATCTCTTTCTGTGTGTATTGTTCTATTTTGTTGTTAATACCCTGTTTCCCCTAAAATAAGACATCCCCAAAAAATAAGACCTAGTAGAGGTTTTGCTGAATTGCTAAATGTAAGGCCTCCCCTGAAAATAAGACCTAGCAAAGTTTTTGTTTGGAAGCATGCCCAACAAACAGAACACCAGCGCATGCAGGATTGGTAAATGTACGTACCATAGAGTGTTATACATGGAAATAATGGTAGTAACAAGAAATTCTTGATAGGATTCACAGTTTGTCTGGTTATGCTGGTTTGTGATGACAACTATTGTACGGTATATAATAAACGTTCATTTTTTTGTTCGACAATAAATGTGAATTCTTCTTCATGAAAAAATAAGACATCCCCTGAAAATAAGACCTAGCACATCTTTGGGAGCAAAAATTAATATACGACACTGTCTTATTTTCGGGGAAACACGGTACTATATACATAAGGATCAATTTGACCTAAGACTGGGTCCATCCTCATTTTAGAACAAGTCTTATCAGCTGTAACCGATACAGTCATGAATTTGGATGCATTCAGAATGTTTTGAAATTCTGGAAGGAATAAGATTCGTAATGAGCTCTGAAAGAGAAGAATGGTTTCCCACTTCTTTGGGTATAGATTTTTCAGTGAGTGAAACACGTTCTAAAATAAACTTGCGATACATGATAATAAAGAAATTTATCTAAAGGAAATGGTTCTAGTGTGTGTTTCAGCTTTTCAGTTTTATAACTGCAATACACTTTTGATGATTTTTGAAATGCTTTTGAGTTTAAATGAAAATCACATCGTGTATTGATTTGTCTGAGATAGAGCTAAAATTGTTGGCCAAACAAACAACTCCCCTGGACCCTATATAACAAACACAGGCTAGTATCCTGTTGATGATAAATGCTTGTGTATATTCCTATATGGAAGCAATTGGACTATTTTGCCAGCTGCAGAAATGCCATATCCCATTCAACCTTGCAGAATAGGATGAACTTATATTATATCATTGTGCAAGAATATGCATTTTACTTCAATATGTGTTGATGTAGATTGCATTCATACACAATACACATTGGGGTCTGCAGTGCCATATTTCTCTGCCATCGTAAAACTGTTGTGTAGCGTTCTGTCTCTGTCTCATAGAATCTCAGTCATAAATATAAACCCATCTCCCATCTGTACTTCAAATTAACAATGCATATAATTTAGAACATATTCATTCCCTTCTATGTCTGTCCCTAAAGTGACATTCGGTTTTGAAGTACAGTGTTCCCTCACTACTTCGCAGTTTGTTTTTTGCAGATTCGCTGTTTAGCGGTTTTTCAATAAATTCTAAAAGAATATTATAAATCATTTAAAAATTACAATTTACAGCCTAAGGAAGGGAGAAAGGAGAAGCCGAAGAGAGAGAAAAGGAGCCCACGCGGCAATGGGAGGAGAACGAGGCGATTTACCAACACACGATTGGTTGATAAAGACTTAAAATAGTGTATAACAACTAAAATAATGTATAAATATATAGCGTCCCTACTTCGTGGATTTTCACTTATTGCGGGTGGTCCTGGAACCTAACCTAAGTGAGGGAACACTGTACTGGTCAAAATACACATTAGTGATTGATTTGTAGGGATGGAGACGGAAAACTGACATACATCCCATGGAGATTTGTGCCCCCCTGTCTTTCCCTTACCTGAAATGCCCAACCCGAACACCATACCTTATTGTCTACGCAAAAAAACCCATGGATATGAATGTCTAAATCTGTTTTGAAAAAGAAATGTTTGGCATTTTGGATTGAAAGCCCATACTGAGCAGTTGGGCTTTTCTTCCAGTCTTCTTCCTCCTCCTCCTCTAATTAGTAGGGGTTTACTGTTAGTTATTTTCCCCTATATGACACAAAAATCATGTGTTCTGCAGTTATACAGGCAAGGAAGAATGCATAAGCTGATGCAACAAAATGCTAGGCTTTTCAATAAGAACTTCCATCATTTAAGCCACATTGTAATTTCATCTTTTTTCTGTAGAAGCAATAAATACTGTGAATTAGGAAAGAAATTTGATGAGGGAAATGTAGCTCAGTATGGGCAGGACCTAACTTGTTGGAGCTGATCTCGCCTGGGTCAAAGGTACCATATTTTGCTGTGGGGAGCATTGTTTTGCAATGCTCTGGTTCAGAGCACCAGAAGAGTCATCATGGGAGGAGAACACGGCTGGTTGTCAGACACATGCCATAAAAACTTGATGTAGGATTCCTCAAAGCCATCTTATTATAAGAGGGTGTCTTGGAAAGTACCCTGGGCCTGGCTTTTAGAAAGCACTCCCACAGACTTTAGAATTTGGTGGAATAGGTAGTTCAGTATTCTTCGTGCTGTGGTAGAACTGAAAGTTTTAATTATCTCTCTACATTGTCATGTACTATTCTAATGAACTGTTACACTCTTTCCCGTCTATGAGACCACATGTAGTTACTCTTCACATAAATAAATTTCAGAAATACTATTTTTAAGAGTTTGATTCTGAAATTAGAAAGTCTGACTGGTTACAGATTTATCTTCATTAGATGGTCCAATTTTTGCACCGGCTCGCTGACTAGCAACTAATTGTGCTTAGTCCTGTCTGGTTTTTCTTTCATTTCAGTCCTTTGTTCATCTCCTATTCATGAAATGTTTGTTTCCAACAAACATGGATTTATAGCCAAGCACTAAGTTCCTGGCATTCACCAAAGCAGGAGCAGAAGGATTATGGTAACCCATGGATGTGTAGTCTCTTGAAAACTGCTGCTTGTGAGATCTGCTTCGCTGAAGGAGGAACAATAGCAACTAGACTGCAGCTAATTAACACCATTCTTTAACATGGTTTTTTTATGGTAGCATGGCTAACCTGTAGTTTTTTTCTAAATGCATTCTATTTTTTGGAATTCACACTTAATGTTTTCATATGTCATGTATTTGAATAACGCAGTTTTGTTTTGCTGAATTTTGTCAAGTTAGAATTGCAGCATTTGAACATGAATATATTAATAATCTACGTTCAAAGTTATGAAACTAGGGTTGCGATTATACACAAATGCTTATTTTTTAACATAACCCTTCCTCTCCGAGATGTTCTAAAAGAAAAATTATCTTGAGCAGGATTGCTTCATATGCGAACAAGAGTATAAAAGAATTTTCTGAAAAACTATTTGTTGATATTTGGCAGCAATCTTCATTTCTCAAAGTGGTGTTTTCCAGATGTTCTGGACAATAAAATTCCCATCAGGTCCCACTAGCATTTCCAATGGTAAGACATGTGGCTCAAAGTTCAGAACATCTGGAAGGCACCAGGTGCGAGGAAACGGTCTTAACCTCTAAACATAATTTATCCATATTTAGGAGTACATCTTACAACCCAGGATTATTATAAGATATGCACTGGGCTATCTCCCTCCCTCCCTCCCTTCCTTCCTTTCTTTCCATACCTCCTTTGGTTTATTCTCTCCATTTCCCCAGGGAAGACCATGGAGGAGGAAATGATTAACTGATGCACTACATTATTTTGAGGCTGGGGGGGGGGGAACCCAGCAACCAGGCAATAAAACTGTTTAGCATACGGATTTAATTCTGACTTTTCTGTATTGGGATTGTAAATAATATTTCCAATGCTGTATTTGTAATAATGTATATGTTGTGCCAGTGGGAGAGTTAAAAATGACGACATAGCTGCAGGAATGTAGCATTAGCCTAGTAAACTGAATACAAGTTTTTACTATGAACATATATGTTCATGTATGTGCTCATAGTTAGACCATGGCTGTTTCACACATTTAATGCAATACATTTTGTTTGACAGTTAAATTTCAGAGTTGAGTCAAGTTTTAAAAAATTATATGTATTTCAATTGAATATATCCTGTGTATTTATTTTCCCAATTGAAATTTATATTTTTAGGATCATACTGTATAAAGCTGCTTTGTATAATTATTTCCCATAAAGTTCTCTTAGAATGTTTTAGCTGTTCATAGGTAGATTAAATGCCAATCTCTTATCCAAAGTGAATTGAAAATTTGATTTTGATGAGGGCTTTGTTATCTCTCTCTCTCAATAGTAAGAAATAATGCAGAGTTGCCATTAATGGCTGACCTCTGTAGAGTGGAGACATGTAACTGAACAATACCTTCCATGAATAGAAAGAATTACTAGAAGCGATAAAATTTAAGTACAGTGAAAAAATGGGGAAACTGCTAGATGTTTGTAAAAGTAATTCTAAAATGTAGTTCAGGCGAGGGGTGGGAAACCAGACTTTGATCCCCATGGGGTTCTTCCTTTTCTTTTCCATAAAGACTTTGAAAGTCCATTACAACCAATGTAAATAATTGTGCTGTATTTCTTTTTGATGGTGGAACAATTTACCAGGTGAAAGCAATACTGTGCTATAAGGATAAAATTATATTCTTCACATTTAAGTTATACATCAACAAAATGTCACATAGAGAGATGAAAGAAAGATAGAAGTGTAGTAGTTAGGATGAGCCTGCTGAAATGAAGTACTGGGATAATAAGAGTTTGTGAAAGTCTCCATTATTCCTTTTTTTCCACAGTTTTAAGCTTTGAAGTACAGTAGCTAGAATGTACACACATACCTTCTTTTTTAGTAGTGCAGGTAACAGTAAAAAGGAAAAAAGCAAAGAAATAAGGAGAGGCAACTAGTGTGCCTGATTTAATAGTAAGATATAAGACAACACAGTTTGTTAAAAAAATTCAGTTTCACTCTTGCCAGAAGGATCTTCACAACCCAAAACCAAAAGAAAAAAAAAGAAACCAATTGGCAGACTGTAGAGTTAAGTAGACATGTGTTAGAAATTGACAGTCATCCAAAGAATAGAAGATTGTGTATAGAATTAAAAAAAAGTTTGGTTTCTAGAAAAACTCCCAGACTAGTGAGGTATTATGAGTTTTAGCTACTCCAAATAAGAAATCTGAAATCAGCACTCACACCTCAATCTAGCTATACTAATGAAGGCCTCCAAACACACTTATTTGACAAGTTATTAAATGGAAGTTGAAAACTCTTCCTTTCATGCAGGCATACTTCTTTTTTTTCTTGTTGAATATCTTGCGCTTTAGAGTGCAAATATTTGTAGGAAACGTAAACTAGTGACTAAAGGGACTGTTTCTCCCCATCACTTGCATTATATTTGGATTTTTAGAGTGAAGCTGTGTATCATGTTTAATTCATACTGGACAGTATCTGGATTCTTTAGCAACAGCTGTAGAAGAGGACCATAGTTTAGTGACATAGTTCTAGGATAATTTCTAGACAAGGCTGAGAAAAACTGCTGTCTGATGCCCCAGTAATCTGTTGCCAGTCCGTGTAGATAAAACTGAGCTAAGTAGGCAGTGGCTGGTTTGATAAAGGACAAGATCCTATATTAGAAAATAAGACAATAAAATGCTATGATAGTGTTTTGTGGAAGGAACTGAACACTGATTGCTAAGTGTCTACGCAGAATCAGTGCTCCATAGCTCTTTTCTGACACAGTAATTCTGATCACTGAATATTGACCATAGGATTGCGCTGGAGGCCTAGAGAGAACAGTTCCCTAGGCATCTCTAGGTCCTCCTACATGATTCTATCATATTAAAAGTTCTTCATTTATAATAAAAACTACATTCAATGAACTTGCATAATAAGCAGGCCTAATGTAATCAGTCAGTAGAGTCTCCATCTTGTTGGCATTTTGATTCAGTTTATTGTCATGCAGCCTGTTCATTACCTACACAACCCCCACCTAATAGTGAAGACCAAGAAAATATATCCAGGTATCATTAACCTACTGGTTCACCAGACTCCAAAATAATAGCTATTTTGTATCCAAATGGTCCTGCTGTTTAATAAAATAACAATAATTTTGCCAGATTTCAAGTCATTGAAAAATAATAAAAGATTACTCCTGACTAAGCCTTAGCTATGTCATTCTAGCTTGGGTGACCATAGCTTGCCTGTCTTGTGATGTAAATATCTGACTTTCCAAACGGACTTTTCCTGTTTCTGAATAAGTTTCCCAGCCAATCAGTGCAAAATTTCCAACAACTTTGGTCGAAAACTAGTTTAATACTTGTAGACTTATAATTCCTGCAAGTGTGATTGTACTGCAAGTACATGTTTATGTAGTTGTTTGTGCAAGACAGTTGTAGAAGAAATTGTTTAAGGGGTCATCCAACTGGTTGAACAATTTATTGTACAGCTGCTTTGCACAGCTGCTTGCACATCAAGTATAGTATTGAATACTGAATCTGAAACTGTGCCACTGCTGGCAGAATAAAGTAATTGGATACAGACCATTCTTCTGTAACATTATAGATTCCAAAATAAACCTTATCTTGGATCATGTAGATTTGGTGGAGAATATCTACTTCAGAGATGAAGCAAAAGAAAGTAGTTCAGCACAAAGTGTTCACACTTCTTCATTCTTTCACAGCAGTACACTGTACAAAGCCACCTGCTTTAACTCTGTATTACAGAGGTGTTCCTTGTCTGTTGTTAGAATGTATGAGAGCTGGGAGCAACCTGAATTACAGATGGAGAAGACATCTTCTGTCTACCCTCACTTTCCCCAGAATATTTTCCACCAATCTAGGTTATGGAGCTGCCACTTAGGAAGAAATTTGCTGGTAAAAATGGCTTGTGAGAGGACAGTGAAGGGTTTTATAGCACCACCCTATTTATGTTTCTGTCTTGCTCATAAGGCATAGGTTGACATCTAGTTCAGCTAGTACACTGGCAAAGGAAAAAGAATTGGCAAAGATCCTGCAATTTGTGAAATTTGTCTTTGGTTCTAAACTATTTGCTTTCCTCATAACACAGTTTTCCACTTGTACTTCTGATGCTCACATTGGTAAAGCTACAAAATTATACTGTAAGGGGTTAACTTTAGAAATATAAATAAAAATGGAAAATAATAAGAAACAGAAAGATAAAATAATAGGAAACAGAAAGATAAATAAACATAACAATAAGCAAAAGAACACACCATTGTATACATAAAAGCATCTTTTTTTGATTTAAGAATATGCTTTTGCATTTTTGCAACACCCCATGCAAACATGGTATTCCAGCCCCCAGACAGAAGGATAGTGAAATGGTCTTGGGAATTTATCTAAAAGGTCTCAATGTTTCATCTCTAAGTCTGTGCTTAACTTTAAAAAGTGTACAAAATAGGATGATAGAACAATTCCTAATTCAGGTTAAAAATAGGATGCTATCACTCTGGCCTTCTTTCTTGTTGTAATTTTATTAGTTAAGGGAACACAAACATCACTGGATAGGTATATATATGATCACACTGAATGGAAACATCCCAGGATAGGTATATTCACTGTCTGACATCTCTTCAATAGTGCTAAAGTGCTAGCCTAGAGATTTGTGGCCCCATGCGATTTGTTCCCCATCGCCTCCATGGTTCATGCCCTATTTAGATATGCCTATAATTTTTAAATTTTATTCTACTGCAATTGCACATTTATGGCCATTTGAAGAAATAAAATTAAAAGGAGAAACAGAAGAAAAACAGCCTGCTTGTGAATAGCAGGTGGTGTGTGTGTGTGTGTGTGTGGAGAATCACACTCACTGATGCCATGTGGCTGCTGGCATATCACAAGTGCAATGGAAGGGATATTGGGCAGTAATGGAAAGACAGTGATATCAAGAGTGATTAATGGATTTTACCTGGTAATTGAAAGGTGTGTCAGTAAGGATTGGAATGGAGTAAGGAGGTACATGGCATCATTTAAAGACTACTGGCCAAAATGCTATTATCCTTCTATAATTCCACTTTGCTATCCCCACATGATAAAGTTCTAAGTCCAAAAGATACCAAACATCTTACCAGTTTTAAAGTTCCTTGTTTTTCAGTATACACTTGTTTAAAGAGTAAATAATGAATTAACAAGAACAGAAAATCTGAAATTGTGATCTTGTCTTTTCACTGAGTTACCAAAGTGAAAATTCTTTCCATAGATATCTTTGACAGGTATGTTTTTAGTCTTTATTCCTTTAGAGAACAAAGCAGAATAAGGTTCCATAATTTTCAGTGTTTGTATAACACAGTCCTATCAGACTGTCTAAAATATATTGTGATCGACCATTCAGATGAATTAGTGTTCTACTAAAAGATATATAAATACTACAGCAATGGAAGGAAATATGCTTGGATTGTTCTTTAGCTTTTCATTGCAATTGGGACAATAGAATAATAATCAATACCAACTGCTGTTACGCAGTTCTCCTGCACTTAAGGCTTTACTTTAAAAGCATGAACCTAGTTATTACAGTGTGAGACAGAATTAAGATTTCATGTCTATTACTGAAATGCCACTTCAGCTCACATTTTCCCAATATTTACTGTTCAGAAGGAATGAGTCTGTCTCCCGTGGGGTGGAGACATTTGCAGCAGCAATATATTTCTTTCTGTTGTTTTAAGGAGCCCCGGTGCCGAAGTGCATTAAAGCACTGAGCTGGAGACCGAAAGGTCCCAGGTTCAAACCCCGGGAGTGGTGGGAGCGGTGGGAGCGGCCGCTGTTAGCTCCAGCTCTTGCAAACCTAGCAGTTCAAAAACATGCCAATGTGAGTAGATCAATAGGTACCGCTCTGGCGGGAAGGTAACGGCGTTCCATGCAGTCATACCGGCGACATGACCTTGGATGTGTCTACGGACAACGCCGGCTCTTCGGCTTAGAAATGGAGATGAGCACCAACCCCCAGAGTCAGATATGACTGGACTTAACATCAGGGGAAACCTTTACCTTTACTTAAGGACTAATAGACAGGGAAGCAAGTATATCTGTGGTCACTCTAAATCAGTGGTTCTCAACCTGTGAGTCCCCAGATGTTTTGGCCTTTGACTACCAGAAATACTAACAGCTGGTAAATTGGCTGGGATTTCTGGGAGTTGTAGGCCAAAACAACTGGGGACCCATAGGTTGAGAATCATTGCTCTAAATTAACATGTAAATAGTAGTGTTGTGCTTTTGTATGGAATTGCTGTTCGTTTTGTGTAGTTTCATTCATTTTGGTCTCATTTTCGTATTTGTTCCCATTAATGAAAATGGGGTGCCTATACGAACAGAATTTTCGTCTGGCTTATGAGAAAAACTAAATTTTTCGGACCATTGGCTGCAATGGGAGGGCTTCCGAGGCTCACCCCCCCCCCCCGCTCGGTTTTTTGGGCTAGAGGGTTGAAAATCGCCACACACTGAGGGCATTTTGAGCCCTTTTAGCCCACCAACTTTTAAAACGTTTGGGTCTTCCCCAGAGTATTATTGTTATTAATAATAATATTATTATTAACACCCATTGGCACATATCAGCTGTCATGGGGAAGCAGCCCTCTCTCAGACTCAGCTTTAGGTTACCAGAGTAACTATCATTATTTATATTTTTTTAACACTCATTGGTACACATCAGCTGTTATGGGAAAGCAGCCCTCTGTCAGTACCTGCTTATTGTTAAGGGGCCGAAACAAAGGAAACTAAAAGCAAACACAATGACTGTGGATTTCATTTTTGTGTCACCTCTCATTTCCTACGAAAATGTCATCATTCATTTTGTGTAGAAGAACGGTAGAAACGAAAAAATAGCATGAAAGAAATGAATGAAAAAATGTGCATGCATCTCTAGTAAATAGCTGTTGTAATCCAGCAACTTTCAATTAAAACTGAATCCAGTCTTTTTTTTTTTTATGTTACCAAGAAATCTTTTGACCACAAGGCTGTAGTTCTGTGTGTACATACAGGAGAATTTAATTCAGATTTTACTGTTTCTTTAATTTCATTTATGTCATGTCTTTTTCCCTGTATAAGATCAAGGCACCTTATAATACTTAGCAAATCAAGACAACAGTTAAAGGATCTTGAAGCACTTGAGACTGAGAGAAAGAACCTGGTAATATTTGTTTTCATATACAGACATTGACTTCATCTGATACATGAGGTGAAGTGTCTAGAACCAGACCTTTATAGCTATGAATGAGCGGGCTGTATGCAAAACTTGTGGGTATGGTAATGAGACACAAAGGCAGGAAGAAAGATATTGCCTAAAGCCAAAGTGATTAGATAACCATATGAATTGTGGAGAGATTTACATAGTGGAATGTAGTGTGAAGTTGTCTGGGAGCCAGAAAGGAGATATTGTTTACATTTTATTCATATATGGACCTATTTTAGTGTGTAAATAAATAGATGCACTTATTGCTTAGTATTAGTAGCACAAATTGTCCACTTAGCATTACAGCATGAATACCTTTGGAGTGAAAAATCTACAAAGAAAGAGAAAAACAAAGGAAAGAAAAATAATGGTTTCCTGGCTTGCTGCACGATTTATGACCATAGGTTACATCCCAGTGTCACTGGGACTCTCTTGGCCAGTTTATTAAATCTTCTTTCTGGTTCCCAGCTAGTCACATACAACACTCCAGTCACTGTTTTGACCATTCATATGGTTATGTACTCATCTTAGCTTTTGCAATATCTTTTCTACAGCCTTTGTCCCACTAGGACTATATACTGTTAAAACTGAACTTGTCAAATCATCACTATACCCACCACTTTTATATTTCTGTTGCTGTTCCGGCCACTGACTCATAACTGTCAAGGTCTATTTCTAGGCCTTTTCCTCCATGCATCTGATGAAGTAGACTCACCACCTCATCTCATTAGGGTAAATTGCTCCTTTGCAGCACTTTGGAGACGTTCCAAGTCCTGAGGCAACATCACAAGACACTTCCTTGGCAACTATAGAGAAATAAGTGTTTTGCAGGTAACTCCAATGGAGCTCCAATGGAGCTACCTGCATATTTGGGCCCTTTCCCCCATATGATGGGGACAGGGACAGGGCACCAATGCGCCTTGTCCCATTGCTTCCTTGTGATGAGGGAAGGAGGGAGGGTGCACAGGACGCTGTGAGGAAGCAGCTAAGAGGTCCTTAGTTTACATATGGTTATACCAACAACTTTTTTTTAATCTAAGTTGGTCTCAAAGGTTCTACAACATCCCTTTGCATGCTGATTCAGACAAACAGGACTATGTCTTTGAAGATAACAATTAAAACACTATTTGCAGAAAAGGTAAAACATTGAAGAACAAATAATTAAAATACGTTTAAAGCAATATAAAAAAACACTGATCATGATAAAAAAGTAAAATAAAAAACATCAACTCACCATAGAACCTTTATGTCACATAGATTTTCAGCCAAAGGTCTGTCTCAATAAAAAGATCTTAGTCTGCAAGTAAAAGGAAAGTAGAGTGAAAATTTCACAATCTAGGAACAGCCCACGGATTAGGTTTTTTTCTGGCTTCTCACCAAACATACCTGTGATGGTGATGGGACTGAGAGAAAGCCATCCTCCAAAGATCTTAAGACTCAAGCTAGTTTATATAGAGTATGGTCTTTCGGATTGTGTGGACTCAAACTGTATAGAACTTTACATTTTAAAACAAGAACTTTGAATTCTACCAGGAAAGAGCATGGTAGCCATTGATGCTGTTGTAACATATGCATGCATGTGTGTTCCGTTTAATGAGCACAATCAACAGCCTGGGCATAGCAGTTTGGTCCTCCTAAGGATTCTGATCCGTTTCCAAAGGCAGCCCCACATAGAGTGTTTATAGTAATCCAAACAAAATGTAACCAAGGCATATGTTCCCATGGCCAGTTCAGAGAACAGGCACACTTTAAACTGTGCAAATACATTTGAGGTCACTGCTGCATTCTGGGCATTCGGGCTCAGATGAAAATCCAAGGGTATACCTAAACTGCAGACCTGAGATTTCAGGGGATGTGTAACCCCATTAAACACAGGTTGAATTTCTATTTCCTGATCTGCCTCAATTTGTTTGCCCTCATCCTGTTCATTACTGACAACAGACATTGGTTTAGCTACGAAACAGCTTTTTTGGAATTAGATTGATAGAATAGAATTGGATGTCATATTATCAATGACACTTTCTGAGTCACAGGCCAGAATAGCTTTGCAGCTCATGAATGAAGACGTTGAATTTTTATTTGCTGCTAAAAACCAGCTGCCTCGGGCAGTTTTCACTCTGCCTAATGGTAGGACTGATCCTGTCAGGTTCAGAGATTGGGGCCAAGATCCTAGACTAGGATTGCATAGCATAAATTTCTGCATGTGAATTAACAACAGATGAGTTACACATCTCTTATATTGAATGGCAGTGTTCTCAACTGAACCAAGACACCAAATATTAAACTATATGTACAATCAAATGTACATACGTATGATTGTGCAGTAAGCATCTGTGCTCAATGTCACTCTATGGTAGGTTCGGCTTTTGCAACCTTAAACTGGATGCACTCATTTCTCATATGACAATAATGACCAGCTGCTTCTGTGGAAAACTTACAAGTGTTTGAAATGAGGGCTTTAGAATTCATGAAAGTCAAATGGTGAGAACTGACAAGTAATCAGACAAACATAAAGTTCTCTCTCTATATATATATCCCTCCTTCACTCTGTCTGCTATACACATTCAAACCCTTTTGGACAACATTCTGAATCAGAACTTGGAAATGTTACGTTTTAAAATTAAAACTTGAAGTTATTTTTATGCTAATTCCGGGAAGCCTCTGAGCCATAATGAGGCAATCAGAGAGTTTGGTTTTAAAGAAAAATACAGATATAATTTACATAATCAGTAATCTCTATCATCTATAACAGAGAGTCAACATGATGTAGTGGTTTGACTAGAACTCTGAGAAACCAGGCTTTGAATCTCCACCTGGTCATTGTGTCAGCTTGGACAAGTCACAGAATCTCAGCCTCAGAGAGAAGCAATTGCAAACCTCTTCTGAACAAACCTTGCCCTCTTTCAAAGAACCGTGATAGGGTTACTATAAATTAGAAATGTCTTGGAGGCTTATAACAGAAACCTGGGGCAATACAGGTTTTTTTTTCGTGTCAGGAGCGACTTGAGAAACTGCAGATTGTTTCTGGTGTGAGAGAATTGGCCATCTGCAGGGACGCCTGAATGTTTGACATGGGAACCAGGGGCAACTAACGACTCTGAACAAAGGATACCCTCAGGCAGAAAGAGCCAGAAGATGAAGCTATTCAATGCTAATTAAGATGATTAACTACAACATTCACACTGGCCTCCAACTGACAAGAGTTCTTCTCTCACCATGGACTTTCCACAGATATATATAAACCTTCCTTGCTTAGTTTCTCCATACCTCACAACCTCTGAGGATGCCTGCCATAGATGTGGGCGAAACGTCAGGAAAGAATACTTCTGGAACATGGCTATACAGCCCAGAAAACATACAACAACTCAGTGCCATTGTTATTTAAGTTAAAAAAAAGATTAATTTGAAAAAATGTAGAACAACTGAACAAAAACATTGACAGTGGTAACTTAGGACATAAATGATCTCTTTGGGGTCTTGAAATAAAAGGCAAATCCATAATTATTTTTTCTATTGGATTAATCCTTTCCAGATGTACCCATTTGTCAGTTGAATATGGCTTCTGTCTTCATTAGTTTCATTTACAAAAGAAATAAATGGGAATCATGCTGCCTCTGAAATGTTATTATCCTTCTGTTCTTTTGCTTGTCCTACTTGCCATATCAGTCTTTCTGCCATATTTCAACCCTTTTTGCATCATAGGCCTAAGCAAGTTACTGCATTTTTCATATTCCTGGCAATTACCTACTTGGCAATTAAGTATAGAAAGGAGAGCAAACCCTTATGTGCCATTTCCTTATTTGCTCCCTTAAATAAATTTACTAATGTCAATCCCAGATCAAGAGCGATATTTTATTTCATCATTTGGCTAATTTCTGATTGAACATCCTTCCAGAATCCTTGATTTAATACTTCTTTGAAACTCAGAAAAAGAAATTGGAAAACCTTATGTACTTGCTGCCATAAATTAAATTAATTTTCCCTTTTTTTCTGAGTCATTGGATTACTCATAAAGTATTTGAATAAAAAAATGGCCCGTTTTCGGTTTTTGAAAAGTTTGATGCAAAAATGTTTATTCCAGTATATCAAAGTCTTTATGCACTTATAAAGAATTGCTTAAGATTTTTCTTATGATGTTTCTTACTGTAATGAATGATATTCAATAGTTTCCTTGTGGCATTAGAAATTTGTCAATGTGGTATAAATCCAGACTAATGTGTATTAATATGTTTCATTATAAACATATTTAATCTGCTTACCATGACTAAGGCCATGAATTTGTCATATCGCTCTATCAGAAATATAGGTTAATGCAAATCTATGTGTTGTGGGTCTTTATCTGGTTTAAATATTGTGATTATTTTAGATAATTTCCAAGACTGGGGAATAGGATTTCACTGAATAATTTTGACAGTTTTGGAATGAAAAGATCTTAAAATGCCACCAACTCCATGAACCCTCCTGTTTCTAAATTTATTAATGGCAACTAGCACTTCTTCATTAGTAATTTATGCATTAAGTAAACCTCTGTGTGATTTAGTTATATAACTGTGTTTCATCAATATGACTACCTATTTGTTCTACAGATGATAAAGTACTAAAATACAAGTTGGCATGATATTCGTTTAGTATTTCCAATATATTCTTTGTACTCCAGATTGGATTTCCACAGCTATCTTTAACTGAAGAAATTGCATTTTTAAATTTACGCTTACTCAAAGCATGTGCAAACATCTTTGAATTATTTCCACATTCAGAATGTTTTTGTTTGAAGTACATTAAAGCATTTCAGATATTAAACTCTAAAGCTTTAAGTTTTATGCACTTTCTAAAACGCTTGTGATACACTTTAGTTTTCTTGTGTTCTTATGCAACTTTTCTAACGAAACAATTTCTGATAATAGATTTTATCTGTTAAGTTTATTTATTTATTTCCACTGAAAGCTCATTTATACATGCTCTTATTACAGTTCCATGATACCTAAGAACATGAAAATTTTAGATAATTTCTCATTAAGTTAAAAATACTTGATTTGATCTATGCTAGGAGCATTTTATAGGAAAATGGATTTAACCTCTAGGCTTAGCTTGTTTGTTTTCTTTTTGCAATTTATGTTGAAGAAAGGTTGCTGAGTGATCTGAAATTGTTTGAACTTTTTCTACTATAGAAGCAGAAAATGAAATAAAAAATAAACAGTTTGTATATATATTTGATATCTAGCTGAATAATAGTTGTAGTCTTGGTGAGTCTCCAGGATTCATCAATTTGTTCTGGCCCAGCTTACTTATCTGAAAGTATCTCCCAGCTCAGGCATTAAGGTCAGCCAGGGTGGCCTTGCTCTTGGTCCCTCTTCCTTTGCAGGTATAACTGGTGGGGGACGAGGGACAGGGCCTTCTCAGTAATGGCCCCTCCACTATGGAACTCCCTCCCCAGCGATATTAGATTGGCCTCCTCCCTCCTGGATTTCAGAAAGAAAGTCAAAACCTGGCTGTGGAACCAGGCATTTGGGGAGTAGCTTAAGCACAGTGCAATATATATCCATGGAATCGATATAAATGAAGCACCTTGATGATGATTGCGGGATTGGTGATATGTTTTAACTGTTTTTAATTGTGTTGTGTATTTGTATGTGTTTATGTTTCAATGTGGCATTAAATAATTGCCAAAATTGGAAGCCACTCTGAGTACTCTCCAGGGTGAAATGGAGCAGGGTAGAAATACAGTAAATAAATAAATACATTTGTATTTTGTGAGAAGGCCTTGAAAAGTTAGTGACTATTCCTAAAGCATTGTATATCAGGCTTTAGATCTATTATCATATTGAAATCGCCACCAATACTACTATACATTTTTGGAATTTTTCCAGCCGAAATAATGATGTATCAACAAACTTATGCTTGTGAGTGGACCCCATGTGTTGTGTGGATACCATGGAATCATTCACCGCTGAGACAACTCATATGGCCAATGTGGATGGATCCTAGGACAATAGTTTTTTTTAAAGTAACTTTACAATACAATTTTTATGAATATGTTTCAAAGTATCCAGCTCCAAAGTGTCATTTCAGTAAATTAATACATATTACTTATATCATTGATGCTTACTTTGTTCTTGTTAAAATACTTAGAATTTATTATGATTATTAAAAAGACAGAAGTAACTACTAAAAATGTTGTGTTTGTTGTATTGATCCATACTTCTACCATCAAGTACATTTAGCCTCTGACTTGCTGCAGTAATTGCCTGTTAGCTCAATCAGTATAGAGTGCTAAGGGTGTCTAGTGGAAGTGGTTAAAAAAATCTAGAGAAAGTCATTCATTGGAGACAACAATATCCATTTCCATTTTTATTGCAGTTGGCCTTGTTTAATAGTGTCTGACTCATACATACAAGTTACTCTGAACAGAATAGCAAGCCTTGCCTGGAGTGATTTACACACTGTGAATAAAGGATTCCTGATATATGTGGCTGAAGAACATAATGTTAATTATTTAAATGCAAGGTTCTTTCGCTCTTTCACTGTGGGTGGCCACTGTTAGTTTTTGGTTGTCATTAGGGGAATTTGTAGCACTGCAGGAGTTGGATTTTTCATTGAGGAGTCTTAATAATTAAGTTAAGGCTGCGTGTTATAGATACATTTTTTCTGATGTTAATGCTGCATTCGTTCTTTCCCCTAAAATATAATAAATATTGCTGCATACTACATTTTTCTGAATTGATAGATTTATAATTTTTCTATGCTAAATGACAGACATTGGTATGGCTTATATTCCTAAAACTACTTTCCTGCTTCTTGCCAGGGGGTTGGACTGGATGGCCCACGAGGTCTCTTCCAACTCTTTGATTTTACGAAATCGCTGTGCTTTTGTGAATTTATGTCTGTTTAAGCCATTTGTAGTATGTTTCTGCTTGTGAAGGTCATTTTTGGGAAATCCTTTTGAGCAGTAGTAGTACATAGAAATTTTGAGGACAGCACATTTTAAGTTAGAGCTTTTAGAGTACACACACACACACACAGTGGATATACAAGGCCACGTAAAAGTTAAGGGGGAAAGCTTTATTTTATTTCTTTATATCAGAAGCTAATCATAAAATTGGACATCATATTGGAAGCTACTGTAGTGCATGTGCTCATGTAACCACGGCAGTCATATAGTTTAATTTAGAAGAAAAAAAAGATGGAGTTTGCACTTTCCATGCCTAACCTCTAAGGAGAATTAGAGATTCATAGCTGGACAGAGACTTTATGGAAAAACACTTAATCTCCACAGGGCTTTATAATCACCCAGCACTAAACCATGCTTTCATGTACAACTCAGGCAATAAGCATTCAGAGGTTCATGTTGGGGATTCAGTCATGCCATTATCCCCTATTTAATTTGTAACAAATGACACTAAGCACTGACAGCAGTGAATGAACCAGTCACAGCATGCATGAAAAGAGAACATGCCAAGGACAAAGGGATGTTCAGTAACCATTGTAAGCATGTAGAGATTCTGGTGAGATATCACCTTATTGAATTAATGCCCACCCCGTCTTTTTCTTTCGTTATGTCTGGTTTGTGGCGATATGGCATTTTTACCATAGTAGTAGTAGTAGTAGTAGTAGTAATAATAATTGTATTTTTTACCCGCCCCTCCTTGTGACTCGAGGCGGGTTACAACACAGCTAAAAACACATAATCATTATATAAAATAGCATATTAAAACATATTTCTACAAAATACATACATTAAAATACACAAAGCAGTGATAAAAATATAGTGGACATAAAACAAGAGTTTAAAATTCATGATTAAAACTAGCTTTTTTCCTAGCAAAGCAATACACCTTTACCCTCCATTTTTTCAATTCAGGGAAAAACATATAATCTATGCATAACCAAAAATATGTTTAATCATGCATTGTGTGTTCTCCCACATTAAAGCAATATTAAGCGGCTTTCCCACAGTTAAAAGCTTCAAACAGAAACCGCACTTCGTGCTGTATAGAAAAGCTGCTTGCTATATAAGGGAGTGCTTCCATAAGGTACAAGTATGTGGACATGAGTATATTAAGACTTTGGATCTGGGTCATTGCATATACTAAAAAAAAAGAGAATAATTTGTTCTAATGATATTCTCAAATATAGGATATATTTGTGGTTGGAATTTAATGTTAAGGTTAAAAAGAAAGCAGCAGCTGAATTTGGGCCAGAGCTTAGTAGCTGAGCTTTTATGTTGCATGAAGAAAATCTAGGTTCATTACCAAGGTGTTCTGTGAAAAAGCTTTGGGGTAATAGCTGTTTGGAAGGGCTTTGTAATTTTATAAAACTAGTAGATCATATTTGATATTTGTTTACATGAATTACCTTCACCTTACATTCACCAAAAAATGCTCACAGTGGTTTAAATAATATTTTCAACTATCATTCTGTCATAAATAAAACATTTTGGACAAGGTGCCAGGCATTGTGCAACTCCAGATTTTTTTTTAAATCACATGTTTATAATTAACATAATTAGAAGTGTAATATATTAATACACTGTGCACATTAACAATGTAATATATTATTAGTAGTATAATATATGAATACACAATGCCTCCATATCCACAGGTTCAGTATCTATGGTTTCACTTAATGACAATTCAAAAAATATTCATTCAGTGTTTGTGTGCTTCTCTAGGTGTGATTCTGTAGTATGTTTCCAGCTCAAGTATAGTCAAAATATAGGGTTGACTATTATCCACAGTTTCAGGTATCCACAGGATTTATATGTCTTAGTATCCTTCCTGAAGAAATGGAAATACTTTCCCCAAAGTTTCTGATTTATATATAATCCAGAGCTAACAATAACCCAAATGTTTGTACAGTTTTTCAACTTGATATTTATTGTATTACTTTAACTCCAGAGGTTCTTGTTCCATTGAATTTGTTTTGATATTCATATGTGATTATTTAATTTTTAAATACTTCGTTTTTAAATAATATTTTAGTCATTTTTAGCACTTTTAAGGGGAAAAAGATAAAAAGCTAATAAATAATTAAAGACACTAATTATATGAATATGTTTCATTGGGGTTCTGGTCTCATTTTAGCATGGATGATCATGAGGAGAGAGAAAATGCCACTCTGCTGATTTTCCAGGATCTTGTCCTATTACCAGTTTTAAGAGTCATTGAGTGAAGCACAGAGGCCCTCTTAACAGAAGCAATTTTCAGTCCCTGTCAAGTCCTGTATTGCTCTTTTGAATTTTTCTTGAGCATCAGGAGAAATTTCTGCTCTGATTTTGTGTGTGAGACAGAAAGAGAGTTGTGTTTGTGCATATGTCTCCATGTCACCAGTTGACTTGTATGACCCTATGGATATCATAGGATTTTCTCAAACAAGAAATAGACAGAGGTGATTCTGTCGGTTCCTACCTCTGAAATATAACCTAAAGCACTTGGTATTCCTTAGATTGTCCACATGCTATGATTTTATAGTGTGAAAGTGAACCTAATTCTGACTCTAGTTACCCACCCAGATTCAGTATATGTGCCAAGGTTCTCAAAAGTTAAACTGAATATAATGATTCAATTTACATACAATTTTCTGTATGTCTGTTTACTATTTGAATCCCATC
Organism: Anolis carolinensis; assembly: GCF_035594765.1. NCBI lineage: Eukaryota > Metazoa > Chordata > Lepidosauria > Squamata > Anolidae > Anolis > Anolis carolinensis. Next base: position 239,246,958 of record NC_085842.1, read on the forward strand.
TTTTTAAAAATATTTAATAGGGCTGAGTAAATAATAATAATAATAATAATAATAATAACTTTATTCTTGTACCCCGCTTCCATCTCCCCAAAGGGACTACATAAGAAAAACAATCCATACATTTAAAACACAATATAATAATATAGTTATAAAACAACATAACATGACAATTATTAAAACCAAGGCATGAAACACCGGCACCGGCACCCCCTAATTTTATAATGACTTTGAAACATTTTTTAATTATTCGCACAGCTCTAATATTTAGAACTTTTGTTTAAAAATCCTCCAATAAAATAATTAAAACAAAAGAAAACAAATAGAGCCACAGTGCAGTGTACTGGCCATTTACAGATAGATCCTACTGGAATTTGTAGTTCTTTCAAATTTCTAAGTGTGCCTTTGTTTTCAGTTTAAAATAAATGGTGTAGAAATTTGGATTCTTAAGAATATATTAAAAATATTATCTGCAAGCATGTGTAATGTTCAATCCTTTGGGTGAGGGGATTACTGTCCAATTTAAAATAATTATTGCTTTAATTGTGTCTACAGACAGATGATGAAAAGTGAATTACATAAACTACTCAAGTCTCATGCAATTCAACTATCACATTCTTACACAATTATGTTCAGTGTTCGTTTAGGAAAAGTGTGTTTGAGTGTGTTTGAGTGTACGGATACTATAAGTTAATATTAAAAGGTTATTTCAAAGGTTTTCCTTGTGTTGGGTTTACTGTTTTATTGTACAGTATATATAAATATTGGAAATATTTGTTTCTTTAGTTCAGGGCCCCCCAAACTAACATCGTGGGGCAAATGCGGCCCTCCAAGGTAATTTATCTGGCCTCCACCCAAAACTTTAGATTTAGGGTCGCCCTAAGTCTGAAAAGACAACAACAACAACAATCCTAAGTAACTTCCTCATCAGCCAAAAGCAGGCTTATACTTCCCCTTAAAATACTGGTAAGTTTATGTTGATCAAAATTGTTCTTCAATTTAAATATTGTATTGTTCTTTCAATTTCTTTTTGCACTATGTGCAGGATCCATAGAAATTGGTTCATTTGTTTCATACTATAGTCTGGGCCCCCAACAGTCTGTGGGACCGTGAACTGACCCTCTGTTTAAAAAGCTTGAGGACTCTGCTTTAGTTTTTATGAATTTCAACACCCAGAAGCCCCAATAATATGGTTAATGGGAAATTATTGTGCAAGCTGAGAAAAACAGTATATACTCATGCATAAGCGAGGGCAGTTTTTGGGGTCCAAATTATGGATTTTGATATGACCCATGGATAAGTCAAGGATCATTTAGCAGAAAGGGGGAAGATGTTTAATTCAGATTTATTTTAATTATGCTTTTATAATACCATCTCAGGAAGCTAACCACCGCTGACTGCCACTGCCATTTTCCCACTCAATTCAAATGGGCTAGAAGTGGTGCCATGGTGGAGAGAATAGATGGATTGGTGTTCCTTTTAGGTTCCCCCTGAATGAATTAAGTGCATCACTCAACTGTGGAAAGGAGATTGTTCCTTTTTGGAGAAGAGTTAATGGGCAGTACTCACATTGACCTATGGATAAGTCATCCAAAGTTTATTGGGTTGACCTTTAAACTAATTTTTCTATACTTTTACATAGTAAGTTAAAAACAAGGATTTTTTTTTAAAAAAAACAAAAAACCTTGGTATTATTGGAAGGTTACATCAATGGGCCTGTTTCTCTTTGGAAGGAGACCAAGGCGACCAATAAGAAATCATACAATAATGTCCTTAGTTTATTACAGCAGAGCTGTTGAAATTGTACCTCTCCATATATAGATGAATTCCACTTTTCATCAGCATTAGCCAGTTTGGCCAGTGGTAAAATAGAAAGATAGTAAAATTCATCAACTTCTGGAGGGCTAAAGGTATTTCATTCTTGGCTCATATTAATATTTCACTTGACCTTTAGAATTGGATCTCAGATTCCCAGTTTCAAGTTATTTCTCTAGCATGGACTCAACTGTACCATGGACTCATTGCAGTCTTCCAGATGATGACGTTTCCCCTTGGCTTCTATAATCTCTCTAAAGCTCACCATATGGAATGATATGAATATGGAAATTCTCTGTGCTAGTAATTCTTATCTGCTAAAGGACTGTTGAGCCCTTTAGCAGTGAAATGGTAGTGAGCCCTATGAAGAATCCCCTGTGCTACCTTAGTAATAGCCAGCAAGCTAGAATCTTTGTTGTGTAGAAGTAGTTTACCTAGCAAGTTCCGCATGCTAAATGAAGGATTTTCCGGGTGGCTTTTGGCATGATGCTATTCCTCACAGTCATTTCCACATCTGGTACTTACTTAGGCAATCCCTCGTAGTTCGAGGATGGTGGTCCTCCATTTCTTGGAAGATGCCTGTGCGTGATTTTTTTTTAATGTGTGGAGGTCGGTGCACGGCTGGTCAACACACAGTCTTCACAGATTGAGGTCCCAGCAGTGGTGTAATTAACACAATGGGAGTGGCTTCTCAGTCTGTTGCAGCCTTCTTCTGCCTTCACAGCCGTTGTAACATGTACCATGTTATCCTTTGCCTGCTTCGCCGTTGAGGTCTTTGAGTCTTCAGATTGTTCTTGGACTGGATCCTCCCCTGTGGCCACTCCTGGGAGTGTGTGACTCCCGTGGTTGTGCCCGCAGGTTCATTGGAACACGCAAGCCCCCTCACCACGCCAAGGTGACAATCCATCGAGGGGGACCACATCTGGTAAAGGGATACAGTTGTGAATTAATTTATAGAGATGTTGAATATCCAAAGAACGGAGAGCATTCACCAATTGAAAATAGACATTCCCAGTATTGACGTGAGTAATAAAATCTGTGGTACAAAATCATAATTTAAAACAAATAAATCTGACTGCCCCTTCCACTTCCTGACACACCTGTAATAACAATGAAGGAAAAGAACAAGGATTTTATGGAATGTGGATGCTAACCAGTTATACAAGATCTGAGTGCTTTGATTGTGCTTTTCCTGCATGGCAGGAGGTTGGACAGGATGGCCCTTATCATCTTTTCCAACTCCATGATTCTATGATTCTGTAACAATTACTATGTTGATTCCATTTTAGACTTTCAGTCAGTGCAGTTAGGGCAGATTGCTTCCACTTTTCTTGAAGTAAAGAGTTCAGTAAATAAACATGGCAATGTAGAAAAACTATCTTTAATACAATGTTTGCAAGATTATTATCTGCTGCATTCAGCTTTTCCTTCCATTTTCATCTTGGCCCCAAGCAAGCCATGTATTATCGTTTGAAAATGATAGCTCCATACAATGTTCATATTATTCAAATTCATACGTTCTATTTCTTTTCTTTCTTTGTTTTGTTGATTCTTTCAGTTACTTAGCAGCAGCCACCACTGCTGGGTGTTAGAGATGTGTGAACTTCACCAAGTAACGCCATCAGGGGAGGGAGAGTGACACCAAAGTGACTATAATTTTATTGTGCAAAGCGTCAGCAGGGATTTATTGTTTTTTGCAGAAATATCCATGTAGCTAGATATAAACACAAAAACATTTTTGTAAACCTGGCTTACAGGGCTAAAACTCTAATTTACTTTTTAAACCTTCTAATGCGCATGCACTCTGATCAGAGCTGTCATTATTGCCCAATAATAATGACAATTTGAATCATGTGGTTTTGTTTGCACATACTGCTGTTTTCATTGCTGTTGGTTTTTAATAGTTCTGATTTTTTTTTCAAATGTTATGGTATATTAGCTACAATATTGTGATATAGTTTGATATGGGAAGAAGTCCAAAGGGGTGACACCATGGCTTACGGTTCTGGGTGACACCAATTTTAGTGATGTTAATGCTTAACCGATGAACTGATTTAGTTTATAGGGAAAGAGGACATATACTCCAGAATGGATGACTTTATACATTTATTGCAAATATATATATAAATATGACTATGTGATTTTGAGTATAAACTCAAGCAAAAAGTAGTAATGCTAATTATATGCAGTTATTCATTCAGCAAAAGCTGTACTTAGAAAATGCTTACGTAATAATAATTAGGGGAGAATAATTGTTCAGTTCTGTAGTTACTACATTTTATTTTAATGGAACATTTTGAATTAATAAACATTTCCATAGACTTGTTGTGACAGTAATAAGTGCAGTGTATCTTATCAGATAATTAACTTTCACAAACATAATAATAGAACTACTGGAAAGCAATGGCTCATTTCTTTCTTTCTCTGTTTCTTTAAAGAAAACTATTTTCTTAATAAAGTCATAGCAGCTCCAATTTGTCCATTTTTAATATATTTTTTTCACCAGTGTTGAGCAGAGATGTCGTCAGCAAAGAGTTTTCCCAAGAGTCAGTCTCTAAGAGACTTGAAGGGGAACTTGATCTGACTGCCATAGATGGAGACCATCCCCGAACTTAGTCTATATTAGTTTAGCTGAATAAAGTAATAAAGTCCAGTTAGGTGAACACAAACACGGAAAAAGAATTTCTGTTCAAGTAGAGGCATTGGAGCCCAAATTTGAGTTTTGCATTTATTTTTATTTCTGAACTGCTGATGCTGTGCAAACCCACACAGCATCGTGGATATGGATCAGGATTTATTATTTCATCAAACAACCATTGGGTAAGATTAAAGGGTTTTTTAAATGTGTACATTAAATCAGATGTGCTTTGGCTAAGGCATGTGCTGCAGATTAAGGGGTGGGAGATTTTTACTGGAAAGGATAACTTCGAATAATTTTCACTATTAAACAAATATAGCCAGGAACCATTAATATTGCTTTGTTCATTCTTTCTGCCATTCCTGAGCATCACATCATCCTACTCAATGATCTCTGTTATGTATCCTGAGCGCCATCAAAACGTGTTAGAGACCTTGGGTCTTTTTAAGTATCGTGAATTTAAAATGTTCCATGCCATGATTCTTTTCTAGATTTGTTATTTGCTTTCACAGGATTTCTGGCCAAAAGAACAAAGTTAGGGTAGTTAAAAACAGGTCACAATTATCAAGTCAAAGTTCACTTGGCAGGTCGGATGTAACCTAGGACCCTTCCAGACAGGGGCAAAAATGTGGGCTTTTACTGGAGGCATCCAAATGATGCCTTCAATAAAAGAGAATTAATTTGGGACAAAGGAGGTAAACCCTGCTTTGTCCCAAATTAATTAGATATGCCATTACACCTGATGAGTTATTGAGTTATTGGGCCTGTGGAGATTGATTCTTGGGTACTCCCGGGGGTCAGTCTCCACAACCCTCTTGGTTCTTCTGGCTCCATGAGCCCAGAGAACCAAGAGGGCACCCACCCCCTTCCCCAAAACTCCCTCCAGATGTCCTAAAATGTGGAAAAAACTTACCAGGCTGCCATTACGCTCCTCCAATATTCGTCCTAGCTCGTAGAAATGACGCACCGGGGTGGGGGGTGGCGAGGAGCAAAACCACTTCTCCCCTCTTCTCTCCTGGCGCATCATTTCTATGAGCTAGGACGAATATTGGAGGAGCGTAATGGCAGCCTGGTAAGTTTTTTCCCAACTTTTAGGGCTTTTTGGGTGCTCTTCGGGGTGGCCCATGCCATTGCTGTAGTTACGGCTAGAGCTTGTAATAATTTTAATTATGGTGAGAACCTCTTCTTCCTGGTCCTCATACAGATTAACTTCTGCATTACTGAGTAATAATTGATTAGCAAATACAGAAAACAATATGGCCCAGATAGCATTTTTTTTTTGCATTGCAGATGTCTGCAAATTGAAGGTGTTATCAGTTTATTTTTTTTCTATGCATGCCTTGTTTTACCCACATATCATGTAATGTGTGTGCAGACACTACACTTTTTCATCACTTTGGAGTGAAAGGTCTCAGTATACTTCTTATGGCTCCATCCAGACCATCCTTCTATTGTTTTGTGAAGAAATACGGGTTTGGAGCTCACATTGGAGAGGTGATGACAGGATGCTTGTAACGTTTTACTGAATGTGTTCTTTTTTACATGAGGAAGGTCTCTGTGTGATATGTTTAAGGGCATGACCCCAGTGAAATCAAAGGTCTTTCAATACAGAAGTATATAGAGAAATAGTACATTTTTAATGGAAGAGCATGAAACAGTAAATAGTCCATTTAATTTTATAAAAGTGCTTCTGGGAACAACTTTGTATGAGAAATGATACTTAAGAATTTCTATATTTAACTGTAAAGCATAAGTACAGCATGTCATTTTGTATGAAATGTGGGTTTGTTGCTGTCTGATATAAAGCTAAGTGCAGGTATTTTAAAGACAGCCATCCATTTAGTGAGCCTACCATTTTCATGCCATATTGTTTGACTGACTGACTTGCCAGCCAAGCCATTTATTATACTTCCTAGGGGGAAAAGGCAAATGTCCTTCCACACATTCTTTGTGATAATTGCTAGCAGATTTAATGAAACTTAGTTACAGCTACTTGATGTCTTATAGTACTCTTGTGGGGAAGGTAGAAGTGTGTCAGATTATACCTATTCAATCAACTTGTGCAACCAGGGGTAATTTTCCAGGCTGGTGCATGACGAATTATGCATACAACTTCTGTTATTGTTCATAGCTCTACAATTAATCCTTGATTGTCATATTGTATATGTACTCCTGCAAGTATTGTGCCTTAACAATGGAATCTAAAAATAATTGGTCAAATCTTCAGTGGCTGAAAATTGGTTTTGCTTCGTTAGCATCTATGAAACGGAGGCACTTTGCATGAGCTGAGAATCCATCACAAAGTGGCTGACGAAAATAATTAATGGAACTGGCCTTCTAATATAGACGAATTAAAAGAAGCCTCAGAGGTATGATTTGTGCCAGTTTGTTAAGACTGGGATGATGTCCAACAAAGGAAATTTATTTTCAGAATTCAGAGCCATTTAGAGACAAGTGGGATTAATGGAGTCTTCAAATGTGTACCTGACATACATCTAAAATAATACATTACCCTTGTCTACATTTTTTCAGAAATGTTTGGATATTAGCGGCGGTTCTAAAGGAAGGTTTCTTTGTACTGCAGGAACTTACTAAAAGCCGGAATGAATTCAATGAGAGGGTTATATTGGAGGTCGCTCCCACTCTTTCAGACTTTGATCTTTACTTAGGTTTCTATTTCTATAAGATCCCTCCCCCCAATTATATTCATAGAGAACCTACATATTTTGAAGCATATACATCAATTCTTTTTGCAAATGGAGCTTGAAAACATGAAAGTTAGTCAGAGCCACAGACACATCCCCAGCTTTCATTCCCTCCTAGATCATTTCCCCACTCCTCCATTTTTATGAACTTATCTACAACACAATCACAAGCAGTTTTACTTGGAAGTGTCACCATACTTGTATCTGTGAGCTCTCTCCCCCCCTTCTGTTTATAGTGAAAGCAAGTCATGTTAATATAAAAAGTAGGTGTGAGTTGTTTCAACACACACTTTTCTTAAAAAAAAGTGAAGTTAATGAAGACGTTAATCCAATCGATGACTGATTTTTCACTATGTAGAAATTATTTTTGATGGATTAGAGGTTTATTTTGAAGGAAGAAATATGGAATCTGATTTTTGGCTTCCACACTTTTTAAAATCAACACTGATATTACACACCTGCAAAGAATCATTATGTTCAGTATGATTTCAGTCTCAGTGTATTTGTCTATGTTATTATCTGATTTCTACACAAAACACATATTTTAATTCCAAGATTTTGCTCTGCGAAGTGCAGGCAAATAAAACCAGGCTTGTCTAAGGCGGTATATTATATTTATAGTCAAATATATTTATATTACCTGTCAAGGTAGGAATTGATTGATGAGAGTGCTCTGTTGAAAAGCACTGGATGCAACAAAAATGATAGTTTTTATTAGTTGGGGTTAGTATTCACAAGTCAAGGAGTCATGAATTAAGATGGCATTTATTAGTGAAGGAAAGAAATAGTGTGCTGACAAAAATTTCAAGAAAAGGCAGATTATTCCTAAAATTGGCTTCCAGAAGAAAAGAAAAAGAAATTTAGACTTGGTATAGTTTGGAATGATACTACTAGATTTAGGCAACAAAATGAAACTTATACTTTTTCTGTGTAAAAGATGCAGATAATTTGTGAAGGTTTCTGTTGAAATCTGGAAGAAAAAATGGATTCTAGATGTTTGTGAATTGATATACAACGACCTCTTAAAATAGATTGGTTCTTGTAATGATTTTGTAATCTATCTTTGTCCCTTTGGATGAAAAACAGGAAAATGTGTAATCAAATGAATACATTATAGGTTGGGATATTTTCTAGGGTTATTTGTGAATTAAATCAATAGATGCCACATAAATGTTAAATTGTACTGAAGGGAACCATGCTCTGATATGATATCATTTCTCAGAATAAACTCACCTTAGACTTTATTGAAGAAGGATATCAGCACTTCTTGCTATTTCCTTTTGTAGCAGGACATTTAAGGGAGGAGTCAGTGTCGGAGATGGTGAAAGAAAGGAAGAAATACATACCAAGGAAAATGTTTGTGTCATCAAACAGGGTGAATTGTACTATTTATGCTATACTATGAAGGCAGGGTAAGTGAAGGTAGGAATTGTGAACCAAATGGTTCAGCAATACTTCTGAAAGATTGAATTTTTCACTTGGTTCAGGAAATGAATGTTTGGGACTGCATACTAATTTTGTAAGAATCTGATTTCATCAGGGAGGCAATCAGAATCACAATAGAGTTCCAGTTATCTGACATAAAGGGGTGGGCCTAATGACGGATAACTGGAACTGTTGGATAATAGGGAGGCCCTATTATCCAAACCTCTCTCCAAGCCCCGGGCTTCCCTCCGTTGCTGCGAGGGAGGAGTCCGGGGGCTTGGCAAGGAGGAGAGGCACAGTTCCCTCACCAAGCCCCCAGCCTCCTCCTTCGCTGCGATGGGCCCTTACTGGAGGGAAGAGTTTCCTCCCTCCAGCAAAAGCCTGGCTTAGGAAAACCCGGAGTGTGTTGCTCCCTCCGGCTCAGCAGTGCTCTCTTCCTCAGTCTGCCCCAGGAGGATGCAAAGGAGGAGGCACGGAGGAGGGGGAGGCAGCAGCAGAGACAGCCATGAGCACAGCGACGGGGAGAATACAACATGCCACCAAGCCCCTGGCGGTACATCGGATAATGCAGAGTGTCGGATAACTGGAACTCTACCTTACATATCTTAGCTCAGACATGCCTTAGAGCAAGAATGGTCATTCTGAAGACCAGGGGCTAAATTTGGCCTCATAGAGATGCAATCATTTGGTTGACTACCATTATTTAACAGATGTTTTGGAATCCATTAAGGCCGAATGAAATGCTTGGCTAAAGGCCTAGTTACTTGCAGTTTGGGGCTTAAGGTTAAAACATTTGATATTTCCATCTTACCTATCACCTATTTGTACATTTATTTCTTGAATTTAAAGAGGTGAGTCTAGGTCAGTGGTTCCCAACTTTTGGGCCTCCAGATGTTCTGGACTTCAGCTCCCACAGTTCCTAACAGCTAGTATTTCAGGGAGTTGAAAGTCAAAAACACCTGGAGGCCCAAAGGTTGGGAACCACTGGTATAAGTGAAACTTTGAACATACAGTGGAGCCTCTACTTAAGAGTGTCCCATCTTAAGAGCATTTTGAGTTCAGAGCTATCTCTCAGCCTGAGTTTTGCTTTGACAAAAGAGAGTGTTTTGTGTTAAGAGCTAGTGTGAGAGGGAACTTTAGAGCAAGAGAATAGGGCTTAAAGGGAGTAGCCTCTGTGCCGCGTGCCTCCATGCCTTGTTCTCTTATTGACTTTGGGAGATTGCTGTCTGCTTTGAGGAATTTTGGATTAGTTGATTTTGTGTGGTTTTTATTCCGGGTATGTTTGGCTTCATGAAGAGCGAGAGGGAGAAAGAACAAGAGAGGGAAGGAGGCTGGAATGAGAACAGTATGAAGAAAAGGATTCTTCTGCCTCTTCAGTTTGTGTTTTGTGCCGACTTGCCACAACATTGTGCATCTACCATTTTAATGTTGATCTTTCTTTTTTATTGTTCCACGTGGATGTGTATTTATACATTATTATTTATTCATAAAGTACATTTTCTTATTTAAAACACGTAACAAAAATTGAGGGTTCGGGGGAGTGGAACAGATGAATAGCATTTCAATGGGAAAATTCACTTTGAGATAAGTGCGTTTTTGAGTTAAAAGCTCAGTCACAGAACGAATTAAACTCTTAACTCAAGCTATCATTGTATTGCTTTTGGGAATTCTATTATTTTGACTTACAAGAAAGTTAGGTTTTTCTGAAGATCTTGATATTTCCAGAGTGCACAAAGGAAGTATATGTATGGATCATATATATTGTGTAATATTATAAAATAGCATTGTAAAATAAAATCCACACACCTTGGAGTGTCTTAGAAATCTGCCAGCAGTGAAAGTATAAAATACACATTCAAATATTTATTGCTTAGCACAGTTATGTTATTGTCCATATTTATACAGCAAGCTTTTGATTGCATGATGGGCAAAATTATTGAACCATTTGAAGAACTTCCTCTAAAACCATTTATCTGGAGAATGAGAAAACAATAATTGAGTTGATTGAATTATATATGGTGAAATAATTATCCCAAGTTATTTTGTCATTATATATGGTGCACTTGACAGTAGGAATACCCCAAAATACTTCCATTGGTGAATGCTCATATATAATTTCATTCAAGCCCCTAAACATTTCAGTTGAGAATAAAACTTTGTTGCATTTATTGATTAACAGTAAAAAGCAGTATTTTATAGCAAAGATTTTATTAATTGTGTTGGTACCAAGGAAAGTGGTATTTTTTCTGTTGGAATTATTTGTGGGTTTTTATAAGCATAGCATGAGGTCTGTTTGTTGTTTAACTCTATAATGCCTTCTTACCATCCTAAATTAGGTACACAAATATAGTAATGCAATAAACTAGTATGCTATTACCTACAGTTGTTCATAACACTAATACAATATATAGGTTCACTACTGGGACAGACACACAACCTCATCTTTCATGTTTCTTTGAAGTCTTAAGTGAAGAAACGTGTTCTGTCTTATGATGAAATTGTCCTAAGAAATCCAGCAGATGTACCACACAGGGAAGTGATTTCTAGTTTTGTAACAGAATATAATTTATGCCCCCCATAAGGATCTCCAGATTGTGGGTGTACCTGGCCACGAAAATTATCCATAAAATTGGCTGGAAGATACAGGTCATGAATTCTGACAGCTGATTTAGCTATCAAAGCTCTTCTAGCAGGTCATTCCACAGTATTGGAGTGGGCGATGAAAAGGCCCAGTGAGTGACAGTAACCAGTTGGGTTCTGGCTGGTTAGAGTAGCCGCCCCCCAGAGGAACTAAGTGTCGGGTGGATTGTACGGGGGAAAGTGACCCTGTAGGTAACTGGACCAAAACTGTATATAGGGGTTTAAAGGTCAAAACCAACACTTTGTCCTTTGCCCAGAAACGAATTGGCAACCAGTGGAGTGACTTTAGTATAGGTGTAATATGCTCACTCCAAGTTAGCTATTGACCTCCAAAATAACACATACCCTGAGTTCAGCATACCCATCACATTGCCTTCAATGAGTACAATATTGAGGAGGTATTATTATTAATTGTTTCACAGCAAACAGACTGCTGTCATACGTAGCCTTTTCATTGATGGTTCTGACCCTTTGGAATAACCGCATGGTGGAAATTATCTTAACTTTCAAAAGTCTTTATTTTTTACACAGCCCTGAAATTATTATATTTCTCACATCATATACTGATGGCTCTTTAAATTTGTGAGTTTAATTTTTGTGGATTTGATTTTTTGTGGATTTGTGAAAGTGGAGGCCCTACAGTATGTATTAGCTGTAAAGAAGTTTTCAACTATATTGACTTTCTACATTACATTCTGTCTGTTTATGCTGTCCTTTATATAGTATTCTGTGACCTGATTATTACTGGTAGGCCCAAGTAAAATAGATTTATTGAAACAATGGGATTTTGATTCACAGTTAACCGAAAAATAATTAAATTCTCTAGATAGGATTGCCAGTAGGACTACCAATACGATTCATACCTATGGGTTCATCTAAACCGACCATTTAGGTCAGTGCATATGCGAATCAGCCCCGTGGTGGCTAAATATCACATGTGGCTGATCCAGCTTCATCTGAAACAAGTGGTCTTGCCCTAGGTTAAGCTAAGTTAGGAGAGAGGCTGAGTCCTAGGCCAGAATTTGGGCTTTCCCCCAACTTAGAGACAGTGATTCCTGACTGGAATCAGCCACAACTGTTTTTACTGGGTTTAGGCAGCGGGAGACATGGGATGGCAGTCCCCTGCCATTGTCTTCCTATGTTGATTGCATAAGTCTCAGTCGTAACACACCACGTACCTTGTTCTTGGTAGTCTTAACTCACATCAACTAGAGCACTCGCACACTGACAGAGGGACACAGGGAAGAGAGGGACTTTCCTCCTCCCCCTCTCCCAAGTCCCTTAGCAGGGCAACATTCTGGCTGACTGAAGCTGAAGTGCAAGTAGATGATGTGTTGTGGCTGTAGCCTTCCATGACATGGGGGCAGGAGGGACCCCTAGGGGGTTTGCCCAGTGATGCCAAACAGCGTTCAGCACTATTGGGCAATAGACCCCCCCCCCCCCCCCCGGTCTACAAGGCAATTGAGGCAGACACAATCAGGACACCCATGGCATCAAGTATAGAAGGACCCTTAAGGCCCTTCTAGACAGACCCTATATCTCAGGATCTGATCCCAGGTTTTGTGCTGCAAACTGGATTATATGAGTCTACACTGCCAGATAATCTGGTTTAAACAGAAAACCTGGTATCAGATCCTGGGATATTAGGGCTTGTCTAGAAGGGCCCTTAGTTTTTAATATAAAAAATGAGAGGTTTTCTCCATTTTTAGTGGTCTATTTCTATGTTTCTATTTTGTTTTATTTATAGCCCACCTTTCTTGACAAACTAAAACTCATGATGGCCCTACAACAATTGTGTTCATCGACATAGCTGTGTTAGTATCAGTATGCAAAGGGCTCTTATAGAATAATTGAGAATGAGAGACAGAAGTTGGTAAGCATAAGCTGCTCATATAGTGAGGAAATGTGCATTTATAGTGGTCCTTTGGTATCTCCTCTGGTTTGGTTCCATGATCCCCCATGGATACTCAAATCCCATTATATTAAATAGGGAAATCAATGTTTGCTTTTTGGATTAAAGAAATATTTCCATGCTATGGATGATTGAATTTATGAATGCATAATCCTTGGATGTGCAGAGCTAACTGTATTGGCATTTCATATCACAAAATAAAGAGTGAAAGAAAAATCTCACCATTCTCCCCAAAGAATCTTAAAAAGTTAAAAATCAAAACTGAAAAATCAACAAGCCCTCTTGTTGTGGTTTTGGAATCAAAAGAATCTGGAACTCCTAAAAAAAGACTACAGGCTATCAATAGACTTGTCCCCCATAGATTTGTGTCAACCTTTAAAAAAAAAAAAAAGGCCTTCATCGCCATACCTCCGAGGCATGAATTCCACAAGTCACTTACATGTCAAGCATTATTTCCCTATCCATTTATTTCTGTCATACAAATGCTACTTTAATTTGTCTTTAGCATCAATCATATTATCACCCTTCCAACTGCTTACATGAATTGAAGCATTATGTGTTTTAAAGGATTTGATTTCATAGTTATATGCCTTAATGTCCATGGGGATATAAATATATACCACTTCAGAAGATAACTTCATGTATAGTGTGGATAAACTATTGCACATCTGAGGGCAAATTGGGTCATCAACCATTTGGTGTGCCAGCTCAGCTGTGGATTTTACTAAGTCTCAGCCAACTAGGCCATGCCAATCTTTCTGTCACTAAAACTTCAATTTGAATGCTAGCTATGAAATTAATCTCTTCAAACCATTGGAGAAATTTTGTTACTTCAGTAAGCATCTTCCTTTAATCTTGATTCATAACAGAGTTGTCATAGGCGTCAGAATCAAAATGAAAGAAGTGCTTATGGACTTGACTGACTTGAGTGGATCTATGGTAAAAACATAGTAGTGACAGCGGCACTTGGCAAAATACTGACTAATCATCTCTTATTAATTTAACTGCAGATGGGTGTACTCAACACTTGGGGTATAATTTTGATAAATTAGCACTGAAATGTAAGAATGTATTTTTCTGAATTAAAGGAGTTAAGTTAGTTATTAGACAATTCACTGAATTCCATAAAGGATGATAAGGCTTGTATCCAGTTTTTAGAGATTCTGAGCAGGTCCTCATTAGCTCTCTTATGCCAAACAGACCTTCGCCCACCCCATTGCTGCAGATGCCAGTCTTTCCCTTCCATAGTGTCCTCATTGACCTATTACAGTGCTGTCGCTGATAAGCTTCCTAACATTGTAGGCATAGTGATATCCCTGTAATGAAAGTGACAGCTGATAGTATGAGGATAATTACTTCACTAAGTGGTATTGTAGTGGGCTAACTTCTGCCATGGCTTGTTTATATATGAGAGGAGAGATGACAGCAGGAATGCAGATGCTAGAAGTAGGAAGAGTAATGGTGAACTGTAAAAGCTTCATCAGGCAATGTCTTGTGGGTACTGCAGAGAGTGAAGTAGACATTTCATCCAGTATTCAAAGGTGATTATGTTAGACCTCCATATAACAAAAAATACCAATTTCCTAGTGTTGGGCTAGTAATTGAGGAGTACACATATCTTTCAAAATATATTTGGTGGCTCTTTGTTTACTGGTTTTTTTTATACTGATATCTGTCAAGAAATCGATATTATTTATAACATCCTCTGACGTGTGTTCAACTTACTTGACATTTAAGATCTATTGCTTCTACCTTACATGGACCGATTTATGGCTACAGCATGATGTTTCTTGGATGAATGGATCTAACCATATGTTTTAAAATTTTATATTGTATATAATAGTTTTTAATTGATTCTATGTATTGTTATGATTTTTAACTATGTATAGGCATTGAATTTGTTGCCATTTGTTGTAAGCCGCCCTGAGTCCCTTTGGGTGAGAAGGGCGGGATATAAACGTTGGAAATAAAAATAAATAAATATTCCTTATACAGAATCCCAAAATACTCCAAAATTCAAAATCACTCACATGGATATCTGAGATACTGACACCATTGCTTTCTTATGGTTCAATTGTACACAAACTTTGTTTCATATACAAGCCTATTAAAATATTGCTTATAAAATTATTTTCGGATTATATGTATAAGATATATATGACACATAAATGAATTTTGTATTTAGTCTTGGGTTCCATTTCCAAGATATCTTGTCTTAAGTATGAGATAATGTCCCCAGATTTCCAGGACTAGAATATCATCTATGGTCCTTAGGGCAAGATAGTTGAATCTCAGGGTGAGAGCAGTGCCTTGAAAATTATTCATATGTGTTTCCCCCACTTGCCCTCATGCTGCAGACTCCTTTTGGGTAGTTACATGAAGTAGCTTCTAAAATTACAGGTCCCATGTGCTAGTAAAAACACAGTAGAGTCTCGCTTATCCAACATAAACGGGCCGTCAGAATGTTGGATAAGTGAAAACGTTGGATAATAAGGAGGGATTAAGGAAAAGCCTGTTAAACGTCAAATTACATTATGATTTTACAAATTAAGCACCAAAAAAACATGTTTTGCAACAAATCGACAGAAAACAGTTCAGGACACGGTAGCGTTATGTAGTAGTTACTATATTTACGAATTTAGCACCAAAACATCGCAATGTATTGAAAACATTTACTACAAAAACATTTACTACTAAAAGACAAACTGCGTTGGATAATACAGAAGGTTGGATAAGCGAAGGTTGGATAAGCAAGACTACTGTAGTTCTTTCAAAGTTTTTCAAGCAGAAGTGGGAAATGTTTTTGTTATCGTTTAATGCAAATCTTTGAAAACTGAGGCCTCATCTACAATGACCATTTAATGCAGTTTGAAGCCAACAAACTCCCACAGAAACATGCAAAATAAAGCCCTTATTGCACCTCAGTGTAATTGTCTTCTGGGCTTCAAACTGGTTCCAGGATTTCCTGTATAATCATCTGCACAGCAAAACCACTTTCTTTAATAACAGTTTAAACCTGCAGTGTAGATGGGTGCTTTAATGTCCAACTGGATGAGTATCTATAGTTTTGTTTGTAAGTTGAATGTATGTAAGTCAGAACAGGTTCAATTTTAGTGTAACACGTGTGTGCGCACACGCACACACACACACACATGCTTTGGATAGCATAGGGAAGGGTTAACAACCCTGTGGGGTTTTTTTTTGTTTTTTTGTTTTTTTTGCTTTGCTTTCTATGCCCGTTTAGAAGATTTCCCCTCATTTTCTGTCCCTGTGAGAATTGGATTTTGAAAAAAATGACTTCTTGTGGAAATAAGGATTGGTGAGAAAGCTTCAGTGAAGACACCTTTTCCCCATGATATCTCCTTCAGAGTGAATTTCCCTTCCTAGGGGTAAATTTTGCTCACTTCCTGTTGTCTCATCCCATCCTTATTTGTAAGTCGGATGTTTGCAACTTGGGGACTGCCTGTACTCAATTGTTGACAATGGTTTTTGCATTGATTATGTTATTACCCATTCTGAGCAACTGTAATAAATGCTTTATATAACACACTTTATGATATTACCAGGATCCACGCTCTGTGACATCTCAGCCATTTTCAGCGGTTTCCTATCTCATTAAGGGCCCAGTTCAAAATGTGAGTTTTGCAAATTAAAGTTCGACATGGTTTGGAACTAGGCTGTCTGAACATCACTTTGTTCTATATGTCTGAATCCTGAGACCATCTCCAAGGACCTTTCTCTTGGAGTCTTATGAAGTGGGGCACAGTGGATGGCTTTTGGAAAATGGCTGTTTTTAGTATTAATATCATACATATGGTATGTTATACCCTGGGCGGTTTCACTCTTTTTGGTACTAAGTGAATACACTTTATTTTTCTGGGCTTTTGAATCAATGCTCTTTAAATCAACTTAAGTTTTAGTCTGTCCTACCTTGTACTTAGTCAAGCTATGTATCTTGATTATTTATTGATTTTTAAAAAATTGCTTTCAGAAGTTTCCAATTTTCGACTGCCTTCGAGGGCAGTTTTATTTCCTTCTGTTGTAGTTTTTCTGTAGCTTTTTATTTATTGTAGGTTGATATTATTGCATTTTAATGTTTTATTGTTGTAACTGGCCTAGAGAACACTCTTTTAAGACAAGTTTTATATATATTGCAAATGGAAAAAATATTTTCAGTTCTTCCACCTTCAGTTTAGATCTTGGACAGCAATTAACATTTTAAATCCCATAACATGGTTAAAAAGGCTGTTTTTAAAATAGGCATAACCAGCAATTATAAAATAATTTGCTGTAATGAAATGAAAATTGAAAAGTGTGAGAGACTGAAACCCTGTGGGCTGTTTTCCATGAGAAGTGTGATGAAATTTGATTTTAAAAAGCAAAGACATACATAGGGATTTAAGGTGCATTTCTAACTTTGTACATGAACAATATTGTTGTGGGCCTTTTCTCCCTTTTCTTTTTGTGTAAGAATTGTCCAAATGGATTGATTCATTTTGGACTTACCCTACACCATAAGGCAAGAATCTGGTAAAGAAGAGAAAAAAATGGCTTCCTATTCATATTTTTAAATTTAAAAAAATCATCTTTTATATGACCAGCCAAATCGACACAGTACTGCATCAGGGCCGGCCCAAGGAAATTTTCAAGTGTAAGCGAAACAGGATTTTGGTGCCCCCCCCTCAAAAAAAAAACCAATCACCAAGAAATAAAAGGTAGAAGGTAGAGGTGAATAGAATGGATAAAAGAGTTTACCTTACAACCAGAAGTTTATTAACAACATTATGTTCATATAGTAACATTACATAGAATTAACACCAATCTTGCATTTTAATAAATAAATATTTTAATAAACTTTGCAACAATTTTAATTTTTTTGTTATTTCTAGTCTACAAGTACTACACAAAGGTTTCCTGGTCATGATATCTCTTCAGAAGATTTTTCAGACTTCGGACTAGCTTCAGATCAGTTTTGTTTGGGAGAACGGAGCCCCAGGAGAATAGACACTTCCTTTCTCAGGAAGTGAACTCTTGTCCTTCAGAAGTGCTACGCCAGCGTGGACCATTGTAATGGGTGTAGCAAAGCAGGGGAAATCCAGTCATGAATCAATCAGGGCCAGCTAACACCTCCCAACAAAGTATTCCCATCATCAAAGTCTGGTAAATCCTCTGTTTTCTCACGGCCACAGACGGCAGAAGCACATACCATATCGCAAAGAACACCACTCTGAAAACGGGAATTCCAGACAGGAAACAATCAGGGCCAGCTAACACCTCCCAACAAAAAATTCACTCAGAGAGGAAACAGCCTGGCTGTAAATCTGCAAAGCCATTACATCCTTATCATTTTTCCTAATTGCAGCATTCATACTTGCCTCTAACAGACAAAAAAAAAAACCAATCAGAAATATTGTATATTCACAACCTTTAAGAAATAATATCCCCTGATGGCACAGCATGTGAAAGCGCTGAGCTGCTGAAATTCTGGACTGAAAGGCCACAGCAGATATGAATTTGGGGACCAGAGTGAGCCCTCACAGTTAGCCCCAGCTTCTGCCAACCCAGAAGTTCAAAAACATGCAAATGTGAGTGCATCGATAGGTACTGCTCCAGCGGGAAGGTAACGCTGCTCCATGCAGTCATCCCACATGACCTTGGAGGAGTCTACGGACAACGCTGGCTCTTTGGCTTAGAAATGGAGATGAGCACCAACCCCCAGAATCAGACATGACTGGACTTAATGTCAGGGGAAAAACATTTACCCTTTAGGGTTGTTGTATGTCTTTCAGGCTGTGTGGCCATGTTCCAGAAGCATTCTCTCCTGACGTTTCGCCCACATCTATGGCAGGCATCCTCAGAGGTTGTGAGGTATCCATACCTCACAACCTCTGAGGATGCCTGCCATAGATGTGGGTGAAACGTCAGGAGAGAATACTTCTGGAACATGGCCACACAGCCCGAAAGACATACAACAACCCTGTGATCCCGGCCATGAAAGCCTTCGACAACATGTTTACCCTTTACCTTAACTACCACCAGTTCCTCAATACTTTATTTCCCATACCACCATACTTCGCCACAACAAAGCGTGGTCGGGCACAACTAGTATATATAATATATAATTATTAAAACTATAAATCCCAGCAACTACAACTCCCTACTCAATTAATTAATTAACAAAACATTCAGTCACCAACTACAACTCCCAAAACAAGGGATTAAACATTAAACATATACAGTAGAGTTTCACTTATCCAACATAAGTAGGCCGGCAGAACGTTGGATAAGCAAATATGTTGGATAATAAGGAGAGATTAAGAAAAAACCTATTGAACATCAAAATAGGTTATGATTTTACAAATTAAGCACCAAAACATCATGTTGGACAACAAATTTGACAGAAAAAGTAGTTCCATGCATAGTAATGCTATGTAGTAATTACAGTGGAGTCTCACTTATCCAACACTCGCTTATCCAATGTTCTGGATTATCCAACGCATTTTTGTAGTCAATGTTTTCAATATATCGTGAGAGGGCCAGCTAACACCTCCCAACAAAGTATTCCCATCATCAAAGTCTGGTAAATGCTTTGTTTTCTCACGGCCACAGACGGCAGAAGCACATAACATATCGCATAGAACACCACTCTGAAATCAGGGGAATTCCATACAGGAAACAATCAGGGCCAGCTAACACCTCCCAACAAAAAATTCACTCAGGGAGGAAACAGCCAGGCTTTAAAGCTGCAAGGCCTTTACATCCTTATCATTTTTCCTAATTGCAGCATTCATACTTGCCTCTAACAGACAAAAAAAACCCAATCAGAAATATTGTATATTCACAACCTTTAGGAAATAATATCCCCTGATGGCACAGCGTGTGAAAGCGCTGAGCTGCTGAAATTCTGGACTGAAAGGCCGCAGCAGATTTGAATTGGGGGACCAGAGTGAGCCCTCACTGTTAGCCCCAGCTTCTGCCAACCCAGAAGTTCAAAAACATGCAAATGTGAGTGCATCAATAGGTACTGCTCCAGCGGAAAGGTAACGCCGCTCCATGCAGTCATCCCACATGACCTTGGAGGAGTCTACGGACAACGCTGGCTCTTTGGCTTAGAAATGGAGATGAGCACCAAACCCCAGAATCAGACATGACTGGACTTAATGTCAGGAGGAAAACATTTACCCTTTAGGGTTGTTGTATGTCTTTCGGGCTGCGTGGCCATGTTCCAGAAGTATTCTCTCCTGACATTTCGCCCACATCTATGGCAGGCATCCTCTGAGGTTGTGAGGTCTGTTGGAAACTAAGCAAGAGAGGTTTATATATCTGTGGAAGTTCCAGGGTGGGAGAAAGAATTCTTGTCTGTTGGAGGCAAGTGTGAATGTTGCAATTAATCACCTTGATTAGCAGTGAAAAGCCTTGCAGCTTCAAGGTCTGGCTGATTCCTACCTGTGGGAATCCTTTGTTGGGAGGTGTTACCTGGTTGTTTCATGTCTGGAATTCCCGTTTTCAGAGTTTGTTTCTTTATTTACTGTCCTGATTTTAGAGTTTTAAAATGCTGTTTGCCAGATTTTGTTCATTTTCATGGGTTCCTCCTTTCTGTTGATATTGTCCACTTGCCTCCTACTTGCCCAATTCTCCCTTCCTGGACGTGGCCGCAGGTCGCCAGGGCGAGCTGCGGCCACGTCCAGGAACTAAGGGAGGATTGGGCGATCTCTGCTGTGTGCGTGCATACAGCAGAGATTGTCCAATTCTCCCTTCCTGGACGCGGCCGCAGGTCGCCAGGGCGAGCTGCGGGCGCGTCCAGGAACGAAGGGAGGATTGGGCGATCTCTGCTGTGGCGCCCGAGGCCGCCGCTTCAGCAGCCTCATATGTCCAACCGGCCCTGTACTGCATTTACAGTATTTAATTCTGAATAGATACCCTACATAGTTGTTACAAAACTTCAGTTGCCATTCCAAAGGTAGTATTTGAACTTAAGTTTGGGATAAAAATTAAACTCTGGAATTTTTAAAAAGAATACATCAATAATGCATGACATACTTCAGGCATTTTCAAAAAGTTATTGAAAATTAACCCGGCATACTCTCCATTTCTCCCTTTTCGTCCAAAAGGAAGAATTCCTCTGACATGCGATCAACTTACCTGACATTTTAAGACCTATTGCTTCTGCCTTACATGTTGAGAAGCAGCTTCAGATCTCAGTTACCAAATAATTCATATGTAGTCAGCAGACATTAAAATTTGAAAATGGAGCAGCAGAGAAAGAGGGAAAGCTTTGAAGCAGAATTTTCTTTCATTAAATTAGTGAATATGACAAGGTTATGTAATGTTCCAGGGGGATGAAGTGGCGCACGTCACTAACCTTTTAGATTCAAGAGGCTTTATGCTTTTTCATTTGCTGCTGGATGAAGGCTTAACACTGGATTAACTGGCAAGTTCCTTAATTCAGGTAGATTAAGTCCTAACCAGATTTTGTATATAATTATTTATCATATGCAATACAAAAATAAGTACTGTGTATGTACAAATACCTCTTGCTGTGACGGTTCTACATACATAGTGTGTGCTTGCTTCCATTTCTTTTGATCATACGTTGTCATGCTCAGATTGTTCCAATATTCCATTCAAGGTCAAATTCAAGAGCTAACTTTTGTTTATTTGCTCTTTTCATTTATTAAATTGCTGCTATTGAATGGCATTTGTTTACTGATGTATCCTTAAATATTTGAAAACAATGAGGAGTACATATGGATTTCTGAGAAGAGACTGCCAAGTTTAAAACTTTACTTGGCATTTAATAAGAGTTTGATCAGCTAAAGTTAGTACATGTGTATTTTCAGACAAGGTGAACATTGATTGCTTGTTCCAGATTACTGACTTCTGTTAAAGACAAAAGAGCAACAACTTGAGGTTCACCGGTCCTCTTCTTTTTCTGTCCAGTTGGCAACAATAATTCACTGTCTCAAAAGTATTTCCTGGCTTTTTCTCTGAGAGCCCTTTAAGTGGAAACTTCAGGGATTGAGATTGGGGCCATCTGTTTGCAAAGCATATATTATGCAGTTAAACTGTGGCTCCTCCTCAAAGGGAGGTACAAGGCAACAGGAATCACAGAATAGTTACTGGACTCAAGTGCCTTATTTCCTGTATTTAGAAAAATGGTTTTTTTCCCTTTTGAGACAATTCCAAATGAATTGGTTCCAAACCCATTTAAGGAATAGTTCAGTAATGTTTTTCTCTAGTACAAATCCACTGGTTATGGATTACACACACACACACACACACACACACACACACAATCTAGTAAATTTGTCTTCTACAAATGTTTTAATGCATTTTATGCCTATGGAAAATATTGCACCATAAGCTTGTAATACTGACTTTACTCCTCCTTCTACAGATAATGTAAAGCCACTCCAAGATTTGCTAGACATTTTAATCACATTTATTTTGCAATTTAAAATTCTACCAGCAGCACAGATTTCTGCAGTCCCTGGAACCATGGTCCCAGATTATTATCATGGTGCTTTGCTTCTTCTAAGAGCTCAATCCTGGGCTGTGGCGCAGGCGGGAGAGCAAGCCAGCTGTAACCAGCTGCAATGAATCACTCTGACCAGGAGGTCATGAGTTCGAGGCCCGCTCGGAGCCTATGTTTGTCTTGTCTTTGTTCTATGTTAAAAGGCATTGAATGTTTGCCTATATGTGTAATGTGATCTGCCCTGAGTCCCCTTCGGGGTGAGAAGGGCGGAATATAAATGCTGTAAGTAAATAAATAAATAAATAAATCCCATTCCAGAAATTACAGGACTTGATAGGGAATATAATATATAGTTATACCTTGTGTTAAGAGTTTAATTTGTTCTGTGACCGAGCTCTTAACTTAAACTGCTCTTATCTCAAAGCGAATTTCCCATTGACATTCCAGACCCCCAGACTTGTTCCCCATTTTTGTTATGTATTTTTAAATAAGAAAGGTGAAAGAAGAAAGTGCAAAAGCTGGGTTGCAGTTAAATGTCAAGAAAACAAAGATCATGGCAACTACACCTATTGATAACTGGCAAATAGAAGGAGAAAACGTGGAGGCAGTGACAGACTTTATATTTCTAGGTGCGAAGATCACTGCGGATGCAGACTGCAGCCAGGAAATCAGAAGACGTTTACTTCTTGGGAGGAGAGCAATGGCCAACCTTGACAAAATAGTGAAGACCAGAGACATCACACTGGCAATGAAGGTCCGCATAGTGAAAGCCATGATATTCCCCATTGTGAGAGCTGGACCATAAGGAAGGATGAGCGAAGGAACATAGTCGCTTTTGAACTCTGGTACTGGAGGAAAATCCTGAGAGTGCTTTGGACCGCAAGAAGATCCAACCAGTCCATCCTCCAGGAAATAATGCCCGCCTGCTCACTGGAGGGAAGGATATTAGAGGCAAAGCTGAAGTATTTTGGCCACATCATGAGGAGACAGGAAAGCTTGGAAAAGATCACGATGCTGGGGAAAATGGAAGGAAAAAGGAAGAGAGGACGACCAAGGGCGAGATGGATGGATGGTATCCTTGAAGGAACTGGGGGCGGCAACGGCCAACAGGGAGCTGTGGCGTGGACTGGTCCATGAGGTCACAAAGAGTCAGAGACGACTAAACGACTGAGCAACAAAATGTACTTTATAAAGAATAAATAATATATAAATGCACATTCACATGGAACAATAAAAAAGAAAGATCAACTTTGAAATGGTAGAAGCTAGAGATAGGAAGACCTGGGGAAAAAATGGGAAAATTGAGGGAAAACAGTCTTTTTCTGCCCCGCCCCATTTTTCTGGGCTTTTCCAGGCCTTCCTTCTTTAGTAGAAGCACAAAGTTGCAAGGAAGCACATTTGAGGCAACAAAATGTGTGCTAGCCAGTATAAAGATCAACTTTAAAATGGTAGAAACACAAAGTTGTGGCCTTTCGCATTCCAAAATGGCAGCCATGCTGGGAGACTGAGATCCAAGTTACGAGCCTCCCCTCTTCAAAAATGGCAGTTTTGTCGGGAGACTGAAGCAGGCCATGCTCGCAGGGAGGGAGGGAAGGATACGGAAGGGGTCTTGGCCAGGCCAAGAAACTTAAGTGGGCCATACTCATAGGGATGGAGGAGGGAGGGAGGAGCCTTGACGGTCACACTGGGAAACTGAGGCAGGCCATGCTCCCAAGGAAGAAGAGGGAAGGGGTGGGCTTTGGTGCGAATGACAGCAGGAAGGCCAAGAAAGCTGAAGCCCCTGAACCCTATGGGGCCTTGTCAAATGGGATTAATTTGTTCTGTGACTTAGCTCTGGAATGGATTAATAGCATTTCAGTGGGAAAATTTGCTTTGACATATGCGTTTTTTGAGTTAATAGCTTGGTTACAGAACAAATTAAACATGTATGTCAAGATATCACTGTGTGTGTGTGTGTAGAGGGAGGGAGGGTGGGAGGGGGCTGTGGTTACACTTAAAAAATGTACCAGACCCAACTTGTATACAAACTCAATTTAAGAACATACCTACAGAACCTATCTTGTTGGTAACTTGGGGACTGCCTGTATTCTTCTGTCTGGTCCCTTCTACACAACTGAATAAAATCCCACATTTTCTGCTTTGAAGTGGGATATATGGCAGTGTGGACTCAGATAAACCAGTTCAGAGCAGATATTGTGGATTATTCTGCCTTGATATTCTGGGTTATATGCCTGTGTGGAAGGGCCCTCTCAAAATGAAGGTCCTAATTCTGAAAAAAGACTTTGGATAGCAACCTGCTGTTTCCGTTTCTTATTTGTTTATCCCTCATGAATGATGCACATTCTAAGCAAGAGACACATAGTTGCAAGGAAATTAGAATACATAAATGTACTAAAAATGGCCTACAATTTACCACTCCTCATTTCAGGGCAACGAGGTTACAACCTTTGGTTCTGAAAGTAGTCACATATAACAACCTACATATCCCTACAGTTCATCATAAAATCATCTTGAATTATTCTGAAGTTGCCAAGAACAATGTCTAAAACAAACAATACATAGCAAAGTTTATGCATCATAAAAATACTGGTAAACAACATTAATTAAAAGCTCTTTTGCATGTTTTCACAAACCTTCTTTGTATAAAGAAGATCTTTTGTTTGCCCATTAAGCAATCTAAACTATGAATTAGTATGCATGTGGAAGAATGTTAGTTGGCAAATAAATGTTCACTGCTGTCTGGCCTGGTGGAATTTTTCCCATGTCCCTGAGTCTCAGATAATGCGTCTCTAAAAAAGCATGCATAATTGCCAATGAAATGCGTTTGTAATGATTACTGAGCTTAGAGTTACACATTACAACTTGGTACTTGAACATGATTTATTCAGTTGAGAAATGTAATCCACCATTCTTACTTTGTGGGTCCTTACTTATACTGTTACCAAATCAGAATTTCTGGAACAAAATATTCTGCATTATTATCACCCATGTAATCAGGCACTCTGCATTTTTGAGTACTAGAACAGAAGGGTTTAAACAAAGTTTGGCTCTGTTCATTGAAACTACAGGAAGCAGATGATTTTAGCCGGCTTGTAAGCTAAATGTCTTGTGTGAGAATATTTTGGTTTGTATGAGACAAGGCAACTAGGAATAGAAGATTTTCTTTACAGCCGTAATGTGTTTCTGTGGAAACAGTGACATTGACATAGGACTGCTGAACAGTGTGACAACCTACCCAAAGCTTATTTTAAGAAAATCCCCTTTAGGATTTGATTTTTTTCAAAGAGGTCTCAGCCATGCCTGTAAATGTGAGTTTGCAAATTTTGTATAGCTGGTATATACAGACATTTGGATCTGATAAATCCTCAACGAGTATGAATAAATATGAGTTATTTGAAGTTCCTGGACTTACACCTGCACACTTTGTGAAACTATGGATTCTAAGTACTTATATTTACTGAAGGTAAGGTTAAATTCATAAGAATAAAGATAAGCTCCCTGTGTGCTCTATATAGATAATTTAGGGATGATAGTTGAGTTTTGTATACATCTAAGATGCTCCTGCAGTTATCAATCACCAAAGTAGGCAGAATCAGTGTACTGTGGTTTGGGTTTTAGACTACAGTTCTAGTGACCTCCATTGAACCATAGAAACTCAGCAGGTAACCTTGGGAAAATGACATTTTCTCAGTCTCTGAAGAAAATAAAGGCAAATTCCCTATGAACAATTCCTGTCAAAAAAAACCCCCCTGTGATCGGGTAGCTTTAATTTGGAAATGACTTGAAGGCACACAGGAACAAAAGCAATCAACTGTTGGTCCTACCAGGAGCTTGACAAAGAGAATAAATATTTACACTTATTTGCAAACCCACATATGCATACGCTGCTAATCTCCTTTTGCCCTACTTTTTTATATGACTGGTGATCTGTTTTAGTTAGATATGAATCTACAAGAGAGCCGCTCACTGCAGACCGATTGTGCGGTAGGGCAAGGTAAGATAGAGCTGCAAAGAGTTGCTGTTCCTCGGGAGCAGCCTGTTGGTGAGGAGGAGGCTCTGGAGAGTGGCAGTGTGTTCAGTCCAGAAGCCTTGAACTTTGGCGGGAACCACCAAGCAATGACTTCAAACCTGCTTTGAGAAATAGCCCACTGAACATTATCCTGACCATCTACCTTTTTCCGTGATTGTTCCAGTTTTGTAACTCTGCAGGTTCCTATATATGTTTGTGCTATTGTCACATCTTTGGAAGGTGATTGGCATGGATCTTGGATGCAGGATGCTCAATAACAGCCCCCCCCCCCTTGGACATTAGTATGGATGGGGGTTCCCTTATGGGACTCAAGTTTTTGTGTCAGAGATGGGTCTGGCCTGGCTCAGGAGGGCAGATCTCTTTGGCATCTCCTGATGGCACGAGAGTTCTATACCTGGGGCATCTGTCTTCATGGTCTTTTACCTATCATCCCAAGCTTTCTGACGTTAGACCACAGTTTTAGGATTATTGATTCAGGCCCCTTCTACATTGCCCTATATCTGCACAATCTGATCCCAGATTGTCTACTTTAAACTGGATTATATGAGTCTCATGTGTGATGTTGATTGCTGAAGTGGAGAAAACTTCTCTATGACCTTACAAACATTTCTAATGTAAGAAGTTTTCAGAATGGATTCTAAGCACTTGTATTTATTCTTGTTATCAATACGTGTTGCAGAAATAAATTAATCCAGCACAAGGACTTAGGAACACTATAATGTCATAAATAAATAAATAAACATTATTCCATAAGTGAGCTTCATATGTGGATTGTGATTCAGCTTGCCACATACAACAGTGTGTAACAACATCTAAGCCATGAAGTGAAATGACTCTTTAAAACCGAAGCTTTGTTTTAAGAGTTTGTTTCAAAGATTTTATAAAATCATACCTCACTTGCTTGCCCTTTTAGAAATAAAAGCTAATTAACTTCTTGCACAAGCCAATTTGCAGGTACATTGTAAGCACAGGTTAGAATTAAGGAGCAGTAATTGCTTATAATGATGATCAGCATAACTGATGTGATAAATTATGATTAATGAGTAAATTAGCAGTGAATGCTGTAAATGAGTCTGCTATGAAAAATCTTTTAAAAAGAAGTGAAGGGCAACCATTTCTATCAAATGTGGTGTATTTGTTTAATATTTGATTCTGTGTTAACAGAAATATATAAAAATATTTTTTATATTTCTGTTTATGAATCATTTTATTGCTTTACTAAATAATGTATTCATATAACAACCAGTTACGGTTGTATTTTATACAAAAAAAACCCAGATTTGACATATTCCAAGCCCAAAGGACTTGCAGTATAAATGTACACACAGCAAAATAACAGAAAGGAGAGAAAAATAGAGGCAAGGGAACATCGTTAATGAATCATTTTTATTACTAATCAGTTGAACTTAATTCTTACTAAACATATTCTAATGAATTACTTTTCTAAGTAACTCCCAATTAATGTAAAGAGTGGCAAAAGGAGTACATCTTCACTGCCATGTATTCCAGGATCCTTGACCGTCTGACGCACAAGAATCTGTGATGTGCAAGATAGTTGGTGTTGCTAGCTTCAAGGCATACTATTTGGGGCTAGATATAGGATTGAACCCAACTATCTTTTACTAAACCTGATAAAATTTAAGCTTATCTGGACTGAAGTAAATATTTCATCCAGAAAGGATGTGTGTGGGAGCTGTTGTTAATAGGTAGTCTCAATGAATGCCAATTCTTTACTCAAGGAGATTGCTCTGTGAAAAACCTTTTCTCCACTTTCTCATCCTGAAGTAATGCTCAGGTCTTTGGGAACCATTATTTCCCATCATGATCTGTCATTAGACTCCCAGGGCTTGTCTACACTGATTTAAAAAATCATACCCACCTTGAAGCTGCCTTGATCCTAACAGTGCTTCTTTAGGGTTTTAATACGTTATACCAAAACTCACTTGTTGTTCTGCAATTTCCAGGAAAATTTAGTCTGTTGCTATGTTTGCTAGATGTGCACAGTCTACATCGGAGTGTCTTTGGGAGAAAGAAGCAAGACAGGTTGCTGGGGTAGCAAGCA
Source organism: Anolis carolinensis (assembly GCF_035594765.1). NCBI lineage: Eukaryota > Metazoa > Chordata > Lepidosauria > Squamata > Anolidae > Anolis > Anolis carolinensis. The sequence goes on from NC_085842.1 coordinate 239,275,657, forward strand.
TCGTCTTTTTTTTTTCTTTAAAAAAAGGCAGGTGCTACTTGCTGGGCTTATAACATTACAGATCCCTTTACTTTTTTGTGAATACTACAATCCATGCTTAGAGCAGGAAAGGGATGGTTTACTCATGGGTAAACTAACAGATACCCTTTGCCTTTGTTGACTACTGTCTTCTCCTCTTTGCCAGGCAAGGCCACTTACTCATACTCCTGTTCTGGCTCCTATCCGACTCTGATGGCAGTGCACCACTCTCCTCAGGTTCCCAAAGGACAGAATGGTGAACTTAAGAGCCAGTGGTGGCCACATTCTATAGCAGTGGTGGTGGCGGCAGCTCTAGAGCAGACCTGGAGCAGTCCTGTTATCCAGGTGTCCAAAGAGAAGAGCATTCCAATCAATAGGCGAGATGGCATGGAGAGCAGGGAAAGGGGAATGGTCCTCTACTTGCTTACTCATGAATAAACCACTTACTCTAGAAGGTAGGCAGGCAGGCAGGCAATGGTAGATCATTTTGAAGGATAAAGAGAAATAAAACCAGTGAACATTAGAATGTGGGATGTGGACAGCAATACAGTTCCAGCAGTACAGTTACAAGTAGCTGTTCCACTATCTGGAGGAATTTGGTCAGCTCTGGGGTTGAACATTCTGTATTATAGCTGGGTTATTTGTGTAATGTAGAAATGCCCCTATCACAGAACCCTGGATTTCCAAGAAACCCAATTCAAGAAACCCTGATGGTATGGAGCAAGAAAATGCATAAGCACACCAGTTTTTTGTTAGTTATTAAAACTCCACTCGTTTTTTCCATTCAGGAAAAAAATATCCCCTGAAGCAGTTGGCTGCCAAATAATTTTGAAAGTTCAACTTATTGTTGCTCATCATGATGTATGGTCTGAGGTGTACTTAGAAAAACATTTGATTGTGACTAATGACTATTCTTTCAAAAAGTATCCCTAGAATGCAGTGGTAGTGGGATTGATCATAAGAAACAACACTCATATTGTGATGATACCTTATTACTCCAACCAAAACATAAAAAATATAACTGCTACATCACACTAGATTTTAAAGTTTATAGGCTTTTTAATTGGGCAAAGTTGATTAAAAACATGAAGGTGAAGAAGAGTGATGATACTGGAGACAAAATGTCACAGAAGCTAAAAAAATTGTAACTCCAACTATACACTGCTAACATTATCAATCAAATAGAAACCAGTACATAATGGATTATATTTAATATATACTATGAGGTATAGCCAGAATATACATGTTTGTAACAGATGTATTAGAAATAACAAGACTGGTGAAATTTGATTTGTATACACAATTCTTTAATGGCTTTTTTTTTTGAACTAATAAAAATACATCAGTATGTGTAAAAATATCTTCCTTAGAGAGTTAGGGTAAAGAAAATTACCAAGTATCAATACAGGAACAGAATGTTTACTTACTCCCATCATCAAAGCTGCAGCTTCATAATCAAAGATAATTGTAGTCAACAAGGTCCAACTCTTCACATTATGTAATATGACAAAATCATGATTATACATAGATAAAAAGATTAAGAAAACCTCCTGGAGCAATAGGGATGTAAGGGATGACTCTACTGTATTTATCTATTCCAGATCATTTCAGGTAGCAAAACAGGTCTAGCCACTTCAGATCACGTTCTTTGAGGGAAGAACAGAAAGAAGGCAATATTTTTGTTACTCTCCAGTAAATAGCAACTTTTAATGTAATGCAGTTTAATTGGGCTGACTCTTTGAGGTGAGCACAAATATTTGGTTGTTTTTTTTTTTTGTCTATAACGTTGCTTCCACAGGATGGCAATTGTGGGTTTCAGTTTGGCCCAAGGCTACTGAGGTGTGCGACTTCAAGGTTCTTTTGTGCCTCCCATACTGTTTAATATCTCACCAGTGGGGGGAGGGGGAATTGACACAAAAAAATCCATATGTAGCCTCTAGGTAGTTTTGTGGGTTTTGTAGCTTCCATTTTATTGATTGAATTGTCAGTTTATTTGACTCAAATGCTTCCTTTCAATTTCTCAGGAATGTTGGAGGCAATTCCTTCATGTGTCTTCTAGAAAAGACCTTAGTCCTGGAGCATGGATCATGGTGAAATTGCTCCCCGTAACCTCTAATGCAAAGCTTTCGAAACATTTCATGCTGATGACACACTTTTTAGACAAGTGTCATTTTGTGACACAGTAATTCAGTTTTACTGGAAGTGATGCGAAATCACATTTTTGACTCAATAGTGCACAGTGCCTGTAGATCCCTCGACTGTGGTTTGCATACAAGGATATGACAGAATGGGAATTGTACACCATATTAATTGGCATCTCTGCTGCTTAAAATGCATGCAAGTTGGAATTGCTTATTTCACATAGGCTCAGAGGTTTCCCATTATGTTCACCTGACACACCTAAACACACAATCGTGTCATGACCTAAAATTTCAAAAGCTTTGCTTTAGCTTGTGTATGGGACATTTTGAGTAAATAAATGCGCTCTTACTATTTCGGGATTGGGACTGCCATCCTCCATAATCTATTAAGGAGTGCTTGCTGGATCTAAGGTGGGTGTCCATCCCTCATCTTTATGAAGCAACTGGGTGTCATCAGCAGTACATTTTTGAACTGTGTAACATTAGAAGGCTGATAAAACCCAAGTCTATTAAAATAGACAGGTGGGATTGTGTTGGACTGATACATGGATTTCTATTTTTTTAAACATTTGAAAGTAGTCATATATTATCAAGCCAAAGAAGGACACTATTTTCCATTTTTTTGGCTGAGTGTGATACATTCATTATCTCACCCAGCTGGATGTTCAACCTGGTCAACTCGGGGGCATACGCTGTGTGTTTAATCTACTGGAAGCAAATTCTGTCTCTCTTTGTTTGGCATAATATATTATAGCGGAATTTTCCCACGCTGATATGATATATTGCTTAATGAACTGTGCCAAATATATTTTCCTTGTGTTTTTACTTGAGTGTTCAGAGAAGGTTCTCACTTGGTCCAGTAGAACACTGCTTTAGTGTACATACCATGGCTCCTCATTGCAGATGAAAAGAATGCTTATAAATGTCCAGTACCAAATGGAACAATAGTTTGCATTCAGTGTAATTAAAACCTCTGTTAAGAAAGGAATAATAGTGTATTATAATTTACTTGTGTAAGGATAGTGATTTTGTGGTAATTGTCTTTATTAGGCTATCTATGGCTAAAAGCACATCAGTGAATTGGATTTCCATAGGATTCTGACAAACCAGTGTTGTAGTTTATTGATATATAAACTCAGTTTCAGTTCAAACATATTGCTATTCAGTCATTAAATTTCTCTGTTTTCGTGAGCAGTATATATTGAGTGAACAACTCACATGGACTTATCCCCACTCCATTCATCAACTAATATATTGCAAGCTGTGATTTTGAAGTTTGCGGAAGGAAATAGCAAGATGTTGGTGTAGACCAAAGCTTGTGTTGAAGGAAAATTAAAAAAATAAATTGATTTCGTTAGAAGGAACATTTCTATCAACCAAACAACAGACATTTTACTTTGTCCAACATACAACAGTAAGAAAATACATAACAGAGGATTGTGCTTTCCCAAAGTACCATTATTATGTGAATAAGAGAACAAAAATATTTGTCATCAGAAACATGCCTTTGAATTTTTCTCAGATGTTTAGAAAAACAAAACTTTACCTAGTCACATAAATAATTTTTCCTCTGCACCCATTTGAAAAGTAGGCAAAATGCTTTAGCCTCATTACCTGTGAAAATCAGTGAAAATATTGGGCGAGATGGTTGATACTTCTCATTTTACTTAGACTAATTTCTGGGACAGCTTTGTCAGAATGATGGCAACTTGTCCTGCAAAAAAAGATAGGTTCTTTTTGCATTCATTCCCCATCATCCCTGTCCCTGCCCCCTTATTTTTCATACTCCAGAAAGAGTTTTTTCATGAATATGGAAAACTAGTTTTCATACTTTTATGCTGAGCAACTGTAGTAACAGCTGCCATAAGCTCAATAAGTCAGAGTTTTGTGGCAAAGCCAATGTAAGTTCTTCCTCTGTTTGCTTAGCATGAGATTTGTTATTTAGCTGCATCATAAATGAAGGCATTTTGACTCACAGAGCAATTTATATTGTTGATCATGTGTAAGCAAAACTATTCAAAATCTTCATTTCAAGCACCTGCAGTCTCAATATTTGGGGGGAATGGGAAGGGTGGCAGCATGAGGATTGGAAATGATTCAGCAGAGCCATCATCTCTTTAGTGGCCAGGAGCTTGAGAATCCTTTTGACAATTTAAAAAACAAGCCCAGCAGTCTGCAAATGCTAATAGAGGGTTTCCTGACCCTGAATACCCATTTCTGTGTCTTTCCGCATCTTTCCAAATACATTCGATATCTAAAGGCTGACCAGCTCTTCGAGAGGAAAAGATGGCAGCAGCTGTCCTCAAGGACTTTTCAGCAAATACATCTGCATCTCCTAGTTATATTTCAGTGCATTGCTTTGTGACAAATGTCAGAGGGCCTATTTGGCCTCAGGGTTAGCTGAAAGCTAACGGAGGGTTTGATTATTGGATTTTTTGACACACACACATTTCTTTAAATTATTAAACATCTTGGAGGATTTTCTATTAATAGTTTTCCACAAATGAATATATTCGTGTGTATGCTTTCCTTGTGCCTTATATGGGTAGCTGTGATGACTCATGGGCCTTGTAGTCCTGCTTATGACACTGTAATGCCTGATGATGAAGAAAACTTGGGTTTTTTACCTTCCCAGTCTGAACTGGAATCTTCCCAGCCAGATCTTTCCCAGGCAGATCTGGGAACCTTGCACCTGCAAGAGAGTTGTGACCCAGAAGTATGTCAAACAAATCCGGAGCCCACTTCCCCTGTGTTCTCCCGCCATGAGTTTTGTAAACAACAGAGAGGTTTGGAAGCTGCTTCGCGCAGGAGTGCGAGGATAGCAGCCAAGAATTCAGCCAATTAAGTCTGCTTTTCGTGAGAATCCTTAAGGAGTCAAACATCTGGTCTCAAAGATTAGCTTTCGTTTCTGGTTCCCAGAGAACTGCTTCGGCGGGAAAGTTAGACTCTATATAGGTGATTTACCCGCGAAGTAACTTCGCGGAGTCAATTCGTCAACCTCCGGAGCGAGTTGTGTCTGGACAGCGCGCTCCGTTTCAAGCCTCGCTCCTGCTCAAGCCTTGCCCTGCTTTCCAGCCTTCGCTCCTGTTTCTGCCTTTGTTTACCTACGGACCTTGCTTGTTTCCCAGGACTAAACATTGCCTTGTATCACGGATTTTACCAAGTTTTTCCACGGACCTTGTTCTTGTTCCTTGTTACCTTGTTCCACGTTTTAAGCCTTGTTTCAAGTATCAAGTTATTTCCTAGCCTTGCTCAAGTTTATGGACTAAAGGACCTTGTCATCTCCCCTCACTTTGCCTGGCAAAGTGAGTGTTTCGGTTATTGGATTACAACTTTGAACCTTAATATTTCATATTGGACATCGCTTTTTTGGACTAATTTAGACCTTTCCTGAAAGGTCTGCTTTTGGACTATTTCATATACTTGCTTTTATTAACTTTATATATTCCTTCAATAAAGATATTAGATAGATTCTGGCCTCTGTGTTTGGTTATTGGTGCCTTTGCAGCCTGGGTCCTGACAGTAGCAGAGAGGATGTAGCCTTGATCCTTGTTTACCAAATAACATTCTTGCTCTTTTGGTATTTTCATAGAATTGAATAGACCTGCTTTGGTGGGTTTTTTTGAAGCCCAATTTGTTCTATTAATTGGCTATGTCCAGCCAATAAACAAAGCAATATATCCTTACATGTAAGCTACCTTGCCCTAAAAGGTGAGATAGAAATGTATTAAATAAATAATTCCAATTGGGGAAATAGCATCCCACTTCTATATCTCAATTGCCTCCAGCGAATTTTCAGGACCACCAGACAAGTGCTACATGTAAACATGTATAATGTATGGTTTGGCTTTAGGCTTCTACATTCTGTGTCTGATAAAATACTTTTGCATTCCATTGCCTGGTTTGAGGTGTCTTCTGTTCCTTATCTGTCAAAACTGATTTCGTTAAAGCATTTTTAGCTTGCTTGTCAGCCAAAAAAATCTCACAGGTTAGGTGGCAGATCAATAAAAGACCAGATAGTAGCAGCCCTCAAGATCAAAATCTAAAAGACATGGGTGGGGAGGAGGGACAGAGAGGAAAAGGAGGGAAAAAAACAGTCCTTTACATGAATAGAGAATGAGATAATACATCTTGATCCTATATGTGTGTCAGTTGTGAGGTATGTATTAGCTGAAAAGTCAAAATTGGACTTGAGTTTTATATACAGTGGAACCTCGACTTAAGAGCGCCCCAGAGGGAGCGCTAGCGCCAGAATACAGGCTTTAGGCTTCAAGGGAGCAAGCTCCGTGCCCCATGCTCTTGTCTGCTTTGGGAGATCGTTGTCCACTTTGCTCTTGTCTTCTTTGAGGAACTTTGGGTTAGTTGATTTTGTGTGGGTATGTTTGGCTTCATGAAGAAAGAGAGGCAGAGAGAACAAGAGAAGGAGGTAGGCTGGAATGAGTACAGTAAGAAGAGTATCATGCTTCTGCCTCTTCACTTTGTGCTTTCCTGCCACAGCTTTGTGCTTTTACCATTTTAAAGTTGATCTTTCTTTATTCTTCCAGTGAATGTGCATTTCTGCATCATTTGTTATTTATTAAGTACATTTTCTAATTTAAAAATACGTAACCAAAGAAAAGGGGGTGGGGGGTGGGAGGGCGGAATGGATTAATAGCATTTCAGTGGGAAATTTTGCTTTGAGATAGGAGCTTAGTCACGTAAGAAATTAAACTTTTAACTCAAGGCATCACTGAATAATGTAGAAGGTCAAATACAGTGACCTAAATGTAAATTGTGTGCTGCTTTCTTGCTGCAAATTGCTTCAATCTAGGAATATTGAACTATCTCTAGCTGTTTTTGTGCCAGGTTATATTTTCTTTTAAATATTACTTGAAGGGTTAACATTGTTTGAGGAGAAACAAAAGATTTCTCTTTTATTACTTTTGACAGCTTGACACATTCTTTGGATATTTCTTGCTTAGATTTATTTTTGCTGTTTTCTTTTTTAGCACCACCAAAGTTTACAAGAGCACCCGTTGACCAGACAGGGGTCTCTGGGGGAGTCGCATCCTTCATCTGCCAAGCTACAGGAGACCCAAGGCCTAAAATTGTCTGGAACAAAAAGGGCAAGAAAGTCAGCAATCAGAGATTTGAGGTATTAGGTCCATTGTTCTGTTCCTCTGAAAAACATTTACTTTAATATCACTTGATTATTCCCCACTGCTTCTGAACAATGATAATTTTAAAATGGTAGCATTGATTCTCACAGTGGCCTATCAGAACAAAACGATTAATGTCAGTCAGATTTCTCCCTGAAGAGGAATTTCAATTTTATTTATAAGGCTTATCCATACAAACTACTGACCAGATGGGGACTTTGATGTGCTGTGAATGTTTTAATTTCATTGTTTTGTATTCTCTGTGTGCATTCTGCCGAAGTATGTTGGTTATGCTCTACATATCAATGACCTGTGGGCAAGAAGCAGAAATATGTATGCACAATGTTGTCAGTGGTTAATACTAAGCAGATGCCAGCAAAAGATTTTGAACTGTGATTTGGGGAAATGAATGAAGTTGCTTTTTTTCCAGCCACAGTCAAGGACTAAGGATGTCTCTGAGCTTTATTTTAAAGAGTAACCTTTCACATCTGTATAATTAAAATAGTGGGACACTACCAACTGATTTTAGGTCCTATAGGCAATATTCCCAAGGAAGGAACCGGCAAAATTACCTCTGAATATTCCTTGCCTAAGAAAACCCTATGAGTTGTCATAAGTCAGCTGGTGTCATGAAGGCACACAGACACAATGCAATCATAATATAGGTACTAGCTCTAAAATATGGGGTTGGTACAGTCTCCCACTGCATTTTTCAGTGCCATAATATTTCTATGTACCAAGGTAAAAATTAGGCAGTGAAGAAAGTTGAGAGAAAGAAATTAAGAGGAAAAAAACAACTCATTTGAAATGTAGTGCTAAGGAGAGTTTTATGGATACCATTGACCAACTAATAGGCAAATAAACAGGTACAGGAACAAATGAAACCTGAACTCTCATTGGAAACCATAATGAATAAACTGAGCACATCATGAGGCATAACTCGTTGAAAAAAAAGGTAATATTTGATCAAGTTGATGGTAGTAGGAAAAAAGGAAGCTCATACTAAAGGTCAGTGGTTCCCAACCTTTGGGCTTCCAGGTGTTTTTCAACTCCCAGAAGTCCCAGCCAACTTATCATCTGTTAGGAACTGTGGGAGCTGAAGTCCAAAACACCTGGAGGCCCAAAGGTTGGGAACCACTGCTATAAGTGGATTGTTTCAATCAAGGAAGCCAAATCCCTAAATTTTTAAGACCTGAACAAGATACTAATTACAAGGGTATCTTGTGGTCTCTCATTCGTATGGCTGCCATAAGTCAAAACTGAGTCAATAATATATGACAAGGTACAAGTATCTTGATAGAACTATCTTGTATAAATAAACATTTTACTGTCCACTTCAATACCAATAAACCTGCAAATATCATTTCACTTGCACAAATAGGCTACTTATTACACTGAAGAGTGAGGAAAGGGATTATAGCTTAGTGGTTGCAGTGGCAGCTGGACAGTGTAAATATAGAGTTGTGAATCCATGCCAGGTTTTTTCCAGTTTTAAAGAAGCTCTCTAGTGTGCTGAATTTTTGAGAGCTGCTTTAAAGCCTGGATTAAAACCTGGAATGGATTCACCAAACTGTTGACATTGGAACCACCAGCCACTGTGGAACTTCTGTATTCAAAATGTGTGGTAGGATACATGTGTTGAATGCAGTCGTTCCATGGTTTACTCCTTGACATCTTGAGGTAAGCTTGGAAAGAATCCTGCTTGAAACCCTAGAGAGCTACCGTCAGTCAGTATTGATAATACAGGTAGAGTATTCCTTATCTGAAATGCTTGGGACCAGAGGCGTTTCAGATTTTGGAATATTTGCATATGAATAATGAGGTATCTTGTGAGACAGGGCCCATTGTGCCTAAACACAAAATTCAATGTGCCTTGAAAGTAATTTTATACAAAATATTTAATAATTTTTATAAGAAACAAAGTTTGCGTACGTGGACCCATCAGAAAGCAAAGGTACCACTATCTCAGCCACTTATGTGGACTATTTTGATTTTGAAGATTCTGCATTTCCAAATTCCAGATAAAGGATGCTCAACTTGTACTAGGCTAGAGGGACCAATATTCTGACTCATTATAAGAAGGCTTCCCCTAAAGTGGTGCATGTACACACCAAAGCTCTGCAGACATTTGAATCTGACGGCTCTGTACCAGGTTTTTATTTATTGTGTTACATCTAAAATTCTTTGCTTGAATTTTGTCGAAATTGTGTATATAAGGCTGTGTGCTTTTGAATGTAAACTGTACCTATTTGATTTCGTGAGATAGTACTTAATACACTTGTGATTATGATGATGATGATGATAATTTTATTTCTATTATGCTGTTACTACTGTGGCTATGATTGCAGTTATGTTGTTATTATTGGTGTTACTAATTCTACACCAGGAAGTAATTGATTCTAACATATTGTTGGGAATAGATACAGATCTGACATGTTATACATTATACAGGTATAGTAGATCTTGACAGAGGAAGGAGGGTAGCCTGTGCATAGGCTTGCATGTGATACGTGTTTCAATGTAATTGATATGTAATAGCAGATCATCTGTGTCTACTGGGAAGTACTAAGGTTGTTCCTTTCACTTCTTCATTATCCAGAGAAGAGAATTCTTCATTTATTGATAAGTATTAAGGTACTCCCAATGCCCCTTGGAAATGTCAACCCAGATTTTTGGGTTGATTTTTTAATTAAAATTTCTAGACTTATACATATAGGGTAATTTTTCTCAGTTTCAAAATGTTAGCTAAAAATTAATCGAAGAGCAGAAAAGACAGAGGTAGTAATACATGTGCTCATACATGGGAACGATTTCTTAACATTGCTCATTTGGATGTAATTTTATGTCTGTTATTTCTTGAATCGGGTAGGTTATTTTCCAATTCTGCTGTTCAGGGGGAAAACAGGTTTGTTTTAACCTCAAGGTAAAAGCAAACTTTCCTCTACTTTTGCTAGAAATCAGAGGTGGTGAACTAAGCTGAAATTGCATTTAATTTTTAAAAGGTCACAAAATCTTAGAGATACGTTGTGTTACATTTTTTTTGTTCCTACAAGGGATAATTAATCAGTTAATCAGTTTCCATCCTGCTGCTGGAATCCCAAAGAGAAGAAAGCCTACAACAGCAACAGGGGGAGATGAATGAGGAGAAGAGTGAAAATCCTTTCTAGCTTGGCTCCTCATTTATTGCCTGGGTCTTGTATGGGGTGGGTGGGAGGGGAGAGCCAGGCAAATTCCTGAAGGCGATAGTATTCTCTTCCCCACTCTCACATTGAGAAGGTGACTGGAAGTTGGGTGAAGGCTGAAGAGGATATAGCCTTGCCATATGGCCCTGATAGCAGGTTTGTAATGATGCAGATGTTATTGTTGTGCCCCATCCTCACACAATGCCCCTCCCCAGTGGTGGAGGGCAGGAAATAATTGAACCTGGGGTATGTGTGGTAGGAGCAATTATTGAGTTTATTCATAGACTGTAGAGAAAATGGGAAAGGAGCTTGAAAAGGATTCTTCTTGTCGGGGTTCTTGGACAGTTAAAAGCCCCCCCCCCCAAAAGGTCTTCACATGTTTCTATACCTACTGTCATGTAATTTCTTATGCTTTTCAGAAATGTATGATTTGCTCACTCTGCTACTCCAAAGTCTTAACATTTTTCATTCAAAAAAATTATTGGCTAATTAGCACTGTGCTAATGCAGCACTAAATTGAGCAGTGTTAGAATATATACTAAATGAGCCAAAAGCACACAATAGCTTTTTGCTAATCCAGAAAGAGAAAGGTCTCTATTTTGTCAAATGTATTATCTACAATGTGGCTCTGTAGTCAGATTTATAAATCTGGATATTAGTAAACCTTTCATTTTGCTTACATACTTTTTTTAAAAAAAATATTACAGGCTATTTTTCTCAAAGAAATATAACATGAAGCCATAGGGTGGGTGAAGAGGTCTGATAATCCCCCAGGAAAGTCTTAGTTTCTGCCAGGATCTATCAGTATTCTCAGTCTGTTCCTGGTCACACTGTTGCACCATTCCCTGTAGAATATTTGTTAAAGACACTGCGTTTCTCCAAATACAAAACGTTATGTTCTTGGTGCTTGAGATCTGGCATAGACAGGGGTCTGTTGGTGTCACAGTGCCCCTGAAGCACAAAGAAATATCCTGGGTGTAATGGCTGATCTGGCCTCAGAGTCTGCAGTTTTTCTAATTTGCAGTTGCCAGCTGGCTGAAAATGTGTGGCACAGCATAAATTGGATGTAATGTTTTGCACTGGCCTAGAAACAACTCCTTCAGTAAATGTGAATGGAAACACTATGGACATAGCCATCAGTACCCCCATTACCTTCTCATGGCATCATTGCCCTGTTATGTCTTTGTCAAAATAATTGGCAATTAGTCCAGTCCATAACTAAAAACCTATTAGCATAAAATCACCCGGGTTTCAAAACTCAGCATTAATTTTTTACACTTAAATTAATTAAAAACTACATTTAAGGACTAGAAAAATATTTTTTATCATTTGAATTTGTTCTTTTTATGGTTATATAATATCTACCATTGGCTTTTAGAGTAGCTACACTCTTTCAGGATTAGCAGAAAGATTGGCTTTTGTTACAACACCTGTGACAGCTATTGTTTCCTTTCAATAGGTAATAGAGTTCGATGATGGGTCTGGATCAGTTCTCAGAATACAACCACTACGAACTCCACGAGATGAAGCTATTTATGAATGTGTTGCTTCTAACAGTGTTGGTGAAATAAGTGTGCCCACAAGACTCACTGTGTTGCGTGGTAAGTTGCTTCCATTTGGAATTTGGATTTTTTTTTAAAAAAAGTTTTGTTACTGCTTCTTACACTTTGCAACAAAAGTAATTTTACAGGTACAGTATTGATTATTAGGTATTTGGATGGTCGGAAATCTGATGAGCAAATAATATTGATACCATCTGTTATACTCTGGACCAGGAGCCCTCAAACATTTACAGCAGTGGGCCGGTTCATGGTCATTCAGACTGTTGAGGGACCAGAATAATAATAATATGAATATTATTATTTATAATAATAATAGCAACAACAACAACAACAACTTTATTTCTTACCAGCCTCTCGTCGTGGCTTAAAGTAGGTCGAACCACAATCAAAACACACAAACATTGCAAAAATTCTATAAACATACATATCAAAATGTAGTTCTATAAAAGATACATATTAAAATGTATTTCTATAAAATACATGTTAAATACACAGGACAGAGATTAAAATACAGGACACGAGTTTAAAGTTCATGCTTAAAACTGGCTGACTAGACTTTCCGGAAGAGATAGGTCTTTGGGTGGGTTTTAAATTCTGACAGCTCATTTCGCTGGTGGAGCTCTTCTAGCAGGACATTCCACAGTCTTGAAGCATCTGATGAAAAGGTCCTCTGGGTGACGGTCACGAGTTGGGTTCTCTCAGAATGGAGTAGCTGCCCCCCAGAAGACCTAAGACTATAGTTTGAAAAAAAAAATAACAAATTTCTATGCACACTGAACAAAAAAACAAAACAGTATTTAAAATGAAGAACAATTTTAACTAACTTAAACTTACCAGTATTTCAATGGGAAATGTGAGCCTGCTTTTGACTGATGAGATAGTCAAGTTAATTAGGATTGTTGTTGTGTGCCTTCAAATTGTTTCAGACTTAAGGCGACCTAAGTCTAAAGTTTAGAACGGGAACCGAATAAATGACCTTGGGTTGCCGCATCTGGCATGCAGGCTTTAGTCTGGACCAGGGGTCCCCAAACTTTTAAAACAGGGGGCCAGTTCACGATCCTTCGGACCATTGGAGGGCCGGGGTATAGTTGGCCACCGAGCAATAATAATAACAACAACAACAACAACAACAAGCACCCCTGACAGATGGCCACCCAGCCTCAATGTTAATAACAATATAAATAATCATAATAATAAAAGAGGGTTGGAAGAGACTCTTTGGGCCATTGAGTCCAATCCCCTTTTGCCTTTGTGCACCAAACGCAAAAGCAAAGCACCCCTGACAGATGGCCACCCAGCCTCAATGTTAATAATAATATTAATAATTATTAATTATTATTATTAAGGGTTGGAAGAGAAGAAGAGACCCCTTGGGTCATTTAGCCCAACCCCCTTCTGCCCTTGTGCTGTGGGGCCGGATAAATGGCTTCGATGGGCCACATCCAGCCCCCGGACCTTAGTTTGGGGACCCCTGGTCTAGACCAAAGTTTTCCAAACTGTGTGTCACAGCATGTTAGTGTATCGGCTGGCAGTGTGTAGGTGTGTCACATGAGCATAATCAAAAACTTATATTTTAAAGTCTATTTTAAAGAAGCATTAAATCATATTTTAAAAAATATCAATGAAAGATTTTATTGAGATATGTTGAGTCCCCATACATTTTGTTATTACAATATGTATGTGTCAATATCTCTTCTAAAGGACTGGTTTAACTTCCAGTTTGCTAGGAAAACTAAATTACTGTATCCCAAAATGATGCATGTCTAAAAATGATGTGTCACCAACACCAAGTTCTGCTCTAGATGGTTGTGTATACAGACTGAGTTTTGTTGCTGTTTTCCTTTTTATACCTGGTATTTGTTCTGTTCATAACTGTTGGTTGAGTATCTATTAGATGACGGATACATTAGGCATCAAATCTAGGAGAAACTATTATTTGTTCTAAATGTCGGCTGGTGATTATAGAACTATCAGTATTGTCTTGCTGCAACTCTTATGAATCTTTGATTAGCTAGCTTTTTGAATTAGCATTTAAAAAATATTAGAAAAGCTACTGAGGTTCAAAAGGGGCAGAATTGGGAATGTCTAAAATAAGAAAGTTTCAGCTAAAAGCATGTTATGGTGTTGCAGGTGTACTGGATTTTTAAAGTGCTGGTCTTGGCATTTTATTCTCTCTGATGGGTATTTATATCCAAGGTATAACCGAAGTAAGTTGACACTGACCTTGGTAAAATGATGTGAACAGAATTTATTTACATAATGATGAGTTTTAAGTTAAACACGTTAGTGAACACGAGCAGGCTTTGGCAATAGGCATTCTTGTCATCTCACTCCGATTTCTTGTATTCCTTGAGTGTTCATAACTAGTGAATCTTATTTTAAAGTCAAATTCAGTACTCTCGCCATATATGAGATCTATTTCATCCCTCACAGGTGTCACTCCTGTGAACCACTGGTGAGAACGTATTGTAATAAAACAAAAACAAAAGCTAGAAAATAGATGGCCTTATGTGTCTGATCTCCAGTTTTCTAGAGACAAAGAGATTTACTTCTCCATTACCTGCATTGTCTTTTGACATTGTATTTGTGTACCAAGGTTGGTGCTCTGTGAAAGCTTATGCACTTGAAATATATCTGTGAATGATGGTTTAGAAACTGATTTTTAGGGTTCTGGGTTTCTGTTCTTTAATCTGGAAAGAATATTGGCTGATAGAGATTCTCTTTGTAATTCAGCTGCATTTTATAAGGCTGATTTGATTACTATATGGGGTCTTTGCCATGACAAAATATAATTTTACTTGATTTTACATATATACAGAGTAAAAATTAATTAGTTACTACCATTGGTTAGTTATAATATATTATTTTGCCCAGTACTGATAGTATTACTATTATAAGCCTACGAGCTCACTATTTGTCAGTACTTTGTGCAAAGTATTCTTACTACTTTGCTATGTACGTTGTATTTTAGTCACTTTATAATCATCAAGGTGTGACCTCAGTAAATGAAGGAGGAAATTCAAATGCTTGTCATGCTATACCTCATGCTTTTTTTTGACAGTTTGGAGGTGAGATATGGACAAAGAATAGTGTCTTTTGTTCCAGAGGCCTGCACTTACTACCTCATCAGATGAGGGAAGAATGGGCGGCATACTCCACTTTGCAGTCCCTTTAAACACGGAGCCCACCAGGCCCCATTACACGACATACTACTACTTCCGGTGAGGTTCCATGCTTAAAGGGGCGGCGAGGCAGAGCATGTCACCACAACTGCAACTTGGAGGCTTCCTGTGTTGCCTTGGAGCAATGGAGGAAAGGCGAATTGTTGACGCAAGCCCTGTGGGATCATCCTGCGGGTAAGCTGAAGAATGTGGGGTGTGGGGCAACAGTTTCCCCAAGCCCCCCAATTCGCCATGATGAGTGGCGATTTCGGCGGCCAGTGTGGAGAGGTCGTTAAGGTGTTCAGATTTTTTAAATGTCTTGTTACATTTGAAAAATGGGAGCGTACACAGATATTATATATCAAAACACTATAACAACAATTACCTTTTCAGATATATTCAGTTGTCAGTGTAATGAATTCCTTTCAAAAATATATGCACAGAGGCCTGTGGCTTTCAACAATTGGCAAAAATATCTTAGTGCAGGAGAAAGGTTGCAATGTTACTGATGGAGATGCATTTCTTAAAGTATCCTAAGGCATGAGGAGAGGAAAAAGCATTCATTGCAAATGGAATGATGAAAAGGAACTAGAGTGTTGGGAAGAATAGATTTAGACTGCAGGAAGGAATGCATGAACCTAGAATTAACCATACAATGAAAACAAAGACCAGTGTTATTGGTTATAGCCTGTTAACTAGTTTGAAAGCCATTTTAGGTTTCCCATACGTGTCTCCAAAACTCTGAGTTCATTTCAGACGTTCCTGGAAACTCTGAAGTCAATCCTGTGTTCTGTTGACACAGGTGAATGGCTGGATTCAGCAGTTCCAAAGGGAATCCAGCAATGCATAATGTGGATTCCATGTAGCAGCTGAGCAGTGAGTCCACTTTATTTTGGCTGTGTAGAAATGGCCTTAGACAGCATGTGTGAAATTTTAAGCTTTCTTATTATAGAGAACTACACTATTAATTTTGGTTAGGCAAGGCACAACATTCTTTTTTTTTTAAATAGAAATGGTAAGATGATATAAATGTGTAAATTTGAACTATCTTTTAACAAGAAAGCCAATTACTTGTTAAAATTTAACAAGAAAGCTATAGAACTATGGATATTTTCATTTTTAAGATTGTTTTGAAGCAAGATATTTTAATGATGCTTACTATAGCAGAAATCAAGAACTTAATATGAATAATATGAATGATACAGCTTTTGTTCACTAAACAGTTGATTATCTCACAGCTCCCTCAATAACTCAGTGAAGTGCAATGCTGAAGGGTGACACTGTCAAGAGTCAGATGCCAATTATTTATTTATTTATTTATTTATTTACAGTATTTATATTCCGCCCTTCTCACCCCGAAGGGGACTCAGGGCGGATCACATTATAACACACATAGGGCAAACATTCAATGCCCATAAACACATCAAACAGAGACTGAGAGACACACGCAGAGGCAAGTTAACCTTCTGCGGGGATGTTCGATTCTGGCCACAGGGGAGAGCAGCTGCTTCATCATCCACACTGACGGCACTTCCTCATTCCAGGTCGTAAATTAGTTAATCTTGCCTCCCCACTTTATAAGTGGTACCTTATCTCCTACTTGATAGATGCAACTATCTTTTGGGTTGCTAGGTCAGCAACAAGCAGGGGCTATTTTTTTAAATTTTTAATTGACGGGTGCTCACCCCGCCACGGGCTGGCCTCGAACTCATGACCTCATGGTCAGAGTGATTTAAGGCAGCTGCTCAACAGCTGCGCCACAGCCCGGCCCCAAAATAGCCCGGAACAAAAATAGAGTTTATTCAGCAGATAAGCCAAAAAGTAATGATAACACAGAAAAAACCTTGAAACACTTCACTATCAGTGCTTCAAGAGCAGTTCAAACAAAAATATAATTCAGCAACACAAGCAGGTAATAACAAAGCTAAACAAACTTAGTGCAAACTGCACTTTCTGAGTCCAAGCCCTGCCAGCCGGCTCTGTAGTTTTCAAAGGAACAGTTCCCAAAAGAAAACACCAAATTGGTCAGGAAACAAACAAACAAACTAAGAATGCAGTAGACTGCTTCCACAATGTGGATAAAGCCGAAGGCTCCAAAAGGATGGTGAAAAGACGTCGTCCGGGATTCCAAGGTCAGGTCAGGAGATAACAGCGGTGTCCAAAGAGCAAGCCAGGAGTCAAAAGCCGATAGTAGTCATCAATCACAGGGCGAAGGCAGTAGCAAGGTCAACTTCCGATCCAAGGTCTGAAGAGGGTGCAGTCATCCAAAACAGGTCCACGATAAGACACAGCGAGAGCCAAGCTAGGTGATAACAGCAGATTCAAATCATAGTCCAAGTCCAGTCTTCATGGAAACACAGAGATCCCAATGGCGCCTCAGCAACACCTTGCCACACGCAAAGTGCAGTGGCCAAACATTCCCATTTTATTCCCCTTCCTCCTGGGTGACCAAACACTCACACCCAAACACCAGGTGTCCCAAATCTACTCAGAGTCTGAGCTCCACACAGCTAGAGCTCGTGGATCTGGAGTACCTAGCAATTCGTCGGAGTCCCAATCATCCTGCCCACACTTAGCCCCATGAACACTTAAAGAACCATCCTCCCTTCTCCAAGCATCCCAATTGGGATCAGCTCCTGCAGAAACCCCAGGTTCAGAAGTATCCATAGACCCCAAATCCCCAGACATCTCCGGTGGCTGTGCCCATTCAGTGCCCGCTTCCCCAGCCACCACCTGTTCCTCAGCATCCATCTCCCCATCTGAATCTTCCTCAGAAGATCCCCCATATAGCTCTCTAAGTCGCTTCCTGTGCAACTCCTCCAGTGAACCCTCATCACGAGGGTTTTTTCTTCCTCTTCGAATTCCATCCCCATCAACCATAATCCCCAAAGGCGTAGTCACAACAGACACCCTGCACATTATTTCACAGTGCTAGTTTATGCATCTCTAAAGTAATGAGATGGATCTCATTGAAGCGACTTATACAAAGAAGGGTGACAAAGGTAAAAGAGGAAGGGGACATATCCCGGTTACTTCTGTTGACATTTGGGTAGTGGCAGTTTCACACACACATACACACTTAGCCCTTGAGAAACAGTTCATTACTTTGCAGCGCGCACTTTCAAAATTCTTGTTTGTTGAACTGTTTTCCTATCCCTTGTTATAAATTTAATATGTCAGTATGACCCCTGTATCAACAGGTAAAATGTTGTAAAACCTCTTTATAGAAGCCTGAATCATCTCTGTTTGTGAGCCTCTCTAAGTTCTGTGTTGCTATTCTTTGACATACAATCATACTGGAGGACCTAGAGAGGCCAATAAACATTTCTGGGGTAGAGGGATATTTTTGGAGTGTAGTTACATGAAACTGATGACAATGAGTTTGGATCAGAGTATTACAGTACTATGTTTACATGAATTTAATCTCACCTTTTTGGGCTAAATTACATAGCGAAAAGTGAGGTGCACATTAGATTCTATGGCACATTAGAATTATGCATGTAAACCCACCTACACTCCTCAAGACAGGCTGAGGCTGGGGAACTTACCAGCCTTGGCCTGACAGAGGGACTCAACTTCCCAACTGACTTAATTAATTCCCCCTCAGTTTTGAAATCCTTGTGAATGAGGCCATTGTTGAGAAGTCGCCACTTGTCCATCAGGTCAAGACTGGTGAGTTCACCAGCATCGGCCTGATTTTGGGGGGGTGGGGGGGGGTGGGTGGGTTATGGCTTCCCCTTGCCTGTTGGCTATTACGAGGTGGGCAGCATAACAGTCAACCAGCAAGGGGAAGCCACTCATTACATTCAACCACCTTTTTTTTTTTCCAATACACACCTCCAAAATTGTGGGCATTACAATTGATGATGTATTATACTCGAGTAAATACAGTAATAATAAATGTGATGAGGCATGGAGTCATAAGGATCACAACCTAGAGCAACCCAATAAATAAAATTGGAGGAAATAACTGCAGTACATTTTTCTGTTTTTTACACAAAGACTGCTTGGTAATATCCATAGTCATGCCATTGAGTTTTGTTTAAAAACTAGATTGTTGTATATCCTAAAATATTGCATCACTTTGTTCAATAAGAGCAGTTTGTTTGGACCATATACCAGACATGGGCAAACTTTTGGGCATAGGGGCCGCATGACGGGAGACTGAGGGCAGTTGGTGTAAGGGGACATTGGTGCGGAGGGATGTTGGTGCCTGGAGAGAAGTTTCTCCTCTCAGTCTGGGGACATGGCTTTCCACTTGGAAGAGGAAAAGACAAGTTGTTGCCAGGAAAGATCTCTCGGCAACAGCCTGTCCTTCCTCCAGCAGGCAGCTGCCGAGAGGGCTCCAGAGCGCTCTCAGCTGCTACCCGCCTTCCTGGGGCCGTCCTCCTGACATAATGCCTCATGCCAGGAGGGGACCCTGAGTATGGCATGCGACAGCTGAGAGTGCACTGGAGAGCTCTCAGCCGCCATGTGCCTTCCTCCCCTGTCCTTTGGCATAAGGACGTGGCAGGCCACCACGTTCTTATGCTCAGAGGTTAGGGAAAATTGGGGGGGGGCATAAGTGCCCAGAGGGCCATCTTCAGGACACGGGCCTTAGTTTGTCCATTCCTGATATATATAGTTCCAATGATTGCTAAGAATTTCTTAGCACTTAATTTCCAATGCAATGGTTCCTCACTTCTTTCCCGACGGTGGTTGCTTCCCTGCCCAAGAGGTGAACAAGTAATCCGTTCCAATGTATAAATGTCTTACGTACATTGCATAATTAACATGTGGGGTTTGGAGGTGTTTTTGTTTCGTTTTGTTGTATATATATGCATTATAACAAGGGCCAGCATGATATAATGTCTTCGAGTGTTGCATTATGACTCGAGAGACCTATTCAATCATGGAAACACTCACCCTCAGTCTCAGCAGTTGCTTCCAAAGGCAAATGACCTCTGAATAAATCTTGCCAAGAAACCCCCTTGATAGATTTACCTTACAGTTGCCATAAATTGGAACCTGCTTGAAGGGATGCAAAAGAACAGTTTGCAGAACAACGTGAATGCATGTATACATGGCCGTAATAGATTTAAAGGCAAACTTCTCATGTAAAATTTCATATCGTTTCTGTGGGGTATGTATGCTTGTATAAACAAAACTGCACACTTCAAATAATCCTAAGGTGGAACCAAAGCTGTCTGTCACATCTTTAAAAATTGCAGCAATTGATCACAGCTTCCTCCAATAGAAACAAATGAAATAAAACCAATGAACACCAAATAGATTGTGTTTTTATTAATTTGTTTTAGTCTGTTTTAATTTTAACAATTAAAATGAATGAAACAAAGAAAATAGGGTGTTTATTATTACGCTGGCATTGAAAAGGAATGCAAAAAATGGGAAGCACTGTAATATTCCTAATAATGTACAACAGTTTATTTACTGTGTAACTGAAATGTAGAATAGTCTAATTGTAGTTCAGATATACCCTAATGGAATAAATCATACAGTCATAGAGTTGGAAAAGAACACATGGACTGGATGACACTTTTGGAGTTTCTTCCACCTGTATGATCCTTTGAATGGGGGATAACTTTAAATCTGGTTGTTCAAGGGTGAGATTTATAAAAAGGAAAAACAATCAAACCACAAAACAAACAGATTTTAGAAAAATTAGCACATATGTAGAGTTTGTTTCCAGAAGGTCCCCGATCGAAAACAAAACTGAAAAATTAATTCTAGGTGGCAGCACATAGTTGGCTAGGGAAAAATATAATGTATACATTAGTTATCGGCAAACCCAGGTCCGGGGGCCGGATGTGGCCCCTTGGGCTCCTTTTTCAGACTCTCCTCTCTCACACTGTCCTATCAGAATGAGGATATGGTAGCCTGCCTCCCAGGTGTCTGAGAAAGAGAAGAGGAGGGGTAGGAAGGGGATATCTCCTCTCTTCAGCTGCCTCCGATCTCAACGGTACCCCCTTCCCTTCCCATACACCCCTCTTTTGTGTAAAGGCTGGGTCGCCAAGGGGAAAGGTGTGTGCGTATTGGTGTGTTAAGGAGAGAATAAGAGTGTAAGTGAGAGGTAGGTGTGAGTGGAGGGAAAAGCTCCCTTCCTCTTCGGGCAACCAGTCCTCCTGGCATGGAGGGAACTTGGGGAGAACTCCCTCCTAGTCCGTCCACCCCACTCCAGCCCACCATGCGGCCCCCAAGTTAGAAAGTTTGCCCATGCCTGGTATAGATCAAAACTTTCAAAATGTTCCACTTCGGTATAGGGCTTGGAAAATGGCATTTTATAGCCATTTGTTCATATTGATTTGGGTTGGGTTTTTTTTGTAAACAAACTCCACATATATAGGGGATGCAGACAAAAATGTCTACATATTTGTGTACTTGCTTAATATTTAGGTTAATAATTTTTATTACTGCCTCGGTGATGTTAAGCTTAGACTCTGCCAAGGCTCTTGGAAAAACATGGAAAGTTCAGATTGCAATAAAATGGTCAGCTGTTTTTATTTTGTATTATAAGTGTATCACTCCCTTATTTAAATAACTTCAGTGGTTCCAGTACTCAAAAATCTCCATGGGTCACGTTCAGGCCTCCTGAAGGCTTCCATTATAAATTATTAGAAAGAGCCATATTGGATCAAGCCAAAGGCCTGTCTAATCCAGCATTCTGTTTTACAGTAGTCAAGCATATGTTCACGTGAAGCCCAAGAGCAGGATGAGCCTTCTTATTCATATTTTCCGGGAGCTAGCACTGAAAGCAGTATAGGCTCTGATACTAGGTAACATATAGTCATCATGACTAGGAGCCATAAACACTTTATTCTCCATGCATTTTTCAACATTTCTTTTGGAATTATCTGAATTGGCAACCATCACTCCCTACTAGTAGCAATGCATAATTTAGCTATTCATTTTGTGAAAAGGTGTTTGCTTTTACCTATGCTGATTGCAGATAACAACTCCCTTATCTGTTTGTCTGTTTGGATAGATGTTATCCATTTATCTAGAATGAGAGAGAATGCATTCTTGATAGTCATATTGAGACTATTTAACTACTTCTTGAAAGATTCATCTTGCCTTCTATTTACAAGCTTTCTTTCTAATGGAAAATATTTTCATTTTCAAGAAACCTTTGACTTTCATATTTAGTTTTTTTCCCTGCCACTCTACAGAAGATATACATATATATTTAAAAATTCTGTATCACATTTTATTTTTACTGTTTCCTGCTGTTGGTTTTAATTCAGATTTTCATCTATCTTTTTAAAAAAAATACTAGGCATCTCTGATTTTTTGCTTTAAGTGTTTTAAAGTGCTTGCTGATAGAAAAGATGGGCATACATTTGTTATAGCAGTTAATAATTATGCTATACCTCTATAACCTTTGTTAGCTGATTTGATTGCATGTTACTGACTATTTAATTTCATTTTGAGTATCGATGTTTGGTAAGTGTTCAAAATTTATGAACTTTGTTTTGTTGCTGTTAATATTCATGACTGAACCAAATAAGTTTTATTTAAGTAAGTAGTTCAGAACATTTCTGATTAGCATAAATACTTGTTGGTAGATGAAAAGGAGTTTACTGCTGCTGAAGTTTTGGTAAGCTGTAGTAATTGTTACAGCAATTCTTCATGAAGGAGGGAAATGAAGACAATACTATTTCTCCAATTCTGAAAGATATTCAAAATCTCATTCAGCTAATTAGAAATGCAGACACTAAACACAAGAACAACCGCAGTGGACAATATAAGTCCCTGGGGCAACATACCCTTCTCTAAGATCTCTTTGCTACTTTCAACCTCCTTTTCTCAAACCACCTTTTATATGGCTTCTTAAAAGGGTGAATTACTAGCACAGGGAAACAATTACCTCTTACTTAGTAGTGTGTTGTTTTTCAATAATGAATACAGTAGAGTTCCGGATATCCGACTTAAACGGGTGGGCCGCATGTCGGATAACTGGATCTATTGGATAATAGGGAGGCCCGGCCAAGGGAAACCCGGCACGTTGCTGTTTAGCAATGCACGTCGCGTTTGCCCAAAGTCCCAGTCAGGCCTTTACTGAACGGAGGAAACTCTTCCCTTCGGTAAAGAGGTTTGCCCAAAGTCCCAGTCAGGCCTTTACTGAAGGGAGGAAACCCTTCCCTTCGGTAAAGGTGCTTGACTTTGGGCAAACGCGAAGCACGTTGCTAAACAGCAATGCACTCCGCGTTTGCCCAAAGTCAAGCTTCCTCTTAATTTACTTTCCATGGCTGCCTTTGCCGCTGTGTCTGCGTCCCTTCCTCCGCCACCTCCTCCTTAATATCCTCCTGGGGCAGCCCGAGGAAGAGGGAGATAAAAGTCCTCCCTCTCTTGAGCTCCCTCTGGCTCAGCAGTTCTCCCTTCCTCAGGCTGCCCCAGGAGGGGGCAATGGGGGAGGCACGGAGGAGGGGGAGGCAGTCGCAGAGGCAGCCATGAGCGCTGGGGGGGGGGGGATACGACGCGGCACCTCGGATAATACAGAGTGTTGGATAAGCGGAAGATGGATAAGCGGAATTCTACTCTATTTGGAAACTGAGAATGGTGCTTTCTGATTCTGTCACTTTCCATAATGCTTTTTTCATCATATCATAGGCTGTCACTTGTGACCGAGTATGATTCTTCCAAGGGTAGAGTCTTGGTTCATAAGTGACTATAGAGACCTATTCTGGATCCACATTGTCTTTTGCAATGAGGAAATAGCTTTCCAGATGGAAGGCGGTCCCAACAAGGGTTTGCTTGGCGCGCCTTCCTCCTGGCACATTTCTCCCTTTTGCCCTCTATTTGAGCCTCCTCAAAATCCATAGCAGTGTTGGTAACAACTGACCTCCAGTTGGAACGCTCAAAGGTTCCCAGTTCTCTTTGTTTATTCCACATTTTTAAGGTTAGCTTTAAGGCAATTTTTTTGCCCACCAACGTTTAAAATAAATGCTTTCTTTATATTGTGATTACAGCTAGAGATGCCAAGCCAGCAGTATCCCATTCCTGAAAACTTCAAGGGCAAATCCTGGGATTGGGGCAGATCTTTGTCATGTCATTGGGAGAACAAACAAGGATTGGTCAACCAACTAGAACTATTTCTGTGTTGGCTCATTGTGGCAATGGGAATGGTGGCAATGCATGTAAATCAGCCCACAATTGGAGTGAAGTCCAGCTAACCAGATAATCTGGCAATCCAAAGCCAATGGGGAAAATCTTAGTTGGAGCCGGTGCCACTATGTCCACGCATGGTCTTTTTTGCAATACATAGGACACATCATAGCTCTTTCATAAATAGAACGAGGTTTTAGACTTCCAAAGGCAAACAATTATTTTCAAGTGTACAAATTTAGAATTCCAAATATGCAAAGGATGTACATCAATGAGTATGTCAAAACAAGAAATTGATTTGCCCTACCATCATGAGAAAATTAAACAGCAAAAACCAAAGCAATCTATTGAAAACTCATTTTAATGGATTTTGTGGAGTTTTATGTGCAGTGCTTGATCTCACTATGATAGATTTCATTTCAGATAATGCAATGTCTATTCTAAACTGACATCGGATGGAGCAGCTGACTTACTATTCTTCCATTAATCTTCAGTTGCCAAAATGCATTAATAAAGTCAATATTCACCAGTTAAATCACAAATGGAATTTCCTTACCTTCCTTTACAAATGGATAAATCATCTTGTGCAAAGTTTTCACCGTGACTTAAATTATTCCATTAAAGTGATTTACTATCAAGCTACTATATTGGGCTTGCTAAGTTATGAATTGTTGCCAGGTAATAGTAGCACGTCGTCACATTTTATTTTCAGAGCTTATTGTGAAATGTAGCTTTGGTTAAGTCATGGCTTGCATAATGAAGAAGGGTTTTAGGTCAATTAGTTATCTCATGCACACTCTCACACTCTTTTCCCCCCACACAAACACAGTGATAAACTCTTCCTTGCTTTCAGCTGTAGAATTTTGATGTATTTGAAGCCAGTCTTGCTTGAGTTGTTTTCCAGGCCTATTCGACTGAGCATCACCAACTCCAGCAGATGTTGGGGAGAATGAATTTAGTCTGGATTGGAACCATTAATTATTATTTCCTCCTCTTCCTCCTCCTCCTCCTTTACTAATTTAGCAGAACATTCATCCCAACTTTCTAGATTACTGGCTGCAAAGGACAGACAAACAAATGCTTTGGAATTGCAACTCCCAGCATTCCACTGCATTGTCCAGGCTTGTAAGAGCTGATGAGAACTGCAGTCAAGCAGCATCTGGAAGGTTGTACTCTGCTCACTCCTGGTCTAATTGATTTCCTTGTTTATGTTTTTTTTATAAAAAAAAGAAATTGGTATTTTAAACTATGAGTTGTGCTTGTACGTGGACAAATGTTTCATGCTTTGCAAGCAGTTGATGGGACTTTTGTTGATGTGCAAAACAGGTCTTCTGCTTAATTCCAGTTTTTTGACATTTCTTGTTTTTGTTCTCTCATGATTAATGGTGCAGTTGCAGCTGGAAATGCATTTTAGATGCAAAAGAGATTTGGTATGTTCCTTTTGCTATCTGGTTAGTAAGTTGTTTGTCTGTAAAATGCTTAGAACAAGGTTGATATTATCAGTCCCCCACCTGTTTTCATGCATCAAAGCGTGCCCTGTTAAACCAGCCACTGCATTTACAAGATTTAACAAGGGCTAGGTCAGAGAGGTAGCTGACTTTCCCAGTTATGTGGAGTGACATGTGCATGTGCAATCATGACAGGATCCTTTCATCTCTTGTATGCGAACAAATGTGTACTGAGCTGTAGCATGTTATGGTGGATGGTTCCTAATTGTTGTATTTTGAGCAGAAGCCTTTTCTTTTAAATATTGTTTACCTTGCCTACTTTTTATTTTGCCACTAAGTATTTGATAGCTAACATGTTTTTGTGGAAAATAACATGTTCTTCTCTCCATAATACAAAGCTTATTGGGAATAGCTCATAAAACAGAATTCTAAACACTTTCATTCATTTTTAACCTCTGATGCTAGAAAGTAGTATAGGAAGCAACCCCAATTAGCAATTCTAACATCAAAGGATACAAAATACTGCTTTCTGCTCCCAGTGCCCATATCTAACTCCCACTCATTTTAAGGGGAGCAAAGAACATTCCTTTGAGTCTTTTATCTGATAAATGAGGCGTTAAATGTGATCAGCCACATTTTCAGCATGTGCCTACCAGGACCTTTTTTAGTATGGCAAACTAGCTGTTTCGGTTCCCTGCTTTGTTGGCTAATGGGACTCTAAAATGCAGCTGATAATAGCTGATGCATAATACAAATTTGTATTTTGGCTGGGCTTTTTAAACTACCATGTATGTGTGTGGACATCTTCAGGTAACCTGTCATCTTAGGACAATCCCATGAATTTCATGGTATCTGTTAAGAGTCGTCCATCAAAGCACTAACTGGGGTTGATGTAGTTTAATATCCAAGATCAGATGGGATCTGGGATCTTTAGGATATATTTTCAAAATTTCTTTTTGTTTTAAAAAGAATTTGGAGCCTCGTGCTTTCTTTGTAAATTTATGTCTGTAACCCCTGGGGGGTCTGAAAGATACCCTTGTTATGTGTCCATAACACATAACAGGTGAATCTGTTACTACCGCTTTCCCCTCCCAAGAGGCCATTAAATGGCCATGGCTGGGCTTCCTTTCCAGTTCAGGGGAAATGGGAGGAAGAGAAGAATTCTACTTGTGCAAAACTTTATGCTGTGTCCACTCATGCAATATCTCATTTTAACAAAGATAGTGATTGACTTTAAAAGTGTTTGCACAGGTGTGCCGACACTGCAGTATATACGATAAAGAAACTTGCTATCAGATGTAAGACCTCCCTGAATGGAGTATAGCTCTTGTGGTCCATTATTGATCACCTTTGAATCACATATAGAATATGGCCACCATAATTTAAACTCAGTATTTCAAAATATTTTTCTCCAACCCTCAATAGAGGTTGTGTTTCTTCTAGTCTCACTGATTAGTGAGCTCAGCTGAAAGAAGAGCACAGGATATATACCTCTAGATGACATATAAAATAATTCTGCTCATGGCAAAATTCAGAAGTTGTTTGCAAATACTCTGACCTTTTGTCTTTCTGAAACGTAAAAAATACTTGGGAGTTTTGAAATTACACCTTCACAAAGGATACTGAAGCCAAAAACAGGAATAATGTGTAAACATTCATATGCTTATATTTTTCTTTTTTAAAAAAAGGATAACTTTGAGAGTTCACTGGGGGAAGGGAGGAATTTCTTCATGATATGCTCACCACATGGTCAGATGGAAACATAAATGATGTGTAGGCATTTTCCCAGGACCATGTTTGTAATATGTGCTGTTCCCAGTTGAATTTTCCTTCACACTATTTACTAGATCTTAGATTAGACACTGGTTATGGCTATTTTAGAAATTAATGTTAAAAAATTTAGAGCCCAGAATAGCTACAGTTCAAATAGACATGAATGTCAACACAGGACATCATTTGATTGCTACTTCTTTCTCCCCGAAGCAATCTTGTCTCTGTAGTGGACATAAAATAGTATGACTGCCACTTGGCATAGGATCAATGAACATAATGAAACTGTCACTTAATGTAAGTTTTACTCCCTTGCTTCTCAATAGACACTCATCCCCTCCTACCGCTTGCTCTTCATGTATTGAGCAGAGGTTAGATTGAAGATCTCTTCACAATTTGCTGCTCTAATGTGAAACATAAAGGGAGATTGATTTCTATGAGACTTTCACTTCTTTATGTGATGTATCATAGGAGGACTAAAAGCATTTGTGCATATAATGGTTACCATGAGCTTTAAAATCACCAAATTATCACCTGTACTTAAAAAAATCTGTATTAATATGAACTAATGAGTGAGACGTAAGATCTTTTGCTTCGACTGCCCAAAGAAATGCAACAAACACACCTTTTCTTAGTACCTGCTTCTCTATAATCCAAGAAAGTCAACCATGGTTTCAAAGAGTTACTGCAGAGAATACATTTCCAAAAGGATACACACATCAGTATCATCAGAAATCAACATACATATTGAATAGGCTGTATTGTACACTGATGGAGCTTGCATTTACTGCTTACGTTTAATGCAGGCTTTAAACAGATCAAAACCAATAGTGTGATACTGTGCAGAAGAAGACTGATACCAGCAAAGTGATACAGCAAACTTTGTAAACCCCTCTGATTTGTAAATATTTTGTGATTTTCCCTTCTTGTTGATGTGTTCATGATATTTTCTGTAAATCGTCTGTATTTTATCTGCAGATTTTATGTTTTATAGATTACTTTTTAACAAATGTCTGTTCTCATTATCAAAACATTTTAGATGAAGAAGCTGAATGGAGATAAAAAAAGAAAATACTTTCCCCTACTTACTTTTCCATGCCTGTGATACAATTGAGTCTGGGAAATTCTTTTTTGAAGAACACCATTTCCACTGTT
The DNA here is from genome assembly GCF_035594765.1 of Anolis carolinensis. Classification (NCBI taxonomy): domain Eukaryota; kingdom Metazoa; phylum Chordata; class Lepidosauria; order Squamata; family Anolidae; genus Anolis; species Anolis carolinensis. The sequence goes on from NC_085842.1 coordinate 239,304,334, forward strand.
GCATTACTCATTAAATATGAAACTAAGCATGTTTTCTTTAGCTGCAAGTCCCTTTGGCTAGTTGGAACCTTTTGTGCAATGCCAGATGTGTCCAGATTCTCCACCTTATATCTAAATGGCCTTGTGAATATGACGGCCATAAATAAAGGACAGTATAATTTTCTTAAATGACAATATATTACATAAGGTTTTTCCCCAAATGAACCATCAGCATTGCCACTAGATCCTGAGGCCATTGTTATCTTCTGTAATAAGCTCTAGTTCACATTACAAAGCAGTGCTTCCAGCACAAAGATAGAATTTTAATTATTATTATATCAGAAGTCAAAGATAGACACCTACTAATATTATGTGTGATTTTGCAGTTGTTTAAGTCCTTCAATCATATCACAAACCTTCTATATTTGTGCAGTAACATCAACTATGCATTTAGAGGAAAATCCCATTTAAAAGATTTTGGTATAAGACAAGGAAATCCTCTTGCCTTGCAATTACATTCTGAGCTGTCTGTAGCGAAACTTGGAAAGTAATTACCTGGACTTGGAAGGACTCTTAACAGAGCTTCTCTTTTCTGCAGAATTTTATCACAGAGCTGTTATTCATACGATGGTGTAATCTCAATAAAGAACAGGTTGCAGCCCATCACCCTTCCCTTTGATAACCTCAGTGCACTTATCCTGGCTTCTTCTCCTTCCTTGAAGAAGGGACTACATTGTAACTCAGATTACATTTGATTGTACAGGGTGTTTGAAAAAGAACTTAATGTGTTTTAACTTAAAACTAGGGAGTTCTTTTTCAAACACCCTGTATTTCAGGAACAGATATATCGATGGTGATTATGAAGTATAAAAGTAACACTGTTTTACAGTTAAAACTGGAATTTTAAAATGTTTGGTTGTAATCTTTGGGCATGTCTGCGAATAAGCATAATTGAACTCAGTGGGACTTATTATTTGATGTTGACATTGATTTTTGGTGACTCTAAAGTGAACCAACCATAGGGATTCCTTGGCTAGATTGAGGAAGTTTGTAATTGCCTTCCAGTAAGGCTGAGAGTATGACACTTGCCCAAAGTTACCAAGTGGTTGTGCATGGCTGAGTTTGTGTTCAAACCTTGGTCTTTCTGAAACCTAGTCTAGAACTCAAACCACTACATCACAGTCACTTTTTCAATTAGACTTGCTTCTGCATAAATATACTCATGAATATACTGTGAATTTGCACAGAAAATTGATTTTTTTTCCAGAGAAAACACTGTGTCTGGATTTTATAGAAAATCTATACTGTCATATGTAATCACTCAGGGGTTTAATGTACAGGGAGTGTACTCACAATATACTTTGCAGACCAGCATAGAGAGTGTATACATCAAAAGGTGAAGTGCATTTTAATAGATTTGTGCTTGCAGTTTGTTTCAGCCACTATACCCATAATCTACTTGCAAATGTTGCATAGTGTGACTGGATTATAATTTGAATGAATTGATTTAGGAGTTATAGAAAGGAAATAGAGAAAAAATAGTTACTATTTGTAAAATCAACCTTGTAATGACAGCATTCTGTCACTACTATTTTAGTATTACAGAGCTTTGATTTACGTGTGAAGGTTTGATATTTCCATTTCATTGTAATAAAATAAATGTTTATTTGATGTGTTTTAAATAAGTATGGCATCATTTCCATGGAATTTGGCGATCTGAGCATGTGTTTGTAAAAGCGAAATGAGTACTAGAACACCATCTATAGGGAATATTTTTGAAAACATATTATTTTGCCTCCCTCCCAAATTTATTTAATGCCCCCTTTTTTGAACTTAAGAAAAGAAAATAAGAAAATAGCCCATCCTATTTCCCCTGATGTTTATGCTTCTGGGAAAATAAATCTGAAAAGCTTTTCTTTAAATAAATATTTTAATTTTGTGTGAATTGTTAGGTTGGTAATGTGGCAGAGGAGATATGCAGATTTACATGTTATTCACAAGGTGGATTGTAGGCTGGATACTGTTCTAGGTAGCTGATCACATTACCCCAGTAGTGCTAGTGAAATAAATTGCATAACAAGAAGAGCTTTAATCTTAAATAATTGTGTACAAAGATTAGGTTTTCCAATTATTCCATGAATGCTCAAGGCAATATACCTACTGTGGAAAGGAAACTTTCCATAACAAATTGTTGGCAGTGTGTCCATGTTCCCCAAAAATCTACTTGCATTTATTATTTTAGCCTATAACTGGAAGCATAGTTATGAAAATGCAGTGCAAGGTGATGTGGTGTTTATACTCCTTAATTGGGAATTTGCAAAAGCTTGCCTTCTCAATTAGGTGAGATTAGAAGGTTTTTCAATTATTTTTGCATTTTGGAAATTTTTGTGGAAAAAAAAACTTACAAGAACTTTTCATCTGATTTTTAAAAAGTACTGTGGCTTTTCACGTCTCTATAGTTTACAATACCCTATCACTACTATTTTCACTGCTGGTAGAAATCATAGCTTGTGCCTTAATATACTGTGGTTTCTAGAGAGTGTATTTTCCCTTGAATTTAAAAACTCATTATGTTTTGCCAAGGTAATAATGTGGCACCTTAGGGCTGAGAGAGTTAAGTTGTTCCAGGTAGGAAGAGGTTATAAAGTTAAGTTGAAAAGCCAGATTAAACAAATAGCAGTAGTTAAGACCATGAATTTATAGCATTCATAGGCTCTGCAAATATTAAATGTCAAATAATGAAATACCATGAACAGTTCTGCTCTGAATTCCCACTAGTCATCTTAATGTCTACTCCTATTGCAGCACATCATTTTTAGTTAAGTGCTTTCCTGTAGGCTGAAACCAGCAGCCAAAAGTGTCTGGGCATAAGATTTGAATAAGCCAATATAGCTTACTCAGATCTTACAAATGGGGGCCCTCTCACAAGAGTACCCAATCTCATGACCCTAAGTGGTTGCAAATTGCTTTTTTGTTTGTCAGGAGTGACTTGAGAAACTGAAAATCATTTCTGGTGTGAGAGAATTGGCTGTCTTCAAAGATGTTGCCCAGGGGATGCCCAAATGTTTTGATGTTTTTACAATCCTTGTATGAAGCTGGAGCTGATAGAGGGTGCTCATCCGCACTCTCCCCTGCATATTGCTGAGATTGTGAGATTTTTTTCCACCAGTTTGACGCAATGAACCCCCTTCTCTTGAGGTTGTTTGAGGGGCCCATTGAAATAATGGCCAAGATCTTGTCTGCTTAGCAGAATGTAAATATAAAGCAACATTGTTATATTGGATCTCACACTTGTGCAACCTGTGGTCATAAGTTTGAGCTCATCCTTTGCATAATAGTTGATTAGCTCTCCACACAACAAACATGGACAAGAGAGCTGAGTGTGTGTACTTGCAGACTGGTTGGCTACACTAAGGACCACATTTAAGTGCAACTGTTTGCACAATAATTGTTATGCTAAGTTAGTGCCCCAACAGGATTTTGAGTAGTATCCCTGTCAACAAACAAGTGGAAAAGCAAAGACGGTAACACTTCCTTCCCCCATCCTCCATCGTCCCTACTGAAAGGGTTTTGTCTCTCTCTTCTCCACTGTATCACTGATACTTGCCATGCTTTAGCAAAGACTAGAAATAGCTCAGCCAGCTAGATAAAATGACTGGTTCCATTGGTTCTGAACACTACACTGAGAGAATGAGCAAAGAAAGAGAGCTGTGGTCATCTTTGACCCAGCATTTTTGTTGGGACCCAGGTTGCCTCACCTTCTGCACTACCAATTCAGAAGTATTATGGCCAGGTTTTGTTCTCACCATGCTTCTCCGCATAATTAATTTATATTTCATATACATCTTATGCGCATAACGGAAGATAATTTTATAAAATATTTTAAAATAATGTTGGCCTGAAACAAAGTTTGTGTACTTTGACCCATTAAAATCAAAACTGTTATTGTCTTGGCCACCTTTGTTAATAATTTTGGATTTTGTATTATTTTGGACTTTGGAATTACGTATAATGGATGTTCAGCCTGTATTTTATTCTCAAATATGAAAATATTGATGGTGCAGTTAATCAGCTAAGCCCATTTTTATTTTTATAACACAGTTACATTGCATCACAGTAATAATAAATGTTTGAAGACAAATTTATTTCACTGTTTGTACTAATTGTTCTATTATTACTGTGCCAGTGTTTTATTAGTAAAGAGCTTTGGGGATTTTTTGATACTTGTTGTATGGTATGTGTAGAGCCATGAGGAAAATGCCACACAATTATTATTATTTACTGTATTTATATACCGCTTTTCTCAACCCAGGGCAGACTCAAAGTGGTTTACAACATGGCAATGGCAAAATTCAATGCCTAACATACATATAAAACCAATTCATAAAATCTAAACAAGAAACATATATATGTATGTTGACCTCATGTAGAACTTGAGGCCAGATTTTGGGACCTAAATTCTATATTTTGATAACACCTGTGAATAAGTTGAGAGTCATTCTGCTGAGAGAGAGAGAGAAAGAGAGAGAGAGAGAACGAGAACGAGAACGGGAGAGGATGGTAACTGCCATTCCATGTCCCTGGGCCACCCAAGCCTGGGAAACACAGGATGGCTGGGCAAATCCATCTTAGAACCAGCTCAACTGTTTATATGGGCTCAAAGTTACAAGTCTTTCCAAATTCTGCCCCAGAATTTAGAACAACCTGTAACTTTGGTTAAGGTGGATCAAGGTCATGTTGAAGTGGACTTGGCCCACAGTGCCCTTGTTTAGTTCTGTGCGTAGTTTGGCCACAGCAGAGCTGATTAAGGTGCTCTTAGAAGGAAGTGGTTTATGTTGATGTGCACATGTCTTCTTTAGCTTACTTTCTCTGAGTTTTTCTGCAATCTTCACAGTAATGCTAGATTGCAAGAACAGGGAAGAATGAACTATCGTCAGTTACCACAGTCTTCCATTAAGCTTCATTAGTTGAGGGAAAAATTGTTTGACATTGGGGTGCAGAACTACTTTTGAAAGGACAAGAACGTTCCATACTCTATTCCTTCCCAAGCTAAAGAGATAGGAGAGATTCTGAAAGAAGTAAATCTTTGTTATTACAAAACAGAGAGAGAGAGGAAGAGGAAGAAAGAAATCATATATTTTAGGTTATTGCTTCCTCTGGAAAAGTTAAAACCTTTCTGAGAAATATGTGCTAGTACGGGGATGCTATACAATAAATATAAGTTTTATGAACTGTGTGGGTAAAGATTGCTTAGGCTGTTCTTAAGCTTACATGATGGATGAAGCTTTCACTAAATTTTTAGAAATGGAAAGAGGATATGAGAAACTGTATCAAGTTTGTGCTTTAATACTCTTAGATGGATAAAGAAAGTGATTTCCTGCTATTTCATTTAGGGCTTGCACTAATTTGTCCATTTCTATGTCATTTTACTGTGAATGTTTCAGTAGAACATAAAAGAAAGTATATACATTTAAATATGAGAAAGTATGGATTCTAGACAAATGTACACATGGCTACATTTTTTCTGGTTATTCAGAATTGGGGACTATCTAATACTGGTTCTGGTCCTTATCGCAGGAGGCTTTTAAACCATGTTCCTAGTTTTAGTTGTAACAGGAAGCTAATTTATCAGACAGAATATCTTTGTTGAAATATAGGACTCAACTCAATTACCTGCTGGAAGACAGCTATATTAATTTGTTTTTAATTTCTAGAAAAGAAAACTAAAATCTAACCAGGACATAAATAGTGTGACCAGTAAAATGGAAACTTAAAAGTAAAATCCAGACAACAATACATGCTGCTGAATTTTTAAGCAGTGCTATGTATTCTCAAGATAAAAAAATAGTTTAAAATTGCACTGACTCTTTGGCCCTTCCCCTCAAAAGTGTGCCAAGAGAGTTGAGGGTGGTTGGTGTTTCTTTTAGGTTCTTCTAAGATAGGTTAAGCTCTCATCTTTCACCACTCTACTCAGAAAATGGGTTTCCCTCTTTTTTGATAACTGTAATTTTGCATTAACCCCCACCTTCGCCGAGCGGTGAAAAGCCTTTTTGAATGCCTGCACAGGAAGATGCCAGTGGTGGCCAGGGGCAGCCCCCTCCCCCCCCAGGCAGTGCTGACACTTTCATAGCTATGCGGAATTACCCTAGATTTATCCATATCAAAATCCATAATTTTGAAACTTTCCTTGAGGTCAGATTATACACAAGTATATATCTACATAAGCAGATGTAGAACATGTGTTCCATTTTCACTGGTCAAGTTAAGCCTCTCTTGAAAGTATACTGTACACAACAAAAGAATACAATGCTTGAACAATGCCAGTCTCTCTCAGTGGTCCTTACTCACAGCCATAATATGAGTATGGTTTGGTTACAGAAGGGTGCATTGAACCATGGATGCCAAGTGGAAGCCCCCAAGGTAGATAGAAAGGCAATGTAATTATGTTCCATCATTTTTTATTATGTAGTTAGAAAGTTGAAGGAAGGAATTGGGGGCGGCGACAGCCAAGAGGAAGCTCTGACATGGACTGGTCCATGAGTCGGAAATGAAGAAGAAGAAGAGAAAGTTGAAGTATTATTTGTGGTCTTCTTTGTTGAAAGAAGGATAAAAGAAACTAATCTCTATAAACGTTTGATGTATTTTGCCTTGTTCCAGCAACCAAAGTCTATTCCAAACTTTCTGGCTGATTGGAAATGCTTCCCCAACTTCCTATTCTGCTCATCTTTTCCAGCTGCTTAGCCTCACACCTGATTCTAATTTAAACATGTCAGGTTTTGCCCCAGTGCCATTTTGCCCAAAGTTGTTATTTTTCTAATCTTAGTATCTTCATGTTGGATTTGGCAGCATTGTGCAGTGTCCACAAAATGAACAAATGGAACTGTGCCATATGCATTTATGGTTTGATTAACAGATATGCACACAAATGTCTTCAAGCTCTGAAAGTCCTGTGAGCCTGATTTTTTTAAATCTGAAGAATCTCTATTCCTTCTAGGAGCTTATTGTCATTTAGCCAAATTGGAACCTGTTGGGAACCTGAAATCCTGGCTTTGAAGTAGCAGCATGGTTGTGGCATATCTTACGGTGTTAAAGCCATAATCGACATTTTGTAGATACTTGTTGACTTTCTACTTTCTGTATCACAGGAACAATTAAGAAAACATTGTGGAATATTCAGAGCTGTTGCTTAGATTTATGGCTTCCCGAGCAGCTGCTCATCATTGTTCTTTTCTTTTGCATTTTTGAGAGGGGAATCCACTCAGGTGCCCAAAGCATTTAGTCAGCCTGGCTTTCCAGTTGTAGTCTTACTTGCAAAAAGTGAAAGTTAATTCTTCACAAATCAAAAGCATCAACTGTTCGTTAGTAATTATTTTTAAAGATTTTGAAATTGAGATAATCCCAGATTTTCCATACAAAGACTGTAACATTATTACAATAATAATGAGCTTAAAACCGATAAAGAAACAAATCGGACTGCTCAGTAGGGCAATGTGTTAGCACACCATTATGAAACAAAATATATGCAGATCAAAATAATTACCATGTTGAAAGCAAACATGAAAATCCATAAAAAAGAGTTTCCATAAAGCATTTATGTTAATATGTTTGAAGACATTTTTTCTTTCTGTCAGTATCTCAGTGCAATAATTTTATTTGCTGTAAAGCTTTACATTACTATTTTTCACTCTTCTTCCTCCCTCCCACAATAAAAAAGCAAACAATTGCCCTTAATTTGACCCATATGTAAAGTTACCCATTTCTAATTTATTTATCTACTGCATTTGCATGAATTGGAGGAACAAAATCAGGGAGAACAGGCATTATTTCTGAGCATGTTGCTTGTTCATGTTACCTTCCATGTTTTCCCTATCCATTCTGTGTGAGAAAGTAGCCTATTTCGCTTACAGTCCAACTAATATTTATAGTGTGCAAAAGGTGAAGAATAGACCCTAGGTAATTTACAGCTGATGAAGTCAATTGTGCCCATATATATTTAGATATTTAATAGATATCCTACCTTTTTTCCATGTGGGATCCAAAGGAACTGTACATTAAAATAGATAGAAAGATCTGTAATACAAAGATTTAAAAAATGTTAAGAAACAATCCACTTAAAAATATCAATTTATTGCAGTTAAATACATATTAAAAACTCATACACACTAAGAACAAGTACACCCATTAGACAACGCCAACCAGTCAAATTCTTAAGATATGTTCAAATAAGATTTTTCCTTTCAGGCAAAGACAGAGCACAGAATGGCCAACTAAGCCACTTTTGGAAGAGAGTTTCATAGGACTTTAGATATGGTGGTGATAAAGCTGACAAAAAGCCCTCTCCCATAAACTTAGGTATGCTTATAAAGGGAAATGCCCTGCCCGACTCACAAGGCAAGGACATTATGGCAGCGGACACCATCACACACATCATCTTCTTGGGGCTCCTTCTTCCAAAGGGCTGGCCAATCAGGAGCAGGTCCCTCCCCACCCTCTGATTGGCCAGGCTAGGCATTTTTCTGGATCCACTGGCAGCCTATTTACGGCTGGGCTGGGCCACTCCCCAGCCAGTGTTTTCTAAGGCTGTCCCACCCCACCCACCTTTTAGATTTGTTAACCTTGCCTATGTTGTATCATCAGAGCTACGTTCTTTGTCATTACATGCTGGCATTTGGCATGGGCCCTGGATCCAGTTGGCGTAACTCCCCTCACCCCCATTTCAGTGGGGAGGAGCATCCGGTGGCTTATCAGGGCTGTGGTGGTACCGGTTTCCCAGCATGGAACTAGTTGGTAAATGGTTGCACCCCCTGGCGTATTTAGTAGCGTCGGTCAGCAGTGCACTGTCAGACTCCTGATCCAGGACCAGTGCATGGTGACCAATCCTGTTATTTGTAACCGATAAACAAGTTGTGGCCTTTTGTTATTCCAACACTGTGTGTTTGTCTTCCTTCTGGCGGGAGGAGGTGGTCATCCCTGCCCACACAAATATAATTTCAAATAGTCTAGACCTAATCTGTATAGAGCTTTAGAGGTCATAACCAGCACTTTGAATTGTGCCCAGAAATGGACCGATAACCAGTGAAGTTGTTTCAGAAATGAAAGTACAGTGTTCCCTCACTTATCGCTGGGGTTAGGTTCCAGGACCATCTGCAATAAATGAAAATCCACAAAGTAGGGACGCTATATTTATTTTTATATTTATACATTATTTAAGTAGTTATACATTATTTTAAGTTTTTATCAACCAATCGTGTGTTGATAAATTGCCGCCTCATCCTCCCACTGTCGCTTGGGCTCCTTTTCTCTCCCTTTGGCTGGTCCTTCCTCCTTTTCTTAGGCTGTAAATTGTTATTTTTTATGATTTATGATAGTCATTTAGAGTTTATTGAAAAACCACGAAACAGCGAATCCACAAAAAGTGAGCCGCGAAGTAGTGAGGGAACACTGTACTCCTTATAACTAGTCTCATATAAAAATATTATGAAAAAATATGCTGGGAATTTCTTCTTCCCAGGCAATCTCAGAGGTGCTATTGAATTCCCTAATGTCTTTTAAACAGATGAACATGATTATTTCTTTGAATATGTAAAATAAATTAGAAATTCTGAATACAGCCAAAGTATTTTTTACTTGAAAGATAAGTATTAACAATTATGTTCTCAATATATTTTAATGGACATGCTGATTTATTCATGATCAATGCCATCCATATTTTCCCTATCCATTCTATATGAATGATTTTTCCACTTACTAAACAGTAGGCTTGCTCAAATAATTCGTTTTCCCCGTTAACCGTTATTAATTTGTTATTTTCGTTTGTTTTGAAGCAATTTTGAAGCATTGGTTGTCCACACGTCTGGATATCGCAGTTTCGAATCGCGAGAGGCCGTTTTTCGTTATGTCGTCGTTTTTTTCGTTAGGAAAAAACAGCTTTTGCAAATCTCCCAAACTCCCACCATTCAGGCCCTTTCCTTTTGCCCCTCAGCAAAAGGGGCGTCACGGGCTCAGCCAATGGGAGGGGGCGAGGGGGAAGGAGGCCGAGGAGGAGGAGGAAGACGGAGGGGGAAATGGCCGCCGCCGCCGCCTCGCCTCAGCTCAGGCCTGGTGTCTCTCTGTGAGGCGGGAAGGTGGCGGATGGAGCCGGGAATGGAGAGACCGAGAGAGACAGAGAGGGGCCCGGCGGTGAGGTTTTGACGTCTGTGCGAAGCTAGGCAAGTGGGGTTTATATATCTGTGGAAGGTCCAGGGTGGGAGAAAGAACTCTTGTCTGTGGGAGGCAAGTGTGAATGTTGCAATTGGTCACCTTGATTAGCATTGAATAGCCTTGCAGCTTCAAAGCCTGGCTGCTTCCTACCTGGGGGAATCCTTTGTTGGGAGGTATTAGCTGGCCCTGATTGTTTCCTGTCTGGAATTCCCATTTTCTGGGTGTTGTTCTTTTACTGTCCTGATTTTAGCTTTTCTGTAGCTAAAAATGCATATAAAATTGATTCTATAGGGAGGATAAATGATTGGATTTCAACTCCTACAGCTTAGCTTTCTCTGCCAATAATGGTACCATATCAAACTAAACCTCCCAAGATTCTGTAGCAGTGAGCCATCTTGGATATTGTAAGGGATTTATTATTATTATTATTATTATTATTATTATTATTAGACCTTGCTCCCAGGAAGGTGCCTTCGCTGTGGCTCCCAACTTATCTATCTACCTTTCCACATATTCTCCACATTGTGTGTATGTATATTATATATACATGAGCCCCGATGGCGAAGTGTGTTAAAGCACTGAGCTGCTGAACTTGCAGACCGAAAGGTCCCAGGTTCAAATCCCGGGAGCAGAGTGAGTGCCCGCTGTTAGCTCCAGCTTCTGCCAACCTAGCAGCTTGAAAACATGCCAATGTGAGTAGATCAATAGGTACCGCTGTGGCGGGAAGGTAATGGCACTCCATGTAGTCATGCCGGCCACATGACCTTGGAGGTGTCTATGGACAACACTGGCTCTTGGGCTTAGAAATGGAGATGAGCACCAACCCCCAGAGTCAGACATGACTGAACTTAACGTCAAGGGATACCTTTACCTTTACTTATATACACACACACACAAACACACACACACATATGCAGGGACTATATATATACACAGTATATATCACACACACACCAATTTAACAAAGTTTCAGCCACAAAAACAAAGTTTCTGAAGTAGAACAATGACTTTCACAGTAAAGACAACCCAATTTAACAGGAAATAAGACTTTCAAACCAGGAACAGATTTCTGCAATTATTAAAAAATGGTTTATTATAAAAGCTATGAAAATTCGCCAAAAATCAGAGGATAAGGGAAACGTTCCAAATTGTGGTGAGCTATCAGTGTTAAATGTGTTCTACCACTGTACCAAGTTGGAAGAAGATCACTCAAAAAATGAGGGTGGGAGAGTCCTGTAAAGTCCTCTCCCTCTGTGCTGTTTTTGGGAATTGCGCATGCGCGTCCGCCATTAACGAATTAATTTAGAAAATAACGAATTTTCATTAATTTCGAATTTTTTGGGGGGCCAAATTCGGAAATACCATCAGAAACGAAAAGCTGCCCCCCTCTAGTTTTGAAACGAGTTTAGAATCAAATTTTTCGTGGATCGATCAAGCCTACTAAACAGTCTTTAACTTTAGGAAAAGGTTAATAAGAGATCCTTGGAAGCATAGAATGGGTAATTTCTTTCCCGTATTGGAGAATCAAACCATTTTCTAATATGTCTGGACAATTCGTCATTCACACAATAATCATGGTTTCATAACAACAACAAGAGTAACAACCTTCCCTTCCCCCAGTTTGGGACTCAAAGCAGCTTTCAACAAATTAAAAAACATCGTGCTGAAAATCCACAATATACATGTTAAAATGAGGTTAATCAAAAGCTTGAAATGAGGTTAAATCAGAACCCTAAAAAAGTGGCCTTTATCCCATGCCATATCCAAACTTTGGGGCTATTTTTGGGACTATTCCATATATTCTATTTGGAATGCTCATCTCATTGGTTGCATTTGGGCACTTGAATGTAATTGCATAAACCATTATTTGTGAAATTATATATAATTTCTTCAGTGCTCCCTTATTATTTCCTTCTATCTTGTGTCACTTTTTAGACAATAATCATATACTTTTAAACACTTATGTAAGTAAAAAGTGGTATTTAAATCAACCAATATGCCTATCCATCCTTCCATCTGTCCACCCATCCAACCAACCCTAAAGGGACCTTGGGAGACATTTATGAAACATCTGCTTGTTTTAACTTAGCACTAAAACTTAGTGTATACTGAGTTAAAGACACAAGCCAGTCTTATTGACTGAATAATGAAGAAAACATATTCTGTATTTGCTTGAACACCACTCAGTAAGTATATGTTAATCCGAAGTATATGTACCCAAGGCAGAAGGTAACTCATTATGGCATACTATCTTGGTTAAGAAATGGAATATGTTCTATGTTTGTTTCTGTTTTAGTGAACAAACAATGCCGTCCTATGAGAACAGCAGTTCCCATCCTTTTTTGAGTCACGACTCAATTTTATACATTAAAATACATTAAAAATTAGAGCTGTTGGCACTGCTACATGACGACTATGGTTTTTGCACCTTACAACACTGCTCAGCTTGTGGTTAATTGCGTTTGGCTAGCTGCTCGGCTGGCCAAAGAAGGGAAATAACGCAATGTACTAGGTATCAGATTCCTGGAACGGGATCATTCGATTCGTGTCAAGATACGATTTATTATATTTTTAAATAATTTGCTGGTATTGAAGAAAAACCATTGACACTTGCAAGAAACAAGGCTATGCATTCAGCATCCATGTATCACTAAGAAGCAACCAATCAGAAGCTGAGCAGTTGAGTAGAGCCAATCACTGAATTGTGCATGAACCTGGACCTCACAACAAGCTAATCCAACGAACAAATGATCATTACACATTTATATAAACAACTCTCTGTACAAAAATGTGATTTTTTTGTTTTCCCCTTTTAAAATGTTCATAGCTCACCACTGCCCAGTGACCCCACAGAAACCCCTTTGCAACCCCATTTGTGGTTATGACCCATGAGTTTGGAAACACTGTATAAGAACAATACATTTTTGTGCATAGTGAAAAGTTCAATATTTTCTATTCTGATACTTAGAGGTTATCTATTTTGAAATTATGACCAGGCCAAATGTAGCCCACCAAAATAAGACTTTCTGTACATATTCAGATTTCAGTATTAATGTCAAAAATACGTAGTATGATTTTACCAAGTATTTGTGCTTCATTAGAACAGTAAAGACGAATATCAGTTAAGTAAAACTGACATTAAATATTAATTAACCAAAAGAAGTGAAAATACTAAACTAGTCTGGGAATCTGCTATTGCAAAGCATCCAATGAAATGGTTTAAAACCAGTATAAATAAGTTTAGGACTAAGTACATTCTAGTCTATTTGAAATACATGGAGCTCATTCCAGCCTAGGATTTTCTGGGTATCAAGGAGACAGAAATAGCTATGGGACATAATACATAATGCTAAAATAATATGTGTATTCAGAATGTTTTATGTGTGTGTGCGCATCTGTGCATGTGTTCACACACTCTTGACCTGTTGTAACCACATGAATTTCAGAGGGTTTTCTTTGGCAAGACATACTCAGATATAGTTTTGCTAGTTCCTTTCATCAAAATAATAGCCTTTAAAATCATCCAAATAATTAACCAGGGCTGACCCTGCTTAACTTAAAAAATCAGATAGGATCTGGTGCATTTATGTAATTTAGGACTGGCTTTCTTTCATATATAGACCAATATACATAGTTAGCTTTATTTTTCAAGTTAAGATAGAGAAGGGAAGGAGCAGCAGCAGTCAAGCTTGCTTAAGGTCATCTCCTGGAGTTTATATCAGGCAAGAGAGGTAAACTGAGACATTTCTGGTTCATGACACAGTCATTTACCTTTTATGCTACACAAAGTGCTCACACATCTAGAGTGAACTTCAGCCTGTGTTGTGTTACAAGGTGCACAGATTTGAAGTATCGGGAGAGTATGTTTTTATTTTGAAATAGGGATACCGTTTTAAAAACATTTATCAATGCTCCCAATGTATTCTGAGACCGAATCATAGTTGGCAGTGAAAGTTCTCCGAGTCTCAAAACTTTTTTCAACAGTTTACTGCTACACTGAGCACCCCTAATCTTGTCTGGTTTCAGGAGCTAAGCAGGGCCTGACCTGATTAGTACTTGGACAAGAGTTTTCAGGGAGCATCTGTGTTCTCCAGACAAAGCTGAGAAGAATCCTGCTTGAAGCTCTGAGGAATAGCTTCAAGTTAGAGCTTATACTGCTGGGCAAGATAGATCAACCATCTTATTTATGATAAGGCAGCTTACTGTGTTTTTACGGAGGCATTAATGTTTTTATATATGTTCTTATCCTTGTTTTGAATTGTTTTGATCTGTATTGGAGGGAGTGGGGAAGGTATTCTAAAGAAATGTGAATGAACAACCTTTAATTGCATTTCATTCATATAAGAAGCTGGAAGTTGAAAACTGGATATTATCTATGATTTGATTGTGTGAAACGAGCATGAGAAAGAAAGGAGGAAAATACATCCCATTGTTATATTCCTGAGGATAGAAACATACATAGAGATAACAAATGTAGTTAAGATTTACTAGGTTGATTTGGAAAGAGAGAAAGAAATATGATAATATTTGTTGATAAATGAGCTGTATGCTCATAAACAGTAAGCATGCAAAGGGTATAAAGCCAAAATACCTTACACCAGGAGGAAAACTAGTTTCACGAAAGAAAGTACACTCTTTCAAAAGAAGTGATAAGATTGAAAGAACTTTTGTTCAGATTATTTTATTAAGACTATAAAAACAACAGAATATCAACTGCTGGCAAGAAATAGGAAAGTATTCAAGGACAAACAGGTGGCTGATAACAGAGAACAGCTGCTATATTTTGTATTGTCATTTCTGCTTGCAATTGTGTCTCTTTGGGTGAGCTATTTGAGGAAGAACCTTCCGTTTGTGGAGTAGAGGGTATTTTCTATATAAGTGCTCTCTCCACTGTATTGGCATGTATGGATTAGAGGAGAGTTTGTGACTATATGGTGGCATTGTGATTTTTTTGAATGGTAATTTCTATTGGCTTTATTTTACAGCTTTATATATTATTATCTGCGGTGAGTTGTGATGTTTTGTACTCCATGACATTTAATGTTTCCTCACTCGTTTGAGCAGGAGCAGAGGAGGAAGGGATGAGATGGAGAGCTATCAAATAGGAGTACTAGGTCCATGGTACGATTGACAGGCAAACGTGAAAGGTTGATAGTCAATGCATGCTCTTACTAAATTCTGTTCAGAGTATGCAATTGTGGTTATTGAAATAGCCAAATCATCAAGCCATATTATGGAAAAGTAAATACATGATCTACAAGTTTTGCTGTGACAAGGTTCACCCATGTTAATTCCATTGCCACAACATCTTTGTACAGCATCAGCAATGCGTGCCAGCCCTCTGACCCAATCAGACTGTCCACCTCAGAATCATGAGGCAGTGCCTGGAAAATATTTTCTCAAGCTTAGAGGAGAAGCATTTGAATTACAAAATCATGCCATCTCAGGGCTATTCACTTCTCTATGACTTTGTATTAGTTCATATAGTACCCTCCATGCAGGCATATCTGCTCTTTCTTGTGTAACAGCTGTTAGCGGGCTGTAGGTTGCTTTACTGGAGTTTTCTGATGGATCTACAACATATGCTTCAGATTACTTGAAATACATTTCTCAGTCTGGAGCGGTTAGGGTGCATGTCATGCCAGCATTAACCCAAAGGCCAGAAAAAGCAGTATGGGATCCTGAACAACTGTGTGAGCCCAGCAGACCCAGGTCCGGTTTCCTAGCAGCTGGCCTGATCTCTGAGTTCTGGCTATGGGGATGTTTTTAGTAAATGCTTAGTTGTAATTAGTTTTCTCATGTTACTTCTTGATCCATAATGTTATCTCAATTTTGCATGCTGCATATGTAGTCTTAATACATGGTTATTGGATGATAGCTAGTATCGTCAGTGACTTGTCCTTGAGTATACTTTCAAACATAGTTTTAACCATACCAAATTGATCTGTTAACATTCTCCTAGAGACTTTAGTATATCAAAAAAAGTACATGGACATAGGTCCTGAAATATTTAGTTCATTATAAAGTGTTGTTTTCAATAGTCTCCAAATCAAATATTCTCAGACATTACCTTTCTGTTTACTTTGAAAATGTCAGGGGCTTGCTCTTTATTGCCCTTCAACCCATAGCACAATATAGTTTCTCTCCCAACTGAATGTCAAGCAATGGAGAAACTCCAAATAAATCTATGTAATGTCAATAGTACAAAATAAACTATTGTAGGAGAGCCTGAGCAGCGTGGTGCAACAAAATTTTCATTTATTTAATACTTTGTGTTTACCATCCTATTATCTGAATAAGAAAAAAGCTGAAAGAATACACTAAAATATGATAAGAGTAGAGTACTAAACATAAAGTTCAAAGAAAAACAAAAATATGCACAAACATCTAAAACGATTGGATGGAAGGAAAGGGTTATTTTATCTGCAACAAAAAGATGACAGCAGAAGTGTCATTGCAGCTCCACCTCATAAAAAGAAAAAGAAATTAGATCCAATTCTTGGTGTGTTAAATATGTATGATCTACCTATTCTCTTATTGAACCACTTCATAAAATGTATTGTTGAGTGATCTATGTTGCTGACCAATTGTAAATACAAACTGAGTTCACAGATGCAGTTGGTTGTAAATTACAGTAGTTTAATTAGCCTTTCCATCATCAAAAATATTATAATTGAAGATAAAATTTATATAGTTCACAACCATGTTGTCCAAACAAATGCCGAAAATATTTGATTGAAATATTCATGTAAACTCACGTTATATTGAAATGACACTTGCTTCCTGCCCATTCTACGCTGGTATCATTATGTAGTTGTATTTAGATAGTCGAGTGTGAAATCAGAGGATAACTTTAATGTTTTTTAGTTTTTGTCTTTTTTAATGTGAACGCTTGAGGCCTTCATGATTGCTGACACCTGGTATACAATTTTGGTTAGATGGAGTGGATTCTGCAAGATGAAGGGAGATTGCTGCAAAATAAGCTGTAAGTTCTAACTACTGATATGATTATAGGCGGCACGCTTTTCACGCATGCCTATAAATCCACAAGTTTGGCAGAGAATCAGAAATATAGTGGAGATGAAGGAGGAAAAGGCTACAACTTGGGACATGGCTATAAAAATTTGGACAAAACTCAAGGGAGAAAAAGATGAGGAGGAGGAAAGTCAAGTAAAGAGCAAGGTGTCAAAGGAAGGCATAAATTAGATAACATAGTGAAGTAAACAGGCCTGGAGTAATTGGATAGGTAGAGTGAAAGAGAATGGAATCAGAAACTTTACTAATTTCCTAGACAGGCAGTGTTAGCCCACTGTGAATTCTCTCTGCCTGAATGTTAAATTGTAGTCACATCTTTACAGCTACTGGTTTTCTACCCTTCAAATTGAACCTAATCATTATTCTAGCACTTATATTTACTGGTCATGGGTCTCTTTGAGATTCCAGGTTTTGGAAGAACAAACATTGCTCTTTTAAAATCTTAGTATGATGGGCCCTCCAAATCTGGATCCACGATTTCAACATGGATATGCTGAATTGTGTGCATTCATGTTGCCTCCATTTCATAATATGGGACATGATCATCCACTTTTTTTGCACCCAGACAGGGTTTTGGAACCAAAACCCCACACATACTGCAGCTCACCTCTACTGTACTTGCAAGGTTCATCCTGTTCACCTTTTGTATCTTAAGATTTTTAATGTGCAACTTCAAGTTATTTATACATATAGCAGCCCTAAGACAAACACCCATCACAGTAATCATGTGGCAACATATGGTCAGTGGGGGTTTACCATTGCCTTCCCCAAGGTTTAGAGAGTATGACTTGTCCCAGGCCACCCAGTGAGTTTCCACGGCTGAATACATATTCAAACCGTGGTCTCTTGTAATCCTGGTCAAAAACTCAAAGCATTGTACCATATTGGGGCCTAATATTTACAAGCTACAAGGAGATACAAATCTTATTTCCATCTCCATTCATCTTGGAAGGCAACAAGGTAGAGGGATTTTAGTTGTTTAGTTGGGCTGGACTGTTTAATAGAGGGAGGACATGGAAAATTTATTTATTTAATTATTTCATACATTTATATCCCATCCTTCTCACACACACACCGGGGGGGGGGGGGGCGCTCAGGGTAGTTTCACAATCAGAAACCATTAAATGCCGAACACAAATATAAAATGGGTCTATCCCAAGCGTACCACCATCTCCACAATCATATCGGTTTCTATTTTTGTGTAGATACTTCCTATATCTGCAATTTTCATGAGTTGTTTTTCTTTTCATTGTTCTGATATTAACCTCCAGTTGATCAGAGCAAATTGACTACTGGGAGGTAAATGAAATAGATTTCTTTTCCTGATTGGCTACCCACTTCCTTTAAGCAGATCTCCAGGGGTCCCTTAGCATGTTCTGAGCAACAGAACACAGACCCAGTTAGTTCCAAATTGGAAAGCTTGTCCTTGCTCAGCTGGTGCTACTGTTTCACACCTGGTGTGTTCTAGTACAGTCATCTAGAGTGATATGTTAGCTTTTGTATAAGCCCCTGAATGTGATTAGTTTCACCTGCAGTCTGAAGTTGGAATTCGATGACAGGAAGTTTAGGCATGAAGGGAGCTTTTCTGAAAATAATTATTGAAATGGTAAATTGAAGTTTAGTTATTTCTAGTTGTAAAAGTTTTCCATATATTTTAAATCTTATAATTCTAAGGATCCCGGTTGTGCTAAATGTCAAGTAGTGTAATATTATCAGTTCCTTATGTATAGATTTCTTACATGTATCACAGTCACATCATTTCTTGAGTTCTTCTGTTGCAAATAACCACTCTTATGATATATAGGTGCATGTCCATTGCAATCTGAAAAGAAGCCGGATTCATTTTCTCGGATGTCTTTATTATGCCTTTCTTTAGTAATTACTCCTACATCCTGAAAGCTTGTTGTATTTTCTTTGGCTTCTAATTCACCTTCCTTCTCTTGTGGGAGTACAGGCTATATCTTCTCTTCTGTTGGCTCAGTTAAAAAGGTGAGAGAAGTCATGACTGATAACATGAAGATGCTGTCATGATAATATAACCTAAAGGAAGTTGTCTGCTATATTTTCAACTGCATGATACTTTGGGAGATTTTATTTACAAATAACACTGTGTTTTTAGTTACCACATTCCTTGAAGGATGCTGAACACATTCAGATATTTGGAACTGGAAGAAAGGAATTTATTTTAAATGGCCATAATAAATGGATGTGACAGGAGTCATTTAATACCCACCAACATATTTTTAAACCCTTAGCATCTATTTCTCAGTTTCGCAAACCACAAAGCTGAGACGCAAAGTTCACACAAATGTTTTACACTATTCCAGTGCTCATGGAATTCCCCCCCCCCCCCCCCGCGTGAATTATGGATACTCATAGTACAAACAGGTTTTTAAAAAAAACTCCTCTGCTTTGAAATCATTCCTCTTTTTAGCATTGAGACATACTATGTGGTGTGTCTGTTGAGGAAGGTATGTGTAAAGCACTTTTCAAGTCTTTGGATCCTGGCCAATGTGTATTGTTCATAGTTAACACATTTCACAGTTGTTCCATTAACTATCCCCTCTGGTGCTCCAGAATGGCTTCTGATGTTGACCTTTGACTTCACACTTGCCTGTAGATGGAGGAACTAGAGATCTTTCTCCTGAAGAATGTAACTTGATCATTGCTTGCTAGTGGAGTTTAGAATTTTTTGTTTTGGTAAGTGATGCTCAGTTGGTTATCTACATTTACATCTGCCTGATCTTGTCAGATTTCTTCACATAAGCAATTCTGTACTAGCTAGGGTTCTGCCATTAGACCCTCTGATACCAGAAAACAACAGATGCTTCAGAGGACAGTGTAAAAATGTGGGGTAATCTGCCCTACCCCCAAGGAAAGTCTTATCTTAGCCTCTAATTGTTAGAGATTAGATTAATCTCTGAAGCATGAGGTTTCATGTCCTTTACAAAGCATTAATGACTATAATCCCTCCTTTTTCAGCTTTGACTGCTTTGAGTTCAATCCTCCTCTCTCCTCTAGAAGTCTGAGCTGGAGATTGGTGTCAGTGGTGTCCAGACATTCAGATATAATGGTTTAAAATACAGCATCTTGTTTTTTACCATGTGTCAGTAATCGGTTTTCAAGGGAGAGGTATGTGAATAGCCAGGCATTTCAACAAAGGGCACCTTTTAAAACATGAGTTTATTTATCCATCCTAATGGCTGCTTATGCTGTATCCTTCCTTTGGATGGATTGTAGTGGCTTCATTTGTTGTGGATTATGTTCACAGTCCTTAATGGGACTGTCCCTTGGTAATCTATTTGAAGATTGTTCCCAATAGTGTCTACATTTCGAGCAAACATCTGTTGTTGATTATTTTCATCCCCCTTCTGAAATCTTGTGCATCTTTTCCAAACAATCAAGTATCATGTCTTCCTTCTATATCCTATTAATTACAATTCCTTGTTATGGCTAGAGTGTTGGATTTAAATGTGGTAAGCTGAAGCTCAAATTCTTATGGTTGTATGTTCTGCACATTCAAATCTTTATCAGTAAGTCTCTTTGTGTGCAGAGCACATTTGAAGATTTTGAGCATGTAGAGTTGTGTGTGTATATCACATGCATTGGGCCAGTTTTATTTGCTTGTTTACTGGCAGTTCTGGTAAATTGCAGTGCATAAAGTACTTTTCTTTCATAGTCCACACTTCAAGCAGTTGTGTTAGCAGCTGAAGCTTCTGTATCCCTGTGAAGAAAAAATGAGAATTTAATGTCGGCAGGGCAGGTGAGATTGGTGTTGAAAAGGCAAAGCCCTGGTACTACAATTGCCATGAATTTTCCAGAAAGCAAAGTTTCAAGGCAAATGTTTATGTTCCTGTTCAGCAGAAATAATTTCCATGTGTTTCTTATTACAGCTACTCCCCAAGTTACAAACATTGGACTTACAAATGACTCATAGTTACAAAAGAGGATGAGAGAACAGGAAGTGAGCGAAATCTACCCCTAAGGAGGAAATTCACTCCTTAGAAGAGTTATCATGGGGAAAAGGTGTCTCAAGTGAAGCTTTCTCACCAATCTGGAATCACATTTAAAAATGTACCTGTTCTGACTTACAAACAATTCAACTTAAGAACAAACCTAGAGAACCTATCTTGTTTGTATTTTGGGGGACTCCCTGTCTATATTTTAGAGCATGGCTTCTTAAACTTTTCCACTCGGAAACTCGTTTGGTCCAAGACATTTTTATGTAATCCCAGGTATATATAGGTATATAAAACAGGTATAAAAATAAACATGTACTGATGACAAATCAGCATTTAGTAATCTTGCGAAACAGGCTGATTTTCCTTTTTATGAAGTACAGCTAAAGCATCTTCTGCAAAGCCCACTATATATAATGCACAACGAGGTTCATGTAAAAGTGTCTAAAATACCCCCTAGGTGATGCTCAGAAAAGGTTTACTGTTGCCAATTTTTTTTGGGACCCCAGCATTGAGCTAAGGGTGGGGCTAAAACCCATAGTTTAAGATGGAGTGTTTTAGAGGATATATCCAGGTTCAGATTATTAAGACAAGGTGTGTGCAAGTCTTATGTCCATGTAACCTATTTTTACGATATGTTTTCTCACACATCTTGGGTTGCATTGACTTTATTGAATTCATATGTCATGTTTTCCTGTTGGAACAAGGTAGGACCTTAAGCCAGCTTCATTCTATATTGTTTGGACATAAACCAAAACTGTGGCTAATGATATCACGTCTCCAGGAGAACACTAAAAACAAGAAAGGAAAAGGTAGTACATGAGCAGGGCACATTAAAAATATTGTGCATATCTTGTATTAATAAATTGATGTACATATCTGACTTGATCCTAAAAAGATAGTTGCCTGTCACTCAGTTGATCTCTGAAAAAAGCTATTACATTGCTTCAAAAGCATTAGTAGATATATATTTCTAAAGACCAATGTGAAATCCAAACTTCTGAATAGTTAAGAAAATAGCATCAGAATATACTATGCAGTGAACATATATGGACTTCCATTGAAACTGATCTGAATCCTTAACAGCCTGTTGCACTTAATATTACAGAGTGCTCTGTATCTGTACTAAGCACTCTATTGAAGGTTATGCATCATATTTAGGAACACTTGCATAACTACATGCAATAAGGATTATCTGGGCTGACCGAAGTTAAGTGAGCTTATCCATGTGCAATTTCTAATAGGTTCCTTTGCCATTAATAAATAGGGAATACATGCATTTAAAAATAATATGTGACACAAAGAGTCATAGATTATTTTTCTTAATATTTGGTCTTGAGATGCTTTAGCATTCCCTTTTTTGTAAGTTTTGAAGTAGTCACAAGGAGTTATTCATCTAGTTTTGAATGAAATTAAATTGCTTTTGCATAAATGGTTGATAAAATGGTAGATGCTGCTAAGTGCTTTTTAGATTTACAACGTGGTCATATATCACATTGCCTGTCATAAACTCTGGTTTATGCATGTCTGTTTATCATAAGATCAAATATTCATAAAATGTTAACCAATAACTGCACTATTTGTTCAAAGGTATAGCCATGTTAGTCTGAATCAGTGTGCAAAGGGATTTTTAACACCTTTGAGACCAAGGGTGTTTTGACAATGTAGGATTAATGGAATTTGAGATCACTTTAACTGCCATGGCTCAATGCTATGGAATCCTGGGAGTTATAATTTTACAATATTTTAGTGCTGGTGCCTTGCTAAACTTCAAATTCCAAACTTCCAGAGCATTGAGCCATGGCAATTAAAGTGGTATCAAATTGCATTCATTCTTTGGTGGAGATGCACACCGAGAGAAATGATTTGGTTGCATAAGTTTTTGTCCATGTAAGTTTGCTTCATCAGGTGCACTCCATGCAATTCACTCCATGCATCTGATGAGATAGCATATGAAAATTTATGTTACCAACTTTCTCTTCGTTTCAAAGGTGCTACAAAATCCCTTTGCACGCTACACCATTTATTGGTAGGTTGCTCTTCCTTTGTTTTGAAATTGTTTCAAGATCATCTGCCAGTAATTTTTAATAGCAGGTCTTAATTTTTGCTGGAGTTCATAGCCTTTATCAGTTCTGAGATTGAACTGTAGAGTGGATGAAGATGCCATAACAGATGGATGTATTTCTAAGCATGAGCTGTGTTCCTTATTCATTTGCCCCAGGTATATATTTCCCACCTATTGTCCAGTATGAAATTAGAAGAAAGACTGCTAGGTCAGTGGGAGTTTTTTAAGCATCTTGAATTCTAGAACATCTCAGATTAAGCACCAGCAAAAGCTGCTTTGGAAAGTATTGCTGTGTCTGGGACACTTAGCAGAAGAGAGCTTTTTTCAGTTTGTAATATCTACCAGATGTCTGTTGTTTATACTGTAAGAATGTTGGTGTGGTAAGATTCCTTGACTTTATATAGTACTCTGAGGAATGAAAGAGGATTGACTTCCTAAATCTTACATTCAGAATAATATGCAGGTTCTATATACCCTAGAGGTACCATTCCGTCTGTTCTTGGAAGCTAATCGGGGTCAGTACTGTACTTGGATGGGAGGCTGCCAATGAATAACAGGCACAGACACACATTGTGAGGCCCCCAGTGGCACAGTGGGTTCAACTGCTAAGCTGCCCAACTTGCTGACTGAAAGGTTGGCTGTTCGAATCTGGGAAGCGGAATGGGCGCCCACTCTTAGCCTTAGCTTCTGCCACCCTAGAAGTTCAAAAACATGCAAATGTGAGTAGAATAAAAATAGGTACCACTCTGGCGGGAAGGTATCAACGCTCCATGTAGTCATGCGGACCACATGACCTTGGAGGTGTCTATGGACAACGCTGGCTCTTCGGCTTAGAAATGGAGATGAGCACCAACCTCCAGAGTCGGACACAACTAGACTTAATGTCAGGGGAAAACCTTTACCTTTACCTACACACTTTGGGGATAGACAAAGATTTATTTCTGTTATCTCTTTCATGAGCTACTACTCAGTACTGTTGCATGTACATTTACAAGCCTCTATATAGAAAGAAGCAAACAACCCGGTTATAAAGAAAATAGAGCAGCAGAAGTATACCATTCCTCCCTCCCTTCTTTGTCTTTCCCTTTCCAAGCCTCAAATATATGCATCAATACCATATATTTTCAGAGCATTATTATGAAAAATATTTGAATGGCTTTTTGTGACCTGACACAGTTGTGCAATGGAGGGTGATAAGTGTAGAGCAGAAGGCTGATAGCATGCATTATCCTTGTTGTGTATTATTATGAATTCACCTCTGCCATGATGGCTGCCACAGGAAACTCCTCAGCGACCAAGCACCTGCTCTGTTTTCTATTTTGCTACACAGTCATTTGCCTCAATTTTTGGAATATCTACTGCTGAGTGATTCTATAGAATCTTCTTGGGAAATACTCCATCAAATCGATGCTGCAACTCAGCATAGCATTTCCTTTATGCTGTTATTTTGCTATCAACCTGACTTACCCTGTAAGTGTAGAGAAGATACAATCTTGGATTTTTAAAAATTAGGTATTTCTTTTGTTGAAAGTAGAACTCAATCCCCTGCATAAGTGGACTTGCCTCCTTGAAAAGAATAGGTCAGAAGTCAATTACGGG
Organism: Anolis carolinensis; assembly: GCF_035594765.1. Taxonomy (NCBI): domain Eukaryota; kingdom Metazoa; phylum Chordata; class Lepidosauria; order Squamata; family Anolidae; genus Anolis; species Anolis carolinensis. Next base: position 239,329,171 of record NC_085842.1, read on the forward strand.
CAGCAATCTTAAAAAGACATGCTTTTAGAGATTTCACATACAATATTATAGTTCTAAAAGAAGGCATGTTTTATCTTTAGTACATGTAGCAAGTACCGGTACTTAATGTAAATATTGACTATTGAAACAGAACGTTGCTTGAATCAGAGTCAAGCATCCAGAAAGGTATTAGCAGCCTAAAAGCATTTTTCCTTTCTTTCCCTAAGGCTGCTAAAGAAAATAAATATATCATTCATATTTTGATCAGCACCGATATCTTAGATTGCAGTGTAAGTCATCTTTCATAAAAAAGCAAACTTTCATCTTAGCTATAATAATAATAATAATAATAATAATAATAATAATAATAATAATAATAATAATAATAATAATACAGTGGAGTCTCACTTATCCAACATAAACGGGCAGGCAGAATGTTGGATAAGCGAATATGTTGGATAATAAGGAGGGATTAATGAAAAGCCTATTAAACATCAAATTAGGTTATGATTTTATAAATTAAGCACCAAAACATCATGTTATACAAGAAATTGGACAGAAGTAGTTCACTAAGCAGTAATGCTATGTAGTAATTACTGTATTTACAAATTTAGCACCAAAATATCACAATGTATTGAAAACATTGACTACAAAAATGTGTTGGATAATCCAGAATGTTGGATAAGCGAGTGTTGGTTAAGTGAGACTCTACTATAACAACAACAACAACATTTATATCCTGCCACCATCTCCTAAAAAGGACTCGGGCCGGCTTACAGAGCAGCTCATGACTGCCACACAAAACAACTAAAATACATCAGCATTTATAAAGAGGCCAACATGCATAATACATACATGCATGCACATACTTTTACATACAGGCCATTCAAAATAGTTTGCTTAATAGAGTGATATGTAGCTGTGATAAGAGGTTTTAAATGCAACAAGAATATATCTGTTGAATCAGTGGAATTTATATAAATATACATTTGCCATGCATTTACTTAGTACAACAGTTATGCCAGGCCTTCGTGCCACTTTTATGCTCTAGGATCCTCCAGGAGGCATGTGGAAATCCAATTCTGGTTCTCAACAACTGGGTAATTTTTGGGAGGTCATTGTTGGTGTTTGTTTGAAAACCATTGAATTGAGATATTACAGCCTATTTAAATCTACATAGGTTTCCAACAGCAACAACTCACTGACTTTTTTTGGAGTGGGATGTCAGAAAACAATTGTTCTGAGGATTCTGGAGGCCACAAAACATCCCACATCTAACCCACAGAGCCAAACTTTACACATCCTATATTTAATGGACGTACTTTAGCAGAAACCAGCAACCGTATTTAAACATTATTTTTATTTGTAAATGACAAGAAAATGCTAGAAAATCTAAAGGAAGGATTTAGGCCTACTGTATAGTCATTTATTAGTTGAACATTTTTTGACAAAAAATTGACCCCAGAAAGCTGAATTGGCCTATTTATGAATCAGTTAAGTATTCTCTTTGCTGAGGCCCCTCTTCTATCCTTTATTTTAAACAATGTCTGAGCATAGTGACTTCACTAGGGAGGATACTGTACACCAAAATGACTGCCAAAAAAAAATCTTCTAATCCATGGTGTCATCACCATGGACCCCTCCTCCCATTCCATAAACCACTCAGGGTGAGAAGGGAACTTTTTAGTATAAGCAAATGGAAGTGGAAGATCACTTCCCTCCTCCCAGTTTTCCCAGGCGGTCTCTCATTTCACCTTTTGCTAATGCAGCAGCCACTGCCATGGTCTTCTTGGGATTTAAAGCTCCATGCTTGTGCTCCTGTTCGAGCTTCTCTTTCAGCTCTTGAGGCAACAAAATCAGTGTGTTCCTATCCTCCAGATCCTGGGCTGCCAGTGCTACTGTAGGCTGATCTGGAGGCACCACCAGTGGCATGGATGTGTTGACTGCTGCAAACCTTTGGGGTCTGCCATGATCATTCTGTTACCTGGGAGTTGAAGGAGACGAGTGTACTGCCACCAGATCTGGAGAAGGAGCCAGAACAATAGCGTGAGCATGGTCCCTCACTGATTGAGGAGGGGAAGGTGGCAGTGGCCGCATCATCAGTATCGGGTGCTGCAAGAGAACCTGGGCAAAAGGGTGGGGTTATAGAGTGATTTCCCATTTCCTTACTTATGAGTAAAGTCCACCCTCCTTCCTGCTCTGAGCATCTCAGAAGGTAAGGTGCAGCACAGGGATTACGCTACAGAAGTAGTTTCATGGGGTGATACCATGTTACTGCAGTGGAGTGACACTATTGCCTAGGTGGAAAACTGATGATGGCAGCTGTTCTTTGGAACTTCCCCTCAAATGAGTGTCAAGAGAGTAGAGAGGATCAGTCCTTTTTATGTTCTCTTGGAACGGACTAAGCTATTGTTTGATGATGCGCTCTGGAATTAAAGCATAAATTGAATAACGTCTATTCATTTTACATAGAAGTGTATAATACTTTTCAAAAGAATTATTCTGACACCTTATTCTTACAGAAAAAAAATGTTACAAAGACTAAGATGTGACAAAGCTCATAATGACAACCACATCATGTACAATTTTGGTTGGATAAAGCAAATGGGTTTATGTTTTACGGTTAAGATTGATAAAATGGAATATGCTAAAGAAGATCCTGAATAGGAACACTTGCCCAATTCCTTCAGGGGCTGTCCTTACAATAGAGATGTAAAAAACTTGGTACTTTTTATGTGTTCGCCTGTGGAAACAATTTCACTTTTGAAATGCTTGAAAAACATTTAAGTATAATGGGCTTTGTACTGCCTGCTTTGGTTGTATCCTGTAGAGAGCTCTCAGCCCCTTCAGCTTGAACTCTGTTTTATCTAACTCTTTGTCCATTAATTTTCTCCTGACCTAGGGCAGAAAATATATGTACTTTTTATGCTTTGTGTTGTGTGCAGACAAAGAAGAATAGCATCACCAATCCATCACCATTATGAATGATGCAGCTTAAAACAAACACAGGTCAGAGGCAGATATTTTAAGAGCAGATTTGTATTGATTCCATCACAACATTGAGCTAAACAGGGGGGAAATCAGTCTCTAAAAGATGAAGAGAGAGCTGACAAGGAACTATAACCACAAAAGTAAACTTCAGTGCTTTGCTTAAGGGTTATTACTGGCAAGAAAGCAAAATTGGCTGCAGCTATTAAAATCTACACTCCTTAAATATATTTATTACTGCAGTCTCTTCATCATATATTGAACAGGAGTAGAGTGACTCTTTCAATCTTCATCACTCTCCCCTTCCCTCCTTGCTTTTTCCATATTTTATTGCTGTTCACCCAGTAGCTTATTGAAAGCTTTTTGGTTAGACAAATTTTATGCTGATTAGCCTTCTTAATCTTTATTTATCTACTCCACTGAAACATTGTCAGCAAACGTTTGCAGATAGGAAGCTTTATTTGCTTAAAAACCTCTAATAATGAGTAGAAGTATATTTTATTACAAGCATAAAGTATCAACTTCAGCACTCCACAACCTGTATTGGTGATCAAAATTCCAGTTAACTAGTAGGAATTCACTAAACTTCCTAATCCTGTGGTTTGGGTCTTGCCATCGAAACAGCAATTCCTCAATTCTGGAGGACTAACAAAAAGCAGGTAGTTTTCCAAAAATCCCCAGACAACTAAGTTTTGAAATATAGAATCTGCTTGGAAATGTAATATTTGGCAGTACTTCTTTAACACTGCCTTCTATTTAATTACTATCTTAATTAATAACTTACTTCTGGAGCTAAGTTTATGCTGACTTGATTTGACATTAAAGTTGAAAATAATTTTAATTTAATTTCTCCTTTCTGTTAGGAAATTTCCAATGATTTATAACTTCATTTTTAGCTAGTTCGTTTTTATTTCTGACCTGGGGGCACATTAATAGATCAGTTATGTTCAACCCTCTCTAGGTGGATTGTGCTCCCTCTAAAGGATGAGGTTTTTAAACTGTGGTGTTTATACAATTAATTTACAATGAAGTTATTGCTGTCGTTGTCATCGTCTTCATGACAGTGTGAGAGGGGATTAAGTGCAGCAGTTGCCTCTTCTCAGTGAGGGCAGTGGCAGTTGGGATATAGGAGAGACCTTTCATCTGCTTTCGGGCTAAGGCATGATGGAGCTGTGCCTACTCTCACTCTGAGGCCATGGCAGTGGCAATTGGGATGTAGGGGAGGGCCTCTCCTCTGGTTTTGGGCCTAGACATGATGCAACTGCATTTGCCACGTTGAATCTCCCTGTGGAGAGAAAAAGCATGGTATAAATAAACACAATAATAATAATAATAATAACAACAGCAGCAGCAGCTTCTCTTTGCACAGCCAGGGCAGTAGCAGTTGGGATGGAGGGAGGGGCTTGCTTCTGCTTTTGGGTGTAGGCAACTGTGTTTGCTTCTTCTTCTTGCCAATTTAAATTATCTCCTATGGCTTGAATAGGCACAAATATATGTTTTTGTTTTTGTCCCTGTGTGTGTTTGTGAATGGTCACTGTTAATATTACAACTAAGACTTTGATTTCTGCATTTCGCTTTTCTGTCATCTCACCATTTGCATTTGCCTTTCTCAACCATATACGTATACACACAGAACTCAGCATAACACTTCACAAAACTAATTTGTGTCTGTTTGTATTGTTCCAGAGTAAATATGCTAGAATGTATATGAGTGTGTTTATATGCTATATTTACTTTTTGCATTCTTCTGTGCATAAAGTTTTATTGTAAACCCATTTTCGAAGCTTCTGCTACTGCAGCCAAAAAGGCCTATTCCTTAATTCTATTAGAATATTCTAATTATGAACAATTGGTTACATGGCCTGTTTATTCAACTGGTCATATAACCAATTGTCTATAATTAGTCCCAAGGTTGTCATCACTGACATAAATATAATTGATTATGACAACTGCTCATCCCATGTATCTGTTGGCAACACATGAAGAATTGTGATTTCTCATTAGCCAATCATCATTTATTGCTATTTCTGGGAAGGTGACAAAATAATTATTATGATCATTTTAAGCATGTTACTGTATTATATTAAGGAGACCCGGTGGCAAAGTGTGTTAAAGCACTGAGCTGCTGAACTACCAGACCGAAAGGTCCCAGGTTCAAATCCCAGGAGCGGAGTGAGCGCCCGCTGTTAGCTCCAGCTTCTGCCAACCTAGCAGTTCGAAAACATGCCAATGTGAGTAGATCAATAGGTACCGCTCCAGCGGGAAGGTAACAGCACTCCATGCAGTCATGCCGGCCACATGACCTTGGAGGTGTGTACGGACAACGCCGGCTCTTTGGCTTAGAAATGGAGATGAGCACTAACCCACAGAGTCAGACATGAGTGGACTTAACGTCAAGAAAAAACCTTTACCTTTTTTTTTTACTTTATTATAATAAGGAAAAGCTAAGAAGATAAAAAGACGCTGATTGCTTTGGAGAATTTATATATTTCAGAGGAAAGATTGGATGTTTCCTTGACATATTCTAAAAAATCCACACTTTAACAAGCATGTTTCTGTGGGAGGTTGATGGTGAAGAATTGCTCTTCAGTCTGGATGAAACAATTGACTCCATTATTGCTGGGGTTTTGTGCTGATCATTACCACCATTCGGGATTATTTGTTAATAGTTTTCAAATTACAGTATGATATATTTTGAGTACTTTCTGCAGCCTTTGACATTCCTGCCAATCACAACTGAAATATATTAAAGCAGCATTCAAAGTGCTGGTCAGATTTTCCAGTGCCATCTGCAATCTTAAAAAAATTGTTTACTTCATTCATATTACACTTTTCTCCTGGCATGAGACAAAAGGTACCTTGCAGTATTAAAATATAAATAAAAGGTTAGAGAAGAAGAGCAGAGGGGACACAGTAGAGCAGTGGTTCTCAACCTGGGGTGCCCAGATGTTTTTGGCCTACAACTCCCAGAAATCCCAGCGAGTTTACCAGCTGTTAGGATTTCTGGGAGTTGAGGGCCAAAAACATCTGGTGATCCCAGGTTGAAAATCACTGCAGTAGAGGGAATTTCAAAACCTGGGAGCAGCCACCAAAAAAGCTATCTTCCATATCCTCACCATACCTACCTGATAGTCGTGAGACCAAGAGAAACCCCTTCCTCAAAGATGAAACTTGAGCAAGCTTGATTAATTTCTCAGGGGCATACATTTTTCAAGGATTTTTCAGGCAATACCCAGTATTTTGACTAGTGGTATCAACAATAAAATATTTTGAGTTCGTTGTCTTGCTGCAAAAAAATTTCAGTTTCCAAGAAAAAAGGTACAAATTGCCATTCAAATGGGCCTCCATTCCCTCCCATAGTTCTTAGACCACTGCTTCTACAACTGTGGGTCCAGACCCCTTCGCTCACTGTTGGAATCACAAAAAATTGGTAACAGGGAAAGGTTTCTGAATGCTATTCGTTTACACAAATCTCTTAGCAAAAATGGGCAATGTTTACAGTAGACTGTGTGGAAAATGTTTCAGCTGTATGCCACAAAAAGAAAAATAAGCTTTAGGAAGCCTTGCAAATGTTGATTTATTATCAGTAAATGTTTGATGTTTATATAGAGACAGGGTAAAGGCTGTTATCCCTCTTCTCCCCTCACACATTGTCTGGAATAAAACTATGTCATGACTACAACTGTGATCCTGCATTGGGATATGTGGTATGAGTTAATCCCATTAACTTCACAGCCATATAACCCAGAGTATCGAGGCAGATAATCCACAATATCTGGTTTGAACTGGATTATCTGAGTGCACGCTGCCGTATTACCCAATTCAATGTGGATTTCATATAGCTATGTGGAAGGGGCCTAACAAGAGGTCTCTTGTCTACTAGGGTGAATTGTTATCATGTGGCTAGGAATGAAAACATCATGAGCCAGGCTGCATTGCACAATTTTCTGTTTCATTTTCAGTTGTATTTATTGTAACATTAAAAAATGTACTGCTACCCCTACCTTTCCTAGCTAGTCAGTCTTTATAAAGAAACGTTTTCCATAAGGCAAATGAAAATAATATTAGTATTGATTTCCAATTTTTCTAATAAGCCTTTCTTCTTCGTTGTCTCTGTGAGATCACACAGTCAGTTTGGAATCTAGGATACATTTTGGTAGTAGCCCCGCCCACTTTCCCCAATAAGGTATATAGTCAGTGGGAGGGGCTACAGCCTCAGTTCCTTTAGTCCACCACATTCGCAGCAGCGTAGGAATCTTTCTAAAGACTTTTGCATAGCTATCCTTTTGACTGATCCGTTTTTGAATAGCCTTCTGCCAGTCCATTTTGACTTTTGCTATCTGACTGATCTCTGGTGTGACTTGGACTGTTATTTACTATGCTCCAATCTCAATCCTTGATTTGATCTGGGCTGCCTCACTACTCTACGTCTCGGGCGAGTAATGTTGATTATTTTCTTTAAGAAGTGTGCGGCTTTTGGGGGGAAGTTGCCCAATAGAGATGGGCATACCATGTGTGTGTTTTGCCTTGGGGAAGGCCATGTGGTTCAATCTTTTCCCACCTGCCTCTCCTTTACTCCCCAGGCTTGCAAGAACTGCGAGTCACTGCTCAAGGCTCTGCTTTATGAGCAGGCCCTCCTTCTTCCCCACCCCACCCAAGAAGTGGTTGGCATCTGAGCAACTGCCTTCTCCTGCTGATGGTATCTCCGCAGAAGGGGTAATCATGATGGGAGGCAGCATATGGTGGGACTCATCACTGCTGGAATAAGATGGCCTGAAGAAGTAGTGGCATCATAACTCCCCAAAATATGTACATTATAATGCCTGGGATGTGGGTGTATGTGCATATGAACATACAGTGCTTCCTGCCAGTAACAGCCACTATATCATGACATCATCTGTGGAAATGTTTTTTGGGTACACCTGAAGGTTACTGGTTCCAGGCTAAAGGTTTCCCTTTTTTAATGCATAAATTGTAGAGTTATAGGATAAAGGCATTTAAATCAATATTCCATTTGCAAGGATATAGGGGACTGTTAAGATATCAACATATGTCTTAGGCAAACAGATTCAGCTTGTGGGAGTCAGATATTCAATTGTATCAGCAACATAGAAATATACAGGAAAGGTGACTTCTCCAAAATGGCAACCATTGCGTTTTTGCATCCATAGGAAGGTGACATTCTGGTTGTCAAAAATCCTTTCTGATATGCAGTTTTTCTTTTTTCTTTATTTATCATGAACAAAGACTTTGGATACATAAGCTAAATGAAATGCTGACCCCCTCCATTCTCTATGCTGTAGCACCTCATCTGGCCTTTTTGAATGCCTGGGAAGGAAAATGGCAGTAGCCAGAGACCACTGCACCTGTGACGTGGCATTGGTGCTTTCTCTTCTCTGTAGAATGAACCTCGACTTTTCCATGGGTCATGTCAAAAATCTATAATTTTTGTCCCCAAACGTGTCCTCAGCCTATACATGAGGTCAATTTATACAAGAGTATTGTCACACACCAGGGCAGCGGAGCACCAAGAACCAAACACGGAGGCCAATAAAACTATCTAATATCTTTATTAAGGAAATATATAAGAAGGATAAAAGCAAGTAGAGAATATAGTCCACAAACAGACCTTTCAAATGAGGCCTAAAATAGTCCAGGAATAGTTTGTCCAATAAATGATATTAGAGTTCAAAGGTAAAATCCAATAACCGAAACACACACTATTGTCAGGCAATAGTGTGGGGAATTGTCCAAAGTCTTTCAAGGCACAAGGTAAATCCACAAGAAGGCTGGGAATAAGGCTTGGATCTAGGAAACAAGGTCCGTGGTTCAGAACAAGGCAAGGTAGTCCAAAAACTTGATCCTAAGAACAATATCCATGGCTGAGAACAAAGCAAGGCAATTCTTGGATACTTGAACAGGCGAGGCAAGGAAACTGGATTGCGGACTTAGCGAAGTCCACACTAGGCTGGAAACATGGAATTCACTCCCGAAGCTGAGCTGTTGTCTCCGCAAAGAATCAACAGAGCCCGATACTTTTATCTGGGTCTCGTTTCCCGCCAAACGGGCGTCCAGCGTTCTCTTTCCCTAGAGAACAGGGAACGAAACCCAACTTGCAGGTGTGAGACTCTCTGGATTTTCCCAGGGGAAACATGGCTAATCAGTGTCTTGCTTGGCAGCAATTCGGGCACTCCTGCGAATTCTCTCTTTCACTCCCCTATCTGCCGAGAAGGATTGCTTTCTAGCGAAGGGAGGTGAGCGTTGGTCAAGGTCAGTTTTAATTGGTTCTTGGACAAGAACATCAGGCATCTGGAAAGACTCTGGCTGTTGATCCGGAGAAAACCCCATGTTTTCATCCTCATCTACCACAGTGACACTAGGCACAGGACTACAAGGCCCATGAGGCATCACAAGTATATAGGATAATCTCTTGTTTCCTGTTAATAATCTGAGAAATTATACTGTACGTGGAAAAAAGAATTGTGTGAGGTTTATGCTATCTTTAACTACTCCCCTATGTACATTGTGTCCACATTGTCCAAAATTGCATAGAAAGTCACATATAGATTTGTACATTGGAGGAGTGCTCTTATTTCAATGTTACACAAGCCTTGAGCATGATGTCTTTGTCCATGTTCCAAGATACTATATGCCCTGGCTGTTCTGTAACAGTTTCCCTTTATTTCTTAAAAAAGCACCCCTCCAACATCCATGTAGTGAAATCACATTTCTCCTACACACACACATACACAAATCATGACATATGTGGTTTAAAATAATCACCTTTCAGTTAAGTTTTCAATTCTCACTTTCTTATTACGCTTATTTTGGAAACTATGTTTCCATTTTCACATTCAATATATTTCTTATTCATATTTATAGGACACCTATTATGTAAGGTAACTAAATATTGTACATGTATAATAGAGTTATGAAAATAAACCTAAAAGCTTAAAGTTTTGGAAGAAGGTATACTAAGAAAGCGATAATATTGTAGCAAAGTCTTAAGAAAGAACACTACCATTATTTTATTTTTGTTTTGATGGCTTGTATAGTAGTACTGTACCTCTTAAAATGGTAATTTGGTGGTGGTGGGGAGGATAGGGAAGTTTCCTAAGAAATGAATAAGAGTAGAATACCTATGTATTCAGATAGCCTTGCTATCAGCACATCCATTTTCCAACAGCTTCTATTGATAGTGACACAAGAATAGTAGAAAACAAATCAATATACCGTTCCTTTGTGGCAGATGGGGGAAAGTCAATAAAGATTGTTCTCCAAATTAATGCTAATTGCTCTTTGCAGCAGGAATTATTTGTGGAGTGGTACATTTACGGTGGAAATATACGATAGGAGAAAAGGACTGTTTAATACAAGCTTGTCAGAGCACTTGTAAGTTAAAGCTTAGAGTGTTGCAATCATAACACTCTGTTCTTCTCAATCAATGAAGGTGTTCTTTGAAATGCGCTGCTAACTGATTTTTCCAGTATGCTCATATTTTTTGTTTGCAAGCAGTCGATGAACTGCAGGTGGTAGTCATTCTTAAATTATAAGGGTCACTGGGGCCTGTGAGGAGAGTTAAAACTATCAGTGCATGTATGATACTAAATTTGCAAGGCAGAAACAAAAATGCAGTGCTTCAAATGGGCTTCAGGGAAGTATTTCTCTTCCTTCTTACCTGCAGTTACAGAGTTTGCTTTTGAATTGGGATGGGTGGGTAAGGCAACCGTGTAACCTTTCCTAAGTATAAAAACAGTAAAAATGTAAGATGTTTCTGATGGGTCATTTTCAGTTGAAAGTTTAGAACCTCCTGTTATACATTCACTGCCAGATTAATGTGGGATGTGCCATATAAATATTCTGCAAATAAGGGAGCAGGTCTGGAAAGGTTGAACTGTACTGTAACCAATATGTTTGCACAGGAACTAATTTTCCAGGATATGTATGAACATTGTCTTAAGATATTTGTAAAGTTATTACATAACCTGTAGATCTGCCCAAAAAGAAGAGACAGAGTAGAATGTTTCCATGTCTGCACAGGAGAGCTTTCACTACTCTAGTCTTTGGGCACTTCCAGACAGGGCTCAAATCTGCCGAAGCAGGTTTAAAAAATGTGGGGCTTGGGAGGTGGGCGCCATCCCTCACCTTTGGGCTTCAGGAGCACAAAAGGTGTGATATGACAATGGGGACTCACCCCCGGGTAGTCCCATGACTACTCGAAATTGAGTCCCCACAGGCTCAATATCCCTATTAGACCTGGGCCTTTCAGGGGTGTCTCATTAATTCAGAACACACCAGGGAAACTGTGGTTTGTTCTGAATTAATTTGTTTTACCAGAGGCATTGTTTGGACACTTCCAGTAAAAACTGAGACAGGTCCCGGGATACGGGCCTGTCTGAATGGGCCCTTTGTTTCACCTTGGTCAAATTGGCATCTTTATGAGTTGTAATTCTATCCTTTTAGAAGGACAGAAGAGATTTTCTACATGGGGTTGAACCATGAGGTTCAATGAAAAACGAAAGATATAGTATAAAGTCAAATAAAAGGTTAAAAACAAATTTCCTTCTGGTCGACTCAGCCAGTTTTAATCATTAATTTTAAACTCACTCTATTTTAATTTTGTCCTGTGCATTTTAATATATGTACTTTGTAGAAATACATTTTAATATGTGTATTTTAGATAATGATTCTTTGTTTTTAGCTATGTTGTAACCCGCCACAAGGAAAGGCGGATAGGAAATAAAATTATTATTATTTTCACCCTTTTTAATTGTTCCTCCTCTCCTATTATCTCAAATAGCTAAATACACTCTTTGCATACCTTCTGCCATTTCTCTTACATTTCCTTTAATGACAGGGGTATAGAAAGTAGAACCCTAAAAACAGTTTTAAAAATGCTAGACCTCCCTAGAATTTTTTTAAATTCTGAAATCAAAAGGTTATTGAAATGTTGGTAGCAAACTATTAAAGGCACAATGAAAAATGAGAAGAACTAAATGTACTGTAATCTCATAGTATAATTCATTTTAATTCAGTATCAGAAATCAATATAATAGTCACCATCAGGTTAATTAAAGTAATTTTAATTGTTAAAGTTTATTCATAGATAAATGAAAATTAGATAAGGGATAAGGAGAAGTGGGGATTTATTTAATTTAATATTTGATGATGAAATATAAAAGCCAATTCCTGGTAATTTTTAATATATGTATTGGGAATTTGCAGTTATTTTTAACTTAAACGTTCTTAAAATCCAAAAGTGCAGCTTTGATCACTGTGTCCCTCAGGCCCTTGACTGTTTCCCACTCCAGATTTACATAGTGTAACAATACAACACTCTTGATAAGACAGGTTGTAGTCAAATATTTTGATAAAACAACTTTTAAAAATTATATCTAAACTGTTTATCTTATCAAAAATGTTTCAAAATTAACCTCTATAAATTGTGATACAAAAAGCAGAATGATATTTAAAGAAAGTAAGGAGGAATTAGAAAGAGGTGGAGAAATATATATATATAAAATTATATTGGTGTGAGTTTGTAGTCATTTCTAATTTTATGATTTCAAACTCAGATGAGCTATTGCAGTTTGGGACGCTTTTCCCTCCTTGGGTCACAATTCTGCTTTTTGAGTTGATGGGAAGTTATATTGTATTTCTTCCACCTCCCATGTTGTCCATACATAATATTTTGTCAAGGTAGATTTATTTTGCCTTTTGGAGTTTTTTGGGAGAAGTTGTGGGGGTTTTGGGAAGTGAAAAAGTAAACTGCTGTATTTGCAGATGGTTTAGGAACAATTTGGCTGGTTTAGGTGTGAAAAATCAACAGAAAATTTTAATTTTTTAAAAAATTGTTCTTTGGCTTTGAGAGCTTCATGGGGGCTATAGGGGATGTACTTTTGGGTCCCAAGGGCAGTCTCCTGGCATACAAAAGTGAAGCCCAATTACTAATGTCAGATTTATGCACAATTTAGAACCAGATTTTGACCGACCTATAAATATAAAAGAAAAATACTTAGAGCAGAGTCCTGGTGGGGCATTACACTGATATTACATAGTACATCTTTACACAAGTAGTTATCCCTGTTTCTTGAAGTACACTGGGCTAACTCAAAGGCCAGTCCGGCTTGCATGTGGCACCTCCATATCTTACAACCTTGAATAATGATCGGCATTGGTGAAAAGGCTACCAAAATACTGTAACTGCGCAGTTTTGCCAACAGTGTTCTGGATTCTGCTAGCATTGAATGAACTCTTAGCTTTAATTTCAAGTTCTCCATAAAATTAAGGCCAAAATACAGTGTTCCCTCACTTATCGCAGAGGTTACGTTCCAGGACCACCTGCAATAAGTGAAAATCCCCAAAATAGGGACATTATATTTATTTTAGTATTTATACATTATTTTAGTAGTTATACACTATTTTAAGTCTTCTTCAGCCAATTGTGTATTGATAAATCGCCTCCTTCTCTTCCCATTGCCGCTTGGGCTCCTTTTCTCTCCCTTCGGCTTCTCCTTCCTCCCTTCCTTAGGCTGTAAATTGTAATTTTTATTATTTATAATACTCTTTTAGAGTTTATTGAAAAACCACAAAACAGTGAATCTGCGAAAAGTGAACCGCAAAGTAGTGAGGGAACACTGTAAAGGAAACTAGGTGACTAGAGGGATTATCATTCTGATATGAGAAAGCCACATTTAAGAGCTCCACGGTTATTAACGGTGGAGTCACATTTGGCAAATTAGACAAAGAAGGAACAGAAGTGTAGGAAGCATATTAAACATGTGTTCAATATGGACACATAGGGAGAACAGGGGTTTTTACACATGTATTGCTGGGGAAAATGTAGCATTAACAGTGCTAAAACAAAGGGATGTGGAAATAGACATCCTCATTTTCAATGGTCTATTAATTGTCACCAGACTGAACAACTGTAAGTACAGTAGAGTCTCACTTACCCAAGCTAAACAGGCCAGCAGAAGCTTGGATAAGCGAATATCTTGGATAATAAGGAGGGATTAAGGAAAAGCCTATTAAACACCAAATTAGGTTATGATTTTACAAATTAAGCACCAAAACTTCATGTTATACAACAAATTTGACAGAAAAAGTAGTTCATTATGCAGTAATGTGATGTTGTAATTACTTTATTTACGAATTTAGCACCAAAATATCACGATGCATCGAAAACATTGACTACAAAAATGGCTTGGATTATCCAGAGGCTTGGATAAGTGAGGCTTGGATAAGTGAGACTCTACTGTAGTTAAGTATCTAGGCATCTTTCTGAAAGCCACATATGGAAGCAACTAAAGCAACAGCTTTAAGATCTCTTGGAGCTATCCTTACATTTTACAAAGCTGTAGGGGTCACTTACTCTGAAAATTTTCTAGGGCAGTCATTGCAGATACATTGCTGCTGTCTGGGGATGGGATGATTCCCAGATGGCTGAATTTTAATTTTGATTAAAATTAATTTTAAATAATTAATTTTAGGTTAAGTTAATTTAAATTTAATTAGTTATCATTTTGCCTCCCAGCACTCCTGCATTTAAAGCTGATATATCTAAGATTTTTTTCCTTCTGTAAGATCTCACATCCATTTAATTTAATTTAATTATTGCAGAATTTTAGAAGAATCATTTGCTAGGTTTTCACCAAGTTTTTATCTGAGCAGTTGTTGAACCACAATGTGTGGAGTTCAAGATACCACAATTTGTTTCAATAACTTGTTATCTTGCTTGACTATTTTTCCACCTTTATTTGAAAAGAAAAACTTCATCATGACTATATTTTTGGGTAGAGTTCATTTGGACAAACTATTAACATCTCATTTTTTCCAAAACGATATAGATTCTATAAATTTGAACATCAAAGAGCTGCTTACTTGGTAAAGCTCATAATTAAAAAAAACTTTGGTAGGTTTTACAGCCTTTCATTTTCAAACTTTGTGTATGGCCATGATTGATGTCAGATATTCTTATTTCCCTTTGGCTCTCCATCTATGTGTATGTGAAGCTCCAAACTTTTTGTATTATTTGTTTTATTTATATTATCATCTTTATATTCTTAACAGAGAACAATGTTTTGAGGCCATATCCTATCTTCTCTATAATCTATCATTGTTTCATATTAGATTTATTTTACTATGTTAGAGTTACTTTACTGGATTAACTTTATTATAACTCACAAAGTTTGTCTTTACATTTTAGCAACAATAAAAATTGAGACTGAATACATTGTATTCATTATATATTTTCAGAAGTCCCACACAAGTTGTTGTTTCTGTACTTCTTCTGTTATACAGTAGAGTCTCACTTATCCAACACTCACTTATCCAACATTCTGAATTATCCAACACATTTTTATAGTTGATGTTTTCGATGCATCGTGATATTTTGGTCCTCCTTATTATCCAACATATTTGCTTATCCAACGTTCTGCCGGCCCGTTTATGTTGGATAAGTGAGACTCTACTGTATTTATATCCCACATCAAGGATCTCAGAATGACTTACAAATTGCATTAAAACAAGTTAAACAGTTGAAAACAATGAAGCAATTTAATTAAGTTAAAATATAAAACAACATTTAAAACTATCTAAAGCAGTATTTGGAATGAATTGATGAGACACAAAGACACTGATGAACAGGCACATTTTGAGCCTTCAAGGGAAGGCGTTCCACAATTGGGATCCCCCAACTGAAGAGGCCCTCTCCCATGTCCCAAGACAGTGTATTGGTCTCACTAGTGAGACGCAGAGCCCCCCCCCCCCCCCCCCCCGGCAAGCGGACCTTAATAGTTGAATGGGTAGGATCATTAAGTCAACAATAATTTTTATGAGAAATGCTCTCTATGAAAAAATGCATTGGGTAGCAATATTTTTGAATATTTTCTTTTTATTTAACATCTATCACATGGCAGTTATATGAGGCTAACTATGACTAGCCAAATGAAACACATGAAAACAATCATCAAGTTTCTTACCTTACTATTGCGTACCCTTTCTGCTAATCCATCCAAGCACATGTATAATAATAATCTTCCCACTGTGCAAAACACTCAATTTATCTGATGAACTCTGTTGTTGTCTGCAAATATTTGTGGCAAATAAAACTTGTTCATTCCATGAGGTGCTACAAGACTTTTTGTTGTTTTACAAGCCTCATGTCGCAGCCTTCTGTTGGCCCCTAAAAGTACTTAAATCACCTGTGAAAGTTGCTTTTAAATCACTGATCAACAATCTTGAATCACATCCTCATTAACTGAAGTGTGACATCACTTTTATTTATCTCAGGAGAGACAGTTACCTCCAAGAGCACAATGGCTGACAAGACTCACTGTATCAAACATGCAAGTCCTGCAGTGCAAGTTATATTGAAATTTCCAGAATGTCATATCAATATAGTTTATTCTCTACATTTGTCCGTTTCAGTTTTGTGGATTTGATTATTTGCAGATTTAATTGATATGTGGTTGCTAGAATTTTTAGGTTGTTCACGGTGAACTTCTGCCAGATGTTCACTCTGGAATCACCTGGAAGACCTAGAGAGGCCTAGAAATGTGTTTTCTCAAGTAAACACCTTTTTTCCAGTTTAGTTATTTACCTTGTAGTAGTAATAATAACAATAATAATAATATCTTCTCCCCGGAGGGACTTGGGGCAGCTCATAGAAGCACTCCAAGTGCCGCATATAAACAACAATACACAAGTATACACGTGGGAGGAAGTGTCTGCCAACCAGCTTGCCCCATTGAGGACAATGCAACACAAGAAGCCTCTCGTGTTGCTGCTAGCAGCTTTTTGGGTGGCAACTCCAGTTCCACCACAGTTTTGCCTTGGAGCTGCCCTGGAAGTATTTCTTCCACGTTTAGTGGGAACTGGGAGGCTCCGTAGCAAATCTGCGGCACAACTGGAGTTGCCACCAAAATTTGCAATGTATGATGTGGTTGTACATTAACAAAATCCAAACAATTTGCAAGGCACTCTGGTTCAGATAGAATAAAGAACACAAGAGGAAACCTCCAAATATATAGCGACAACATCTTAGCGGAACATAGCTTCAGCATGTAAACTAACACCTGGCATCATTTATCAGACCAAATGCCACATGTTTGAATTTTCCATGCTCTCTTTTCTATAGTTACCACCTTGACAATTCACATAAGCATAGCTGCAGAAGGTGGAAGTTGAAATGTTAAGACATTAATCTCTCTTTCTCTTTCTCTCAATTTATGTCTGTGTCCATGAACAAACTATTGATGCAACAAGGCATGTAAAGATATGTACACAATGTAGTACAATGAATTCTTGGTTAGAATCTTCTGCAGTTTAATATATGGCCAAAAATGATGCTGATAATACCGTTGATTGAAACATTGGATTAGTTTAGTGCAAGTGTTAAGATAACATTCTTTTCAGAGATGGGAAATCTACTGTCATTTTATTGTTATGAAGTCATTTATGATAATGAAATATTTTTATTCCTTTCCCGCTGAAACCAGTGTAAACCAATGACTCAGTACATGATAAGAAAACACAGCCATGAGAATAGCTCTGGTTTTGTGAATACATTACACTGACTCATCTATAATATGCTCTAAAGTAAATGGACAGCTGCAGCAGTTATTAACAAGCCATTAGTGTGCAATGATAACATGGATGAACTTTTTTTTGCTTAGATAAAACTTTGGCACAAGAGCACAAAACAACTTGGTTTTTTCCCTATGTGAAGTTTTATCCAGACTGCTGTGAAAACTATTTAGTTGTACCTTTCAAACAGAGAGATGAGAATCTGACACTGTTTAAAAGGCTATTTCTAAGCTGTCAATCACTTGAAGTCCAGAAAGATGTATGGTACATTTTCCTAGGACATTCCTATTGTAGACACAGTAATTAGATTGTTACGTGGCTCTATGGATTACAAGGATATAGCAGTAAATGGGGAAAAAGATAAGCAAGATGACATCACTGATTTGGTATCAGAATGGCATGCTGTGGCTATACAGTATTTATTGTTGATTTCTTGACTGTTTGATAGTAATGATGATGGAGAATCATGATCCGTAGTGCTGACCCTCAGGTCTCACCCATAAAGATGAGAAAGAATGTTATTCTAGAAACATTGGAATTGGAGTGAGGTCTTGGTACTGTATTTAGGATGCCTTCTGCAGTACCTGTTGTGAATTAGGATTAAAATTGGGAAGGGAAGTAGATAGAAAATATTTTAGTCTTTATAGATGTTTTATGTATATATGTGGAGTGTTAAGATGAAAATTGTGTGGAGATTAGGTAAGGTAAAGGTTTCCCCTGACGTTAAGTCCAGTCATGTCTGACTCTGGGGGTTGGTGCTCATCTCCATTTCTAAGCCGAAGAGCCGGCATTGTCCGTAGACACCTCCAAGGTCATGTGGCCGGCATGACTGCATGGAGTGCCGTTACCTTCCCACCGGAGCGGTACCTATTGATCTACTCACATTGGCATGTTTTCCAACTGTTAGGTTGGCAGGAGCTGGAGCTAACAGCGGCCGCTCACGCTGCTCCCGGGATTTGAACCTGCGACCTTTCGGTCTCCAGCTCAGTGCTTTAACGCACCTCGCCACTGGGGCTCCTTAGAGATTAGGTAGGGAGGAACAAATTGTAAACCTAAAGGAAAAAGGTAGTACAGTTGAATTTTTAAACTAAGGAGGATTGAAGGAGTAGTAAAGAGCTACTCTGATAACCCTCTGCCAGTATTATAGCCTATTCCACCTAAAGCAGGTATGGGTAAACCCAGGCCTGGGAACCAGATGTGCCCCCTTGGGCTCTTTTCTCAGGCCCTCCTCTCTCTCACCATCTTATCCTTCATTCCTTCTCTCTTTCCTTTGTCCTCCCCTCTCTCCCTTCCCTCCCTCCCTCCTTCCTTTCCTTCCACCCTTTCCTCCTTCCTAACTTCCATCTTTCTTCCCTCCTTCCCTCTCTCTCTTTTCCCCCCCCTCCCCCCCCCTTTTGTCTTTCTTGCCTGGAGGTGTGGTGGAGTCTCTTTCTCTGGAGGTTTTTCCACAGAGGCTGTCTATTGAGAGTGCTTTGATTGTGCCTTCCTGTATGGCAGAGGGTTGGACTGGATGGCCTTGGGGGTGTCTTCTACCTCTAGGATTCTAGGATTCTGCATCCACGATCTCATCCTGACGAAGACCAACCCTTTTGGGATCCAAATGTTTTCCATCTTTCCTTCACTTTCTGTCTCCAAAAGAGAAAAGGAAGGGGAGGAAGGGAGAGAGGAAAGGTCTTGGGAGAACCCCTTCCCTCCCAGCCCACCCACCCCGCTCCAACCCACCATGCGGCCCCCAAGTTAGAATGATTGCCCATGCCTTATCTAAAGGCTTATGTTTAGTAGCAAAGATATGCCTTCACACAGGTAGGCCTCCCTGAAGAAAGGTTTCCACAATTAAGATTATTTTCTCTTTTGTTGTCAGCTTCATCCAGTGCACCTCTTTAAGCAAAGTCATAATCTATTTATGATGTTCAGCCTCAATTAGCAATCAGGCTGCCACATTTTGAACCAACTGCAGTGTCTGTATGATTTTCAGGGGTAGCCCTGTAGCCATAGCTAATTCATACAGCACCTCCAGGTAGTTCTAGGGATGATTTTTCATGGGGAATGGATCCAGAATAAATTCTGTATCCGATTAGTAGTTATAATGAAATCAGAATAAAGTTGTGTTTTTAAAGAATGTGCTATTTGTTTTAACACTTATAAGTTTTTATTAAATCAGCACTTAATTTCTTTAAAATGCCGCATCCCTAGTTCAGATTAAAGGGTTTTGCATGTTGAACCAGAGGCTAGAGGCTAGATGTCCGAAAAATTGAAACCATTGAAATTAATGTTGTCTATCCAGTGAAAGATTTGAAATCAGAATTCAGTGAGGTTAACCTCCAATGTGCACTCTATACCTAGCCTGATGTCAAGTCAACTCATCTCATGCTAATAATTAAACTTCAGTATACTTAATGTCTTCTGATATAATGGAGGATTCATGAAATTAACTAGTTTTATTGTTTAGATGTTACAAAACAATTTAACTTCTTTCTCAACTTTATGACTGCTTCAGTTGCTTTGTTTTGTTGTAAAACAGTAATTCCCAGACTTCAGCTTCCAGAAGCTGCAGTTTTGGCCAATGGTGAAAAGTTCTAAAATATGGTTGCAATGTCTGGTTAAATATATATTGAAGCAAGTAACAAAACACTGAGTTTTAACTATGTTTGGAAGTACAGGTGTTCCCCAAATTACGAACAAGATTGGTACTGTAGGTTTGTTCTTAAATTGAATTTGTTTGTAAGTCTGAACATTTTTAAGTGTAACTCCAGCCAATATATATAGTAGCTTTGGATAGCATAGGCAAGGGTTAACACCCCTGCAGTGTTTGTTTTGCTGTCTGTGCCCCAGTTCAGAAGAAATCGCCTCACTTTCTGTCCTACTGAGAATTGGATTTTGAAAAAAAGGCTTGTCGTGGAAACAAGGATTGGTGAGAAAGCTTCAGTTGAAACACCTTTTCTCCATGATAACTTTCAGGAGTAAATTTCCCTTTCTAGGAGTAAATTTCTCTCATTTCTGGTTGTCTCGCCCTTGTTTGTAACTGTGAGTCATTTGTAAGTCAGAGGTTTGTAACTCGGAAACTGCCTGTATGGTGCCTACAACCAACGTCTGTCTTTTGCAACATACTTTTATTATTTTAAGTTCATATGTGGTTCAGTATCACTAGTCATGTAGATGTAGACATCATGTTAATTAATATTTTGCACCTAAATTTCTTAGGATCTAAGCATAGATTATATTAATTACATAGCCATCAGTTAAGGTAGCAGATAAGTGACTGCCTGCTTCATTAATGTCTAATAGAACTTTTTTATTTTCTATCGTCATATTTTTCTCTGTATTTCCCTATCTCAAGTAGGTGCCAGTTATTCTGAAAATCCATTGATCCCAATCTAGCACACGCAAGCTATCCTATTAGCCTTCCTATCAGTGGATAAAATATAGTGAAAATAAATAAATAAAACCTGTCAACTGTAATTTTCAGGACAGAGGAAATCACCGTGCCTGACAGACTAGTTTACTAGTGGTGAGGAGGCCAGGCATGGTACAGTAGAATATTGGGGAGGCTTATAGAATCAAGGAATCATAGAGTCAGAGGAGACCCCAGGGGCCATTCAGTCCAATCCCTTGCCATGCAGGAACACACAATCAAAGCATTTTGGCAGATGGCCATCAAGCCTCTTTTTAAAAACCTCCAGAGAAGCATACTCCAATGCAGGTCTTATATTTTCCCCTAATTTTTAAATAGAATCATTTTTTTTTTTGAAATTTGAATTCATTTGTATGCTTTAGTCTCTTGAGCAACAGAAAAAAAGCTTGCCCCATCCTCAGTACTATATCCTTTAAAATATGTAAACATTACTATAATGTTCCCTCTCAGCCTTCTTTTCTCCAAGCTAAACATATCCAGCTCCTTTAGCCACTCCTCATAAGGCTTTGCTTTTGACCATTTTGGTCACCCTTCTTTGGTCATGTTTTGTCAATGTTCTTCTTGAATTGTGGTACCAGAACTGGACACAGTATTCCAGGTGAGGTCTGACCAATACAGAATAGAGTAGAGTAGTACTATTGCATCAATTTGCTATACTCCTGTTGATGCAACCAAGAATGCCATAGGCTTTTTAGCTACTGTACCATACTGTTGACTCATATTCAGTTTGTGTCTTCTAAGACTCCTAGATCCATTTCACATGTCGTGTTTTCAAGCCAGGTGTCACTCATCCTATTTCTGTGCATTTTATTTTTCCTCCCTAAGTGTTGTACTTTATATTTCTCCCTATTAAAATTCATGTTGTTAGTTTTGTCACAGCTCTGTAATCTACTACGTTTTTTATACTGTCTTCTATGGTTTTTAGATATCCTTTCCTATTGGTTTTATTTGCAAATTTGATGTGCACGCCCTCTATTTCATCATCCAAGTTGTTTATAAAGATGTTGAGCTGGGCCCAGGACTTGAGCCTGTGGCACCTCATTAGTCACTTCTCTCCAGATGAAAAGGAGCCATTAGCAAGCCTCCCTTTGGGTTTGGCCAGTTAACCAATTACCAATCCACTTAACAGTAGTCTGTATTTGTAATCCCATGTATCATTATTAAGTGACTAAGGAAAGCAGATTACAATGGGAAATAGGAGGCAAACTCTTGCCCCACGGGTGCATTTGGGGGCTAACTTGTAAGCAGACACATTGTTTCCCACCTTGGAGTGTGTCTGTTGACTTCTAGCTCTTTGGATTTTTGAAGTGTAAGCCTACATGTGATAGCATTAAATCAATAGCAACAGAGTGGGTTTTGTTACATCTCTGTTTATTTGTGTGATAAGTGTGATGATCACTTCATAATCTAAAAACAAAATAAGTGATTTCACCTGTCATTTAAATAATGCATAAAGTAATTTCAACTGCCAGCTGCATTTATGGTTTCATTTTGCTGATGACTTCAAGAAAAATACAATAAAACTGTTATTGACATTGTCTATGGCAATGGCTATTTAAAAGAGCCCGTTAAATTTGAAAACTTTGATTTGGGTTTTTAAAAGGCGATTATCTCTGGATTAACAAAACAACAAACCATAAAACTCTAATATCTTATTAACGGTAGCCTCTGTAGTCGTGTAGGGGGAAATCATTTTATTACAACAATAGCTTATTAACCTACCTTGCAAAAATGTAGACAGATTTAACTGACATCAAAATAAACATGTTCGGAAAACTTTTTCATCCTCTTAAAATAATGTTAATGAGGCTAAACTATGAGCATACTTTGCTATTAAAATGTTTAATAGCATTAATATTGTAGAAATGCTTTATATGTAAACTTTTAATGTGGGTTTCTTGTGTAAAATATAATGTGCTGGAGGGTTGTTACATTTTGTTTTTTGTTTTTGTGATGCAATTATTTTAAAACAAATACATTTTTCATTCTCCTAGTAAATGGTATTTGAATTTCTGTCTCAGAAGTTCCTAAAGTTTTGAATCTAAGTGGCCACTGAATAAGGCCTTAAGAATGTTCACAAACTGAAATGTGGCAGGCTTTAAAGACAACACAAGGGCTATCCCTTTTAGCATCATGACTTATCACTACAGTTTCCCTTGTGGACATACTGTTCATTTACAAGTCAACCTTGAGGACAGGTTTGTAGGCCAAAACTATGGTTGTTGATGTGACCCCTGGATAAGTCGAGGGTCGTTCTGGAGATAACAAAGCACTTTGGGGGGCCAGCTGCCCCTGGCTCCACTTATATTTTCCCACTAGGGCATTAAAAAACACTAGAAGTAGTCACACAAATGACAGAAGGAATTGGTGCTTCTGTTAGGTTTCCCAGAATGGACTAAATTCTGCTTCAAGAAGGAGATGGCTCCTTTTTTGATGTGAAGGTATTGTACTCACATTGACTTATGGATAAGTCAACCCAAGTTTTTTGAGTTGATGTTTTGACTAAAATTTCAAGATTTATACGTGAGTATTTAGGGTATACATTAGGGTATTTAGGGTTCTATCTATATATATAAATGAGTGATGGCATCACGGCGACCCACAAAACAACAAAACTACAGGCCCCCCAACCTCAAAATTTGATAACACAACCCATCATCCACGCCTCTAGGTTGATACAACAAAAAGAAAAGAAAAAGAAAGTCCTAATTAGAGGGAGATCAATAATTGTTTTTATCCAATTGCTGCCAGTTTAGAGGGCTAATCTCTGCCCACTTGGTCTCCTAGCAACCAACTCAGCCAAGGGACAGCCAGGGTTCAGTTAGGGGACAGGCAGATTTAGGCCTCACTTAGGCCTCTTCCACAGATTATCAGATTTTAACTGGATTATATGGCAGTGTAGACTCAAGGCCCTTCCACACAGCTATATAACCCATTTAGAATCTTATATTATCTTCTTTGAACTGGATTATCTTGACTCCACACTGCCATATAATCCACTTCAGTGTGCATACTAAACATAAAGACTACCATACAACAGACATTCAATACCACCACTACCTCAACAATTTCTCACCAACACCATCAGAAAATGCCACAGCAACGCATGGCTGGGCACAGCTAGTATTATACTAAAGTAAAGAGTGTTGTCTGTAAAACAACATCTGTAACTCAAAGTACATATTGTGAGGATAACAGTATGTGAGTTTTGGGAAGTAGGGGTGAAGGGTTTAACCAGAAGAAGCCCAATTCATTATGCTAATTTTCAAAGACCACTGGCTTTTGCTTTTGCATTAGCAAAAGATAGTTAAAAAAACTGGAGAAGCAGTCACATTCCCTTTGAATCACATGTCTGCATCTTGCTTGCTTGAAATGCAAGAGAGAGGGAGCAAGAGTGTGCGAGAGAGGCCACATCTCCCACCCCAACCCCCCAAAAATAACTCAGATGTGGGTAAGTAAGTAGCACATATCTTCTGTTAGAGTCTGTCAGTTTCTATAAGCACTTTTTGATTCTTCGCCAGGCTCAGAGGGGTCTTTTGAGAAGGGAACTATGGAAGGGAAATTGCTTGTGTCTTTTCAACAGGTGATTTCCCCCCAGCCAAATCTTTTCATAATGTGTGACATTCAAAGATCCCTTAGAAATGTACACTGAATAAACAAAGTCTTCAGTGAAATTCCCCCATTGGTGGGAAGTGTGTCCTGGGCAATCTGGCAGAGCAGCCTGAAAGCATGTTTCCTCTCCTCTCCTCCTGTTTTCTCCCATTACTATTTTTAAGCTGGTCATATAGGTGGATTTTTAAAATTCCACGTATCAAGCAGAGAGACTTCCAGCTGCTCTACACAGTTCTAAAGACAATTGAAACTAAGAGCTATTATTTTATGGGTCAATCATAAGAAGTAAATACAATAATCTTACTCATGCTGTCTGAGGTTAACCTGCTGGTGAATTTTTCAGGTAGAAAGTGGCAGGGGTTTGACAAAATCATAGAATGGGGCACAAGCTAATAATAGTATTTATGCTCCTGTACCTGCAGTGATCTTGCTGGAATAGAAAGAGTTTGCTGTAGGAAGTCAAAAGGTCTGAAATATTTTTCCCCCTGCGAAAGTGTGTTAATTCATCATGGTAAACAGTCTCGACAAGCTTTCGGAAGAGAGCAATACATAAAGCAAAAACTGGAAATACCACAACTAGGAAATATTAAGGTTTCCTCCATATTCAAAATGGCAATGAGGTTGGGGGGGATCCCACTTACAGTTTCATAAATATTGCCCGTAAAATAAATTATATCTCATTTTGTTGGTTTCTTTTAAAATATTTGCAGAATAAATTTCTGTAGTTTGTTTGTTTTACTTCTTTATTATTTATCATTTCAGTGTGTCTGTATCTGTGTGGCAGCTAGGGTGCCACTGGGAAAGTAGTGGACAGTTTAATTAGTCTGTTTCTAGTCTGATATCTGTTGGTCCTGCCAGATATCAACTTGGCTGCATCTTGGCATTTTATTGAGGAAAAGGAAAATACCTTGAAG
This sequence comes from Anolis carolinensis, assembly GCF_035594765.1. Lineage (NCBI taxonomy): Eukaryota > Metazoa > Chordata > Lepidosauria > Squamata > Anolidae > Anolis > Anolis carolinensis. Next base: position 239,354,665 of record NC_085842.1, read on the forward strand.
TTGCCAACCTTTCAAGACAGCCCCATCCGTTTTCCTTTGTTTGTCATTTTGTGAGAAGCCTAATTTGCCATTCTGAACTCTGACACAAATAATTGGTTTGAGTCTTACCCAGGCTCTTATTTTTCCAATTCAAAGATAGTTCTGACTTCACCCCAAGTGTGTAATGTGATCTACTATTAGTAGTCAGTTGAAAACTCTGGTCAGTTCAGTTCTTTACGGTGTCATTCTTTATCATGCTGCTTTATACAACTGATATTCTACATTCATAACAAATTATATTATTGGCAAAAGAAGCAAAAAAAATCTAGACATGAGTTAATCTCTCCATATTTTTTTGGAAATTTAACTTATCATTTTGCTGTCATCTGCAATAAACCATTTTAATGAGTACTAACAAATTCTTGCTATGTTCCTTTTTAAAAGCCCTATTGAATTCTTTGGATTTTTTTTTTGATACTTGATATCTGCTTTTTTTAGAAGAAGCTGTGTGCTCAGCATTTGTCTCAAAGAAAAACAGTTCCCTTAGGAAAAAGCCAGAGTCATTCTTTAATGGGCTGCTATAGAGGATTGCTGTTGAATGCAAAACACTCCGGCCTTTCCCCAGAGGCTGAGAATGCTGTTTCGACAGAGCTGGTGCCATTGGAGTTACGGAAACAATGACCAAAAATTGAACCTGTTCCTTCCCATAAAGCAGAGGAAAAAGGATGTGATGGGGTATCTTGCTGATGTGTTTGTGATGCATTTTTAATGCAAAATATATTAAAACATTATCTTGTCAGGTTTATTTTGGTCTCTCTTGAAAGCATTAGATTAAAATGTGGGGATGGGAGTAGATTCTACTACTCTGGATGAGTGGCATACTTTTCTTAAAAGTAAACATTTCCTCTCTTTGTGGTGTGTGACAATAATATACTGTAGAAGAATGCATGTCAAATTATATATTTCCTTTTTTCCTTGTTAATCTATAACAAGCTGTGAAATTCCCAATATGATTACAATTTGACCATGTAATCTGTCGTGAATAATTTATATGACTTATACTGTATACCGGCATGTCTCGATTATAATAAAGATTCATTTTAAATGTTGAACTTGAAAGGACAGAATGTTTAAACCAAAAAGTGAGTGTGCACACGGTGCAATATTTTACTATAATGTGAACATCAAGCTACATTATGGCATCTATTTTTCCCACTGCCAATTGTCCCCTCCTACCATGTTACTGCGTTGTGTTTTTTTAAAAAAGAAATCCCTTTGTGAAGCCCTAGGTGGCGCAGCGGATTAAGCTGCTGAGCTGCTGAAAGGTCAGTGTTTTGAATCCAGGGAACGGGGTGAGTTCCCACTGTTTGCCCCAGCTTCTGCCAACCTGCCAGTTTGAAATTATGCAAATGTGAGTAGATCAGTAGGTACCACTCTGTCAGGAGAGTAACAGCATTCCATGCAGTCATGCTGGCCACATGACCTTGGAGGTGTCTACAGATAATGCTGGCTCTTCGGCTTAGAAATGGAGATGAGCGCCAACTCCCAGAGTCAAACACAACTAGACTTAATGTCAAGGGAAAACCTTACCTTACCCTTGTAAAAGCAAACCTTACCAAATACTAGAATTTCAGCTGATTTGAAGAAAACGTTTAATACTTAAGATTCATTTGAGTAGCTTTTAAAATTGGTTGAATGCATCGCAATTCTTTATCATGGGAGTCAAGGATCTGTTTATAGACTACTAAACAAGACAGTCTATTCATTCAGGGAAAACTATTGCTGCTCTTACAAGCTCAATGTTCTGGATACATTTTGAATATCAAAGGTTCAGGCCAGAGAGCACATAATTCCCATTACTTAATGCATTTCCTTTGATCATTTACATTTGTACATCCTTAGAATACGGCTGTCTGTTTAAATCTTTGGCTGACTTGCACCACTTGTATCAGAACCATCTTTGCCTTTGGTTAGCACATTTTACTCTCCTCAAATACTGATTCTGAAGGAAACAGTTTTCCTCTATTTTCTTTGGAGGGATCTATCAGGGAAAAATTCAAATGAATTCCACCTCCAAATTCGACTTTGGCCCATCCTTCCTTTCACATAATGCTTGGACCCTGAGGCAACAGAGCAGAAAGTGCCTCATCCCTCTTTCTTTGCACCTAGGACTGAATGCCACCCTGTGTATTTTGCTGCAAACCAAATTGCTTGATTGTAATGATTTCGTCCTCTGCTTATGAACCTGCAAATGATATTGGTATAGTACAGAGAAAAACTGTAATTCAATAAAGGTTCTTATTGCTGGTTTGGGAAAAAGACATTTCTGCAATAGTTTCCATAAGAAAAGAAAGTGGAAATAGAAAATAACATAACTGCAGTTACAAATATAAAAACTGTTAGAAAATCCCATGTCCTAATCCTCATTTGTGGCAAAATCTATTTTATCCCTCATTTAACAGCACCCTAATTATATTACAGGTAAGCCTTTCCAACCTAAGGAAATAGAAAACTTAGGTTCGTATTTCACTAGTTACATTTCCCATTTCACCTTTCACCTGATAGAGACAGCGGAATAAAAATAAATTCACTCACTCAATATGATAAAAACCAAACTAGTGTTGAGTTTAGAATTATAGGGTGAAACCTATTTAGTGGTTCCCTGGATGATTTAGGGCGATTGCTGAACCTTATTTCACAAGGTTGATATGATGATAAAATATAAGGGGAGAGTGTGCACCACACTGAGTTCAGTGAAAAAGAATATAGTAAATAAATAGCTGCAGATACAGATTATATGATGAAAATTCCTTTTTTTTCTTCCACTGAGAAATAATGAGGATTCCCCCCCCCCCTTTCACAAGTGGAGACGGTAATATTTATAATTTCTACATTATTTAGAAAGGGTGGAAGTATAATAGGAAACTATGAATTTTAAACATTTTCATTTGATTAGATCAGAATTTATTAAGCTCATTTTCATTGAGGGCAACATCAACTTTATAGGTTGCCTTCAAAGGGCCGTTGAATTCATGTATGGAAAATCCATGGATACAGAGGGCCAAATGTGTGTGTGTGTGTGTGTGTGTGTGTGTACACACACACACACACACACATACACACTTTTTTTAAAAAAAGAATTTGTGCTTTTTAAATTTTACCCTGTTTGGCCCCCAAATGTTATTGAATGACAACTCCCATCACTTTTGGTTTGGGGATAATGGGAACTGCAAACTAACAGCACTAGTGGCTCTGTGGCTGGGAAAGAGTTAGAGGACATTTTAATGCCAAGCATTATATCCACAAACCTTGTATCTAAATTCAAACCCCATTATTCTGACTAAACAGAACTGCAGCTTCCAGAGGTAATTGTATCACAATTCCTATCAGCTCTAGTCATCATGTCTAATGATGAGGAATACAGCAGTTGTAGTCCAGCATCTGGAGGGCCACGTAAAATGAGATGGTGGGTCAGATTCACCCCACAGACTTTCAGTTTGACATATGTGGATTACATCATGAGATTTCTTTAAGTAAGTTACTTGATATATAACGGAAAGAACATTATAGAATATTAATAAAGTTGTAGAGTTAGCACTAGATCTCTAGGGGTCAGTGTCAACATCAGATTAGCCCTTCTGGTTTGAGGTTAAAGAAATCCCATTAACCTGAAATTGACTGAAATTGCCAATTTCCAGAGATTTTCGATTACTATTGGCAGCTGGAGACAAGCGGGCATGTGACAGTTGGTTTTTGGTGAGAGTAAAAAGTACTGCCATTTCCTGTTTGGAAAGCAATTGTGACTATTTACACATCCATCCTGCTTCCCCTGGGAACAGAGGATGGCTGGATACTTGCTGGTTACGTTGATTATGGTTGTAATAATTTTCGTCGAAAACAAAGTCTCACCATTTTGCAAATCGATACAAACAGAAAAAGCAAAGTACACATCACATTCAGTGTCAGGACAAAGTTGTTGACCACAGTTCAAAGATTTGTTAAGATCCAGAATGTTAAAATTGGACATGTTTACAATATTCATTGGCTAAAATTTGGCTGGATTCAAATAAACACTCATATGTTCATTAATCATGACATTACATTTTTTTTTGTTCTCCAGCCTGTCTTTCTAAAGGCCTAGTTTCCCAGATCTTATCAAACTCAGGTATCAACAGTCCTTTATGACTTCCTCACACTGCCTAGGGTCCACTTCAAAGAGATTGATGTTTGGACAAATTGTCTGCCTTTGCCCCATATACAACAATTGAATGCTCCATTTTGACATTTATGGCATGACTTCTAAAGGAGCCATGATACTGGTGATATCACATCAGAACACTTAGCCATTTGATCGGAAATGCGATATCACATCAGGGAAATGGAATGACTAGAGAAGTGAAAGCCAAACATCTGTATGTCCACTCACTGTAATATCCAATGCTACATTTGGACATTCCACACTGAAATTAATGAAGAGTAATACTTGGAGGTCACATGGGGGATGCCATGTTTGACACAGAGCATATCCAGTGTCCTGGATAATTTGATCAGATTTTTTAGATATAAATTTAGAATTTCTAAGTGATCATAAAGAAACAATAAATCAATGGATTTCACATCTCAAAAGCCCCAGCAATTAGGACCAGTATTCCGGATTCTGGAAGTTGAACTCTAAAATATCTGGAGGACTAATCAATCAATGAAATATGGACTTAATGCAGAATCAGTCTTAAGAAATGGGGTTATAAAATCTTTGCAAAAAAATTAGTGGTAGAAGTGGTCAGGGACAGCTGGCCCCCAGAGGCAGAATTGGTGCTTTCCCCTCTTTGCAGAATGACCCTTGACTTATCTATGGATCATACCAAAATTCATAATTTTGGCCCCAAAACCAGCCCTCAATTTATACATGAGGTTGATTTATATGCAAGTATATACAGTAATTTAGTAGTAAAATATACACACAACTGAGACACCTTAGACATACTGGAAAAGTTGCCAGATCTCTGATAGCTACTGAAGCAAATGATTATGTATGTTACTTGTGTGATTCTCTGAGCACAAGGACACAGGTAATCTGCTCCTTAATGGCTTGTTTAACTGACAGACTCACATGGTTCTGAGAAGGTCAGATCTGATTTTAAGTTGTTGATAAATTACTAGCTGATTCTGCATGACTGGATATTAAAATGAAAAGTGGTGGACATTGCAGTTAAAATCCTAATCATAGCATTAACACACACATTAATGAACATGACAAAATCTTTTCTTTTTGACTTCTTTTAGATGTTTAATGCTGCTAATATATCGATTAGTAGCCACTTTACTCTGTAAAAGAATATGTGTCTGCAGTGTAATTGCTGATTGATCTGATTGTTCTTCTTGTTTGATAATCTGTCAAATATCGTACCCTCAAACTGGAAAGGCATATTTTATAGCAATAACTAATAAATTTAAAGTGGAACAGAAAGCAATTAACGTCTTATAAACTACACCCACTGAGATAAGCATTCCAATTACAAATTTCATTATTTCCTCTAGTCCATTTTATGTTGAATACTTGCTTTTATTGCCAAATACCTGACAGCTAGATTGGAAACAAGCCACAACTGTCAAAGTATAACTGCTCTGACTATATGAAACTCTTACATTGTGATGTTTCTCATGAAAGTTTAATGATGAGTATGTATCCAGAGAGGTTCTGTGCAGAAAAAGGAAGGATAGAATTTAATTACCCTTATTAAAAAAATAAGAAAGGGGGCTCTTTATATACTCTCATCGTATTAGCATGTAAGATAGATTATCTGTGTTGTGCACTTGTTTATATGAAAAGAGGAGCCTCAGGAATGTTTTTGTGAGTCTCAAAGGAAAAGGAAAGGTCATGCAGATGCATTAGAGTACTACTTCGGCTTGGCACAAGTCAAACCTTATCAGCAATTCCCAAGGTAAAGGCTTCACATCTTATAAGTTGTTATCAAATGTAGGTTTCTTTGGTAAGAGTGTATAGCAAACGACCTAACAATATCAGCCTTTGACACTTCTGACTTTCGGGGAGAGATAAAAAAGACATTAACTTTCAAGATTAGCGACTACCCCTCTGTTGTAGCAATATTTATATACATTCATTTTGTCAGTGATTAAGTAGCCTTGGGGAAAAGGAAGTCACCAGGGAATGCAAAGATTTGTCAGGTATGCAAGCATATCCCTCTGAGTTTTTCAGATGCCTCTGAAAGCTTTACTGAAACTATGTGAAAAATCACACTGTTTCCTGGCAAAGGAAATAATTTATTTGACACTGGACAATTCGTAGTGAATTATTTTTATTCCTTAAAGGATTGTATGTCAATACATTTCAAGCAAGACATTTAATAACAAAGCATGCATTCTGCAGTTGTTATTGATCTTTTTTCTTCCTGTTCTTTGTTTGAAGAAAATACAACTATAGTTGTATTGATATTTAACAAAAATCAGTAACCCTTTTTTATAGTAAAGAATAAGTGAATGTGGTTTTTAGATTATTACAGCACCCCCGATTATATACAGGGATTTTGCTCATTCTGTTTACAATTATTAAATCAGATTAAGTCTTTGATGTAGAAATCAACTGAGGTGGTATGAGCCTCATACACCAGTCCCTTTTACTTGAGAGAAAAACTCATTTTGAGAATGGAATGAATTCAAAAAACACGTAATGATATGGAGTTGGAGTCTGCCATTTCAAAAAAAAACAATAACACAAGAAACATTTATTCCATTGTACAGATACAGGTCTGAATTATGAAAGTGAAACTATAGTACATGGAACGTTTATCTGGAAGTCAGATAATATTTGCATTTGAGTGAATGCAAACAGGAGCAAAACTGGTTATGGGATCCTTTGGAATAAAATGGGAGCTTGTGAGTTTGTGTTTGTGTCCCTATTTACATAGGGACACAAACGGAAACATACTGATTTCATAATATATGTAAATATAATTAAATAGCTGAGAGACTAGTGTATTTTTAAAAGCCCATTTTAATGTTCAAATGTTACAGGATATATCTGCTAAATAAGGATGCATTAACCCTGGTTTGTGCAAGTCTCTCCCCACCTATTTTCTTCTGTGTACTAAAAGACGTAATGCAAAGTTTTCTGTTTTCAGATTGTGTCTTTAAACTGTTGTGTGAGAGAGGAGCAAAAATGGGGAAGAACTTCTTTTGGTTCACATTAGCATACCTAACCTGTAATTCCCTAAACATTGCACATATCTAAATCAATTTTCATATCCTGTGATGTTCTTTTGATATCCAGATGTCCTTAAAGTTTACTATAGAATTCTCCACTTAAGAATTGTATACAGATTGTCACAATATTACAGGAAAATGCATACACAGGCAAACAGGAGCAAATACATATATGTATATACTAGCTGTGCCTGGCCACGCATTGCTGTGGCGAAGTATGGTGATATGGGAAATAAAGTATTGAGGAATTGGTGGTAGTTAAAGGGTAAACGTTTTCTCCTGACATTAAGTCTAGTCATGTCTGACTCTGGGGGTTGGTGCTCATCTCCATTTCTAAGCCGAAGAGACGGTGTTGTCCGTAGACTCCTCCAAGGTCATGCGGGATGACTGCATGGAGCGGCGTTACCTTCCCGCCGGATCAGTACCTATTGATGCACTCACATTTGCATGTTTTTGAACTTCTGGGTTGGCAGAAGCTGGGGCTAACAGTGGGGGCTCTCACCGCTCCCCCAGTTCAAACCTGCGGCCTTTCGGTCCAGAAGTTCAGAAGCTCAGCGCTTTAACACACTGCACCATCAGGGGATATTATTTCCTAAAGGTTGTGAATATACAATATTTCTGATTGGTTTTTTTTTGTCTGTTGGAGGCAAGTATGAATACTGCAATTAGGAAAAATGATTAGGATGTAATGGTCTTGCAGCTTTAAAGCCTGGCTGTTTCCTCCCTGACTGAATTTTTTGTTGGGAGGTGTTAGCTGGCCCTGATTATTTCCTGTCTTGAATTCCCTTGTTTTCAGAGTGGTGTTGTTTGCGATATTTTATGTGCTTCTACTGTCTGTGGCCCTGAGAAAATAGGATTTGCCAGACTTTGATTATGGGAATACTTTGTTGGGAGGTGTTAGCTGGCCCTGATTGTTTCCTGTGTGGAATTCCCGTTTTCAGAGTGTTGTTCTTTATTTAGTGTTCTGATTTTAGAGATTGTATTCTTCTGTATTATACCACATTAATTTTTATATATTCTGATTTTAGTGTTTTTGAATACTTGGAGTCAGATTGCATTCATTTTCATGATTTACCTCAACACAATAATAATAATAATAATAATAATAATAATAATAATAATAATAATAATAATAATAATGACTTTGGTAATACACAGTTCTTCACTCTCTTCTCAGCTTCCTTTCTGGAAGAATCCTTTCTTGGGAGGTGTTAGCTGGCCCTTTGTGGAATTTCCAATTTCCCTGCTTTCAGACTGTTGGTTTTTATTTACTGTCCTGGTTTTAGAGATTATATTGTTCTGCATTATTCTATCCCAGTAATTATTTCATATTAAAGTAGAATCTCACTTATCCAACATTCGCTTATACAATGTTCTGGATTATCCAACGCAGTCTGCCTTTTCATAATCAATGTTTTTGTAGTCAGTGTTTTAAATTCATTGTGTTATTTAGTGGTAAATGCAGTAGAGTCTCACTTATCCAACATAAATGGGCCGGCAGAATGTTGGATAAGCGACTATGTTGGATAATAAGGAGGCATTAAGGAAAAGCCTATTAAACATCAAATTAGGCTATGATTTTACAAATGAAGCAACAAAACATCATATTAGACAACAAATTTGGCAGAAAAAGTAGTTCAATACGCAGTAATGCTATGTAGTAATTACTGTATTTATGAATTTAGCACCAAAATATCACAATATATTGAAAACATTGACTACAAAAATGCGTTGAATAATCCAGAATGTTGGATAAGCGAGTGTTGGATAAGTGAGACTCTACTGTAATGACTACATAGCATTACTGCGCATGGAACTACTTTTTCTGTCAAATTTGTTGTATAATATGTTTTGGTGCTTAATTTGTATAACGATTACCTAATTTGATGTTTAATCGGCTTTTCCTGAATCCCTTCTTATTATCCAACATATTCACTTATCCTGCCAGCCTGTTTATGTTGGATAAGTGAGACTCTACTGTATATTGATAATCTTATATTATCTGCTTAGAACTGGATTATATGAGGCCCCTTCTTCACAGCCATATAAAATGCACACTGAAGTGGATTATATGGTAGTGTGGAGTCAAGATAATACAGTGCCAAGCAGATAATATAAGATTCTAAATGGGTTATATAGCTGTGTGGAAGGGCCTTGAGTCTACACTGCCATATAATCCAGTGCAAATTAGATAATCTGTGGAAGAGGCCTAAGTGAGGCCTAAGTCTGCCGGTCCCCTAACTGAACCCTGGCTGTCCCTTGGCTGAGTTGGTTGCTAGGAGACCAAGTGGGCAGAGATTAGCCTTCTAAACTGGCAGCAATTGGATAAAAACAATTATTGCTCTCCCTCTAATTAGGACTTTCTTTTTCTTTTCTTTTTGTTGTATCAACCTAGAGATGTGGATGATGGGTTGTGTTGTCAAATTTCAAGGTTGGGGGGCCTGTAGTTTTGTTGTTTTATTGGTTGCCGTGATGCCATCATTCATTTATATATATAGATAATAATTGTGAAAAACAGCAGAGAAAAAGACGATGTATCTGGAGCAACATTGCAGTCAAAATGTGTTCATACTTCTCCCAATAAACACATTTTGAATGCAATTATGTTTTAAATTGTAAAGTAAATGTAATACGCTTAAGATTGGAAAGATAAGAACATTAAAGGAAACAAAATTCCCAGGTTTGTCCATCTCTAGTAAGAACAAATGTGGATCAAATTGGGTTCTCATATAAAACGAACTTGTAATATGCTTGACAGAAAGGAGGTATGAATAGGATTGCGGTATTGTAAGAATAACATTGTAAGTATAACATATTTTTAATTTTCAGAGGATCAAATTCCACGTGGTTTCCCCACCATTGATATGGGACCACAGTTAAAGGTGGTTGAACGCACTCGAACAGCCACTATGCTATGTGCAGCCAGCGGAAATCCTGATCCTGAAATAACATGGTTCAAAGATTTTTTACCTGTGGATACAAGCAACAATGGACGCATCAAACAATTACGATCAGGTAAGGTCTTGTTACTGTTTGTGGTAATGCCTAAAATGATTCTTTTTTAAGTTTATTTTCTGTTCTTATTTAATTTATTTTATTTTATTTTATAGGTTATGATTTCATCTCTTCTTATTTTTATGTTGTTAAGTGTGTTGTCCATGTCTGTGTTATTGCCATAGCCTGTTTCCAGTGTGTGTGTAACTTGCAGCTTCTGTTTATTCAACATTGCTCACTGCTGTGACTGTAATTTAATATTTTTTAAACTTTTCTTTACTGCTTTTCAGCAGTATTTGACAGATCCATTTTCTCTTCTATCCCTATCCTTATTATTATTTTAAAAATTATATCAACATTGGACTTCAGAACATACAAGGAGTACCAATGGTTTTATCCATCCAACCCAATTTTTCATTATTTGATGCTTAAAATATATTCTATAACAATTGTGTTTTGTGAGTTATTTTCAACACCTTGAACCAACCAAAGATTAGCCAATGTGGACACATCTTCTTTCCTCTCAGTGATACATGAAACACAATACTTTTTTTCTCATGTGTTAACCAAAAACAAACAAATAAACATGCAATAACAAAAGAAGTCTTTGGGTTAGCCTGCGAAAGGAGAGATCTTTATTGGTTAAGATTTTCTAATGAATATAGCCACAATAGTGTGCATACCTGCTAAAGCTTCACCGATTTTATAGTAGCCGGATCGACAGAAGCCTGCTTTTGTTGTAGAGTCCAGCTTTTGCTGCTCTTTCTCTTTCCCTGTTTCACTTTCCCAGTAATCCTTTCACCTGCCTTATGCTCTCTGCAGCTTCATAATAAGATAACTCTAAATTTACTAAGCTTATCCCCATAAAAATATAATACTGGGGGTGGGAAGTATAATAAGCTGTTTACTTGGGCAATTATACTGCAATAGAATCAGCTGTTGAAATCACCTGTCTTCCCTGAACTTTTAGCGTTTTGACCTGACCTGTCCTGTTATGTTAAACCGTCTTGTTAATCAACTTCTATGCTTGTTGTCAGCAGAACTGTGTAGATTAAACTTCTGTTAATGTAAAAAAAAAACCTAGAATAATTTTCAGATGTGGCATAGACTATTTAGTATATAAAGCTTTAACTTGAAAACTTTTGTACCAAATTATAAGGAATATAATAATATTTTTATGCTGTCTTTCTTCTCTCCGTATTTAAATCTCCAGAATCTATTGGTAAGTGCTTAGTTCTGAAGCGCACTTCACCCCCACTAATTTTCATATACAGAATACTATGATTATGGTATTATAATGATGGTTATTATTCTTAAAATGCATGGCATGCATTTTACTAACAGTCAGTGTAGTTACCAGACCTGTGCACACACACAATCCTTCACAAAAATGCCGATGTGTCTATCTTAGAAACGTTCAGTTAGGAGAAACAATACACAAGTGTCACTTAGCTACATCACAATAAATGACGAGTCCAGCATAAACAAGTGTGTATTTTCAGATAACTTCAGGTATATCTTCTCTCTCTCTCTCTCTCCCCTCCCCCTCCCCCTCTCTATTTCTGTCTATTTATCTAGCTATCTATCCATCTATCTACATAGATTTAAATAGTTGCACATTTTCACTTCTTAAAACTATATATTAAATGTAGTACTGTACAGGTTTTTTTAAGAATGTTAGGTCTATACAATATATTTTAACTCTATAAAATTAGACACCTAAGCTTTTGTATGAATGACAGATCTGCCCTGCCCCTCCCTGCCCCATCCACCCCCCACAAATGATGGCCTTGCCCACTTTGGTACACCAATACTTTGTTTTATACAATCATTGTACCTGAAATATATTTTTATAGATATTCCTGTTTTGAACAGTACCGCAATTCAAGTTTCTTTTAAAACCTATTTAATTCTGTAACTCTAATTTGATTCTTCTTCCAAAGCCCTAGCCTCCTTCTTCTCGTACTAATGCTTCTTCTTTCTAATCTTATTTGCATTCATATTATCCACGCAGGTGGTACACCAATAAGAGGTAAGATTGCTGAACTAACGTTCACAGAATGATCTTATTCTTTCTGTCCTTCCATCCTTTTCATTATTGCCATTTAAAAAACAAACACATAACAGAAATGTTCCTCATTTTATCTCTTATTTTTGTCATTTTTAGTTATAATCAGTGATTTTCATCTTGTGATTCTTTCCTCATAATCCCTTTCACTTTTCATTAGAAAAAAGTTGTGTTTGTTCATTCATTCTTTTTTCAAAAAGATATGTTCCTCTGTGATATGCTTCAAAGAAAGCATATCCAGGTCTACAGGCCACAACCCAGTCACAGCGTACCATTTGTCCCTTTTTTCTTTTTTCTTCTTCTTTTTCTACCTTTTTTCTTTTCTTTTTTTCTTTCTTTCTTTTTTTTGGTCCAACTGGAGCAAAAAAAAAAAGATCATTTTTTCTTCCTTAGCTGTTCTTGTTTTGGACCAAGCCAAGATGGTCTGGAGAACAGTTGCAGACATGCAGAAGACAACACGGAATATCTTCTTTTTAACTTTGTCTTTCAGAAGGGTTTCTTTTTTTCTCTTTTTTGTTCAATGATGTGTATATATTTTTTTCTTTCAACTTCATAAATAAAATTTAAGGAAACAGACCACCTTCTTTCCCTAACAAATTACAGCAACACTATAATATTTTTTTCTTGGATTTGCCCTTCCCTGGATTTTTGGATCTTCAGGCACTCAAAATGGAAAGGTTGATGATTCAGTATTCTTGGTGGTATGTGGTATTTCTGGTTTTTAATAGTTTTATTTAAAAAAATCATTCAGGTCTTTTGTAATTCTTGTTTTGCATTTTTCTTGGGTTTTGTGACACCACACTGCTAATCCCAGTCGTGGATTTTGATGGGTGTCTTAGGGGGGCCACCTTGAGGTCCTCAGCAGTGGTTGGTTGCTTCTTCCTTATTGGCCTGGGCCGTGCTTTTTAACTTTTTTGTGCCTTCTAATTCAACTCCTCTTGTTTTTCAGCAAATGCACTAAAATATTGTAAGTTGTAGCAAAATGTCTTTCTTTTTCTTACCAATCTGCATGTCTTTAAGGGAGTTTTGTTTCTTTGAAAGAATATTTTGAATATTATAAATAACTAATTTGTTTCTTTTTTTCACTTCAAGCAGCCTTTTTTTGTACTTGCTGCACATTTTTGACCTTCTTCAGTGGGAGACTTTCTTGAAACCCAGCGTCTCACTTTTTTTTGCCAAGTGCCACCTTTTGTATTATTTTGTCAAACGTAGAAATAAAAATAAATTGAATAAACTACATGGTGACAACCCAATGACCTAATCTCCTTTGTTTTATTTTAAAGCCATACTTCCTTGAAGCAGTCTCACCCATCTTCATTTTAATAGTCTAGGAGAAACAGTATTGTGGTAGAGAAATGTTTGACAAATGCAGATTGTTTTCCTGTGCTAGTATTGATGGTGTGAAAAAAATAATCTCTTTGTTTTTTTCATCACATCATTTTTTTGTCTGTGCTACCTTAGCGAGAAAATGATCCGACGTTGAGTGGACCTTCGCTCACAGGGCTTTTCTTTATTATTAAGCAGTGTGTAGTTAGGTGCTTGAAAATTCTACTTTGACAGTGTCTTTGGCAATGTATTTTATATCCATACAGGTGCCCTCCAAATCGAATCGAGTGAAGAATCTGACCAAGGCAAATATGAGTGTGTTGCAACCAACAGTGCGGGTACACGATATTCTGCCCCTGCCAATCTATATGTCAGAGGTAGGAATGACATATCCCCGGCATCCACTCTTCATTCAGGCTCAAGGGGTATTAAGATATACTCTCAGGGTATATACCATAATTGCAGTAGTACAAAAGGTATTGAGGCAAAGAAAAATCAGTAAAAGGAATGTTAAAGGTTTAGAGGAACAACATTTTGGGGGGAAATGATATGAATCAAGGCACTTTTGAGTCCTATCTGCCACAGTGACTTAAGGTTTGTAAGTATCCTTACATTTGTACATCGTAACTTCTGCTTTTCCTGCATTGATTACTGACCTGAGTGTTGCATTTATTTTGGGTTTTTCTACTCTTTTTCTTTCTTGCTCTGGTTTCGTTGGTTAAAATTCCTAATGTGATTGCTTGCTGTGAAACTAATTCACCTCTAATTGAAATTCAGGGTATAGAGGTGTGTACCTACATGACCTCTGACGCTGAGTCACAAAGGAAAAGGTCTTAGCTTGGAAATTCTCTATGAAGAAGACAATGGTGTAGCTTTGTTTTCATTTTTTCTTTAAGCATAGTTTCATACACCTATATATATGTTTTAAATTGGAATCTTATCAGTGAAATGTAATCCCTGGCACTGCTGTAGTGAACTAGCTGTTTTTTGTATTTTTTTAAGAGTGGGAGGGTGGGGTGGGGTGGAAGGTGGATTTATCTTTGCAGTGGGTATGAATTAGAATGGCAGATTCATGCAGGTTTGATCTTGTAAAATAACATGGATAGTTGCTTTTTAAACAATTGGAAGCATTCCTGCTTGGTTTTATATACTTAAGGTACTTCCTTTTTGGCACAGTTTCCAACATCTGGCTCTTGTCACTATTCTGTAGAAGGGCATGACTTCCAACATATACAGGGATATTCTTAGCTGCCTGCAAGTGAAAGAGTGGGTTGGATAGCTAAACAGGGCTTTTTAATTTAAAAAAAAAATGCATACAGCTTTTAGCTCATTACTTTAGTGTGGGTGACAGGTGTCAATTAAATATATATACATATTTATATCTATAGTAATGATTTCATGTTCTGGCTACAAAGAGTGTGAAGGTTATTATGGCCTCCTTAGAAAGCTATTTCAGTCTTTTCCTTTCAAAATACTGTACTGCATGAGGCATGTGTGCCATTATTTCCTGAAGGGATTCCCTCCCTCCCATGATGCTAGTTTCTAACACCGTAATAGTAATGAGAAATTGCTAACAGTCAGAGGCGAGGTAGGAAGGTTTGATTAGAGCAAGTAAAAGATGTTCAAGTAGCCGTTGAAAGCCTTGATATGGCCTTTTTACTCTCTCTGTGTTTCCCTTGTTTTTCTCCTTTCCTCATTTCATTGTGTTCTGCATCAAACCCCCTACATCCCTCAGAGCTGCGAGAAGGTTGGTGTGTTTTTTACTTTTTTACCCACCTTACAAAACTATTAATTAAACCAATAACAAAGAATACAAATGAAATGAATGTAGCTGCATTGTGGCCTTTTTTCTTTTTTAAGTTAATGTGACTTTTAAGCAGAGAATGCCCTGGTCATGGCTTCTAGTGTGTGCTGGTATCTAACTGTTGTGCATGATGAGAGAGGCAGAGAGTCTGGATGCATGATAAACCTGTAACACTCTTTTAACACTTTTAAGACCATGTCAATTTGGTCAGTGTTCCTGCTTCTCCTACCCCTTCCCCACTCCAGTCTGAGTTCCCTTTAATTTCTGTTGTTGGTGCGTGCTGATCCAAGAATGACTTCCTGCAATTCCTCCTTCAGGCAGCCCAAGCATGAAGACTCAGACTTCTCTATGGTTTTTATTTATTATTTATTTACATTTATTTCAAAGGAAAAAAATCTGTTTTAGTATTACGAATTCTGTATTGCCCGTCACTTGCTTTGTGTGACTTCTGTCAGCTGGCTGCTAAAGGCATGTTTTGCTCTTTGTTCTCCGTATGCCCGTCCCATTCACCCATGAGGCCATCATAATAAGACCCTATTGAATCTACAGCAGTCTACAAACATTTTTAAATCTAGTTGAAACGCTGCCAATAAGAAATATCTATTTTGTCTGCTCAATCCCAGATCCAGATAGGTTTTTTTTTTGTTTTTTTTGCTTAAAGTACAATGAAATTAGTGGACCACAGAGCTGTGACAATCATCACAACCATTGGTTTCTGTGGACCACAGGCATTGCTTTCTCTCATTTGGGGCCAAATCCATATATTTGTATATCTCTTTCTGTGTCTTTTTTAAGTCCTGAAAATATAAAGAGTTGACACTAGCATTTTCTTTGAAAGCCCACTTACAGAAATAAAGAAGCACATTTTCCCATGAAAGACCTAAGTACAGATCTCTGTCCTCTCCTTTCTTGATACACATGTGTGCAGGCACACAGACATACACACAGAAAGAATATTTGAAGCAGGAACACTGATCTGTTATTGCCTGGTAATTTTCTTGGTGTTGTGTTTGCTTCAATATTAATAACTCTGTTATAATGCAATGCCCTTCTGCTTTGTGTTTTAGATTTTACTGTTATTCATTTTGTACCATAGAGCTGCCTTTAATATTATTATTAATCTTAGCAGCTTATTTTGCTTTCTCTTCTTTGTGAACATTGTGGAACCTAGAATGTGTTATTGTTCTGCTCCTTCCCCACTGCCATATAATCCTTCATAACAATCTTGAGCTTAGTCAAATATATTCCTAATACCAGTTCTACCCTTCAAAATCCCTGTTTCTTTTGAACTAGCTCACCTTCACGTTGCTTTTTTTTAAAAAAAAAATCCTTTTCCCCCACCTACTTTTTTGTTTCCCTGTTTCCCTGTACAAAGTTTCCTCTCCTTTGATTCTCTGCTAAGCATGATTCCTTATAGACTCTGCCATATGCTTGCCTGCATGACCAAATCCAGTACTCATACTGGCTTTGTCTTGTTTCTTCTCCTGTGACTTTATATTTATATATCTATATATCCTATGTTTGTTTCAATGTTAGTGTGAGGTCTTGAGGTTGCATTCACTTTTTCAGTCTGAAAGCAAATAAGATTGCATTTTCAGTGTATTGTAGGTAATGTGTTCCAGGGCTGTGATGTGACAATGTGTTGCAGCACATTATTTCACATCAGCTGGAAGTGTGCAGCATTGAAGTTGGTCTTGATACTCAACTCAAGCATGCTGTCAATCCTCCAGTTTTCTTCTGTACATATATATGTATACATATGCATACAGAATATACATGCATATATATGCGTGTGTGTTTGTGTGTATCTTTTGCATGGTGTTTGTGTATTGGTAGTATGCAGTTAGTTAATTGTAGGGCCCTATTAGGTCTGGAACAGCTGTTGTATGAATGTGGTTAAAAGGTATTGATGAGTAACTGTAAAAAATCATATACAGATGATATATGTGTCTCATACATTTTTTGACAACTAAATGTAACTATTAATGCTCTGAGTTGTGTTTTAAAAGCATGTAGACTTCTGTGCAAGTATTATATTCCCCTTTTTTGTATAAGTTATTAGCTTCTTTGTGTGCTTCATTACAGTTCGGCGGGTCCCACCAAGATTCTCAATTCCTCCCACCAACCATGAAATCATGCCTGGAGGGAGTGTCAATATTACCTGTGTTGCTGTCGGTTCACCAATGCCATATGTGAAATGGATGCTTGGGGCTGAAGATCTGACACCAGAAGATGATATGCCAATTGGACGAAATGTCCTAGAGCTCAATGATGTCAGGCAGTCTGCCAATTATACCTGTGTGGCCATGTCTACTCTTGGCGTTATAGAAGCAATAGCTCAGATAACTGTAAAGGGTAAGGTGATTCTAATCAGAACCATGTGTGTTTTTTGCTTAATTTTTTAAAAAAATCTGTGATATGGTAACCCAGTGGACTGGATTTCTAGAAACCACCATTTCAGTAGCATACTTTTGCTAGTGCCACATACTTGTTTCCTTCTTCTTAGCAACATTTCTCCATGGCATACAAATATCTACTTCAGGCTTTTCTCAGTCCTCCAAAACAGATTTTCAGCTTGTGCTTCCAAGAGGAGTGCTACCATCAGTGGAATGGTGAGCAAATGAGTTCTCCTTCCCATTTGTAGCAATGTAAAAGGCGATGGGGTGGGAACTAAATATAAGAAAAATTACATACCATTTTAAAATACATTTATGTAAAAGGAATTACACAAGAATGGCTAGCAATGTGAAATGAGTAACACAAAAATATAGGAAATGTTACCTTAACATAACTTATAGTTACAATAGGGTCTCTGTCGATATGTTTCATTCCTTCATGGGAAACAGAATTGGCAATGATTATAGTTGAATTAGAGACGTCTAAGGATAAACTTGTAAAATTCTACTGCATAGCCTAATGTCTCATATCCAAGTGTAGAAGGTTAACAAGGAGACCAAAGAGACTGGTGCAGGTGGAAATCTCTGGAACAAACTTTCCCACTGAGTGTTAGAACCTCCACACAATCAGTTTCCTTGAATTAGTGATAGATTGCTACCATGTTAATTTTTAATGCAAGTAATAACAAATGTCTTGGATGTAATTCCTTAGGATTTTTATGCATGACAGTTCCCATGATAATTTTTGAAAGCCATAGCCCAGTTACATGTTATACATAAGAGCATGTATGTGCTGATGGGTTTGGGGCTTTGCTTTTGGCTCCATTTTTAGCATTGCTCCATTATACTAGACCCTTTTTTCCAATAGATGTCTAAAAAGAAATCTCTATACATTAGAAATTGCTCATGTATTGTTCTTCTGACTATTGTGCTTAACACGTGGATATAATGATATACCACAGTTTTGTATCCTGACCATCGCTCATACTCATTCATGCATTACCCACATGGCTGAGACTTTTTTTGTATTGAATAAGGTCAATATTGAGTAATAGTTATGTTGGGAGTAGGATCAAAGAAAGTGTAATCAATAACGTAAGGCAATTAAAAACTGCAACAAGATCACTGGAGTCTACAAAAAATCCTTTCAATATTAATTGCACATCAAACACATTAGTATATCACCAGTTGCACACTAGTACAAATATTGTTAAAATTGTTTAAGAAAATGCAGTAAATTTCAAGTGTACATTCAAAATGTTGAGAAAACATCCCACATCAGATTTAAGCTGCTCCCTATGAGGAGTGACTTAAAGAACTGGGCATGTTTAACCTGCAGAAGAGAAGGCTAAGAGGAGACATGATAGCCATGTACAAATATGTGAGGGGAAGTCATAGGGAGGAGGGAGCAAGCTTGTTTTCTGCTGCCCTACAGACTAGGACGCGGAACAATGGCTTCAAACTACAGGAAAGGAGATTCCACCTGAACATCAGGAAGAACTTCCTCACTGTGAGAGCTGTTCGGCAGTGGAACTCTCTGCCCCGGAGTGTGGTGGAGGCTCCTTCTTTGGAGGCTTTTAAACAGAGGCTGGATGGCCATCTGTCGGGGGTGCTTTGAATGCGATTTCCTGCTTCTTGGCAGGGGATTGGACTGGATGGCCCATGAGGTCTCTTCCAACTCTGATTCTATGATTCTATAGGAAAAGCAAAGTAAAACAGTTTTTTTCTCCAAATTATTTGTTGTTTATTTGATACGGTATCACAGGCACCAGTTCTTTATTGTCTTCTTTCAACTCAGTTGTGTATTTACTCGAGTCTAGTGCACCCTCGATTCTAATGCTCACCTCAATTTTAAGGTGCACACTGCCAAAAAATGGATTTGCCATCCATTGTGTGAATATTCCTAGCTAGGATCAAACAAAAGCGATGCCTTTTCACTTGTGGCCTTGGAGGAGGCTTTCTCCTTCATCTCTCATCTGAGAGAGAGGGAGAAGACATTTGGGAAGCAAGGGGGCTTTCTCCTTTCTCTTTCAGCTGAAAGAGGAAGGAGAAGCCGGCTGTGAGGGAAGTGTTGCTGAGAGAGGAGGAGAAGCTGGTTGGGAAGGGAGTGAGGCTTTCTCCTTTATCTCTCATCTGAGAAAGAGGGTGAAAACATTTGGGAAGCGAGGGGGCTTTTTCTTTCTCAGCTGAGAGAGAGGGAGAAACCAGCTGGGAGGGAAATGGTGCCCCCCCCATTGCCAAGAATGGTGAACCTGTCTTGGCTTCATTACAATTCATCTCCAAGTGTTGGCATGGTGGAGGTACACAGCTTTCCAACTGGCGTCCTTCAGGGCCTGAATAAAGCCCATCGGGAAGCCGCCACTCCTCCATCAGGCCGTGGCTGGAGAGTTTGCTAATCTCACCCTAACAGAGGGGCATAAGTAAGATTTAGGCATGCATTCGTAATGTGCCATTGAATGTAATGCACATCTTCATTTTGACTAAGCAGTTTAGCCAAAAAAGGTGTGCATTACATTCATATAAATGACGGTAATTATTTATGGAGGGATTGGTGTCTATAAGAATTTGTTTTTTAAAAACCTTTTCCCCATTTTTTTTTTGCAAAAGTCTTCAACTTTATAATTAATTGTGAAATTGCTTATTCTAGTGATTCTGATTTTCAGCCTAAATACTGATATTTCATTAAATGTAGTGTTACAGCAAAGTGTCTTTTATAATGCTTTTTTCTTGTTTGCTGATGAGAATTGAGCAAAAGGCAGGGCTTCACTTTCCGGATGTAATTACCTCATTAAATCAACTTGAATTTTCCTTCTTCTTATTTTAAAAATATTGCATTATTCTTCTTTGTTTGATTAGCAAGGATGGTATGCTTTAATTTCCTGTCGACAGAATCAATTTTATTACATTTTTTTCTAGCCTTACCTAAACCTCCAGGAACTCCTGTTGTGACAGAAACCACAGCAACAAGCATTACTTTGACTTGGGATTCTGGAAACCCCGAACCTGTATCTTATTACATAATCCAACATAAACCTAAAATCTCTGAGGAACTGTATAAAGAAATTGATGGAGTAGCTACAACACGATACAGCGTCGCTGGCTTAAGCCCGTATTCTGAGTATGAATTCAGAGTGGTTGCTGTCAATAACATCGGGAGGGGTCCTCCCAGTGAACCTGTTTCTACACGGACCTCAGAACAAGCACCGTCTAGTGCACCACGGAATGTACAAGCTCGTATGTTGAGCTCAACCACCATTTTGGTGCAGTGGGAGGAACCTGAGGAACCAAATGGCCAAATACAAGGTTATAGAGTTTATTACACCATGGACCCCTCTCAACATGTCAATAGTTGGTTGAAGCATAATGTGGCTGACAGCCATATCACCACCATTGGGAATCTAATACCACAGAAAACGTACTCTGTAAAAGTACTTGCTTTTACCTCCGTTGGGGATGGACCACTTTCTAGTGATATTCAAGTCATTACTCAGACAGGAGGTAAGATGGAACTTTAAATGGCTTCTGTTCAGTAATAGTGGGCATTGGGGATTGTTCAAGGTCTGTAAGATGAAACAGATGTAAATAAATATTTAAAACAATATTTAGAAGTTATTACTGAAAGTACATAAGGTTATTTGATGAATTGGGTTAAGATTTTTTTCTTTTATTAATTATTATTTTATTTTTATGTGTGTGCCCTTAAAGGTTTATACTGTAAAGAATCTGAAACTATATTAGCTCCTACTATTAGTGTTTCTGGTTTTTTTACGAAGTTTTTTCTGTAAAATTCCATCTCAAGGTGTGGTGCTCAGTTTATGCGGTTTTCTCTGACATAATTGTATTCTAACTTTTGCTTCTGCATATATTTTGTCTGACTTCCAAACAGATAGATTTTTACATACTTATTTAAGAGGTCTATCTCCTCTTTCTTATCTGAATCATGGAAGGTAAATGCTTCATCTGGACAGGTAGCCAATAAAAAACATATGAACCAGATGGGTCTGCCTTGAAGCTCTGAATTAAGAATTATTCTAACATGATAATGTAAAATGTTGAAAATATTCCTAGAAATGCAATTCAGCTTCCTTATAAATTTGCACTGTTGTACATCAGTGAGCTACATTGTCAAAATTTAGGATTCATGGTAGTACTATATTAACTATTTCCCTGCTACATTTTTTTCATATATGTATAGCATGAACTTTTATGATTCCAATATTTGAGGACAACCGGTGACATTAAAAATAATGCAAAACAGTAAAATTGAGGAACTGTACTCAATTCTTCAAAAAGTTCATAAGATTTATACTGCATGTTTCTCTTTGTAATACTTTTTTGATATCATATAGGCCAAAGAATTATAATATCGCATTACACTGAATCCAGGATGCACTTTTCCCCACAAACTTAAGGCTCAAAAAAAATGTGCATCTTGCAATTGCAGGCATCCTAAATTCAAGTTTTTTATATAGATGAAGAGGACCAGGAAGTGTGACTGAGAGTGAGAGGAAAGCTAGATGTCTGGCCAACCCCTGGGAAGCCTTCCCAGCCCAACCACTTACCTGTCTTCATCTCCCAAACTCTCCACCTCCATTTCATGTTGCTGCCTCCTTTCTCCACTGCTAGCCTAGGCAAGCTGCCCTTGCCTGGATTTGTTTTGAAAGGAGATGGTCGCAAGGAAGTGGGGCTCAGAGAGCGCAGGAGCTGTATGGACTCTCTTTTTCTGAGTGTGTGTGTGTAGGCTGCTTTCCTCTCTCTCTCTTTCTATCCTGATTACTGTCATTGGGAGTAACAGCTGCCTCAAGGTCATCCCAAAGGGAAATTAATGATTAGTTGTGTCACTAAGCTAACAACTGTACACAAAGTGGCAACAGTACACTCTAGAAATACTATTTTGTGTAATGTTATGTTTATTTATTTTCCTGGAAAAGATATGACACTTTTTAGTTTTTTCAATTGCTGGACATTCAGCTGAAATGTATTTTTCAAAGATGTCATCTGTATAGCATGAATAGCTAAAAGGTCAAATCTTGTGTATTTCATAAATGAATTGAACAATATTTGATGCAACTATGTGTTCTTGCTTTAGTACCTGGACAGCCATTGAATTTCAAAGCTGAACCTGAGTCTGAAACAAGCATATTGCTTTCTTGGACCCCGCCACGATCTGACACAATCTCCAACTATGATCTTGTTTTCAAAGATGGAGAGCATGGTGAAGAGGTATGTGCCAACTACCTACCCCACCCACCTTCTGTAATATTTTGCCACAATTGCAAGATCTGCTAATTTGCATTTGACTTTTTAAAAAATGTGCAACAACTATGAGAATGGAGTAGTATCTATTAAGATTTTCTGCCAAAGCAATGGAATTTGACTTTATTTCAATTCTAAATGTTGGGGTAAGGAAGGGGAACTTATGCACGTTAGGCTGCTGCATTGCCTACCCTTTATTATTATTCATTCTGGGTCTCATCATACTTGAGCATTTATCCACTTTTAATCTGGTTTCTGCCTCTTGCAGAATTCTAGGGTTTGTAGTTTGTTGAGGCCCAGGACCTGTCTGGTTGAGCTGTTTAAAGGCCCCTCCCTAAAGTGGATTTAAAATGGATCCAAACTCTAGTGTGATGAAGCCTTTATTCGCTTAGAGCTCCTACACCCTCTTCTCAGTACCCTCATCATTCATCCCATTGAAAATATTAGGGTTTGTTATTATCAGTGGTTCCACATATCCACACAAAGTCTGGGAACGGATCACTTGGGAATATGAGAGTCATATTGTATTTATTTATGTCCTTTTCCCCCCACAATTGGAATTGTTTAAACAATGTTTAAAATCATTATAATTAAAGCATACAAAAACACTCCATTAAAATAGAATTATTTATATTATTAAAGGATTTCAACACATCAATAAAAGAATGTAAAACAATTTTAAAAAATAAAGATATCTATGTTTATGAGAGACTGAATTTCTTTGTCTCCGTATATTCTGATATTTGGTAGTATTTATACTGTCAGCACAATACACTGTAAATTTTCACTTATCCAGTCATAATCACTTCCACAAATGGCCCTCTTGATACCCTGTTAAAAAAATAAAAGTATAATCGGGCATAGGAACTATTCATACACTGTTGATGCATTGTTTTGATGACTTTAAAGTGCCTACCAGCAATTTCTCATTTCTTTCACACAGACTTTCTACTGTGGGTGCAATTAAAATTATGTAATTTGACACTACTTTAACCCCCACAATATCTTAATACTATGGAATTGTGGGAGTCTGGAAAAGAATATCGGTGTCCACTAAACACAAACACCAGAATTTCTTATCCATGACAGTTAAAATGGTGTCAGACTGCATTAATTATACAGTATAGATTCACCCTGTGTTATTTCAGCAACTAATTATAAGGGGAAAAAAGTTTTGCTACAGAAAAACGTGTTGGTGGAAATAATGCCTATTTAAATCAGTGAAAAATACAGTCTTCAGGTTAAGACTACCATGAAAGGCTACAAAATGTCAAGAATATAATCATTGCATAAAGTGGCAAAACAGTTTAAAAATCATTGTAAGTAGATCAGTTCCCTATTACAGTACATGCAGAATCACTATGATGGCACCATCCACTAAAAAGAAGTCTTTGGTTCTGCCATGGAGTGAAGTGAAGTTGGTTCACATATGAGAAGCTTTTACATAAAATAGATTCTATCTAGTCTCCTTCATCTGCTTGCTATGAAATTTGGATTGGTTTTGTCTCTTAAATAGGACATTTAGGATTGAGTGTTGTAAATGGTTTCTAAACAAAAGTGACTGTAAAGTCATTCTCCTGTTCTTTTTTGTATTTTTCTATTTAGCAGCGAATTTCTATTGATCCAGCTACATCTTACCACTTGCAAGGCCTAAAACCAAATAGTTTGTATTACTTCCGTCTGTCAGCACGTTCTCCTCAAGGCCTTGGTGCATCAACAGCAGAAATCTCAGCTAGAACAATGCAGTCAAGTAGGTGTCTCTCCATGATTCCATCATTTCTTTTTCTTATACTAGTTGACCACCTGTTTGACATGCAAGTGAGATGATATTTCTTTGTAACTGCAAGTATGTAAAGAAATTTTAACTGAAATAGGTAGTTAGGTAATGCTTTAAAGCATAAAAAACAGGATGATATTCAGCATTGTGTGAATTCACTAGATAATATTTGGGGGTAAAGCACAATTTCAAGCAAAAAACAAAATTGTGAATTTTAGTGGGATCCTCCCAACACCTTTTTTAAAAGATGGCCAGCTTCTGAATTGGAAATTCATAGTAGCTTGCCATAACCATCTGGGGCCATCGCTATGACAGACAGTAGTTAAACAATGTCTATAAATAATTATTTTTAGAAATTGGGCAGATTGTTCCTCTCTCCAATAACTTATTTTATTCAGTAGAACAGAATCAAATATTCCTAGAGAAATGAGAGATTATTGTTTCAAAATCAGGCTTACTAAGATTTTTTTAAGTGTCAAAGGTTGTCATTCAATGTGTCCCTCTTATTCAACCCAAATAATTAGATTTGTGGGGACCTGCTTTTATAAGTTTATTCATCCCCCCCATCCCCGTCCCCCCAAAAATGTAAAATTATACTCAAGAGGGGAAGGATGATGTGGCAAGGATGAAAGTGTTCAGTGCAGTCATCAGAAATAATCCTAATTTGGGTGAATTTGCAGTCAAGATAACTTCCAAGCAAACATACTGAAGAATCAATTATTTTGAGAAACAAATTTGCATAGAAGCCATTTTCCCACGATTGTTTCTCACAGTCAATTCATTCATCTTGGTCAAACTATTACTTGTTTGCAGCCCTAGCTGGCATCCTAGAAAAGAGGGGTCTGATATTGAAACCATCAAGAATGATAAATAGTGGAAGTAGGATCAGAAAGAAATAACAAGATTAAAAGAAATAAATTCAGTCACGACTACTGGTAGAAAACTCAGTAATATTAGTTTAACAATTAGTAATCCAGAGAGATTTTAAACATAATTTGTTTAAGTAATAGTAGGCAATCCTTTGGGTTTTGGGTCTGGCAATGCATGTAAATTAGGATGGTTAAATAAATTATAATATGTAGATAGAAATTTTAAAATTTGCTAGTCATTTTTGCTGTTTGTACATTGGGTGGTGGGGAAAAGGTGTATGTCTGTATGTTATGGTAGACTTTAATTCTTTGCTAGCCAAGGTTTCTCCAGAGGAACTAAAATATAAAAGAGAGTCCGGATGTAGGGTAAGTACCAGTTACAGTCAGAATCATCAGCCCTGTCCTTGTTCATGGTAGGTAAATCTTTAAATAAGATAAGCCTACTCTCCTTATTGGTTCTGCATGTTTTGCATTGTGTTGGCTACAACCAATGTTTAAGTAAATGTGTTTAATTTAAACTGTAATTGTAGCTCACTTCATTCAGGCAGACTTGGTTAAAAAAAGAGAGATTCAAGTAGTATGTGTTGATTATTTTGGTATTAAATTTGGAGTGCCTTGAATTTAAACATGGAAGTGAATTCTGTTCCATTACATAGCACATCATTATATTTTATACAATTAGAGTAATATTTTATAGTGATGCAAGACTGGCCATTGTGTCAGGCAAGATAAGTATTGTTGGCTTTTAAAATCAGGAGTGTGAACTAAGCAAACTAATTGAAATTAAGAGTTCAGCAGATACATAGAAGTATCATGTTTGATGTTTTTATTTCAAGAAGAATTGTTAATCCCAGGTAGGTAACAATATATTGAGGCTCATTTTCATGTATTTCCCCCCACATTCCTTTCACCTTTTAGTTAATTCATTTTTTGTTGGTTCACTTTAATAAGCCAAGGCTCATATGATTGTCTGGTTTCTGCTTTTAAGTTGTGATTTTTATTTCTCCTTGGTTTGCCCTTTGTTATTTATTTTTTCCTTTTGTTCATTTTCTTCTTCAACCACTTCTGTCCTTTCACTCAAATCCTCCTTTAACCCACTACTGAAATTAGAGCCATCAGCTCCTCCTCAAGACATTAGTTGCAACAGCCCCAGCTCCACTAGTATTTTGGTAAGTTGGCAGCCTCCTCCAGTGGAAAAACAGAATGGAATTATCACTGCCTACTCCATCAAGTACACTGGAATTGATGGAGAAGAGGACAAGCCCCATGAAATTTTGGGAATTGCTCCGGACACTACACAGTACCTTTTGGAACAGTTGGAAAAATGGACTGAATATCGGATTTCTGTGACAGCCCACACTGATGTCGGACCTGGCCCAGAGAGTGAATCTGTATTGATTCGGACAGATGAAGATGGTATGTTTCCTCCAACATATCAGTTTGACTCTCTCAATCTACTGTCTTTGTATGATTAAGAGTGTTCCTTTTTCCTTCTGCTCATCTTTTCCCCAAATCAGTATCTCCAAATATTTTGGACACAAAATGCTGTTTTTGCATTTTTATACATTTTTGTACATTTATCTTCTTGTTACCCCACTCTATCACATGTTAAAGTGATATTCTTTAGAAACATTTTCTGGGTTTTTTGGGGTTTTTTTTTTTTTTTTTGCAAAACACCCCCCTCCCTCCGGCAAAAAAAACCTGGAAATATTTTGCATTTTTTCTTACTTTTTAAAATTCTCCAATTTTAACTCATTCATGAGTATTCTAATGTATGTATGTCTATTTTGAAAAACTGATGCTCTGCACGTTTTACAATATTTTGGACACTGATTATATTTCATATCTGAACACTGAAGATAACAGCAGAGTTGCCATTGCCTTTTTCTCCCACTCTAAAAAAAATCAGAAAACAAACAACATTTTAAGAGTCTTTTTGGTTTTTTATTATTTTGATTCCTAAAATACTTCTTTGTACTTCAATGCTTTGAGTCTCAAAGCATCTTCCTTGGCTTTTGTACATTTTTACATGTTTTTTCTATTCTCTAATACTCTTTTTTCTTCCATTTTTGCATCAGTCATGGTTTTTGATCTTTTCACTCAAATGTAGAGCAGATTTGTTTTCATTTGTATTCTTCAAGGAGAAGGCTTAGTGGGTCTGCCCTTTAAAAAGAAAAGAAAGAAAAAGACATTGCTTGGTTAGGACAAGTGCCTGTAATTCTTCTTTTATCCACTGATGTGTTCCAGTTCCTAGTGGTCCTCCTCGCAAAGTCGAGGTGGAGGCTGTCAACTCTACATCTGTTAAAGTGTCATGGCGTTCACCAGTGCCCAATAAACAGCATGGTCAAATTCGAGGATACCAGGTGCATTATGTGAAAATGGAAAATGGAGAACCTAGGGGACAACCCATGCTGAAGGATATCATGTTGGCTGATGCACAGGTAATGGATAACATTCTATATATTTAAATAACAAAGAGCAACATATTGCCACCACAATTATATATTTTGTATATAAGTCAAGATATTTA
This sequence comes from Anolis carolinensis, assembly GCF_035594765.1. NCBI lineage: Eukaryota > Metazoa > Chordata > Lepidosauria > Squamata > Anolidae > Anolis > Anolis carolinensis. The sequence continues at coordinate 239,382,885 of NC_085842.1, forward strand.
TGCCAAAATATCAACCAAAAAAACCTCCTAAGATGACTTACAATGCGTCAATGTGGTACCTCTGCCTACTTCTGGCTATTTATAATACCTGCTTAAAATTGTGGTATCAACAGTACCGAGGGGAGGGGGGGGGCTGGTGGTGGCGCAGTGTGTTAAAGCACTGAGCTGCTGAACTTGCGGACCAAAAGGTCCCAGGTTCAAATCCCAGGAGCGGAATGAGCACCCGCTGTTAGCCCCAGCTCCTGCCAACCTAGCAGTTCGAAAACATGCAAATGTGGGTAGATCGATAGGTACAGCTCCAGAGGGAAGGTAACGGCGCTCCATGCAGTCATGCCGGCCTCATGACCTTGGAGGTGTCTATGGACAACGCCAGCTCTTTGGCTTAGAAATGGAGATGAACACCAACCCCCAGAGTCTGTCACAACTGGACTTAACGTCAGGGGAAACCTTACCTTTACTTATCAACAGCTTAGACCCTTCCTGGACATGGTAGGATTTTGAGTGGTGATCTTCTTTTGCTGTCATCTGACCAGGGACAATTTAAGAGGTGTTCCAAGATGATTCATTGTGTCACTAAGAACGGGGGGGGGGGGGGTCAGTCCTTTTGTGGTAGGGTCTCCTGAGATGAAATATTGTCTACACCCACAGAATTTTCTTTTGTCACCACCACATCTTCATTCACAACTTCTGTGCTGGTTTCACTCCCTCCACCTCAAGAGGGGATGGCCCAGGTGGCAGGCAACAACCATAAACCTTTCACTGTGTTGGCCTCTATTAAGCCAAGGAAACAGTGTTAAGAGCAGCTACCTCAGCTCCATCCCACTGCCCCTTGATCTCTTCCTGCTATGCTGTCTATCCTTTCTAGCTCCTTCTCTTATCTGGATTCTTTGTCAACCTCAAGAATTTAACCTGCAAATGTGGAGTGATTATTGTAGAATGGTGAAATGTGAGAGTTTAGTCCATAACCAAAGAATCTAAGATAAGCACTGACCCCCTCTATTCTCTCAATGCTTTTTGAGGGGTAGTGCCAAAGAGCTGCCACTGCCAGGCATTTGAATAGATCCGAAGTGTCATTTTAGCAGAGAGAATAGAAGGGGTTGGTGGTTCTTTTAGATTCTACTGGGGCAGATTAAACTCTCATAATCCACTGCTCTTTTTATAGAAAGGAGTGATTATTTTTTAAAGAGTTAATACTGTACCTTAAATCCTGTTCTTTGAGTATAGTGATGAAAAGCCTTTGGAATTCTTAGGTAGAAAAATGGTAGCAGCATGTCCTCTGTTGGTTACACAGGTGCTTTCACCTCTCTGCAAAATGGATAGAAGGAGGTCTATGCTGACGCCATAAAGTTTTACCCTCAACCTACCCATAAAGTCATATCAAAATCCATAATTTTGGCCCCCAAATCTGCCCTCAACTTATACATGAGGTTGGCCTATACACAGGTGTGTACTGTACTTGTTTTGGATAGTAAATTGGAATGTTTCCTTCCTTTTCAAATAATTTATTGCCAATAGAGCCTTAAATATTTCTGAACCAAATAGTAATTTACCTGCCATATCCCATTTATGAATCAGTCTTCTGGGTTTGGAACATCGGTTGTATTGACTGTACTTACATTATTAGACTTCATATTTTATGCGCTATAAATAAGGTGTATGTGACTACATTAGGTAATTTTTCATGTTTTATTCTGATGTAACGCTTTCCAGTTTCAAAGGAAGGGTTACATATTTGATTAAATCTTCTCATTGAAATAAATCAGTTTGTCATGATTATGAGCAATAGGTAACTGGCTAGCTAGGCTAGAGCTAAGTATATTTTAGACTTTAATGTTTATTTTCAGCATATGGGAATGTGAATTAAATTAGGAACTGATCTAATAAAATGTGATAACTGATTTAAATATTACTATGGATACTCCTAGTGTAATAAGCTGACACTGTGAAACTATTCTTTCGTATGAATTATAATTGATAGAGAGCCTGTGTTCTGGGAGAATAGATTTATTTACAGGAAGGAATATCTAAAAATGTAGCATTTTAAATTATGTTAATGTGGTCTATGAGCTCGACTTCATTCTACCATTATAATAGACTATAAAACCCACAAGAGCTTAAATTTAAAAATAATTCTGGATGAAAACATGTTAATAGACAATTGTCACATGTTGTATGTCACCAAGTGGTTTCTAACGTACAGTGACTCTAAGATGAGCCTTTCATGGGTTTTTCTTGGTGAAATTTAGTCAGGGGAGGTAGTAGATGTGTTCTGAAACTGAAGACAGTTCTACATCTACACAAACCTCTTATCATGTGACTGATCTGGATTGACCCCAGGATGGTTTAGATTGCCAGCTCCTTGACTGCTGCAGAGTTGGAAGAGATTTTTGACTGTCCAGTAGTGCTGAACCTGGTCTGCTGCCATTGGAAGTCCACTCTTACCATCCCCTTTCATTCCTGCCATCGCAGCACCCTCCAGGCACGATATGGCCAGTGACAGTTGTTCATCACTTGGAGTGATATCAGCCAGGGTGCCAGAATGATGCAGGAGCGGAGAGGGGAAAAGGACAAATCCCTTCTTGAATCGCCTAGTTTCTCCAGCCATGGGGCAAATGACCCACAAGAACGATGTTGTGCTGGTGACTACCACAATGTGGATAATGGGGAGGGATGGTGAATGCTTTTTCATGCCACCAGAGCCCAGAGAACATGGAATGGCTGTGTAATCAGTTACAGACAGTTCTATCTCGGAACCAGCCATAGACCCAAAGTCATGGTTTGCTCTAGATTTTGGAGAGATTTCAGAGCAACCCATAACATGATTCAAGGCTGATTAAACGTCTTAGGCCCAGGTTAATCCAGATCAGCTCCAGGCATCCTTTAGGTGTCACAGAGCTAGTTCACTGGTCCTTCACACTGCATGGTCAATGTAGCTGTGCCCTAAAAGTGTGTGACTTTCCCAAGATCACCCAGTGAGTTTCAATGTCCAAGTACAGATTTGAATCTTGGTCTCTCAGAGTCACAATCCAGCTTTCAAACCAATACACCCAGCTGGCTCTTACACACAGTGCTTGAAACACAATCAACCATTTAGATGGAAATACAATATAAATAAACAGGAAAAATGATGTGAAGATTTGAACTCACATTGTTTTGTTGAAAAATGTATTGAGGAACTACTGCACATGACTGTTTTATTCCCTGTCAGTGCTTCTAAAATAATTAAAAACAAACTGCTACCACTTTTTGTTCATTGTCAATTTGAAGGTATAAAAAAGAGAATAAGTTTGCTCTTTTGAATCATGTTCTCTCTCACACAAAACACACATGCGGGGAGACACTGCCTCTTCTGCAACTCAGGTCCCATTTTCTAAGTGAAAGGAGTGGCAAGTTCATGCTGTTGGTCATACAGTTTCATATCTGATATGAAGTCTCAAGTACATATAAATTGCCTCTATTAATCTAAACAGGTGCACTGAATTAATTTTGACAGGGTAAAATAGAAATGAAAATGGATATGGCTTAGTAGCATGTGATTAAAGAAAATGTAGCCTTTCATTACATCTCTGCAGTTCAGATTAATGCAGCCGTAAAACATTACTGTGAAATAACAGTCCAGACTGAGGCCTTTGTACTTCCTTTGATGAAGTGTAGTGTGCTATTTATGGATAAGTTTGGCAACAAATCAAGAGTTGGAGATCTGAAATCATGGTGTAAGAAAACTTATTTTTATTTTATTTTTTAGAAATTCAGGCTGATTTTGCTTATGAGCGTTCACTTTTTTCCTGAGTAACATAAAATTTCTTCAACTAGGCTACAAGTATTTCCTTATTTCTTCTCTTTTTCTTTCCAACATACTTTACTCTCAATTAGTGGGAATATGATGATACTACCGAACATGTGAGTAAAACTGACTGGCCAGACAAAAAATGTATGGTAGCTTTTTTTCACTTATTTTAACCTTCATTTTTTTGGTTATTTGCACATTTGCATGGATTAACACCTTATTTCATTATCTATGACATTTGAATTTTTGTGCCCTCTTTTTTCTTCTTTTCTTTTTCTTTTGATTTGGCATACTGCTGGATTGTTCTAAGTGTGTTACATCTGCATACCTGTCTGTTCAATGGCTGTCACTAACTTGATCTTGCAGTGCCCCGAAACTTCTTTTTTTTAACAATGACAAAGCAAACCCATTTGCTCAAGCCATGATGCATTTGGTATTTGCAGTAAAATATGTTATTTTTCTTTATATATTTCTGAAAGTATACATTGACACTAACCAACAGCAGTTTGTTTAAACAGATATGATGTACATGTCACTGTAGCATTCATCATTATCACTTTCATTATTATCAACTAAAATTTCATCGTTGTAGTGTAAAGGGCAATTATTTTATTTATTCTTTTCTTCTTGCCAGTACTGTTTATTCCACCAGTAACTGAAATCCCAGGGATTGAGAGGGATCTTTTACATTTTCCCCAACCTCCAACCAAAGGAATGTTATATACCAGTCAACTATCCACATACATTATATTCTTGAAGGTTCAAAATGTGTTCAGATCTAAGCCTTCCACGTGTAATTTTTAGAAAACAAAGATTTTGTCAAACAAACCCCACATTTAATTAGAAAAAATACCCTTGTGGATATACTACTATAGAATTAAACCAAAGGATTTGGAAAAATGGGTGAACATTTAGTTTGAAGAACTATAACTAGATGTTGTAATTAAGTTATTTAATTCAGTAATATATTTGGCCATTATCATTACTTATTGTTGTCATCTTACTGGATGACTATATATACTTGAGATTATACGCACACGTTAGTGTTTATAAAACCACTGTATGTTAAAGAATTTATTTTAATTCAACTGTTTGCCTTTGGATGTGCATAAGGTTCAAAACTGGTAGCCAAAGGGCTGCAGACTTCAGTTAAAGCCCCATTTTCACTCCCTTGAACATATGTTTAGTATAGGTGACTTTTAAATGGGAAAGCAGGCTTGGGAGGATCTCTAATCAAGTCAGCCTTTTCTTCTGTTGTACATTTTATTAATTTCTGTGCAAAAGGAGGGCGGAATACCTTTAAAAGTAAATAACAGTAGTATGGGAGAGAAATTCTGCCATTCTATTAGCAAATTATACTGTCTAGGGGTAGAGGAGAGAAGCAAACAATGTTCTATTGAGCTATATGAAAATTTTCTCCATGAGTGTTCTAAGCAGATTAAGGCACAGATTTTATAGCTGTTATGGTAAAAAAACAAATGCAGTTGTAAATGTTTGCGTTTCCAACAAACTTAAATTTCTCATTTTCACCTTCAACTTGTCTGGCTGTTTGAAACTGAGTGTGATTGCTGTTTACATTGCTTCTTCAAATTGACATATAAGAACTTAATAAAATTACATTGACTATAAAATCAAGACAACATACAGCACAAAATAAGATTTTTTTTAAAATGCCAGTGGGGATGAATTTCCATAAATTACGCAGTTGAAATCAATGGAGCTTGAAAAAGTTTAGTTTTGGCTAAAAGACACTCCAGATATCTACTTTGTAAATTAAATATAATTAGAATTTATTACTATTCATTTTGTTTTCTCAATCTTATCAATAAGTATCAAAATATGCTTTTCTTGATCGCTTTTTTAAAGCTTCATTTCTTTACTTACTTAAATTGGAGATAAGTTCCATTAGAATCATAAGGACTTGCAAAAGATTTACTTCTAAGTAAGTATGGATAAGACCTTTTCCAACTTCTCCTCCTTTCAGTCTAAATTTTCAAATTATATTTGATGGTTTCTTTAAAGCAAAATGACAGATAACTCATGTACTGATGCCACTTTAGAAATAGCACTTTAATAAAAGTTCATAGCTTTCTTTTTATGAAATTGAACGGCGGGGGGATTTCTAAAACACAGTCCTCTAAAAAAATCAGTTTATGTTTATATCCAATTATATATGCATGGGATTGTGAACTTTATATCCCGAGTATGCATTTTTTTAAATGTTGAAGGCCACATTCCCATGAAGGAGTTCTGTCAGAGGTACATGACAGCAGAAAACAGCAGTGGATATAGTACCAGAGACAAAAGAAAGCCTCCTTTTCTCTCTCTTTCTGCTGCTGTCTCCCCTCTTTTTTATCTCTCTGTTACTCTTTTCTATATCTATTTGTTCTTCCTACCATACTGCTGCAAATGGAGTGGATTTCTTTTGCAGGAGCCAAAAATAATATCTTGCGGTGGGACTGTGTAGAATCTTTGCATATTCTCTTGTATCTTTGATATAAATGGGTGTCTCAAGAACATCACCTCAAGATTGTTGACCCTATGAGGTCATAGGGAGTAGTGGTTTAGGTCATCATCACTAGCGGTATTAATTTGTACAAAGAAGTATTTTGTGCAAAAATCTTTGTGGAAACGAATCAGATTCCACCCCCCTTCTTAAAAAGGCCTCTTGAATTTGGAATGAAAAAATAAGGGATTTATATCAACAGAACACTATTGATATTAAGGATATGACAACAGAACATGCTGTTACAGGAATAAGCACGTTGACTCTGAAGTAAGCCCCTTTGAATTCAGTGAGCCTACTGTATTGTAGATGTGAATAGGACTACAGTAGTAAAAGATTAAGAAAACTAGAACAGAAATCAGATTCTTAGCAATGTAATTGTTTTTTTTAAAAAAAACTGCTAGTAAATACTAGCCATCTTATGCACATACACTGTTGTTTTCATTGTATGATATTTTCAATACTCAATTAGAAATGTCATTTAGGGATTGTGTTGTTTTGATTTCAGTTGTTTGTGTGTTTGTTTTGTGGTAGAGGGGCCAGGTTTGTGTCTCTTAGTACAGATAACAGCACTAGGCCATTGTCCTTCTGCTTGATAAATCCATCTGGGGCATGCTGCTTAGAGAAATCGCCATGCTTATTGCTTATGAAAAGACTCACATCACTGCAGGTTGCATGAAAGCCTTATGCACTGATTGCTCCACTAGGAGATGAAATTCTTGTGATTTCATAGTGCAGTAATTCTAACACCGATGAATATGATGATGATGATTTTGTTTTATTTTAGGAAATGGTTATATCTGGGCTACAGCCTGAAACAACATACTCACTCACTGTTACAGCCTATACAACCAAAGGAGATGGAGCACGAAGCAAGCCCAGACTAGTATCTACTACTGGTGCAGGTAATACTTGGAGAGTCTTTTCTATGCCATGAAGGTTTTAAACCAGTGGTTCACAAACTTTTGTCCTTCAGATGTTTTAGAATCCACGTCCAAGAATTCCTATTTATTGACTAAGTCAGCTAGAATTTCTGGGAGTTGAAGTCCAAAACACTTAGAAGACTAAAGTTTGGGAATCACTATTTTAAACCATCACTATTATGTTTTGATCCTTTCTGAATGGAAATAATACTACTTTAAGAAGTTGTCGTAGTAAATCAAAGCATTGTTGATTTTCAGCATGGATCGTGCATATTTCATTTCCTCGAGAGTTCATGGTCCAAAAGCAGTGTTAGATGTCTCTACAAACAAAAATCGGACACATTACTTTGTTGAACTATATATCTAGAGTGCCCCAAAAATAATCTGTCCATAGCTTGACCGAAGAAAAAGGTACCTTTTAAAAATAACTGAGGAGTAAAGTCCCATTGGTTTTTGAAATCTTTTTGGTTTTAAGAGTAGTTTAACATAGAGATCACTGTTCAGAAAATACAAATCGCACTTCAGCATATGACATTGGATCCCAACTAAACAAATCATAGGCATAAGTAAGATTCCACTGAAACAAAAATATAATAAAAGAAGTGGGGAAAGCTGAGTGATTGTGCAAGAGGAATTTTTGTAGATAGTTTTAAATTATGTCAATAAGTTACATTGTGTGCATCTCTATTAAAATATATCAATATCTACTTTTTAATCCAGAATCATATCACTAATTTTTTAACAGATCTTTTCATCTTGCTTTTCCAAAATAAGAGAAGCAACTCCTTTCATTTAAAATTGGAAGCACACTTGTGGATATCCATTAGTGCTACTTGTTCAATTGAGACCTGTTACTGGATTCTGTGCACCATAATAAGCAGATATAGAACTAAATATAGATAAGAGCTTAAAAGGTTATTTTCATTTTCATAAAAGATTTAGGATGTACTGAGTCTTTTTCAGTGCATTCTGCTTGCAAAATAGGAATAATAACAAGTCTTATTCCCACCTATTTAATAAACACAAGTGTTAAAGATCTTTAAATATCGCTTAAAAGTAGAGGCCTCCACAAGAGTAAAAACAATTTATGGCATAAATAATTTAGTGACAGCTTCCAGCAGCCTCTCCTCCTAAAAATCTGAAGGAGTTATTATTCTATTGTTGTGGGCTTTCCTGCTTTTCCTTATGCTTCATTGGCTTCAGTGATAGTTGTAATATAATGAAAAATATGGCCTGGAGTACACATCTGTAGTTTTTTTTAACTCCATAGCAGACTGTTCTTATGCAACAATGGGGAAAAGTCAGAGTTAATCAGGAAGATATACTGCACACATTTGGAAATACAGAGAAAAAAAATTAATGCATGGGATTTGATTTGCAAAAGAATAAGCCATTAGAAATGAGGAACTAGTAGGGAGCAGTTCCAAGTAATATTCTGTTGCTGACATTAACAGTTAGAACCCCTAGTACTTCATAGATTTTTCTAAAAAGCAATAATCCCTCTAATTTCAGTGAAGGATTTCTCAGTGGAGTTATAAACTAAAATTTCATGGGCTTTACACAACTAATTAAAAGTAATCCCAAGGTGGAAGACACCTAAGAATTCTTTAGGGGAGTGGGGGGGATCTGATTGGAAGTAATCATTAAAAGCATTGTAACTTTATGCACAGAAAATTGTATAATTTGGGATTTAGTTTGTAAAATATGCACATGACTGAATTGCATAAAAACAGCACTTTCTGTACAGAAAACTATTTTTTTCTGCACAATAATTGATTTTTCTTTGTTGAATTTTTTAATTCCATGAAGAAAATAATTTAATCTGGTTGAAAGATTGGACCACTTTAAAACACACTTTAAATTTGGACCATTGGGAAGAGATTTGGAGAAAAAAATAAAATACACTGCAGCAACTGATATAAGAGAAAAATTTTACAAGATGCAATACCGTTGGTACTACACCCCGGATAGATTGGCAAAATTCAATTTTAAAAAATCTAAAATATGCTGGAAATGTGGGGGGGAAAATAGGAACTTTTTTTCACCAATGGTGGCCCTGCGAGAAAATTAAAGAATTCTGGAAGGCAATCCATAAAATGACACAAAAGATGTTAAGAACCACATTTAAATTAAAACCAGAAACGTACCTCTTAGGATTTACAACTACAACATTAAATAAAAACGAAGACAGAGTACTATTCCACATTAGCTCTGCGGCCAGACTGACTCTAGCAAGAGTTTGGAAAGGGAAAGAAGCTCCAAATGCTGAAGATTGGCTTATCAAAATACTAGACATCATACAAATGGACATTTTGACACAAAAAATAAGAGAAGGGAAAAATAAAACAGATTGGACAAATGTCATAAATTTTTTAAGGTAGAATGGTCTTTACGATAGATCTGTCTTGCATATAAAAGTGAACTAATAGGAAGGAGGCTAGAATCAATGAAAGAAAATTTAAGGGAAGACGAAAGAAGAGTCTTTGAAGCACAGATGGGAAGTCAAACTGCACCCAATTTGATTTTTTTAATTATTATTTTTATTTTTTTACTCTTTTTCTCCTTCTCTTCCCTCTTTCCTAGCCTTTCTTCTCACTATTCTCCACTATTCATTTTTTCACCCACTTTCAATGTATTTATATTCTCAAGAAATAAACAAAAATTATATTGAAAAAAAAAGAAAATAACATTGTCTGTTAAGAAAATGCTATATTCTATGCTAAACAGCCATGTGCAAATTTTGTGCCAAATTGGAAATAGCATTAGAATTGGAAATATCATTAGAAAATTGTGTGATTTTCGAAGCCTTTTTTGCAATAGGAAGAAAATTGTAGAAAAATCAAATTGATACTTTTGAGAAGAAACTTAGTGAAGAATAAAATCCTTTGTTCGATCAGAGTCCTTCTGCAAAAAGGAAGCAGTTCCTTTATTCGTGGATATATGTCATCAATTTGTGGGAGGGCTTGGATGTGGCTATGTACAGAAGTGCGGAGGATATTTTCACCAATGCTTAATGCAAAGTTAAAACTTAGTTCTTTTGAAAAGAATTTTCCATTCTGAAAAGTGTTTTCCGTTTGCTGAAATCTATGATTAGAAATTTCCATTATATGTCAGTTATTTCACATAGAAGTTTTTATGTTATATATAATCTAATTGGTTTTCTAATTTGGGTCAAATTAAGTGGCATAATTCAGGTCTGGTTGCTTCTCCAAATATAAAATACATTTGGACTGCATATTCAGGTGGCATATGAAATAATAAGTGCGTATTTTGTACACCTGAAGTATTAGACAATATTGGCTTGAAGTCATATTCCAGGAAACAAACGATTCTCGACTATGAGCAATTTCCAGATGTACTTAGATTTTTGCACTGTTTAATGTCACTTCTAATATCACTGAAATGTCCAGTCTTGCTGCTCTCTTTCTGTCCTCTCCTACGTACACCTTTGTTGAGCATATAATTTCTTAAACAACTGTTTTTCATAGTGATCCATCCAGTAAACCAGTTTAAAAGCTTCTTCCAATTTAATATTATCAAAACCAGTTCAACAAACCATTATCTATTAGATCAAGAGTGTGTTGTAGGCCATTTAAAAATAGGCCATGTCAATATATCTTTGCATTGTATAGAATGGGGTTCTGGGAAAATACTGGGGATTGAACTTGGGACCTTTTGTAAATAAATATGTTCTGTCACTGACTGCACATTTCCATTTAAAGAAAGTTGTTTGCTTGATTCTTTGAACTGGTCCTTTAGAAATACATTTACTTATATAAATATTACAGGTTCACATATATATGTATCATGACTTCTTCCCAGTGGGTTTACCACTTGGAAAAGAGGGCAAGAAAGGGTTGCTCACACCTATTGCACTGTCTAAATAATTATTTGTTAAATGTATGAGGCAAGTCTTCATTGCGTAAGTAATGTTTTGAAAACATGAAGTACAATACTGGAAAAAATTAATACAGCTAAATTTATGCTAAAATAATATTGTGTTGCAGTTCCAGGAAAACCACGGCTTGTAATTAGCCACACACAAATGAGTACGGCTCTCATTCAGTGGCACCCACCTATCGACACATATGGTCCCCTGCAGGGATACCGCCTGAGGTTTGGCCGCAAGGACACCGATGTGTTGACAACAAGGGATTTTACCGACAAAGATGACCACTACACAGCAACAGATATTCACAAAGGGACTTCTTATATCTTCAAGCTCTCAGCTAGAAATAAAGTGGGATTTGGGGAGGAGATGGTAAAAGAAATTTCAATTCCAGAAGATCTACCAAGCGGATTTCCTCAAAACCTGCATTCGGAAAGTGCCACCTCAACTTCAGTCCACCTCACTTGGCAACCACCCATCTTATCAGAGAGAAATGGTATTATCACCAAATATACTCTGCAGTACAGGGACATCAATGTGGTCCATCACCCAACAGAGGTCCCTGTTTCACCTCCTGATACCATTATGACACTCTCGGGCTTAAAACCAGATACCACATATGATGTAAAAATACGTGCACACACAAGCAAAGGGCCCGGTCCATATAGTCCCAGTGTCCAATTCAGGACACTACCTGTGGATCAAGGTAGGATTTGTCTGCTTATGGATTGTCTTTTAAAGGAATCTCAGTCTTTGGATATCGATGTTTGTGAAGCTCTAATTAAAATAGACCAATCCGTCGTATAAATAGTTTCAACTAACAACAGAGGTAAAGTATGTAAATCTTCATGTGTTTTGGATTCATTAGAAATCAGTTTCCCATATCAGACAAGCCTGGCTCACATCTACGTAATAATTGAAGGTAAGAATAATAAAAAAATTGAGTTGCCATGTCTAAAAATTGGATATGATTTTAAAAGCAGGTAGGATCATTAATGAATGTGATTACTGGTATAAGTGGGATGGGATTCCAAGGGTCAAGTTGTACTTTAAATACATTACTTTCCCTTTTCCAGCAGTGTTTGCAAAAAATTTTCATGTTAAAGCAGTGATGAAGACATCAGTCTTGCTCTCTTGGGAGATACCAGAGAATTACAACTCTGCCCTACCTTTCAAAGTAAGTTGTTTTGTTATCTGCAAGATTTGAAGGGTAGAACTCATGATGGATGAATGTTCTGGTTAAGCAGTTTACTAAACACAGGGTTTAAAAAAACACTGCACTTTTAAGATTTTACTTAGCATTACTTAGAAATGCTAAATCTTGCTGTTAGGTTAAATTTTCTGGCAATGTGAACTTTCCACCTTAATATTAGCATACTGGCAGCCTTCCAGGTTTTTGACTGATATTAAATCTTACAGATGATGTCAACCCTTTCTTCCTTTACAGTTCAGTGGTACTTAAATTAGACTAAACAAAAGAGGGTGAAAAATACAATTTCCCTTCTTTGTTTTTGCTTTTTTGCTTATTATAAATGGAAGTGTCTTGTTCCCTTTTTTGTTTCCCTTAAAATCATAGCTTGAAAACTATTGGGGAAATTAGTTTTTTGCATCCCATAATTATTTTCATTGTTTTATATGTTGTTAGCTCCCTTAAAGGTAATAAAAGAGAGAAAAACTATGACATTTCTTCCCATCCATAATTTTTGATTTTCAAGTGGAATTCTGACTCACCTCGGAGTGCATACCTGTCACAAGGTCCGCAGTTTACTAAGAGGGCATTGCATAAGCTTGTTGTGGCTAAAGTTGGAAGCATTCAGCTCAGCTTCAAGGAAAACATTATTGTGCATTTGAAACTGCCATATCTAAGGATCCTCATTCCTTGAACAGAGCCCATATCAAGCCTTTACCTGAGGCTGTTATAGCTATTTTCTTAAATATTATAACCAATGGAAGTGAAAAAACAACAGAGGCAACAAAAAAGAGGAGAAATCTGACCCCACATCCTGCTTTGGATATGGTAGACTACCTTCCACAAAACTCTCATCCCAAAACTTTGTATTATTTTGTAGGGTTGTTCCAGGCAGTGCATTTTTAGCATTGTGCTGTAAAATATATCTTACTGAATTTCATAGGTTATGTATGCATAGGTTGCAAACCGAGCCTGATTTCCTTTGAAAATGCCTTGTTTATTTTCATTACTAAGATTCAAGCAGCAAATGTGAAATTTCCAAATAACATATTTTTATTTTACTTAATAGATTTCCCCCTAAAGCCAAAACTGACAATTACTGATTCAAATTCATGTCTGATCATGTCTTTTATACTAGCTATTTTTACATTATATTTCAGTACATTTTACATGTGGTGGAAATATGATTAAAATCAGACTCGGGATGCTTCCTCTGCAGTGTTCAGTCAATGATTTCTATATTAATTTGATCTTAACTACAACTGGATCATTGGCTATTTAGAAAGAACACTCTTTACTAGGTTTAATATGGTTCAGAGGGCTAAAATGTGACAAAATCTGCAACTCATCCTCTAGTACATGGCTTCTTAAATTTTTTCCACTCACAATCCCTTTCCGTTCGATACATTTTATATGATTCCGGGTATATAGGTATATAAAATAGGTATACAATGCAAACATTTACTGATAATAAATCAGCATTTGTAAGGCTTGCTAAACAGGCTGATTTTCCTTTACAGCTGAAGCATTTTCTGCAGTTCTCTGTAAGCACTGCATGTTGTTGCTAACAGATTTGTGTGCATGGGTGGCATCCAGAAACCTTTGACTGTTGTCAAATTTTTCATGACTATATTTATGGCAGGCAACCTCTGAGGATGCCTGCCATAGATGTGGACAAAACATCAGGAGAGAACACTCCTGGAACATGTTCATACAGCCCGGAAAACACACAACAACCCAAAGCTACTACTGGTGCCATTTATGTATCACTAGCTATGCCCGGCCACGCGTTGCTGTGGTGAAGTATGGTGGTATGGGAAATAAAGTATTAAGGAATTGGTGGTAGTTAAGGTAAACGGTAAAGGTTCCCTGACGTTAAGTCCAGTCGTGTCTGACTCTGGGGGTTGGTGCTCATCTCTATTTCTAAGCTGAAGAGCCGGTGTTGTCCGTAGACTCCTCCAAGGTCATGTGGGATGACTGCATGGAGCGCTGTTACCTTCCCGCTGGAGCAGTACCTATTCATCTACCCTCATTTGCATGTTTTTGAACTTTAGGGTTGGCAGAAGCTGGGGCTAACAGTACGGGCTCTCTCTGCTCCCCCAATTCAAACCTGTGACCTTTCGGTCCAGACGTTCAGCAGCTTAGCACTTTAACACGCTGCACCATCAGAGGTTATTACTTGCTAAAGATTGTGAATATATAACATTTTTGATTTTTTTTTTTGTCTGTGTTAGCTGGTCCTGATTGTTTCCTTTGTGGAATTTCCAATTTCCCTGCTTTCAGTGTTGCTCTTTATTTACTGTCCTGGTTTTAGAGATTATATTGTTCTGCATTATTCTATCCCAGTAATTATTTCATATTAAAGTAGAATCTCACTTATCCAACATTCGCTTATACAATGTTCTGGATTATCCAACGCAGTCTGCCTTTTCATAAGCAATGTTTTTGTAGTCAGTGTTTTAAATTCATTGTGTTATTTAGTCGTAAATGCAGTAGAGTCTCACTTATCCAACATAAATGGGCCGGCAGAATGTTGGATAAGCGACTATGTTGGATAATAAGGAGGCATTTCCAATCTCCCTGCTTTCAGTGTTGCTCTTTATTTACTGTCCTGGTTTTAGAGATTATATTGTTCTGTATTACTCTATCACAGTAATTATTTCATATTAAAGTAGAATCTCATGTTTAAGGAAGAGCTAGTACCACAGTTTGTGTCAGTGATGAATGTGGTCTTGAAAAAGGGGGAACTTCCAGAATCTTGGAAGGAATCCATAATTGTTTTAGTCCCTAAACAGGATAAAGATTTAGACTTAATTAAAAATTATAGACCAATATCATTGCTGAACTGTGATTACAAAATATTTGCCACTATATTGGCAAATAGAATTAAGCAAGCTCTAGCACAGATCATTCATAAAGATCAGGTGGGGTTTCTCCCAGGAAGACAAGTAAATCAAAACATCAGACTGATATTGAACACCCTGGAAGTAGCAGAAAAAGACCCAAATAGAGATTTGGTGTTGTTCTTTATTGATGCAGAAAAAGCCTTTGACCATGTTAGATGGGATTATTTGGAAAAAGTGTTAGAAAAATTTGAAGTTGGCCACCAATTCAAAAGGGCAGTAGGGACTATATACACTAATCAAAGAGCAAGGTTAAACATCAATGGTCAACTATCAGATTACATCGACATACAAAAAGGGACCAGACAAGGTTGCCCGCTGTCCCCACTATTATTTATTATGGGTCTGGAAATCTTAAATGTCAGAACAAGAGAAGAGAAGGAAATTACGGGTTTAAAGATCAGTGGCCAAGAACTAAAAATTAGGGCTTATGCAGACAATATAGTCTGTATTCTAACTAACCCACTACAAAGTATTAAAAAAGTATTGGACATTATTCAAAGACATGGTGACATATCAGGATTTATTATAAACAAGGAAAAATCATAAGTTTTTAGTAAAAAATATAGATGCTAAAAGCTGTAAGAAACTGGACGCCGCAGCAGACTGTGAGGTGATTCCGAAAGTAAAATATTTAGGTATATGGGTCACAAACAAAAATATCAATTTATTCCAGGATAATTATGTCAAAGTATGGGAAGACATTAAAAAAGATCTTACTAGATGGCAAACAATCCCACTAACATGAATGGGCAGAATTGCAGTAATAAAAATGATGGTACTCCCCAAAATGCTATTCCTGTTTCAAAATATACCCATTATCAAAGGAATAAAATTTTTTGAGAAATGGAAAAGAAAGATTACAGATTTTATTTGGGCAGGAAAAAGAGCGAGGATAGCATACCGGAATTTAATTGACGATAAAGGAAGAGGGGGGCTAAGCTTACCCGATCTAAGGACCTATTACGAGGCTGCAGCGCTGTCCTGGATGAAAGAATGGATAAAATTAGAAAATAAGACCCTATTAAATTTGGAAGGATATGAATTAAGATTCGGCTGGCACGCATATGTATGGTACGATGGAGACAAATTAAATAAAGACTTTAATAAACATATAATTAGAGGGGGACTATTAGACATTTGGAAAAAATACAGAAAAGGTATGGAACCGAAAACACCTCTTTGGCTGAGGCCACTAGAAGCAGTTATAAGACCAGCCTTACGCGTAGAAACAAGAACATATAAAGAATAACTTATTAGAGAAAATGAAGAATGGAAATTAAAAGGGCGGGAAGAATTGGAGATTAATGATTGGTTTCGATATCACCAATTGCATGAAAGATATTAAAAAGATATGAGGGTTGGTTTCGCAACTAAAAAATCAGAAATGGAAAGAATATGGGAAAAGGGAAAAAAAGGGTTAATATCCAGATTATACAAATACATATTAAGTTATAATATGGAGGACAATACAGTCAAGACAGTAATGATATCCTGGGCCAAGGACCTAGGTAGGCCAATAGAATTGGGTAACTGGGAGTACCTATGGAACAAAGAATTCAAATTCACAATATCTGGATCAATTAGGGAGAATCAATATAAAATGTTTTGTAGATGCTATATCACCCCAGCAACATTAGCAAAAATAGATAAATCACAACAAGGTTTTTGCTGGAGGTGTAGAAAACAGAAAGGGACATTCATCCACATGTGGAGGACGTGTATGACCATACAGGCATTTTGGGACAAGGTAATTAAAGAGACTAATAAAATGCTACTTAATAAGATTTTAAAAAGCCCAGGATTGTGTCTATTAGGTCTACATAGAGAAAACAATAACCAAAAGGACCAAGAAATATACCAATATAGCTTTGCAGCAGCAAGATTGACCATAGCCAAAGACTGGAAAGGGGGAAAAGGTTTAACTAAAAAGGATTGGAGAGAAAGAATGTGGGAATATATGCTAATGGCCAAACTTACCAACAATATGAAGAACAAAAGTAATGAGGACTTTTTAGAAACATGGATCATAGAATCATAGAATCATAGAATAGTAGAGTT
The DNA here is from genome assembly GCF_035594765.1 of Anolis carolinensis. Taxonomy (NCBI): domain Eukaryota; kingdom Metazoa; phylum Chordata; class Lepidosauria; order Squamata; family Anolidae; genus Anolis; species Anolis carolinensis. Next base: position 239,400,143 of record NC_085842.1, read on the forward strand.
GGAAGAGACCACATGGGCCATCTAGTCCAACCCCCTGCTAAGAAGCAGGAAATCGCATTCAAAGCACCCCCGACAGATGGCCATCCAGCCTCTGCTTAAAAGCCTCCAAGGAAGGAGCCTCCACCACGGCCCCGGGGAGAGAGTTCCACTGTCGAACAGCTCTCACAGTGAGGAAGTTCTTCCTGATGTTCAGGTGGAATCTCCTTTCCTGTAGTTTGAAGCCATTGTTCCGTGTCCTAGTCTGCAGGGCAGCAGAAAACAAGCTTGCTCCCTCCTCCCTATGACTTCCCCTCACGTATTTGTACATGGCTATCATGTCTCCTCTCAGCCTTCTCTTCTGCAGGCTAAACATGTCTAGTTCTTTAAGCCGCTCCTCATAGGGCTTGTTCTCCAGACCCTTAATCATTTTAGTCGCCCTCCTCTGGACGCTTTCCAGCTTGTCAACATCTCCCTTCAACTGTGGTGCCCAAAATTGGACACAGTATTCCAGGTGTGGTCTGACCAAGGCAGAATAGAGGGGGAGCATAACTTCCCTGGATCTAGACGCTATTCCCCTATTGATGCAGGCCAGAATCCCGTTGGCTTTTTTAGCAGCCGCATCACATTGTTGGCTCATGTTTAACTTGTTGTCCACGAGGACTCCAAGGTCTTTTTCGCACACACTGCTGTCAAGCCAGGCGTCCCCCATTCTGTATCTTTGATTTCCATTTTTTCTGCCGAAGTGAAGTATCTTGCATTTGTCCCTGTTGAACTTCATTTTGTTAGTTTTGGCTCATCTCTCTAGTCTGTCAAGATCGTTTTGAATTCTGCTCCTGTCTTCTGGAGTGTTAGCTATCCCTCCCAGTTTGGTGTCGTCTGAAAACTTGATGATCGTGCCTTCTAACCCTTCGTCTAAGTCGTTAATAAAGATGTTGAACAGAACCGGGCCCAGGACAGAGCCCTGCGGCACTCCACTTGTCACTTCTTTCCATGATGAAGACGACGCATTGGTGAGCACCCTTTGGGTTCGTTCGCTTAGCCAATTACAGATCCACCTAACCGTAGTTTTGTCTAGCCCACATTTTACTAGTTTGTTTGCCAGAAGGTCGTGGGGGACTTTGTCGAAGGCCTTACTGAAATCCAGGTACGCTACATCCACAGCATTCCCTGTATCGACCCAACTCGTAACTCTATCGAAAAAAGAGATCAGATTAGTCTGGCATGACTTGTTTTTGGTAAATCCGTGTTGACTATTAGCAATGACCGCATTTGTTTCTAAGTGTTCGCAGACCACTTCCTTAATGATCTTTTCCAGAATTTTGCCTGGTATTGATGTGAGGCTGACCGGACGGTAATTGTTTGGGTCGTTCTTTTTTCCCTTCTTGAAGATAGGGACCACATTCGCCCTCCTCCAATCTGCTGGGACTTCTCCCGTTCTCCAAGAACTCTCGAAGATAATTGCCAGTGGTTCTGAAATAACTTCCGCTAGTTCCTTCAGTACTCTTGGGTGTAGCTGATCTGGCCCTGGGGACTTGAATTCGTTTAGAGAGGCCAAGTGTTCCTGGACAACTTGTTTCCCTATTTGGGGTTGGATTTCCCCCAATCCTTCGTCCATTCCGTGTTGCTGAGGTTGAAGATGGCTTTCTTTTTCTGAGAAGACCGAGGCAAAGAAGGCATTAAGTAGTTCTGCCTTTTCCCTGTCGCCATCACCCCATCTTCTCCTTGCAATGGCCCTATCGCCTCCTTTTTCTTCCTTTTTCTACCAACGTAAGCAAAAAAGCCTTTTTTGTTGTTTTTTATGTCCCTGGCAAGCCTGAGCTCATTTTGCGCTTTAGCCTTGCGAACCTTTTCCCTACAGGTGTTGGCTATACGTTTGAATTCTTCTTTGGTGATTTCTCCCCTTTTCCACTTCTTGTGCATGTCACTTTTGAGCTTTAGCTGAGTTAGAAGTTCTTTGGACATCCATTCTGGCTTCTTTGCACTTGTCTTATTTTTCTTCTTTGTTGGCACTGTTTGCATTTGCGCCTTGAGTATTTCACTTTTGAAAAACTCCCATCCATCCTTAACTCCCTTGTTTTTTAATATCGGTGTCCATGGAATGCCGCTCAGTAATTCCTTCATTTTTTGGAAGTCAGCTCTCTTAAAGTCCAGAATGCGTGTTTGACTTGTCTTAGTTTCAGCATTCCTTTGTATTGCAAACTGCAGGAGCACATGGTCACTTGCCCCTAAGGATCCAACCACTTCAACTGTATTGATCAGGTCTTCCACATTTGTTAAGATTAGATCAAGAGTTGCTGATCCCCTTGTTGCCTCTTCTACCTTCTGGACCATAAAATTATCTGCAAGGAAAGTGAGGAATTTGTTGGACTTTGTACTCTTGGCTGAGTTTGTTTTCCAGCAGATATCGGGATAATTGAAATCGCCCATGACTACTATATCTCTTCTTTGTGCCTGTTTGGTCAGCTGTTGACAGAAGGCTTCATCAAGTCCTTCATCCTGACTCGGAGGTCTGTAGTAAACACCCACGACAAGATCTTTTTGAGTCCCGGTTCCCTTGATTCTTATCCAGATGCTTTCAAGCTGGTTTCCCGGATTACAGTCTTGCATTTCTTCTGCAACGTAACTGTTTTTGACATATAAAGCTACTCCCCCTCCTCTCCCCTTTGTTCTATTTCTGTGAAAGAGGTTATAGCCCTCAATGGTTAAATTCCAGTGATGGGAGTCATCCCACCAGGTTTCAGTGATGCCTATGACATCGTATGTGTGGTGCTGTGCTAGGAGTTGGAGTTCGTCTTGCTTATTTCCCATGCTCCGAGCATTAGTGTAAAGACATGTAAGCCCCTGTGACCTCCCCTCGAACTGTTTATTTGGGATTATTGTGCTCTCTGTACTTGGTCCTTGCTGTGTTTGTGCAGCCCTCCGTTTAGCCTTTTGACGGTTCCCTGTGGTCGTGGGTAATATAGTGTTCGCCAGGCTGTTGTTCCCCTCCCCCAGTGGATCTAGTTTAAAGTGCGCCTGATGAGGTTTGTGAGTCTGTGTGCAAAAAGATGTTTTCCTACTTGTGTGAGATGCACCCCATCGCTTGCTAGTAGTCCATCCTCTTGGAAGAGTAGACCATGGTCAAGGAAGCCAAAATGCTCCTCTTAACACCATTTTCTGAGCCAGTTATTGACCTGTACTATTTTTCCGGCCCTTGTAGAGCCGTGTCCTACAACAGGGAGGAGGGATGAAAAGATCACATGTACATTATACAGTTTTAGCTTTGTTCCCAGAGCTCGAAAATCATTTGTGATCTTTTGAAAAGTATGCCTAGCGGTGTCATTGGTACCTACATGAATCAACATAAGGTGGGGAGGGTGATGGGGCTTTAGGAGCCTGCTGAGCCTCTGAGTGATATGGTGTATTTTTGCCCCCGGGAGGCAGCATGTTTCTCGAGCCATCCCATCCGGTCTGGAAATGATGGCTTCCGTTCCTCCAAGGAGGGAGTCACCTACTACCAAGACCTGTTTCCTTTGAGGATTGACAGGGTCCCTTTTGTGCAAGACAGTGTGTATGTCCCCTGAAGAGTGTTCCTGTTGAAGTGAATCATGTAGGTGTAAAGTGTTGTCCTCCTCCTCAACATCCCCAGTGCATTCATCAATGACAATCCATTGAGATACATCCGAGAGCCCATTACTCTCCCAAGGATGTTCCTGTTGCTCCTGGTCTATGATTGGGGATGGAGCATTTGGAAGCTGGCCATAGCATATCTGAATAAGGAGTCAGTAACATAGAGGAGTTCCATTAGGAATTTAGGGTTACTATTAACAAGGATAGATAAATTGGCTTAAAGGCTTCATAGTGCTTCAGGGTTGGAAGTCATGGTGAAGGGTGCACGGGTGTGGGGAAGGGGTTTTATTTTATGTGGGATAGGGGTTTTGGGTGCGTGCAGGGTTTGTTGTGTGTAATACGTTGTATGTTTTTGTTTTGTTTGAATGTTAGGGTAAACTCTTATATTTAATTTTTTTTAAAAAAATGAGTAGAAACCTGGATTGAGAGTGGTGGATGACATGTGGAAAGAGCAGTTCTATGTTTTGAGTAACAGATAATAATATGTACTGTGTTAGAATTGGCAGGCTGGTTGACTAATGTAGATATGCATGTAGATTTCAAAATGATTGTTATCTGACTATATCTGCGATAATGTGCTGTTTTGTTATGTAACGTTTCATTAATAAACTGTTTACCCACAAAAAAAAGTAGAATCTCACTTATCCAACATTCGCTTATCCAATGTTCTGGATTATCCAACGCAGTCTGCCTTTTAGTAATCAGTGTTTTTGTAGTCAGTGTTTTAAATTCATTCTGATATTTTGGTGGTAAATTCGTAAATACAGTAATTACTACATAGCATTACTATGCATGGAACTACTCTTTCTGTCAAATTTGTTGTATAACATTGTCACACCCAGGGGAACAGAGCACTAAGAACCGACACACGGAGGCCAAAAACTATCTAATATTTTTATTAAGGAAATATGTAAGAATAATAAAAACATGTAGGAAATATAGTCCAATATAAGACATTTCAGGGAATGTCAGAAATAGTCCAAAATTATATTGTCCAATATTTTATATTAGAGTCCAAAGTTGCGAATCCAAACCGAAACACACTCTATTTACAAGCAATAGAGTGGGGAAACGTCCAAATTCTCTCCAAAGTTCAAAGTAAGTCCACAACAAGAACTGAAAACAAGGCTTGATACTAGAAACAAGGTCCAAGGCTGGAAGCAAGGCAAGATAATTCTTGGATACTTGGCTAGACAAGGCAAGGCAAGGAACTGGAGTTGCGGACTTTGCGAAGTCCACACTTGGCTGGAACACGAAATCACTCTCGAAGTTGATCTGTTGACTCCGCACGGAATCCTTCGTGTCGGGCACTTTTAACTCAGTTTCATTTCTCTGCAAAGCAGGTGTCCTGAGCTTCCTTTCCCAAGGGAAAGGAGAGCGAAACACATCTCCTTCCAGATGCGTTTCTCCCTAGAGTTTCCCAGGGAAATATGGCTAATTAATGTCTTGTTTAGCTGCTAATCTCAAGCTTCTCCGAAACTGCTCTTTCTCACCCCGGCCCGCCGCATAGGACTGTTTCCTGGGAAAAGGAGGGGAGGCAGGGGAAAAGGCCTGTTCAAGGTCTTCCTTAATGGGCTCTCGGGTAGAATCATCAACAACAGGCATCTGGAAAGATTCCGGCTTCTTCTGAGCCGGCAAAAATCCCCTGTTTTCATCCTAATCAGCTACAATGGCGCTGGGATCAGAACTCCAAAGCCCATGAGACATCACAAACATGATGTTTTGGTGCTTAATTTGTATAATGATTACCTAATTTGATATTTAATTGGCTTTTCCTGAATCCCTTCTTATTATACAACATATTCACTTATCCAACATTCTGCTGGCCTGTTTATGTTGGATAAGTGAGACTCTACTGTATATTGATAATCTTATATTATCTGCTTAGAACTGGATTATATGAGGCCCCTTCTTCACAGCTGTATAAAATGCACACTGAAGTGGATTATATGGTAGTGTGGAGTCAAGATAATACAGTGCCAAGCAGATAATATAAGATTCTAAATGGGTTATATAGCTGTGTGGAAGGGCCTTGAGTCTACACTGCCATAAAATCCAGTGCAAATTAGATAATCTGTGGAAGAGGCCTAAGTGAGGCCTAACTCTGCCTGTCCCCTGGACTGAGTGGGTTGCTATGAGACCAAGTAGGTGGAGCTTAGCCTTCTAACTGGCAGCAATTGGATAAAAACAATTATTCCTCTCCCTCTAATTAGGATTTTATTTTTATTTTCTTTTTGATGTATCAACCTAGAGACGTGGATGATGGGTTGTGTTGTCAAATTTTGAGGTTGGGTGGCCTGTAGTTTTGTTGTTTTGTTAGTTGCCGGGATTCCATCACTCTTTTATATATATAGATCGGCTACCTACAGGTGGCTGACCCTATCGAATAAAGCAATTTTGATTGTAAGTGTGCCAAAAGGGCAATAACTATTAATTATATTTATTTATAATAATGACTGTGTAGTAGACATGGGCCCTAAATTTGTCTCATCCATTTGATTCGTGTTTCCATTTCGTACTGTCCATTCAGATGGCACGGAATGGGAAGGCCCCTCCTGGAACAAAAATTAACCCAATACGAAAGGCAGGTGGGAGCAGGTACCGGCTCCAAGCCTGCTTTTTGGATCAATGTAAGGCCAAATTGCTGGGGCCTGGCAGGGCCTGCAGCCGAGCACAGAGTAAGAAGCCCTGCAAGGCCCGGGTGCTTAGGCTCAAAGCCTGCACCGTAGGCCCAAAGCACTGGGGTGCCTGAAGCCAAGTGTTGAGTAAGGAATGCTCCTTACTCAGCACTCAGCTGCAGGCTCTGCAAGGCCCCAGCATGCAGCCCAAAGCCTGCATCCATATTACCGGGCGCTTTGGGCCTATGAGTGAAGCCCCCCCCCCCCAATAATGGGCTGAAAGAAAACTGAACTTTTGGCACCAAAGACAGAGAACAAATATCTGCCTTCCCGGATCAGGGCCCCCACCAAAAGCTGGGAGACAAAACAGATCAAGGTTTGCCCTAAATGCACATGACTACTGTGTAGTAATGCTGTAGAGTCAGTATGTTTTAGTAATTTGAATGTTGGGCTTTAACTTTGGTAACTAGGGCTTGAATCTCCACTGGGCCATAGAAACCCCCTGGGCACATTATATTATCTCAGTCTCAGAGAATGGCTTTGAAGAAATCCTGCTAAGTAAACTCCTTTGATGGGTTTGCCTTAGAGTAACCATAGGTTGGAAACAACTTGAAGGTACACAACATTAATACTTCAAAAATGATAAAAATTAAAAGAACGTATGGTATTTTCTGCCTCATTTATGTTAAATTACCCTTCTAGGTTTTAGGTGCTATGCACTTTGTGACAAGATGTGAATAGAACCTCTGAATGATAGGGAGAAAATGGATTCAAAATTTATTTGCATGAAATTCACCACCAGATTCAGAAACAAACACCTTGATGCCTTTCTTTTCAAAATTATCTTATGACTCCTATGAAAAACGATACTACATATCAGGATTCTTTGAATGAATCCAGAAGAATCTCTTTGTGTTTCTCTCTTCATGTTCTTAGCAATAATTTTCATGATCTAATACATAAGCATTCTGGTTTTAACTACATTACTATCATGAATATGCCATTGTTTGAACCCTAGATAATAGAAATCTTTCCTGTACTGTTTTCTTAACTACCCATATTTTGCTTTGAAAAATAATAAAAATAAATCCCCGCTCCTTAGATCCTTTACGATGATGGAAAAATGGCAGTTGAAGTGGATGGTCGAGCCACTCAGAAACTTATCACCAATTTGAAGCCTGAGACATCTTATTCATTTGTGCTAACCAATAGAGGGAACAGTGCTGGAGGTCTTCAACACCGTGTAACAGCAAAAACGGCACCAGATGTTCTGCGTACCCAACCCCTCTTCATTGATAAGACCAATCTTGACGGAATGATAACAGTGAAACTACCGGAAGTACCTGCAAACAAATCCATAAAGTAAGTTATAATGTATAACTCACTAATAGTTGAGGCAGTTTAATAACAGATAGACTAAGTGTTACGACAACATATGAGTTTCTATTTGAAGGTTAGAAGCAGAATTAAGATTGATATATGATTTGGGATTTGGGTGATTTTGATTAGTTCGTTCTTTGTTTAGTATTGTGCAGCACTGAATGTTTTCCGCAACTTGTGTAAACCGCCCTGAGTCCCCACAGGGAGATAGGGCGGGATATGAATAAATTATTATTATTATTATTATTATTATTATTATTATTATTATTATTATTTACTTCAATTAGCTTATAATAATTTCAATACAAGTTATCAAAACATTTGCTATTTCTTTAGCTATCCATTAGCTTTATCTTTTGCGTTTCCTCCCTAACAGTGCTCTAAATGGTACATATCAAGCTCCTAGATAGCCCTACAAATATGTACTATCTGGGCATAGACATACCTGATGCAAGATTACTATACTGTGTCCTTTTTAGCTAATTCACCTTACTGGCTAGTTGTAGTCTCAACACATCTGGAGAACACGAAATTGGGAAAATATTTATGCATATAGGTAACTATTAATATAAGTTCTATGGTCAGCTCCTAAATCAAATGCTATATTAAAGCAGAATATATGTGGGCAATTTTGCATCTACAACCCTTCTATGGGCCACAACCAATGGACATCAAAATTCCTTGTTTTCTCTTGGATTCTCATTCTAAGTCACATTGTCTCACTTCCTACCACCTTTTTGAAGGAGAAACATGAACAGAAGCAATTTAAAAGGTGACACAGGCTCTCAGGGAGATGGAGAAGTCACACAGATTTAGCAGGGTTTTGTTTTATTTTATTTTTTTGACAAATTTCACCCAGAAAAACATTTGAGAGGGCCAGATCACTTTGATGCATTGATAAAGAGGCTTCAAATGTGAGATCCAAAGGTACACTTTTCCCATCCCTGGAGTACAATGTATGGTACTATCAGTATGTGGAAGTTCCTTTGAACCTCCACATGCTAGTAACTTAGAACTCATTCAGAAGGGGAAAGGGTCTCTGGAAGCACTGAGAACTTTCAGTTATTTTTTATTTTATTTTACCTATTTCCAGGTTTACATCCAGATTCTTTATTGAAAAATCTAGGGTTTCCCTCACCCTATCCCCTTGTGTTTTTTTCTTCCCTGTTCTATTGGTCCTATGTCACATATGAACTTATGCAGCATTTCAAAATTGATTTTCATTAGGTTGCTGTGATTTTTTTGGGCTGTATTCCTCCCAAACAGAGGATTGCTCCAGGCAACAAAAGTCAGACTATCGCTATTCAGATACCCTTGCTGATTGACTTTGCAAATTTCATGGTTACTCAAATGCTAATTCAAGCTTGCTAATAGTGGTGTGTATTCGCATGGAATCACTGTTCGTTTTGTTTAGTTTTATTTGTTTTGTATCAGTTTTGTATTTGTCCCCATTTCTGAAAATGAGGCCCCTATACGAATAGAATTTTCATCTCGCTTATGAAAAAATGAAAATTTTTGGACCATTGGTGGTAACGGGAGAGCTTCCGAGGCTCACCCCCCGCTCGGTTTTTGGGCTAGAGGGGTGAAAATCTCCACACACAGAGGGCATTTTGGCCCCTTTTAGCCCACCGTTTGGGTCTTCCCCAGAGTACTATTATTATTAATAAAAATAATAATATTGTTATTAACACCCATTGGCACACATCAGCTGTCATGGGGAAGCAGACCTCTCTCAGACCCAGCTTAGGGTCCCAGAGTAACTATTGTTATTAATATTAATACAGTAGAGTCTCGCTTATCCAACGTAAACAGGCCGACAGAACGTTGGATAAGCGAATATGTTGGATAATAAGGAGAGATTAAGGAAAAGCCTATTAAACATCAAATTAGGTTATGATTTTACAAATTAAGCACCAAAACATCATGCTATACAACAAATTTTACAGAAAAAGTAGTTCAATACACAGTAATGCTATGTAGTAATTATTGTATTTAGGAATTTAGCACCAAAATATCATGATATATTGAAAACATTGACTACAAAAATGCATTGGATAATCCAGAACGTTGGATAAGTGAGTGTTGGATAATTGAGAGACTACTGTATTAATATTAACACCCATTGGTACACAGCAGCTGTCTTGGGGAAGCAGACCTCTCTCAGACTCAGCTTAGGGTCCCAGAGTAACTATTGTTATTAATATTAATATTCTTATTGACACCCATTGGAACACATCAGCTGTAATGGGAAAGGAGCCCTCTGTCAGTACCTACTTATTGTTACACAGCCGGAAACAAAAGGAAAATGAAAGCAAGCACGGTGATCGTGCAGCTTTCTCTTTTGTGTCGCCTTTTGTTTCATCCGAAAATGGCATCTTTCGTTCGTGCATACGAATGGACGATACTAAATGAAAAGACGAATGAAACAGATGAAAAAAAATACTGCGCACCTCACTACTTGCTAATTGCAACATTCACACTTGCTTTAAACAGACAAGGGTTCTTTCTCCCATCCTGAACATCCCACAGGTATACATTCCACTTGCCTCATTGCGAACAGTACCTTTGAAGATGTGAGCCACAGATGCAGGTAAAATGTTAGGAGAGAATGCTGCTAAAACATGGCCATACAGCCCAAAAAACTCATAGCAACCCTGTGATTCCAGCCATGAATGCCTTCAACAATACATTGATTCGCCACGCCACCCCTGCAAATGAAGAGGCCACACACATGATTGGATTAACTAAGGACAACTTTTATTATTGTTACCTAATTAATCCCAATCACTGAGCAGACTGTGAGCACATCTAATACATCTTGCCGTGAACTTGGCAATGAACTTGGTGAGGATACTCTTTCCAAATCATCAATTTCTGTTATCCAATTCCTGGGCCCCCTGTTAATGCCCGGCTCCCCCTTTATTTACATCATGTGGCCAATTTTCTGGCCTATCCAAATTGGCAGCTAGTCTATCAATACATTGATTTTCATTAGTTTCCCATTGAGGCAACTTTATTATTGTTCAGGAGTCAAAGTGCTGGGGGAAAATAATAATGTGCTAAAATGTTTTTGAAATATTGTACTAGATAGACATCAGGATCATTTTGTTTTGGTGTACACATTCCTCTTTTTTCTAGCTTCATCTCTGTTTAACCTGTGCTCTAGAAATAACTGTTTACTGATGACAGCCATCTTCACTCGTTGTAGGCTTAAACAAAACAGACAACCAAATAGAGATACCTTTCATTTCGGAAATACTTATATAATTTAAATTGACCTGAGAAGTAGAGATTATTTTATTGTTTGGTAGTGTAAATACTTTGGGATAGAAGATACCAAATCATTCATAAACATCATAACAGAGGCCAAAGTTATATACATATTTAGTGTAGCACAAATATATGCTAAAGAAGTTACATGGGATCTCAGAATTGAACAAGACCTTGATATTATAGCAATTATGGTCAGCTCCCCATCTATCCAATGCAAAATTAGAAAGAGGGCTTTGTGTGTGAAATTAATGGGCTCACTGCTGCTGACCACTCTTACCTTAACAAAATTAATTTCAACAGGGAGAATGTAAGGCAGAAAAAAATGAAATGCACAGATTCAGGATTAGTGACATCTGGCTTGGCCAACAGTATTTGTGAAAGGGATCTAGGAGTCTTAACAGACTATAATCTGAACCATGAGTCAACACTGTGATGAAGCAGCTAAAAAAGCCAGTGTGATTCTAGGCTACATCAATAGGTGTATAGTATCTATTCTTTAGTCAAACTTCACCTGAAATACTCAGTCCACTGCTGAGCACGGGAGTATATTGACAAGCTGGAATGTTTCCATAGGAAATTGAAGGTAAAAGGCCTAGAAACCATGTAACATGATGGGCAGCTTATGGAGCTGGGTATATTTCGCCTGGAGAATGGAAGGTAAAGAAGTGACATGTTTAAATCTTTGAAAGGATATCATGTTGAAGATGGACCGCACTTGATTTTTTTGTTGTTGTTCCAGAGTTAGGAGACACAGAGTAATAGATTCAAACTGTGGGAAAAGAGACTCCACCTAAACATTAGGAAGAGCTTCCTGATTGCAAGAGCTGTTTGTCAGTAGAAAATACTGCCTTAGAATGTGGTGGTCTTCTTCTTTGAAGGTTTTAAAACAGAGGGCCATCTGTCAGGAGTACTTTGATTGAGTATTCGTGCATGGCAAGGGGTTGCACTGGATGGCCCTTGTGTCCTCTTCCATGATTTTAAGTTCAATATATTCATCTTTGGGATGGGAGCAAGTGTCCTCATGTGCTCTAGATGACTGCTTCTTAAACCTTTGGTCCCAATCTCAAATGGGGTACACTTAGGTCAATGTTGAAGTCTTAAAAATAGCAATTGTAAAAGGTTTCTGGATGCAACCCAATTTCACAAATATGTTAGAAACTGTACAGTGTTTGTAGTAGACTCTGCAGAAAATGCTTCAGCTATATTTCACCAAAAGGAAAATCGGCCTGTTTAGCGGGACTTGCAAATGCTGATTTTTTCAGTGAATGTTTGATTTTTATATCTATTTTATATATCTGGGGTCACTTAAAACAGTCTCGGGTGGAAAGGGGTCACAAATAGAAGTTTAATAAGCCCTGGTCTAATGGTGCTATTTGCTTCTATGAGACTTATGGGGTTACTCAAATTTTCATTCTGATCAAAGATATCCCTCTTCCCACAAAAGAGTTAATTCTTTATTGGACATTTATCATTCAGAATATGGCCAAGTTTAATGGTCTGGCATGTAGTAAAGCATGTTCTCCTGTGTCTAGGATGCATGTATCAAGCCCTTTCCACCCTTGTAATGGGAAAAGAATATTTATTACCTGCTCAGACCATGAGGAATTCTTATCCTGCTTCCTCAGTCTCCTGCATAATTGTTCTGTTTCATTTCAATTCACCTGGGGAACAATATTCAAAACAAGTTGAAATGATCACTCTTCCACCACACACTTATGTGTACATATATTTGCTTTATGACAAATTTATTTCCTTAAACCTATTTTCTTAAAGTTCAGTTTGGCCTATATACCGTTTGTACAAATATATGTAGAATTAAAACATATTTTGGGCAACTGCTGCTTTATTGTATACGGTCTTGTAACACAAATGCTGCAAGGCTTAAAGCACCAATTTAATACTAGGGTTTGCTTGTTGCCAGTGAGATGTTCAAGTCATTTATTATTATTATTATTATTATTATTATTATTATTATTATTATTATTATTGCAATTAAGATGTGTCTCTGGTGATTTCCTATTTGCATATTGTCCTCTTTTTTGCATGTATAGTAGCTCCCATTATAATTTTGTTACTGTTTAGAATATTGTATGCAACCATGTATTATTTTATGCTGATACAAGGATTTCAATTAGTACTTAAACTTTGGGTTTTGTGTCAAGTGGAACCCAAAAGATCATTCAAATTTCAGATTATAGTGAATAATCTCTGTAAATGGGAATGGATGCAGTCAGGGAAGTATCATTCTCATATTCACTTTAATCTAGAATTTCAAAGTAAATAGGTCTCATTGACATGTATATATTGACATGTATGCAGTTTGAATTACAGTAGAGTCTCACTGATCCAACATAAACGGGTCTATTAAACATCAAATTAGGTTATGATTTTACAAATTAAGCACCAAAACATCATGTTATACAACAAATTTGACAGAAAAAGTAGTTCAATACACAGTAATGCTATGTAGTAATTACTGTATTTACGAATTTATCACCAAAATATCACAATGTTTTGAAATCATTGACTACAAAAATGCGTTGGATAATCCAGAACATTGGATAAGTGAGACTCTGCTGTACCACTTGAGTCATTTAAAGTCATATAGCTCTCTATATTTGATCATATCCAGCTTTGCAGTAGATATCCCAACCTCTACAAAATTTGACTACATGTGTTGTTGGCTGGATCTGTAATTACCAGGGCCATAGCCAGAAAATTTTTTTGGAGGGGGGGGGGGGGTTGAAACTTTTAGTTAGCGAATCATGAGGAATAGTTCCATAACACAATATAATTTAGAAATCAGGCTTCATCGATAAACTTCATTGGACAATGAAGACAGATAAACTTCAGTGGACACTCATGGGGATTTGGTTAACCAGTTTAAATTCATGAGTAAACCAGGTATTTTTTTAAACCTGAAAAATTTCGGAGGGGGGGTTGAACCCCTACTCCACCCTTGGCTACAGCCCTGGTAATTCCTCCAAACCCTTGATATCCACACAATCATTTAAAATTAATGGGAGAGAAACCAGTCATAAGCATGCCCTTTTATTAATATGTCTGCAAATATTTATAAAATAGGTTGAAAGTTTGGAGGAATTTGAATAGTTATGACAGAGACAGAAAAAATCTAATCCCTTATACATTTCTACAAACTTTTCTTACCTTTATCAAATGTTTCACACTTGGTTTTAGTGTTTGGTCATCCAGCACAATGGGCATACATCCAACTATGTTCCACACTTTCCTAGCCTGCATCTCCTTCTGTTGATCTTGCCTATGCCCTTCTTCTCATTTATGTAGAAATTCTATAGAAATTGACATTCTAAAGCAGATCCATGCCCTACTAAAGTCATATACTTTATTAACGGTACAGGCAGTCCCCGAGTTGCAAACAAGATCGGTTCTGCAGGTTTGTTCTTAAGTTGAATTTGTATGTAAGTCAGAATAGGTACATTTTAAGTCTAACTCGAGCCATATGTATGCATGCTTTGGATAGCATAGGGAAGGGTTAACACTCCTGTGGAATTTGTTTTGCTGTCTGTACCTGTGATAATTGGATTTTGAAAGTTTTGGCTTGTGGAAAAAAGGATTGGTGATAAAACTTCAATGGAGACACCTTTCCCCATGATAACTCTTTCAGGAGTGAATTTTCTTTCCTAGATCAGATTTCTCTCACTTTCACTTGTCTCACCCTCCCTTGGAACTATGAGCTGTTTGTAAGTCTGATGTTTGTAAGTTGAAGACTGCCTGTAGTTGGTTACAATAGCATATGACAAAGCTGTAAAACTAAGGTCAACTATATGCCATGGTTCAGCATCACCGTATTTGTTTTAATAGACAGAATAACAATAATTTAATATGTTCTCTCTTTTAAAAACACACATATCATGGACATTTAGAAATGGGATTCTATTTCCAAAAAAAAGGCAAGTTGTGATTCAACACTAAAAAGTGATTCTATAACAAATGGATTTGACAGCTTCTGTTCTCAGTTCTGGTACATGATTTACAAGGCTTCTTAAATGGCTCTGTGCAGGTTAAACAACAAAGATAGTACTAAAGAACTGACAGCATTGTGCCAATAGGGATTCAAAACGATGGACAATAAAGAGTTGCCAAGAAAGCATGAACACAGCAAAATCAATAAGTGTTATTGCTCAGGTTGCAGTTATTTTTGCTGTCTATAAGTTTCCCATGTGTGTGCCAAAGGAAATGAAGGAAAAGGAGCAGGTTGTTAAAATACTGTGGGGTTGCAACCTGGTGAGGTTCCTTAAATGGAAGCTCATTTTTTTCTGAATGAACAGTCTCAGGATAAGGTGACATGAATGTGTATACATGGTCAATCTTGAGTATTAACTGAGTGGAAGAATGAAAAATAAAATAATTGCCTTAATTAAGTAGATCCATGATTTTGAAGCAATAGGAAGAAGTATGAATATGTAAAGCAATGGGATGTTGTGGAAAAAAGCAATTACATAGAAAGATAGAAAAAATAGTAACATTAGCCCATGTACAGAAGATGGAGATGTTGGAGTTATGACTGAAGTAGCTCACTGAAAACTTGCATTAATAAGAACAGGAATAAGTGAAGTAATTTTTTACATGCCTCTAAACATCCATTTCCACTGAGAAAAGCAGGCTATCAAGAAGGCAGTCTCTCAGGAAACCAGGTTTGGTGTTTTAAAATCATTGCATTATATTATAACTACACTAAGCTTCTCCCTTTTTCAGAACCTAAATAGTAGGAATAGGGTGCTTGATATTGGCACTAAGTGGCAAAGGGGTTGCAGTCTTTTGCGATGAGTGTATATCAGATTGAACCTCAAACAGAATTGGGTTTATGAATCTCAATCTGAATTGGATTTATTCATACAGATTCTGAAGATGCTTATGTTGTAGATCAATTTTTTAGAAATGAACAAAATATGAATTGGTGAAATTCCAATTTGGTGAAATTTTGTATTTTACTCCCATTACAGGTTGAGCATCCCTTATTTGGAATTCCAAAATCTGAAAAAAAACAAATAATTATCCACATGTGTGGCTGAGATCACAACACTTTTGATTTTGTCTGGTTCAATGAAAAATTAAAATAGTCTTAAGAGTCTCTCATAGCCAACCTTCACTCATCCAACGTTCTGTATTATCCAACGGAGTCTGCCTTTCGCCCCAATCCATAGCTGTTTTCTAGCGGGCCAACACGCCCAACAACAACACAAATGCAGCCACACTCCCGAACAAGTGGCAGACTTGTTGTAAAATATGATGTTTTGGTGCTTAATTTGTAAAACCATAATGTAATTTGATGTTTAATAGGCTTTTCCTTAATCCGTCCTTATTATCCTACATTTTCGCTTATCCAACGTTCTGCCAGCCCGTTTATGTTGGATAAGCAAGACCCTACTGTATATGAAACAAATGAATTTTGTGTTGAGACTTTGTCTGATCTCCAACCTATCTCATTATGTATGTATATACAACAACTTTACAAAATCTCCAATACAGAGAAAGGATTCCCCAAAGTACAAAGGCAAGAGGCCACTACAAACAGAAATACAGTAGAGTCTCACTTCTCCAACATTCACTTATCCAACGTTCTGGATTAGACAACACATTTTTGTAGTCAATGTTTTCAATACATCGTGATATTTTGGTGCTAAATTCGTAAATACAGTAATTACTACTTAACATTACTGCATATTGAACTACTTTTTCTGCCAAATTTGTTGTATAACATGATATTTTGGTGCATAATTTGTAAAATCGTAACCTAATTAGATGTTTAATAGGTTTCTCCTTAATCTCTCCTTATTATCCAACATATTCGCTTATCCAACAATCTGCCGGCCCGTTTATGTTGGATAAGTGAGACTCTACTGTATAATCCAATAATATAAACTATAAGACAGTTTTTCATATATTTGCTATAATCATGGAACATTTAATGTGCAGACAAGGATTGTAGAGGTTCAAATTATACTAAATGATTTCAAATACATGTCTCTAACCCAAAATCATCCTTATATAGGAAAGGTGAGAATTCCTAAAGCAGAATTTTGGATTCAAAAAGGATTTACAAACTTGGACATATAGGTTTGAATGTACAGTCTTCTATGTGGAACATGAACTTTGTATGTCATTGGACTCACAAATCTTGAGTACAAGAGCTATGCTTTCTATGAACATGTGTATTTGTAACAAATTGATTATATGCTTTAGGAATCTGCTTTAGGAATCTGCACATTAAATGCACATTAGTCTGCACATTAAATGTTCCATGACTATAGCATATATATGAAAAACTGTCTTATAGTTTATATTATTGGATTATATTTCTGTTTGTAGTGGCCTCTTGCCTTTGTTACAAAATCTCCCCCACAAAAAAAATTAAAAACACTTCTGGTTCCAAGCATTCTAGATAAGGATATTCAAGCTGTAATAGATTTCCTAATGTTCTCTGATCCCAATACCATGGGATAAGTTTGTTGAAGAAACATGTTGCAAGACCTTTTGCTTTTTTCCTAGTTCTTGTTAAGTATAAGCTTTTTAAAAGTTTGGTTTGTTTGTTTGTTTTATATAGTAATGATAAATGGTCATTTTATCCTCAGAATGATTTCTTTAAAATTAAATAAATACCAGTATAACCTAATTGTGTCATCAACTCATATCTGGCTGGCTGAACTATTTACACCAATGACAAATCATACTACTTATCCTGTCACATGTGAAATATCTTGTCAATATTTACACACTATAAATATTATATCTCAGACTACAGTGTAATATAGCAAAATGCAAGCATTTGTATTCATGCATGAAGTTTGTAATCATGCATTAAATGATACTGTGGCTGGCTTGATTCCTCCGATAGAAATCATAGAATTATAGAACTGGAAGAGATCCCAAGGGCCATTCAGGAAAACGATCAAAGCACTCACAACAGATGGCCATCTAAGCCCTTGTTTAAAAACCTCTAGAGAAATAAACTTCTCCACACACTGAAGCAGCCTAATCCACTGTCCAACAGGTCTTACCATCAGGAAGTTCTTCCTAAAGTTTAGGTGAAATATCTTTTCCTGCAATTTCCAATCCATTACTTTGTATCCAAGTTTCCAGAACAATAGAAAACAAACCTACCCCCCTCCCCTCAATTTGACAACCATTCAAATATTTAAACATGGCTGTCATGTCCCTCTCATCTTTCTTTTCCTCAAGTTAAGCATACCTAGCTTCCTAAGCTGCTCCACATAGGGCTTGGCTTCCAGACCTTTGATCATTTTGGTCAGCCTTCTCTGGACAAATCAAATGCTTTGATATTAGAAATAGAATTAGAACCATCTCTCTTGACCAACTAGCAACAAGATACCCTGCTACAACTTAGAACCATAACTTTGATTATACTCTAGAGCCTAATTGTTTTCACAGTCAACTCTTAAGGCCAAACTCTTAAGAATTTATTTTTTAAACCAATTTGCCATAAGCATTTGGCAGACATCTTTCTGCACTGATGATTTGATATTTTCACACAGAAGAGCAAGCCCTTGTCCCTTCAGCAATGACATTTTGCGAGGACATTCTGCAAATGTCATTTTGAATGTGTGAATGTGATAAATCTATGTGGATGTGATGAGTGGAAGAGCAGAGAGCAGTGTTGGTTTTTGGTTACAATAGGAGCATTGTTTTTGTTTTTCTGTGCACAAAATGTTAACATTGTTTTTGATAACTGGAGAAATGTAGTGTGTGTATTCTTTAGAATAAAATGTTTGAATTTATTTTTACTTGAAATTTTAAAATCTGTCCAAAGCCTGACATCATCAGAAGAGGTCCTGTTACATATCCTCCCACCTCATGAGTGTAGACTAGTTGACGCACGTGACAGCGCATTCTCTATAACATTATGGCAACTGTGAAACTCCCTCCCAAGAGAGGTCAAACTGACTTCAACCTTTTTGAATTCCTGGCAGGCAGTGAAGACTTTGCCAGTTGTATTGACTTCTAGATCTTAAAATGAGGCCCATCTGTTCAGGCTGTTTTAAAAACTCCTTTAAGAGCTCTTTTTAAAGAGATGCCATGACTCTTTTAACTGAGTTTTAGTTATTAATATACGTTTTAATAGTGGTTATATCTACTGTACATCACCTTGTGTGTCCTTGTAGGTCTAGGGATGCTAAATGTTTCCCAGTTCAGTGACATCACCCCCGTGGATTAATGGAGGCATTGCCTGTCCATGCCCAATTCCTGACATTCTGCTATCTTATTTAAGTACATAGGGATAATTGTCTAAAATGGGGTGCCCTTTAATATCTATCTCAATTTTTCTACAGTAAGATTAGGGCAACAAGAGGCCATCTGCCATTTTCAGGAATTCTTCAGATTCTCTACATCTCTAGGAATGGACAATGATAATAGGCCCTTTTCCCCTACCACACACATTTATTTTATTCCAGATAACCTATCCAAAAATCCTAATTTAATTTTAACATTTTATTCATATGTACTACATAACCAGCATAGTATAGTTTGAGCATTGAATTATGACCTTGGAGACCAGGATATGAATCCCCACTTGGCCATGGAAACCCACTGGATGACCTTGGACAAGTCACGTTTTCTTGGAGGAACATAAAGGCAAAACTCCTAGTGAACAAATACTGTCAAGAAAATCCTATAATAAATTTCCTTAGCGTTGCTATAAATTAGAAACAACACGAAGACATATTTTTATTTTTATTTTAAATCCCATGGTAGAAGTTAAAAGACTCCTCCACCCACATCTGTCTATCATGGTCTAATATGGGACTATTTATACTTAAGTTGGAAGCAAAAGAATAATGATCTTAAATTGCATGTTGAAGATTGCACTGTCTCTCCCACTATCCACATCTGTCTTTTAAGAGGTAGATCAGTCTTAGAAGTATCATCATAAGCCAGGATGCAGGAGGTAATACTCTTCTCGTCCGATGATCCAAATTTTTAGAATTTAGTGGCACCTTTTTCTTTTATTTTGTAAAGATAAAACTTTAGGCAAGAATAAAAATAGTTAAACCAAGGTTTTCTCTGTAGTAATACTGCTATGTACTTTAGGGTCATATGCACCATGTGAGCTAGATAGGGAACTGTATGATCTCTCCACTGTTAGTAATGTTTTATTTCATATTATTTTACTTAGATTAATGTATACATTTTGATATGTTTTATTTATAGGTATTTCTGTAATGGCATCAAATTGTAGTTGTATGTTAGCCACTCTGAGTCCCTCAATGAGGGAAGGAGGGTGGGATGTAAAACAAAGTAAAGAAATAAATCGTAAAAGAGATCTCATGTTGTAATACACATTGGATCATATCCTACAGACATTACTATTCCTTGCAATGATGGGTGAAATGATTTTAGCTTGAAACCTGCTGCCACTTCCATTGGACACAGTAATGAAAACCTAGCAATAAGAGATGTATAGCTTGTGCAATGACCATGGAACAGCTTTAGACTATGATTTTTGGATGGCATGATTTGTGTATCTGTAGGCATTGAACAAGTGCCTGTGTAAGTTGCCTTGAGTACCTTCCGTGGTGGAGAAAGGCGGGGTACAAATGGGGTAAATAAATAATAAAATAATAGTAAGTCCTGAGCAGGCCCAGAGATGAAATATTAGCTTAATACTAAACAGTGCAGGAAACAGAATATTCTATTAAAATGTTAGAATTGATTTCCTTGTGTGTGTTCCTCTACTGATGCTTAATTTTTTTTAACTTCCATTTTTACCTTATTTAGTTTTTTGTTAAGAAATAGAAATTTTGCTTATTATATTACAATAAACACCCTTATGTTTAGTAGAACTGACTACTCAATGGGGGAGGGTCTCCATATATTTGGGAGTTTATTAAAAGCAACTTTTTGCATAATTGGTTCACTTCAAACATGGGCAGCAGCATAACAGCTACCAAAGTAACAGAAGTTACTGTAGATATAATTAATGTTTTAGATTAATATAGATGAGGTCATTTACGTTATTCAGTGGTTTAATGAAGCTGAATGAATCTTTCCACAGTTTCTAGAATTGTTTATTGTTCTGTTAGATGGGCAGTACTGTAATGCCTTCTTTGCCCCTTTCTTATTTAAGCATTTTAACACCCCTCATTCTTGTTATATTTTGGATAGAGCTCTACTAGGGCCAGACATTTCTAGCTTCTGAACTTTACCTGTTTTCCTTCATTTTGGAAACACATGAGAACGGTAAAAAAAAACTTGAAAAACAAGCAACATATGTGCAACTTGAATTGCTTTGGAAATTTATCTGATCCCTACCTCCCTCCCCTTTTTTTATTTGAGAAAAGTTTGCACATGCATGTAGATTTTGTATGTGAAATGTTCTGGTACATATTAAAGATATTAGCATAACTATTAACTTGTGGATTTTTTTATTGAGCCAAGTCTAATTACTCCGTTTTGTTTAATACGGTATTTTCAATTTTAAGAATCAATCTTTTGAAAGTAGTATTGGTAAAGTCAACACATAGCAAAATGGCCATTGCCTATTGTTGATCTTCAAGATCTACTCCTTGGAATGGAAATTTACTCCTTATCATGGGGAAAAGATGTCTCCACTGAAGCTTTCTCACCAATCCTTGTTTCCATAACAAGCCACATTTTTCAAAATCCAATTCTCACAGGGACAGAAAGTGAGGGGAAATCTTCGAAACAGGGGTACTGTTCCGTCCCCCAGGACGATGGTTTGCCTTACCTATTGGTCGTTTGTTTGTTTTCCCTCCTTTGCATCTTGTTTCAGCCTCTGGCTGCAAAGCCCAGGAAAAGTGGCTTGGAATCTGCAAAAGCTGGCTGCAGTTTTCTTTGCAGTGATTGGTCAAAGAGTGCAACATCTTAGGACCGCCCTTTTTACCAGGGTCTAGTCTCCATTTTGGAGCTTCATTCTGGCTATAGTTTTCCAACGTGCTGGAGCTGTGCAAGGCTAACTGGGACAAATCATCCTCAAAACCAGGCCAATCTAAGCCTATCCAAATTAGATAAGTATTGAATTATATTGATCTGGAATAGGAAATCTAGTTAGAGGAGCAAAGTTATTCCATCGCTTCTAGAACTAATCTTTGCTGTAAAGATAGGGAAGGAAAGAGTTTCTCCTTCTAATATAGGCAGCGTGATTAGGGTATAGTGGTTTTATAATCACTTTTGCCTTCTGGAACCAGGGATAATTCTGCAACTAAAACCTATGGAAATTTGTTTCATTTTCTGCAACTTTAAGATCTGTGCCAGGTTTACAACCTTGTATGAATAAACATCCTTTTTTGAAGTTATCCAGACTCAGTCGTTCAATATCTATAGGACAGCTTATAGGGATTTGCAGTTCGCCCGGATAAAGGACAGCACGTTTCAGTTTTATAGTTTTTTATTGTCCGGCGGACGGCACAGTTTTGAGGTAGATCAGCGGTTTTTCCGCTTGAGCTAGCTTGCACGGCTTATAGTTTTTTATAGTTTAGGAAGTTTAGTTTAGGCCGCGGCTTTTCCGCCTGAGCTCAGTCTGCATACCTAAAGACTCTACCAGCGTCTGAGGCAGTGGAGCCCGCTCTCAGACCTGAAGGAGTCAAATAGTGGGGCTCTATTTCCTTGCTATTTGGCTCGCGTGTGCGCACGTGGCCCAGTGGCTTTCTGGGTTTGCACAGGCTGTGCAGTTCCCAGCAACGTCCAGGGTTCCCTCGGCGGTAGACCTCGAGCCGCGGAGCACCAGCGACAGTTCTTTGGCTGGCTCTGAGGCGTGAAGCCCACCAGAACCAGGCTAGAACCTGGACAGGCCTGGCAACGCTGCTGCGAGTTCGACCGGAGCACTCGGCCGGCTTCGACCTGCCTCATCGTCCTGCGGTGGTGACCTGCCTCATCGTCCTGCGGTGGTGACCTGCCTCATCGCCTGGCGGTGGTGACCTGCCTCATCGTCCTGCGGTGGTGACCTGCCTCATCGTCCTGCGGTGGTGACCTGCCTCATCGCCTGGCGGTGGTGACCTGCCTCATCGTCCTGCGGTGGTGACCTGCCTCATCGTCCTGCGGTGGTGACCTGCCTCATTGACCTGCGGTGGTGACCTCCCTTCACAGCGGGGAGGAGGCGTCTCTTCTCTCCTCCTTTCCAAAGCCAGCCTCGGTGCTCCTTCGGCGGCAGGCCTCGAGCCGCGGAGCACAAGGTGCTTGAAAATTTGGCGAAGTCGCCATTTTGGCAGTTTACGTCACTCGGGCAAGGGAGGTATCAAGTGGCAAGTTGCTGTCAGTTGGCATTTTGCAGCTTGCCTACCAAAGTTTGGCGCCAAAGGTCACAATCTTTGTAAAGTATAGTTACTTAGTGATATATATTGCTATGGTTAAGCGCTGTGAATTGTATTATATATTGAATTTGCTTTTATTGTAAATTTACTTGCAGGTATATTGCATTTGCCTTTGTTGTAAATTTACTTGCTACTAAGAATATATAATGTCTATGCAATTTCAAGATGATACAGATGGTATATCTCCTCCTGAGGCTGAAAGTAGGAATGAAAGGCCCCAAAGGATAAAGCACCCTTCAGCCAAAATGCTAGCCCATCTAATAGACGAAAAGGAGTTCCTCCATGTGAGGTTAGGTTCGGCATGGGAGCGCATCACAACATTGATGGGCAGAATAGAGAGCTTGGGTATTACAAGGGTGCCATCCATATTACAGACAGACCTCGAAGAGACCTTCGGTCTTTGGAGGGGTTTAGTGTCTAAGATAGTCCAGGTCCTCGAGCGCATTAACGCCAAGGATTCAGAGTTAGAAATAGTGAGTGTTTTAGCTGACACTAATGAGAAAGAAAATAGGGTGAGGGCAATCCTAGCTTCCTTATGCAGCCATGAGACCAATCTTTTAAAATCACCTGCTGTGGCACTTAGTCTTAAGTCCAACCGGTCTAGCCAGGTATCTAAACTAAGGGAGCGTGCATCGTCTAAACACAGCCACTCTAGCAAGTCTTCTGCTGCTGGGAGTGCCATCTCTTCCCTAGCTGCCTTGCACATTAAGGAGGCTGCACGTCTGGAGCTACAGAGCAAGGTTGCGGAGGCGGAAGCTGATGCAAAAGCAGCTGACCACACTTTCCACCTTAAAGAGGAGGAACAGCGACTCCAAATAGAACAGGCCCAAAGGCAATGTGAAATAGAAATGCTTAGAATAAGGATGGATGCTACTGCCAAAAAGGTAAAAGCTGAGACTTTGGCCAAAGTCCTAAGTGGGCAACTCACAGAAGAAAATGTAAGTCAGTTGCCAATGCAGGACCCTTCCTCCAAGGTGCTTGTGCACCTTAATAGTTTAAACAGCCAGCTTTCTGACGAGGAACATGAAGACTTCTCTCTTCGGTCAGAACAGGGCCCTAAAGTTGCCTTCGGGTTGCCTAAAGTTCAGAGCATCATAGCGGGGAGCTCGTCTTTGCTCAGGTTGCCTGTGCCTCCTACTAAGATTCCTGAACAGTCAGCCAAACCATCAAAGCCTACCACCAATTGGGCCCTACAAGCAAGTCCAAAGGGAACCATCGGTCCATCTACAGACGATGTCATCCCTCCAAAAGACCAAAGGTCGACGCAAGGAGTATGGTGGGATTTCTCCCCACAGCAGCCAACGCCACACTTGTTCCCGTCGACGCCAGAATCCCAACTCGTCTCGATCCTTAGAAGTCCCAAAAGAAACCTCAAAGACAAGGGAGTTGAAAAGTTTTCAGACAAGCCTGAAGAGTTCCTTCTCTGGAAGGTTACCTTCAAGAGGGCAATTAGAGACTTAAAGTTGTTGCCTGAAGAAGAGCTGACCCTGCTAGGCGCCTGGTTGGGTCCAGCATCATCTTCTCAAGTTAAGAGAATATATTCAGCCCACGTAGCTGATCCCAACAAAGCCTTGGAAAAGGCCTGGGACAGATTAGACCAGCGGTATGGAGCTAGCACGGAGATTGAAGCATCTCTAATGGACAAGCTGCAAAGGTTCCCAACCTTAAAGCTCAAGGACTGCAAGCTCTTGTGGGACCTCAGTGATCTTCTTGCAGAGTTAGAGTCGGCCAAGGAGAATCCAGAGTTGCCTGGACTGCAGTGCCTCGATCAGCATCTGTCCCAGCGGCAGATTCTGGACAAACTTCCCTTTGCCCTGCAGGAAGACTGGGGGAAACAGGTTTTTAACTACAAGGAGGCCCATTCTCAGGCGTACCCACCGTTTTCCCATCTGGTCCAGTTCATCACCAGAGCGGCCAGGGAAAGGAATGATCCACAGACGGGCCTGCCCACCTTATATCAAGGGATCCATACAGGGAAGGCGCCTGAAGTGGACAAGAAACCACCTAGAGAGGCCAATAGACCTGTCAGCGTAAAGGCAGTCGAAACTCAACACAAGACTGACAAAACCAGGTCAGAAGTAAAAGAGTTGCTTTGCCCTATTCACCAAAAGCCTCACTGCTTGGCCAACTGCAGGGAGTTTAGTAGGAAGACATACAAAGAAAGACAACAGCTAGTTCAAAAGCAGGGAATCTGCTTTAGATGCTGTGGAGCAACTCCACACTTTGCGTCCAACTGCAAAGAAAACGTCAAGTGTGAGAAATGCAACAGCCTCAAGCATTGCACCGCAATGCACAACTCCAGTGTCATCTCCCACCCCAAAGGGAACGTTTCACCAAAAGAAAAGTCAGCAGTCGAAGACACCGACAAGCCAGTCGTACCAGAGATGCAGGTGGAAGTTTCAGCAGTCGCCTGTACAGAGCTGTGTTCTGACTCGCACCAGTACAGAGTTTGTCATCCTATCTGCCTAGCGGATGTATATCCAGCCAAGAGCCCTTGGCTTAGAAAGAGACTCTATGTGGCCCTGGATTCACAGAGCGACGCCTCCCTGGCTACTCCAGAGTTCTTCCGCATGTTTGACCTTAAAACCAAGATGGTTGACTACACTATGACTACGTGTGCAGGAAAAAAGAAGTTGCAGGGTCGCATAGCATCCGGCTTTGTTGTTTCCTCTTGCGACCAGAAGAGGCAGTTCAAGTTGCCAGACCTGATTGAGTGTTCCTCCATCCCTCGGAACAAAAAACAAATTGTAACTAGAGAAGTTGTGGAGGCTCATCCACATTTGCGACGGTTAAAGAATGCTATACCAGCCTTTCGGCCAGATGTGGACATTGCCCTTTTGCTTGGCTCGGACTGCCCGAGCTTGTTCTGTGTGAACGACCAAGTTAAAGGACCTCCAGGTGCACCTATCGCACAACAATTGCCATTAGGCTGGACAGTCATAGGCCCAGTGTGCATAAACAAGATGCACCCACCATCGTCGTTGGACTCCAATCAAGCACAGGTGCTTAAAGGTGGACGTCCTACACTTGTGCGCAGTTGCCTAAGTCACATCTCAGTCTACTGCCAAGCAATAACTCCAGAGTATTCCTCCATCTTCAAAGTCTCTGAGAGAGACGAAGCCACAGCGCTCTCGAAAGATGAGCAAAGGTTTTCGGACATTATGAATGCTCAAGTCTCACGAAGTGCAGAGGTGAAAGCCTGCAAATCAACCACAGAAATCAAGATGGGCCAAAGATCTTGCCTGGAACCACACCGTTTTGAATGTTTTTCGGAGTGGCACAGTCTTCTTAGAGCAGTAGCTAGGCTTATACATCGTTTAGCTTGCAAAGATAGTGAGCCTTTACAGGTCCAGGATATGATAAAGGCTAAGAGCGTCATATTCAAGTCAGTACAGAGATCTGCTTTCAAGCAGGAAATAGCTAGGCTAGAGCAAGGGCTCAACATCCCTAATCAAAGTCTTCTAAATGAGTTAAACCCATTTCTAGACAAGGAGGGTATTTTGAGAGTTGGAGGAAGGTTAGCCAAAGCTAAACTCAAGGCGTGCATAAAAAACCCCATCATCATACCCCCTAATAGTCACACTGCATTGCTGCTCGTTCGGCATCACCATGAAAGGATCCATCATCAGGGTAGAACTCTAACTGAGGCAGCCCTTAGAAATGAAGGTCTGTGGGTAGTTAATGCCAAAAGGTTGGTCAACAGTTGTATTTTCAAATGTGTTAAATGCAGGCGCCTTAGGCGAAACTGTCAAAGTCAGTTGATGGCAGAACTACCTCAGGATAGGACTTTGACAGACCCACCCTTTTCCCATGTGGGAATCGATGTGTTTGGTCCTTGGGAGGTTGTCACTAGGAAAACCAGGGGTGGTGTTGTAAATAACAAGAGGTGGGCAGTTTTGTTTACTTGTTTAGTAATACGAGCTGTCCATATAGAAGTCATAGAAGGGATGGACACTTCATCATTTTTAAACGCATTAAAAAGGTTCATAGCCCTCAGAGGGCCAATTAAGTCAATTCGGTCGGACTGTGGCACCAATTTTGTAGGTGCGACCAAAGAACTCAATTGTGTGTCTAGGTTTGGGAGAGACCCAAAGGTTCAGAACTTTACGAATACTGAACAAATTATGTGGACTTTCAATGTTCCTCACGCCTCCCATATGGGTGGTGTTTGGGAGAGGATGATTGGTATTAGTCGCAAAATCCTTAATGCCATGTTTTTGAGTCATAGGTCATTGACGCATGATGTTTTGGTGACACTTATGGCGGAAGTTACCGCAATTATCAACAACCGGCCGCTGGTTCCCCTTACCAGTGACCCTGAGAACTTACAACCACTGACTCCTGCACTTATTTTGACACAAAAGGTGCCAGGATGGAAGGACGTCATGTTGCCAGTTCCGGACGGAACTCACCGTGCCCTGTGGAAACAGGTGCAGTCCTTGGCCAACCACTTTTGGAAAAGGTGGAAAGCCGAGTACTTAAGCCAGCTTCAAGCTAGAAGAATCTGGCAAAGCCCACAGGACAACATTGAGGTTAACAACGTTGTGTTGTTAAAGGACAAAGACTTGCCCCGCCATGCATGGCCCATGGGCATTGTATTAAAGACCTTTCCTTGCCCGGATGGTAAGGTCAGGAAAGTTCAATTAAAGACTTGCAACAGAGGCAAAGTGTCCATTTTGGACAGACCGATTAGTGACCTCGTGTTGCTTATTGGAGATGTTTAAAGTTCTAGTGTTTGTATTGTTGTGTATACAAAGGTGTTTGTATGTTTTTGATTGGTAAATTCCCACATCCTGGGAATTTAGCGGGGAGTGTTCCGTCCCCCAGGACGATGGTTTGCCTTACCTATTGGTCGTTTGTTTGTTTTCCCTCCTTTGCATCTTGTTTCAGCCTCTGGCTGCAAAGCCCAGGAAAAGTGGCTTGGAATCTGCAAAAGCTGGCTGCAGTTTTCTTTGCAGTGATTGGTCAAAGAGTGCAACATCTTAGGACCGCCCTTTTTACCAGGGTCTAGTCTCCATTTTGGAGCTTCATTCTGGCTATAGTTTTCCAACGTGCTGGAGCTGTGCAAGGCTAACTGGGACAAATCATCCTCAAAACCAGGCCAATCTAAGCCTATCCAAATTAGATAAGTATTGAATTATATTGATCTGGAATAGGAAATCTAGTTAGAGGAGCAAAGTTATTCCATCGCTTCTAGAACTAATCTTTGCTGTAAAGATAGGGAAGGAAAGAGTTTCTCCTTCTAATATAGGCAGCGTGATTAGGGTATAGTGGTTTTATAATCACTTTTGCCTTCTGGAACCAGGGATAATTCTGCAACTAAAACCTATGGAAATTTGTTTCATTTTCTGCAACTTTAAGATCTGTGCCAGGTTTACAACCTTGTATGAATAAACATCCTTTTTTGAAGTTATCCAGACTCAGTCGTTCAATATCTATAGGACAGCTTATAGGGATTTGCAGTTCGCCCGGATAAAGGACAGCACGTTTCAGTTTTATAGTTTTTTATTGTCCGGCGGACGGCACAGGTACAGACCGCAAAACAAACACCATGGGGGTGTTAACCCTTCCCTATTCTATCCAAAGCTGAAGAATATATATTTGACTGGAGCTACACTTAAAAATGTACCTATTCCAACTTACAAACAAAATCAACCAAAAGCACCTATATTGTTTGCAACTTGGGGACTGCCTATAAATGCTTATGTACAACTTCATTTATTGAACAAAGAAAACTTACATTTTTTTACAAATGTACAACTTCATTTATTGAACAAAGAAAACTTACATTTTTTTTTTTACAAATGCAAATGGGTCAGCAAATAACTAAACGTTGCTGCTTTGGCCAATTTCCTCTTTACACAGGACAAGCAACTATCGTAAGGCAAAATTGGAGGCTGATATTTCACCCTAGAATTTGCTTGAGATGAAATTCCATCATAACATGCAAACATTCACAGCCACAATAAGCACTTAATAGGGATGTATGTCACTATTAACAAACATTTAATAGTTTTGTTTCTGCTGTGGAAAAGGCTTCAAAAACCACTTTGAAGACTATTCCTAATATTTAACTTATTCAGAACTTTATTCTGTGCAAACTTTGCATGTATTTAATTTCTACACACAAAAAATGCCTTTTCCTGCACAGGAAATAATATTGCTATGTAGAAATATTTTCTATGCAGAAAAAGCTGTTTCCTATTTAGAAAATACTATTTTTAGAGAAGATCACATGTGAATTTTTTCTCAGATAATGCTGTTTTCAGTGAAGATCAAAAGTGAATCACAGCAGTTTTGCACATGAAACAGCTTTTTAGCTACAGAAAATAGTATTTCTGGAGATTTTCCCTTCCCGTAATCCATCTCTACTGAAACCATTCATGGAAGAAGATACTAACATTTCTATTGGTCTATTTTAGTTTAAGTTCCTGTGTATTGTAGTCATTTTCTTTTTCTTTTTGATCCATTTTATTATCTAATATTTATTTTTTTAATTACTCTCTCTGTCATTTAATTGTATTTGATTAAAAACAAATAGTACTTTCAGGATATTAACTTTTGTTTCTGGTTGGTTGGATTTATTAGTAGCAACTCTTAAGTGTTTTGTGTGAAAGTTTTTCTCTAAAAGTAATATTACATTTCCATATAAATGTTTATATTTAAATGAATTTATCTTTGGTAATTTCCCATACATTGTGATTCTTTGCCACCTTGAGTCTTGTAAGAATACAGAATTGGAAATTTACTGGATAGGTGGATAAATATAAATAGAATTGTGGATTGACATCATTTGGAAATTTACGATTCTTGAAAATTCAGATAAAATTTGAATACACAAGTTTTTCATAGTGTTGGTTTCTGAACCATTTGCTTAGATATTATTGCCTGTAGGATGAAGTTGTGAATTGAATCCATACCAACACATCATTCTCTTTATGTATACCTCATTATGTCTTTTGTTTCCTTTGCAGAGGTTACTATATAGTAATTGTGCCTTTGATAAAGAAGTCTGATGGGAAATTCATGAAACCACGAGAGAGCCCAGATGAGATGGAATTAGATGAGGTATCATGTATTTGCTTTAGCTTTCTTTCCCATTGCAAAAATGTTTGTGATAAAAGCAATCTTAATTATTGTGTCTAATTAATGTCAGCAAGTTTGCATTTTTTCGTTTGGATACCTTATCATTTTTGTATTGTAGGTGGCCTCTGGGGCTAGAAACAAAAAGCCAATTAGTTAAATTAAAAGACATTAAGTTGCAATGAGGCACACAAACTGACTGATCTTTGTTGGCATTAATATTTTATTCTTGCCGATTGTAAGGATAATGCAGAAGGTGAAATGAGTTGTCAGCAAAAGTATAATCACCATTGATATGAACTCTAGTAAAGGTCTGGTTCATTAAAAGGGTGTTTGCTAAAGCTGAATCAAATGCTAAATTGCAATTTGCTCTGCAGTTTAACATTTGACCTCACTCTCAGTCTCTTTACCTGCTTCTTCTATGCAAAAATACTTCTAATTAGAACATATTTCTTCTGTCTCTCAGACTCTCATCTTCTACATTCTAAAATTAAGCATAACATAAGGAGAGAAATGCTTTCCGTATTTGAAAAAAAATCACAAAAATGTATTGAGTACTTAACATATTTAGCCAGTTTCCAAATTAATCTGGTTAATTTGATATCATCTACTATTTCCATATATATGACATTTTAAGGTAATTATATTTTCAAAAGACTCTTCATTTAAGATTAATTTTTTTTATTACATGTAAGTATAGAAATTGTAGTAAAAATCAACCCAAAAACCTGAGTCATCTTATCCATGGGACAATGTAAGTCTCTTACTTTGTCTCTTAGCAAAAAAAGAAAAAGAAACACCTCCTTCTCTGAGTGGAATAATAATAATAATTTTGTTTCTTACCCACATTTCCCTGTGGCTCGAGGCAGGTTACAATATCGATAAAATACACACAGTCATCTAAAAACATTCTACAAAATACACATATTGCAATATATTTCTACAAAATACATATTAAAATACACATAACAGAGATTAAACATGAGACACAAATTTGAAATTCATGATTAAAACTGTCTGGGTAGGTCTTCCAGAAGAGACAGGTCTTTAGATGGTTTTTAAATATGTAAATCTCTCCTGCAGGGGTACATTGTAGCTGTGATACTAGCCTTGACCAGAAAGTTATCTCTCCATGATAACTTGGAGGTATACATCACCTCCCCCCCACAGATCCATATGTTCCAAGCTAAATGTGTCGGTCCAGGAACCAATTGGGATAGGCCCATGTTTGTCATGGATGCCATGAACTCCCAAGCTGCACCTGACAAATTGGCCTCCAGTGGCATGCTGACATCACCCAGAAGCAAAATTCTGGGTGTCTCCAACAACACCTCTGAGAACAGTTCTGTGAGCTTGGCAAGGGATTCTTTTAGGCAGTGGAGTGGACGGTACTGGTCTTTATAGACCACAGCTACTCCACCCACCCCACCCCGGTCCACTTTCCCTCACCTGCTTACTGATGCAGTACCCAATTGGGAGGTCCTGGACCTGAGTTGGAGCACTATCATCTCCCAGCCATGTTTCAGTGAAGCATGCCAGATGAGTTCCCTCATCTTTCAGGAGATCATAGATGATACGAGTCTTATTTTTCATTGACCTGGCATTGCTTAAGAGCAAGGTGAGGTTTTGTACGTGGTCTGGATCACTCTCCAGGTTTCCCAGGTGACTGGAAGGTGAGATAGGTAACACCTTTCCCTTCTTACTCTATAAGGGCATGTGACTGCCATCGCCATATCTCCCTCTGTCCTATATGACTTGTACTGCCACCCCGCTTTCTGAAAACATTGAATTAAAACAAATAATAGAGGGCCAAAGAGACAACCAAAACATAAAATAAAAATGTAAATTACAGTAGAGTCTCACTTATCCAACATTCGCTTATTCAACGTTTTGGATTATCCAACACATTTTTGTAGTCAATGTTTTCAATACATCGTGATATTTTGGTGCTAAATCCATAAATACAGTAATTACTACGTAACATTACTGCAAATTGAACTACTTTTTCTGCCAAATTTGTTGTATAACATGATGTTTTGGTACATAATTTGTAAAATCGTAACCTAATTTGATGTTTAGTAGGCTTCTCCTTAATCTCTCCTTATTATCCAACATATTTGCTTATCCAACATTCTGCCGGCCCGTTTATGTTGGATAAGTGAGACTCTACTGTATAAGACATCAATACAACAACAATCAATGGGTGTGCTCTCAATCAAACAGGCTAATTTGTTAGCTAGTCCAGCAACACCCTACTCCCACCAGGGGACAGCCTTGTAGTCAACTAGATTGTTCTGGGCAGCCCTCTCACTGCTATCCAGTCCTTCAGCTGGCTGTCTTATAATCAGATAGTGTAAGAGTCCCAGAGCGACCAGTATCCTATCCACCCAATGTACTGTTTTTACCACAAGACAGTATCAAAATAAAACAATCTAACACACTCTATCAGTCGATGGATGTGGTTCCCAATCAATCAGGCCAATCAGCTGGTTAGTCTATCAGACCCCTATTCATACTAGGTTGCTGCCTTGTAGCTAGGTGGCTCCATGTAGTCCTCTCACCAGTCCCTCACACTGCTGGCTGCACATCAAACTGAGAACAGTTGGCATTCACTCAAACAAACTAATAGGAGTTTTCATACACATAGCAGTACACAACACAATTTAAACAGAATAAAAATAAACTTTCTTTCCATCCAGAGATATAAAGCCCAGCCAGTAGAACAGCAGCAGTAGCAAAATCTGCTGTTCTTGTCCGAACAGAAGGCATTAACTCTCTCAACCCAGGTGGACCGCACAGCTGATGTAGATGGCACTGGCAGACAGAATCTATTGAGTCGCAGCAAGCAGTGAACCTGAGTTTGTGAAAAGGCAGGAACAATAGATCTTCCCTCCACAGGTAGACCCTAGCAATTAAATCTTAGAGTTACACTGGAGATTCTCTAGAGATTTCTAGAGAGTTTTTTTTATACTATAGCCCAGAAGGTTGGTAAAGCAGGAAACACTGGGTGTAAAAGCTCTAACCTTCTGGGTGAATTATTCCCTGGATAGGGAAACCTAAAAGAGGCATTGACCCCCCCCCCCCCCCCCCCAAATCTGTGTTTTCCACCACAATGCTGCTTCTAACCTCTTTGAAAGCTTAGGTAGGAAAATGGTAGTAGTGATAATCAAGTGCAACTAGCCCCCTGAGGTGGTTTTCCCCTCTTTGCAGATTGACCCTCAAACTTACCTACATGTCATATCGAAAAACCAAATTTTGGCCCCAAACCCTGCCCTTTATGTGTAGATGAGGTCAGATTATTCATAATTATGTATGGTAGAGTGGTAAATTGAGTAAACTGCACTGGTGCTTGGTGATTTACATATCAGAGGAATAGTAAATCTATTCCAGGTTTCAGACAATATTACAGGAGCTGTTTATTGTGTTGAACCATATTTCTTTCTTTTTTCATTTTAAATATTGGGTTTTTTTCCCCACAAATTCATTGCTGATATTACATATTTTGAACAAGATACAATGCAATACAATTGCTTCATCTCCTTCTCTCCTCCTCCTTGGTCTTCTCTGTTTTTGTTTCACGGGTAGGAGATGTTATTACTTTGTACATGTATGATGGATGTCTTCCAAGATTACAACTCTAGATTGGACCCTTGGGCTAACTGGTGTTTCTAGATAATTTTTTAGGTAAATTTTCTTTTGGTTCAAACATATTCGAAGCCCTCAGTCCATAATTGTCTACCTTTTTCTTTTTAAATAAAATTTAGAAATAATTCCCAAACTTTCTGTAGTTATTTTGATTCTTTCCCCCTGAGTATGTGCCAGTTTATCTATTTCTGCCAAATGGATAAACGCGGAGTGGATTCATTACAAAACACACATGGAAATCAACAGCCATAACTTATAAGCTCTTTAATTGAGAATTACAGTCTTGGCTGAAGAATAGGTTTTGTGAAATGCAAAATAAATGCTACATTCAATAGAGCACAAGAACAAATTTTGGATTCAGTGGATTTTTTTTTATCTCCAGTGCATAATCTAATATTCTTGTTCTCAGATTGTATTTCCACATACCTATGGACACAATAATGTGAAAAGTGAATCTTGAGAACATTAGTTCTGTACTACCTGGAAAATCGTTTTGAGTGTATTCCCTGGGGTGACTTTTGTAGTGGCAGCACAGAGGCCTTTGTTTATGGATCATTTTTACTGAATAAAATCTACATTAAGAAAAAAATTGAATACAACATACAGAAAAATGAACTACAGAAAAAAAACAACACATAAAACTACCAAATAGATAGAGAAGAAAAGCAAAAAGGAATTAAGAAACAGAAATCTTACTACACACAAATCTAAATTACATAAATACATAAATAAAACCACAACTAACAAAATAGAAAATGAAAAAGATGGTCCCCGATAATCTGTTCTGTGGATGTATTTTAGTTCTTAAACATCTACTTCTCTTTGCTTTATCTATATTACATCTCATTTATGCATTTAAAGCATACTAATTAATAAAACCAACAAGCACCATTGGGTTCTTTTCAAAATGTCTGTCAGAGATTTCTTTCAAAAATACAGTTAATTGTTTTGCTTTAATCAAAAATAGACAACTTATCTATTTCCACTAAACCATATGATTGTATTAACCAGTCTTTAGAACATAGGTAATAAATAACACAGCCCAACAAAAATGATTTCTTGGTGCTTTCTGCCATTATTTTAAAAATTGTATCTTTTGCAATAATCAGTGTTATCTGAAAGAGGAACAATTTCTATTCTCCTCTACAGAAACAAGTTTAAACTCTGCAATCTCTGCATGTCCCTCTTAATTTCATTCTGCACTGTAATTGATATAACATGCAATTTGAATTTGTCATTATAATATCTGGATATTTTACATTTCCTTCCAACTGTCAGAAATCCTTCTGATTTGTAGAATTGAATTCATTATCTGCTGCAATGGTATTTATTAGAAGATTTTTTTCAAGGCATTTATAGTATACTAGCTGTGCCTGGCCAAGCGTTGCTGTGGTGAAGTATGGTGGTATGGGAAATAAAGTATTGAGGAATTGGTGGTAGTTAAGGTAAAGGGTAAAGGTTTTTCCCTGATATTAAGTTCAGTCGTGTCTGACTCTGGGGGTTGGTGGCCATGTCCATTCTAAGCCGAAGAGCTGGCGTTGTCCATAGAGTCCTCCAAGGTCATGTGGCATAACTGCATGAAGCGCCGTTACCTTCCCGCTGGAGCAGTACCTATTCATCTACTCTCATTTGCATGTTTTTGAACTTTAGGGTTGGCAGAAGGTGGGGCTAATAGTGGGGGCTCTGTCTGCTCTCCCAATTTAAACCTGCGACCTTTCGGTCCAGATGTTCAGCAGCTCTGCGCTTTAACACGCTGCATCATCGGGGGTATTATGTCGTAAAGGTTGTGAATATACAATATTTCTGATTGTTTTTTTTTTTGTCTGTTGGAGGTAAGTTTGAATGCTGCAATTAGGGAAAATGATTAGCATGTAATGGCTTTGCAGCTTTAAAGCCTGACTGTTTCCTGCCTGAGTGAATTTTTTCTTGGGAGGTGCTAACTGGCCCTGATTGTTTTCTGTCTGGAATTTCTTTGTTTTCAGAGTGGTGTTGTTTGTGAGATTTTATGTGCTTCTACTATCTGTGGCCCTCAGAAAATGGAGGATTTGCCAGACTTTGGTGATGGGAATACTTTGTTGGGAGGTGTTAGCTGGCCCTGATTGTTTCCTGTGTGGAATTCCCCTGTTTTCAGAGTGTTGTTCTTTATTTAGTGTTCTGATTTTAGAGATTGTATTGTTGTGTTTTATTATACCACAGTAATTTTTATATATTCTGATTTTAGTGTTTTTGAATACTTGGAGTCAGATTGTTTTCATTTTCACGGTTTACAGCAACACAATAATAGTAATAATGACTTTGGTAATACACACTGCTTCATTCCCTTCTCAGCTTCCTTTCTGGAAGTATCCTTTCTTGGTAGGTGTTAGCTGGCCCTGATTGTTTCCTTTGTGGAATTCCCAATTTCCCTGCTTTCAGAGTGTTGCTCTTTATTTACTGTCCTGGTTTTAGAGATTATATTGTTTTGTATTATTCTACCACAGTAATTATTTCATATTACAGTAGAATCTCACTTATCCAACATTCGCTTATCCAGTGTTCTGGATTATCCAACACAGTCTGCCTTTTAGTGGTCAGTGTTTTTGTAGTCAGTGTTTTAAATTTATTGTGATTTTTTTGTGGTAAATTTGTAAATACAGTAATTACTACATAACATTACTGTGCATGGAACTACTTTTTCAGTCAAATTTGTTGTATAACATGATGTTTTGGTGCTTAATTTGTATAATGATTTCCTAATTTGATGTTTAATCGGCTTTTCCTGAATCCCTTCTTATTATCCAACATATTCATTTATCCAATGTTCTGCCGGCCTGTTTATGTTGGATAAGTGAGACTCTACTGTATATTTATAATCTTATATTATCTGCTTAGAACTGGATTATATGAGGCCCCTTCTACAGATAAAATGCACACTGAAGTGGATTATATGGCAGTGTGGAGTCAAGATAATCCAGTTCAAATCAGATAATATAAGATTCTAAATGGGTTATATAGCTGTGTGGAAGGGCCTTGAGTCTACACTGCCATATAATCTAGTTCAAATCTGATAATCTGTATTTTATAGGCAGTGTGGAAGAGGCCTAAGTGAGGCCTAACTCTGCCTGTCCCCTTGACTGAGTGGGTTGCTAGGAGACCAAGTGGGCGGAGCTTAGCCTTCTAACTGGCAGCAGTTGGATAAAAACAATTATTCCTCTCACTCTAATTAGGACTTTATTTTTCTTTTCTTTTTGTTGTATCAACCTAGAGGCGTGGATGAGGGGTTGTGCTGTCAACTTTCGAGGTTGTGGGGTGTTTAGTTTTGTTGTTTTGTCCGTGATTCCATCACATAGATAGATAGATAGATAGATAGATAGATAGATAGATAGATAGATAGGTGTATCTCTTCTTGTGTTTTTAAGTAGACTGATTATTCTAATTATTACTCATTATTCTTTCATTAATGTAAATAACATTGGATATAGTTGATTTCCCCTTTAGAAATTAATCAGAAATTCTTGTGACACTCTTATGGATTTTTTGGGTAAAAAATACATCTCTTCCCTCTTTTTAAATAGTCTGGAGCAGTAGTTCTCAACCTGTGGGTCCCCAGGTGTTTTATCCGACAACTCCAAGAAATCTCAACCAGTTTACCAGCTGGGGACCCACAGGTTGAGAACCACTGGTCTAAAGGCAAATAGAGTCAAGTAAATAGTCTGTTGTTCACCTCTGCAGAAAGAATAGCTTTTTCATAAATCAAAATGTTCAAAACTAAAACTTTAAAGGGAATGAATAAATGAACATAGAGTCCATTTAAATACTGCTTGCCATCAAGTAATCGTTCTATTTGCTCCGCCACTCTACCCATAATGATTGCCGCTACTGATACCTAAGTTTTGAAGATAGAATTTGTGGAATTTGTATGGATTATTCCTTCATTCTACCTTTGTCATGGAAAAAAATTTCTACTGCCACCCACCCACCCCCATCACACCCTGAGCTGGCAATCATCACTGGAGCCATTTCTAGGAGGTAGAGTATTCTCATGAATGTCCGGGTGCCATCTTCTCACATCAGAATTCCCACACAAAGGCTTTTTTTCAAGATCAAATGTTTCACTGACTTTTTCTAGGTGATAAGAAGCATGCTACCATTCCAAAATGTGTTAACCTCTCTCTCAATCATCCCCATTAGTTCAGTATAGCTAGCATATACAAGCCGGAGGAGGGGGCGGGGGTAGAAGTAGAGCAAGGTGAAGTTTACACAGTTAAACATGGTGTACTCACATCTTCAGACCTCCTTTTAAAAAGGAGGATCACCCGAGTCTGTAATATCAATATAATATGGACCTAGCAAACTTGTCACAATAGACTTCTAAGAGTTCTACTACAAGAGAGAGAGATTGAAAGAGAATGTGTATAGACTTTGCTAGATAAGAACTTTAGTTCAGAATGTAGAAACTAATGGGAATCCTTGCTCATTCTGGTTTATTTTACAAAATATACAGCTCAAACTTGCTTCAAGTACATGTCAGCCATAGAATCTCAATGTACCCTCCTTGCAACAAATTCCGAATTGAGGCATAGCCATATATGCTTTGCTATCCAGTCTGGTGGATGCAAAAGAAAAAGAGACATGCTTGCTACTCTTCTGCATCTGTGTGTTTGGCATCATGATCTTCATTAATTATTGTATGTTAAATTTATGTTAACATCATTATCTCTCAATTAGACACAGAACAATCAATACCCAGTGCCAAATGTCTTCCCTTAACATCTAATTTTATATCATCATGCCTGATGAAAAGATTTGGAGAACCCAGAAGCTCATGCCAATAATGTCCCACTTTTAATACAGTATAATAATAAGGGTGTTATTTGATTGATTGCTGTCATTACATGTTTAAAGCAGATAAGTAACATTTGCTTTAATTATGTGTGTGTGTGTGTGTGTGTGTGTGTGTGTGTGTGTGTGTGTACCTTTTAAAAGGATTAGAGTTGTACCTAGCTGCCATATGCATAATTTTTTTTAAAAAAAACACCAGTTCACTAAGGACATTCCCAGACCATTTTAACTTGGAAAACTACAGAGATAAATTCCTTAGCTTTAACAGATTCCAGTCAGAATGTTGTAGATGACATTGAGCCTCCTTGCAATTAAGTTCTTCAGGTCTGTGCTTCTGTTTCCCATAACAAAGGGTCATTTTAATCATTGTGCAAGTTGTGGTGCATTAATCTGTATAATACTTTGATAAAGAACATTTATTAATTCAGAAACATTTGGGTCAGGATGGGCTCTTTCCCATTTTTTACGGTTACAATTGAGACCACACTGTAGAATTAATGGTGGAAGAAATAAGATATGCATTGACTGGAAAATGAAAATTGTTTCTGATAGAGAGCTGAAGCCCTTGATATATCTTTCAGAATTGCCTTCAATAGTAACTACTGAGACAAAAAAGAATCATCAGTAGGCTACTCCTTACACTGACTCTGCAATTTCTGATTCTATAAGTTTTTCTATTTGTAGAAGAACAAACTCCTTAAAGTGACGCAGAGCAATAAAATGTGGCTAGACAACTTATCCAAACTTACCCAAACAACCATAAGAACTATAGAGAGGAAAGGGAACCAAAGAGTCATCAAGTTCAATTTGGTTGGAATTGGGCTGGATGACCCTTGGAGTCCCTTCCAACTCCATGATTCTTAGACTCTGTGACATTGAAGCCATTGAGAAAGCATATATAGTGCTTCCCTATGCACATGCATATAGAGCAGCACTAAATATGGTTTCTCAAATATTTCAAGCAATTCTTCATTTGAGGATGACAGTTCCCCCGTATTCAAGCAGTCCTTAATTTGGGGATAACAGTTTATGTGATCAGCAACACAAGCGTTAAATCCTTATCTCATTCTTTATCTGGAGAATCCAGATTCCCATCATTGTCGGATTTCTTTGGTTTGTTTATTCCTTTTTATGTTTTTCTCCAGTCTTCTGTTGTGGCTAGAGAAGAGCAAGCAATAAAATACAATTTCTGCATCAGTGCAAGCTAGTGTTTTGAGACCTGAGCTTTAAAGGATTCCTTTTTACAGGTCATATGCTTTTTCTTGCTTTTTGTTAATTGCTGTTAGGCAGTTAGAGATTAATAGTATTTCTTTGTTGTCTCAGTACCAGTCACTGTTTCCATGGTAAAAACAGTCCTTAATCACCAATTTTATCTCTTGAATTTTTATGTATGTGTACATATAACAGTGGCACTATTTTGTCATTTTAGAAAACAAAGGAAAGAAAGTATTAACAAATACTTGGAGTATGAGGCTATAAGCTATAAGCCATAAAAATGACAGATAAACAAGCCCCCGAAGTGTTCCCATTGACACGAATGGGCGGAAAAATTATACAAAATATTAACGAGTTTTCGTGTTTCAAATTCGAAACAAAACAGATGCCTTAAGATTGTTTGGAAACACGAAACAAAATGGGGCGTACTAATTTCATATCCTGAAACGAAACAGATTTTTCACGTTTTGCACACCTACTGTTCATAATGAATCTCCCAATAACAATAAATAGGAAGCAATAGCATATTTCCAAACAAGAAACTCCTAGTGAACATTGAAAAGGATCTTTGCTGAATAGGACTTGCATCTGCATTAAAAAAGTAGATAGATCTTGGCTGTGGAATGGCATTACTCACTAATATAA
The DNA here is from genome assembly GCF_035594765.1 of Anolis carolinensis. Lineage (NCBI taxonomy): Eukaryota > Metazoa > Chordata > Lepidosauria > Squamata > Anolidae > Anolis > Anolis carolinensis. The sequence continues at coordinate 239,440,740 of NC_085842.1, forward strand.
GGCTATATAGAGCAGCGTGTGGAAATCTCACGTTCAATTAATAGCAGAAAAGGAATTTCTTAGCAGTATGCAATTAAGTGTAAATGGACAGAGAACTCACCTTAAGGACAAAGGCCAGAAATTCAATTTCCCCCAATGTTCACGTTTCAGGGTGTATTTATTTATTTATTTAGAAAATTATTTTCACAGTATATAGCATTTTCTGCAAAATACGGGGGGGGTTTTGTTTTTGTTTTTCATATCAGGAGCGACTTGAGAAACTGCGAGTCGTTTCTGGAGTGAGAGAATTGGCCGTCTGCAAGGACGTTGCCCAGGAGAAGCCCGGATGTTTTGATGTTTTTACCATTCTTGTGGGAGGCTTCTCTCATGTCCCTGCATGGAGCTGGAGCTGATAGAGGGAGCTCATCCGCGCTCTTCCTGGGTGGGATTTGAACCTGGCAGCTTGCAGATCAGCAGTCCAACCTTCAAGTCACAAGGCTTTAACCCACTACTCCACCGGGAGCTCCAAAAAATACAGGTTGAGTATCTGCTTAGGGCCAGAAGTATTTTGGATTTCATTTTTTTATATAAATGCACAATGATATATTTTTGAGATAGGATCCAAGTCTAAACATGAAATTGTTTATGTTTCATGTATACCTTACACACATAGCTTGAAGGTAATTTTATACAATATTTTAATAATTTTGTGCATGAAGTTTGTGTTCATTGAAACAAAGATGTTGCTATATCAGCCACTCATGGTGAACAATTTCTGATTTTGAGGGGTTTTGGATTTCTGTATAAGGGATTCTATTCTTTATCACTACTTTCCTCATTTTTCTTTTTTGCAAAACCAGTTTGTATTAATGATGATTGCAAAAGAAAGAAAAAAACAATTTTTCAGCAGTTCTGAAGTTTGTAGGAAGGAAATATTACTGAAGCATACAAAAGGTATCCCCAATATGGAAAAAATGTAAGTGAGAGCCCCATAGCAATCACAAAATGAATTTCTAAATATTGTTTGGAAAAGGGAGAGAGTATCTTATGAATTAGATTTCAAGGATATTTGAGAACATACTTTTATTAGTTCATTACTGTTCAAATTAGTCTTGATGGGGATGGGGGAACACTTTAAGTGATATATATGATAGTAATGTTATATGACAACAGCATCATCTATATCTATATCCATAATAAAAGTAAAAACCTGTATGTGTGTATATGGCACGGGTGTCTGCTCACACAGATCGCTTCTGGCCTCCACAAACAGGCTATAGTTCCCAATGCTAAGGAGCCACCAAGTCACTCTTTTCCATTGATATTGTGGTTACTGCGAGCGCCATGAACATGTAGCCCAAATCCTGCCAATGTCATTCCCAAACACTACGGCCCACCACCCAAGGAATGCTTTCATTTGGGGACCATTTCATCCTAGATTTTGCATTTTCCTCCACCACAGGCAGGCATCCCAGGGTTCTCCATTGGTGTGGAATTTGCAAGACCTCGCCTAATGCCTTTCCCTTTCAGATCTGCCTGCATAACAAACACAGCAGAACTGAGCTACAACTAAACTTACTGGAGGAGTTTGGGGAATTGACTCCACATGATGGAAGTTGTAGTTTACCCTGCATCAAGTCAGAGCACCGTGACTCCTACTGGGGAATTTAGAGGAGTTGTAGTTCACCTACACCCAGAACACTATGAACCCAAACAATGATGGGTCTGGACCAAACTTGCCATGCATACCCAATATGCCCAGATTTGAATACTGGTGGGTTTTGAGGGGAATTGGCCTGGACATTTGGGAGTAGTAGGTACTGGGATTTATAGTTCATCTGCAATCGAACCCCACCGATGATGGACCAGGACCACACTTGGCACACAGAACCCCCATAACCAATAGAACATATTGGACTAATTTTGAGAAAAGGGAGTTACAGTTCACCTGCATCCAGAGAAACAGTGACCCACACCGACAATGGACTAGGAACAAACTTTGCACAGAGAAACTTCAAGACCAACTGAACATACTGCAGGGGTTTCTGGGAATGGGCTTTGATTTTGGGAGTTGTAGTTTACCTGTACCCAAAGACCACTGAATCCAGCCAATGACGGCTCTGGACCAAACATAGCACACAGACTCAAAATAGCCTACTGTGGATACTGACAGATGTTTCGGGACAATTGTCCCAGGAATCTGGGAGTTGTAGTAGTTCAATCCCATCCAGAGAGCACTGCAGCCAGGCGATGACCTGCCAGCGAAAGAACTGGACCACACTTGGTACACAGACGTAAAATGGCCAACTTTGATTACTGGCAGGGTTTGGGGAGGATTGACCCACGATTCTGGGTATTGTAGTTCACCCACTCCAGACTGAGAATACATAACATTCAAAGACATATAATGCCTTTCTGAAATGACCCGGGCACCGCCGGGTCCCCAAGTTAGTATAAAATATGAAAGAAAGTCTTTTCATTCATATGAATTAGTATGTACTGTATATGAGATATTGACAAGAGTAAAAAATAAGGAACTACACAAATGAATGACAATTTCCTACAATGGTTCAGGGCCCTTCCAGACATGATTGAAACCTTGGGTTTCTGTTTCCGACCCAAACCCTGGGCTTTCCTTTGAGGTGTGGCTAGATGCCATCCCAGGTCAACCAAAGGTTCTGCAGTCCCAGGGGTCAATCTCCACAACCATTCTGGTTCTTTGGGCTCCTGGAGCCTGAAGGAGTGGGAGGGTGCCCATCCCTCCAGATCCCCTTCCAAAAAACCTTACTGGAAGGACCTGCCAGAGGTGCAGGCACCTTTGCACAGTACTCCTGATTCATGAAAAATGACATCAAGAAGTGGGGGAGAGGGAGGGAAATCCCTCCCCCATCAACTCCTGACATGTCATTTTCATGTGTCAGGACCAGTATGTTTTTTTTGGGGGGGGGGGGGGGGGTGAAGTCAACCAGACTTCAATGCTATCATTTTGGGTTTAGAACTGACTTCGATAAGGGTCATCCTCAGCTAGTACTGATACAACATCAATTTTGTATTTTATTTTCTCTTGAGAGAAAGGTGTTTAATGTTTTGGGAGGGAATTGTTTTGTTGTGTTGGTTCAGGTAGCCTATTGTCTGTTCCTTGCTCTGTCTTCTCTCTTCTGTTGATTCCAGCTCAGAATTTGCTTCTTTCTTTTTCTTTCTCACACTCCATTTTATCATTTTCCCCACCCCATGGGGGTCAGGGGAAGGCAAAGGAAAAATTTGGGGATAATAGATTAGTTATTGATTAGTTGCATCTTTACAAATGTATATGTCGCAAGGAGAAAACGAAGAGGGTGAGGGTTTTTGAGGTATGGAGAGTTCTTTTACAAAATTATCATTGTTACAACTCAGTCTTCATCTATATTTCTTTAACAAATATTTAATAAAAATATTGAGGATTCTAACAGTTTTAATTTTAAGTCAAGTGGTTGTATCTTCATATGTTTTTCCACATTGTCTCCAGGTCTTCATATATTTTTTTCCAGTTCTTCTTCAATGGAAATTTATTTTAATTTTTCATAACAGATTATTTCACATTAAATCTTTTCTTAAATTATGTCTTATTAATATCTACAAAGAAAGTTCTACAATTTTCGTTTAGATTGTTAGCAGGTTAGTATTTATATCACTTTATCATTGTCATGCTGTCTCTTTTTCTGTATTACATGGAGCAACCTGTTGCAGCTGAAGTGTTGCTGGACTTGCAGTGTGCCCCTCCCTCTCCCTCTAGTGCTCCCCTAGTGTTTTGACTCCTGTCAGACTCCCCCCCCCCCCTCGGTCCCATAACTGCTTTGTTAACCATGTCTTTAAACAATACTTAAAAAAACCTATTTTCTAATCTTTTTTATGACTGCCTCCCTAGGAAACTGTGTTTCCCCATCCCAGGGCATTTGTGCCCCTCTTTGGGCGGGTCATGGACCATCATAAAGTCTTGAATTGAATTGACTATATTACATCAAATATATTTTTCATCTATAACTCTTGGGTTCAAGAACTCTTCTGATTTAACCATAATCATTCAGTATGATAATATTCTTATAATCCATTTTTAGGAACTTTTCCTAGTTTATCACATTTTCAATTTACTTTGTGGAAATAACGAATAGCGGTTGATGGGGTAATTAATTTAAGGGGAAATGCTCAAATTTTGGAATAAGAGCTGAATAGGAATTGGGAAGTTTAGCAAAGGTGCCATTGGCTTGTGTTTGACTCCGCACTCAACGAGGTTCTTGAAATTCAGTTTTGGTTGGGATGTTTTTTGTATGAATGTATGTATCACTCCTCACCCTCCTGCTGCCTTTATGTTTGCCCTTTTAAATCCTGCTTCCCCTTGGGGTCACTTGCCTGGTGTCCACTGTATAAATTCAAGCTCTGTTTAATATGAATATATGTGTGGGGTCATAATTAAACTTCCTGTCCCTCTTTGTCTCTTTGGACACATCTACACTAATACTATAATGCAGCTTGGAACCACTTTGGGAGGAACTGGTGTTTAGATTTGAGAGATCTGGGGTTGGTTTGAGGTCAGGAAGGTGATTGCATTAACCGCTGAACCTAGCCTCAGACTGTTATGTGTGTGTGGGGAGGGGGGAGATTCGTTTCTGAATATGTATCTGTACTCTAGAAGCATAGAAGGTGTGGGGAAAATAAAATAAAAGTGACAGTTAGGAGTGGCAGTAATCACCCCCTCCCCCGGTCAGTTAGCCCCCTGCAGTCAGCCATGCTAGCATTTTTCTGCACCCTCCTTACTCTCTCATTCCAAATTCTACAAAGCAAATTGGCAATTTCAGGTATCTACATTCTGCTGAGCTGATTTCACCCTGGGATCTGAGATATCTTGGGATCTGCTGTAGCACATTAAAGGACATAACTCTTTTTAAAATGCACATCCTTTACTTCATGCTGCAGCACATATTAGAAGTGTGTGTTTTTTGGCCACCACAGTTTCAATTCAGCTTGCAGCTACATTAATTGTGCAGTTTAACCAAAAGACCCTTCCCTCTTTGTCAGTTTTTCATATGGCAACATAATTGCAAATTAATTGTATTGAAAGGATCTAATGATTTGGGATGATCTGGAATGGAGTGCAAATTAATTCAAAGGTGGTTTTAGTTGATTTAATTAACAAATTTATTGACTGACTTTGTTGTCTGTGAAGTGTAAATGAATTATAGTAATTATTTCTAGTTTTGCATACAGCAATATAAATAAGCAATTTCTATACACATTTTGTATCAAATGAGCCACATTCTCGAAACATGTATATAGACTCAACCTAAACTATGGGGTTTATGTGCCTTTTGTCTGATGTTGGAGAACATTTGTTGTTGACAATAAGTAGCAATGAGATTTATGGACAGCCCTTTACAATTTTGCTGAAAAAGTATGCCCTGTTAAATCCAGTAGGACTTACTTCCATGTAAATGCATATACAATTGGAAGTTCATTGTATGTAGGATTTGGGAATAAATAAGGATAAATTGTATTTTTATAATTTCTAGGATTTAACTCATTTTTAATCAGCCTGCCAATGAGTAACATTAATTTTGTTTATCTTTCTGTTTTTCTTCTATCCACCTCGATATCTTTTTCTTCCTACCCTAAAGCTGCTTAAGGAGATAGCACGGAAACGCAGAAGCATTCGTTTGGGAAGAGAAGTGGATTTAAAGCCATATATTGCAGCACACTTTGAAGTTCTTCCTACTGAGTTCACCCTGGGGGATAAGAAACTGTATGGTGGATTTGAGAACAAGCAGCTCCAGAATGGCCAGGAATATGTTGTTTTTATTTTAGCTGTTATGGAACACTCAGAATCTGTAAGTTGGCTACAGGTTTTTAGATGTTGATCTGTTCCTAAATGTACCTCTTAGACATTTTTGTTATTTTTTTTTTTTGCATCTTCTGTAAGAATAAAGATGTTTCATTTGTAATGCTTATCAAAAATGTTGACTGGGGGCACTTTCAGACAGTTTCATAATCATAAATCATCAGTGGGGCAAAAAATCATGGAACCTGAAAGTCCAAACACGGAGCTGTCAATCCTGGCAAATAGCCCCCATGTGCCCTGAAAGGTTTGTTTGTAGTGGATTTTAGAAATCCGCAAAATGTATGTGGGACATTTGCCAAAAGTTTTCTTTTAATTTATTTTATTATTATTATTGACATTCCAAGATGTGCCGGACCTCATAAGTGCTGATGCGGATATACGAATGTGCACACAAGCAGATTCCTTTTCATTATCACTCCTCAACCTCCTGCTGCCATATTTTCAGCAAGCATCATCTAGCCCCCCCCCCCCCTTTTTATCCCAATTTTTGGATTTTAGGGCCCTTTGTTATCTCTGACACTCTATGTGTCTTATTTATTTCATTTATGCCCTGCTTTTCTCCTAATATGGGTCCTTGGGCACGTCTTTGTCTTCTCTATAGAAAGCACGTGGCATTATGGGTAACCAAAGTGCAGCCATAATGGACCCATCACAAGTTCTGCAACCTGACTCCTGGTGTTGCTACACTGTAGAATTGATGCGGTTTAGTGCCATTTTAACTGCCATGGCTCCATGCTAGGCTCAATGCTATGATATTATAGCAGTTGTAGTTTTACAAGGTCTTTAGTCATCTCTGCTAAAGACTCCTTGGTGCCTCACCACATGATAAATCCCAGGATTCTATAGCAATGAGCCATGGCAGTTAAAGTGATGTCAAATAGCATTAATTCCACAATGTCGAGGCACCCTCTGTTTGGCTTTGTACGTATGTTGACATTTGGTCTAAAGGCAATGTACACGAGTATGTGTCTCTGTGCCCTCAAGTCACCTGTCAACTTTTGGTGACCCCATGGATTCTACAGGGTTTTCTTACATGAGGGTCCTCAACAGTTTTACTACATACAGTTATTCAAAATATGTCTGGAATATAATCTATCCACTCAGAGTTTTAAGGAGTTAGGAATTTTCATTGTGCATGTGTAACCCTTATAGGCATCAAATCAGTAGAAAAACATAGCTAAGTTCAGTACCGCCAATGAGTATAATTACTATAATAATCTTAATCATCACTCCTTGTATCCAGTGCAACCCATATGCTTTGCTTCTTGAAAACCCATATTGGTGTTTTTCAGGCATGAAATTTATTGGGGTATTTTATGATGCCTCTAAAAGAAGATTCTCAGTTGCCTTGAGACACATTGCTCAGACATTGTTGCTCACTGCCAAACATCTTTGGGAAAAGGGAACTAATCAAGGACATGCACAGCTAGCTTCTCTAATTATAGTAATTTGCTACTGACTTTATCAGTGAAATGTAACAGACTAAAAAAATAATGTAACAGAAAAGAGAATTCCTGAGGTGATCTAAATAATGAGTTGTGGTTTTTGCTCTTATGTAATTCATCTCTTATGTCCCTTTAATGCTTGAGTTGTTTTAACTTCATGTAATATAGTTTTGTTAAAAAAATAATTAAGCAGGGATGGAAAGAGGATTGTGGGAAGGCATAGCGGAAGACATTAACATTTTAACATATAAGTGACTTGATATATTCCTAATTGGCTCTTAAACCTGCCATGTGTATGCACGTTGAAACCTGTTGAGCTTAATTAATTCTAGTAAATGGATTGTTTCCTGGTGTCTTTTTCTTCCTGAAAGTTTTGTCGTCGTCACTGCAACAAAGAGCTTTTAGCTCAGCTTACTTGTCTACTTGTCAGTGTGTTTGACAATGAACACCTGATGCCCCTTTTCTCCTTTTATCTTGGAACTGTTACTGAAATAATCATGGAACTAAAAGCTTTGAGCATGAAAGCTGGAGCACAGTGCTCCAGCTTCAATTCATAAGAAAACTATTTCTTATAACATTTTTTCTTACCGTTGCCTTATCTTATTTCCCTCTAGACTATGTATGCAACCAGCCCATATTCTGAAACAGTTGTGTCAGTGGATCTTAATCCCCAGCCAATTACAGAAGAAGAAGAAGGCTTGATTTGGGTTGTAGGACCAGTTCTTGCTGTTGTTTTTATCATCTGTATTGTCATAGCCATATTACTTTATAAAAGGTAAGTTTACAAAATAGTTTACGAAGTAACAGCCTGCATACTCCTGGTACATGACAGTAGTTTTGAGGGAAAATATTTCAAAAGAATTCTGCTGCACTTTCACTTAATGATGGTAGCCATATAAACTAGACAACATAGTTGATCATAGCTTGAAAACTACAAGATTTTTCCCCTTTATGGTTTACAAAGAAAACTAGAAATTTCCCTTAAAGCTATACCGCAAGCACCTCAGCTTTGGGAAGCATGACATGTTCACTGCAAAATGTCATTGTATAGTTTGCTGCAGTCTACGAGTTTCCAAAACCCAGAGGAGAGGAGGAGTTAGAATTGGTAAGAAAAATAAGAAAATGTTTTATAACACATTTTAATAGTCCACACTCTGGATGTGTTTTCTTATTTGCTAATAAACTTTGAATGTGTTTTGCTGTAGGCAAGTAATGCCCAAGCAGTTCTTTCTTATGATGGAAATATGCAATATTTTTGGACAATTATTTTTGAGCACTCATGACTTCTGAGCTGTAAGAAGGTCAGCAATGCTGAAAGTTTTTGTTTCTTCTTAGCAAAGAAACACTGGAGACTTGGGCTGTACTTGTGGTAGTTTTCAACAAATATGTAAGAAAAGCAGAGGATGGTAAATATAGTACTGATTTATCAGTGCCTCATTAGATTACAGTTTCTAGGATTCTGTGAGGGAGCCGATTGCAATAAATGCTTCTATTACTAGCATAGTATTAAAATTAATTAGTAGGGCCAATGTTTAATCGATCAATTAGATCAATCATTGGAACAGGGAAAACCATTAAATATAGCAACAATCAGTACAATTTTAGCACTGGGTGTTAACAATTAGTTGTGAGTTTTCATAACCAGGGTTGGACTGCATACCATTTACAAATAATTTAATACGCACTAGAAGTGCAGTTTTGGGGTATAAATGAGGGCATTGCCTCCCAGAAAGAATCTGACATTTCCTTTCCTTCCCAAATTTTTTCTCATTACATAGAGTGAAGCATTGAAACCTTCAACACATGGAACTCATATTTAATGTATTAACATTCCTTCAGTATCTTTGCCACTTTAAAGTTACTGCAACACTAAAAATTTGGGGGTTGATAGAAAATGTCATGCAATGGCAGAATTCTTGTTGAGGAGCAGTGCCTTCATCCTCATAGCTACACATCTGATGAACAGAAATGATTCGTTTTGTAGTAAATTCTATGCATGGATATCACCAGACCCTGGACATGTTACTTTTACCTGTCCTGGATATAACATATAGTACTATGTGAATTATTCCACCTACTGCATAGGAAAATGACATCTGTTTTGCAAGTTGTTACATGTGCTTATTTTCAGCTGTATAAATGGAACTCAGTAACTCAGTAATTTATATAAAATTGGAGAATGGGTTCAAAGAAAGTGTTTGTAATCAAAGAAATAATAGATTCCTAGTAGAAAAAAATGCCAAATGTGATATTTATTTTTAAGCTGTAAAAAGAGACAACAAATTGAGAAGACAAGGATACCATCATTAAAAGTTTTCAGTTACACTCATAAGAAAAAAATAGTTCATAAGAACAATAAAATCTTGGTAGCATCCCACCTTAAAATGAGTGATTGAAAAAGGAAAGATAGATTCAGATGCTTTTTTTAGATAGCGAAAATATTTAGGGTGTGTTTAGCCTCTGTGGTAAGCTTTCCCATACTTATTTATCTTAATATGATATATCAAATATTTCTTCACACCTATGGCTCTCTTGAAACTCATTCTTTTGCTATCTAGATTATTTTTTAAAGTTTTCCCCTTTCTTAAGTAACTCAGAATGCAGGGGATTTATTTATTAATCTCATACTTTAGCCTAAGACTTGTATGCAGACATGTGTTTGGTAAATTACAGGATTCAAAAATGCAGATGCACCTTTCCCCAAGTAGTATACTTCCATAATAATATTTAATAATCTGCAGTTCTCATATCCTGGATACACAGTAGCTGGTAAAGTGGGAATGACTTTGATACAGCATCCATCCCAAACCAAACTAATTAAATTGTTCAATTCTTCATCCATGAAGTCCTTTGAATGGACATTGTGTCCTTAGCTGTTATTTATTTTCAATGACTAGCGAATATTAAGATGATTTATGCTTTTTTAACATCCAAATTGTAAATCACAATTGCCTAACATTTTACTCCATTTGTCGTTGCCCAACTAACATTTAACCTTTTTTCTCCTTTTCTGCTACATAATAATGGAGCAGTAAACCCGACAGGTGAGAAGTTAAGAACAATTAATCTTAAGTTTTCTCAAGAAAGATGAAATGAGAAAACAAATAGAGACTTCCCTCTATTTGATTGACAAACATTCTCTTAGAAAATCTACTGCCAATAAATTAAGCTGAACATGTAAGAAGTGAAGATGTCTTAAACAGAATAGAATGTTTCATTTAAAGCAAGTAACAGTGGAAGCATTTTCAGTTTACCCAAACATCGTCAATGTTTCTTCAAATGTTGGTAGTCAAAAAGGAGGAATTGCTGGTTATTGACCATTCACTAGCCTTTTACTTTCTGTTACTCCATTTAACTATTTCTTACCTCTCCATAAGTAATAGTGGGAAAGATGTAGTTTTATATGGGTTCTATACATAATCTGATATTACCATCACTGGGCTAATTCCAGAGAAAATCAGAATCAGTGAAACTTTAGAACTTCTCATTGGCATTAGTGAAATTTTAGCACTTAACATTCAACAAGGTTTAGGCATGCCTCATTTCTACAGTGCTAGTTCTTTCCAAGCAAATCCATTATTGTAATGATGACTCCAGGAACTAGCTGCATAAATATGTCTTACTTATATCTTTCTTTAGTTTGAAGCAATATGTTTCAGTATAGAGGTTATTCTTTTTTAAAATGTTACATTATTTTCATGGACTGCCTGAATTGGAACTTCAAATATTGTATTTCATCATATCTAAGGCTCCTTTTTCCCCATTTAGAGAACTTCAAAAATGGGGTGCACCTTAGATTCAGTGGCATCTTAGATTCACCTTTTTGGTTGTTATTGTTTGCAAAACTTTCTTACCTCCAAGAGGGAGGTGGAGGAAGAGCCTAAGCCCAAATGGCTCTGCCAGCTCTCAGCATTTTGTCCTTAGCCAGACAGCTGTTTACCTGTATTTTTTACTAAGTGCAGCTTTTTGCTTCTGCTGCCTTCCCAATGGACCATAGACTTAATACTTCATAGATTGATGCAGACAGATGGTTTGTGGGTTTCTTCACATTCCACCTCTACCCCACAGAAAAGACTGCACAACAAAGCCACATTGAAACAAAAAAGGGCATTGTGTACACAGATAAAAAAATTAAATTCTCAGAAAATTATTTTTCTCTAAAATGGAAGCTTTTAAAATTGGGTATCCTTTACATTCAATGCCACCTTACATTCAGTGTAATACCGTATATATATTTTGAGGACAGTGACATAATTGGGAATGGAAAAAAACATTCAAACAATTTTTTAAAAATGTTCAAAAAGGATGTTCCTTGAGTCTCAGACCATGATAACCAAGGTTAAAAAAAAACTATCTTCACAATTCAGGATTTACTTTGGGCAAAATTTTCACAAAGCCTCTTTGTTTAGAAAACCACATTTACTATGGAGAGAACCACTGTTTTGTACCAAAAAAAAATTACAGAGAAAATTTTATTTTCTGTAAAATAAATGCTATTTCCTGTATTAGAAAAATTTGCTTTCTGTGCAAATGTTTACTTTGTCCATATGTTCACTTTTTTCATGTAGGAAAAGGGCAGAGACGGACTCTAGAAAGAGCAGTATACCCAATAACAAGGAGATTCCTTCCCATCATCCCACAGATCCAGTTGAGCTACGACGCCTTAATTTTCAGACTCCAGGTAAGATAGGAATCATTCTAAGTTAGTTCTATAAATTGTGCAATACAAGATTACTTTTGTAGGATATAAATGACATATTACTTACCATTGATCTTTATTTTGATAACTTAGGACAAAACACTGGGGGAAGCATGATTCACAAACATGTTTTTAAACTGGGTTTTTTTTAAATTGCGTACCCAAGCAATTACATTTCTTCTACATGTAGATTTCTTTAATGGCCATGACTGTTGAGTGGTGTGCCAATTAAGTGGTGTGGATTTCCTGAGTTTAATCAATTAGGAAGAACCCTGTGTTTCCTGTCTCTAACCCCCTTATTTCATATATATCAGGATTTGAAAATAATTTTGAATCATGGCTTCATGTCCTGCTTGAAATGGGATTAGTTGAAATCATTCTTTGTGGTGGTACCCACACAACACCTAACTATGTCCAAGAGCAGCAGAAGGGAGAGAAAACTGTGGTGAGGCAGAAAGAGAAGAAGAATATCAGGAGCTGAGTTCTGCTGTAGCATTGTTTTCATAGCTGCCATTTTTGCTTCCATCAGACGCCACCTCTAGGGGTTTCCTCACCTTCAACCAGGCTCTGGGGCTTCATCTTCTTATTTACAGCTCCCCCTGGCACCTCTTGGATTTTGCTGGGGTCCCACGACAAATCCCCAGCTGCAATTGCTCCTGGGCTGCCAAAAGGGTAACTCAGTTTCTCTTCCGCTGCTGCCGTGCTGAGGGGAGGGGACTCAATTAGTTCTCCCCTGTCCTGAAATTCTTTTGACTCCAAAATCCTGCCCTCAGTGTAGTTGTTTCAGGAGGAGCAGTAATAAAATTGATTCACGTCTTAATTTCAGTTCCTGAAGAATCTAGCCAACAATGAAGATCACTCACAAAAGGTTCTTTTGGAATTGGGTTTTATTGTTCAGATCTCTACATCTATAGGAAGTGATTTCATTCAACACCTCTTTGTTTCCCAGTCAGCTGTTTAGCCCTTGCACACGTGGCATACTTTTGTATATAGCTTTTCACATCTCCCCATATTTTTGGCCACCAAAACTGCCAATACAGTAATTATAATGTTTCCACACATATCCGAAGTGGCCTGCTGTTTTGTTACCATGGTACCTCTCCAACATTTTCCACGTACTGATTCCGGAACATATATCTTTTCTCTGTGGTACCACATCCCGCTTTTTCTTCTAGTTCATCCTGGTGCTCTGGTAGCTACAGATCAGTATTATATCCATCCTGAAACTCCTTTAACCACCCATGTTCCAAAGTCTTACTGCCGATCTTGTCTGGATTTGGTTGTTCGGAATGAGAATGGGTCCAGACCACTAACGCCACCTGTTTAGGGGTGAACACTGTTCTAACCACTTCTGGGGCTTTGCTATCATGCTGTGGCATTCTCGATAAAGCATCCACCATGCAATTACTCTTGCCTGGGAAGTAATTTAAGATAAAATTGAACCGACTGAAGGACTCGGCCCACCAGACTTGTTTTGGGTTCAGCCTCTGAGGAGCCTGCAGTACCTTCAGATTTTTATGGTCAGTCCATACCTCAATAGGATGTTGTGCCCCTTCCAGCAAATGTCGCCTTGCAGGCAGTTCCCCTTTTATGGCAAACACCTCCCAAACAAGCCATTTTCTCTTTTTCAGAGAACCTTTTCAGTAAATTGGCACATGGTACTAGTCCTTTCCCTGGAGAATCCTGGAACAGCACTGTCCCATAAGCCATGTCTGAAGCATTGTAATGAATCACAAATTGTGCCTTTCTTAGCCCTTGTAACACTTGTTTCGCCAGAATCTAGCCAGCAACGAAGACCACTCACAAAAGGTTCTTTTGGAATTGGCTTAGATCTCTACAGCTATAGAAAGACGTTAATTGCGGTTTCATCCAACACCTCTTAGTTTTCTACTGATCTCTCCAACCCCCTCCCTCCTCAGTTTGCAACTTTTCTATCGGAAAAAGTCCATCCATAAGTTTTGAAGTTTCTTCCCTGACGCCCCCTGCTGGTCTCAATATATCACACAGATTTATGATGTCAACCAGAAACCTCAGAAATCAACTCCTGACAAAGAAGGGAAAAGATGCAATAGGAAAGAACCATAAAGGTTGTGGGAATATCCTTTAGATAATTAGCAGAAATGAAATAGCCTTCTAACTGCATTTTGTAGGTAGTGCTTTCTGCATTTAGGGATTGTTATTGAAGATCCATATTAGCACTCCATCAAGAACTCTGTTAAGATGAATCAATCCCTTTTGGAAAGTCAGCTCACTGATGTCTGTACTTTTATCTATGACACAAATCTATGACATAGTTGCTGAAATTGACATTATTCTACCTGTGTTAACAATAAAAAATCTATTTAAAAATCTGTGACACAAATATAGACTGGATGTCTTTGCCTTGGTTTAACAGTCTCCAGGACAGGGATTTTCTTCCCCATTAATTGATTGAATAGAAAATAAAACCTCTCCTATTAAGCTAAAAGTTGATGAGTAAGAAGCTATTCAGAGAGTCAGCATTTAATGAAAAAGACAAGAGAGAAAATTTGGGAGTAAAAGGCCCTGCCCATCAATTATGTCTGTGATGGCAGCATGGTACACAATTATGCAAGTACAGTAGAGTCTCACTTATCCAACATAAACGGGCCGGCAGAACGTTGGATAAGCGAATATGTTGGATAATAAGGAGAGATTAAGGAGAAGCCTATTAAACATCAAATTAGGTTATGATTTTACAAATTAAGCACCAAAACATCACGTTATACAACAAATCTGGCAGAAAAAGTAGTTCAATACACAGTAATGCTACGTAGTAATTACTGTATTTACGAATTTCGCACCAAAATATCATGATATATTGAAAACATTGACTACAAAAATGTGTTGGATAATCCAGAAGGTTGGATAAGCGAGTGTTGGATAAGTGAGACTCTACTGTACAGGTATCAAGTACAGCATGTATGTTGTTCATTGGTGCCACATACACTGTATTGAATAATCAGCAATGCACTATATCACCTTATTTGGTCCGTATGTTAAAATGCTCACTTTATTCCAAGTGTATTAAAAGAAAGAGAGAAATCTTTATTTTCCCATGGATTACAGTGTTATCTAAACACTCTGCCGCTGCTATAACATGAAAAGATGTTAAGTAGTAGAGGGGGGAAATGGTCCAAAATATTGTAATATTTTTGTTAAAACAGAAAAAAAGTATTGTAAATACCCAAAAACGCTTGGAATGCAGTTAGTTATGGATATGTTCTATCCAATTCAGGCTGAAAATACAGTGTAATAATAGTTATTGGTTGCTGTGCTGTTGATATTACAGTGTTCCCTCACTTATTGCTGGGGTTAGGTTCCAGGACCACCCGCAATAAGTGAAAATCCGTGAAGTAGGGACACTATATTTATTTTAATATTTATACATTATTTTAGTAGTTATACACTATTTTAAGTCTTTATCAACCAATCGTGTGTTGATAAATTGCCTCCTTCTCCTCCCGTTGCCGCTTGGGCTTCTTTTCTCTCCCTTTGGCTTCTCCTTCCTCCCTCCCTTAGGCTGTAAATTGTAATTTTTTATGATTTATAATAGTCTTTTAGAGTGTATTGAAAAACCGCAAAACAGCAAATCCGTGAAAAGTGAAACGTGAAGTAGTGAGAGAACACTGTACATCTTAGTTCAATCCAGTAGCCACCTTCCAAACATTATAATACATTGAAGCTAAAATGCAGTATACTTGATTCCATTGATTTCTTATTTAAAAGTATGTATAATGTTAGAGATTGGGGTGGGTTATTTTAGCAATTTGATTTGGCCTTTAAAAGTTAGGCTTCAATATATTCATGACAGGTTCTCAGACAAGGAATATTGGTGAATCTGATTCCAGTTATATACCATATTAAGGGCACAAGTAGATTTCATATTGTTGAAGCAAATAAGTTCTGTATGCTTACTTGATTTTAGACACTGATGAAATACATCCCTTGGACTTGAAAGAAACAGATTTTCATTTAACACTATTTTTAAAACATTAGACATGAGGTTTTCATGAGAATGTGGTTCCTGATCAACTATACGTATTGTCTTAATTCTGACAAAGTGTTTATCTTATTCAGCTTACTGAACACTGACAATGAAACCATGTAACTGTAATATAATGAACATATATGCCAGGCAACTGTGACTTATCCTTGGTCTCTGTTGTATGTAGTGTGTAGAAAGTTCACCAAGATACATTGATGTATACTTTTGGTAGAAAGTGGGAATCAATTTTTAAAGCGTGTTTCTATAGTTCCTGAAAATGTGTAAATACTGAGCTCTCAGATCTAAAGACCAATTGCAATTGTTTATTTTATTTATAAGATCAATACCAATTGACATTTCATGTGTTTATCACTTATGGAAGTCATTTTTTCACTTTTATTGTCCGGTCTCGGTATGACTACAAAAAGGCATTGAATAACTAAAATTTTGAGGGGAAATAGTTTCTAATATCATTATAAAATGACCACCATCTCCAGAAAACACGTATCATGTTGGGGGGGGGGGGGGGTGTTTTTGTATCAAAATGCTATTCACTTTATACTAAAATTCTGCTGACACAAATGATTGTTGTAGGAATCATTTATTCATTCTTGTGTTCAATAATGAATAATTTTGGAAGTTTTTTTTTCCAACTGAGTGAAATTACTCAGTTTCGGGGGTAAAATTATAAAAAGCATAACATCTCATGGAAATATAAAATTTTCTCACTGGGTGTTTCAATCTGTCATGATGTCATTCATTACATAAAATGATAAAATTTGTTAAGTATTGTTTAGAGCAGGGCATCTTGAACTTTTTTCACTCATGACCCCTTTTTGCCAAATAAATTTTTATACAACCCTGAGTGTATAGATATATAAAATACATATACAAATCAAGATCCAACTGTTCCACAGCAATAATAATGATGCCTCTGTAAATTCCAAGTACATACATGGATAACAAAACCTGCGGATGCTCAAGTCCTATGATATATAATACTGTAATCAAATTGTGTCCCTTATATAAAATTGATATATTTTCAAATCGTGGGTGATTGGATATGTAGGGTCCACCCTCTTTCAAGCTAAGTTCTGCTGGAAGATTAAGGCACAATCCTTAAAATAACACGAAAGAAGGGCAGTAATGCCTAGAAGGGCTCACAGAGCTTTCCTTCTCTTCCTCTTCCTTCTTCACCCTTCACCCTTACCTATCTCCCCTGCCTTTCCCTGAATAACCTCATCCAAATGGCTAGCTGCCTCATCCTGGCCCGTTTTCCTTACTTCAGAGTCATGGCCTCTTCTTGTTCTCCTTTGACAGCAGCAACTTCTATCCTGCACAGCGACAGCTATATGGGGTTGAAAGGTGTATCTGTCAGTTTCTTTCTCAAGAGGCCTCGGCTAGGACTGAAGGGAAAAACGTTGGGCCTTCCCACCTGCCCTTTCTGCTGCTGCAATATAGGCCACTAGCAGGGCAGCTGCTGCTGTAATTTCTCCACTGTCTGGCCAAATTTTTTTTAGATCCCATTTTGGTTATGACCACTAGTTTAAGAAGCCCCTATTTCGATTTAGATTACTAGATTTAATTTTATAGCATGCATTTTTCTCATATGGGATCCAAAGTGGTTTACACCATACATTAGGATTACACAGATACAATCTAAAATACATTTGAAAAGCATTATATATAACTCCCTTAAATAAAACATTAGTTGAAAACAATTAGGGACACAATATATTTTTGTTGCTATTTTGCATGGATTAGGTACACATAATTTTACATTTCTTCGTGATTAAATTTATTTTTCCCATTTGTAATCTAATGGAGGGGTTCATAAATAGCATGTTGCTTTTGAGATTCCTTTGTGTTGCAAAAATATAGGAGACATCTCGATCTATATATGAATAAAAATGATACCAAGGCACAGAGAAACATACAAATGCTTGTCAACAAAGGCTATCCTCCACATGCTGTGTATTATTTTCATTTGAAAAATCTGCATATATATATACTTCAGGACCCTATGCATGCTCCAGCATAGTATTAGGATGTAATATATATTCTTAAAGTAGAAAATAAAATTAAAAAGCCATATTGACAACACATGCAAACCCTATAATTTGCAAGCAGACAGGCCTTTACCATGTGGGTGGGTGTGGGATATATTATCTGTATGACTTTTTTAAAATGTGTGTTTCTTTTCCTGAGATTACTTTGAAACATATTGAAAGACACTCAATGTGTATTAATCAGTGCAAGGATTACTGAATGGCTCACTATAGAAGTGGTTGAGTTTCATACACCTTATGCAAAAGAAAAGAAAAGAAAAAAAGAAAAAATGATTTTATGTCACCTCTAGATGGGCTTCAAATTTTTAACTGCAGAAGGATTCTGTTAAATATAAATAGTAAACAACACTTGATCTATTTGCATCTTTTAATGTGAATGCTAAACCAACCCATAGAGAAAAGGGGACCTTAATTTTCTTAGATAGTTCTATGCACTTGATTATGTGAATCATTCTCTTTTAAGATACTGTACTTACTGTAGAATAAATGTGTATTTTAGTGTTTTTAAATACTTTACTTGTAATTTCTCAGTTCTAAATAATATTTCAAGACTACTTCAGAACCATCAACATCTGGCCAACATTAAAATGTAAATTCAGCACCATAGTCTAACATATGAAATTTTCTGCAGTAAGCTGGTCCAAAAATTCAACTGTATAGTTCAAATATGTGGATAAGTTACAGTGGTCTGATATGCTTACCTGTTGATTCGAGGACTAAACAGGCCCAGAACAATTGTGCATGCAAGATGATGATACATTTGTCGCTGTGAAAACTGACTGAATATGATGGTCTTCTACTTCTGTTACTAATTTCTTTCCCATTTCCAATTGGCTTTACTTTTTACAGCTTTGAGCAGTAATTCAGTCCCCTACGCCTCCCTGATTGGCTCTGTGTCCTCCCTCTCTAGCCAAACTACCACTCAGTCCTTATATGATAATAACTCTCTCCCACGATTCGCTCGAAAAGGTCTAAACATCTTTGTCTCTATTATTTTCTCTGTTCAATCACTGTTTTAGATGTTCCATCATTCAATTTCCATTCCTGAATAGGTTTAGCATTTTCTTGTGTCTTTTTATTTTTTTACTTTTTTCCCATTGGGGTGCTCGTTCTGGATTTGGAGCAAATAAATGTGATGGCTATGTTGGAAACATTTTGTCCAGCTTAAATATTGCATTTGATGAAACGGGAGATATCAAAATTGCTACATATGAATAAAATAACTGGAGCTTTCCCATTTAAGAAGTAGCTTTCCACAAATTGTGGAGGCTGCTTCAGATTCACTTGATCTTGAAATATATTATAGTGACCACACGTTACAAAGAACTATGGCTTCTCAATAGAACTTTGGCTTCTCAATAATACTCAATAAGTATCTATAATTACTTTGACTTTTCAATGGCATGCAGTACCATAAACAAAGATGGGATGCTGCTTGTCCTTCCTATGCACTCTATTAAGCTAAGTAAAAATGTTGCAGAAGCCATTTTCTGAATTATCTGTATTCTCATTTTGTGGTCTTAGCAAGTGACACTGTCCTACAATAGTTGCAATGTACCTTTCTTAGAAAATACTCTTCAAATTTCTAGTTGTGAAACAGCCTGAACTCTAGAATACGTAGCTTCCAGTTTGAGCCCCCACTTCTCCCTCCAGTTATCATGGCTTTCTTTTATCGTTTTGATTCATCATGGGGTTCGCTAGTTGAAAATACTCTAGCCAACTGTTTGTCTCCCTGCAACAAGCTGTTCTATTGTAGGCCTGCTTAAATAAGGGAAAATATTTTGATGGGTGGAAAACCCATCCATATTGATTGGTTGCAAAGAAATATCCACAAAGAATGGACTAGCTAAATTTTTCAGCTGGCAGATCATGCTAGTTGACCCCACATATCTTCTTTCAGCTTCTATTCTCAGCCTTCCACCATTTGTATCCTTTTACTTGTCTCTTTCTCATTCCTTTTCTCAGCCTTGTCTGTATCCACTATTTTTCCATTGGTAGACAAAGATGTTTACACCTGAAGTAGATTGTAGGTAATTTCTGGGGGTTGAAAAGGGATGGGGTTGAGATTTTTTTTTTCTCCTTTGAGGTACTAGGGTAAGATGGATGTTTGTGTTCAGCTGTACCAAGTCTGTACAACCCCTGTTTCTACAATCTGCTACTAGTGAAAACATTTTTGAAGCTCAAAATGTCTGATGTCTAATCTTGTCTTTTATTGACTGTTGTCTGTAAGCAGCCGTGCATGTTATTCAGGCAATCCATAATTGCATGTAAATGTCCAAATTTTTATACAATATATTTTTCTTTTAAAAAAGCAAACATTAAGTTTTCCCTTGTCTTAATTAGTCAACCCCTGTTAGCTAGTTATTCAGTCATTGAAACAAAATTATCACTTCTAGGCATCCAGCTATCCATATCTTTAATTTCATTTTATTAATACTTTCTTTTATTACATTTTCTTTTTGGAGGATCCAATGTCTCTGGTTACCTACATTCTTCAACTTAGTTTCCCCCATAAATCACTTTATTTTTTGTCAGTACTATTGTACCCCTTTAGGCCTCTTTGAATGGTTTATCTTTGCCCCCAGTTCACCTTTTGTTCACCTTAGTCCGGTTCACACTGTTTTCATTTCATACAGTGAAAGAAAGGGGGTCTTATATGACATTCAGAGTCATTACTCAAAGCAGGTCAACATCAGGTCTAACTTTCTCATTTTCCCCACATAGCTAATTTCATTAAGTCTTGGCATAATAACTTTTTTTTCATTCTTTTAACACTAAGAATGTTAGCTTTGGAAATATGCTTGATGAATTTTGTTTTTATTTTATTTTATTTGTTTTAGTAATTTGGCTTCAAAGCTCATCTCTCCAGAGCATGTTTTGCTTTGAGTGAATTAAATTATATGCCTGCTTCTGTCACCTTACAACATCCTTACTATTTACACATTTATAGCCATTCTAACTGCTATATATTCTAAGTCTGGATTTCAAGTCCTGGGTATGATTGTTTTTCAGTGCTTTTCTTATTTCTCTCCTTCCAACAGGTATGGCTAGTCATCCACCAATCCCTATTTTGGAACTTGCAGATCACATTGAGAGGTTGAAGGCCAATGACAACTTGAAATTTTCCCAAGAGTATGAGGTAATTCTCCCTAAATATTTACAAGGCTAGCTTGCTAACCAGTGGGAAACTATAGTTACATTAAAGGGTCAGTGCCAGAATCTTTAGCCTACACATTCTAAGAATGCATTGTGGCAATAACAGAAAAATTTCCAGTTAAAGGAACCTAACTGGATGCAGTGTGCTTACTAAAACATAAACTTGCAGGATATGCATACATAGAACAGTGCACTCCATTATTCATACTGTTGTTAACATTGCAAACATTCAAAATACAGAATTTGTACAATTATAGAAGTTTTGATCCCCATCAGCAATACTAGTTTGATTGATTGGCTACAGTGACAAATTCCATTTAATTTGATGAAGATAGTATCTGTATCATGAGTAATTTTGGATAAAACTACTGAAAAGAAAGTTGATATTCTATATCCCTTTGAAACTTACATATTGTACCAAATAATGAGTAAGTCTGTACTTATTACTTTATATCAGAATTACTCTAAAAGGTGTGTTGGTCCTGCCAGTAAACTTGTACACATTAAGAATTGTTTCCAGTATTGTTGTAGACTGTAACAGCATCAACTTCTTATTATCTATCAATAATTCATGAAATTTGATTTTAATGGTATCATAACAGAACGCATTTATGAAATACCCTTTTAATATCCCATAGATTATCTCTCTTGATACACTTTTACACACATATTTCACTTTCATGTCAATACATTTTGAAGAAAGGAACTTTGCCCACTTCAGTTAAGCACCAGAAACAATTAACTTTTCCTCTCAGTCATGATTTTACCAAGCAGAACATAACCAGTTCATCCAATATCTCATCATATGTTTTGTTCTCCATATCACTTGCCATCCTTATCACCCTTCTTTGAACTTCCTCCAACTTGTCTATTTCCTTTTTAAAATGAGACACCAGAATTAAACGTAGTAGGCCTGACTAGTGCAAAATATAGTGGCACCATTTCTTCTCTCAGCTTGGAGATTATGCTATTATTAATGCAGGCTAAGATAGCATCAGTCCTTTTTTATTTCTTTCTTCTATAGCATCACTACTGTTTCATTGTTATGAATAAACAATAATCCTACATTCCTTTCACATGTGATATTGCTGAGACAAATATCCCCCATCCTATATTTGTGCTTTTGGTTTTTGTAACCTAAATGTAGAATTTCCATTTGTGTATGTCTGTTGAATTTCATTTTCTTAATTTCAGCCCCATTTTCTCATTTTCCAATGAGCTACCTAACCCTCCAATTTTGTACCATCTGCAAATTTAATAATGATTTGTGCCAGTCCAATTTCTAAATCATTGATAAATAAAGAGTATAGGTCCCAAAACTGAATCCTGTAGTGCTCCACTTGAGACCTCCTTCCATTTGGATGTACAGCCACTAAAAAAACTTTCTGAGCATTGTTTTTTAACCAATTATGGATCAATCTGAAGATGTTTCCATTGCTTGCATATTTTTTCAGATTGCTAAAATGTTATTGGAGATCTTAAAAACCTTTGATGATATCAAGATAAATGACTTCCACAGCTTCCTCGAGATCTACCTAATTAATGATTCAGTCAAAAACAGATATACGGTTAGCATGGCAGGAATGGTTCTTGACAAATCCATCCTGGCTCTTATTGATCCCTGGTTTCCAACCCCTTTTTGGACCAGGGACTACTTGACCAGGGACCACTTTGACCAGGGACCACTCTCCAACTTTAGTACCAAAAGAGTTATGAATCAGTTTTTGGTCAACTTTAGATTTGATTTGGTTATTTGGGGTGCTGATTCAGAAAATTGCATTAGATAGACCACATCAGCTCTAGTTTCTGATACAGAATATATGCCATCCAGTAGTCGCCATCTGCAGACCTTATTTTAGGTGGGGTTGGACTGGATGGCCCATGAGGTTTCTTCCAACTCTACTATTCTATGATTCTATGAGGTCTTGCAGCCCACCAGTGGGCCACGGCTCAAGGGGTGGGAACCACTGTTGTAGACACAGTCCTGTACCATCTGTTCTAATATTTTTCCCGGTATTGAGATCAATTGCCTGGCCTGTAGTCTACTAGGTCTCTGTTCCCGTCCACTTTGGGGGCGGAAAGAGGGGAGGGGGGTGGCGTTTCTTTGTCTTCAGTTCTCCAGCACATCATTGGTTTTCCAAAATTTCTCAGACATGATGAGAAACAGTTCTTCAAGTGTGCCAGCAAGTTCCCTCAATAGTTCATTTGACATTGCAGATTTGAATTCATTTAGGTTAACTAGGTGATTCCTGACTATCAATCTTGATTTGCACCCTGGATTCATTACAAAGATCTCTGCTTATGCTAAAGCAAAATAGGGATTTTGCCTTTTCATTGTGATCTGTTTGTATTTTACCACACCTGCAGTTCAATGGTCCCACCATCTCCTTGCTTTGCACATATTCAAAAAATGCCTTTTGATGCTCGTTGCTTGTCCAGATTGCCCAGTTTCATCTCATTGGGAGCTTTAACTTTCCTTGCACTATTCCTAAAAGCTTGGGCTTCCTTACTGATTTATTCTTCCTCCCTTTTTTCCATGCTTATTTTTTTTTACTTGCTACTCAAATTTGCTGTGTAACCACAACTGGCTTTTTCAGATGTTTCCATTAACCATTCTAGGATGGCTGATTGTCTTGTTCCTTCATCCACCTTTTGGAAAAGAGAATTATCTGCAAGGCATATCAAGATTTTGTTAAGATAGTCTGTCTATACATAGCTGAGCTAATCCCCCTGCAGACATAAAGATAATTCAAATTATTGGAGATTTGTATGATTTCATTTGAAAAAGCATAGTGCACCACCACATCTTTGTTTGGTGACCCATAGTTAACTTTTACCACAATATTGTTGTTTTTTCTCCATTTATTTTTATCCAAATGCATTCCACTGACCCAATTTGATTACTCAAGTGGATTTCTGTACAAGTGAATTTGTCTTTGGCATAAAATGTTATCTTACCCATCTATTCTTTTTGAGAAGATTATATCCCTCGGTTGTTATTTTTATTGAGTGTAGGTAATTTAACCATTCATTTATTACACACACAAGCATGCATGTACTGTATATGTTTGCACACAAGCTACACGGCGGCCAGAGATTAATGACTCTGAGATTAAACATTTCATTTGACAATGACATTATAATGTAACACTGAATAAAGAACTTTGAATTTATTAGTAGTTTTCACATTTCATTTGACTATAAAAAGATGATTGCTTGTTTGTGGGTGGAACAGAAATTGTAGGTACCCTTAATAATTTTGTCTTTTATTCTGTATGACCTTTATACAAATAAGAGTTATACTGAAAAGCTATACAGTCTAAATATACAGTTTATTTAAATATCACTGGAAGGAGAGGTTTGAACAGCAGTTGAACATCTAGTGGTATAGCACAGAATTCCAATTGTGTATCATTTAATGATCCAGTGCTAGAGAAGGCCTTGAGCCTTATCTGAAAAATAATCTCATTACTGTCAAAGAGGAAAATGTATTCTTTAGCATTGACTAAAATATGTTGACTTGAAGGTCATTTTAGAGTTTAAAGTTATACTTTACACAAGCCAGGAATTATTTTATGCCAATCGTATATAATTATTTAATGCTCACTGTTACAAAGATCATGCTATATCAACTGTGAATCTGTCATTTAATGGCACTCAATTTCTCCTTTGTGTATTGTCATGTGCACAAATGTCACAATATTGTTTTCTTTTTGAGTAAATAGGAACTTTCTAAATATGTCTATACCATTTTACTGTTTACTCAAACGTGATACAAATTCTGTTTGGCAACTTACTAGATTTGTCCATATTGCATGAACTGTTGGGAAAGGGTAGGGCCTCATCTATAAGGACATCAAAATCCAGGGCTGGAACAGAGCATTTCTGCATCAGACCAGCCCCGGATTATATGGAACTGTTCAGATACTCTGCCCTTGAGCTGTGGGAGCAGAGTCCAGACCATCCAGGCAGGCCAAACCTGATTGGATTGTTGTCCTTGTTACTGTGGCAGCCAGCTGATAGCTGAGGAGAGCTCCCAGCCATCACTGCATGCTTTTCCAGACATCAGCAAAAGCACCTGCAGGACCAAGTAGAAGGAGTAAGGATCACCAATCGGCAATGGTGTCTATTGATGGCCAGGTCTTTGAAACTCTGTGGTAGGCTTCTACACTGACAGGGATGAAACAACCCAAATCTGTTCCCTTTTCCCTGCACCACAGACCGTAGGGTGATTGGTGGTAGTGCTGGGCTGTGCGGACAGTGAACCAGTTCAAATTAGAGACTGTGCATCTATCCATACTAACTCAGAAATGTGGGCATGTTCCAGATTTTTGCTGTAACTCTGGAGCAATTCCCGACTTCTTCTAGCATGGGGTTAAACTAGATCAGTGATTCCCAAAGTGGGCGCTACCTCCCCCTGGTGGGCGCTGCGATAGCACCTATTAGGAGATGGGGCGAGGCCAGGGGAGGGGCGGGGCCTCTTCCCAAGTGCCGGAGACAGGGCTGAGCACCTGAGGCGCCTGGTAGGACACAGGGGGCAGAGCTAGAGGAGTGGGCATGGCTTCTTCCCAAGAGCCCGAGACAGGGCTGAGAATCTATACCTCTCCTGAGAGGCCTTTTAGGACTAAAGGGCAGGGCTGGGGTGGGGGCGAGGCCTCTTCCCAGAGCGCAAGACAGGGCTGAGCCTGAGCTCCATTGGCTACCGATTATTTTCTGGTCCCAATTCAAGGTGCAGGTTCTTACCTATAAAGCCCTAAACGGTTTGGGACCCGCCTACCTTAGTGACTGTGTTTCCCCCTATAAACCTGCACAATCTCTTCGTTCATCCGGGGAGACCCTTCCTCGCTCCCACCTCCATCGCAGGCTTGGTTGGTGGGGACGAGGGAGCAGTTGTGGCCCCCCGAAACTGGAACTCCCTCCCTAGGGAGATCAGGCATTTTTTCTGAGGCTTTTAGACTCATGTTTTTAATCATCAGTTGTTTGACACTAAACAGTCTGGATGCTTGAAGTTCTGTGATGAAGGCGGAAAATATTGTGAAAGTGTAGGCTTTTGTTTTGAGGTTGAGAACCTGCTGTGTAACACACCTTAATAGCAAATACTAATAATAGCAACTCGGTGTCAGTTCAACTCAGTGTCAGTTTGCTAGCATGACAAACTATGCAAATATGGTCTTACTATAGTGAAAGGGCAGGTCCCTGTAGAGCTCTCTGGATTATTCTGTTCTCCATTTTTTAATATTGATTCTACCTGTGTTCTTGATCCAGTATTCAGTCCCTTCATATATGCATGTAGAATTCTCACTGCTGAGGAGCAGAGGATGTTTCAATAATCTTTGTAAGATCTAAAAGTAAATATGCACATACGCTAAGATGCAATTTGTTCATGTTACATGCCCTCTGACATTTCACACATGAAAACCGGGCCAAGCAAAATCAGCGTGGCCAATATGACAAACCTTTTTAATAAGGAAGGATATAAATGCCAACAGAGACTGCAATAGTTTGCTTCAGGAGCTCTTATTTGAGGGACCTCATCTGAAATGTAATTGCCATAGCTCAGTGCTATGCAATTATGGGATTTATAGTTTGGTGAGGCATCAGCATTCTTTTACAGAGAATGGTCAAGACCTTGTAAAACTACCCCCAGGATTCCATTGCAATGAACTGAAGCAATTAAAGAGGATTCATTCCACAGCGTAGGTGCATCCCAAGGATTTCCTTTCAATTGCTGGAAGCTTTGGTGCCCTAACACTCTTGTTCTTAAAGAAGGAATCCTAAGCAGGCAGCAACTGTAAAGGACATCTTTTTTGGCCAAATGACAAAGAGTGCACTTTTTGTCGCTGTGCATTACATTCAGCAGCCAATACTTCTTTTGGTTTAAGGGTTTTGAAAATTGAGGTGCACATTACATTTGATGGCACATTAGACTCAAGTAAATACAGTATTTATTAATACCTCATTTTCTCTTTCTCCTCTGCAATTCATTTCCTCTTCTGTGTCCCACTCAAAACATTATGATTCATTTCTGTTCAAAGGATTATTTACAAATGTTACTAATATGTTATATAATTCTACAGTTTCTTTTTCTCATTTCAATTCCTTCCAAGTCCTCTAACCCTTCATCCCCAGTGGCACAATTGGTTAAACCCAGAACTGCTGACTGAAAGGTCTGTAGTTCGAAGCCTGAGAATGGGGTGCACACCCATCTGTCAGCTCCAGCTTCCCATGCGGGGACATGAGAGAAGCCTCCCACCAGATGGTAAAACATTAAACATCTGGACGTCCCCTGGGCAATGTCCTTGCAGACAGCCAATTCTATCACACCAGAAGCGACTTGCAGTTTCTCAAGTCACTCCTGACATTAAGAACCCCCCCCCCCCCCCCACATAAATAGGTTTCTTGGAACACAAACTGTGACGCTGCTTCCTGTAATGGAAATGCACACTGTCAGCAATTGCTGTCCCCAGACGTTAGTTGCCTCCCACAAATCCATTACAGTATTCTGTTTCCATAACATTGCAAGCAATAAAAATGATAAAATTTATCTTGCAAATGCAGTTATGCCAACTCTCCACTACAAGTGGTATTTTTTTTCTTCTGCCAAGTTAAGCGGGAGATTTAAATGCTGGGGTGGATGCTTAAAGAATTAGTATAAAATTCTTGTCTGTGCGTAGATTAGCATGGGACCCCATGCCCATGCCTCCCTCAGGCAACTATTCAGCATGCCCCTGCATTAAGACAGCACTGAAAAGGGCAAGGTTTTGTTCCTCTTTCCCTGATCCCCCTGCTGAGTTTGAGTGCAAATTACATTTGAACTCACTTTGCAGCAATGAAAGCAAGCTCAGGACAAAGCGAGAAAGATGGAGGAGGAGAGAGAAACTGGAACATATTAAAAGCTGCTGAAAAACTGGGATGGCTGTGACACAACCATAGGCAGAAGACTTGATTCAGAGAATTTCTCAGGAAGATTTCTGTGTACCATGAAGAGAACAAGTGAGAGTGTACAAACTGATCCAGAGAGACAGAAATGTAAGGAATGTAGTAGCCTAGTTTGCCAAAGTACATAATTTGGATGGCTTTTTTCATAAAGCTATGTGCTGTATGTTAAAGGCAGCCTTTTGCATTGACATTTAATATTGGTGAAGGTGAAGTCATCTGCTGGCTCTGTGCCAAACTACTGTAAGGCTTGGAAGACTTACTAGATATTGTCAGTGACTGTGAATCATCAGAGTTGTGGTAGACAATGTAAATAATTGATTAAAGTAGATTAAATCTTGTGATTTTATTTTCAAGTGCTAACCAACCAACAAAAACAAAACCAGGCTTTATTAACTACGAGATGTGCAGTGCCTTTAAGTGCATCACTGCAACATCGAATGATGTAACGAAGAACCTTCCAGTACACAGTATCTACATACAGTCCTTTCAGTCACTTTGTATCCATAACTATAGAAGAAGACTGATATTAGAAATTGGGCTGCATGTGAAGAAATGTGCACAGGTTTCTCCTGCCTCTTTTGTACCTTGTTTCCCCGACAATAAGACATCACCTGAAAATAAGACCTAGTAGATGTTTTGCTTAATTGCTAAATATAAGGCCTCCCCCGAAAGTAAGACCTAGCAGAGTTTTTGTTTGGAAGCATGCCTGCTGAACAGAACACCAGAGCATGCAGGATCGGTAAATGTACGTACCATAGATTCATGGAAAAAATGGTAGTAGCAAGAAATTCTTGATAGGATTTCAGTTTGTCTGGTTATGCTGGTTTGTGATGACAACTACTCTTCAGTATATAATAAATGTTAATTTTTTTGTTCAACAATAAATGTTAATTCTTCATGGAAAAATAAGACGTCCCCTGAAAATAAGACCTAGCACATCTTCAGGAGCAAAAATTAATATAAGACACTGAAGAATGAAACTTTCCAAATGTGTATCTGCTTTATATGGGAGGAAACAGTCATTTATACAAACATACGATAGTCTATGTACAAAGAAAATGTGTCCAAATGACATATATTATTACAGTTCCCCGTACAAAGCTCAATTTGGCCGTACCCGACAAAATGAAAAGGAGCAACAGCACAAGTTATTCAAGTCTGGTATTGGTTCCAATGTATATACATAGCATTTAGCGTATTGAACTACTTTTCTGTCAAATTTGTTGTATAACATGATGTTTTGGTGCGTAATTTGTAAAATCATAACCTAATTTGATGTTTAATAGGCTTTTGCTTAATCTCTCATTATCCAACATATTCGCTTATCCAACATTCTGCCGGCCCGTTTATGTTGGATAAGTGAGACTCTACTGTATGTATGTGTGTGTGTGTGTGTGTGTGTGTGTGTATATATGTATATATATCCACATACATAGATATACATGCATGCACACACACACATATATATGTGTACACACACATAAACATACACACACATATGCTTTGGGTGGCATAGGGAAGAGCTGACACCCCTATGGTGTTTGTTTTGCAGTCTGTGCCCCTGTTCAGAAGATTTCACTTCACTTTCTGTCCCTATAATTGCCTTTCACAATTGCATTTTGAAAACTTTGGCTTGTTGTGGAAACAAGGATTGGCAAGAAAGCTTCAATTGAGCCACCACTTTCCCAGGATAACTCTTCCAGGAGTGCATTTCCCTTCCGAGGGGTAGATCTCACTTTCTGTTGTCTCACCCCCATTTTTAACTATGAATCATTAGTAAGTCGGATGCTTGTAACTTGGTAACTGCCTTTATTCATTGCCCGTACCCATAACTGCTCAACCAGTGGAAAGATTTCTCTGTTGATGTGTATGATTATCACAGGATCAGATCTAGAATCAAAACAGCAATACAGTGGATTCCTGAAGTTACAGGATGAGAGTTCTGTCCATAAAACTGACCTTGCTTCCTTACTATCTGGTCACCAATCACTGGTCTTTTCTTTTCACTGCCATTTCTGTGGATCTCATAATTCTCTGGACTTTTGTAAAAAATATATATTTATGCGAGATGTAAAATTCTGCATTTTACTAAAGCTCATCTAACTTAAGACAAAGATGATGGAAAGAGAACTTTCCTTAGAATTCTATATGGTGCATAGACTGAGATGTGTGGGAATAAACAGATTTTTTTCTTTCCTTCATTATTCCATTTAGATAAAATTGGTATGGGAAAAAATAGTCTTGATCTCTGCCAGATAAATTAGCATGAGCAACAATGTCCTCTTTAATATGGCATTCTTTCCTTTCTGATGCTCAAGTCCCTAATCCAGTAGGAAAATATAATTCTACTGGCAAGTTGCCATGATGATGTTTTAATGTTCTTGCATTTAGCATTCATGTTTTGCTAATGCACTATGTAAATCTCATTCGATTGGCAAGTTTCCTGAATAATAAAATAGCATATTATTATAGATTCATCTGAAAGATGAAATTCACATAGCAGAAGTTGACATTGGTAAAATAGGGTCAAATTATTCATTTTCATGGGTAGTTAATGAATCTCTAGTTCCACATCATCCATTTGGTGCGATGTCTACCAGGATGCAAATCTTACTGCTCATTCTACACTGCAGTTTTTCCCCCTTCTTCCTACCTGGCAGTATTTCAGTGTTTCCTACATTTATGCTCTTCTTGCATAGTTCAGAAAGTCACTTAGAACTGAATTACAGTTCAGCTGCTTTGCATGCTGTGTAATTGTACTACTTGAGAGGGTTGCCTGGAAGTTTGATCTATCTCTTGCGTAACATTCTCTGAATGGGAAATAAAAACCTAGTACTAGCACATAAAGAATTAAGTTATGCCCCTAAAAATCATCCTTTTCTACATTTGAGGGTTTTTTCCCCCTGTTGTGCTTTCCCAAAGGGGGGAGTGTTCACACATTGCAGTCCAGGCATACAATTTTAAATTGATTCCACCACATGATGTTGTTAAAATAGATCTGTAGCAACTACCAAGCTATAGGTAATACATTTTTAAAACATGTCATTTGTTTTGTGCTCATCTCCCTTAAGAATAAACATCTTAGGTTCTTTTATAATTCATCTGGTAAAAATAACCTTGGTTTGAACTGTTCCACATTGGGTAAGCCTACAGCTTGACTCCATTATAACATTTAGATATTTAAAAATAATTTTGAGAATTTAGAGAGACAGTTAAAAAACAGACAAACAACTGTTCAGCCGTTTGGTTATTGGTTGTTTTGGTTGCATTGTTTGGGAGGGGAAAGACAATTATATGTGTAGGAAACTTTATGTCAAAACTAGAAGAAGGATATTTAACCTGGTATAATTCTCTCGAGTGAAATTTACTTTTAAGTAGACCTGCATATAATTATTATGTAAGAGATTACTGGGTAAAGATAAGAATATGAACAGTGCTGAAAATAGGCAGTGCTTGGCGGATAATAAATTCATAAATATGTTAAGTTTACTGGAATGAGAATATCCTTTATTCTAACATGGATGTACAATTCTCTGTCTGTAAGAAAGGAATTTTCTTCCCTATATCCTTTTCCCAATTCTGTCTGTCTAAATAGATTTATGCTATACTTTATTCACTAGAGCTCACCAGTCTTCTTTTTTAGTAACAGTTTCATTTCCATTTGATACCTCCATTGCACAGTAAAAAACACTTTTCGATTAACAAGGCTTATAGCTTTTATTACAAGGATAAGCTAGAAATGCTTAAGTCCATGCAGAAATCTGAAAGGAGAACACTGCAAGGTACAGTCTTACACAGTTTAATGGCTCTACTGTTTCATGGTCCATTTGTCTAGTTAATGACATATAATAGCGTTGTAACGTATGCAGGCAAAGGCTATCCAGCTGAAGGCAGTGTGAGTGATGTTATGCATGTGAGACTGCTGTGCATGCAATAGCGCATTAAAATACACAGAGTAGCATATCTATTTCATACGTGCATCGCTTCGCATATTGCCCATTGAAATAACACAAAGAGTTGTCAGCCATGCACATTAACCATTCACCCACATACATTGCATGATGTTTTATTTGGTATAGAGATTACATAAGCAACTCCCCTAGTCCCATGTCTACATAGGACAATTACAACATTTATACCTCAAACCTTCTGTGAGCAGTCCAAATTACACAAGGCCAGTTTTGCACTAAAAGTGCTTCTTCCAACCTTAAATCCATCACAAAAACCATGCATGACTCCCAGTGTCTTGACAGCTGGATGAGGTTGGATCTGAGGGCAATTCAGTGTCCACATGTCAAAAAGGCCTACTGATGTTTTGTCGGCTATAATCTCCCATCAGAGATTTTTATTTTGCCTGTAAAAAAATATACATTTCAATTGTGTTAATGCACAATGATACCACATCCATAGTGCCAAGGATGGAGTTATCTGGAGATTGTGAATATACTGCATTTTTTTCAAATTTGGTTGTAGCTTTCCCATAGCTTGAGTATTGGTGGTATATAGTCTGATTCCATATATATGTCCTAACAGTGAGCGTTCAAATGCTTGAGTCAGTGAGTTGTCAGGGTTGCTTAGTTTATATATTTTGGGTTGCAGTTAGAAGGTGCTTGCTTGAGATGCATGGTCTTGCACATTTTTATTATGTCATGTACATGTGGAATTCTCTGGGTAATTTGTGTTGTTCTTTCTGGTAGATGGCGCTTGGTTAAATCAAATGTTTGGCAATTGTCTTTCAGCCTCCTGTATTGAGTCCACTTTGTTCATGTTGAATGTAGACTTTCCTTTGTCTATCTTCTAATGACAATGTTAAAATTATTTCTATGGATAATATATTGTTCTATTTATCTGAGATTATTTGGTAAGGTACTCAAGATACTGCCCAGCATTTTATGGAGAAATACAATTCCCTGTATCAACCTTTATGTTAGGTCCATGCAAATTTCTTTTTTTTATATATCAATAAGAAGCTTTTTCCTGTGCATTGGTTTAATGTCCATTGTCACGTTGTGGAGGCTAAGATTATGCTTGCAACCTTATCTAGTATCTTAATTTTCTTTGAGTCATAAATGACAGAAGAGTACCTCCAAATTGCCATGGAACTATATTTGGATTAGAGGAAGAATGGGCTTTCTGAAAATACTGACGCACTGTGTGACTATGTATTTGCAATATTATTGCCTGGGTTCATGGTATTTCTGTTGTGCGCCATAAAGATTTGAAGTAGAAAATGATACTTCTTTTCTTTCAGAGAGAAAAAAAAGCACAACTCCATATTGCAGATGTGATTTTTTATTTTTCTGGAGAAATAAATTTAGGCCAGTGTTGAGTTATGTGGGGAATTGGTTGAGTCTTGTGTTCTAGATTTTAGATTTTTTTTATCTTTTCTTATTGGTTCTGATTTAATAATTTCCTAGAAAGAATGTTGTACAATTTGTTATTGTAGCTTATGTGATAAATTGTCCATATTTACTTTGACCCCCTTAGGAATGATATCTTGCTGTTTCATTTATTCAGAAAGAGGATGTACCTGAGTCTTAGGGTTTTTTAATATGTGCATTTTCTATTAAAGTACCACCTCTTCTATTAATGAAACCTTTATTGAAGGAAACCTTTCAGAATGACTCTACTAGGAATGCTATTTAATTGTAACCCATTAAACCATTAGAGCTCTCATTAGAATTGTTAGCACAGACTTGTTATTCCTGTCTTCCACAATTGTTGGGGATGTTTTTGCCAATGCGTTTTACCCTATTTGTTCCAGCAAGAGTATTCAGACCTAGAAATTGTAGATTACTGATAGTTTTCTCTCCCTATGCAGGTTTTACTGAAGTATGATTCAGTTGAGAGTGCAAGAGCATAATTGCAGTCAGTTCTTTGAGTTCACAGAAATGGATTATCCACTTTAGGACTACATATATTTGTTTCCTTGTCTACAGATATTTTTGAACTACTTATCTCTGAGGATGTACAATGTAATTCAAGCATATTTGCCTATATCTTGAGTTGATATTATTTAAGAAGAAAAGGCATATTGCAGTCTATAGCGATACATGTATAAAAGAAGCCAAGATAACTAAACTGAAACTGTCATACATTGGACATATCATGAGAAGATATGACTCATTAGAAAAGACAAAAATGCCTGCTTGACAAGATAGAAGGCAGTAATATAATAATAATAATAATAATAATAATAATAATAATAATAATACCGGCCTATCTCCTCAAGGGACTCAGGGCGGTTTCCAATACAACAGAAAACATACCACAAGTTAAAAACATACAGCAATTAGGACATCATACCACATGGACATATAATCAGTTAACAAAGATTTAAAACATAATGACAAAAACTCCAACAATAAACCCAGATAAAATGACCAGGATTCAGTGTTGGAGTGGCCAACTATAAGGTGCTAGGCTTGTCAGGTGCTACAGTACAGAGTAGGCAAGGAAGTGGGTAAAGTGCTAAGCGAGAGCATAGCCGGGAGGGCTAAGGGAGCTCTGCTCAAAGATCTGCTGAAACCACCAGGTTTTCAGATCTTTACGAAACAAGGATAGAGTGGGGGCTTGTCTGATCTCTTTGGGAAGGGCATTCCAGAGCCGGGGAGCCACCACTGAGAAGGCCCTCTCCCTCGTCCCTACCAACTGTGCTTGTGACGGCAGCGGGAGCGAGAGGAGAGCCTCTTTGGAAGATCTTAGAGCACGCACCAGTTCATAGGGGGAGATGCAATCACAGAGACAGGCTGGGCCCAGCTGTGTAGGACTTTATAGGTCATCACCTGCACCTTGAATTGGGACCAGCAGCCAGTGGAGCTGCTTTAGCAGAGGTGTTGTATGTTTCCTGAAATTAGCTCCAGTTAGGAGCCTGGCTGCCGATCTCTGAACCAGCTGGAGTGTCTATGCCAGGGGTCCCCAAACTAAGGCCCGGGGGCCACATGCGGCCCATCGAAGCCATTTATCCGGCCCCTGTGGCAGCAGATCCCTCCTCCTCTGCCAAGGAAGGTGCGTGCAGCGCGGGGTAGGAACGAAAGGCATGAAGGAGGTTGGACTAAATGGCCCAAGGGGTCTCTTCCAACCTTTATTATTTTTATTATGATTATGATTAACATTGAGGCTGTATTTATTCCTGTTTTGTTTTTTTTTTACTTCAAAATAAGATATGTACAGTGTGCACTGCATAGGAATTTGTTCATAGTTTTTTTAAAAAAACTATAGTCTGGCCCTCCAACGGTCTGAGGGACCGTGAACTGGCCCCCTGTTTCAAAAGTTTGGGGACCCCTGGTCTATGCCGTCTTCAAGGGCAGCCCCATGTAGAGAGCATTGCAGTAATCCAGTCTGGATGTAACCAGGGCCAAGTCAGACTTCTCAAGAGATGGTTGCAGCTGGCGCACACGTTTTAATTGTGCAAAAGCCCTCCTGGCCACCGCCGACACCTGAGCATCAAGACCTTTAGTTTTCTTGTCAAGAATGAGAACTCAACTCGTAAGTGACACTCTAGATTGTAAAGTAATTTCTAATGTACTTAGACACAATCTGTACTGTAGAAAAGATCAGACTATATAAATCCTTCAATTACATTACTAGACTCAGTGCAATAAAGTATTACGTCATGCTGAGCTGGCACAGAGCTAAATAGCCATCATTAATTTAGATAGCCTACCAATATACTAATGGAATTTTCACCTAATCAGCTAGTCTCAGTTGATATGGCTCTGCTATGTTCCTGAAACCCACATATTTGAAACATGGATGTTAAATGAATCTTCTATTTTAATGATCTGGATGATTGGATATTAATACTGCGCTTTTCAAATAAAGGAACATTTGTTCAATTGGTTCAGTCTT
Source organism: Anolis carolinensis (assembly GCF_035594765.1). Taxonomy (NCBI): domain Eukaryota; kingdom Metazoa; phylum Chordata; class Lepidosauria; order Squamata; family Anolidae; genus Anolis; species Anolis carolinensis. The sequence goes on from NC_085842.1 coordinate 239,476,753, forward strand.
ATTAGACTTAAATCCTCTCAACAGTCAACCTATGCAAAGCTACACATTTATGTGTGTTCACAAACAGCTTACGTGGAGTACTACCATCGCTGACTGGAGAGCATGGTCGTATCTCAACCAGTTATTTATCTCCCAGTAATAGTAAAAAGCTTGCTTTCTGTGTTCCAGCAGAGCTGCCTCATTTGATTGTTGTTGTCAGTATGTGCAACCTATGAACGAATCCACTCATTTGCTCCCATTGTAGGTAGCGCTGTTCAGGCATTCTCCAAACACACAAAATGGAGATAAGCATTATAGCTTCTGCTTTCCATTTCTATTTTTGTCACCTTCCAAATGTTGAGAGGTAACATCCGCCGCAAGACCTGTTACATATGGACTCCTGTGTGCGGAAATTTCAGGAAACTGATTGTAAGAATAGAGCTATCAGACTTACCATAACTTCATGTTCCCTTTTCCTTGTTTGTTAAACTCCAATACAGATCCATTCAAAATCTGTGAAATCCTGAATTTTTATTCACAGGCTTATTTGGTGTTGTCTGCAACATCATGCTTACTATGTGTGTAATGACTGAAGCCACTTCAACACAGGGGTAGGACCTGGGCAGCTGAAAGTTCTCTTAAGGACCTATATAGAGTCACAAAATCAGCAAATTAGAAGCAGAAAGGACTAGGATAAATGGACAGACTGTTATATTTTAACATTAATTTTTATTAAAGAAAACAAACTTACAAACATACCAACAAAACAAACATACAAAGAAACAAATTACACAAAGCGAAAAGACAAGATCTCTCTCCTCCCCCACCCTCGGTGGCATATAGCCCCCTGCTAAATATGCTATAATACTGTATATACTCGAGTATAAGCCAACCCAAATATAAACCGAGGCACCTAATTTTACCAAGAAACCCTGGGAAAACATTGACTCAAGTATAAGTCGAGAGTGGTAAATTTCAGAAACAAAAATAGATACCAATAAAATTACATGAATTGAGGCATCAGTAGGTTAAATATTTTTGAATATTTACATAAAGCTCAAATTTAAGATAAGACTGTCCAACTCTGATTAAATCATTCTTCTTCTTCAATGTAAATGTGCTTATGTATCCTTTTAATAATAATAGAGTAAAATAATACATGTAATAATAAATAGAGTAAAATAATAAATTGAATAATAATAATAAGATCAGAGTGAAATAATAAATGTATTAATTATAATAAAAATAGAGTAAAATAAATGTAATAGTAGCAACAAAGCGCTGAGCTGCTGAACTTGCGGACCAAAAGATCCCAGGTTCAAATCCTGGGAGCAGAATGAGCGCCCGCTGTTAGCCCCAGCTCCTGCCAACCTAGCAGTTCGAAAACATGCAAATGTGGGTAGATCAATAGGTACCGCTCCGGTGGGAAGGTAACGTTGCTCAATGCAGTTATGCCGGCCACATGACCTTGGAGGTGTCTATGGACAACGCCGGCTCTTCGGCTTAGAAATGGAGATGAGCACCAACCCCCAGAGTTGGTCACGACTGGACTTAATGTCAGGGGGAAAACCTTTGCCTTTACCTTAGCAACAATAATAGAGAAAAATAATAAATGTAATAATACCAATAATAATAAGAGAAAAATAATAAATGTACCATATATTCTCAAGTATAAGCTGACCCAAATATAAGCCAACCAGGACCCTCACCCGAGTATAAGCCGAGGGGGGCTTTTTCAGTCTTAAAAAAAGGGCTGAAAAACTAGGCTTATACTCGAGTATATACAGTGTGTATGTGTGTATATATATATATATGTGTGTGTGTGTGTGTATAAATAAATGTGTGTTTTTCCCATGGAGTAAACGACAAAACCACTGAACCAAATCACACCAAATTTGGCCACAAAAGACATAGTCATCCAATCTATATCTTTCAATTAAAAAAACCTAGAAAAATAGTCCAAATTACAGAGGATGAGGAAGAGCCGTTCTCCCCCTGGCTGCCAGTAGGTCCCGTTGCCTTATGGCTCCACACCCTTCATTTCCTAGCAACTTCTTCAGCCACAACGGCACCCAGGGGATAGGCAAAGTTCACTTAGGCCTCATCCACACTGCCTATAAAATACAGATTATCTGATTTGAACTGGATTATATGGCAGTATAGACTTAAGGCCCCTTCCACACACCTATATAGCCCAGAATAGCAATGCACATAATCCACAGTATCTGTTTTGAACTGGATTATTTTGAGCCCACACTGCCATATAATCCAGTTCCGTGTGGATTTTATACAGTTGTGTAGAAGGGGCCTCATATAATCCAGTTCTAAGCAGATAATATAAGATTATAAATATAATATATAATATTTACAGCTACAGAACAATATAATCTCTGAAATCAGGACAGTAAATAAAGAGCAATACTTTGAAAACAAGGAAATTGGAATTTCCAGAAAGGAAACAATCAGGGCCAGCTAACACCTCCCAACAAAGGATTCCCCCAGGGAGGAAGAAGTCAGGTTTTGAAGCTGCAAGGCCATTAAATGCTAATCAAGGTGACTAATTGCAGCATTCATACTTGCTGCACCGAGACTATTCACTGCTATTCAACCTGACCAACCAAGGATTCCCCTAGATAGAAAACCCCCAGGCTTTGAAGCCACGAGGCTACTCTGTCCCATTCAACCTGGCCTAGGAAGGATGCCCTATGTAGAAAGCGGCCAGGCTTTTAAGCTGCAAAACTATTCAGTGCAATTCAAGCTGGCCAAACGAGGATTCTCCTACAAAGGAAGTAGCCAGGCTTCAAAGCGGCTCTCTGATCAAGGGTGCTACTCCAGTTCGCCAAACAAGGATTCCCCTAGGTATAACACAGCCAGGCATTGAAGCAGCAAGGCAGCTATTCAATGCAGTTCAACCAGACCAACAAAGGATTAACCTTGGTAGAAGGCAGCCTGGTTTTGAAGCAGCGATACTACTCTGTACTATTGAAGCTGATCAACCAAAGATTCCCCTCAGTAGCAAGCAGCCAGGCTTTGAAGTAGTGAGGCTATTCATTGCAATTCTAGCAGCCCAAAAAACCATTCCCCTACAACGCAAGTACCCAGCCTTCCAAGCAGTAAGCCTGTTCGTTTGTATTCCAGCTCACCAAACAAGGATTCCCATAAGAAGAAAACAGCCAGGCTTTGAGGCTGCAAGGCTATTCGCTGCTGTTCCACCTGGCCAACAAAGCATTCCCATAAGCCACAGCAACGCATGGCCAGGCACAGCTAGTGTTATAATAGGAATGTAAATAGTAACTGGGATGGTTGTTATTTATTCATTCAATTGCTTCCGATTCTTCGCTACCCCCAGCTCCTTCAAGGTCAAGCCAGTCACTTCAAAGATATCATCTATCCATCTTGCCAACTAGGATGGATTATTTGCAAATACTAAAATGCATGCATTAGTCCTGAGTGTACAAAGATTCTTTGTGTCAGACGTCTGACGAGAATTTGGTCCCAAGTCAAACTGTGGCTATGTCCATTAAAGAGGGGAAGGGTGGGCTGGAAAAGTTTTCCTAGAAAATGAAGTGCTTCATTTGCTATTGAGTGATATGCAGACTTAAGAAATAATTTTAAAAGCAACAGTTATACAACTAGATTTGAATGTAGATTTTTGCTTAAGCAAAAGGTTCATAAAAACTGCGAGTACCAGCAGATAAAGCTTTTGGAAAGGGTGACGCTTGTATCCTCCCAATTTTTTTGGATAAATTACTAAAGCTTAAGAGAATAGGAAGGACATGCATTTTTCTTTTTGACTTTTCCTAATCATGCACATAGTTAAAAGATTAATCTTTTAAGCCTTCTCTTCATAATGTCAGTCACACATAAGTGGTTCAGTTGAGAAAAACCAGTGCAGTATGAGCTTATTTTGTGTTGAAATATCAGGTTCTCACTCTGGTATTTGCTGCTGCTAATCACTTACTCAAACATTATCCTAATCATGAAGTTTGTTGTTCTGGATTTATTCCTGGATATCTGCACAGTTAAATATGAAATAAATATATATAAAACCATTTCCCTATTTCTCTAGGGAAATACAAGGCAAATCCTCTGCTTTAATATTTTGATATGATGTAATAGAGAGGATATGGCAAGGTCAGGATTGCTGCTTGTAGTGTGAACAATCAATAGAATACCTTTGATTATTACCAGTGTGAGCCAAATCATATTTACTCAAATACAAATCCCACTTCACTCATTACTTTTAAGTAAATATCCTTAGAAACTTAGCCTGAGGTGAGTAAAAACTTTTCCTTTCAGCATCATGCAAATAATTCTTTCCTGTCCCCATAGGTTTAGTTAACTGAAATAAACAGTAGACTGTGCGGGAGTGGGATTTGGTAATCCCTAGAAAACACTATCTCTCCCCCCCCCCCCCCCCCCAACACACACACACTTTCCTGAATATGATTATACTGTAGTGGCAGTTTCATCAGATGAGAGTATTGGGGGTGAAGGTGGGGATGCCTAAAATGCCCTGTCCTACAGAGAATAGTAGCAAAATTTTCATTGCCATGGCATTTCTCCAACCACCAAAATATCATAAGAATAAAAATACATTATGCATTTTTGGCCAGGCTGCCACTCCTCTATGTCAACCTACACTTCTTTTGCTTGCTTAAATGAGCCATGTTGAAAAACTCGATAACAGCATTGTAAATCATAAAGCAGCAGTGACCAGTACCATATTACCCATCAGTTTCTCTTGCTTCTTCCTTGCATCATAGTGTTTCTCTCTTGGCTGCCCCTTTTCTCCAATATTGTAGTGGACATCTCATTACTTATCTTGAGTCCATTTGGTCTGTAATCAAGTCACAAGTAGGTTCAGAAGACTAAGGTGTCCCTACTAGTTTATAGGTGCATTGTTATTCTTTTTTATTTTTAGATTGTGAATCTATATGTGCAAGTTCTCTCTTTTATGTGCCTTTTCATTATAACCAAAACACACACACACACACACACACACACACACACAAACAAGTCCGTAGATACAGAAACAGTTTTGTAGCCATATAAGAATCAGAGACTATGCTAATACGTGCTTGATGGATATTAATTCAAGTTTTAACTACTGGTATGATTCAAATTTCAAGGTTGTTCTTTGGGACTTCAGTATAATATGTGCACTTACATCTCCCCCAACTCTCCAACGACACTGTAATAATGCCAGATAAATACCTAGATTCCTGGAGGTTGAAAAGAATGCTATCAGTTTCCTTTACTTTTCTTAAATGCGGTTTTGACTGCACAGTGCACATCTTGTATTGACACAGTACAATGCAATAATGCACATTGATATTAAATACAGTTCTGATTTACTAATATGATATCTAGCAAAAGATCAGATCAAGTCCTAAAATCCAGACAGAAAGGAGAATGTGCAAAATAAAAAAAGCCTGAGAGCAGAGCTAAAGTTGTCATCTGTGTGTAGAAGTAGCCTGATAAACTCCCCCCCCCCCAAAAAAAAAAAACATTTTGGAATAGTAGTGTTAAGGGTTATGTAAAAGTAAGCACAAATCAGAGTCTAAATCAATCCCAGGGGTGGGAAGGGAGTAGAAATACCATGCTTTCCCCATTATATCTGCTTTTAGATTATTCAAAATTACAAGCTCTTCACTTATTATAGTCAGTTTGTTTAATAAACTGCAGTAGCCTGTAAGTGATACAGGAAAATGTCTCGAGATGACACTGCAAGAATAGTGGCATTGTCCTAAATACTTTTGGCCCTTGATTCCTGAAGGAATATCACTTCCTATATACAAGGCCAGCCTGAAGGGATTTACACTATCCCATACTGGTGGAAGTACTGCACTGTGGGAAGACAGAGTGCTCTCTGTTGTGACATCCCATTTGTGGCCTGCCCTCTCTTTGAAGGCCCAATTAGCAATAATGTTGGTTTTCTTCCTACACCAAGTGCAAACATTTGTGGCTTTTTATTAAAGCATTTAAGACTTCATTGGATTCTTCCAAAATGTATAAGGGTTTAAATTGCCTTTAACCTCTTAAACTGTTTGAACTTGTTAACTTATTTGATATACTTTAAAATCTATTTTATTTTTTTGTAATTGTTACAAACTGTTCAAATGATTTTAACTGGTATGACAGTCTGAAACCCCATATTATATGGTAGGATATAAACATTTAAAAAAATACCCTTGCAACATCAGACTTTTTAGAAAAGGAAGCATTGATAACTTTTGGTTGAATCCTAATTTCAAACTCCATAAATTCTGAAAGTAAAATAAATTGGCTCTTTTTGTCTTAGAGATATACAAAGAAGAATATTTTTCTCTAGCATGACCTCACTCATCTGTAGAGCCTTGAGTGGGGCCTCCCACAATATGTCGACTTAGCCTGGACTTTCTCTCATTCTCTGTCTGTGCACCCCTCCATATTTATGAAAGAAACGAAGCATCTCTTCCACTGATTTTGTCTTGTTTTGTATAGGAACAAATATACATCTGGCAAAGGCTGGTGACTTAATGTGATTGTCAATAAGTGTCAGTGTGACAAATGTGAAATCAAGCCCATGATTGAGTGGTTAGAGCTATATAATACATACAAACATGTTTTATCAAACATAATATTTTCACAATAAAAATTGTTCTTCAGCAGACAATGACTATTTTTCCCTTTTTTTCTCTTTCTTTTTCAAAGTCAATTGACCCAGGCCAGCAATTCACATGGGAACATTCGAACTTGGAAGTAAATAAACCAAAGAATAGATATGCAAATGTTATTGCTTATGACCATTCACGAGTTCTTCTAACGGCAATAGAAGGTAAGACATTTTGAATATGAAATCAAGTGAACTTTAAAGTACTCTAACTTAAAAGCAGTTCAGATGGAAACAAAATTGAGAGTCTTGACATACATGTAATAAGAGTCATTTACATTTTCATTTCAGAGTGATGAATCAAATGAAAGAGTTCATTTCTAAATGTAGTCATGCAGTCCTTTAAATCAACTAGAACAAAAAGAGCAAATGGAATTTGTAATCAATGTGTGTTTGTATGCGTGTGTGTATATAAGCGAGAGAGATTGAGAAAGGGAAACTGAGCTAGAAAAATGGCCTGAGTATTCTGTTTTGGTAAAACTGAACACCGTCCTGATTTCCTAGTATGTTCTTCTTGCCATAGATCAGCTGTTTATAGAGCCACCTATGTCTTCAATGCTTCAAAGGGGTCTTTAGAGTAAGACATTATGGGAAGAGTTGATTAGAAATCCATGTGCCTTCTCAACAGATTTTCCAAGCCATTCCTTCCATGGGTCCTTAACTCAAATTTACCTGCTATTCCAAGCATTGAAGATATAGGTGGGTTTAGAAAGAGCTGGTAGTATCTCTCTTCCTGGTGTTGGTACGTATAGCATGCATCTGTAGTTTCCATTGACATTGGGCAATTTCCCTTCATTTATTGAGGGACATCTGATTGTCCTGTTCAGATGGCAAACTATAAGGCTACTTTGTGCAAAGATAAAATGCACTAGCAATTTGATATTAAAGGATTCTGGCCAGAGAAAGAGAACAATCAGTGCAGGTGAGAAAACAGAGATCTAACTGAACAGTTTTTTTCCTTCTAGTGATGAAATGTAAACTGGAAGTAATACTGTTTGTGTTTCTGATCTACCTTGGAAAGTATATATCAGTTTCAAAAAGCGTTATGGAACACAATAAACTGAGCAAACGTGCTAATAGATACCATATAGATACAAGCGATTTCTGTTATATGAACTTATTTTGAACTCTGGTATAGAGCAAACTGTATGGATAAAGAACAATTTCTGTGCTTCCTAAAATCTCTGCATGTCCTTGACAGGCCAGAGAAGTGATCCCATATATCTCAATTTAAGATGCAGTGGGCGGCAACCTTTGGACCACATGTGGCCTTCTGGTTAAATTTCATAAATTCTCTGCCACCAAACAGTTCAGATCTCTGGCAAGAGCTCTCTGTCCCTCCCTTGTCAGGCCATTTAGCAGGTGGAAAGAGAAGATAAATGTTAAAAGAGAGAATGGTGGGAAATTACTGGCCTTTAGTGGTCTTGTGTCCTTAGTTTCAGTAAAGAAGAGCCAATGTTTGTCTTTTGTGGGGAGTCCATCATTCTGCTGTGAAACAGAATGTGAGAAAAATGAGATCAGATTCCCAGTTTTATGAGATAAAACAATTTAATGAAATAGAGTCGTAGGAAGCAACTGCTTATAGGCTTCGAAGACTGAGTTCAAAATAATTTGAACACCTGTCTATAGGGTCTATAGTAGTTTGGACTGTGACTCTGGAAACCAGGTTTTGAATTCCCGCTCAGCCATTAATCCCACTAATGGCGGTTCCACACAGCCCTTTAACCCGGGAGCAATTGCATTTTGAAAACGCGATTGTGCCTGGGTGCAAACCTGTACACGTCCCAGAAAGAGCATGCTTTTCAGGGGGTGTCCACTTGACCTCCTGGAACCTTCCAGGACAACAGAGATACACTCACACTCCTCCCCAAACCCCCTAAAAACGGGGGAGGGGGGAGTAAAATACCTTACCCAGACACCATTAAACTGCTGCCAGAGCTTTCCTGACACGTAGAAATGATGTGCCAAGAGAAAGGGGGCAGGAGCTTTTTTCCTTCTCTCCCCCCCTTCTCTTGGAGCATTGTTTCTCCATGCCAGGAGAGAAGTCTGGAGCAGTTTAATGGGGAGAGTTATTTTAACCCCCCCCCCCCATTTTAAAGGGTTTTGGGGAGGGGTTTAGAGCTCTCTTGCATTTTCCAGACTGATCAGCCTAGAAAACGTGAGAGGGCTGTGTGGACATCCCCCTCTGAAGTCCCAGAACTTCAGATAGGACAGTCCAGACAGCGGCCATAGTGGGTTTGACCTGGGTCTTTCAGGAAGACCCGGGTCTTTCCAGTATCGAATTGCATTATCTTTAATGTGGGGTGTAATTTTAGGCGGGAGCTCACGCTTTTAAGGGACTGTCTGTATGTTCCCTCCATGACCGTGGGCAAGTCCCAGCTCCTCTCTCAGCTCCAAAGGAGGATAATGGAAACTTCTTAACAAATCTTGTCAGGAAAGTTCTATGATGGATTTGCCTTAAAATCAACACAAGCTGGAAACAACCTGAAGGAACACAAATAATAATAATAATAATAATAATAATAATAATAATAATAATAATTTATTTATATATAGTCCTATCTCCTCAGGAGGACTCAGGGCGGTTTCCAACATAAAGCAAAACATTCAATTGACCATACAACAACGTGAACATAATAAAAATAATAAACGTAATAAAACAAGAATATACAATTCAAAACAATCCACAAAAGTTAAAATCCAATTTCAGTATGATCCATCAACTGGTTCAATATACCAGTGACCAGATCTTCAGAGTGGACATGGCCAACTATGACGGGCTAGGCTGGGACTAGTGCATCAGAATATCACAGGGCTATGTAGTGGATAAGGTGCAAAGCAAGGTCCTAGTTGATAACTGGGGGGTGGGGGTGGGTAGGGATTAATTCTGCTTGAAAACATGCAGGAACCACCAGGTTTTCAGGCCCTTGTGGAAAGAAGACAGTGTAGGGGCTTGCCTGATCTCTGGGAAGGCCGTTCCAGAGTCGGGGGGGGGGGCATCGAGAAGGCCCTCTCTCTCGTCCCCAGCAACCGCACTTGTGGTGGTTCGTAGGGGGAGATGTGATCACGAAGATAGGCAGAACCATTCATTACTCATTAAGGATAGAATCCAGTCCACTGTTTAATGCATAGAACTGTATAGGAGCAAAAAGAACTCAAGTGAGTAACTTTATGCTGAGTTTAACACTAACAAATTAATACCTGTGGGGCAATGTTAAACCAAGTCACACAAGTCTCTGACTTCCAGTTCTTTCCCAAGCATGTCACAGTACAACTTCGTGTACAGAATTAGGGAGCAGGGGATGCAGCACTTAGGTATTATAGACAGATTTATCCATCACAGAATTTCTTCAAAAGCCAGCACTCTTGACTGCTCCTTGAGATAAAGGATGCTGCTTTTGGCACAAGGGGATGTTTCAACTAGCTTAGCTACTTGCATGGGAGATCATAGTTTCTTCTTTTTTCACATGCCATATGTTAAATTATACAGCAGTTAATCTCCAGTTACATAAACAGCATCTTATCTCATGCTACTCAAAACAAGCAGACAAGGGACAGAGCAATGCCTGTATTTATAGGTGCAATCAATTCTCCAGAGTGCTCTGCAGAGCCAAGCAAATGCCTACTGAAGGAAAACACAATCCTACTGGTTGGGCTTACATCTCTGTGTAATTTCTTTGCAGCTGCATATCTGAGGTTTTGATAACAGACACAGCCTTCTCAAATATATTAGAAAATTTAAATGATTGCCTTGGAAAAAAATATGTGAAATAATCTGCTTACATTTGTTCCACCTGTAATGCTCATTTAAATGATACTGACTGCATTTTTAGCAATGTCAGTTATATTTTCACATATCAAAACTACTCGTCCCAAACATTAATTTCCTTGTATATTAACTGCAGTTTGAGCTTTTCAAAAGGAAACTTTTACAGGTGCAGTCTTTGATGGGATATGAATTTTCAACGCCTCTGCTAGACTTTTCAATTTGTTCAGTTGTTTGGGAAATTCAGGAAGGTAATTGTGCCTGTTGTGGCTTTCTAAATTGTCTTTCATTTCAGTAGAATAGTGATATAAATGGCAAACAGGACATCTCAGATAAAAGCAATTAAAACTCTCTTGGGATGCATTTACTGCAGTTCGACACTAGTTTAACTGCCATGACTCAATGCTATGGAATCCTGGAGTTTGTAGTTTGGTGAGGCACCAGCTCTCTTTGGCAGAGAAATGTTAGTGAGCATCTGTGTGCATTTGCCTGAAGGTTTATAGGGAACTTCCCTTGATCAAAGAGTCCCCCTTCAGATGCAGTTGGAATGGCTGGGAATGGTGGACCAAGGCCAGTGTTTCTCAGTCTGTATGTGGTACATTATACTCTTCAGTCCTCATTCAGCTTTATTGTCCCAAACCTACGTCGTTGACTCCATTTTTTTTCTAATGCTGCAAGTCATTTTCTTTTCAAAACATTTCTGACATACATCAAACCTGGCAGCTCTTTCAGACTTGGTTTTCTATATATTTGGGTATCATCCTGGACAATACCAAGGGTGCATTTGCACTTTAGAATTAATGCAGTCTGACACCACTTTAACTGCCATGGCTCAATGGAAACACGGAAGGTGTAATTTTCAAAGCATTGCACTATGGTAGTTAAAAGCATTGTCAAACTGCCCTCTGTTCAAAATTTCCCATTCAAGCATAATGCTTGAACAGGGATAATGTAAAGCTTTGACTGGCTTTGCTTAGGTTATGTCAGATTTTGAATAAGGCTTAATTTATTTATCCTCAGTTAGGACCATCAGTGTTTAGTGTACCAACCAAATTAAGTGGTATTGTACAACAATTTTGATGTGAGGACTAGTGTATACCATCCAGCTTGGAATAACCCCCAAATTCCAAGCTGCATTAGTCCATTATAGTATTTCCTGTGGGGGGATGTGGCCTTCCCTCTGAAACAACTAGCAAAGTATCTGGATCTGCATTACATTTTGTGCACAGTTTGCACCATGGGAAGACACTGAAGTAGCATCTTGTACTTTTTGTCCATATAAAAATACCCAGAGTGGCAGAGCAAGGGGAGTTCAGTGAGTGACAGGTCTCAGAGATATTTTACTTTCCAAACATTGTGATATGGAGAAATGATGGTGAACCCGATAAAACTCTTTCTTCTTAGCCTGGCATACCCTTTTGCTATTTTGTTCCCTGTGTGACAAAAAGCAAGAAGCAAAGTCTGCAGCTGTGATCCTTGTTGGTATGATTTCATGTTCCATCTGTTCATGATTTCCCATCCTTTCCTATCTCTTTCAATCCTTCTCTATCTTTGCAATTAACCTTTTGCAACAGTGTGATACCCTTGGCACCCAGTTTTGCGAGTGGCAAGAATTCCAGAGATTCAATTCCAGGGTCCTGTTTCTTTGAATAACATAACAAGAGATGCATGATTTGTGAAAATGTATGTAACAGGTTAAAAAGCATGAGAAAAGATGTAGAATTAATCAGTTTTGCTCTCCTTCTTTCATGGAGGACACAATTCTGAAAGTTGAAGTTGCCACCATCACCAAGCCAAATTAATTAAGCCAAACTCTCCCATCTCATCTTCTTTGAGGTACTTTAGGAATTTTAAATTCATTTTCATTTCTTAAGGTAACTTTCTTTTAATATTTTTCTTTATTTATGTGATGTATATGTTTCCCCCATTTACTATGAAATTTTGTACCCATTTTTCAGACACACTGTTTTAAATGTGCGAATCTGCTAGTGAGCACTTAAAAGTGTGATAGGACAATGCAAATCTGACATACTATTCCTTTTAAAAATATTTTTATTCAGAAAAACAAAAGATCAAATACATAGTTACATAGAAATAATAAAGCATACCATTTGTGAAGATGTGTTTTAAAAACTACACATCTACATTTAACCTACTACAACTACAAACACTACAACCAAGTATCTGTTAAAAATAAAATTCATGTATAAAATACCCTTGCATAAAATACAAAAATAATAGACACAAAAAAAACCTACTGATGGACAAAATTGTTAGTCTAAGGCAGGGATCCCCAAACTACGGCTCACGGGCCACATGAAGCCCCTCAAGGGCATTTATCCGGCCCCCACGGCGGCAGCTCCCTCCTCCTCCTCCGAGGAAGGTGCGTGCCACTGCTGCCTTTCCTGCTTTCTCCCTCTCGCTACACAAGCCTTGGAGCCTTGCCTTTCAAGCCTTTCCTCCCTCTGCTACATGAGCCTTTGAGCCTTTCTTGCCTTCTCCCTCTTGCTGCACGAGGCTTTCCTGCCTCCTTCCTCTGCTGCACTGCCTCCTCCCTTGCCCGGTACATGCCTTGCAAAGCTTTGCTTTGTGTTTATAAAGGTATTTTAATTATTATTTAATTAATTATTAAGGGTTGTTTTGCTTGTGCTTTTGGTGCGCAAATGCAGAAAGGGGTTGGACTAAATTGCCCAAGGGGTCCCTTCCAACCTTCTTCATTATTATTATTATATTATTGACACAATGACATTGTATGACACAGCAAACAAGATAGATATGCTGGATTTCATATCACAAAATCACAAGTCGAACACTTTCCAAGCGTTTAGGACTGTGTGATGTATTTTCGGATGATGCGCGCAGATCCCAGTAGGGTGGCCTTTTACAGTTGGCAGATCGTAATTTTGTCAATGTCTATTGTTTCCAAATGCCGGCTGAGATCTTTTGGCACAGCACCCAATGTGCCGATCACCACGGGACCATCTGTACTGGTTTCTGCCAGTCTTTGAAGTCCAATCTTGAGGTCCTGATAGCGGCTGAGTTTTTCCTGTTGTTTTTCGTCAATGCGACTGTCACCTGGTATGGCAACATCAATGATCCAAACCTTTTTCTTTTCCACAATTGTGATGTCTGGTGTGTTGTGTTTCAGAACTTTGTCAGTCTGAATTCGGAAGTCCCACAGTATCTTTGCGTGTTCATTTTCCATTACCTTTGCAGGTTTGTGATCCCACCAGTTTTTTACTGCTGGAAGGTGGTACTTGAGGCATAAGTTCCAATGAATCATTTGGGCCACATAGTTGTGCCTCTGTTTATAGTCTGTCTGTGCGATTTTCTTACAGCAGCTGAGGATATGATCAATGGTTTCATCGGCTTCCTTGCACAGTCTGCATTTTGGATCATCAGCTGGTTTTTCGATCTTGGCCTTAATTGCATTTGTTCTGATGGCTTGCTCCTGGGTTTCAAGGATCAGTCCTTCTGTCTCCTTCTTCAGTGTCCCATTCATGAGCCATAAACAGGTCTTCTCCTTGTCAGCTTTTCCTTCAATTTTGTCAAGGAACTTTCCATGCAATGCTTTGTTGTGCCAGCTGTCAGCTCTAGTTTGTAGTGTGGTTTTCTTATACTGGTTTTTTATCTGCTGTGCTTTGAGGAGTTTCTGATTTTTGACTTCAATCAAAGCAGGTTCTTCACTTTGCTTTACATATTCTGCCAGGGCATGTTCTTCTTCTTTGACTGCTTGTTTTACTTGTAAGAGTCCTCTGCTACCAGATCTTCTAGGCAGATATAGCCGGTCAACATCACTGCAAGGATGCAGTGAATGATGAATGGTCATGAGTTTTCTTGTTTTTTCTGTCCAAATTGTCCAGTTCCACCTGTGTCCAGTTTATGATGCCAGCAGTATATCTTATGACAGGTATGGCCCAGGTGTTTATGGCCTTGATGGTGTTGCCTCCATTGAACTTGCTTTTGAGAATTTTTCTGACCCTTTGTGTGTATTCTTTACTGACCACAGTTTTCACATGTTCATTCTTGATGTTGTCCAGCTGTAATATGCCCAGATATTTATAGGCCTCTGGCTGGTGACACTTTATTGTTTGGCCATTAGGCATATTTATGCCCTCACTTTCAATGATTTTTCCCTTCTTCAATGCCACCGTCGAATGTTTGTCCAAACCAAACCCCATGCTGATATCAATGCTAAAAATTCGGACAGTGTTAGTCAGAGACTGGATTTCAGTTTGCATTTTCCCATACAGCTTCAGGTCATCCATGTACATCAGATGCGAAATTTTGTGAGATTTCTTAGATGTTTGATAGCCAAGATTTGTTTTTTGTAAGATTGTTGACAGAGGGATCATGGCAATAATGAAAAGCAGAGGGGGCAATGAATCTCCCTGGAAAATTCCTCTTCTGATGTTGACAAGTCCATAGCTTTCATTTCCAACAAACAGTTCAGTTTTCCAGTGCTCCATCATGTTTTCAATAAAGGTGCCAACGTTTTTACTAATCCCGATGGCATCCAGGCACTTAATGATCCAGCTGTGTAAGGGTGAATCAAAGGCCTTTTTGTAGTCAATCCACGTCATGTGAAGATTAGCTTTTCGGCTTTTACAGTTTTCCAGAATCATTTTGTCAATCAATAACTGGTCTTTTGTGCCCCTGCTTTTCCGTTTGTTGCCTTTCTGTTCATCTGGCAAGATGTTTTTTTCTTCAAGATAGTCTTGAATTCTGTCAGCTGTGATGCCAGTCAGTAGTTTAAACATAGTGGGCAGACACGTTATTGGCCTGTAGTTTCCTGGTGCTGCTCCTTTTGCTGGATCCTTTTGTATCCGTTATGTTTTCCCAGTTGTTAGCCATTCACTGATACTTCCTTTCTGCAGCATCTCATTGAATTGTTGGGCCATTTTTGCATGTAAACTAATCAGATATTTGAGCCAAAATCCATGAAGTTGATCACTACCAGGCGATGTCCAGTTCTTGACTTTTTGCACTCGTTTGCTGATCATTTCAGTTGTTATTTCCATCTGTTCCATTTTGTTATGTTTTGTTATTATTGAGTCTGGGTGGCCATCTGTCAGGCATGCTTTGCTTGTGCTTTTGATGCACAAAAGCAGAAGGGGGTTGGACTAAATGGCCCAAGAGGTCTCTTCCAACCCTCTTTATTATTTTTATTATGATTATGATTAACATGAGGCTGTATTTGTTCCCATTTTGTTTTGTTTTTTTACTTCAAAATAAGATGTGTGCAGTGTGCACAGGAATTTTTCACAGTTTTTTTTTTTTAAAAAACCCTATACTCTGACCCTACAATGGTCTGAGGGACCGTGAACTGGCCTCCTGTTTAAAAAGTTTTGGGGACCCTTGGTCTAAGGGCTTTACATTCTCCCTGACGGTTTTATTTTCTCTGTTTTCCACACCCAATAAAAGAAGAAAAACCATTAATTCGTTGGGTTGTTGTATGTCTTTCGGGCTGTGTGGCCATGTTCCAGAAGTATTCTGTCCTGACGTTTCGCCCACATCTATGGCAGGCATCCTCAGAGGTTGTGAGGTATGGCTAAACTAAGTAAGGAAAGGAAAGAATATATATCTGTGTAGAGTCCAGGGTGTGGCAAGAGTCCTTTGTCACTGGGAAGCCAGCATTAATGTTTCAGTTAATCACCCTAATTAGCATTGGAAAGGTTTTGTCTCTTGCCTGGGGGCATCCTTTGTTCAGTCATTAGCTGTCCTCTGCCCTCAGAGTGTTGGTTCCCATCTACTGTTTTGATTTTAGAGTTTTTTTTAATACTGGTAGCCAGATTTTGTTCATTTTCATGGTTTCTTCCTTTCTGTTGAAGTTGTCCACATTTCTGTGAAGTAGTCTTCCACATTTTCTTTGAAACCTTTCAAAAAATGAAAACACATGTATGCCTTTGTTGATCCTCTCTGATACCACAAGTGGAATATATTCATTAAAGAAAATCTTGGGTCAGTGCACATTCATTACCATCTCTGCTGTCAAGTGTTAGGAGATATAGAAACAACAGTAATGCCCATGATCACAGAAATCCTATGGCCAAGAATCACAAGATAAGCAGAGAATCCCAAGAGGTCAAACAAAACAAACCCCCTGATCTGTTTTTTGAGGTATTTTATTTGAACCATCGCTCCTTGGCCATTTCTGAGTCATTGTTTCTGTTCCTCAAAACCCTGTGAAAAAGGGTAGACTGTAAAATTGGAGCTAAGCAGATATTTAAACCTAAACCTTCCTAATTCAACCGCAGTGCTTTCACTTGTATTCTGGAAGTTGTACTCTGTAACAATAACTTTACCAAGCTCTATTTTTGCTATAGCTTTGGTTAATACTTAGTTTTCCTGCTCTGAATCGATCCATTTATACATCAGTACAAAACAGTTTTCAGCACTTGATTTCAGTCTTTTGTAAAGCAGTCAGATTTATTTCTCCACCCTTTACGGTTACAACTTTTGGAAGAATTTCATGAAAATTATATGAGACCCCTTTTTTATTTCCAATAAGCTGAATTTTAAACTTTGGGTTATAATTTAAGAAGAACGTCTGTTCTAATCTTCAAGACTTTACTGTCAGCTTTCAAAGAAACAGTAAACATTCCAAATATGAAAATATATAGGCTGCCTAACATTACATTCATTTCACAGCTGCATTTGTTTTGGGTTACTATAGAAACTAGTGCTTTGATGATGTTAAGAGAATTTTTTTAAAGGAATTTAGCCAAATATGTTGGACTAGAGTGTGTATTTCATTACAATGATTTTATCCTCTTAAGGACTTTCCTCATATAAAAAAATCCTGCAGGCAATGTCTTTATTTTTTTTATGTTCTCCATTAAGCCCAGCATTGGAGAGCAACAGAAATTAATATGTGCTAGAATGGGGACTGGGTGTGGTGCAGTTTTGTCTTCAGTCAGTGATAGGAAGCCAGTATGATATATTAGGTAAAGTGATGACTTGCCTTCATATTCTTGTTGAGCTATAAGGTTCACTAGGTGCCCTTGGACACATTTCTTTTACTGTAAGTTTATGCTTTAGTTTGTTATGAGATTAAAATGACAGGTTCATATATGTTCTTCTGTATTTCAGGATGAAGGATAGGACATACAGTATATAAATTGACCCCATTTATAAGTTGAGAGCAGTTTTAGGGGTCAATATGGACAGTCCCCGAAGTATAAACATCTGACTTAAATACGACTCATAGTTAAGAACAGGGGCGGAACAACAGGAAGTGAGAGAATTTCCCCTCGAAAGGGAAATTCACTCCTGAAAGAGTGATCATGGGGAAAAGGTCTCTCCACTGAAGCTTCAAAATCCAGTTGTCAGAGGGACAGAAATTGAGGTGAAATTTTCAGAACAGGGGCACAGACAGCAAAACACACGCTACAAGGGTGTTAGCCCTTCCCTATGCTATCCAAAACTTTAAAAAATAGGACCTGTTCTGACTTACATACGATTTCAACGTAAGAACAAACCTAAGAAGCAATATTGTTCGTAACCCAGGACTGCCTGTATTATGGATTTTGATATGACCCTAAATTAATTGAGGGTCATTCTATAGAGAGGCGAAACACCAATGCCACCTCGGAGGGCCAGATGTCCCTGACTGCTGCTACCATTTCTTCGTCCAGGAATTCAGAGAAGGCCATAAGCAGTGCCATAACAGAAGGGGTGAAGGTGATCAATGCTTCAGTTAGGTTCTCCCAGGATATCCTAAGGTCTTTCATTTTGCCACTCTACTCTGAGAAAGGGATAATTCCTTTAAAAAAAAATTAAGGTACGGTACTCAAATTGGCTCATGTATAAGCCGATCCGGGTTTTTTGGCTGATTTTTTAAATTAAAATTTGTAGGCATATACATTACTGCATAAGGTTTTGTACCATGTGTCAGAAACCTAAATACACAATTCAACAAACCTTGGAAGCTAAGCCTGGTTAGTACTTGGATGAGGGATTACCAAGGCACTACAGGCTATATTTCAAAAGAAGACAATGGCAAACCATCTCAAGAGTACTTCTTGCATAAGAAAAACCCTTATCCCTGAGGTCTTCATAAGTCAACAAGTACCTTTCGCAACCCCACCCACCTCTGCCTCTACAATTTGATTTTCCACTGTATGAATACAGTTTTCCATGACTGTATTCCATTAAATGTCATATGCTTCCTCCTAGTAGTTTTTAAATGATGCAGTTTTGCTATGTGCTGTTCTCAGAACTAGTGCTGCTACTTTGAGCCCTTGTGTTGTTTATTTAGATTTGGTTATTAGCTTTTCTGTTGAGATTTTTTCCCCTGTCATGCTGCATATGTGTGTGTTCTTAATATAATGGCTTTTGAAATTGCTAATCTGCTTACCACTATGTATCTTGTTGCAAGCTAACCTTATCACAATGAGTATTTTTTATTTGCATCCTGTTTAGCTCTCTTTACGCCTTAGTTAAAAGACAACAACGGCATTGTTTCCCATCAAGGGTAGTACATCTTCATCCTTTTTGTACATTCATCTATTTTCTGGAGGTAATTGTTTACAAGTGCTATGGAGCTTAATCCTATTACTTCCAGCTCTCTTTTAAAATATTCTTTAATTGCACATTTCTTAGAAAAGCATCCCCAAAACAAAGGTTTATGGTTTAATTTGCCTTAAGTAGGGAGATTGTGCAGTACTTAGCCTTTGTCAAGACTTGAAACAATTTCATGATGCGATTTTAGTCTGCAAATAAAGTGTGAAGTCTAATTAAAGCTATTTAAGATGACAACTTTCTTCAGTGAATCAAAGGAAGAATGCTGAGGTCTGCATTACCAGCGTCATTGTGTAGCTTTCTTTCATTTACCTTTGTACACAGAAAATGTTCAGCTTGGTTTTATGTCTTTTTAGTATGGTTCATGAAAGCAGCCTAGTAGTAAATCAGCAACAACAGTGAAAGAGTTTCTTATAACCATAAAAAAGAATCATTTTGTTGTAGTTTTTTATGCTCCATGTGTGTGTTTGTGTGTGTGTGTGTGTGTGTGTGTGTGCACAGCAAAAGAGAAAAGATGTGTTTAAGACAGATTGGAATTTAAGGTTGTAAAGAAGGAAGAAAAGCAAGTGTTTTGTACATATATAAGTTCACATCCTCCTGTAACTAGTGTTAGTATCAAATGCACATGTTGACACTAAACGGGCTACTTGGAAACAAGGGCCTTGTATTTATTTTTATTTTATTTTTTATTTCTTTCCATGGTGCAAAGGAGAATGAGATGATGTTTGACTGGTTCATAGCAGTGACATTCTGTTGTAACACAAGACACTGATTCTGTAAATTAGTTCACAGAAAGATCTGGGGCATGTTTTCTGGCACACTTCTGTGAATTAGATGCTGAATGAAATTTATTTTATTTCACTAGTAAATAGAGTCCTACTACATTCTCATTAGTATGAGCACACTTGTCCCATAGTCCCCATTGGACCTAGACTTTTACCAAAAAAAGAAAAAGAAAAATGGAAGGAAAGAAAGAAAACTGGATATCAAAATGACTGACATCCCTAACTGTGATACCTAAATTTAAGTAATGATGGCAATTGCTGCTGTGCTTGTGGGTAAAGATGCCTTAAAGCTATGAAGCTAACATGAAGTTGAAAAATTTCATTAAACTGTCTGTCCCATTTGATTGTTTTTGGTTTATCAGATGTGACGTAGCCTCACCCAAGGCTCCCCCCCCCTTCGTGGGAATGGTGTGGGCATTCTTGTTAAGAAATGCAGATCTAAAAATGGCGTCATATTCAATTAGGCATTATTTCATTTTTCCTGTTTTCCAGGTGTTACCATTTTTAACCTTATTTAACTTTAAATGGTATAGCTGAGAATTAAAATGACAAGAGACCTGCCCAAAGGGCACTGCCTGGGGTGGTTTTCTTTTCTTTTTAAAAAATGAAAGGATAATAAATATAGCAATCTTGGTGCAGAGCAAAAACGTGGGTGTATGATGTTCTAGAGGTCTTTAAAGCTCTTCCTCACTAAACATCATTCCTCACCAACTCCTGAAATTTAGCATTAGAGCATGTAGCGTTACTGCTAATGGAAGGCCAAATAACTCCAAAATCATTTTTTAAAATATATGAACTAGAAATAATTTTCTTACCTGCAGAATTTGTGCCAAATCACCTTTTAAAAATCAATAGCATTTCCCCACGTTTGTGGTCTGGCCTCTTAAAGTTGCACCTTGGGTTTGTGTGTGTGTGTCCACTTATGGACTCACCTGTCCACTTATGGTGATCTCCTTATGATGGACGCTCCTTCTTTGGAGGCTTTTAAGCAGAGGCTGGATGGCCATCTGTCAGGGGTGCTTTGAATACGATTTCCTGCTACTTGGCAGGGGGTTGGACTGGATGGCCCATGAGATCTCTTCCAACTCTACTATTCTATGATTCTATCTCATAAATTCAGTAGGGTTTTCTTAGACAAGAAATATTCAAAGCTAGTTTTGCCAACTTTTTTTCGTGTCAGGAGCAACTTGAAAAATTGCAAGTGTGAGAGAATTGGCTGTATGCCAGGACGGCTTCTCGGCAGGGGGTTGGACTGGATGGCCCACGAGGTCTCTTCCAATTCTATGATTCTACGTTGCCCAGGGACAATCCTTGTGGGAGGTTTCTCTCATATCCCTGCATGGGGAGCTGAAGCTGACAGAGAACTCACCTGCTGTCCCCGGATTCGAACCGCCAAACTGTTGGTCAGCAGTCCTGGGTTTAACCCATTGTGCCACCAGGGGCTCCTGTTTTGCCAACAGAAATATAGCCAGAACACATGGTATTCTTTGGTGATCTCTCATTCAAATATTGTCCAAGACTGATCCTGCTTCGTTTCCAAAGCCAGTCGGAATCTATTGCCTTTAGGGTAAGAGGGGCAATAAGAATAATGCATGATGATTTATTATTATTTTTTGCATTCAGCCTTGGAATAAGGGCTTCCATTTCCATCTCTAAGCTACAATTCTCAGACCCCCTACTACTGTATCTTTGGCATTTTCTAAATAGTCCTGAATAATCCTAGCAAAACAAAAGCAATGATTTACTGTGTAAAGACTGAGGAATTCTACGGATATTTCTATCTATGTTTAATCACTGGGTTTTTCAGTTATCTCCAATGCAAATTTTAAATTTAATACAGGATATTGTTAGATTTTAATTTCCATTAGCCCTTGCCATCTTGGCTAGCTGTAAGAGATGACAGATTAGTAATTCAGTATCTAGAGGACCACATGTTCCCGCCCCTTTGAATCTCTATTTTCATAATTTACTGATAAGAATCACAAGTGATGCATCCTATATGGAAAGACAAATCCAGTCTGCATGTGACAACTGAACTGCTTAAAACCCTAGTTATTTTATGCCTGTGTGATATTTATAGTTCAAGGATTTGCATGTTTCCCATCAAATGTTGTTTTACTTTGACCAGTAGTTCGCAACCTGTGGATCTCCAAATGTTTTGGCTTTCAACTCCCAGAAATCCCAACAGCTGGTAAACTGGCTGGGATTTCTGGGAGTTGTAGGCCAAAACACCTGGGGACACACAGGTTGAGAACCACTGATTTAGACTGTTAACTAAATGGTTCCTTTTCTTAGATCACACTTTTTCCAATCAGCTCAAGAACATCGTGCCTCGGATTCCCAAATAGCTCCCTTTTACACATTGACTAGACCCAGATTAGCTAAGCTTCAGCAGAGTTGTTTTGACATGTGCATTCAGAGCATTCTAGTGCTCTGATAACCTCCTAGACAGACAGCCATTAACATGCCATCTGTGCTAATCCTACTAGATATTTGCACTAACAACAGTCAGTTTATCCCCATACAATCATAATTGCCTGAATAAAGGTCTGTTTAGTCTAGAAACCTATCTCCAACAGTGGCTGGACATATGTAACTTATGGATGATACTCATAAAGTTCTCTATCTGGAAATATGATATGTCTACACATTTTTTCAAGTGTTTTCAAATGTAATTCAAAGTACACTGACATGATATGCAGTCTACAATGCTGAAACCCAAGAGGCATTATCATCATACTCAGCAGAACTTTTTAAATTGTTGTATAGAGAAGCTATTTAAGATTACTAAAATTAAACTTCATCAGATCCTATATGAAAGGCCAGTTGCTGATTTTTTGGCCCACACATTTCTCAGTTGTGATCCAAACGGAAGAACAAGCATCTTATAAATGTCATCTTCTAAATCTTGCTTCTTTGGGATTCAAAGAATTATGGGAAGATCTTAGTTTAAACGTTGGTGATTTATCATAATATTGTGTTTGCCCGACCCCTTTTATCTCCAGTGGTTGATGCTGTATTATTACTCATTTATTCTGATTTTATGTGTTTTATTGTATTTTTAAAATGTTTAAATTGTTTATTTTATTTTATTTATGTTATTACTGTTTTGTTTTGATATTCGTTGTAATTGCTTTATTCTGTTTTGTTTTGGGCATCGCCCCATGTTAGCCACCCCGAGTCCCTTCGGGGAGATGGTGGCAGGATAGAAAAATAAATTATTATTACTATTATTATTATTATTATTATTATTATTATTATTATTATTATATTAAAATATCCATGCTTATGGCTAAAAGCCAGCCTTCTCCACAAAATCTGTTTGCTACCTTATGTAGTAAAAGATGGGAGAAGGATTTTTCCCCTTTTATGTTTTGCATTTGTTATTATTTGTTTTCTTTTGGGGTGGGGGTGGGGGGGGGAAATAATGTGTGCATCACAGAACAATACCAGACATTTGTAAATGTAGTACTAATTTATGCAGAAAAATGTTTCTTTTGTACATGGTTGGTCCACATTGTTCAGTTATAATACCCACTAGATATAGATTTCTCTTGCTGGCCTCGTTCTCTCTCTCATGTGCTTTGTGCAGAAGTGTTTTATCATCTTTGATAAATGTAGGATGTGTGGCATTGTGCCCAGCTAGTATTATTTTCTGAATCATTAACTCACATTTCCACATTCAGGAAATTCACAAAAAGCTTTTCATCTGCCCAGAAAGTTTGCAGACCTCAAATGTTCTGCTTTATAATAAACTATTTTTAAGGTGTAGAGTTTCTAAGCTAGGACCTTAGAAGTAGATCAACTACTGTGTCTTTAATATATTCAGAATGTTCTCAAAAATGTATACACCCTTATAATGCTGAAAAACCGCACTTTTTCAAAGAATATATATACCCTTAACAGGATTAAAGATTCCAATCACATCTGTGTTTACGCCATGCGAGTAGTAGACTGTTGCGCAGGGACAACCATTTGAATACCTTGCATAAAATTGTAATTTTAGATGAATTGGTAACTCAGATTAAGTCATTATCGTAACATTCATTCTTCAATATTTAGTCTACAAATAATCACTATAGTTACTATTAGCTGCTAAAGGACACCCTGTGGTTTATACATTTAATGCTTAGTATTTTGTAGAGTAAACAGTCATCATCTTTCCCAGGGTCTTACTTAGCTCTGCATACAAGCAATTGCTATGGTCATATCCCAGCAGGGTTTGGGGATTGCTTGGCAAACACATTTGCCTTTGTTTCATTTGTTTCTTTCTTTAAATATATATTTCTGAGCTTCTTATTATTCAAGATCATTTCTAAGCAGTAAACAGTGTAGTACAGTGATTCTTACCCTATGATCCCAGACACCCAGGAAATGCATTATTACCACAGGGGGATTGCGAAGTCTTGAAGGGTGCTCAGCCCATCTTCCCACACGAGAGTGACCACATGAAATAAACTGGCAAAAATTGGCAGGAGGAGGTCAGCTGTGGAGCTGAGAGCCTCTGCTAACAATAGTTGGCAGGGGCAGGGAGCTTCTAGGTCTGACAGGGCTCCTGGCTGGAAAAAATATGCCAGAGGCAGCAATGGCAGTCTTACACTCTTCCCCTTCCACAAAATGAGACACAGGTCAGGGCATATGGGGGGAAGGGAGGGCTGGACGGGCAGCAGTGTGCCAGATGTACGTAGGACCAGCGAGGCAAGCCAGAGGAGGGTGGATGAGCAGAAAGTGTCTCTGTACCTACTGTTGCTTTTCCTTTCATCACTACCTCCCTTCATGCTGTCTCCCCAGGGATGCATATCTAGACCATTAGTGCCAGGGGGGAAGGGGGAGAGAGAACTTGGCATGCCTGCTGAGGCAGATTTGTGTCATCCATCCAGAATGGAGCTGCTACATCCCCTCCACCCCCCATGTGCCAGCTCTGCTGCCCTCTGGTTTAGTTAGCCGAGAAGGAAAACCATGTGTGTGACAGAGATTTCTTTGCAAGCTCTCCACCATCACCTGGCATCAGATCCCTTTCCCCCACTTCCAGCCCAATTCATGGCTCTTTACAAACTTGTTGTGTATGTGTGCACATGCACATGTACTGCTCTTGCTAGGGAGTGGGGATTTTTATTCATGTTTCCTTTTGAGTTGGCTTTGCAGCTTTGAAAAGTCTACTACTACCAACTGGGAAAGAAACAGACAAGTCCCCCCAGAAGGTGGCAGTGGGATTCCTTTCACTCCACCAGTGTAGCTCTGGACTGTTGAGGGCAGATTCCCACAGCTTGTACCTGCAGTTTACAAGGTGGGTTACCCCAACCCGCAGCAAATGAGACGTGGAAGAAAAATCTGTCATGTTGTACAGGTGTGACAGCCATTGAGCCAAGACAACGTTAAGGGAGCCAACTGCCCCTCCTATTTTTCCCCTCTTTCATTTTTTTCAAGTCTTCATTACTATTGTTGTCCTCTTCTCCTTTAAACAACATCTCTCTTCTTTCATCTGTCCACTTCCTTGAGCATGGGCAGCAGCAAGAATGGCATCCTCTTTCTCCTTCTTTTCCACGTCCCTCACGTCTGCTTTCTGCAGGGCTGGGGAAGATCCCAGAATCGACATCACTGGATCCAGATGCCATTTATTGTTTTCAGTAAACTGATGGTTCACACTGTACATTTTTCCTTTGTAGTAAGATATTTGTTTTCATGTTGATTTTGGCAAACCAGCATGCAGACTACACAGTTGCTCAATTCGTGAACAGTAATTCTCACAACGTTAGCAAGACATTTTCAGCCACCATGGTTGGATACTCCACATACTACTTTATGTTCACACCAATGCTTTCATGGTAGCTGTCAAGACTGTGATCATAGGTACAAAAATATGAACAGTTGGACATTGCAGTACATTCGTTCATAATTTCTTTCATTATTTCCAAATCTGAATGTGTTTCCAACAGTGTTTTGTGCTGTTTATTTTTCAATTCATATTTTCATATTAGTTCAAAATCACATTGATGTTGTGATCTATTGAATACTTTCTGTAATAGAATAAATCCCATTCAACATCATGAGTATACATGTTCCTAAGCATGCCTACTTAGATATTTATTGTATTACCCTGGGAAGATCAAGAGTATTTGGCATTAGAGGCAAATGATAGGATTGGATTTTCATTATTATGTGCATGGCCTGCTACTGAGTATTTAACCACATTATGAATACATTAGAATGAAGCCAGAACTTGCATTGCTACTGTTGTTTGAATATGCGTGCACTTTATCTAAAGGGGGGGGGGGGTTGATGAGAGAAGTCCTGAATAGGTTTGATACAGAAATTATCTTCATTTATGATAGATTAATCGGTCTTTGCAATAACATTTTCCTCCCCACATCCATTTCTGAGAAAAGAGAGAGTGCAAATACTTATTACTTTTTTCCAACATTAAAAGCCATCCAAATTCTAGTTGCAGATTGCAGCTGCTTATACAGATTTTTGAATGTCTTTATGGTTGTTCAGGGTCACCAAGGATGAAACTTCAGGTCAAAGCAAACTTCATAAATAATCCATACAATTTAAAAATCCTTTCCAAACTGTATTGAAATTTAAATAGGGTCGCCATAGGTCAGTAGTCTCCTTCAAAGATAATTGTGTGGTAGAATGAAGAATTAGGCACGTGGGAAAATAATGGTTTTTTTTTAGTAAAAGGAAAGTTTTTGTAATTAGATTATTCTCTTATAGTTTCAGATTTTTCCATTTTTAAGGGCTCATTTACTGAGCTTGCTGATGACTAGATGTTGGACAGCATGATCACAGAAGGCTAGTTGGAAAAATAAAATAATTACAGTTTACTTTGAAGCTTTCAGCTTTTTGTCACTGTAGCCATCTCTGTCTGGATGGGGAACACATTTTGTTTTGTTTTTCAAGCTATGTTCCAAGCTACATTCTACTTACATTCATCAATGAATACTCAATGACTTAAATGAGGCAAAATAAATAGCCTTCAATTAGGGAAGTAGTTGCTTTATACCTCTATCTGCAAACATCCTCAGAATGCATTGTACCCCCCTAATATGCAAGCTTTGGTGCTGATGCTTGACTCAGTGGGAATTGGTTCCCAATCTAAAAAAAAAAATTCTCAGAAAAGGGAGTCTGGACAATTATATCCATAGTGGATTTTCCCCACTGTGCCAGTGATTGATGCCATATTTATTTCTCATTGATAACAGCTGATCCTTGATACTCGCTCTAAAATAGTAGCCAAAGTTCATGAAACTGGTCCATTGGTTGCCACTTGAACATATTAATATGCTGATGTTTTAATTTTATGGATTTTAATGTATGTGTGTATTGTATTTGTATGTTTTGTTTATATGGCATTGAATTATTGCCAATTTGGAAGCTGCTCTGAGTCCCCTTCGGGGTGAGATAGAGCAGGATAAAAATATAGTTAATTAATTAAATAAATTATTAATACAGTGTTCCCTCACTTATTGCTGGGGTTAGGTTCCAGGACCACCCGCAATAAGTGAAAATCCGCGAAGTAGGGAACACTATATTTATTTTAATATTTATACATTATTTTAGTAGTTATATACTACTTTAAGTCTTTATCAACCAATCGTATGTTGATAAATCGCCGCCTCCTCCCGTTGCCGCTTGGACTCCTTTTCTCTCCCTTTGGCTTCTCCTTCCTCCTTTCCTTAGGCTGTAAATTGTAATTTTTTTATGATTTATAATAGTCTTTTAGAGTTCATTGAAAAACCACGAAACAGCGAATCCGCAAAAAGTGAACCGCGAACTAGTGAGGGAACTGCTGCTGCTGCTCAGTCATTTAGTCGTCTCCGACTCTTCGTGATCTCATGGACCAGTCTACGCCAGAGCTCCCTGTCGGCCGTTGCCGCCCCCAGTTCCTTCAAGGTCAATCCAGTCACTTCAAGGATACCGTCCATCCATCTTGCCCTTGGTCGGCCTCTCCTCCTTTTTCCTTCGATTTTCCCCAGCATCGTGATCTTTTCCAAGCTTTCCTGTCTCCTCATGATGTGGCCAAAATACTTCAGCTTTGCCTCCAATATCCTTCCCTCCAGTGAGCAGCCGGGCATTATTTCCTGGACTATGGACTGGTTGGATCTTCTTGCGGTCCAAGGCACTCTCAGGATTTTCCTCCAGCACCAGAGTTCAAAAGCATCTATCTTCCTTCGCTCAGCCTTCCTTATGGTCCAGCTCTTGCATCCATAGGTTACTATGGGGAATACCATTGCTTTGACTATGCGGACCTTTGTTGCCAGTGTGATGTCTCTGCTCGTCACTATTTTGTCAAGGTTGGCCATTGCTCTCCTCCCCAGAAGTAAACGTCTTCTGATTTCCTGGCTGCAGTCTGCATCTGCAGTGATCTTCACGCCTAGAAATATAAAGTCTGTCACTGCCTCCACGTTTTCTCCTTCTATTTGCAAGTTATCAATAGGTGTAGTTGTCATGATCTTGGTTTTCTTGACGTTTAACTGTAACTCAGCTTTTGCACTTTCTTCTTTCACCTTGGTGATAAGGCTCCTCAGCTCCTCCTCACTTTTGGCCATCAGAGTGGTATCATCTGCATACCTAAGGTTGTTAATGTTTCTTCCAGCAATTTTAACTCTGCCTTGGATTCCAGTGAGGGAACACTGTACCCAATTCTCAGTTGCCAGTCAGTCACCCAAAGTCCACCTGAATAACATGATCTCACTCTTTCAAAGTGTCTGCCACAGTTCACCCACAGTCCACCCACTGGAGATGGAACTGCCCTATGAATGGTGGTGGCAGTGATGGTGGTTAGTTAAGACTCTCCTGCACCTTATCTTTTAAGAATAGGGCTGCTGTGTGAATATGCACACACTCCGGTATGAGTGGTGTTCTTGAAAGGGGAGAAGGAGTTTGGGAGAGAAAAGTTGAGCTAACTAAGGAGCAGGTACAAGCTTGTGAAAAGTCAAAACTGTAAATGTATAACCTGTAGATCAGTAGGCTGGATATTGTGTTTTATTCAACATTTAAGGATATAAAATTTCAAACTTCATTTGCAGCAATAAACTTGTTCTTTATTGAATTTGTATTATTTCTTTATCTCTGTTTTCTAAAACCGAATGCAGACATTTGTTTATGAACAAGATAGATTCTGTAGATTTGTTCTTGAGTTGAATTTGTATGTAAGTCAGAACGGGTACATTTTTAAGTGTGACTCCAGCCACATATACATACACTCACTCTCTCTCTCTCTCTCTCTCTCCCTCCCTCCCTCCCTCCCTCCCTCTCTCTCTCTCACACACACACACACTCTCTCTCTCTCTCACACACACACACACAAGCTTTGGATAGCATAGGGAAGGCTTAACACGCCTGTAGTGTTTGTTTTGCTGTCTGTGCCCCTGTTCAGAAGATTTCACCTCACTTTCTGCCCCTGTGATAGTTGAAAATTTTTACTTGTGGAAACACGCTTCAGTGGAGACACCTTTTCCCCATGATAACTTTTTCAGGAATGAATTGCCCTTTTGAGGGGTAGATTTATCTCACTCCCTGTTGTCTCACCCCCGTTCTTAACTATGAGTAATTTGTCAGTTGGATATTTGTAACTGCTGTATCCCAGAGTGGAGGAGTGTATTTATTATTGTACATTTTAATGTCCTACTTTCAGTTATCCTGGATGGGAGACTGAAGAAGATAACTTATTCTAATGGGTGATCTTCTTGTAATTTAGAAGAAATTGAAATTTAGGTAATTTTGTTTTCTATTAAGAGCTTTTTATCCTACTCATTGTAGGCCACCTAAATGTGATGCCTCACACACAAAAATCTGTTATAGAAATTGTAGTTAATTTTACCCCTAAGGGTAACAAAGATAGGGCCATTTTTTCTCCAATTAAAATAAGTTTGGTTTTATTGTGCTGACTGTAACATTTTAACATGTTTTATGGTATACAAGATACACTGCTTCCTAGGTGAAGAAAAATAGCCATGGTAATTCATGCTTTAATGCAGGCATGAGGAACCTGCACCATGTGAACATTATGAATTCACAAGAGGCCTCAGTGTTGCCCTAATGCTCAGATTTTTGATTTTCTTGTTTCTTGAAGCCTCCCCACTTTAGGACTCATGTGGAGGAGACTTTTGCCATATTTGGTGTGTCCTAGTCTGTTCTACATTTAGGATGACCTTTTTCCAAAATCAGAAATGGAAATTGTTCCATTCACTTCCAGTTTGGAGAAAAGCTCTCTGAGAAGAACACCTGGAGAAGTTGGCCACCACTGCATTAATGGAGTCTAGTGAACTCTGCATGGAATTTAAAATGCATATACAGTAATTAATATAATAATATATAATATAACAATTGAAGCAACTGACAGCTGTGTGTGTGTATGTGTATGAATGAGATTGGTTTTGAACTAGCTGCTCAGGCTTCCAATTGGTTTTTGTGTCTACTTCAAAATGCCAGGATATCTCTCTTATGAGCCTGTGTTTAGCCTGAGACTTCAGTACAATCAATTTTTATAAGGCAAATAAGAGAACATTATAATAGTACCATCTGGCTCCCAAACCCACTGAAAGAGACTGGATTGGAAAGTGGATGAGACACGTCCATATCCACATCAACATCACAACTCAGGAAGCCCCTTTCAACGGGGATCATGAAAACTTTAACCCAACTCTACTGAGTTTTAGAAAGACAATATAATTATATTGTTTTGCTATGCATTTAGTTTTAAGATGTTTTAGGCCCTTTTAATATTCTGCATTGTATTTGTATTTATTTTGCTTTTGCTTTTATTGGTTTTATGTAACTGTACATCATTTTGACAATGCTGGTGGCGTGAAAACCAATATATAAATATTTTTGATAAATTGATTAATAAATCCATTAAATCTCAGTCAATTAAATAAATGAGGCATGAAGCTAGAGTATTCATTGACTTCTAAAAACTTTCACCAAAATCCTCCAACAAGAGTTTTGGAATGAAATAATTTCTTGTGGAAGAAGAATGGTTCTGCCTACGGATCAATGATTGCAAAAAGAACAGGAAGCAAATAGAAGTAAGGGAAATTCCATTTTAGGGACTATTAGGAAACAAATTGAAAGTAAAATAGCTGTTATCATAATACCCTTAAGCAAATCTATGCTGTGTCTAAATTGGAATTCTGTATAGCATTCTGAAGAAAAGAGAAAACAAAATGGCAAATGAGTGGGTCCTGCTTTCATTAAAGAGGGGCTAAAACATTTGATACAGTAAGGTTTCTTGGGGGGGAGGGGGGATAACCAGGGAAAAGGCATGTTTAAAATTTAGATGTTTAAAATTAAAATTATAAATATTAATGTTCTTTGCTTGTAATGTTATGAGTCGCCAAAGAACAGATACTTTACAGTGTTTAACTTAAGTAAAAGTTAATATTCACTGTATGCTAAAATTTTAAGAAATATATTTGGTCACTGTCATCACTATTAAAAATCGAAAAATCAATAGTCCTGGCCACAGAAATACTTTTTATTACCTTGTAATGAGCAAGATCCAATTGTGAATTTCCACTGGTGGGAATGGTAGATTCCAGGTACTAGGAAGGGCAATTCCTCTCCCCAGTGCAGCCTTTTGTGACCCCCAAACTAGTTCTGGAGGGCTCAGAAACTGAGTCACAATCTGAGAGAAAGGCAGGATATAAATAAAGAGATGGAGGCAAATCTCTGTGGTTCATTTGGGGAAAACATAGAGGTCCCTCCTTTAGACCATTAAGAAGGCCTTCCTCTTTACTACAGACCAATAAGCTTCAGTAGACTGCAAAACAAGAAGAGCCTATGGTTAATGTGATATACTCAACCAAGCAAATTAACGCAATATAGTGTAAATAATGTTAAGATTTCATTGATTTATTGTAAGGTTGGGTTACATGCAATACTTTTGCAGTGAAATAGATGGAAATACCACACTAATGTAAAAAAACCACAATTCTAAAATACTAAGGAAGAAACATATACATTTTGTAGGCACTGAAATATTTTTCTTGTTGCTCAGCACATTAAGACAAAACAGTGTAAACTCTTAAGTTATATCTTTCTTTGCTTTCTAGGCATACCTGGCAGCGATTACATAAATTCTAACTACATAGATGGTTACAGAAAACAGAACGCCTATATAGCAACGCAAGGATCTCTCCCGGAAACCTTTGGGGATTTCTGGAGAATGATATGGGAACAAAGGGGTGCAACTGTTGTCATGATGACCAAATTGGAAGAAAGGTCAAGGGTAAGAATGCATTTGTATTTGTGGATTTAGCAGGCCTCTTGGATGAATGTATGGTTTTTTCATAAAATTGGTTTCCAAACTTTTCATTGCCCAGCTATTTCCATTGCACAAGAAATCCAAAACATCTTCCTGGAAACAATATTGCACCAATATATATTAACAATTCAAGAATTTCACCTGTCACCTGTTTTAAGATATAAATATTTTGTTCCCTTCCTGCCTTGATACATATGAGACACTCGGAAACAAGCTCAAACTTTACTAAACAATTCCTGTTAATTTCACTAAACTTTTATGGGGAAAACAATTCCTATTCATTTCATTGAGTTTCAATGGGAAAGGAAAATGAATTCCACCAATCATATATTGAAAATCTTGAAGTTTTAAATCTGTTATTGATCTGACTATTCCTGAAGTCAGAAAGGGGCAGTCCACTGGGGCATTCAGCTCATAAAGGCCCATCCCAAAATTTTGACTTTTAGAAATTAGCTTAAACTACTGTATTTGATCCCAGTGGACATGTCAGGAATTTTATCATTTTCTTCCAGGCAAGTGGGGCAGGGGAACATTTTTTAAAATCAGAAATGACTTCCAATTTACTTTCCGCTTCAGAAAAAGAACTCTCCTGAGCTTAAAACAGGCCAGGGCATCTGAAACATGGCAAAATAGTTCTCAATGCCACTTAAACGAGGAAAAATTAGAATAAAAAGATGTAAAATTGGAGGCAGTTGCCCTTCAAAGTCTGGAGCAGTTGCCCACCCCGAGGAAGAAAATGCAGTGATGCAGTCCTTATTGCATTTTATGTTCTTCTTTTATTTTAGATCCTAAGGCATAGCCACATTTCTGACTTTCCTAGTGATAAAATTTAAATTTCCCACATATGTGAGTGTGATGTTAATCACATTTCTTGCTGTTCATAACAGCCTTTCTTTATCACATTCGCTTCTTACCTGACAGACAGGCAAGCTGGAAAGTGATATGAAAGGGCAATCTGTGGTTGCAGAGATATGGGTTAACATAATCACTTGGTATCTACTCTTGGTTTTAATGCTCTCATTGAAACCAGCACCATTAACCGAACTCTTCCTGAGATACAGTGCTAGTCTTTTTACTATTTGCCTTTTAACAAAGAATTTATCAGAATGTATTTGGCAACCTCCCCGGGACCAGGACCATAGCATTGTTGAATTGCTTATTGTGTGCATGCATATTCAACCTGTATTAATACCGTTCCTTTCAAATATATAACTGGTAATGGTGAATCCAGTGAAGAAGAAATTTTCCTCAGCATATCCCTTATTTTATCTTGGCACAGCAGGCCTTAGTTCAGCTCAGTATAGGAAGTTGTTTTGAGTTAGGCAAATGAAATTTTGCCTCTTTTCTCATTATCAGCTTCTAATAATAAAGTGAACTTCTAAATGGTATCAGTGCTGCCATGCAGTATGAGGGGGACAAACAATCCTTTGCAGAAGACTTTGTTGCTTAAATGTTCACAGTTTATCATAACACTACAGGCCACTGCTAGACCATTCACAGAAACATTTGCTCAATCCTCATTAATTGCTTTTTGCATTTTTCCTGTCTGCTTGATTGTTCTCTCCCAAGTGCTGCTCAGAATAATAATGCTCCTAGCATATGGGTTACATTCAGGTAGCAGCACATGCTGAGTCTTGGAGTCCATTTCGATAGTTTATAATAAGTTGGCACCTACTTAAGGTAGTTTTTTAATGGCTATTCAAAGACAGGGATTTAATCTATCCTATCTGACCAGTGAAAGCCCATATATTTAAATGATACTAATCTCATTGGGAGCAGTTTCCTGCAGTGAAAATAAATTTTACATCTACCTTTCGCTTCCCCTGAAGGCTACATAAGTGAGGGCTGCACAATTTGTTACCCAGCAAGTTGCACACATCCCACCAACAATCTGTGGCAGCCCTCTAGGGTCTCAATAAATCACTAGTTTTTCCTCCATGACATGATCTGCAGAATCACAGGATTTGCAAGCTAAACTAAATGACTATATGTCTCCAATGTGTTGTCCACTCAGCTTATTCCACATGCATTGAGCAGACCTGATGGGCAACTATTTTGATGAATTCTTCCTAGCTATGTATGAGTATCCCTTGGCTAGATTGAAAGAGGCTAAGAGCAGTTGAAAACAGCCCAAACAAATGCCTCCAGTGCCTCAATAGGTGCCTTCCACTGCTGCCACTCTTTCCTCCTTGTCTATTTCAGAGCAGAGAAACTAGCTTTGGGGCAAGGAAAGAGAAGGCACCCTTGCATTCTGGCTATTACCACAATCATCATCATCTTCTTCATGAGCACCATCTTCATCATCATAACTAATATTTAGGATAATCAAAATGTTTAGTTGTCATGAAATTTCCTGGTGGTTTTTCTTTGCATACATTTTTTACTTAGATGTCACTCTGGTCTTATCAGGAATGAAAAGCAAAATCACATGTTCTGTGTAGATAAATTCAACCAACAACTTCCAAGTTACACCTTAATGTTCGGCAAAAGACTTTCAGTTTAATGAAATAAAACTTTACAAAACATATGTGGATGGGCTCAACCCAACAGCTTCCAGTAGCCTGTGATCTAAATAAGGGGTATGGGATGACTTATCCCACCATGGCAGGATAACCAATCTCCTCTACTCTGATAATGGACTGCCAGTGTGCCATCTCTCTTGTTATCAAAGTTGTGCAGTCTCCATCAGGTATAGCTCTTGACTTTGATCCTGAATCCATAGTCAAACAGTAAGAGCAGAATTAGATTTAATCTTTATCTTGGCTCATATATATATATATATATGAGCCAAGATAAAGATTAAATCTAATTCTGCTCTTACTGTTTGACTATGGATTCAGGATCAAAGTCAAGAGCTATACCTGATGGAGACTGCACAACTTTGATAACAAGAGAGATGCTGTACATTCCTCACACTATCTAATTTCTCAGTAAAGATATATAGATGGCTATCAGTATCTGCTGGGGTTTGGTTCCAGGACCCCTTGTGGATACCCAAATCTGTGGCAAGTTGTCCCATTATATAAAATGGCATAATAAATAATAAAAAACTTTATTTGAATCCCACCCCCGCTCCCCGAGTGGACTCGGAGAGGCTTAGAACAATATAACAGTATACATATACATATATAAACAATTTAAAAATTAAGTAAACAAACAATAACAAAACAAAATACATGGAAAATTAAATCAAAACATATTAAGCATAACTCAAGAGACATCATCCCTAAATAAAATAAAATAAATAATACTTACACAATACTACCATTGAAACATCCCAACCACTGTCCTAGTTAGAGCCAGTTAAAATTTTCCCATTTAAATCCTCCTTCCATTACATAGCAATACATTTGGCCATTTTCAAAGGCCTGTTTCCATAGCCAGGCTTTCAGTTCCTTCCTGAAGGAAGCTGTGGGAAACTGCTTAATCTCCCTGGGGAGGGTATTTCAGAGCCGGGGGGCCACTACCGAGAAGGCCCTCTTCCTTGTCCCCACCAACCATTCTTGTGACAGGTGGGACTGTGAGAAGGGCCTCCCCAGCCAATCTTAAGGCCCAAACAGGTTCGTAGGGGGAAATGCGGTTGCATAAATAGGCTGGACCCGAACCACATAGGACTTTGTAGGTAATAACCTGCGCTTTGAATTGGGCCTGGAAACACATAGGCAGCTAATTGAGCTGTTTTAACAGAGGATGGTATGTTCCCTGCAATTAGCTCCTGTTAAAAGCCTGGCTGCTGATCTTTAAACTAATTGTAGTTTCTGAGCCATCTTCAGAGGCAGCCCCACATAGAGTGCATTACAGCAATCCATCTGGATGTAACTAAGGCATTGACTACCATGGCCAGATCTGGCTTTTCAAGGTACGGGTGCTCTATACCCTGATCGGCCTCCCAACTGACCAGGAGGACCTATGTCTTGTCTGGATTAAGCTTCAGTTTGTTAGCCGTCATCCAGCCCATCACAGCTGTCAGACACTGGTTCAAGACTCGGGCAGCTTCCTTGGCTTTGGGTGTCCCTCATATAAAATGACAGGCAGCTCAAACAAGTACCAGAGAGAGCCTGATGATCTGTGAAATGGAGGGAGACTACAGCAGGATATGCCCACATATCGTCATAGTGCACAGCACATGGCAAAATCAAGCTTTGTTTATTGGAATTCTCCTTCATACCCCAAATATTTTCAAGCTGAATCCATGGACACAAAACCTATGGATATGGAGAACCGACTCTACTGACAAAATAGTCCAAAAATAGCTCTGATATTAAAATACAACTGACATTCTAGCAGTGCTGTTATTTGTTGGTGTTTGTACTCTATCTCTCTGGCCCTGAGCAGGATAGAGAAAGAGAGAGAGAGTGCCAGAGAGACAGCTTTCTTCCCCTGTAATGGCAAACTTGATAATTATTTTATCTTGAAGGCAAAACCATTCTGCATAGGGACTTCATCTCCTTTCCATCTTCCATCACATTTTTGTTTACTTGCTTTCCTGTTGCTCAGTCCTGCAGCTTTGCTTCAGCATTTCTAACCTGTGCGGCACAGATAAAGGGATTTTTGCAGCAATGGGGGCTGGGAAGCATCAGCAGAAACAAACTTAGTTGGTTCATTAGCATGTGTTAGATGTCTGACTAACCCCAGCTTTGAGAACTTACATATTCAACAGCTGAGTACATTGAATGAAGATGTTACAGTGAATTAGTTATTCATTTGTTTGCCTGTGGGAAGGCTGCAGGGCAAGGGGAGCTCTTTTATTTATAACCCTTCACATTTTATTGTTTTCATTTTAAATGTCATCTCCCAAATCTCACCTGACCTAATCCAGACCTTAGAGGAGGGAATCAGTCCATCAATTTGCTATCACACACATAATTTATATCAAAAAGGATTATACACACTGCAGTGCATGAAGAATATTGATAACATATTTATTACATGCATGAGTTTCGTCTGTATGAAATGAAAGGAAAATATTAAGGGGTGGAAACTAGAGATTAGAAAAACCAGCTGACAGTTACAGGACAGGAATACATAAAGCGATTTAAAGCATTAATATTCCTGCACTCATGCCTTATAGTAGAATTCTTTTCTGCAGATTTTCCATGTGCAGTGTTACATATCTTTCCGGTTCAACTCATATACCAGTTGCAGTATTAAAAATTGGTTTCATATTACATAATTTAACCAGTCAGAAATTTAAATTGATCTAGGAAGCTAGCTAAAGGTGGAGGATATTTGGAGAAAGTGAAAATGTTATTCTGTGGAAGTAACAATTTTACTACCTGTCATTCATTGAGATGGGGGTGTTGTGGCTTTGTAGTTGGTAAATTATTTCTACAGGATGTTGCAACAGAGCTACGAAGTTATGTAGTACTTCATAGCAGAGGGTTCATTGATATTGTTTCTCCCCCACAGCCATTAATGTTTTCCCTGATGTTACTAAGAGCCAAGCAGACATCTAGATCCCCAGATCCACAGAGGAACTTGTTCATTTTGGGTGAATTGCTATTTATTTCTGCTTGCCAGATATCTGTATTCTAGCACTTCCTGAAAAGGGGTGCGCTGTTGAATGGGCGTTTTTGTTCCACATCCGAAAAAAGGTTCTTTTTCAGCCCATTGGTGGCAATGGGCTTCCCTTTCCACTGGGAGTCTTTCCTTTCTTCCCTTCAACGGAGCCTCAGCAACAGGGTTAAGAAAGCACCCTATGCCCTTCCATATCCTTCATTACAACCTGGATTTTAAAAAGTTTCAGAGTTACCATTTTTAAGTTTCTGGATCCTTTCTCTGTAGAGGAGGAGACCCGGTTTAATGCTTCTTCAAACAATTCTACTCCAGAGGAGAGGCAGGCGTATGCACTTTATTCTCTGCCAGCACCAGCACTAACTATGCCACACAGCTTTCCAAGACATTTTAAGGAGGCCCAGGGAAGGAAGAGCGATAACCTGGAGGTCAGTGGAACTATCCTCCCTGGGCTACATTAAAAATCCCCTCCCTTACCTGCAAGGTTGCAATCTCTTTTCTCCTTGGGGTTTTGCCTCCTTAAAGCTGTTTCTACTTTCCTCTCTAAAGGAGAGGTAGGCTTTTATTTTTGTTTACTGGAATTACTTATTATTATTATTATTATTATTATTATTATTATTATTATTATATTTTAGAAGTATTTTCTGAAGGAGAGGAAGGGAAGGAGAAAAAGAAGCTTAAAGGGTGAAAGCCCACAAATGCATGCGCGGGTACACACCCCACCCACTGTCCCTCAGGTCCCCAACTTCAAGTCAGTCCCACTAAATAAAAAGAATCAGGAAAATAAAGGAGAATAAAAAAGATTCAACTGTGATGCCAATAGGGGAGGAGGAACAGAGATCAGCTCCCGCTTTCTTTAGTGTTGGGCGGGTTTTCGTATCAGGAGGGCTCTTACCGTCACGTGCTTCTGGAGGTACCGCAGGTACCAGAGATAGGAAAGGAAACAGAATCTGCATACAACTCTACTGTATATCCAAGAAGTCAGCTTCTGAATATATTAAGTTCTCAACTGCACGCTAGTAGCCAAAACTTATTCATAGAATTAGCACTGAAGAGTGGAAGGCTGGATTCCTTCTCTTCCTTTGTTTCCCATTTCTTACCAAGCTGATCAGTTTACATTGTTAACCAATGACATTTCACAAACAGTCAAAAATCTTGCTATGTAGCCCGACAAGCAAGACAGAAGAAGCAGATGTTCTTAACCTCACACCTACCTTACGCTGAGTGATGCCATAGGTTAATTTTCTACTCAATTCCTGGATCGATAGTACAATCCAGCAGTTCATTAATAAGCATGCAAAGAAAGTCTGTCAAGCCAAAGCTTCAAAATAAATGCCACGCTTGATGCAAAATACGTCAGCAGAAATTAAAACATCATTATTTGAGGTATAATTAGTATATCATAAGATTGGCGAAGCTGCTGAAGTTTGAAAATCGATCGAAGCAGTTTTTGAACAGAGGGAAGAATGGCCATATCCCAAAGTAGTAAGACTTCTCCAAGGTGCAGAAGTAAGGAATGAGAGTGAAATCTTACTTATTACAATTTCCCTAAAGGTTTTTTTTTTAAGAGACTGGATCTGTCTACCGGAAAATTGCCTCTCTTTCCTTGAATGTCAGGATTTGTGTTCATTTTTGTGGGTTTTTTCATCTTCTTTTTACATATGGAAATGTGCCTCCTTCAGCACCATTGATGCAAGGCGGGACCATCTTTTGGCATCTGTGGCTTGCTCAAGTGTGAAGGTTCATGAATATTCTTTAGTAATAGATGTAGATTTTTAAACTCTTCAGGTCTGAAATGGGTGTCAGCTTTCATTCTTATGGGAAAAGAAATTGTTCAGTGTTCACTCTCCTTATAGCATTCATTTCAGTAAATGGTCCCATTTTTAAGCAAAAACAGAAAAGGCTACTGGTGACTTTGGATAAGGCTGACATTTACACATCTG
This sequence comes from Anolis carolinensis, assembly GCF_035594765.1. Classification (NCBI taxonomy): domain Eukaryota; kingdom Metazoa; phylum Chordata; class Lepidosauria; order Squamata; family Anolidae; genus Anolis; species Anolis carolinensis. The sequence goes on from NC_085842.1 coordinate 239,516,189, forward strand.
GTACCATGCAGGAGACCTCTGTTATCTGGGAACACCTTTGACCTCATCTTTACATTTGCTTTGTTATAATAATAAAGCCCCTTTCTGAAATAGTTTTATATTCAGACGCAGCTCTGTTGGCCATGCAATGAAATATAACAAAATCCAAAATATATAGATGTTTTATTGGCCAACCAAATTGCCCAAAACACATCATACAAACCTTCGAAACTTCACTGGCTTCTCTTTTATGATTTTTAACACATTTGTCTGATGAAGAAACCAATTAAGTTTCAAAACTTTACATGATGTAGAATGTGGGCTAGTATGGTCATGAGAACAAATATCGTATATGTAGTTTGTAACATCCTAATTACAATTTATAACTGAATATATTATCCACAGAATGGACTAGGCTTGATAAACCTGTCAAGAAAGAGACTTGCAGAGATGGGCACTAGAAAAAGATGGTTTCCTATATCATAGAAAGTGGAAGGAACAGAAACAAGATTGTGAGAGAATGGCTACCCTTTCAATGTTGGAGTAGTTTTAATTTGTGAAGTTATAAGTATACAATACTTGGGGCACAAGTTTCAGTAACTTTGAATTTCTATCTTCAATATGTGTCCACATTCAGTTGTCAGGAGGAATTGAGAGAGAGTGGAATATGAACAAATGCGAAACTCTTGTCTAAAAATGTTGCTTTTTATTCTAAGAGAATAATTATTATATCTAATGTTCATAGAGGAAGTAGAATTCAGACATGTTGTGGAAGAATTACATAGACTATACTGGATCATATGGGTGCCACTGACGAATAAGCCAGGCAGTGACTAGTGGTGTGCATTTGTATGGAATCGGTGTTCGTTTTGTTTAGTTTTATTCATTTTGTATTGACACTAAACGAATACACGAAGGAAACATATATCACGCACATCCCTAGCAGTGACACAAGGAGAACATAATGCTTTATCTGTGCAGTAAAGGACATATTTTGTTGGAGTATCTCCAACTATTTACATAAAGATTTTAAAAATGAAAGTGTGAGCAAAAAAATAGCAGAAAAGTATTAGATTATCATGAAAAATATAGAGCATTAAATTTTCTTGTTTTCTTTTCATGTGCGCGCGCACACACACTATTATTTTGTAGTTTAATTTGGACATAACATGGCAGGCATAAGTAACATGGTTATTTTCCTTGGATAGTCCTTAAATCATATTAATTTTGATGAAGATAATAAGCACGTGAGTAACCCAACTTTCCTATCCTTTGTTCCAAAAATTTGTGGAACAGTTTCCTCGGGGGAGTTTCAGATCTGTATTTCTCAAAACATTCACAAAAGCCTTACCACTTGGCAAATGTCTAACATGCTTCTTTTGTAAATTAAGGGAATTTCCTAGGTAATATGGGATGTAATATATGGGTTTACCACTAAAATGGTAAGAGTAGAAAATCCCACTGAGTATAGCCATCCTTTTGAGAGTGCCAAACTTAGCTCTTTGAATTCTATCCTTTATTTATCTAACAAAGCAGAGAGCATTAAAGCATTGAGTGTTACAACATTATGATATTATTACCATAATATAATCATTAGCTAAAAATAAAGAAAATATTATATCACATTCTTGCCTGAAATTGTCTAACATATCAGAGTGCACACTAGAGAATACTTTGAACCAAATCTAAATTCTTTCGCCATGTAAATAATCAGTAAAAGTTTGTGCTATGCATTATGCCCAGGACCATTCTGCTTGTTAAGAATGGCAATGTTTTGGAATGGAAACTTCTGCAAATAAAGTGCCCATTAAAACCTGATGAAATCATATAATTTACAGACTTGTTAATGATAGGTTTCATAAAACATAAAATGCTTTGTTTTAAGAATTCACTATTATTGAAATCCCATATCTTACAGCAGTACTTACACTTATTTCTCCTGGAGCCAGGGTTGGACAAACATGCAGGTAGCTGTATTCCTGCAGTCAGCCACAGAGTGACAAATGCATCCTTTTGGTCCTCCATGAAATTGCCTTCCCCTGACCGTTTATTAAATTATAGCCTATTGTTGTGTAGCCCTCTTATCCCCTTCCACTGAATCAGAGACAGGAACATGAAAGTGCAAAGAAAGGGGAATGGCAGTTAGGGTGCTTCTAGACAGCCATTTCCTTTGAATCACGTTGTAGCTTGCTGCTTCTCAAGTCGCTCCTGACAGGAAAAAAAGGGTGTTGCTCAAAGAGATTCAGTTCACTTTGGATTGCCAATACAGCTTCAAGGTCCTACAAAGTCCACATATGATCTTGATCTATACAAACCCAGGAGTAATTTTTTCCCCTTAGCTCCCTTGCAAAATGCGCTGCTTGAAAACAGTGTTTGTCTAGAGGCGCCAAGCAGTAGAGAGCAACTTTGTGTTCCCATGAGGACACTGCCCTTTCCTTGCCGGGAAAGGTGTTTGTGTACTGTCCCACTGAACTGTTTATTTAGGTTCCATCTACGACTCTTGAAACTTTAAACATGTCCTGACAAATGCTCCAAATACTTCTTCCAATTTCCAGAACTGCACTGTATATGCAGTGATCAACTTCAGTGCATTTTATGGTACGATTTGGAATTTCTGGTGAGTTTAAAGTACATGGTCTCTGGCATGTTAGAGGTCGTATGGGGGGGGGGGGGGAGGTGTGAATGTTTTGGAGATACCCCAACCTCGAGCCAGCTTGACTGCATTGAACTGGATTATATGGCAATGTTGATTCATATAATCCAGTTCAAAGAAATTAATCTGCTTTCTGAAACTGAATTATATCGCTGTGTATATCCAGCCTTAGTTATATTTGGCACCGCTTTATACTCTCTCCTTCTGAATTATCTGAATCCAACCTTTCATTTCCATTTTCCAACAAAGTGTTTTCTGTCTCTAAGGGTACTATTGTCTCCTTCTTAATTTGAATTACTTTCCACGTGTTTTGGTTTTAAAGTGAGTATATTCATGCTAGAAGTGTTTGTTGCAGGTCAAATGTGATCAGTATTGGCCAAGCAGAGGAACTGAAACATACGGACTGATCCAGGTGACCTTGCTGGACACAGTAGAATTGGCTACGTACTGTGTCAGAACATTTGCACTTTACAAGGTACATTATGATTTTGTATTTAATTTCCTAGGAAATGTTCTGCTAATGTGGGGCAGGAATGTGTTTATGTACCAGGTTTTCCTTGAATTCAGAAATAACTGTAAGGTCAAGTTACACTTTGTTACCTTTTCAAGGGACTCTAGGGTATTTGCCTTATTATGCTGATGCTACTGCAAATAACCTCTAGGGCAGTAGTTCTTAATTTGTGGGTCCCCAAGTGTTTTGTCCTATAACTCCCAGAAATCCCAGTCAGTTTACCAGCTGTTAGGATTTCTGGGAGTTGAATGCCAAACCATCTAAGGACCCACAGGTTGAGAACCACTGATCTAGGGCATTGTAACATGTCCATCCAGTTCCTCTCTGAAGTTTTCGGGGAAAGAAAATTCACAAAATGCCTTTTAACTTTGAACCAGCCTTATATTATGATGCATTTTTTCCAATTCAGGCTTAATCGGGATCATGTAGTTATTGTTTTAATTGCTTGTCCTTACTTCCCTGCCCTTGTAAGCTGTTTCCTTTTGTCCTGCCTATTTTTGAATATTTTCATTTTGATCTCTCTTAACTGAGCCAAGCGCACAGCAAGTATCCTGTTGCTAAATGGCTTATCTGCTGTGTGATAACTCTAATACAACTTAGTTGCCACCAAAATAAGAAGTGTTTCACTCCTCATGAAACTGTCGAACAGCGTTGTGCTTTATTTATTTGGGGGCGGGGGGGGGGGGGAATCCAACAGAGCTAGCTATTTAAAATTGGCCACAGCTGTAGATTATTCATGTTGCATGGTGAGACAAATCTCATAGTGATGTGAAATTATGCTTTTGGTTAATACTGGAGTGCTGCTTTGGCATGAAATAGTCATTTCAGTTTTTGTCTGGCAGAATGGATCAAGTGAAAAGAGAGAAGTAAGACAGTTCCAGTTCACTGCATGGCCTGATCATGGAGTTCCAGAACATCCTACACCATTCCTAGCTTTCTTACGACGAGTCAAAACCTGTAATCCTCCTGATGCTGGACCAATGGTTGTTCATTGCAGGTAAGCACAAGTTTTGTTATAACAGTATTGTCAAGTATCAGGGAACTAATCATATTCCTTGTTCCAAAGTTTTATATTTGAAATATTGAGTGAAATAACTACATTCACCTTCTTTCTCATTCTTACACTTCTGATTACCCAGATACTCTTTGATTTCAATCATAGGCCACAGTCCAACAGTATGTCAACCTAGTTCCAGAACCCAAAGGAAATTTAGAAAATTTCTGTATTATTCTTATTTTTTAAATATCAAGTAATTTGTGAAACAATTTGAATCCAGGAGGCTTATTTGTGTGTAGAGCTATGTATAATACCAGAAATCTTGTTCTATCCCAATTTGGCACTAAGTTGCAAGATTTATTTTTCTTGAAATGTTCTGGTAGAATAGGGCAAATCTGAGTGGATGTCCCACGTTGATACTTGTGTGCATTTCCCCCCTAAATGGATGCATTTTATAAGAATTTTCTTTCTGTGGGCATTTCGTGCACATTTTTACTACTCACTAAAATACAGAATCTATTCTGACTAAAATCTTAGCAAACAATATGGAAAACAAAACAATGGCCCACAGATTAGAAATGCTCAATATATATTCCAGTCTCCAAGAAAGAGAACACCAGGGATTTCAATAACCACAGAACCATTGCATTGATTTCCCATACAAGCAAAGTGATGCTCGAAGTTCTACAACAAAGACAATTACTATATAGAGAGCAAGTAATGCTAGATGTCCTTACCAAAGATGATATATACCAAAGATTTCAAAAGAAAATCAGGTTGTGCTTTATAAATGATAGCATCGCCTTTTATTGTATAGATTGTTAAAAATTATGAAGTGTTCATTTTTTTAAAGTTTGCATTAAGATGTTTTTCAACACCTTTCTGCTGCAAAACACATTGATAAATATATGGATTTCCAAGGCAATATATTATCTATGTTATCCATTCCACTGTCAGTCTTGGGAAATGAGAAATAGATACTCTGGAAAAATGAACATAATGATTTTGTTTATCCTCCCTAGCAATAAGATACAGAATTCCATGCATGATATCCATAAATACACTCCATTTTTCTTATTTTTATTCTAGTAATAATCTTCCATTGCGTTTTAGCCCTATAGTTTCCTCAACATTCTTGAATCGTTTTATAGGTTTTGGGGGAGTTCAGTGGGTCCAGACCCTGCCTTAATACCAGCTTAGGGCATGATATAATCAATATAATGATATGGGTTACACTGAAGAATTTTCTAATATAGACTAAGAGCATAGGCCTTGGGATCCTTGTTTGTCTGCTTACAGCTCTAGTTATACAGATATAGAATGCAGAAAATACCGAGGCTGTTTATGGTGATCTAGCACCAGTGCAGTTTTTGTAAAGCTTTCAACTCGGTTTGCAAAAGCAAATTTCTTATTGTCTCTGTTTACATGTCCTGTATTCTGTGTAATTTTATGTATGCACCCTATAATTTTGTTAGGTGGATTATGATCAAAAGAATTTTTGAAAAACATCCTAGTGACTGTGCAACCCCATGTAGTATTATTTGGACTCAGCTAGCTTTTTTTCACCCTCTATCTCACTTTATCATAGAATCATAAGAGTTGAAAGAGACCCCAGATACCATCCAGTCCAACCTCCTTTTATTAAATTAATTCTTTATTAAAACATTTATACCCCATTCTATATCAAGAGCTCCCAGGGAAGCTCTATTAATATTTATAGTTTACCTTTCTTCTCTATCTTACTTTAGGCCTCCATCTTTTGTAGCAAATTAGACTATGAGATATTCACTGATTGGTGGTACTTTGAAAACTTCATGGCTGAATGAAGATTTAAACCTGTGTTTCCCCAGTCTTAATGTGACACTCTAATCTCTCTGCTACTTTGGCTTTAGGTTTCTCTTTTACTACATTGGAGAGCAGGGCTGTAGCCGGGAGGAGTGTGTGTGTGTTAGGGGTTCAGCCACACACACACACACCTTGAAAGTTTTTAGGTTTTATAAACAAAATCTAGTTTACTCATGAATTTTAACTGATTAACCAAATCCCCATGAGTGTCCACTGAAGTTTATCTGTCTTGAGTGTTCACTTCTAAATTATTTTGCGTTATGGAACTACTCTTCATGAGTTGCTTTAAAAAAAGTTTCAACCTGCCCCCCCAAAATTTTTTTCTGGCTATGGTCCTGATTAGCAACCCTTTCATTTCTAAGGCATCTCAGTATCAATACTTTTTGCACATGCATTTGCTATTTTCTGGTCATCTAGATACCTATAATACTATAGAACCCCATAATACCAATGCATTGTGTAAGAAAAGTTTTGAAATATTGCATGTGTTTTATTATTTAGTTGGAGCCCCCAGTGGTGAGTGGGTTAAACCCTTGTGCTGGCAGGACTGGTGACTTGTTGGGTTGCTCACCTGAAGGTTGCAGGTTTGAATCCAACCCGGGGAGAGCACACATGAGCTCACTCTATCAGCTCCAGCTCCATGTGGGGACATAAGAGAAACTTCCTACAAGAATGGTAAAAGCATCTGGGTGTCCACTGGGCAATGTCCTTGCAGAAGGCCAATTCTCTCACACCAGAAGTGACTTGCGGTCTCAAGTCACTCTTGAAATGGAAAAAAATATATTTTGCTCTTATAATATAAGTACATGCCACGAACTACAGTATAATGCCCCCAACATACATGCACACACACACACTGTTTAAAGGTGAATATAGGAGAAAATGTTGCAACCAATGTCCTACAACTTTTAACCATGCTTATCAGTGAGAATTATACAGGCTAGAACTGAACATCAATAACTAAGAGTTCCCGGATCTCAGGACCTAGCCCTACATCTCCAGTTCTCATGAGTTATCTCCAGGTTGGAGAGAAGGGTACAAAATCACCAGTTTGGATGAGCTCAGATCCAAGCCACAATAAAGGACTGCATTGTAAATATCCTGCTCACCAAGAAGATCAGCAGCTTGCAGCAATTTTACAGGCCAATGTTGCTGCAACTTGCAAAGACTCTCCAGAGGTTTTCTGTATTTACGTAGGCTGGATCTACACTGCCCTATATCTCAGGATCTGATTCTGGATTATCTGGTTTGAACTGGATTATATGAGTCTGCACTGCCAGATAATCTGGGATAAACAGAAATCAGATCCTGGGATATAGGGCCTGTCTGCGGCCCCTTTCACACAGCTGTATAAAATCCACATTGAATTGGATTATATGTCAGTATGGACTCAGATCACCCAGATCAAAGCAGGTATTGTGGATTATCTGCCTTGATATTCTGGGTTATATGGCTGTGTGGAAAGGCATTAAATCTACACTGACAGATAATCTGGGATAAGAAAATAATCTGGGATCAGATCCAGGGATATAGGGCAGTGTAGATACAGCTTTCTCCTTCATTTCCAGTTGTTTTGACTCCTAGTCTCACTTTCCAGCCAGAAGGAAAGAGTGTACCTTATCTCATCTCCTATATAGCTGAAAAAGAGTAATCACTAGGTTCATCGTAATATTTGTCTTAATTTCCAAACAGGAACATACATGTGTGTATGCACGTGTATTTTGTGTGTGTGCACATATGTGTGTACAAATGGCAAGCTGGGAGCAACTGTGATGGTACATAATGCACAATCCTTATTGCCATCATCTGAACCTAGTATTTGGTTTTGGCTGGAAACTTCAGGACCTGGTACAAACAGGAAGTGGCAATGCTATGGACAACCCACTAACTCACAGAAACTGCAGTTACCCTTCCTCTATGCACGGGCACACTCACACGCAATAAACCATATAAGTGGTTTAGGAAATGCCAGGATCAAGTTAGGGCATCCATCAAGTTAGGGGATACATTGTGGGTTTCACAGATGAACCAGAAATTACAATAATGAGGGAAAAGCAAGAGTATATAAATTGACGTCAGCTTACGTTTCAGCATTATTCTTTCTTTCTGAATTCTTCATACAAATGTAATCCTATGCACATTTATGCACAAGAAAATTCAAATCAGAAGGTTTAAATTCTGCACAAGGCTCTGCTGTTAATTTTTAATTCCCCCTTTTAACTAGTCAAATCTATTGAAGCAGTAAACTTCCACTTTAATTGTGAGAAAAATCCATTTTCTCTCATTCCCAGTCTCTCTAATCAAAATGTCGTCCATCCATTCACTTTTCGGAACTGAACAAACTATAGTTATGGCATATTATGAAAAACATAATCATAAACTTCTCTCCAATAATGTTTCCATGGGTAAATAAGAGAGGCACAACAGAAAGAACTGATGAGAAAACAGTAGATGTAATTTTCATGACTGCCAAAAAAGCTTTTAACAGAGTATAACTTAAAAAAACAGTGGATAAAAATAAGCAGCTACATTAGCCAACAGTGATAAGGTACTGGGTGATTTGTTTTCTTTTCTATCTAGGCAAATTAAGCTCCTGATTAGTGTGTGTGATTAGCCTTTTCTATATATACTGCCTTGAGATTTCCCTTAAACAGTGTACTCCAATTATATTTCGTGATGCCAGTCCAAAGGTTTAGTCATGTTTAAGTCTTTCTCAAATCAGAGGGACTAATTTGTTGTGATTATGCTCTCCTGTCGATTTCAGTGGGATTTAAGATATACATTCCCATCTTATCATAATTCTAACCTATTAGTCTGACCATACCCACATCAATATGAAGCAAATTAAAAATAAGATGCTCACTGGCTATCAATTATCTGTCAGATTTCTATAGGAAACAAAAATGGCTTTAACTAGAAGACCCGCAGCATCTAAAACATACATCATTTTCCTATTTAAATAAGTCTGCACCTGCCTCTAAACATTGCAAAAGGTATATTTACAGAAGCAGTCACTATCAAATTATGTATGCATGCTCAAAATATAGCTTTGGTTTCATCTGAGAAAGCCATGAAACCTAAGAAATTCAAGAATGTTGGTTTATTGAGAAGAGCTGATTTAGGACATTATACTACCAGAAACAAAAAAAACAAGATGGGTGCTTTTCCTATTCTATGTGGAGAAGCTGTATGACAGTGAAATTTCCTCAGTCCTTGAGATAGGTCGGTGTCCTCCAATTCACTTGAAAAAAGTGGATTAACTTAGAAAGCAGAAAGCATGTTGTGTGGCAAACAACTTTGCCTAACACCTTCCTGACATCTCCCAGATTGTACCACCTGAGACAGCTGCCTCACTGTGCCCAATTGTAGAGCCAGCCCTATTAAAAATACAGAGAACTATTCTTGCATTGCTTCATGGCTTATTTGCATTTCTCCAAAGAGCAGTTTGTACACTTCTGGGGCATTAGTAATAGTGATGGCAGCCGCATGCCATCCTGCAGCTGGTGCTTACCAGTTCCATGGCCAGTGGTCCCATTTGCCAAATAGTGGAACTGATCCTGATGAATCTCTCACGAACACCTCATTTAGATACGCATTTCTCCCGTGGCATAATATTATGCTTATTACAGAGCAATTTAGAAATATCACAGCCCAATTTCTGCCTCCATGCTGATGTGTTTTAATTTGCAAAATTAAATATCCTTTTAATGAGCACTTACTGTTTGAAATGTAGGCTTAAATTCTAGGAAACCGCAATAGACAGAGTGTAACATGTGGTCTGTTGATAGCGGGGAAAGCACATGGTTGTATCTGAAGTTGAATTAATGCTGGCAAACAGGTGCTAATCAGATCTGAACGAAATAGCACCAGAGGGCATGTGGGAGCTTTTTATTTTTTTACTTTATTTTCAGAACTTCACAGAAATCCTAGCAATTGGCTCAGTAATGCTGCCCAGGGGCTTTGGGTAAAGATGCAAGCCTTCCTCCCTTTCATTTTGTACCCAAGCTTTGCTAGGCCAATCCTTCAGTAGACATTTATCTTAATGAGGTGTTTGTATACCTTGTTGATGTCCATAAAATTAACAACAGATAAACGCCAGATGGGCAGTTTTGAAAAATGTAAATTGCAAAGAACACTCTCACCTTAAATACAGGAAGAGATGACTAAAAAAGAAAAGAAAAGCATACATTATGGCACAAAACAACCAATAGCACAGAACTGTTTTCATTTATTAGCTTAATGTTGAAATGATATGCCAGTGTTTCTGTGGATGGGGTCTTTTAAACACATTAACTTCAGTCGCAAAAAACAGCTTTGTTGGTGAGAACTTATTCTAAAAATTAAGTCTTCTTTGGCTTTCCAAGCCTTTGAAGGTCCTAAGTGACATGAAGTGGAATTGGCTTCCCTTTCTCTTTAAAGGGAGCTTTTAAGAGGCAGCAACTAACTGAGAGAGCGTATGCTACCAACTTGGTTCTCTCAGAGCATTTCCAGACATACATTAAACTTGCTTCAGAATGGGTTTAAGTCCACACACCACAGGGGGGAAACATGGGCTTTGCCCATTGGCTGTCCCCATGCCATCGGGCTACCCCCCCCCCCCCAAAAAAAGCCTTAAAACTTACCAGGTTGCCATTAGGCCTTTCTACAGGACTCCTGGATCGTACCGATGGTGTGCCAGGAGGCGGGGAAGCCAGAAGGGATCCCCATGGCACCTCCTGGGGCATCATTGGTACATTTCAGGAGCCTCCACAGAGGCCTAATGGCAACCCGGTATGTTTCCTTTAAAAGTCCAACAGGGCTGGAAGGGCCCATACTTATTAACTATTTGGTGCCACAAGATCCCTTTGCACTGATGTTCCAGACTTTGACAGCTATGTCTTTGAAAATAAGTTTTGTGTGAGCTATCACTTACTATTAAGATCTACTGGTACGTTTTGAGCTTTTTGCATTTGAAATATATCAAAATCCAGTTTGAATCTTATTGTTCAATTTTGTGGAGTAGGTCCAGCCTTTAAAAATTGTATTTCCTTGAACCCATTTTGTGTACTATGCTTTTTCTGTCATTTATTCATAGCTTTTTTGCCACCCACTCAGGATGATTGTTCCAAGGGAACCCCATTTCATTTTAAAACCTTTGTTTGTTTCCCTAAAATAACACCTTGAATAACTTTGTATCATCTCAATCCTAATCTCATTGAAAACCAGACTGATAGTTTCTTGATTTTCTTATCAAGATCATTACCTAGTTGTTACTTTTGATTCTTCTTTCTCATACATACTCTGATGCTCTTACATACACTGTCCTCTTCCCCAGAGCTTTTTTTTTTTTCGTGTCAGGAGCAACCGGAATTGCTTCTGGATGAGAGAATTGGCCGTCTGCAAGGACGTTGCCTAGGGGACGCCCGGATGTTTGGATGTTTACCATCCTTGTGGGAGGCTTCTCTCATGTTCTCTCATGGAGCTGGGGCTGATAGAGGGAGCTCATCTGCGCTCTCCTTGGGCGGGATTCGAACCTGGCAGCCTTCAGGTCAGCAACCCAACCTTCAAGTCACAAGGCTTTTATCCCCTAGGCCACCGAAGGCTCCTACTTCTCCAAAGCTAATTATAGGGGCTATATCAGAATATATTAAAGATATTTGTTACAGATTGACTGAATATAATCATTTATTGAATTTAAGTATGTTTGTATCACAAAGTTGCAGATTCTTCATCATCAGTGTGAATAGCTGAATGTATATTACACTAACATTTCAAAGATACTCAGTAGAAATTGGATTTACCTAATTATTGTTCAGAATATCCTTCAGGTATCTTTATTAGTGAAATTGACACAGGCCAAACCTAATTCAGGTTTTTTTCTCACTAAAGTTGTAAGCATTTTTGAAAATAAACAACCTAATACAACCTAAATCAAAGGCACTGTTAGTGCTCAAAGCTACATACATACTGCAATACAGGGCAGAATCATTTCTTCAGTGGCTCAACCATGTTGTGATAGTAATTCTTTGTAAAAGTAACTGGCCATGTTAATTAAACTGGGAGGCAAGTAGGCTAAGGTCATTCTCTAGCTGCCAACCTTTGTGAAAAAAGACAACATAACAAAACTATCAAAATAGTCAGTTCTTTTAATAATCACTAACAGTGATGAAGGATATGGTGAAAGCAATATGCAAGAATTAAGTTGAAGTGGCTGTCATTTTTCCCTACCTTTGAGAGAAAGCAGAGTAATACATGCAGTTTCCCCTTTCACCAAACCCCCAGGCCTTCCAAGTATTGTTGTGAGTGCTATGTCCATCCTATTGCACTTTTGATTATTTTGCTTAGGATTAACAGCGGCAGAACATCAAGGAGGTTACTTGCTCCCTGCCCATGTACTATAAAAGGAGTGGTACTCCATGGAGGAACAGAAGATCCCCATTTGCTGGTGATACTCATTATTGGAAAGAATAGAGCATCCCTTGCTCCTCTACCATTAGACTAGGAAGTTGATGGCCTGTAAAGACAAAATTAACATGGACTAATCATAAGTAATAGGTCCCAAATATAGCATATTCATTCTATGATGATGTGATCATTTAGAGCTGCTGAGTGAGTAACTTAGAGATAATTCAGTCGCCGTGTGTTATCTTGCACACATTGGGTTTTTTGTCCTATGTGTAATGTTAATATTCAGTTGAAGGTTACAGAAGTGCAACTACATGTTAGGTACCACAGCACACCATTGCACATTGCATGTTTCACATTGTGCATTGCAATTAATCAGATGGCTGCAGATTGTGCGTCATACATCAATGCACAATGCACTTTTGATTGTGCAATATCACAGTTCTCTAACAAATTGGAGACAAACAACTAAGGCACAACTGTGAGCTTAAAACTACCTTGTACATTTCTTCAATGCATGATCTTGGCTGTAGTTTCCCCATTTTTATCGAATATTTTTCTGATGAGTTTGTGGTCAATCTAGCTGACTGGCTGGACCACTTATTAAAATGCTGCCTTGTGTTTTTTAGTTAAACATAAGGAATCACTCTTTAACTTAACATCAGTGTAAGTTTCACAGTGATTCTTATTTACAGATATTTATCGCATCCTGCAAGTCCTGTAATTTCCTTTGACCCGCACTGTGGTTTAATGCATTATTTGATCAGCATTCTCAATGAATCATTTTATCCACATGTATTTAGTTAATTTTTTCCTGCCTGTGTTTATATATACTCTATAAGGGAAAGGAAGCCTGACTGCTCACAGCTGAGTCTGGTAAAAGAGCAATTAGTTTCTATCAGAGCCAACAGCTGTCTGTAATGAATTCGGCATTAAAATTACGAGCAAAGAAAAGAATCTAGCCATCTGCAGGAAATGTGAAAATATTTTTATAACCCTAATAGCTGAGATCTGGACAAGGGTATCCGTGAGATTTCCCAGCTGTACCTACCATGAATTCTCAAATAGCCACAGACACAAAGCACACAAGAATGCATTGCATCAATTTTGGCTGCTTAACCTCTTTGGCTGCACTTGAACCAGCCTGTATTTTGATCTAAAGTAATCAGCATGAAAGCCTTCTTTTGTTGAAAAGCATTTTTCTATGCCCTCCAAAAAGAAAACGTAGCTATAAAAATAGTTCTGTTATCTTTGCATGGAAGCTTTCCAATCAGTGTTCCATTACTGGAATCCCAACCTCTCTCCAAAAAAATGAATAATCATCATTAATGTGATACTTTTTCTTTCCTCCCAATTTTTTCCCTCTTACTGAACTTTGAATTAATGGTCCTGGTTTTCTTGCAGCATTTGATAATGTTATCACTCCACATAGTCAAAATCACTGTGTGACCTTCCACTTTTGTATTTCCAAAGTGTCTCTAATATTAGTTGGTCCTTTGAGTGAAATATTTATCATTTTTAATTTTTAATTTTATTTTGTTTTGCAAAAATGGCCCAGGCTTATGGTTCAGTAGTAAAGCAATATTTTTCACATAGACTTCATCTGCGCTGTAAATTTAAAGCAGATTGACACAACTTAAATTGACCATGGCTTAATTCTGAGGAATCAAGGGATTTGTAGTTTGGTAATGCACTAGGAGTCTTTGGCAAAGATGACTAAACATCTTGTAAAACTCCAGATCCCAAGATTCCATAAGATCTAGCCATGGCAGTTAAAGTACAGGCAATTTCCAAGTTACAAACAAGATAGGTTCTGCAAGGTTGTTCTTAAGTTGAATTTGTATACAGTAGGAGCAGGTACATTTTTTAAGTGGAACTCCGGCCAAAAATATATATTGTCGAGCTTTGGCTAGCAAAGATAAGGGTTAACACTCCTGTGGTGTTTTGTGTTTTTTGGGAGGTTTTTTGCTCTCTGTGCCCCTATTCTAAAGATTTCTTCTCACTTTCTGTCCCTGTGCTAATTGGATTTTGAAAACATTGGCTTGTTGTGTAAATAAGGATTGGCGATAAACCTTTCCCCCATGATAAGTCCTGCAGGAGTGAATTTTCCTTCTGAGGGGTAGATTTCTCTCACTTCCTGTAGTCTCACCCCTGTTCTTAATTATGAGTTGTTTGTAAGTCAGATGTATGTAAGTCGGGGAATGCCTGTATCGTCAAACTGTATTAATTCTTCAATTCTTCTGCAGCCCGCAGAAGCCCATGGTGCGGTCCACCAAGTGACCCCCACCCACTGCTTTTCCTTGCCTGCACACCCTATCCCTCACACCTGTACTCACGGCTTTCATGTACCCACCATCTTTGCACCCCCATTTGCCGCTTCCTCCCCCGCTGACACCACCGCCCCTCATGCCTACTTGCTACTTGCTCCCCCCACAGCTGCCCCTGCCACTACTTTCACTTCCCCTCTCCCTCGTTGCTCCCCCCCCCCAAAAAAAATGCTCTCATTTCCTCAATAGATACTATGGGAGACAATTCCTGCCGGTTCTTTTGAACCATTCAGTAACATTTAATACCATCAGTAGCTTGGGAGGGATCATGGTGTGCTGAATGTTGACACCTGGTAATTGTAGGAGTGATCTTCTCAGCCCCTTAAAACTGTTTGGATGGAGTAGTAGTCTGGTTGTTGGCTAACTAGTTGAAGCCAACTAAGGATCACCAATATTATCAGAAAAATCTTCCAAAACGTTTAGGAATCTTTGTAGATCTGGCAGTCTTTAAAACTAGATCATTTAAAAACCCTTCCCCGCCCTAGCAAATAAGAAGTGTTAGATTATTTTAATATAAGGTAATAGCTTAGCCAGAACAACATGAACCTTTCAAATCAGCAAATCCCCAGTCAAAAAATAAAAATTAGCATCTGTGCGAGGTCAGGTATTTATTGCAGCACATCTATGGTTGCCATAGAAG
The DNA here is from genome assembly GCF_035594765.1 of Anolis carolinensis. Classification (NCBI taxonomy): domain Eukaryota; kingdom Metazoa; phylum Chordata; class Lepidosauria; order Squamata; family Anolidae; genus Anolis; species Anolis carolinensis. The sequence goes on from NC_085842.1 coordinate 239,531,525, forward strand.
CCATGATATCCTGAGCCTTTTCAGCTCACAGTGTATTCACAGCAAACATTAAAATATCCCAAAACAATTAATTTATGAAATTAACACTATATCTGATATGACCTCTATTGCATCAAGAAGGAAATGAGTAGGGTAGTTGGATAAGTGATACAGCAACAGAGTTCCTTGTGATGTTCCACTACCAATCTTGGAAATTATTGGATAAAATATCTCAATAAGTCACAATGTTAGTGTCACAAATCACCGTCACTCCACATGTCTGATCTTACTGCTTTATGTAAAAAAAAATCTGGCAGGTACAATTGGTTCAAATTAATATCCCACCCTCCTGTTGCTCAGCTAGGTTTGGGTTACCCAAGTCAAGTTGCTTGATTCATTCAAGCAGCATCCTTTGACTCAATTAATTTAAATGAGAGGAGATATGATAGCCATGTATAAATATGTGAGGGGAAGTCATAAGGAGGAGGGAGCAAGCTTGTTTTCTGCTACCCTGGAGATTAAGACATGGAATTTAAACTACAGGAAAGGAGATTCCATCTGAACATCAGGAAGAACTTCCTCACTGTGAGAGCTGTTTGGCAGTGGAACTCTCTGCCTCGGAGTGTGGTGGAGGCTGCTTCTTTGGAGGCTTTTAAGCAGAGGCTGGATGGCCATCTGTCCGGGGTGCTTTGAATGCAATTTCCTGCTTCTTGGCAGGTGGTTGGACTGGATGACCCATGAGGTTTCTTCCAACTTTATGATTCTTTGATTCTATGATATCTGCTAGATTGGGCAGGAATCATAGTAATAAAATGAAGAAGGAACACCCACAAGTTATTGCCCGTTTCATCCCCTCTATGGGTCTGTTCCATATCCACCACAACCCTTCCCATTTCTCATAATCATGGTGGCCCTACGCCATTCCCTGTCTCCTCTTAAATACATTATCCCTTTAATATCCACAACATAATACCATAATGAAGAATCTTTACAAACATAGAAAGTTTCCAAGCCTCCTAACCAGAAACCAACCGTATTTTCACATAAAGTGGGCTGACAAAGTTATGATGGCAGTTGACCACAAGTTGTAAATCAGTGTACATTTGAGATAACCTTCAACTGGGTCTAGATATAGATATATTCACAGTGGTGTCACCAGACCTTGAAGGTAGAGCAAAAAAAAAAGTTCCAGTATGATCCAAGACCAGCTTGCAGAATACAGTTAAAACAAGGCATAATACAAATGTAATGAATAAACAATGTAATTGAATAAACAATTGTATTGAAACCACTGTCTGGCATTCTGCTAGTAAACTGTAGTGTTCTAAATTAAACCTAGAATGCAACTTATTTGAATTAAATAATAAAATCATAGAATTAGAAGATACCATAAGAACTATCCAGTCCAACACCCTACCATGCAGGAATGCACAATCAAAGCCTCTCAACTGATTGCCAACCAGACTTTGTTTACAACCACTAGAGAAGGAGTTTCCACTACACTTTGAGCAGCCAAATCCACTGTCAAACAACTCTTCCTTCCAGGAAGTTCTTCCTAGCTTTTAAGTGGCATCTCTTTTCGTGTAGCTTGAATTCATTGCTCTGTGTCCTAGAAAGCAGCATAAAACAAGCTTGCTCTCTGCTCAGTATGAACCCCCGTTCTTATTTGCACTATTGCCACAATCACAAATGACCCTAAATCCACCTTCAAAGCATTTCAACCAGCTGAAGCAACAGAGGCCTGTACTATTTGCGTGTGGGGTGCAGAAGGGTGTCCTAACCATCTTCCTTCTTGTGGCATCCCTCACTAATCTAATGGAGTTAACTACCAGTGGCTCAGAAGAAAATATCAGTGTGTTTCTGTGGCTATTGAGTAGTATTTGCTGCAAGAGGCAGTTGTTTCCCTCTACCAGTAGTTAAGCCAGTCCTGTGAACATCATACATGGTGGAGAATGGGCAAGAATTTATCATGTCATTTGCTAGGCAGTCACAATGGGTTGTCCTACTATTTTGAAACTGTGCCATTAATAAGACAATTAAAGGCATAATGCCTGTTATCAAGAGATGGTTTTGGTGAAGTTCATGCTATTCAAGGCAACTGAACTCTTGCTACTAAATTGAATTGCATGGTATAGCATCTCAGCCTTTTTGCTCAAAACATCTAATCTGAGGAACGGAACCAGAAAAAGCAGTCATACAGAATCTGTTGCTATCTCTAGTCATGCAAGTATAAGAAGATAAAGCCATCAGACAAATTCAGCCATTTAATTTGAAAGACGATTATCCAGTCTGATTGCTACACATATATGCAAGTTAAATGACATTATAAACCACTGCTCATTTATGACAGTGCTTTTCCGGTATGTGTTTTTCCTAAAGTAATACTCTCTACTTTTTAATTTCATAAGATGCTCGTTAGCTATGCAAAATCTTTTTGATTCTAAACTTGTATAATGTCTCCCTTTATGCTCCCTTCTTAAAACTCTACATGGTGTCTAATGGTAATCACTTACTTGGAAAAGATTGTGCCTCTCTGCTGCTTAGTTCTTTTGTTGATTAGAATTAACATTTAAGATCTGTGAAAATTATCACCTTTTCAGTGTAGCTGCAATTTCATTCTACGATCCTGCCACTCTTTACTTATAATTTTGTAGCATCCTTTCATTGGAACATTACTATTCCTATGAAACCCTTTAGGGAACTAAATATATGAGGTGTTGGGCATATATATTTCCATTTAAAATCTAGGTGACTCAAAAGCAGAATCTTAGGCGTGGTCTCTCTTTGGGGGGTGGGGGGGGGGGGGGTTAGGCCCAATTTTCATGCTACATCAGTGGCATAACCAGCAGCACAATTCCAACTATGTTCATACCTGTCAGAAAAGTAAGTAGAATCAATGGCCAAATGATGCAGGCCAATTACAACCAGGTGTCTCGGTAATGAATCCCAACCATGGGGCCATCTATTCATAAAAGTAGGTAAATATGTGAAGAGGTATTTCACCATTAGGATAATAAATAAATTGGGTCCCATCTCTTTATGACTTGGAACCACAAAGATGGAAAGGAATGCTAAGAATATTGCAGTGCAACTCTATATTCATGTATAGTTGTTACAGACATCCTTTTTCCTCCCTTGGAAATCTAGTAACCATAAATGGCAGTGATTAAGCCTGCTGTGTGTGCCGCTTGCCTCCTGTATTAGGCACAATTAGTTCCCATCGATGTGTCTGGTATAAGATTATAGCGTAAGCATTATCCCACTTTACTGTTGATACTGTGACAATGAAAGAGATAAGTACAGTTAAAGCACATAGTGCCATGTGAACAGATACCTCCATTATTCCTGCCAGTATGAACAAAACCTCAGTTGAATTGTACAACTTAACCTGCAATACAGAATGTTCACCATTATACGTATAAAGCACATCTACTATTCCCTGTTCTTATTTATAATGTTAACATTCCATTTTTTCAAACCAAAATTCTCATCCCCCTGTTCAGTCCACCATCTTTGGATATATTTTTTTCGTGTTCAGGCTAAATTCCTAGTTTTTCCATTTTTTCTTTGTAAGAAATGTTTTGACTTGAGTTACATACTTTCAAATCCTTGCGTTTTGATAACTGTAATGAAGAAATTAATAGTGAGGTCTGTATTGGCTATTGGAAGAGAAGTATATTTTAAAATGTGCTTAGATTCTTCAGTTGCAAAATCTATAAAACACTTGAAATAGAAAGTTACTGTGCCACAGGAAACACAATTCTGGTGTCCCATTTTCATTTTTAAGGGCTAGTAAAAGTACACTGTGTCAACTGTAGGGTACCTGTGCTTTTAGAATCATTTTTAGACATTTTAAAAGGTTAGAAGTTTGTTTTATCAGGTTCACCACTCTAAGGAACTTGGGGGGATATAAAGAACATGGTTTCATTAAAATCCTTGTGCATTTTTAATAGCAAGCTCATTTCAAACTGGATTGTGACCTTTTCCCCATGTATGGACAGTTCTGTATATTTTGTTTAGATTTTTCAAACTTGAAAATTCACTCACAAGTTTCACTGGTATTCTTGTGTGCATTTTTCAAATGTGCAGATTCTTTCTGAGCATAATTTTGGTTTGTTAATTTATTATAGAACCTCACATATAGAACCCTAAATATATGAATTTCCAATCACAAATTACAGCTGTTTTCACATCTAGAAGCAAGTGGTGTGTGACCTGGATTTAAAGAAAAACTCAGCAGAATTGTTTCTTGTTCCAAATGTATAATCCAAATGTATCTTTTGTGGAAAGCAGCATGGCCCAGACAGACTGAGATGTACAAAACTTGCCCTTTAGATTTCACAGACATTGCTTACATTGCAAGTACTGGACACTATCAAGCAGAAATGCAAATCGAAGACACTGATGTCTTGTGGGCATATTTTTATCTGCATGGGTGTTAATTGCAGCATCATATGAGTATTTCGCACTGATAAAATGAAGGATACTTAAGCACATTGATTTCATTGATTTGAGAGAAAAAGCAATCTACAGAGCTATCATCAAGAGAATTTTGCTTAGCCATCAGCGTTCCTGATCCAATAAAATGTCAAAATGCCTTACAGCAATAGGCAATAAGGTGCAAGTCTCACTGGGCAGGCTTTTTCCTTCTTCCACTGTGATGAATAAATTTCAGCAGTTATTAATTTCATTATGCAAGAATAACTATTAACAGTGCGGATGATTTCCTCTCCATATAATTCCCAAATTAGGGGCATCACTATTTGTAGCATGTAGGTTGATGGTGAAGCTCAGAGCGGTTTCAGACAGTGGTGAAGTCTGCATCGACCCTGGTTTAAAAAAACGGGTCGGAGCGGACTGTAGTCCACACACCATCAAAGAAGCCCATGCTATCCATGGGCGTTGTCTACATGTTCTCGCAGTACCTACCATGAAAACAAGGAGACAACCCCACCCGCCTCCTAAACCTCTTTAAAAAGCATTTAAAAAGAAAATTACGGGGCTGACATTTCCTTTCTGCCAGCCCTCTCCTGCCGTTTCAGAATGGCATGCCAGGAGAAGGGGAAGAGTAGGAAAATCTCTCCTCCCTTCTCTTGGCGCGTCATTACTAAGTGGCAGGAGATAGCCGGCAAAAGGCAAATGCCGGCCCCATAAGTAATTTTCTTTTTAAACACTTTTTTAAGGGTTTGGGGAGGGGATTAGAGCCCTCTTGTGTTTCCCAGGTCGGATCCAGCCCGGAAAATGCAAGACGGCTGTGGAGACGGCCCCATCAGAAGTCCCAGGACTTCTGGTTGGCCAGTCCAGACAGCGGCCATACTGTGAATGCCCCACTCCTACTTGGAAGGCACGGAACAAACCCACTAACAAATAATCTTGCCACAAAGCATAGTTTTCCTGCTTTGTGGCAAATTCAATCACTTTTCTGTGGGATGTCATCTGGGCACCCCACTTTAAAATGCGAGAGCTCCTCCTTTTAAAGGGCTGTCTGGATGCGCCCTAAGTCAATTTGGTCTTGTCAGCACATGGGTGAGAGGACGCTTGGGAACCCCATGTTGACATGAGATAAATTAAAAAAGAATGATATAAACAAACTAAATATTTGAATCTAAGAGAACAGGGCAGCTAAGACATAGCTCACCTTCATCATAATCCCATAGATTATGTTAAAATGAAAATGTATGCTGTTTAATTCTCTTAAAATACTGAAATTCTATCCACCACAGGGTCTCCATTTGCTTTTATGCATATATTGTAAAAGTATTAACTGAAAAAAATTATAGTAATCTTCATATGAGGGTTGTTTTGCACACATGTGAATGTGTTTGACACTGCCATTTAATTAAACATTTAAAACCTTTAGAAATCCTGTACCTTTTTCAATTTCTTTATTACACCTCTTTTATGTACTTAAACTTCAAAAATGCCTGCTTCAATATATACTCAACTCCAAATATCCAATCAAATTATCCCCTGATATATGTCAGAAATGTCCTAAATGATTTTGGCCCATATTTTAATATCTTTGTTCTTCTAGAGCAGGGGTCCCCAAACTTTTTAAGCAGAGGGCCGGTCCACAATCCTTAAGACTGTTGAGGGGCCGAATTATCATTTGAAAAAAAAATACAAACAAATTCCTATGCACACTGCACATGTCTTATTTGTAGTGGGGAAAAACCCCAACAAAAATGAAAGAACAATATAATATTTTAAAATGAAAACAATTGTAACCAACATAAACCTATCAGGATTTCAATGGGAAGTGTGGGCCTGCTTCTGGCCAATGAGATAGTCAAGTTAAGTAGGATTGTTGTTGTTGTTGTGTGCCTTCAAGTCATTTCAGACTTTGGGGGAGCCTAAGTCTAAAATTATTTATTTATTCATTTACTACATTTATTTATTACATTTATATCCCGCACTTCTCACCCCGAAGGGGACTCAGAGCAGCTGTATGTACATACAATATATTATTAGCATAGCACAATATTAGCATTATATATTACTATATTGAACTATACCACTATACTGTAATATTATATGTAATATATAACATATAATGGGGGGCCCTGCTGACACAGTGTGATAAAGCACTGAGCTGCTGAACTTGTGGACCAAAAGGTCCCAGGTTCAAATCCCTGAGTGGAGTGAGCGCCCGCTGTTAGCCCCAGCTCCTGCCAACCTAGCAGTTTGAAAACATGCAAATGTGAGTAGATCAATAGGTACCGCTCCGGCGGGAAGGTAACAGCGCTCCATGCAGTCATGCCGGCCACATGACCTTGGAGGTGTCTACGGACAATGCCGGCTCTTCGGCTTAGAAATGGAGATGAGCACCAACCCCCAGAGTCAGACATGACTGGACTTAATGTCAAGGGAAACCTTTTTATAACATATAATTAATATTATTATATGGTATTATTATTAGTATTATATTGTATAACATTATAATATTATTATCAATATTATATGTATATACAATATATTATATTATTAAAACTGAGGGCGGGGGCCAGGTAAATGACATTGGAGGGCCGCATCCGGCCCCCGGGCCTTAGTTTGGGGACCCCTGTTCTAGAGAAATGATCTGTGAAATCTGGTAATTGCAGTCACTTCCTTTGCCAGATCACTGAAATATCAGTTAAGGGTGGCAATATAACAGTAACAAATTAATCAGAAAAGCCAATCTCCGATCACATCCACACCATGACTTCTGTGTGAAATGGCCCCAAAATGCCTCTTAATTTTCTTTCTTTGTATACTGTAGCTCTTATCACATCATGGGACATTAAGCATAATTCAGCTCATAGTCACAGGACTTAACTCAGTTGTATGTGTAGATACTGAAAACAAATGTTGGAACAAGTTGAATAACAACATTGGAGCAATAACATTTTCCTAGTAGGTAAGCTTGTTTAATGAAATGCACAGCTTTTGGCTAGTAAGCATTGCCATTGCTATTGCTTGCTGAAATAGAAGAGATTTCCTTTCCTCAGGCTCTTAAACTTTGGAAGCATTTTTCCTCTAGTAAAGTGAACTAATGCAAGTTGTTAGAAAAAATAGAATTTAACATTTGCTCAATTTTCTTGATCTAAGACACAGCTTGAGAACCGCTTTCCCGTTTGAGCAAAATGGGTACAAATCAACCACTTTCACAGTCAACAATTCTTCCAGAGTACCAAACAGTGACCAGAATGGATACAAGGTGCAAAAACTGAGGGGGCACTAGCCTGCAAGCTTTTGAATAAGACTAAATTTCATTGAATAAAATATATCATTTCATGTACTTCTTCTTCTTATTATTATTATTTTGGTCTGTAAAAAACACAAGACTTATTATCCTGGCCAAATACTTGTTTTGCCCAGCATGATCTTGTCCAGCAAAATATATCTACTAGACTTGTGTACGGATCTGTTTTAGCCATTTTCCCTCAACTTCTTGGTTTCTCCGGACGACTGTAACAGCAAGGGCTCAGTTGCCATGATTTTTTCACTCGGAACGGCCCACGTGGCTGCCGGGCATGGCTTCTACCCTTCTGTTCAGGAGTACGCAGCACATGCTTACTTAACCCTGTTCCTCAAACCCAGGCTCACCTGAATGAAAAAAATAACCTTTTCTTGACTTTTAGGGTCTAATTGATCCATCCTCTATCATATTGGTTCTCAACCTGTGGTTTCCCATGTCTTTTGGCCGACAACTCCCAGAAATCCCAACCAGTTGACCAGCTGTTAGGATTTCTGGGAGCTGAAGGCCAAAACTGATCTTGGATGAATGGATTTTACCATATGTCTTATATTTTATATTGTATTTAATTGTTCTTAATGGATTTTATATATTGTTATGATTTTAACTATGTTGTCGGCATCAAATTGTTGCCAATTGTGTAAGCCGCCCTGAGTCCCTCCGGATGAGAAGGGCGGGATATAAATGCTGGAAATAAATAAATAATAAATTAAAAGAAAGGGTCCCAGGAAGGATGCTTCCTTAACCCCGTTGCTCAAACCCAGACTCCCTTGAAAGAAAGAAAGGAAAGGGTCCTTCCTTAATCCCATTACTCAAACCCTGCTCCCTTGAAAGGAAGAAAGTAAAGGAGCCCAGGAAGAATGCTTCCTCCTTTTCCTCAAACCCAGGCCCCCTTGAAAGGAAGAAAGGAAAAGATCCCAGGAACCAAAAGGGAAGCCTTGTAAGTTCCCCATTGCTGCCAGTTGGCTGGATCTTCTCGAATCTTTCAGCTGCCTAGCCAAAAAAAGATTCTTCTACTAGTTGATTTTCGGGAGACTCCCGAAAACGGATCTGAGTACCCAACGAAATGTTGATACCAAAAACAGATTGCCCTCCAGCCAAATTGCACAAGCCTAATATCCACCATTATTAATAGGCACTAATTCTCCAATTTCCACCAATTTATTCAGTCATCTTTTCAAACTGTCCAAATAGACAGTCATCACTGCTGTTTGAAGTAGCAAGCTTCACAGTTTACCTGTGCACAGTTTTAAAAGATACTTCATTTTATCTATCCAGAATTTTCCAGCATCATCCTATATCTAATATTACTGAGAGCAAAAAGATTCTTACCTATTTTAACTGTATAGTCACACTTTTTTGTCGGATAAACCTTGACATTTTTTGTAACTTTTTCTGTTGAGATAGTTGCATTTTCCCCAGTCCTTCAGTCACTTCAGTTAACCTGTTTTCTAGCTTCTGCAGTTTTGTTTTCTAGCATCTGCATTTTGCAAGTACAGGCAGTCCCCAAGTTATGAACAAAATAGGTTCTGTAGGTTTGTTCTTAAGTTAAATATGTATGTAAATGGGAACAGGTGCATTTTTAAAGTGTAACTCCAGCCATTTTCTAAAAGTTTTGGCTAGCATAGGGAAGGGTTAATACCCTTGTAATGTTTGATTTGCTATCTGTGTTCCTGTTCAGTAGATTTCATCTCACTTTCTGTCTCTGTGACAATTGAATTTTGAAAAATGTTGGGTTGTGGAAACAAAAATTGGTAATAAAAGTTTCAGTGAAGACACCTTTTCCCATGATAACTCTTACAGGAGTGAATTTCCCATCCTAGGGGTAGATTTCTTCACATTTCCTGTTGTGTCACCCCTGTTTGTAACTAGGAGTCTGATGTAAATCAGATGTTTGTAACTTGGAGACTGCCTGTACTTGCAAAATGCAGATGCTAGAAAACAAAACTGCAGAAGCTAGAAAACAGGTTAACTGAAGTGACTGAAGGACTGGGGAAAATGCAACTATCTCAACAGAAAAAGTTACAAAAAATGTCAAGGTTTATCCGACAAAAAAGTGTGACAGACAAAGCCATACACAGATGTGTTTCAGTCTATATGACAATTTTAATTCCTATATTAATTTCTCATATCATATAATTCTTTTTTTTTACACTAGTCATACACAGGGTTGACATTTTCACACTGCTGCCCACCATATATCCAAAATCAATTTCTTAGACAGTTGCTCCCAACGCAGATCCCCTCTGTGTATAATACATAATGGAATTTCCCCCCATTTTATGGCACAACATCTAACATAAATGTCACTCATCTATGCTCTGGTCTAGTCACCAGCAGAATGGACCTCCTTCTCCTCATGTAGCTGATGCCCAGTAAAGTAGATATGAGGGTATGATTGTATCACAGTCACAACTAAATAGCAGTAATGAATGTGAAATAGCTAGCTAGGTTTACAAACTTTGTGTTTCAAGGCTGAACCTTTTCATTTCTCAGAAGAAAATGCTGAATATTCCATCCCTTATTTTATTTATTTCGTGTCAAAAGCATTGTACAACAAATACATTTCAAATAATGGAAATAAAAAAAAGAAATCACAAGCAACTAAATAGTTTTGGACCAAAAGCGGGCAACAGCAACCGCATTGTCTGTAGCTTTAAACAACTCCTCCTCCGTACATGAGGCAGGGCATTGTGGGCAAGCATACATATGCTGAGTTGTTTGTTCAGCTCCACAGTCACACAAGGTGGAGGATTCCTCCAGGTAGTGCCACCTTGCCAAGTTGTCTTTAGATCTGCCCACTCCGCTTCTGAGTCTGTTCAGGGACTTCCAAGTTGCCCATTCTTGGTTTGCCCCTGGAGGAAGACCCTCTTGGGGGGCCATCCAGTTAGAATTGCCAGGTTTAGCTGCCCAGAGGGACACCCTTGCTGCTGCTGGAGGAACATCAAGAGGAGTGGTGGTTCTCATGAAGCCCTTCCTTGATTTGAGTCTGGTGGGAGGAGGGTGATAGCCATGCAGTGGGTGGCTTTCACAATGTTCGACCTTTTTTCTCTCACCGTTAGCAGTGACTTCCCGTCGCACATCAGGAGGGGCAATGCCAGCTAACTTGTAGAGTTTATCAACAGGTGTAGGTTTAAGGCATCCCGTGATGATTCTGCATGTTTCATTCAGTGCTATGTCCACCTGCTTTGCATGGGCAGACTTGTGCCAAACAAGTCTTCCATCCCTGATAGCACCAAATCTAAATGTATTCAGCCTAATCCTAATATATATCAGAACCTGTCCCAGCAGAACTAAGACAATCAACAAGGCTTGTTAGGCAGAAATTCTCACTCCTGACTCAGACTTTAACTCCATCTGATGAGATTGTTGCTCTGACCATTCAATCAGATGGTGAGATTTGGCACTGATAGTGCAGATATGTACATAGGAGACAAGAACCAACAAGACTTAGAGACCATTAAACTGGCTAATCTTGTTTTGTGTGAGCAAGCTAAGTAGTTCCATTATGAGGGATGCTGATATGAGAAGAAAAATTGAATCTGATCTTGGGAAGCACAGTGACCACCTAGCTGCTCCGTGCCATTCTCTCATCCAGACTGGTAACATCTCTCCAGTCTCTGAGCTGATCTCTCCACAGGATCACAACAATCACTATTCAAATCATTTTCAATTGCAACTCACTCCACCACCTCAGAAGGCAACTTGAGACCTCACCTTGCAGACAATTCCTCAGGTGTCTAGAAGGTGATGCCTCCAGTGGTCTTCTGAGTAAGTCGTATGGGCTATATAGTTGAATCTGAGGGAATGCCCACAATTTTCACGGAATTTATTTATTTATTTATTTACAGCATTTATATTCCGCCCTTCTCACCCCGAAGGGGACTCAGGGCGGATCACATTACACATATAGGCAAACATTCAATGCCTTTTAACATAGAACAAAGACAAGACAAACATAGGCTCCGAGCAGGCCTCGAATTCATGACATCCTGGTCAGAGTGATTCATTGCAGCTAGTTGCAGCTGGCTTGCTCTCCCGCCTGCACCACAGCCCGGGCCCGGGAATTACATTTAATGCCTACTAACAGTGGAATTATTACTTCTTTCTTGGAATATTGCTGACCAGCCATCCAAAAGACTTGACCCCAATTTCATAAATTATTTAACCTCATTCAATTTTGTTTTACTACAAAAATAACCTTTTTATCAGTCCCCTGTCCTGGTTGATGGATTTCCCACAGTTGATCTTGTGGCTCTTACAGGGGAGAAGGGCAGAACTAAAGAAGGATTAGCTCTTCTCAATTCTACAAGCCTCTAGGCAGCAGTGGTTAAATTGCATCCATTTATACTCACTGTTTCTTAATGTTACTTCCCTCCAGAGATGAGACAAGAGCAAACAACTGAATTCAAAAGTAATTGCTATACTTCATTTAGTAGTCATAATTTTGTGTGGGTGTGCAATACAATTCTGACAGATCCTTAACACAGTGACATTTCCCCAGATTCAAAGCATGGTTCTATTGATAAGTATGGTTCTATTGATAACAGATACTCCAATCACCTTTGCTCTATGATTTTGAGTTATAAAAGTAACAAAATTCATTGGGTTCAGTCTCTTCCTTTTGAAGGTTTTATACACTCTTTTTCTGTGTTTGGCATCCAGGACAAGTAAGAGCTTAGATATGGCAGAGATTGCTTATCAGCTGTACTGTTCATGCCATGTTTTTGGACTGAATGCTGTAGAAATGAGACAGGGAAGAGAAACACAATACAGTTCAGTCATTATTACTGTGCTGCCAAGCTCAGTTTGCAAAGATCAAAGAGACTTGCCTAAGTCAAAGAGACTATTTAAGAATTTTAATCCTTCAGTTTAAATCATGTATGCCACTTCAAGCGGTGATGGGCAGAAGAATAAACACTAGGGCTGCAATCCTGAAGGGATGCAAACATATGCAAAGCTCTACTGGGCTCTTGATGGAGGAACAGAAGTCCTTGTGAAGCTTTTTTTTCTTTTATGACTTTTCCTCTCCCCAGAGGTTCTTACTGGTACTGCCCCCTTCCCAATTCAAGGAATGCCTTTAGAAACATTCTAGAGCACACATACATTCTCTGTGCCAGAGTGTGGTTAAGGCTGCCAGGAGAGGAGCCTCCCAAGCTCTCGAGATTTCAGGACTGCAGCCTTTAGCTCCTGCTGATGTTACAACAGATGGGTCCCAGTGATATTACAGAGAGTGGACCCGGTAATGACATTAGGCATGATAGATTTAGACTGCTTCCAGACAGCATTTAATGCACACCGAAGGGGGTTTAAGAAACCCGCTTAGATTCACGTTTAAATCTACACACCTTTTCCTAAAATGTGTGCTTTCCCCAGGGGCTGTCTAGATGCCCTCCTTCTGGAAGGGCACCCAGACACCCAAAAAAGGCCTTAAAATTAATAATAATAATAATAATAATAATAATAATAATAATAATAATAATAATAATAATCGCCATCCCAGGTGACAGTCGCATTGACGAAAAACAACAGGAAAAACTCAGCTGCTATCAGGACCTCAAGATTGAACTTCAAAGACTCTGGAAGAAACCAGTGCAGGTGGTCCCGGTGGTGATGGGCACACTGGGTGCCATGCCAAAAGATCTCAGCCGGCATTTGGAAACAATAGACATTGACAAAATCATGATCTGCCAACTGCAAAAGGCCACCCTACTGGGATCTGCACGCATCATCCGAAAATACATCACACAGTCCTAGACACTTGGGAAGTGTTCGACTTGTGATTTTGTGATATGAAATCCAGCATATCTATCTTGTTTGCTGTGTCATAATAAAATAATAATAATAATAATAATAATAATAATAATAATAATAATAATAATAATAACAACAACTTCCTCCATCTTCCCAAAGGGACTTGGAGCGGCTTACATGAGGACAAACCCGATCCAACAGATTAAAACCAAACATAGATTAAAACATATATCAATAAAATCAACAACATTACAACAAGACAATAACATAGAAACAGCATCATCAACAGCCAATAGTCTGAGCAGTAATGGGTACTGAAATTTAGGTGGAAGGGAATTGTGCAATAGAATTTCAGAACAGGGTTGATGGACAAAAATGCAAGGGCCAATAATAAATTAGAAGTAAAAGAGCAATGACTTTTCAGTAAGTAAAAGAACTTATGAGATTGGGTGGGGAGTGATTTTTCTCCTGTCCCCTCTCCTGGTGGTGATTTCAACATGCTGGGAGGACTCCAGCAGGACCTTAATGGCAGCTTAGTAAGTTCTTTTAATTTTTAAAGCCTTGGGGGGCGGGGGGGGCACCCTCTGTGTTTTCTGGTCTCATACAGCCACAAAAGCTTGAGAGGACTTTTGTGGATTGGCCCTGGGGATCACGTGGCGCACTGGGTCCATACCTGGAAAGAGCCAGAACTTATCAAAGATCTGGGTCTTACCAGGTATCAAATTAATTCGGGACAAAGCAAGGTTTTCCTCCTTTGTCTCGAATTAATTTAGTCTTACTGGAGATGTCATTTGGCTGCCTCCGGTAAAACCGTGACTCCCATGTTATGGACCCTGTCTGGATGGGCCCACAGTGTCAACCTCCGTTTTTTTGATTCAGAACGTATTATTCAAATAAAATACAAAGTTGAACAAAAAAAATATTTTGTGTTTTGGAAATTAAGGCCCATCTGAATCAACACTAAGTCAGCTGAACTATTTTTTAAATACAAATCTGTTTGAAATTATTTTGAAGACTGAATCTAATGTGTCCTAACTTTGTCCCAGGACAATGACTATTTGGCTAAATTGGGAGAGTTTTAGAAACCCTTGTCTTCTTCTTTTCTCTTCTTCCGGCATATCTTACCTGATAAAGCAATGCACATGGCAGAGGAATTACCAAGGATTTGTGTTCTGCCAACATAAGGGCCATACTACCAGCTGCAGGGAACTTTCTTTGATAGAAGAAGCATCTGCTAAATGCTAGCCCCATACAACCAGTGAATCTTTGAGTTTGTAAAACATCTGCACACAAGAACCGTGTGAATAGAACAACTTCAATAAGTTTTTCTTTCCTAGTAATGGTCTATCTGAAAATGATAACATGAGGAAATGGCAACTATATAACTGAAACAACTTTAAGAAGGAGACCTGAGGCCGGAAGCCTGGGTTCACAAGAAAACCATAAAAATTAGCATGAATACAGTCTACGTTAGTGTGATTGTTTCTGTAACAGTCAGAAAATGTCATTATGATTTAAGATGTTTCCTTCCTTTACAAACTTCTCATGTTGTTCTCTCTTCCTCCTCCACTTCCTTCTTCTTTTTTATTATCATAGTGCTGGAGTTGGCAGGACCGGCTGTTTCATTGTAATAGATGCCATGCTAGAGAGAATAAAGCATGAAAAGACTGTAGATATTTATGGCCATGTAACGCTAATGAGAGCCCAAAGGAATTACATGGTTCAAACAGAGGACCAATACATCTTTATCCATGATGCACTGCTTGAAGCAGTGACATGTGGAAATACCGAAGTGCCAGCCAGAAACCTGTATGCATATATTCAGAAGCTGACACAGATAGAAGCAGGAGAGAATGTCACAGGAATGGAACTGGAATTTAAGGTATGTCATACAAAAGGGATCAGTATGGATTCATAGTGATACTGAGAGTAAAGATGGGATGGGTTTCATTTTTTTTTCTAGAATAAAAGCATGTGTTTTGTAGATTTCCCCGTAGAGGAGATCAACCACAGCTTTTAAATGGCAGCTTTTTAATAAGATGAATAAAATACTGATCTTATATGTCTTTTCTTCACTTATCTACAGCGGCTAGCCAGCTCTAAAGCCCACACTTCAAGATTCATCAGTGCCAATCTTCCATGTAATAAATTTAAAAATCGCCTTGTTAATATTATGCCATATGAATCCACGAGGATATGTTTGCAGCCTATCCGAGGGGTAGAAGGCTCTGATTATATCAATGCCAGTTTTATCGATGGATACAGGTATTTTTCAGAGGGGATAAAAAGGATTTAGAACACAAGCATGTGCCAGTATTTTGCAATTTATTTTGCAGAAGATTATCCATAATGTGAATAACATGTAGGATTGCTTCTAATTCCTACAGGAGTGTCTGTATACTATAGTTCTTTCCCATACCACTCAACAGTATCAAATATTTGGTCCCATGAAAAACATCCCCATTGGGACTTCAAACCATGCAGTGTTGCTCCTAACTGACTCTCTCTCTCTCTCTCTCTCTCTCTCTCTCTCTCTCTCTCTCTCGAGAGAGAGAGAGAGAGAGAGAGAGAGAGAGAGAGAGAGAGTGAATCATGCCATGCCCTTTCCTCTGGGAGCCCATATCTTCTTCCAACACAAACAGACTACCATACGAGGAGTAAATACTGCAGCATTCACCATGTTACTCAGGGAAATAAAACGACTGTCATACAGAATGCTGTTTGATCATCATATGCATTAGAGAACTCAGAATTGTATTTTTAGAAGTAATTTGTTAATTAATTTTAAGAGTATTATGTAATTTACATATTACTTTTTAGTTTTATGATTTCGTGTGCCCCCAGGAATGTTTTGAAATAAAAAGCAAGCATTATTTATTACAATAAAATTAATTATCAACTTTACCAGTTGTTACATTAAACGTTATACTCTCATCATTGAAAACATTAGTAGTTCTGACCGTCAAGAGACACACAACAGCTTCATTGTCCTGTATTCCAGCATAAAATATAAACATGTGGAAATTTAATCTAAATTTAATTCTAGATTTTTGGCAGTAAAACAGCAAGCAGATGGGTTAGGAATAAACCATGATTATTAATAGTATACTTCGTAGCAATGGATTATTTGAGATACTGCACAGATGTTGAATATGTGGATTAAGCATCTATACGTAGATAGTAGATTGTCCTCTTCCAGGATGAAATGTATGGCAATTTGTATTGGAAGCCTAAAACATGACATTTTGCCATGGCTTCCAAGTTCTCCAAATTTTTTGCTGATGTTCCTAAGTTGATGAAGAGATAACAAAGAGGTACTTTGGAGCCATAAGTCATACGCTCAATAGACTGTGTGACAGTCAGCCTTGAATGCAAAACTGGAGCTGTACCACTAAGTGTTTCCTAAGTGCTTTCTGCACACACAAAATTGAGCTATTAGAATTGCATTAAAATTTAAATAAGACAAAAGACATAAATCACAATATTAACAGAGCAATTCTTTCTACACATTTCCAAAAATAAACCAATGCTATTGTTTGATTAAACAATCTTTAATATGTTTTTAATGTGCTTATAATCAATAATTTACAGCTGTACGTTTCTCAGAATGATGTCTTGCCAGAATGTTTATATGCAACATGAGAGGCTTTGACTTTTCTTTGATTGATAAATATTTACTCTTGTATTTTAAATGCAGGCAACAAAAAGCTTATATAGCTACACAGGGACCTTTGGCAGAAACAACAGAAGATTTCTGGAGAATGCTTTGGGAGCATAATTCTACCATTGTAGTCATGCTTACTAAGTTACGAGAAATGGGCAGAGTAAGTATCTAGCATGTTTCCAGAAAGTGAATGTCAGAAATTATTTTGGCATAGAAAGTACAGCAAGAACAAGTTGTCCAGAAGAATTTAAGTTGTCCTTGGACTAATTTCTGTTGCTCTTCCTCAACAAAATAGAATTGAAACTAACCCAAAAGGTCATATCACACATGTCTTTGTGTACAATATGAATATATGCCTAGGGCTCTTTCATTCAGGAAGGCCACTATCTGATAAACATGAATTTAACCAGAAGCCTTTTCAACCTCAATACTAAAATGGAGTTTCCAGCCAAATTGTAGTTTGTTTTACAGTACTTCTTTAAAAAGACCAAGTTCATTCCTATCTCTCATAAGAAAAAATTGCTTCCTGGATAACATTAATTATAGCACAGATATTATAAGGCAAACCAAAAATCCCAGTAACTCCTCTGGATCAGACTTTATTTAGCTTAAAAGAAGTTTATATAGCAGAAGGGACAGGATTCTCTTAATCAGATTGTTTGAGCCGTAACAGTTTTTGTCAAAGACAGAACGCCACCAAATAGAGTACAACACAGTTTATTGAAGTTACAGAACTTAAAAATGCCTGTAGGAAGCAAAGGACTAGGCAAACACTTGTCTTCAGTGTGAAAAGTAACAGAAACAGCTCTGTTTGAATTAAAACGGTTCGAAAGGATAAACCGGATTAAACAGGAGTTTAATCCGGATTAAATCAAAAGTGCTTACTTCAGCCTGGCAAATTAAACAAACAAAAGTTGGTAAACAGAGGTCAAAATGAACACAAAAAACTGGCAGCAGATTCCTCTCTGCTACTCAAAAGCTACAGATGAGTAACTCAGGCTGTTTACTCCTCCGTGCAACGAGCGAAATCCGGGTCCAGGCACATCAATCAGGGTAACGGCGGTCAGCAGGGTCCCAATCCGGTCCAAGGTCGAAAGCCAAGTGCAGACGTCTAAAGTTCCACAAGTTCCACCGATAGCCACAGAAGGGATAGTCCGAGGTCGTAGTCAGTCAGTCAGTCCAGCGTCAATCCAGAGTAGGTAATTAATGTCCGTCAAAAAGACGACGGAGGTCCAAGCTATCAAGATTAAACACAAGTTGCACAGAAAAACCCCACACAGTTCCTCCCGCCGTCTATGCCCAGTGTCCTTGGTAACTTACGTATCCAGCAACGAATCACACCCGTCTTCAGGAAGTTCCCCAACAAGAGCCCAAGCGTTCGTCCAGATTACCTTGCCCAACGCAATTAGCCATTGATCCTAAACCCCATTTTATCCCAGTTCACAACTCCTCATTGCTGTCAGCTGCTATCCTAATTCCAGGTGCCTCATCATCATCATCCTCATCAGAGCTAAAACATCTTTGACTACGCCCCACAGCATCCCCAGCTGTGGATCCCGCTCCATCCCTCCAGCCCGTCCATGGGTCTGATCCTGCAACCCGCCAATCGCCTCCCATGCTATCATTGCCGGTGACACCCAAATCCTCCCTCACACGAGTCCACTCCATGTCATCCTCCTCTGAGCTAACCATCTCTTCCTCCATTCCCTCGGTAAAACCCTCAAATGAGTCTTCATCTGTTGGTTCTGCAAATAAGTCCCGGAGCCGTTTCCTTTCACGCTCCTCAAAAGAGTCTGACTCTCGAGGAGTCTTACGACCCCGTCTCCTAGTACCGGAGCCAGAAGGCTCAACCATAACAGTTTGGCTGTACAGATGACACTGCACAACAACTTAGAAGACTCTGAGTGAGGAGCATCCCTTATGGAGTTGGAGTATTCCCTGGAAGCTGAAGAATCACTCCATACAGGAAAGATATGGAAGATTTTAGACATTTCTATCAAGGGCATTCACAGGCTTTCAGCAGACAGCTTTGCTGCTTTCCCATGACAGAGGCACCATTGAATCTTGGATCCATGCCATGCAGCAGCAAAAATGATTCCATCTTTTTATTTAGCTCACAATTTTGTTCTACATTTTAAAATTGAAAATATTAAAAATGGATTCTACTCTCCATCAGAACTCATACAGTCTCCATCAGAGTTCTTTGTGTTGATATACAGGAAAAGCATATTCTTCTCTGTTCTTTGTGTTGGGTTTTGCAGAGCAAAGCAGAACCTACAGCAGAAATCAACTATAGATGTAATTGTTACCCAGGCTAATTGAGGAAAAGTGAGAATCACTACCATGGAATAAAATGAAGCTCAAACTGATGTGTGTGTAGGGATTTCTGAAGTGGTTGTAGCATCGAAAATTCTTATTTTTGTATACTGAAACAGTGTGAGGGATAGAAATTTTCAGATGAGTTCCTGAATATTACCCTGTGCATTACCAAGGGCACTCAACACTGATGAACTTTTAAAAGGCATATCAGAAGCTCAGCTCAAACAATTGAAACCAGGGAAACAAATTCCTGGCCTGACTTAGTAACACTTGACAGATGGAATGCTGAATGATGTGTCAGTTGATTCATTTTGCAAATTAGAAGATTTAGACATAATACAATACCAGGAGTTTCAGAAATTGAAAATTGCACATAATTAGTATTTCCAAAGAGAATTCCATCTTTGTTTTTACAACCAGCCCAAGGTGAGGACCAAATATCTGTGAGGTAAAGGTAAAGGTTTTCCCCTGATGTTAAGTCCAGTCATGACCAACTCTGGGGGTTGGTGCTCATCTCCATTTCTAAGCCAAAGAGCCAGCGTTGTCCGTAGACACCTCCAAGGTCATGTGGCCGGCATGACTGCATGGGGTGCTGTTACCTTCCCGCCGGAGCGGTACCTATTGATCTACTCACATTTGCATGTTTTTGAACTGCTAGGTTGGCAGGAGCTGGGGCTAACAGCGGGCGCTCATTCCACTCCCGGGATTTGAACCTGGGACCTTTTGGTCCACAACTCAGCAGCTCAGCGCTTTAACACACTGTGCCACCAGGGGCCCCTCCAGAAATAAAATTATTCTTATATTCCATAAAACAAAGGAAACCAACATCCACAATTTTTATAAGGACCAAAGCTTAGCAAGTGCAAAGATCTTGCATCAGGACACGTTTCTATATCTCTTGATGCTATTCAAAAGAGCCAGGATAATGGAGCACTGAATGATTATACATCCAGCCCTCTCCCAGGGCTCCCCTGCCCTTGATCAATAAGCAAGAATTTGCAAGCAAGAATTTAGGTAAGGATCTGCTTCTTACCAGAGTCCGAACGTTGTAAAAGGCATTCTGGCATGGTAGGGAGTGGTATCCTGAATCCCTGACCATCTGGGAAGATGCCAAACATTGCTTTAAAATATGAACTGGAGTTTTTCTTCAGGATCAACCCTCTCTCCTCCTGCTGACAAGAAAATGGCCGTAGCGTTGCAGACAAAGGATCTGTCAGTGCTTCACTGCCTTGTCTACATCTGCCCTTGGTGCACAGATCCTTTTTACACTTGTGGCACAAACTTTGTAATTATCACATTGGGCTTTTTCTTTGGAACTCCTCATAGAATAACATTAAGGTCATGTTTTGATCCACCTAGAGGTGTTCCCTTCACTCCAGGAGGAAGCCTCTTAGGTAGGAAAAGATTAAATATAAGTGAAGGAACAAAGCCAGGCAGAATCTATAAAGAAGCAAAGCAAGTGCCACAGATTCTCCAGAGCAGAAATCTCCAAAGATTCCCAGCTATGCAGAACCAGAAGGATCCCAGAGAAAGGAAGCAAAATGTCCAGAAGCATAGGGTCCCTAGAGGAAGAGAAATAGATTTGGACTCTTCTTCACATTAGAAAGAGAGAAAATCTATGCATGTCTTAGGTATGAAGCCCCTTAAGCTTAGCTTCATATCCCTTAGCCCCCTTGGTTGGTTCAAGCGTAGGGTTTTTAGCACCTGTTTTTTCCCATTGAGAAACAGCTTGTGTTGAACACAGACTGTGGTATTAGATTTCTATGGCTATCTTTTTCTGTCTTCCTGATAAAGAAATAGTTGGGGGGTTGCTTCATAACTCAAAATAGATCTTTTTGATTGCAGTTTTGGGTTGTTTACTCGTTTTTAACAACATGTGTCAGTTATATTGGATGTCAGCAGCAAAACACTAATTTTCTTCAAAACATCTTAAAATTCTGTGCTTTTCTTTGGTTCTGGGGACTTAAAATGTAAGAAATGATGCTTTTATTCACTGTGTAATAGTTATATGAAATAAAGATGTTAAGCCATTTCATTATGGAAGTGCAGCAATTTGCAAATTGAAAAGCTGATGTGTTACTTTCCTCTGTGATCATGAAAAGGAAATACAGTCATAAATCCACATTTTAGTCTAAATTAGAGTAGCCAGTTCAGTCAATGGAACTGATTTCAGTATTGACTTTCCCACTTCCCATCAATCTGATGAGTTTACTGTAGTTGGAAGTAGCTGTTCTATTTAGGCCATAATGTTATATGTTTAATATAGCTAGATGTTAAAATTAAATTGCCACTATACAGGTTAAAAGTATTAAGACTTTTTGCATAAATCCTATGGTATTTCTCCTATTTTCCTTTTCTGTTCTGCAGATTGCTTATAGCCTTAAACTTTACTATACTTCCTCAGAACTTTGCCAGGACAACAAACCCATTAGCAATAAAAGAGTTATATTCTAATAAAACATTTTATACAGAAATGTAATAGCCTTTTGCAGCTGGACGCAAACACGAATCATGAGGTTTTATTTGTTTTGGAGTAGTGAGTTTCTAGTTCTCAAGATAGAAAAAGTGAGGAAAAATGTTTTGTAAGGTACTTAAATAGTATAAAGTAGTTTGTGGGTCAGAATATCTCACATATAAAAAATGATAGCTTCAGTCTAGAACATAATGGATGACAAAAATATTCAGGAGAGACAGGGAAAGATTTTTGATAAATGAAGTCATAGAGCAGTGCTTTCCAGGAGGTGTTGGAAGAGACAAGGCAGGACATTGTCAAAGAAAAGAAAGCTGTGGACATGAAGAATCAAATCAAGGTAGGCAGCATATTTTTAAGCAGACAGAAATAATCAAGTAAAGGCTGTCTGAGGGAGAGAAGAAAAGAATAGGTAGGTGGAATTTAAGATTGCAGAGTGTACGTATTGGGGGCATATGAGAAGCAGAAAAATGACAAGGCAGATTAGTGGGACAAGGTGGAACTTATATCAAAAGCTAAATGAAAGGGGGAAGAGGGCACAAGAAGAATGGGCTTTTCATTCAATGTGATGGCTCAATCAGTAGAGTGAAAAATAAAGGCTATAGTATAGTTAACTTTTTAACTCATCTGTAAAGCTGGCCTGTGTTAAGAACTCATCCTCCTCCACTGCAATTGTTGGGAAAGTATATTCAGGACACACAAAATGAAGCCCATCTTCACATTATGCATAATGGATGTATTGAATTCACTGCACAAAATATGGCTGGGGCCATGATGAAATGTCCTTAAAAGAGCATTGCACATACTTCTGATCTACAGACCTGTCTGTAGATATTAGCTCTGATGCTTGAATTTCCATGCTCAGAAGCAATTTGTAACTAAATATCATTTGCTTTTACCCACAGGGGATGGCGGCTATAGTTTTTGTGGACAATTTGTAGGCTTACCAGAGAGAGCTAGTTAGCTACTGTAGATAATAGGATTCTGGACATGGTGGTCTTTCATTGGCTCTAGTAGGATATTTCTCTTATCACCATGAATTCTTAGAATATAGCAAATATTTCAGATTCCATGGCTCATGTCAAAACTTTGAAAACCTAAAATTTCCTAGCTAGCATGCTTGTCCCATTGCCAATTTCTAAATTATAATTCTATGTCTTTGTCTATCCTGATATGTAATTCTTTACATAATAGTATACTGGAAATGAACATATGCAACCCCATTTTAAAGAGAGTATGGGATGGAAATATGAATAAACATGTTTGATGTGTTGCCCACCCCCCACCCCTTACAGGAGAAATGTCACCAGTATTGGCCAGCAGAGCGATCAGCCAGGTATCAGTACTTTGTGGTGGATCCCATGGCAGAGTACAACATGCCACAGTATATCCTAAGAGAATTCAAGGTCACCGATGCCAGGGTAAGTGAAGCCAAGCATGTTTTCACTCTTCATCTTGCTATGGGAACTCACTGGGTGACCTCATGCAAGTCACTCTTCAGAGGAAAGCAAAGACACACACCCCTCTGAACAAATCTTGCGAAGAAAACCTTAAGTTGGAGATGACTAGGAGGCACACAACAATAATGATTAATCATATTGGAGCATGTTTGCTTTTGCACTTTTACTAGTCTTATTTCAGAGCATGTATTTCTAATGTATTGAGAAACTCAACTGTTCATCATTTTGAGCCTTCATTGACAACCTCACCCCCATATGTTTCCCCACTTCCTTGGGGCTCCTCCCTTCCCCCCCCCCCCCAAAAAAAAAATCACTCACTTGTAACTCCCCCAACAAGATGGATCTAACTTAACAATGGATCCCAAAGAAGTTTTTGTTTTTGTCTCTGTTTAAATAATTTAAATTTCTTACAAGGCTGTGCCCTCCAAGTGATATATAATTGCTGCATTAAAAAGCATACAGATATTCTGAGAAACTACTCTAAATCCCACAAGGTAATCAAAATCTAAACTTCTGAGTAACATCTCCCCATGGACTCTTGCATATTTTAAATACATTGGAAATAAAATTGCCCAGATAACCTTGGCAACAGTTCCCCTGGGTTGAAGTGCTGCTGTTGAGTGCCAGGTTGGTGAATAGTGAAACAGCTGTCATTCAGGTCTTGATCCTGGGTGATCATGCCAGAATGGCTTGTATCAGAGATATGGTTGAATGAGGCGAGTGGTGAGGATAATCATTCTCTCCCTTCCCTGCCAGATTTTTTTGTGTAGCAGCAGACAAGAGTTGGGCAAGGGAGGATATAGAATTGCATTGGTCTGTCAGAATCCCCCGCAAGATTCCCCTGTCCCACAGTCTGGAGTGTGTGTATCTGAAACTTGATAGCTGAGACAGAATAGGGATTGTGTTGGTGTACTGCCCACTCTACTATAGAACCATCTCCATTCTGAACAAACAGGGGTTTGCACAAATTACACACCCTTCAATCTGTAGTACTAGATAATTTTAACATCCATGCTGAGGCTGCCATGACAACCTGTGTCTCTTTTAAGTATTTAGACTCACCCATGCTTTTGGAAACACAGGACCTTGCCTTCTTTGCTAGGTGGAATGACAGTGATCTCGGTGTGGAGGAACTTTGTGTAGTTTTGATGCCATTACTTAATTTTAGAGTCATTGGGGCGTAACATTTCTGTAAGGTTGGGGGACTAATTAGCATGGTCCTCAAGAGCTAATGTTTCCAGGTTGTTTGATGACACCTCCTACCGATTTCATGTTGCCTTAGCTAGCAATTTTGTCAAAGCTCAAGCTGATCTGTTTGATAACTGGAATATGCTGTCTCAGATTGTGGTGGAGTCTCCCTCTCTGGAGGTTTTTAAACAGAGCCTGGATGACCATCTGTCATGAGTGCTGTGATGGTGTGTTTCTGTAGAGCAGGGGTTGGAATGATCTCTTCCAGCTCTATTATTCTATATCCTCAGGAATAGGAAAATGATAGCTATGATGCACAAAATTACCCCCACATGTCCCCTCTTGTGGAGTAGAGCCAAATCTTCCTCCTAGATTTTCAGGGAGCTAGTGGCAATAAAATGTGAATATTCAACTCTATTTTAAAGTTAGCTTTTGTACTTTTTAGCTAGGAGTTTTTATGCACATGTTTTAAATCAGGCAGAATGATCCAGCAATATCTTCTGGTACTGGTGCTTGAGAATGGGCCTCTACCACTGTGGTGCTGAGCTTCCTTAGTTCCAATTAAACAGTGAATTTGGACTGACTAGGTACCATGATTCACCATGTTAAATGCCACTGAGCTCTTGGTACTCAGCCATTTATATTAAAATATGTAATATCTTTGGATATTTCTGAGGAAAGTGGTTCATGTTCAAACTTAATATTTAATCGGCACAAGTTTGAGTAAATAATTTTTATAATGTTTGGTCTGAAAAGCATTTAATAGTTCAGAAGACCAGGCTACTGTTCACCTTTCCACTCTGTCTTTCTGTCTCCTAGTGCTTTTTAAAGGGATTTTTTCCCAACGAGACTGTAAATATGTTGTTGTTTTGCAACAGCTCTTTAAGTCCTACGAGCTTGAAGGTTAATATGGTGTGATTTAAAAACTGCAGTGCAAATAGCATTCTTAAGGGAAGCTTGACAAGCTTTACACATTATAATTTGATTCTTGGCATTGCTTATTCCTCTACATTCTAATCTGTCTGCAGAGAAGAGCTACACGGCCATGACCCTAGCTGGCTAATTTTCATTTTGCATTTCTTATCTGTACAGCTGAGTCGGAGGTTCTGCGCTGATGTAAGATTAACAGTATATAAACACTTTTATAGACCATGCTCCTGCCATTTCCAAGCTGTGATTTGTAACACTACAGACTTGATGGCAGGACAAACCCTCTACACGTTTTCATTCTTGGAAGCCTTGTTGATTAGAAAAAATCT
This sequence comes from Anolis carolinensis, assembly GCF_035594765.1. Classification (NCBI taxonomy): domain Eukaryota; kingdom Metazoa; phylum Chordata; class Lepidosauria; order Squamata; family Anolidae; genus Anolis; species Anolis carolinensis. The sequence goes on from NC_085842.1 coordinate 239,557,353, forward strand.
AACAGACTGACATGCTGACATAAGGAAAAATGACTGCCCAGTAAGAATTCCAGTTCATCACCAGAAAATTCCAGCCTTTTTTCCTCCTTCTCCTGTACTTAGAGAAATATTGAAGGTATCCACTTTGGAGAGATTTAATAACAGGCATAGTGATTTCTTCAGGAAAAAAAGCTAAGCGCTTTTTAGCTCATTGTTTTCAATGAGAGTGAGATAGAGTCCTGTACATAAAACTCCTATTCAGTTTTCTTAGATTTGACCCCAGGCACATGTTAACAATATTAAAGCCTCTCCTTTATTCTTCCATTGAAAACAATGAAGCCACAAAGAACTTAACATTCGCAAGCTGCACTCATGGTTTGGATGGAGATTTCACCAAGATGGCATAAGTTCCTGTATTTCCTCAATTCTAAGACACACATTTCCTCCTATATAAACATCTCTAAACATGAGGTGCATCTTAGAATCACAAGTGCTATTTTATATACGATATAAAAGTAAAGCTTTTTTTCTGCTGGTGGCACTGAAATTAGCGTCCATCTTAGAGTTGATGGTGTTTTAGAATTGATGAAATACAGTATTTATTTTTTAAGATTATGTTTGCAATTATTCTGCGAGTAAAATTAAATTGAATCAGCAGTACATGGTTTCAAGTATATACGTTTGGAATTGGGATTTCAGTGTCTTGGAGTATCAATTGCAGTGGCATTGTCATTATTCAGGTTTCTTTATTTATTTGTTTGTTTGTTTGTTTAATTGATACCCTGCTTTTCTCCCAGTACGGGATCCAATAATGTGCTGCACTTTAACATTTTATGTATAAGTTGTTGTGATGGTAGACACCACAAGAGTATATGCTGTTGCAATGGAGAACATCATCTGTATGAATATGAAGGAGAACTCACAGCATAACAAAGAAACACAAACTGGGATGCGATTGGGCAAATAGAAAGAGGCTGAGCTTGATATAGCCTGTAGTCACCCTTTACTTCTTCCAGTGAATAAATACTTGCCATTTGTTCTGGGGTGAAATGCAAAGTACTGCACTCTTGCAGTGAGAACAATATCTAATTCCCACTCTTCATCCCAGATCATACTGCCATGGACCGTGCAATGTGTATCTGTGCCCTCCTACCCCCACACTTTGGACCTTGAACTATGCATGCTGCACCCATCATTATAGAGCGTTTTAGTACAGGATGATAGATATCAGCTCAAATTCACTATGTAATAGCAGCTTCACAACATCCATATTCAGCAAGGAGCCACTGTAATGTTACCACAAAGGGTAGCCAACAAAGTGACTTCCACATTTGAACCAATACATTGTAGAATGTAGTGTGACTGGGCCATTAGCTAGGGTGTGCTGATGTCCATCAGAAGGGTCTGATGCGCCTTAAGATACTCTTCCTGGTGGCCTGATATTAAATCATAGAGTTGGAGTTATTTTGAAAACATTACCCATGCAGTTCCAAAACTGACGTTGCAGTCATAAGGACTTGTAAATTTTCTTTTCAAATAAAATTCTGAAAGCTGAGATTTGTCACAGTAATGAATTCTGTACAGTCTATGTTATTGATTTGTGCTTTTGCCATACAGTCCAACAAGCCCCCCCCCCCCCCCCCGGCCAATCCACAGGGTATGTGTTCCAAGACCCTGTATGGTTACTTGAAACCATGAATAATAGCAAATTCTATATTTTGACTATCATTGCTGTGTAAGCAAGCTATAAAGTCACATTGGAGAACCTAGAGATGCCCACAAACACTCCACAGGGGAATGTTTTTGAGAACGTGGGTAAGTGTAATCATGGATATTGAATCCGTGAATAAAGGTGTCATGGTGTAAGATATGCAACAACTCACAGAATAAAGACTTGCACTGATCTACAGGATTAGGATTCCCTTTTTACAACATAGACAAAGAAGAATAAACACAACATTGTCAACAAAGTTACCACTTCTTATTTGCACACATATTGAAAAAGTAGCCAAGGTAGTCAGTATTTTCCCCCCTTCCAGATATGAAAGGATATAGTAATTTGTTGGTGAAAGTGGCTCCACATAATGTTGGTCTCACCCTATTGGGCTCACAGCATCCTGTGAATTATGGTGGATAACAGATACTCCACAAAATAGCTTCCCACATTCTACTTTACACTTATATCCCCTGTAAATTGTCAGGGTCAACAAGAAGGAGCAGTTGTACGTTGCACTCCCATAGTAATGGTGCCTGTCAAAAGCACTTCCATGCTGTGCATAATCTCTTCAAAAGACATTTGATTTTATCTGCAGCGACAGGCAAGATAAAAATCCAGATGGTCATCCAGTTCACAGTGCTAAGCAGAGAGTAGAATCGGTTAACTGTTTCGCTCAGCACTGCTGCTGCTAAAAGGTGTGTGTGTGCGTGCAGTGAAAATTACAGTATTTCTTTGCTGCTTCGCTTTCCTAATGGTGACATGGTTTTGCAGCTAAAAGAGTCAGGTGGTGCTAAGCCCCTTCATAGCTGATGAGTACCAGGTCCAAATTTGTTAATATAATCTTGGCATTCCTTTGGCAATTGCTGTAAGTGATCATTTCATTAAATTACAGGACTGACAGGTCTTCATGCCAGGAGTGTGAGAGCAGAATAGATTTCCAGGCAGCTTTTGTGCTAGCTCTCTGCCACCACATTGCCTTTGTAGTGTCAACCTTAAAGGCCACATAAGTTATGAAAGCAGGATTGAACTGTATTTTATAGACTTTTATTCTGACCTTTCATGCTGCACTGTGCTAGACCGTCTCCAAAAGATGGTGAGTGCTGTGTCATTAACCTGAAATACTAGGGCAGGAGCAGATACCGTTGATCTTTTGGTTGACAAAAATGAGTGCACCCAAACTCCAAACATTTCTACTGACACAGTTTTGTCGTAACTTGCTGGCAGGGTGGGTTTTAACAATTGGTCAGCCTCGGGTAAATTGTTGTCATTTAAGTAAAAGGCAGTTGTAATGAGGCCAAAATGCTCCTTGGTTCAAGATCATCTCAGAAGACTGCTACAAAATTAATAAAGGCTCCTGTGTCTTTTCCCAATTATACGCATGACCATAGCACTTAACCATAAAGTGCTTTAATCAGGCAAAGGGGAAGTTGCTGTCATTTACAATATTTGAAGTGAGCAAGATGAGTTGTAGGTTGTTAACAGGGCAAATCCAAACCTATAATTTTTCATTGGGCTTTGCTGATTGCGCAGGTTGTAAACACATGCCATTCCTCTATAGACACAATTACTGAATGGTGTGCCTGGAGAATTTCAAGGGTAATGCAGATGTAGCAGTGGAATAATATGAACTGAATTATCTCTCTTTTTTTACTTCGCTATTTTAAGTATCCTGTATCCACCCTCCCTCATGTAAAGGCAATGCTGAATGCTTTGGTGAAGGAATAATTATTTTTTCCTTGCCTCCAGCTTTCAAGCTGCTTTATCGGAATTCCCATAATCATTCAAGTTATTCATTGGTTTCATTCTGCAGAAAGTGCCATTTTAAAAGATTGGCATCTGGCAATAACATTTTCTCCTCCTCCTTTCCTGTACAATGCCTCAGTTATTGCTTACAGGCATGGTGACATGGCATCTGCTGTTTCTCTTACCATCACAAGAAACGAGATGCCTTTGAAAGTCTGAGGTATCCAGAAGGCATGAAGGTTAACAGCAATAGCTCAATTTGTGTCACTTCTATTAAATGTCACCATTTACACAGATTGACAATGTATGAAAATGAGCAAGCACAGCAGTTGCAATCAAAACCTTTGGTTTTGTGTTGTGTTGCATTCTGCACACACTCATATCAGACAAGGCATTGAACACAAAAGACACCATTTAAATTTCTCATTGAGGCTTGCAGTAGTGTTATGCCAGATTCAAGAAGCCTGATACTTTGCTGCTGTCGCAAGACCACTACCTTTTCTGTGCTAATTGCAGAATTCATCAGGGACTGGATTCCTCCATTCTAATATATAAAAGGGGATTTACTGTATACTCATGTATAAGTCTGGAAATTTTAATCCAAAAAATGACACAAAAAACTTATCCATGGATTACTGTAAGTGTTTTACTTAACTCTGAACAAAAAAAGGAACCTCCCCCTCTCTGAGTAGAGGGGTGAAAGATGAGAGCATAATCTGTTTCAGGAGAACCTAAAAGAAGCACTGATCTCCTCTACTCTCTCCGTCATGGCATTTTTATGTCTGGGTTAATGGCCAGGAGTAGCTGCTCCCCTGCGATAGTACTGTAGCTTTCTTGTCTCTATGGAATGATCCTTGACATATCTACAAGTCATGCAAAATTCATAATTTTGGGCTCAAAACCTGTCCTCAACTTATATATGAGGTTGAGTATATCCTGTATGCTTTTTCTTTTGGGGTAGTGACAGATCTGATAGACACCAAAAAGCAAGTCAAGTCCTATGAATGGATATCAAATGATAAACGTAAGGGCAATTAGCCAGACAGGTGCCTATGTCACAAAAGATAAAGGTTTGTAAAGAGACCATTAGCCTATTACAAGTGTGAAATGCCTTCAGGCAACCATGCAGTAAAACATTTGTAAATTGGAAGTAGAGTTTTTGCAATTATCTGTTTCACAAAGTTAACTAGAATCATGTAAGATCGCTTTTTTCAGGTGTCTGTTATTCTGCAACACTAAACTGAAAGTATCTCAGAAATTTCCTCAAAGATATCATATAAAACATAGTGGAGTCTTGCACTAATTGTTCATTTTGCCATGTGTGGACTCTGGGATCTTGGTTTTACCTAGCTGTTGTTTCCATTTCCCATGCAGATGTGTTAAAGGGGCAACTGCTGCACCCAAGTCGACAGTTCGTGAACTATTCCAGTTAGAGGAGAAAGACTCTTGGGGGAAATTGCAAGTTCGTAAGGTGGATTTCCTAAGGAACATGATCAGATATTTGAAAGGCCATAAGGATCTTGAAATAGCCACCAGTCAAGCCAGATATGTCTAATGGATAGAAAGAAGATTTGGATTAAGTTGCCAAGCCAATGTCTTCCACAAACATGTAACCTCCAGGGCAATGGGACACTTAACTAGCTCATAGTTTCCTTGTCCTTAGAGTCTGTTTTTCCAAGATCTAAATGTCAGGCAACATCCTCTCTAGCACAGGCAGTAATTTGAGCATCAGTGTGGTTAATGAAATTGCACTCTTATGTCAATGCGGTTTTCCTAACTGCAAAACAAGGAGGAAACACAAGCTTCATCTGCATTGCAGTTGGAAGTGCTGTGGTAAATGCCATATAGTAGTTTCTGCTATAACATATCTTTGTACAATGCGAATAAAGTGGTCAATTAATAGAGGAATGCTATTTGCACTATGCAAACATTTAATTGGCTGTAACATGATTCCCATCTTGAACATTCAAAAGTGCACTTCTCCACATTTGAGCTGTTAACAGACAATCCCTTCATCATAGTTGCTCAGGTCATCAGCCATGTGAGTTTGAGAAGGTTTTCAGAAGTGTTTTGTAACTTTAGCTATGTGGAGTAAGGTTATAACAAGCAGAGAGAAACTTGAGGACCAAAACCCAACCTACTTGCCTCTCAACTGCTTCCAGTTCCAATACCAACAGGCACCAAGAAAGAAGAGTTCTATAAACTAATCTCCTCTCTGTACACCACTTTCTTTCTATTTCATGCCCGCATCTCCCATGAAATCCTGCTCCTCTTTTATCTTGACCCACTCCAGTTGTCTACCACTACTACACTCATTTTGTCAAGGCCATACAGCTGAAAAGTTACCTCTTAGGAATTTTGCCTCCACCCCATCTTCTTTTTCCTCCTGCCCTTTTTTCATTCCAATGTGCCCTCCCAAATGCTAACTCATACAATGTGGAGGTATGCTACAGACAGAGAAATATTAATATTTTTATAAAACAAATAGGCAAAAATACTCTTGAGACTCAGCCAATTTTATTTGTATTTTCAGCAGATTAAAATTTGTTGTAAGTTAAATAAATAGATGAGATATAGGTAATGTTTTTGAGATCTACATATAACTTTGTATTTTCCAATAAGTTCTGTTATTTTTAGAGCACAGATAACTATAATGCAAACTTGAGAACGCAGCTACTGCATTATAGCCAAACTAACCATGTTGTCTGTTTTGCTCATTGAATAATATTTTTACTTGCAAATTCACCCATTGTCTTCCCCTCCACACACAGAACTTATTTTCTGCCTTAGTAAAGTTTATGTCTGATGTGTCCCTCTTCCATTAAAGGATGGCCAGTCCAGAACAGTAAGGCAGTTCCAGTTCACTGACTGGCCTGAACAAGGAGTGCCAAAGTCGGGAGAAGGGTTCATTGACTTCATAGGCCAAGTTCATAAAACAAAGGAGCAGTTCGGACAGGATGGGCCAATCTCAGTTCACTGTAGGTAAGTAAAAAACAAACAAAAAACCGAGCTGCAATTTGTCTTTGATTCCAAACCTAAATAATGATAACCACTGAATGCCAAAAGAATGGCATATGAACTAACAGAAAATTCAAGTAATAAGGGGAGATTCCTGTATTGCTAAACATACCACTATAATACAGGAATCCTCTTTTTAAATTTCATATCAAAAATGAACTGAAAACCAGCATGGGTGGTTAGGACTAGCACTCTGGAAGATCAAAATTGAAATCCCATTCAGCCTTGGAATCCCACTGAGTGGTCTTAGGAGAATTTTTACCCTAAGAAAGAGAAAAAAACCCTCTAATAAATCTTTTCAAGAAAACTTTAGGATAGTGTTGTATTAAATTAGAGTCAAATTTCAGGCATATAACAACAACAAATGAACTAAGTTATGACTTTATGCAACCCATTATTTGCACAGCCCACATCATTTATCTACACTCTGAGGACAGTGATGATCAGGATTACTAGTGGGCAGTTTAAACAAGACACTAGGTTTCTGGCAGACCAGTTTCTGATTGCAAGAGAATCATATGGTGATCTCTTTGTATGATGCATTTGTACAGTACCATGCACCCCATTTGATGTAATAGCTTACTAGCATACACAAGCTATACATGTAGATTCAGAGGTGTGGGTGACCCTAAAAGTCCTTTATACGAGATACTGGTCCAGTGCTTGTGGCTTCCATGTTGGTAGAGTTGGGAATCCAAATCAGAATTTTGTCCAAATTTTTAAAAGGCCATCCAAAGGACTGTTACAGTGTGACACACAACCCTCCCTCTCATATTGGTGTGACTAGCATCTAGGCATTTTCTAGATCCTCCAGCATGAATCTGTGGTATAGGACAGTGAAACTGCATTCTGAAACTGCATTATATGGCAGTGTAGATGGTACCTCACTGTAGGAGCTGTTCGATTATAGAACACACTGGGTTATTGTCTGTTTTCCAGGCTATATGGCCATGTTCCTGAATTATGTCCTGACGTTTCACCCACATCTCTATGGCAGGCATCTTCAGAGGTTGTGTGTGGCCATAACAGTCCGGAAAACACACAACAACTCTGTGATTCTGGCCATGAAAGCCTTGGACAGCATATAAAACACACTACTTTAAAAACAGGTAGCTTCTCCTTTAGAGAAGACATTTCAATAGAGGCTGAACAGCCATCTGTCAGAAATGTTGGATCTGCATTGAGGGGGGTTGAACTAGGTGACCTCCCACATCCCTTCCAACCCCATGTTTTTCATTTGTTCAGATCTACTAGAGAGTATTCATATTCCAGCATTTGTTGGATAATACCTGGATGAGAAACAAAGGGATTTAAAAAATACTTTCCCCTTTTATTTTTATTTTCCATACAACAATTTTAGAATATTAAATTCACTAGCGAAGAGCTAAAAACGTCTTCCATTTTATCTTATTTAATACATTGCTTTCTAAATCCCATTATGGATTACAAAACTAATTTCACAAAAGTGTGCTCAGTATAATGCATGGAATTTTGTGTTTTATATAATGAAAAAACTCAGTTCCTGCAGTTATTAGGATCTCTTCTATAGACAAAACTAATCTATCCACTGCATTACTGTGGTGTTCAGGCTTCATGGAAGCCACATCAAAACCAGTGGAAGAATTTGGTGAGAAATCACTATACAAGTATCGGCTTTCTCAATGTGCCCTGAGCAATTACTATACTCCCTCTTGAATGTGAGTTAGGCAGCCAGCTTATTTGCCTTTTACCATTTGTCAGAAGCATGTAGACTAGAGATCAGTGTGTACACACAGGAAGTTGGCTCATTGGGCCTTTGGATAAAGAGCATGCTCCACTCCATCCCATCTTGGCTGCATCATAGATGGTGGCCGTACTTTAGAGTTCCCAACATTGTTGGGAGTCATAACAGAACAAGCAGAATTATCTAACAGCTTAAATTTGAAGGGTTGTGAATAATAGAGATAATTTTTTAAGCAAGATGGCAAGCGAGATTACACAGAGAAATGTGGCCAATCCTTCCTTCTTCTATTGATCTTATTTTAGAGACAAGTTAGCTAAGTCTGAAGCAATAGAGCAGGATGTCAAAAAGTGTGGGCTGAGGGCAGCACATGGATCAACACCCCACTTTTGTGGGAGGACGTATTACTCAAAATACTCATTGCACTTTCTGGAAAGTATGCAGACAAATTTGCTGCTTTTTTTATCCACTCCAGACTGTGTTGTTTGGCAGCTTGGCCTATCCATATTTTTCTTCAAAACTAACCCATTTGTGGATTAATTTGGTTTGATTTTCTTGTGTTATACAGTTTGTTCCATTGTGTCCTGCATTATTTAGAAAACAAGGGATTTCTCATTTTTTTCTCATCACACCCCCCTTTTCTAGTTTCAAATATTATTCATAGTTGTCTTTTAAAGTAAGAAAGTCTAGCACAATGCTTAGTTGAAAACTGTCAACATTTGAAGGAAAAGCTTTTAAGATTTTTTTTGCAGTTAGAAAGAAACTAAACTATAGCAAACCATCCCCTTTCTTCTGTAAAGCCAACACAAGACATTTTGATGATTTTCAAGTTTTTTCTAAATTTGAAAGTACAGTTATTTATGTTTATAACTACGTACTAAGAAAAAGGAGAAGATAGCATCTTTATCTCTCAATTTTTCCCCAGTTGGAATTTGGGAATAGCCGAAAACGAGAAAGTACATTTACCGGGTTGTTTCATTTTTGTATACCTATAACCAGAGAGAGAAAAGACCAGGAAGTTGGGCATCCGCAGCACTTCCCATGTACTTTTCTACTCTGTGTGCACTTGCTCCAGGGATGGCACCTCACTCGCAGGCCACCAGCTCTCCTTCTTTTGCTCTCCTAAGGCCTGTTGGGCTCAATCCCACATGGAAAGGTTAAGAATGAAAGAGGGAGGGAGACCTCCATCCATTCCAGCAGCCCAAGGATCAATATTCCTATGCCTCCTTGCTCTCTCTCCCCAGTCTGCCTTCCAAACCTGACTCCTCTCTAGTTTCTCCTGAAACACTGAAAGAAAGGGTAAAATACCTTGGCTAAACAAGTCTCCACAGCCTCAGCTGAGCCTCCCCTTGTACTTTTGGCTCTCTGGCTACCTTCTTCCCCTCCCACCTGTCTCCTCTCACCAGTTTTCCTTGAGTAAAGCATGATCAAGCTCCAACAGCATACATTGTAATGGTGCCCTGAAGCCATGCTCAGTTGCTCTCACTGTCCTGTACTTGCTATGTGAGTGTCTGTACATCTTCCCCAACATAATACATATATTATTTGGTAATCTGAAGCATCAAAACTATTTCAAGGATATATTTAAGAAATAAAAGAACTGCTGTTGTAATGGTTCAGTTTGTGATTTACCTGTTGTAGCAAAAATTAATTTCCAAAACTGTCTTTCTTTTTTAATGCAACAGTGCGGGTGTTGGAAGGACTGGAGTGTTCATAACTCTGAGTATTGTATTGGAAAGAATGAGATACGAAGGTGTGGTAGATATCTTCCAGACCGTCAAAATGTTAAGAACACAACGGCCGGCCATGGTACAAACAGAGGTGAGTAAAGTAGCAATTCATGTAAATAGGTGGCTGCAAAGGAAGAGACTAATGACAAATAGCTCTGTGTGTATGTTTGTTTACAGTTCTTCAGGTGACAATCCTGCCAAATAATTACATTACAGATTTTAAGTCCTATGTGGAGTCTTTAAGAAATACCCATCACTTTATTCTTGTAGACTAAAATGGCATTTTCTAATGCAGTAGACAGATGCTGGATCTACAGTGCCATATGGTTAGTATAGACCAGCGGTTCTCAACATTCCTAATGTTGCAACCCCTTAAAGCAGTTCCTCATGTTGTGGTGACCCCCAACCATAAAATTATTTTCATTGCTACTTCATAACGGTAATTTTGCTGCTGTTATGAATCATAATGTAAATATCTGATAAGCAGGATGTATTTTGAATTTGAATGCTGGTGGGGTTGGGGGGTTGTCATTTGGGAGTTGTAGTTGTTGGGATTTATAGATTAACCTATAATCAAAGAGCATTTTGAACTCCATCAATGATTGAATTGAATCAAACTTGGCACACGGAGCTTCCATGACCAACAGAAAATACTGGAAGGGTTTGTTGGACATTGATCTTGAGTTCTGGAGTTGTAGTTCACCTACATCCAGAGAGCACTGTGGACTCAAACAATGATGGATCTGGGCCAAACATGTCACGAATACTCAATATGCCCAAATTTGAACACTGGTGGAGTTTTGGGAAAATAGACTATTTTTTTTTTGACTGTATATGGATTTTTTTTTGACCTTGACATTTGAGAGTTGTAGTTGCTGGGATTTATAGTTCACCTACAAGGGGGTTCCTAAGACCATCAGAAATATGTGTTTTCTGATGGTCTTTTGCAATCCCTCTGACACCCCCCTCACAACCCCCCAGGGGTCACGACCCCCAGAAACACTGGTGTAGACCCATACGATGCAATTCAGTGCAGTTCAAACTGCATAATGTGAGTCTACACTGATGATATAATGCAAATTCAAACTTTGTTATCTGGCAGTGCAGATCCAGCCTTAATCAGTATTAAGAAATTAGCTGCCTTAAACACATATTGAGCCCATAACTGGAGAAGAGCATGCAGACATATTTTAACCTCTAGTTCTTTCTTTCTCTTTTCAAGGATCAATACCAGTTCTGCTACCGAGCCGCACTAGAATACCTGGGCAGCTTTGATCACTATGCAACGTAAAACAAACCCTGTCCCATCCTGGATTTTTAACTGTGGGCCCTTTAAGATCCAGAGAGCCTCTTCTGAGCCATACAGTGTGCTTGAGAAGTACTTTATAACTCCTAACTAAAGACCAATTAGTGGGAAATATTAAAAGGAAAAAAACCTATTCCAGGTGGACCAACAATTAACAGTTCAATAAACCTTACCAGAACATAATAAAAGAATCTTGACTGGTTGAGGCATCTGAAGGAGTTCATATTAAAGACACCTCAAAGGATTCAATTTCAGTTGAAATGAAAGGGAAGAAGAAATTTCTGCAAAGAACCATTCTCTTGTTCCAGGATTGCATGATGGTGAACAGTGCCGATTTTGAAGAGTACTGCAGTTCAGCGCAAGATGCCTGCCGAAAGGGCCAGAACCTGGTTTTTCTAAAAGAAAATGGATTCTTTGCTTCAACATCTCCCCTTCCTACCATGTTGCTCATGAATAACTCTTGGGGGGCGGGAGGGGAAAGGGCGAATGTTTCAAAAAAAAAAGTCCTTGATTTAGTTTTTTAGTATTGTAAAGATACTGCTGACCTGTGCTTCATTTTTAACTGTGTAAACTTTTTTCCTTTTTTTTAAACAAAGATTTATCATTCAATGAAGTGAATTAAAAAAAGTTGCATAACTGTTCATTTTTTTGTTTCAGAATTGTAGATTTTTTTATGCTGTAGAACTGTTACCTGTAATATCTTGCTGTAGAAATGTTAAATAATTTTGAAAATTTGCACATTTTTGTGCAGCCCTATATTTATCTCCAGGACCACATTCTCATTTAGGAATTTCTTTTACATTTTAATTTTGTAATGAAATATAACTCAGTTAATCTGCATACCGATGTTTTAGTTTTGTTTTTCTTTTGGAATCAACAGGGAAGCGCAAAGTATAAAGCTGCTACTAACATACACACACACACATCTTTCTCTTTCTATCTATAAATATATGTATATCTCTCTGTCTCTCTATCCATCTACAATAATATGCGTAGATAGATAGACAGAAATGCACATAAGTATAAATGTATATATTATGTATACACATGTATCAGTTCTTCCATGACTTGGATTTATTGAAGCAGTAGGGGGGGGGGGGGGGAATCCAAAATGCTACATTCAGTCTGTACAATATTTCTGAACATCTTTGCATTTCAAAAATTTGTGTTTGAGGGTTTTTGCTTCTTCTTTTCTTTTCTTTAAAAAAATTTTTACAGAGGAAATGAGGAATGCACATCAGTGATACTTGAAATTCAGTCCTACAGAAAAAAGGGACAACAATTTGTGTACACACACATCACAAACATGCATACACACACAAACACTTATAATTTTAAAGCTTCCAGTGAAGTTTGGTATTTGTAACACCTTAGTGCAATAATGAACCATACTTAATATAGGAAGTGTGCATGTGGGAAAGGTCAGTGCATATCCCCTTAGGAGGGGAGAATGTTGTAATATAATAGTTGTCAAAATGTTTTAACATGTATCCGTATACTTGTCTATAGTACACAATAGGACCTTTGCATTGATGATGTATAATGGGGCAAAGCCAAACTCATGTTGCTCTGTTAATCAGAAATATTTCATGATAAACAGCATTCATTAGAGATGCTGGGTTTTTTATTTTTTTGCATTTAGAGTGCCTTATATTTGATGCCTATTTTGATAGCATTTCTTCTAATTTTGTTTTGCCTGTATGTGCATTGGTTGGATCCATATTTCTCTGTTTACTCTCCTCGCTCCCTGCCCAACCTTCAATTAAAGCATTATCTTTTCAGCACTTGTACAAAGAGGTCTTTAACAATATGCATTCCTGGTGTTTCACTGAGTTCAGCGTAAAGAAATGTTGATCCAAAGCCGTTGGGTAGTCAGGGGCCCTTTATCCGACCACAGTATCCAGCAGCAGGAAAAGCTCCTCCAAGTATGTTGTTCCTTCCAAACTGGCATTCATATCCATTGCATTGCCATGATAAAAAGATGAGAGAATTCTCCTAACAGTTGTAGGAGTAGCAACTAGAATGCCTTATGATTCACCCACTTGCACATTAATTTCTTTGGAGGCCAAATCATGGTCATTTTACTCAAACAAGGAGGCCTCCTGAAATGAACTAGGTCAGGCAAGTAGACAAAGGCATTCATTTATATTAGATAAGATTTTTTTCTTCTTATGGGCAGCACAAGACATTCTCTGAGATGTTATAGTAGAAGCCATTTGCTCTTACCTTGGTCTGGGTTAAGCCTGGTACCACGTTAGAACACAAATATTGAAGGGACACTTTTAGATGTGGTTTAAAAGGATATAGTTGTTTTATCTTGACTTGGATTTCTTTTTCCCATGTTTTCCATCACAATCTGAAAAAAATATATAGTAAAAGACCAAACACTAGAAAGCATTCTATTAGAGCACTTTTATATAGAAAAAAAAATAAAAGCTCAAAAATGGAAAAAAATTAAACGTATATATGTAATATAACTAAAAAGTATTATAGAAGGCTACCTCAGAATGAGATTCTCTAATTTACATCCGAATCAGACATGAATGTGCACTGTATGTTTCATATTTAATTTGTTTCTGTTGAAAAAAAAAACACTTAGAAGTGCCAGATTAAACAGCGATCTCATGCTTTTAGCCAAAAGTACAGCTGACAGGTGAAAAATAACATGCAACATTTTTAGAAGCATAGAGGGTAGGCATGTCTGCATGAGAACTTCCATGTTCTTGGTTTTCGAACTTAAGCACACAATTGGAGGCATACAAAGCAATACCCTGCCGGGAGGCACCATTTTAAATGGGATTTGTTTTGTCCTTGCTCTGTGCGGTAACTGGAGTATACCAGCAGCCATTGACGTCTGTGCACAGCCACTGTGTGGTTTGGAAAATCAGGTTGCCCACAGCAGAGCTCCAAAGAAAAATCCTTGCAGACATGTTGTGAGAACTGGAAGGCCCATCTCTCATTAGAGCAATTAACAAGCCAGGCCTTCCTTTCTTCAAAAATCATTAGATTTTTTACAGGGAAAGTATTTGGTAAACCACTAGTGAGGGTTAAGCGTGTGTCACAAGACAAAATAAAGTAATAACCACACATTTCCCCATCAAAACTGCTGTTCAGACATTGCTTCTATTCGAATCATTGATGTGCATTCCATTTCTGTCACTTTGCTGTGCAGTGATCTCTCTTTGTCTTCTTTATTCTTTATTCTTTTTTAATTAGTGGGTTTCATTATCTTCCATTTAACGAGCTCAGAATTTCCTTTCATCAGCATAATCAGTACGGTGCTATTATTTACCTATGTATGTGTAGTTATGTATAATTTTGTAATTAGTTAACAATGGAGAAATACGCAAAATATATAAAAATTATTTGTACAGAACTTTTATTTTAGCTCTTTTTTACAAAAAAAAAATGGTTTGCATGGTTACATGTTGGTGAGGATGGCTGGGGAAAGGGAGGGATTCCTCTAGGGAGATTTGCACTTTCTATACCTTTGTACTATGCACTGCCCTATTGATTCTACACCCAATAGTATTATTACTTGAACCCATCTGTAAGAATACTGCTTATGAAAATCCACTTGTGTGTATGTAAATAACACAAAACATATTAAAAAGGGGGGAGAGTTTGCAGGGTCAACAACAAAATGCAGGTTCCCCTCCCTTTTTTTCCTTTCCCCCCCTTTACAATTTTAATCTCTCTCTCTTTTTTATTTTTGAGTGCCCTGATACTCCAACAGAATATCCCAGGGCTGCTGGTCCCGTCATCCATCTTGTTACGTGGCTTTGCCATTCAAGCTTGGAGTGTCTTTACAAAGATAATACGAGTTGTGTTCTTTGCTCTCGTTTTGGATGCCTAGACTGAAAAAATGAAAAAAAAAACCTTGTAAAATGGCTTGTTAAAAATACAATTACCTCTAATTAGTAGTACGCGTAAATGTTTTACAGAATGAAAGGCGTGCTTTTTATTTTCTTACTTCGTTACATTGGTGGCGAAAGAAAGTCTGTATGAAAATCAGTTCTTTGCTGACACAAGTTCCATTTGTTACAAATGAATTCTAATAAAAATGTCAGTGTTATGCAGCCCTGATTGTCTTTTCTTCAGCCTTACTTTCTGGATTTTTAAAAATTGCTCATTACAATCTTTCAACCTCCCCATGTCCAATTTGTCCATTCACACATGAAGCAAGCAGTTCAGAGGAGAAGCAGCAATATTTTGAAGTAGCATTTTGAAGTATTCTTTATACTCAAATTTATGGCAGAGTGATGGAGTGTTACAGTGCTGGATTAGGCGAGTCTAGAGCAGACTGGCCTTGGATACTGGCGAGCTCTTCAGATGCTTCACCCCTGAGCATGGGCAGAATTCAGATGGTCGAATCAGGCTGAAACTGAGTGCCATTGGATTGTCACCTTTACCTAGCTTGTCATTTACCTTAACACAGCAGCTGACTACAGCAGCAAAGGCACTTACCCAACCAAGGGGGAGGACTAGGATGATCGTGAGAATGACATGGCCCCTTTTCTGTGCGCTGCCAAAATTTGGGACTGCACCCTTGATTTCAGATTTTTATAACCATATAATCTGAAACACAATAAAATGTCCTGCAGAGCATTTCTTTACACTGCAGTGGCGTGCCTTCATAGCAGGCATTTAATGGCCCTTGAGCTCCCTTCCAATACTGTGATTTGATGAACTGCTATAGAATGGCAATATTTTGTTCCTTGATTAGATACATCTATAAAGAAATACGTCTGCTGTCAACACTGCCCAAAGTATCTGCAAAACTCTAGAGCAGGGGTCCCCAAACTTTTTAAGCAGAGGGCCAGTCCACAATCTTTCAGAGTGTTGAGGGGCCAAATTATCATTTGAAAAAAAATACAAACAAATTCCTATGCATACTGCACATGTCTTATTTGTAGTGCAACAACAACAAAAGAAACAAAAGAACAATAAAATATTTAAAAATGAAAACAATTTTAACCAACATAAACCTATTAGGATTTCAATGGAAAGTGTGGGCCTGCTACTGGTCAATGAGATAGTCAAGCTAATTAGGATTGCTGTTGTTGTGTGCCTTCAAGTCATGTCAGACTTTGGCCGAGCCTAAGTCTAAAATTATTTATTTACTGCATTTATTTACTACATTTATATCCCACCCTTCTCTCCCTGAAGGGGACTCAGAGCAACGGTATGTACATACAATATATTATATTATTAGCATAAAACAATATCAGCATTATATATTACTATATTGAACTATACCACTATACTATTATATAATATGTAATATATAACATATAATTAATATTATTATATGGCATTACTATTAGTATTATATTGTATAACATAAGATTATTATCAATATTATATGTATATACAATATATTATATTATAAAACTGAGGGCGGGGGCCAAGTAAATGACCTTGGAGGGCCGCATCCGGCCCCCGGGCCTTAGTTTGGGGACCCCTGCTCTAGAGCATTCTGCGAGTTTCCTTGGCAATTCACTCCAGCTTGTCCTACATTAAGAACCACAAGCCCATGGACATCATGTGAACATCCAGGAGAGGCTTCTACAAGTTCACATGATGCTTTGGGGCTTGTGTAGACAAATCCTATGTAAGCACTGCCCCAGACCACCTAAAGAGCAAGGAGCCAGATCAGGCAAAGGAGAAACTTTCAGCAAGAAGGATGACATTTCCAACTACAGTAGCTCTAATCTGTTAAGGCAATTGGAAGCAGGACCCACAACTGCTTTTTGCAGGCTCACTTAGTGAAGGGACCTTTACCTAATCCAGTTCCTGCCTTGTAAAATGGGTTGCATAGATCCAGGCCAGGAGAAGTACTTAGTTACACATATGCGACTATAGAACTTATTTATTTGTTTGTTTATTTATTTATTGCAACATTTATATCCTGCCCTTCTCACCCAACAGGGGACTCAGGGCAGCTTACTATAAAACACATATATAAAAATACAAAATACAGTGCAAATCAATTAAAATTAGTTACTAATTATTCACAACAACAGTCATAAAATACAATAATAAATAAGCAGATGAGTGCATGTAGAACTTTGATGAATGTATTTTAAATGAATTGGCTTTTTAAAAGCTTCAGGTAATTTTGAATTCTATCAATCCTTTTTTCTCACAAATGTTTATTTTACAGTAAATATTGGCTAAACCCTACCAGTTTTATACCCCTCTCCCCTTGGGGGGTTGTGGCTGAGCTGCGTCCAGTCACTATTTCACTACTGAACAAAACTCAAAAACTCTGGAGTTACTAGATAACTCTCTGTAAAATGTCATAAAAATAGATTTGCTGGCATACACATGTCCCCATATACCATAAAATTCCAAATGATTCCAGCCATTTTGTTTAAAATAAACTGCATAAATCTACACCAACCTTAGATGCCAGATCTGAGAGTGGTTTAAATGCTGTAGGTTATTTTGAGCTGCAGAGTTGGCTGAAGCACAAGATTTGAAAGATGTTGAAAATATAAGGAAACATTAAAAGGTAGTGAACTGATAAATGTTATGTTTTTCAGAAGACATGTTCAAGAAATCAAGTGTTCCTGTTCTTGGAATTAGAGTTATGTTGATAAATGGAAAAATATGTATTGCCTCACTATTGTAATGTCACTTCTTTCAGAAGGAATGGAAATACTTGCCTGGACTTATAAATAATGAATAATGTGCTGATAAATAACGAACAATAGGGAAACATATATTTCAGATGTAGACAGAAGCCAAAGTTACCAATACCAATGTTCATGCTTAATCTTCGCCCTATACAGGCATTAATCTGCCCTAGAGGGCATTGGGATAAGTGTCAAATAAGCATTGTTTTTAAATTTTGTCTGATAAATATATATTTGCTTCTCATTCTGCTTCACAGTATTTCATTTCATGTTTCTTCTCCACATTACTGTTAGAACATTTCTACAGCTGTTTGTCACATAGTAGCAATAATGTTGTTATTACAAGTAACTAGTGATTATGTATACAGAGCAGTTACCTAGATGTGAGCTACCATGGTGCATTGGGCCAGGACTCCAGGGTTCAAATCGACCATGAAAACTCATTGCATGGCCTTGGAGAAGTCACACTCATCCTTGGAGGAAGGCAAGGGCAACCCCCGCCCCCCCTGGACAAATATTGCCCCCGCAAAAAAAAATCTAGTGACAACCTAAGTCAGAAGTGACTTGGACACACAACAACAAAACGTTACATGTTCAGAATTGTTTCTTTGCCACAACTGTTATGCTATTTCCATGATAATGGCTTTCTCTCAATCTATTTAACCAGGTGTCGTCCAGGGAAAAGAGATCCATTCTGCCAGTGATTGTATGCTTAACTAGGTAGCTGGCACAAACTACTGGCCCATATTTTTAGGAAACCCCAAAATTGGAGCTTGGGAGCTAGACAGTCTCTCTCTGTTGCTCTTTCTTTTTCATACATGTAGAGAATGAGTTTAAAAATTAATATATACAAAACTAATATTAATATTGTCCTGTTCAGCTTTTAGACCATCAGCATTCAGTTGGACTTAAGTCAGAAAAGTAGGGAAAGTACACAGGGTGAGCGAGGGGGGATTAGTAAAGAACACACCCCTTGTGTCATGCATGATTCCAGACACAATGCATTATGAAAGTGTCACTTTGAGGAGTTCTATCCATGTTCGCAGAGGAATGACAAAATGGACAGGAATTTTACTTTCTCTTGTTCAATTCCCTAATTCAGCCAATTTAGACAATGGCTGGCATTTTATATTGCACTTCCAGCAACCTACAGTTATGGCTCCATAACTTATCTGTTTTCAGCCATGTTCTGAATTCACAATCGTGGCACTATTGCTATGATTGCAACCTCCCCCCCTCCCAATCTACCTGAACATCCAGCAGCACATTGCGTGATCAAGGTCTGTCATACTGCCAACTGGGGCCAGCAGTATGGCCGCTCCAAGTGTCCTCCTACTGTCACGAAATATATAATGTCATGAAATATGAATATATGGTTTGAATGGAACTGAATGAAAGATGAATGAATGAGAGATAATTTTGGAGACACCAGTCTAAAATATTAAGGCCGGCAATGACTACTTACTTGGTGAATTGTAATTAAAACATGCTAATGAGACCTGAAATAGTTAACCTGCCTGGTAAACTGTGATAAGAACTGTGACTGATAAGAGAAATGTTTACATCAAGTTAAGGAAATTTTTACAACTGTTAAGAAGGAAGTCAACACAAGGCCAACACTAATCAAGAAGAATCAACATCTGGTTCAGGAAACTCAGATAGAGCCAGGATAGAAGACGTCTATCATTCTTTTGCAACTTGTGGACAACATCAGCAGAATATTGCTATATAAGTGACGTTATGACAATCCAGAAATTGTGACAGACAGAGACGCTATACACCCGCTATGCTCTGCTCCATTGGGAAGGAGAGAGATAGTGTACCTTTGGGCCTCCTTTTCTCAAGGGAAGAGAAAGGAGTGCATTTTGGAGTCATGATATGTGTTGCAGGGAGTCATTTCTTCTGTATGGAAATGGGTCTGATCCTTGGCATTGTTCTTAGGGAAAAAAATATGCATTTTGGACTTTTGAAATTTTGGCTTTATGAAATTTTTGGAACTGCGTTGGCAAGCTGCAAGGGAAGCAGGGCCTGGCCTAAGCAGGTGCTTCTCCAAGGAAGGAGAAAAGGATACAGTAATATTTGTATGTATGAAGATGGAAGCATGTACATGTGTGTGAATGCTGAGTGAAAATGTAACCCCCTTTGTTTGTTTGTTAGCCAATGTAACTGTAGGCTGTTTGTGAATCCAATGTAGTTACATAGAATCTATATGTCTGTATGTCTAATGTCATACTTTGTTGTTTGTGTAAAAGTTCTGATATAACTCTCACACTGAAATTGCAATAAAAAGAACCTATGCTTTAAAGTTATCGAAAAGTTATTCATAACACCACCAGCAAACTTCGATGTGACCATCAGAAGCAGGACCTCTGTCAACATTAGTCATTGCGCTAGAGATTAGTGGCTGGAAGAGGTTGAAAACCTCCTCCTGCTGCATCCCAATCACCACCAGGCCAGGCCACTGTTGCTTGATGTTGCTGTTGGCTGTTAAAGTAGATTTGAGGAGTCAACTCAGGAGATGAGGTGTAACTTTGTCTCTGATGTAGGATGATAGTGAATACTTGTAAATGGAATATAGCATTCAACCCAGACCTCAAGTATTCATGATCAGACTTCCCATAGTTCCTCAGTCCCCCCCCCCCCCCATGTACCTTGTTGAATGAAAAATCCAAAGGGATGTCTACTTAGTGCTCATTTGTATGAAATCAGAAAGCTCAATGGGGTCAGGGACTCTGATTAAAGTCTTCTTGCTCAGTAATTGGATTCAATTGGTGAGAAGGTATAGTGTGCCTCCATAGAGTGCCTACAGTCCTGATACCCCCTATGATTCTTACTGCTCCAACAGGGCCTACAGTCTGACACTTCACTCACTTACTGCTCTCGCATGTGTTTTGCAAATATCTTAACAGGAATTTTGGGTCTGAAACACTTATCTTTAAAAAACATTTCTAGCTGCCTCACTCTGATTAAAAAACCCTTGATTATTGTAATTTGTGCAAAATGTCCATATTATTGCCTATCTGAACATCCCCAGGATGCTTTACATAGAACAAAAGTATTAACAAACACAAGAAGTTAATTTTAAAGTTGTCATGCTGCCATGTTAGAAACACTTCCTGGAATCATACACCCTGTTTCCCCTAAAATAAGACATAAGACAAATAAGACAAATGTGAATTTTTCTTCATGGAAAAATAAGACATCCTCTAGGACATCTTTGGGAGCAAAAGTTAATATAATTCACTGTCTTATTTTCGGGGAAACATGGTATGTGCCCTGTTACATTACAAAACTTTATATATACTTAGCTATGCATTAAAGGTGCAAAGAAACAGCTATAATGAATTGTGAAGATACATAATGGGGCACTGGCAATACTGCCTGATGTGCATTGGGAATGCATTGGATGCACAACAGACATCAGTGTGCAGTATACAAATGAGATGCACACTGATGTGATGTAATTCACATCAGTGTATGATGCACTCCACTGCACAATGCACATGGCATATTTGTTACTACTGCTAAGTACATCAACAATGTGCTCAGTACTTCACCATTTTAGCTTACTGATTCACAAAACTATTGTGAATGCTGGAGTATCATTGGCTCTGATTTGCAAAAGGAAAAGACGACTATATTGATTGTTTACTGATGAGTGAACTGCAATCAGAGCTACTTTTCAAACAATCCCATAAAATGTTTTGTTGAATAAAAAGCATGAAAAATATAGACTACGACTTGAAAAAACATTGATACCAAGCAATCTTGTAAACAAGAAAACATTCTTTATAAAAAAAATTCAAATCCCTTCTCGATTCCTGTGATTTACCTACAGGTATATAAAAACATTTCACATGACCGAGGTGAAAATATAAAAAGGGAGACTTAGGATGGTAATGTCTGGAATCACCAAATGTCTTCAATGAATAAGGTTGTCTTGAATTTTGATATTTATGAGCTCACAAGCTGGACTTGATCTTGTGACGTTTGGGATTCACGTTTTGAGTAGTTAATGATCAAAACTGACCCCTAAACACTTAATTCAGGCAGCATGCCAACTGAAGGGTTTCCATAGTCCTGCAGATAAGGGCACTGGGAAACAATAATCACAGCACCCTGTCAGTCATGGAGCATGTTGAAACAAGCAGCTAAGGCAGGGCCCTAAGAGGTCTCTCTAGCTCCCTGTTCTCTGTGCATCCTGGGCCCCGGAAGGCTTTGTGGTCATAATTCCACTGCAGTCTTGATCAGCAGCACTTCAGAATATTCAGTTGGAGCATTCCCTATCTTAAGAGATATGTTTGGCAGTGGAGGGCCCTGTTATCATAGCTATGTCAGCCAATGTATGACCTAAGTTTTTGTTTATTACATTAGTTGCGTCATTTATCACAAGATATTGACATGATATGTTATTTAGTAGTATAAAATTTAAAGCACTGGATTACATATATGATGGACTGCCATATTCTTCCACGTCATCAAGGAGGCCTGGCAGGCAGCCATTGGGTCCTTGGTAAAGGTAAAGGTTTCCCCTGACGTTAGGTCCAGTCGTGTCCGACTCTGGGGGTTGGTGCTCATCTCCATTTCCTAACCGAAGAGCCGGCGTTGTCTGTAGACACCTCCAAGGTCATGTGGCCAGCATGACTGCATGGAATGCTGTTACCTTCCCGCTGGAGCCGTACCTATTGATCTACCCACATTTGCATGTTTTCGAACTGCTAGGTTCGAAAGCTGGAGCTAACAGCGGGCACTCACTCCGCTCCCCGGGTTTGAACCTGGGATCTTTCAGTCTGCAAGTTCAGCAGCTCAGCACTTTAACACACTGAGCCACTGGTATTCCTTGTGGTATCCACAGGGAATTGGTTCCAGGACCTCCTGCAGATGCCCAAACATGCTCAATGGCATAGGGCAGTAAAAGGGGTGGAGGCAGGCCCTGGTGCACCATAAGACATGCATTCTTTGGGTTCCCCACCTCTGGCAAGCATGTCTGCTATCTGCATCTGCCTTTGAGGAGCAAGGCAAGAGTGGATGACTGGTAGTCTCCTTGGAGGTGGGAAATCCAAAGAATGCACACCACTGGTCTTGCCACTGCCTTTGCTCTACACCGTTTTTAATAGGAATGGATAAGCCTCACCTTGCATTCACAATCTCTCTGCAAGAGGAGCTGAAGCCTGTAGAGAGAATGTCAATGAGTTGAAGCTTCTAAATCCATATTAAAAATGGAGTAGGGAAGAAGTAGAGATGGCTGTGAGACCTGCCGGTTGCCCACTTCTGCCTTGCGAAGGAACCCTGCTGCCTTGAGGGCAGAAGTGTGCAGCTGGCAAAATCCTCACCATGGATTGAAATGTACAATTTTGTGTGCATTTGAATCCACAGTCCATTGAATCTGCAGATTATGAGACCATTGTATTTAACAATCATCTGTAGTATAAGAAAGATTGATTGATTTAAAGAAAATACTTTTGTGGCCATAGAGTACAGTGAGATGTAATGCAGCATCTCACATAAGAATTCTGACAACATGGCCTGTTTCTCTCCCGCTCCCATTCTCTCTGTTATAAAAAAACCAAGCATTTCAGAAATATTTAATGAACAGCATAAAAATGTTACCTTAATTTGCAACCTATTCATTTATTCAATTATTCCAATTGCCCTCCCCATGCTATCTATATATATAAAAGGGTAATGAAATTTCGGCCTAGGACAAAACAACAAAACTACACATCCCAGAAACACTAAACTTGCCAGCACAACCCCTCATCCATGCCTCTACGTTCATACAACAAAAAGAAAAGAAAAAGAAAATCCTAATTAGAGGGAGAGAAATAATTGTTTTTATCCAATTGCTGCCAGTTAGAAGGCTAAGCTCCACCCACTTAGTCTCCTAGCAACCCACTCAGCCCAGGGCCACTTCAATCAGGCCTCTTCCACACTGCCTATAAAATACAGATTATCTGATTTTAACTGGATTATATGGCAGTGTAGACTCAAGATGAGCACCAACCCCCAGAGTCAGACATGACTGGACTTAATGTCAGGGGAAAACCTTTACCCTTTACCTTAACTACCACCAATTCCTCAATACTTTATTTCCCATACCACTATACTTCGCCACAGCAACGCGTGGCCAGGCATAGCTGGTAGTTTATAAATGCTGCTGTAGGATTTTCAGTTCTTTTCTGAGCCAGATACAGGACAATCCTGTCAACCACTAGTTAAAAGCTGGCCAGTATAAATGAATCAGGCCTATACAAACCCTCATCACACTTGAGATCTTGTGGGAACTTGGAAATCTTATGAGAGGGTCTCCTCGAGATAGGCCTGCCTCATGTACCCATCTCATATTCACCTACAAAACCAAGAGCAGGAAGACCCAATCGGAGGCCATTTCTCTGAGTAGTAAATGCTCCAGGGTCAGTCTGTTGTGAACACAGCTGGTGTCTGCTTTTTCCAAAGTCGAGTGTAAGGTCAGTGTCCACAGACCAAATCTGGAGCGTTTGATACACAGTAACATGGCCTCAGACCAAGATCTGTCTGTGGCAAGTGCATCTGGCAGTCTATTCTTCCTATTCTCAGATGACTGAGAGAGAAGCACATCAGGCATGATTTTGGACTGTTCTGCCTCACTGGGCAGGGAGGGAGAAGAAGAGAGGCACAATGCCTGGAGCAATCTCAGCAGATCAGTTCTCAGCATTTGATATGGAAAGCCATTTTGCTGGATGCCAAATGCTTCAAATGCTGGCATTTACTCCCAGTATCAACAAATTTAAAATAGGCTTGCATCC
The DNA here is from genome assembly GCF_035594765.1 of Anolis carolinensis. NCBI lineage: Eukaryota > Metazoa > Chordata > Lepidosauria > Squamata > Anolidae > Anolis > Anolis carolinensis. The sequence goes on from NC_085842.1 coordinate 239,581,992, forward strand.
TATACGGCAGTTGCAATCTTGATATGACTGTTTGGTGTCATGATGATGTTTATAATCACGATACCATTGCCATGCCTACAAATCCCCCCCCCCCCCATCCACCTTAAACTCCAGGCAATGAACCATGGTGCAAGGAGTATTAACAGCAAGCTCCCTCTTTCTCTTCATTGTACACGGGTTCACTAGTGAATTCAGTGAAAGCATTCCACTCAGTACATCTGCCTGAATTTTAAAATGGGTTTTGGAGGTCACACTGGAGTCAGAACAAAATCATGATCATGGGCTATGTGCATAAATCCTCAACATGGAATTTGTCAAATGCAGCATGTCCCATAAAAACAAGACACCCAGGGACTTGTGATGCAGCTGGGAAATTATCACCATGCTTCTTGAGTCACACTAGGGGGAACTGTGGATTTTGTGAATTTTCTTCCTATTTCCTTTATTATCCCTTTCTTGGTTTTCGACATATAGAGTGTAAAGAAGTAGGTTATTTAGGGGAAAATGTTTACCCAGCTCTGACTAACCAATATCCAATATAAAAGTAGCCCAGTTAGAGGGATGAGTGGGAGAAGGGTGTTGCAGTCCACCATAAGATTTTATGCTCACTGGAAAAATCAAAACATCTAGGAGTCAGAGATAAGAGTTTGCATCCAATTCTGGATTAGAGAGACAGTAAAGGAATGTTTGGAGATCTACAACAGTTTTGTTATGCAAATAATTGCACAACTTATTGTACAATTGTTTTCATGACCTCCCAGGCAGCTGTTTTGCACAACCACTTGCAATTGTGTTGGCAATTATTTTCACTCTTATGTGTCAAATTGGATTGAGGACAGTCTTGTACAAGCAATGAAAGTGAAACTAAAGCTGCAATAAATTAGGGAAAGAAACACACATGAAAGACAATGTATGGGTGAGAGGGAGCTTGTCTGGGAGGTATTCACACTGTTTAAAATCCTATTTTTGACCCCCAAAAATTTAACATCAAAAAACATCAACACATGGGTCTTCAGTTTAACAAAATTCAAAATCCCCAAAACAGTGATATCTTTATTCAGACAAGTAAAATACACAAAATACATTATGAAATCTTTTGAAACTTCATGATGTATTTTGTGCGTTTTAATTGGCCCTACAAAGCATTCACTGTTTTGTGAAGTTTGGATTTTGCTGTATTTAGCAGGATGATCAACATGGCTACTTCAAATGTTTAAAGTTGTTTCCCTTTGCTTCCTCATTGCAAAGACAAGCTCTCCTGTTTCTTTAATAGGAATTAATGCATAGTCTTATAGCCATCAATGTGTTTTTCATAAGGAAAAGTTTTAAAATTCCCGCATGAGAAGTTATTGAAGGCTCTGAAATAGAAGCTGAGAGTGAATAGATTTCTTTGTCAACCAAGAATGTTTAATTGATTATATAATTTAACTTGTATGTTCTCCCATTAGAACTTTGCCCTTCTACTTGATAGTCAATTGTAAAATCCAGCAATAGCAGAACATATTTATTTGCAATTTTCTGCCTTATGAACTAACGGTTATTTGCAATTTCTTTCACTGAGGGGAGCCTATCGCTCCAGGGGGATTGATTAGTTCTTTTTGGACACATAGGCTGTTTATTTTTATTTATTGTATGTATTTGTTGTAGCTTCATACAGTTTTCTACATTGCCACAGCCCACGCCTCAAAGAAAAATAGCACTTATTCCATATTTCAACTGACCATTCCATGGTGCATTACTTTGAGAATCAGGCTGGTGGTGACAAAATAAGCACCAAAGTTTGACCCAGTGCACGCTTCTTATGTGACAAAAATGTGTGATGCAGCATAAATAATCTAATCTACACTCAGTAGTCTGGCTGGCATCCTATTAGGTATATTTATTAGGCTTGATCGATCCACGAAAAATTTGATTCTAAACTCGTTGCAAAAGTAGAGGGGGGCAGCGTTTCGTTTTTGAAGGTATTTCCGAATTTTGCCCCCCAAAAAATTCGAAATTAACGAAAATTCGTTATTTTCTAAATTAATTCGTTAATGGCGGACGCGCATGCGCAATTCCCAAAAACAGCACAGAGGGAGAGGGCTTTACAGGACTCTCCCACCCTCATTTTTTGAGTGATCTTCTTCCAACTTGGTACAGTGGTAGAACACATTTAACACTGATAGCTCACCAAAATTTGGAACGTTTCCCTTATCCTCTGATTTTTGGCGAATTTTCATAGCTTTTATAATAAACCATTTTTTAATAATTGCAGAAATCTGTTCCTGGTTTGAAAGTCTTATTTCCTGTTAAATTGGGTTGTCTTTACTGTGAAAGTCATTGTTCTACTTCAGAAACTTTGTTTTTGTGGCTGAAACTTTGTTAAATTGGTGTGTGTGTGATATATACTGTGTATATATATATATAGTCCCTGCATATGTGTGTGTGTGTTTGTGTGTTTGTGTGTATAGGTAAAGGTAAAGGTATCCCTTGACGTTAAGTTCAGTCATGTCTGACTCTGGGGGTTGGTGCTCATCTCCATTTCTAAGCCCAAGAGCCAGTGTTGTCCATAGACACCTCCAAGGTCATGTGGCCGGCATGACTACATGGAGTGCCATTACCTTCCCGCCAGAGCGGTACCTATTGATCTACTCACATTGGCATGTTTTCAAGCTGCTAGGTTGGCAGAAGCTGGAGCTAACAGCGGGCACTCACTCTGCTCCCGGGATTTGAACCTGGGACCTTTCGGTCTGCAAGTTCAGCAGCTCAGTGCTTTAACACACTTCGCCATCGGGGCTCATGTATATATATATAATATACATACACATCCACACAATGTGGAGAATATGTGGAAAGGTAGATAGATAGATAAGTTGGGAGCCACAGCGAAGGCACCTTCCTGGGAGCAAGGTCTAATAATAATAATAATAATAATAATAATAATAATAATAATAATAATAATAATAATAAAATCCCTTACAATATCCAAGATGGGTACCATTATTGGCAGAGAAAGCCAAGCTGTAGGAGTTGAAATCCAATCATTTATCCTCCCTATAGAATCAATTTTATATGCATTTTTAGCTACAGAAAAGCTAAAATCAGGACAGTAAAAGAACAACACCCAGAAAATGGGAATTCCAGACAGGAAACAATCAGGGCCAGCTAATACCTCCCAACAAAGGATTCCCCCAGGTAGGAAGCAGCCAGGCTTTGAAGCTGCAAGGCTATTCAATGCTAATCAAGGTGACCAATTGCAACATTCACACTTGCCTCCCACAGACAAGAGTTCTTTCTCCCACCCTGGACCTTCCACAGATATATAAACCCCACTTGCCTAGCTTCGCACAGACGTCAAAACCTCACCGCCGGGCCCCTCTCTGTCTCTCTCGGTCTCTCCATTCCCGGCTCCATCCGCCGCCTTCCCGCCTCACAGAGAGACACCAGGCCTGAGCTGAGGCGAGGCGGCGGCGGCGGCGGCCATTTCCCCCCTCCGTCTTCCTCCTCCTCCTCGGCCTCCTTCCCCCTCGCCCCCCTCCCATTGGCTGAGCCCGTGACGCCCCTTTTGCTGAGGGGCAAAAGGAAAGGGCCTGAATGGTGGGAGTTTGGGTGATTTGCAAAAGCTTTTTTTTCCTAACGAAAAAAACGACGACATAACGAAAAACGGCCTCTCACGATTCGAAACCGCGATATCCAGACGTGTGGACAACCAATGCCGTATATTGCTTCAAAACAAACGAAAATAACGAATTAATAACGGTTAACGGGGAAAACGAATTATTTGAGCAAGCCTAATATTTATGCCTTCAAGTCAACTGCTGACACACAGTGAGCGCATGAACTTAGTAGAGTTTTCTTAGGAAGTAGCAATGAGATATTTTGCCAATTCCTTCTTCTGAAATATAGTCTACAGCACCTGGTATTAGTTAATGGTCTCTCATTCAAGTACTAGACAGGATTTGATGCATTAGGGTATTTAGGCTCTATGCCTTGATATGCTTTGGCACAATTCAGTAGACTGTTGTGTATTGTGTCAGATGTCATTGTAAAGTTATGAATAATAGCTTCTGAAACACAATCTCAGTCTCTGTTTAGTAGGAGGATTACTTTCTAAGGAATCAGTCTTTGAGCTTCTCTAAACTAGTAGTAAAACCATATTCACCTCAAATCTAGGGCTGATGGTCTTCACAGTGCTCAGTGATTTCCTGTAAGTATCCAGAAATTTTTTGTCCTTAACTCAACTTTGCTCACACTAAGCAAACTGCAGAAGTATCCATAGGCTTTTCAGTTATCTGGACATCTGGATTGGGTCTGTTTAGGCTTGATTCATTGTCCACACATACTACTGCTATTACAATTTCTTTTCACAGATCAGTGCAAGGAAGATGGGCTATCCCATACACAATAGACCTTTTTTTAAAAAACCTAGAAAACATTTGGTGTCCATTCCAGCCAGCTGAATATGACAACCCTCATTACCATGTGGCTTAAGAAACAATATTGGGTGAAGATGCAGCTCACTAGACTAATCAGACCTCTTTCCTCTGCTGACAGCAAAGCAAGAAGTGATTTAAACATCTCCTAACATTTTACTACAGCAGCTTAAATCAAAGACATCAGTCCTGGAATTTCAACCTTATTGTTCAACTTCACCAGCAGTCTTTTTCAAAATTTTGCCTCTGCCCACTGAAAGACTGAAGTTTTGAAATATCTTCCAGGAATAACTAAGAGTGCATCTAGACAGGACCCAAAATGCATGCCCTACTGCATTTTCACATGGGGCATACAAACAACGGCTCACATAAAAACGAATTTCTTCGGAACAAAGCAGGAAAACCCTTTCAGAAAGCCCAGGTCTTTCCAACTGTGGGCACTGTGTGTACTGGGCCTGGGGATCACGTCGCGTGACTTCTAGTGCCCATCCACACAGCTCTCTCAGGGTTTGTGGGCTTCTGGAGCCCAACAAAACCAAGACAGCCACCCCCAACCCCTTTAAAAATCCTTTAAAAAGAAAATAACTTACCTGGTTGCCATTCCCTTCTCCAAAGGGGGGAGGAAAATCATTCCAGAGAAGAGGGAACGGCAGGTGGGTAAGTTATTTCCTTTTTAAAAAATCTTTTCTGGAGGGTTTTGTGTCCTAGTGCTCTGCTGGAAAGTCTGGCAGGGCACCTGGACACCCGCCCCACCCAACAGGAAAGCACGGATGTTGGGGGAGGTGTGTGGACTTTAACCTTTAAGAAACGAGATTGCACCTAAGTTAAAGCCCTGTGTGGAACTGCCCTTAGCATATTTTTCAGGGCTAACTCTGCCTCCTGTCCATTATTGATGCCAAGATTCACCATTACCCAACTGAGACACAACACGACCTAGTTCTTTGTGGTCAGTCCACCATGCCCACAGTTCAACAAAACTCTTTTTTGCCAAATTCATTGTTTTCTATTTATGGTGTGTTTTCCCCTGCAGCAATTATCATTCCAGTATGCTAAAAGAGATGGGCTGGCATCCTTTTGGAAAGTCCCATCGCCAGAAACTGACTTGTAATATTTTAATGTTAGATTGCACAAATGCGCAAGGAAAAAAGTAGTGTTGAATAGTTCTTACCATCATGAATTTTTTAAATATTTAGGTAGAATCTTTCCTCTCATAATTTGAATACATTTCTCAAAGTATGTGCAACATTTATATTTTCAGGAGATTAGCAGAAAGGTAGTGTTGAACAGTTCTTACCTTATGAAATTCTTTAAAATATTTAGGTAGACTCCTTCTTCTCATAATTTGACTACATTGTTCTTAGGGCTTTATCACACAAGATTTTTGTCATGCAGCAATAGTCTTCTGTTTCTTGAAACAGAAACAAAATGATATGGAAACAAGCACTATCATGCTATGGACCCCTCCTCTCCTTCCCGGGTGGCGAAAGAGAGCACCTTCGCCGCCCGCAAAGGAGAGGAAGGGCCACCTAGGTCTTACTTTCGGGGGGTGTCTTATATTAGACAATCCCCCCAAATTTCTACTAGGTCTTATTTTATGGGGATGTCTTATTTTCGGGGAAACACGGTAGCACATGCATACTTTTCAATTTTATTTTTACTGCAATTGTGTAATTTCAGCAAAAAGATAACACTTTAAACATTAAAAGAAAAGAAATAGGGAGCAAAAGCAACCTTAACCTTCCTGGAAATAGCAATGGGGAGAGAGGGAGAGGAGGAAAATCATGCCCACTCATGTCACATAATTGCCATCATACTAGAACTGCAGCAGAAGGGCCTGATCACACTAGAGGTTGTAGTGGATCAGCATCAGTGATATTGGAAGTTAATGGTGACTTTTTCCATCAATGAACTGTAATTCAAATACAAGCTGAACAGGATCCAGAGTGATTGCAATTGTCCAGCCTTGTGCGATAAAGCCCCTAGTCTCTGGTGCAGCATAAAACAAGTTTATGGTTTCCTGTTAAATATTTAGAGATGGCTGTCTTATCACCTCTCAGTCTCATCCAAGGTATCCATAGGATTTGATTTTCAGACCTTTTTGGTCACTTTTCTCCAACTGATTATTTGGTATTCCCACTTGTCAATATCCTTCTTGAACTGTGAGGCCCACAAGTGGACAGAAGATTCATAATGAGGCATGACCATAGCTGAATAGAACATTACTATGACCTCCCTCAATTTGCAAACTATACTGCTAAAATTACATTTGCTTTCTTAGCTACCATATCACACTATTGATGTGTGTTTTTCTTATGATATACTAAGGCTGGTAGATTTTTTTCACATAAAATGCCGTCAAGCCAGGTGACACTCTAGATATGTATGTGTGCTACCCTGTATTTATTCCTGTTTGAAACCAACTCTTCGAACTATCACAGTTATTTTACGGTTTTGGCTATCCTCATAATTTAGTATCAACTGAAAACTTAACAATCATGACTTTTTTCCTATCTTACAAGACATGTATAAAGATGGTGATCAACACTGGTCACAGGACAGACTGCTCTGGAGCATCACTATTCAATCCAGAATGAAGAGGAACTTATGGTTACGCACTCTACGTGGGGCTGCCTTTGAAGACTGTTCGGAAGCTTCAATTAGTCCAACGGGAAGCTGCCAGGTTAATAACTGGAGCGGCGTTCAGGGAGCGTACTACTCCTCTGTTACGTCAGCTCCACTGGCTGCCGATTAGCTACCGAGCACAATTCAAGGTGCTGGCTTTAGCCTATAAAGCTCTAAACGGTTCCGGCCCAGCTTATCTATCCAAACGTGTCTCCCGCTATGACCCACCTCGAAGCTTAAGATCGTCGGATGAGGCCCTGCTCGCGGTCCCGTCAGCCTCACAGGTGCGGCTGGCGGGGACGAGAGACAGGGCCTTTTCAGTAGTGGCTCCCCGCCTATGGAACACCCTCCCCATTGAAGTCAGGCAGGCTCCCTCCCTCCTATCCTTCCGTAGGAAGGTAAAAACTTGGTTGTGGGGCCAGGCTTTCGAATAAGAATCAGCAGCATTAATTACTATTATGTATACTGGAACTCAATTGACAGACCCAGTCTTTTAAACTTGTACACGCCTATCTATATTTTATAAATGCATTTTATGAATGTTATATGTAAGTTAATTTTTTAACTAATTTATAGTGTATTGTACTGTTTTTATATGTCTGTTTTATTGTAAGCCGCCCTGAGTCCCCTGTTGGGTGAGAAGGGCGGGATATAAATATTGTAATAAATAAATAAATAAATATGGTGAGCACTCATTGGGTATGGTCTGTCAGGTGGCCTAACTCGTGTTTTACCACTCATCTGCAAGAATAGCATAGAGGATCTCATCAAAAGACTTGCTGAAGAGACATTCAAGTTCTGTTGGCGCCATTCTTCTTTCTTTCTCTGCACCGCATATCTTGCAAACAGATCATTTCCTCTTTAGTTCTTGATTTCACATATAGAAAAATAGGGGGGGAAAAATACTACCTGCCGACTTTCACTCATCAGTACCAACATCTAATCCAGATTGTTGTTTCATTAACCTTATTGGTTCAATTGCATGCAAACTGGTTTCAGATGTGAACTCCAGTAATCATGATTTAATACAACAATGTAATATTAGAATGAGTGGATAATATTAGCCTGGCAATTAATCCCAGAAGACCCTGTCAGAGCATCCTCATTTGCCAACCTCTAATTGATTTATAGAGAATGTAGAGGATTAGCAATATCAGAGCTCATCTCTTCCCTCTCACCCCCATTTACACACACACACAAACACACACAGAATGAGAGAATGAGAAAGAGAGGGAGACTTACTGCCACAGAAAAGATGGATATGCCTACACAACGGCACTCTCCATTGCTTCATTGTATATTGGAAATGAACAGCCGTTTGTGAATGATTGAATGCTTTGGTGTGTAATCAGCCACAGCAGCCATTCATCGCTCCCATATATTATGGTGCGACAGAAATCCTTGCTTATAAAATATATGCTGGGAAATAAACCAGGAATCCTTGTGTGAGAGTCAATGCAAACTTTTTAAAGCAGTTTGCTCCCTTCAGAATTCTAATTTCATTAACCAGCCAACCACACAAAGGTCTTTTTGGTGCCTGTTATTAATTTCCCTGGTTCTAGCAGAAACCTAAAAAGTCCTTATCTCAGTTGCACATGGCTTCTTGGAAATGATTTTCAGAAAAGGCATGCTAAGCTGATGCCTTTCCATTAACACCTGCCCTCCATCAGCCCACGTTTATTTAAACTCTACAAGATTTCACAAGTGCTACCCCTAAACAATGCAAGCAAGGGAAAAAGCATGCTGACTTGAGTTGTGTGGGGCAGTTTCTGGAGATCACCTAAACTAATATTTTTACAGAACAAAGAGGAACAAAAGAGGAGTTGCAAATTCCAACATCAGCATCCATTTTCTGCTTCATCACAGCTCAAGACTATCTTCAAGCTGAGATGCTATAACATTTTCTTCCAAAAGTTACATGTGCATGTCGCCGTCTGTCCATCCGTCCCTCAAACATTTCGGGAACCCAGACTAAAATCTTAAATTAGCGGATTATACCTGTGCATGTCCAAATTTGGACACTATAAAAGGAAGTGTGACGGCGCGAGTGGCGCCATCTATATGTCAAACTATAAGTTTCAAGATTTGAATTGTTGTATCATGCCTGATTTTGCCCTTACCCTGTAAATGTATTTGGATTGGTTATTTATATCTGTCAATCAATGTTGTTTGTACCTGTTATATTGCTCACTCAGCAAAATTGTTTGGCTCCACCTCTTCCTGGAGTAGGACTGTGTTTCCTCCTTTTCATTCCACCAGCAAGCTCTCTACCAGATGGACATGAGAGAGAGACTTGGCTCTGAAAGCCCTTAAAAAGTTACCTCTCAGCACCAATTCTGAGGTTCTTACCCTTGGGACTCACACTTCATGTTCAGGGCCAACCTGAACAACGTTGAGGAGTCTCAAGCGCCTTCACATCAGTCCTTTGGCAACAGAGGAAGACTCTGTCTTCAGATATAGGTCATTGGACTGAGGCTGAGTTTGCTCCAGCATTCACAGCCAGAGAAAGAGGGGTCTGGAAAAGCTCCACGGACTTAAACAATCAAAGACTGTAATGTATATTTTCTTTTACCCCCTTTGTGAACAATAAACCCAGTTTTTGAGTTATCTACAGTGTTTTGGTCCTTGGGAGTTCCAGTTTCCCTAAAGGAGGGCAAGAAGCAATCCCCTGGGGAAAGATGTCACGTCCATGCCTCTTTCACTAAGAGTACAGCCCCAGGCGTGACGACACAGGAAGTACCCAGCTCTCTATTTCTGTTCAACAACCCCAGGTATATGTTCCAAAATATTTGCTTTGATTCCCTATCTACACACTGTGGAGCTGTGAGGTGAATGCATGAAGATAACATCCTCCTCCTTCATCTCCTGCATATCCTTGGAAAATCTCTGAGCAACCTGGGAGAATGTGTGTACAGTACAAACCCCTCCCACTATCTGATGTTGCATGCATTCCCTTTTTATCTGGAATATCTTGGAGGATACACCATTAATGGAATTAGAATTAGGCTATCTTTCCAAGTACTGGAGAGCTATTTGATGTTATTTATTTAGTGTACAAGCAAAGAACGAATATATTATCATAAGCAATGGCTTGTATTGTTCTCTAAATCTCTGATGAGCATCACCAGGTAGAATCAGGCCAACAAGAAAAAAGTTATGTGGTGAAAGGTTAGGTCTAGCAATCTCAATAACTTTTTAGTATTAATTGGTGTCTCTGTGGAGCAGTGTCTCAATTTACCATGTCTGGATGTGCTCTCTGGACCTTCACTTCACTTCACTTCACTTCACTTTATTTCTTAATTAGTCACTCTCCACCAGAGTGCTCCGAGCGACTTACAATTTAAAATATCATTCCACAATATAAAAAACAATCATCATAAAAACATTCAACATAAAAACATTCAACCTAAAAACATTCAATCTAAAAACATGCAACAGTGACTATTTGGCAAATTAGATCTGATTTACTTAAATGCACAACCAAACAGCCAAGTCTTGAGCGCTTTTCCAAAAGGTCGCAACTCCGACATTGCTCTAAGATATGGAGGCAATGAGTTCCACAGAATTGGAGCATAGATCAAAAAGGCTGTACGCCTTGTAGTTTGTACCTTGAAGGACCTGTGGATAAACCCACACATTTGGAGATCAGATTTCTATAAGGGATCTCTAAACCTGGAGAGTTTTCACACAGATTCACATTCACCAATACCTGTTTCTCGATGTGTACATTTTCAGCAGAATACCTCTAAATCAATCTTTTTCTCCCTACATATAGTAGGACCCTTGTACCTAATTATGTTTCAAACAAAACATGTTCTTTCTAGGAATTTTCTAGTCCTCCAGGCAATTATATGGTATAATGGCAGAGGTTATCATAGGGTCACCCTAACTAACTTAACAAAATCTTAGAGCTTTATCTCTCTAGAATCAGGGGATATGTTCTGGAATGTACCATGAAAATGAGGAACTGTAGAAAATAGTGAACTCTAATGCAATTGAACAACTACAAACAGAATTTCACATTATTATTTTTCAACCTATTTCATCTCCTTTTCAAAAAGGGAACTGAATAAAACAGACAAGCAATGCTTGTAGGAAGATTTAATCTTGTCCCACATCGACTCCTGATGTTAACACAGAAGCTATTTCTGTAACTTTGTGGTCAAGCAAGGATTTGGACCAAACATACTCCGCTTGAGCATATTGGTTCAGCAGAATTGCTTCTGAGCCTTTTTAGAAGGCATCTTTTGGCTAGCTTACTTCAGGACAAAAAGGCCATGTCAGTTTAGACTTGCCCAGAAGTACTCAGTTACATCTCCTTCTTGTTTAAATGTCACCAGTTTCTTTTAGTTTCTTTTAGTGAAAGTACAATATATTAGGAATAAATATATTTCTAGATTTCTATCAAACACCCAAGGGCAATAATCTACAGTATGGGCCATTGAGTTGGAAAATGTAATTACTAAATTAATGCCATTTTTGATTTATGACGGGAGTGCAACACAGTTGAAAACTACAGCATATGTGCTTTCTTTTCAGATGTGGGTTTGAAATACACAAATATCCCAAAGCAGGTTAAATGAAACATGCTATAAAATTTCTGGGGGTTTAAATTCCCAGAAATTAATGGGACAACAGCACTGAAATGAGGCATGGACATAAAATACAACACAGACTATGAAATTCAAAAGCAGAAAACCAAAACCTTTGAGGGGCAAGACCAGTTTTGTATGAGCAACATAGGACTACACAAATGTCTTTTGCTAGTGGATATGCATTAAACATTTCCAGGAACAAAGAGCAATTTCTGACTTGAAAGGAACAGAACACGTTAAATGAATAACTTGGTTGATCATAAAATTCTAACCACTCTGGAGACCACAGCTATTCCTACTAACCCTTCCCTGTTATTTAAAAAAGGCATAGAAGCATTCTTTTGAAAACTGTACGTTAATATGGCCTACTAGCACCGAGTAAAGCTGCAATAACAATAGCAGTGAGCACAATTTAGAGGAAGTAGTAGCTGTGTGCAGTGGTCTGAGTGCTCTACAACAACTCTGGAGGCCAGAGTCTGATTCCCCATCTGGCCATGGAAAACCATTGGGTGACCGTGGACATGTCACACACTCTTGGGCTCAGAAACTCCCACGAGAGATTCGTCTTGTGGTCTCTAGTAAGTAAAGGTAAAAGTTTCCCCTGATGTTACGTCCAGTCGTGTCCGACTCTGGGGGTTGGTGCTCATCTCCATTTCTAAGCCGAAGAGCCAGCATTGTCCGTAGACACCTCCAAGGTCATGTGGCCTGCATGACTGCATGGAACGCCGTTACCTTCCCACCTATTGATCTACTCAATAATACAATATTTATTTTAAAAATACAATATAAAAATACAATACAATATGGAATACAATATTATACTACTAATAATACAATATAATAATTTAATTATATATTATATATTACATGTAATAGTACTAATAATATTACCATATAATGATATAGTACAATATAGTAATTTAATGCTTATATTGTGCTATGTTAATAATATATTGTATGTTCATTTGATTTGTAAGCCGCTCTGAGTCCCTTTGGGGTGAGAAGAGCGGGATATAAATGTAGTAAATAAACAAATAAATAAATACTCACATTTGCATGTTTTCAAACTGCTAGGTTGGCAGAAGCTGGAGCTAACAGCGGGCGCTCACTCCACTCCCCGGGTTTGAACCTTTCAGTCTGCAAGTTCAGCAGCTTAGCGCTTTAATACACTGAGCCACCGGAGGCTCCCCTTGTGGTCTCTATAAATCAGAAATTACTTGAAGGAACACAACAAGAAAGTAACTCTGCAGCTGTTTAATAAATAATAGCGACTCCTGATCCCCACTGATAAAGTCACTACTATTCAAAATCCAGACTGCTTCTGGGAAATAGGACGATGAAATAAACCTCACCTTGAGAACTTCAGCTGAACACTGATGAGCCAAGAAGGAAAATGTCTGCCCGTTGCAGAGACTGAGTTTCCCAAGATGAGCACTCAAGCCAAGCCATCTGAATCATCCTGACAAATGCTGGGGAGGGTTTTACTACACTTTAGGGACTGATGTGTGGAAATAATATGATAAATTGTGTTCCTAAATTCCTCCACAGTTTTACAGGAAAATGAATATGAGATTAAGAATGCCGATACTTAACAGGTATGATGAAGCAAAAAGGTGTCTGTGCATGGTTATATAAAATCTCACAGGCAGCTATGTTGGCTCAACGGAGCTAATACAATTCCATATCCGAGCTCTTTGAAAAGAACTGTTAGAAAAATCTCTCCATTGCAGGAATAATGATGAATGACTGTTAAACAGTCCAGCCATTTTAAATGCTGTAATATATGGGATTACTGAGAATGGTGGCTTTGAATGTGAAGTAACACGTGCAAGCTTTCCTCTGTGACTGCTAGAATATGGTATGTCTGGTTTATTATGAATGACGAGCAAGGTCTGGAAGGGTCTAAAACTGGCGGTTTGCTGGCCAGTGCTATACAATAGCAGGGGATAGCAGGGATGGTAAAGTGCATACCCCCGGTGGTTGCCCCCCGGCTTTGGCACTCTCTTCCTTGGGAAATCAGACAAGCCGCAACATTGGCCACCTTTCCTAAGGATCTGAAATCCTGGTTGTTTCAGCTTGCTTTTGACAACATCTAGTCCCTTGTCACATATGCCCAGTCCCTATGTTCCAGAAGATTATGCTGCTATCTCACTTTATCCAATACCCGGCCCTATCTATGCTGCTTGCATTATCCCATGCCTTTGCCCGGTCCTTTTATACCCTGACCATGCCCGTTGAACTATGAAAATTTTGCTGCACATGGCTGTTTGATATTCTTATGTTTTATTGAAACTGTGTTTTTAACTTTTTTTTTACTTTTATTGTTTTTATTTTATCTATGTTTTGTTTTGAGGGATCATTTGTATCTAGGGGCATTGGCCCCATGTGTAAGCCACCCCAAGTCCCATTTGGGGTATAAAAATAAAGTTATTATTATTATTATTATTATTATTATTATTATTATTATTATTACCCAGATGAGTGAAACATGAAAAAGGTATATTATATTTTGCTGCATGTTTTCCTAACTGATCAGGTCTTCAAAGTGGTCAATGTAGAAATCAGGTGGAAAGTTAATGGTATTTTCTTAAAATGTATTTTTCTTCCTTTTCACAGCTTCCCAAGGTTGAAGCTTCTCCCCTAAAATCCCTTGCTTGTCATTTAGGACTTGTAGGGAAGGGGGATTCCACCCCCTCAAAGTGAGCTGCTATTACATTAATAAAGCCGCCCTTTCCCAGCCCCCCCCCCAAAAGAGTGATATATGAGATATATCGTAACTAGATATACAAAGTAAAAGTTATTTTCATTTTCAGTCAAAAATCTACTAAGAACAGGGTGGTGTGGCTGTATGGGGTACAGAGAGGCAAACTGGACACAGTACCCACCACACTGGCCAACTCCACTCCTAATGGATTAAAGAAGTGTAAAATCTAGTTAAATCAGCACGGAACAGAGGAAAGGGGTAAAAATCTAGTTGGTTTGGGCAAAGGTAAGCTGCAGTCGCCCCTCCTAACTTGTGTTTTCCTCCTCAATAATTTTTCCCATCTTGACCATATAAAGATGTTGTTCCCTGCTCTTCATTAGTGAAATATTAAGGTATGTAATGGGGAATTTTGGATGTGCTGGAACTGGATTCTCCATATACTGGATTACAGGTCCCCCAGTGGCAGATGGTCAGTGAGGAAGCAAAGCTTTTTTAAAGCTAGGACAGAAAGCATGAGCATGGGGCCTTTAAAGTTGGGACAGAATCCTGGATCAGATTCATCTCTTCATTGACAAGGACATTCCAGACACCATTGGATTTCCCTTCCCTCTGCTAACCCTTTCCCATTTCCCCTTTGGGAAGTATACTTTATCGCAACCCTCAGTTTCACAGTTGGAAAACAAGAGTTGTATGTACAATTTACAATAACTCACTGGTGCAAAGGAATGCCACATTTGTTAAAGGGTCAAATATGGAACGAATGGGGATTGTAAGATAACCCCAATGTGAAAGTCACTAGTATGACTGTTTCAAATGCTATTCTTGAAATCATTGGTACTTTGGGAAGCCTTCAAAAATACATTGGTACTTTCTTTAACATGATGTCTTTATAATAAGAAAGTTGACTGAAATAGGCAAACATAATTATAAAAGAAATCCCTTGTGCCATGAAACCATGGGCCTCATATGCTCATTACCACTGCTGATAATGCAGTGGGGAAGCTTCTTTTGAACTGTGAAATAGTTGCAGGAGAGGCCCTGAGCAACATTTTACTTCTTGGCTTCAGTATTACTGTATATGTGGTGGTGACAAAGGTTCATTTCCTGCCTATCAGATCCCTCCACGGGATAACAGTGCGAGTTAATTATGAGAGATGCAACTCCTCAGCCTTTCATGTCAGGAGGGATGAAGGAATGGCTGCCCCAAGGACTTATCACCAGATCTAGTGATGGAGTATAATCATGTTATCATCATGCTATACCTGTGAGGAGAAGAAATGTGTAGAGTCTAATCTTATCTCATATCTAACATAATCCCTGCTACGAAATAAATTAAAACCATTGGTACTGGCAAGGGGGAAAAAATCCTGCTCTGTATTTTAATTTAAAATAGCCTCGTCATAAAGCTACATCTATCTTGAAGGTAGGACTTTTTTAAAAAATGGGATTGAAGCTCATTTCTTAATTGCCTTCTTGCACTGACTGTTTCAGATGAGTTGGAGGTCTGTTTGTGGATGTCTGTAGTCTGCTAGATCAACACTAAACGAGTTGATGTAGTCTGGCAATAAATATTTGTTATCTCTTCCCTTGCAATTGCATCTGGAAGGGGCACCTCAGGGTTCCTTGGTACAGGAGGAGATACTGCTACTTTCCCATGTCACAGATAGCCACCATTGTTATTGGGGACACTCAACCATATTCAGGACATCTGGAGAGGAACCTGCCATTGATGGTTGAATCTGTCGATGCATGGATGGATGAATTTGTGGTCCCCATGTAAACTGCCCCGAGTCCCTTCGGGGAGACAGGGCAGGATATAAGAATAAAGAAGTTGTTGTTGTTGTTGTTGTTGTTACTATTATTATTATTTAGAAAAAATGAATATGGAGGGCCAACTCTATTTCATTATTCTTATCCCTAGATATGGTCCTGTTGTTAAAACTTCATTAGAGATTCCAGATTTAGGTTCACCGTTTTGTCCAGCTGCTGAATGCTGTGATTATAAGGGGGGGGGGGGGGTTGTACTGTGGCAGAAGTGATTTTATTTTCCTCCTGGATCCCTCTAAGACACACACAATAAAAAAGTCAAAAGTAAACATAAAAGCAAATCCAAAGGTATCTGGGGGAGAGGTGCAGGAAAAAAGGGCAACTAAAAGTTTGTAAAGGAATGAAGGGACACAAAACCAGAGTTAAGTCATACAAAAAGAGCCCATAGCCAAACTTTATGCCACACTACTCTTTGGTAGAGACTCAAAACAGATGTCATTCCTCATCAATATTTACATTCGCTGAAGTTAGGAGCTCAAGATCTCTGTGAAAGTGAAAACTCCAAATTAAAAAAAAAATACCCTTAGAGGCCACCTTTCCAGAAATCTGAAGATCTCTATGGTCAACATCCAGAAGAAGTGGGCCATTGAATTCCTCTGGAGTACCTAGAGGTTCCCAGAGAGAACATTTCATTCAAATCATCAAATCATCAGATTCATCAAAGTCAAACACCTAAACACGGATGACTGATCATACATGATAGAATGCCTGTAGATAATAAGTACTCATTATTTCTATGCCATAGCAGGATTTTGCCCCTCAGGCCACCCTGATGGCTATAACTGCAAGTTAGATAGTTGTTGATCCATCTTAGTGCACCTTTTAATCAGTCCAGTGAGAAAAACCATGTTTTACAGCTTCCTTGCAACATTGTCCTCCACATACTGCAATATTCAGGATCCAAACATTTTAACAAAGAAAGAGAAAAGGGGAGTAATGGGAGAGCAGAGGCAAGCCAAGAGACATGGTAGGAGCTGAACATTTACCCCTCCCCAGAGATGTATCCATGGCAACTGTAACTATTCAGTTGCTGTCTCAAATAATGCGTTCAAGCCTGTCTCGCTAACAATTCAGCAGAGGACATTGACAAATGATCGCTATATTCAGCCATCCATTTTAAATATGCAGTCTATTTGGCTGAGTTCTAATTTGGTTAATTAATACCAAACTAATAGCACTACCTGATAAGTTGTTTCTGAGAAGAGAGAAATAATTTCTTGCTTTATCTTCAACTGGCACATGCAAAGTATTGACTCTGGGTTATTTAATCCACTACTTAATTCTGTATTTGCATTCAATACTGGAGTTTACAATTGTCCCTGTTGCGATTCAAGTAGTGAACCTGGCATAGACAGTGTATCTAGAGGTGCTGTTCTTCTCTATAGCCAGTTGTGGTTGTGTGCCTTCAAGTCATCGCTGACATATGATGAACCTGAGGGCCCTTCTACACATGCATTATAAGCCAAGTTAAACTGAGTTAAAAAGGGGGGGGAGTCATTTAGCCAAAATGCGGATGAATCAGGAGGAAAAGGGCTAAAGGCTGGAAAACACGTGTTTAAAAGCTGCCCTTTAAACCCGCTTCTACCTTTCTATGCCTGTGTGTCCCTGCAGGCATGGAAAGCACATGTTTTCCTCCCTCCGCTCCTGCAGATACCCTCTGTGTCCTCATTTCCCTCTCAACTAACAGAAGAAAGGCTCTGACTGAGGCTTGGAGCCATTCCCCTCCCTTTCTCCCTGGAAGAACCAGCCATGGAGCAGGAATCCCCTTCCCCTACCCAAAGCCCTCTTTCAGCTCTTACAAGGGAGGAGGGGAGGGAGAAAGGCCTTGTCAGAGTCTAAGTGCAAGGGGAAATGGAGGGCAGGGACGGGGAGCCTGATCTCGGATCAGCATAGTAAAGTTTCTAGACACACGCCCTGCAAAATCCTAGGATTTGGGCCAAATGTGTGACCTCCATCCCAAGAGTAATTGGGATTTCAAATCCCAAATTCCTCTTGGATTTTTGCCCTGTGTAGAAGGGCCCCAACCCACACTTATCCCAAAATTTTCTTTGCATGATTGATTGAGATCAGGTTTGCCTGATCAGGTTTGCCTTTTCCTGAAACCAAGAGAATGTGACCAGGCTCACCCAGGCCCCATCTACACTGCCATATAATCCAGTTTCTGAATTCAGATTATCAGTTTTGAAGTGGATTTTATGGCAGTATATAATCCAGTTCAAAGCAGATAAACTGGATTCAGAAAATAGATTATGTGGCATTGTATATCCAGCCCCAATGGTTTTCCATGCCTATGTGGGAAATTGGACTCTGTTCTCGAGACCTTGTCCAGATTTCAAACCACAACACCATGCTGGCTCTCATTTATCCCTTTAAACTTGAAATGCTACTACTACTAATAAGTATTATTATTAATAATAATAATAATAATAATAATAATAATAATAATAATAACAAATATCATTCTTTTTCTCTATTCAAAAACCTCAAAGCAGCTAACAATGTTAAAAAAATAAAATAAAATAAAAATGTACAATTTACAACTAAAAACATATAAACATCAAAATAGAATTAAACATAGGAGCGTTACAAATAACTGATTAAAACCATTAAATCATTAAAAATATATTAAAATACATATATTTTAAAATGAAATGACTGTGCTGTGATTAGCATGCAATGTTTGAAGAAAACTGAGCAGCTGCTATGTCACATTCTTATCATGTAACTGATAGAACTTCAGTTCAATCTATGACTGGAGAATCTCATTATTCCCAACCTTATTATAAAATAGTTCATTGCAAGATTTTCATCCTCATTTTATAACACTGTACAGCAGCCATGGAGATGGATGAGCTAAAAAATACTTAGTTTTAACTGGCAGCACTATTACATGTATGCACATAAATGCGAACATATACAAGTCTTTTAGGTTATTGTAGTGGATCACAAAGACATTTTTTGAAAACTCTAGAATTTTCTGATATTTTCTAGTACTTGGTGGGGGAATTATTCCAGAAGAATAACAACCTGACAGAACTGAAATTTTACTACTATGTTTCATTGATGAGTAGGTTATCAACTGTAAAACAAAATTAACATATTTTAAATGTGCAGGACTTCACTGCTGGTGAAAATGGCATTCCCTTGCTGCTTTCTTTTTCTACCAAGGCAAAGAACAGTCATCATCTTTTTAAAAATTCTGATTAATTGCTGTTGGGGAGGAGGTTTAGCCAGGACTTCTGCCTTTACACATATTCTCATCTTCCATGGTTTTGGGCCATTTGGACATAATTATTTCAGTCAAGGACATTTCAAAATGTTTGTTTGTTGGTTTAGCTATTCACACCACCCTGAAACTACAAGAATACTCTGGATTTCCAAGCAAACTCTGGAGCTTTCCCAACTTTTACTCCTACTCCTCCTACTACTATGAATAAATTTTATTTGTTTCCCACCTATTCTCACAATTTGAGGAGGGGTACAACACAGAACATCCAGATAAAATATGGTACCATGAAATATGTATATTAAAATGTGTAATACCAAGAGTAAAATACAATACCAATAGAATGTAAATTTAAAGTTCATAAAATTGACTGGGCAGACCTGAGTGGGACGAAATCTGGCTTAACTACTATATTTACAGGAAGTGGACAGGCGTCATTGGGAAAGCCAGGAGCCAAGTCAGGGTGAGTCCATGTTATAATCCTCATGTAAAAAAACTCTTATATTCAAATTATGTATGTGTTTTTATCTACATAAAAATAAATAGACAAAAATAAATTGATGGGTCTTGAAGTGGTTCCTTGATTTATTTTCTCTCTCTCTCTCTCTCTCTCTCTCATTCATATATATATATATATATATATATATATATATATATATATATATCACAATTTTATTTGGAATCCTTTTTTCCCCCCAATCCTGTGTTTTGAAACATTCTTGTAGTTCCATGATCCACTCCTAAATTTATATAAATCTTCCTAATGAAAGTGATTACTCTTTAAATGACATCTTACTCTTTAATATACAACAATAGGGTAGATTTTCCCAGTCCTGTTACAACCATGCATTTCAATGTATTAATCTTGCCTGCTGTGCCTCTACAATTTGGCTGGTAACTGACTGTAAAAAGCCATTTAATTAATATCAATATATTAATTATAACTCACTAATAAAAATACATTATTTTACTTATATAAAGCCACTGTGTTTTCCCCCAGGGGAATGCATAAAATGTGGCTGTAAAAAGGGAAAGCAGGAGTTTTAAACAATTATTTCTCCCTCAGTGAGAGTCATAGTCTTGCCCTCTACTTCTAGTTCTCTCTTATGGAAGATCACAATTGCGCTTTCTCTCCTGGAAGATCTCAACCACTATTTAACTTGGGGAGGAGATGATCACAACTCCCACCTTACTCCCAAAATGGCAGACTTGGCAGCATATTGGTGAATGCTAGATAATGAAGAAAACTGACAGAAAGAGAATTAACTCATCTGAAATGTGATGCTAGAGAAGAGATCCACAGACACCATGGAATGCCAAAAAGACAAATAAATGAGTCCTACAGCAAATCAGGCCTGGACACTTCCTGGAACCCAAGATGACTAAAACTGTGACCATCATACTTTGGGCATGTCATGAGAAGACATAATTCAAGAGAAAAACAATAATGCTTGGCCAAGTAGAAGGCATTAGGAAAAAAGGAAAACTGTTTTGCAGTTGAATACACTCAATCAAGGAAACCTCAGCCCTGAGTTTGCAAGACCTGAACAGGGTTATTGATGACAGAGGAACTTAGGAGTTTCTCATACATAGCGTTGCCAGAAGTTGAAATCACCTTAACAACAATAAATTTGACTTAAACTGATATAACAATATTACATATAAACCTGGGATTGGCAAGGGCATTTAGAATTCTTAGCCAAAGAGTTTGAGTGTCTCACTAAACTACAAATCCCAGGATCTCATGAAAGTCAAAGTGGTACAATAGCACTATAATTATGCAGTGTGAATCAGTCCTAGAACTTCCAGAATCACACACAGATGGCTCACGTTTGGCTATAACCAAAGTGATTGAAAAACGTGGTTGAAAAAATCACAAGTGACTGAAAAAATGGACAGAATTCATGCATATCCCTGATATGTTACTCCTCCACAGAGGAACCACATTCTTAGTCCCTTTGTAGTATGATCATAGTGCTTGTAATTGCCCTTGACTTACTTCACCAGAGATCCACTGCATGGAAAGAAGAGGATGCATTCTGCTAGAGCTCAAAGCTTTGCCAGATGACATGTTCAATCTCAACAGCCAGAAAGGATGCTACAATCAGAGTGAAGGTCCTGCTGACAACCTTGCTAACTGGCATGTGGGGAGTGGAAATGTCATCTGCCTAATGTCCAAGCATCACCAAAATGGATTCTTTTCTCTCTGCATAGATGATGCTCAGTAAAGTAGATTTGAAGGGAGTGATCAAGACAGGAGTTGCTACTTAACTACGTAGTGAAAGTAATTACCTAACGCAATAGCACGTATTGAATTCTGGCCAATAACTTTATAAGTTCTTCCTGGAAGTAAGTCTCACCAAGGTCCATGTGACATACTCCTGGATAAGAGAATCAAGGACTACGGGTTGATACAACAAACAAGTTTTGTTGATTTTAATACAACAGGATTGTACCAGTCACTGCAATCAAGCCTTCACAAGACACTCATAATTCATAAGTTGTCATGGTTGAAAAGCACAAACTTGGCTGAACTGCCCAGCTTTGTTTTTACCAAGGTCATTTTAATGGACAAGGTTGACCATAAATGGTCAAGAGTTATTTAAATGTTACGGCACATTCCAGCCTGTCCACAGGTTTAAGCCATCAATCCTTGCAGCTCTGCAATTATTTATTAGAGCCAATGTCAATTTTACCACTAAGCACCTAACAATAGTTTAAAGCAAAGTAAAACAATACACAACATAAGTAATTAAGAAAACATTCCATTAAAATTAACCAACACCTGCTTTGGCCTCTCTAGCAGAGGAGAGGAAAGTCTCAGAATCTGATAGTCTGAATGAGTATTTTGACAATTGATCTGGAACTCCTATTTTGCTGTCTTTCTGTTCAAATGTGGAATTATTTTATCATAAACACCTACAGACAGTTCTGCCTGATGCAGTTAATAATTTTGGTCTTTACAAGTTATAGAGCAATCTGTTACTATGAATTGGATGAGGACTTATATGGCAGCTTTTTTCTCTCTGCAAGGATCTTTCTTTTAAAATAGAAAACTCCTATAGATACAAACAGGGGAAAGGGTAGTATACCAGCTTCTGACTGAAATAATTCAGTGATCAATCTGAGATTGTATTAGTGTTCGATTTTAGACCCCGTGGCTGAGATTAGGATGCAGCAAGATGATATATCCAGGTCTCTCTTGTCAGTGATCCTCCAGTCAGAAGCAGGACTCCTGTCCTAACTCTTATTGCAAAAAAGACCCTAATGGGAGGGAGATAGAAACAACATTGATCTTCACACCAATTGCCAGTAGAACTGGCCTCCAATCAGAAGCCAAATCATTCTGAGAGAAGATACAAAATGACAAGCTCAGCATTAAAGTTCCTCAGCTTTTTATCCAGAGCCTTTTAATTTCTAGTAATAGACTATGCCTTGCAATGTCATTGGTTCCCACAGTCCCAGGGATTGAAGAGTCTTATCAGCCTCTCTGTTACATCATTGATTTTTGCCTGAGTGAGACAGCACACTTTTTGAGTCATCCTGTCAGCTCCGCAACCACCCCTTCTGTTTTCTTCATCATTGTATCACCACTACAAATTTCCTTGAGTATTGGAAGGTTCTCAATTTTTTTTCATGTCAGGAGCAACTTGAGTCGCTTCTGGAGTGAGAGAATTGGCCATCTGCAAGGACGTTGCCCAGAGGACGCCCGGATGTTTTGATGTTTTTACCATCCTTGTGGGAGGCCTCTCTCATGGCCCCGCATGGAGCTGGAGCTAATAGAGGGAGCTCATCCGCACTCTCCCCGGGTGGGATTCGAACCTGGCAGCCTTCAGGTCAGCAACCCAACCTTCAAGTCACTTAGTCCACTACACCATCTGGGGGCTCCGGAAAGTTCTCAATGAGGTTGCCACCAAGTATTGGTTTAGGTATTGCATTGTGTTACTGGGATTTTAATCTTTTGACTATGCCCTTCAGTCCTACTATTCAGCTAAACTGTGGGCAAAAAAATAATAATATCAAAAAAGTATATAAATCTCAATGATTTAGATGTTCCAGTTTCTTCTAAACTTCACAGGCAATAATTGAATGAGAAGGTGCCAGTACAGTTATACTCCCTTTATACTACTCCTGTCTCTAGCTTTGTAGTTGGCATTGGTCTTTGTTTTGATATTTGGATGGCGAGTTCATACAAAGAAGGTTCATTAACATTCTTTGTAAAGATAGTAAGCTCAACAAAGTTTCGGTGTTGTATATGGAAAGTACAAGTAATTTTTTTGTTTACAGATCTATTTCATCTGGCTTAGCTGGAGAAAAGTTGCACTCATTTTCTTTCAGATTTCCAATGATAGTTCAGTGTGAAATGAAATGGAAATATTCAAAGGGTACAAATGATATAATTGTTTCTTGGTTCTGTTGAGGAGCAAGAAGCAGCTATATCAGAATACCAATGGAATGATGTTACACTTGCAAGTTTCACCACCTGGGATTTTAAACAGAATGCCAGAAATCCTGTGAAAGAACACATTTTCATTAGATTTCTAGCCAAGTTTTACAGATGTTTTAATACTGCGTGAAGTACTGGAATTTTTTTGTATCAAAAATGTTCTCAGTTCTTATAAGTCATGCCCTGAACCCATGAGTTTTCTTAGCCATATGCTTTCAAAGAAATCAATTTTAATTTAAAGTAAGAATGGCCTTGGGTTTGTGGTTTAACACATGCAAATTGCTCTGCTGTTTTGTCCCTGAGTGTATAAGGCTAGTTGGATGCACCACTACTAGCACATCTGTAGGGTTAGATGAGGAATTTGTTCTGTTCCTATTTTGATGTTGAAACACCCAATTTATACCTCCTGAGACAGTCAACAGAACAGAACAAATCTGGTCTTGGAAGTTCAAACATTGCTGACTCTTGAAATCTGGGAGTGGGGGAAATGTGCCTGGAACCTTTTGAAAAATATATACAATTCCAGAATGCACACAAGCATATTTTAAATAACAGGATATGAGAACATTGTAGAAATGTATATAGTAGGAAACATGTATACAGAGGTGGACAAAAGGCACACTAATTCCCGAGTAGAGCAAAAGTTCTCTGGTTCCAGTTGAGGCCAGAAGTCACAATCTGGCCTCCTCCTCAGCCACTCCTGTGCAAAGCACAAAAGCTGTAAGTGGCAGCCACCATATGGGATGGACACCCATCCAACGAGGGTTCCCTCCCCCTCCCCTCACATCCCATGAAATAAAGGAAAAATGGTCCCCAGGGCGACTCCAAGGGTATCCTCTTTTTCTACACTTTGTGGCACACAGAAACAAGATTAGAAATGTTCCCTTTGCTAAATTGGCACCTAATGGCACTCATTATCAATGGTCTTTTAATTTCCTACCTGCCATGGACAAGGCACAAGTATCTTCTTGGTGTTTTCCTCAAATAAGGCCCTTACTCTTTCCTGCACATTAGAAAAAAAAACCAAATTGTTCTCTTCATTGCTAGGAGGACCCTGTCACCTCTACACAGGTGAGGCTTTACAAATCTCATGGTATCCCAAGGTAAGGAATAAAGTGCCCACTCCCAGATGCCAAAGAATATCAAGGCATCTCAGAACCTTCTCAACTCTCCAAACAAGACCAGGTAATATAATGGACCAAGCCAATGCCACTCTGTGCCTTTCAGCATTAACTGCTCCTCAGTAAGCAAGAACTTGAATGATGTTGACTTTGCCCTTACACAAAACAAATTATGAACAATCAAAGAACAGGAGAGAAAGGCCAATCTAGCTCAGACTCGATACCCCAAGTCATAGGCCCGGGCTGTGGTGCAGCTGGTTAGTAGCCAGCTGCAATAAATCACTACTGACTGAGAGGTCATGAATTTGAGCCAGCCCAGGTCGGATTGACTGCATGACCATTAAAATAGCCTAAGCGACCAGAAAGATAGTTTCATCTATCAAGTAGGAAATTTAGGTACCGCTTTATGCGAGGAGGTTAATTTAACTAATTTACAACACCATAAAATTGTCCAGCAGTGTGCGGAAGAATGAGGAAGTACTGCATCAAGGACTTGGTGTCACAGTAGATGATGAAACAGCAGTTCCCCCTGTGGCGGGAAACGAGCATACCCTCATGAAGCTGGAAGCTGGAAATTTTAAATTGCCTCTGTATCTTTGTCTCTGTCTTTGTCTGTGTCTGTATGTCGTATGTCTAATGGCATTGAATGTTTGCCATGTATGTGTACATTGTGATCTGCCCTGAGTCCCCTTCGGGGTGAGAAGGGTGGAATATAAATACTGTAAATAAATAATTAATAAATAAATTGAAATGAAGTTTTCTGACTCATCCCAAAACTGGGTTCCAACGTGACTAGAATGTGCTTGCTTAGCAGCCCAGCTGTACACGCTGTGACCACATACCACCAGCAGACCCTCGCCTTTAAGAAATGTAAATCTGTAAAAAAAAAACAAGAAAAGTTAACTCTCAATACGTTTCCTTAAATGAATGCCTCCTCACTCAGCCTGAACTGCTATCCAAAGTTATTGGAAAGTATTTGCCAAGTGTCTAAGATGTTCATGTTGTGGACACATATTAACACTAGACTCCTCCTACTTTTTCTTCAATGGCCACACATAAAGCTTGACTCTGGAATATCTCTAGCTGTCCATTGTTCAAATGTCCCGGATCCAAAGTCACTTGCAATGATATCGGGGCAAGGGGGGGGGGACTACGTTCAGTGCCTCTGTGCAGTAGGGACACCTTACTCCGCAGTGCCTTGGGTAGTGCCTGTCCAGACAAAATCCAGGGATGATCTAGCATTAAGCATGCCAGATTTGCCCTAGATTTTGGGTTCAACCAAGGCCTCAATCCTAACATTAGTCCTGAGAAAAAACCAGATCCATTGAATCACTTGGATTCACCTACATATTGACACACCATTTAACAATGGTTTCTGTGGGTTTAGTCTAGCTGGGGTAAACAATATTGTTTAGATCTCTTAAACAATGACATTTCAGTATAAAGAGTAATATTACATGTAAAGAACAACACACAATGTCATAAGTACAGTAGAGTTTCACTTATCCAACATAAACGGGCCGGCAGAACGTTGGATAAGCAAATATGTTGGATAATATGGAGGGATCAAGGAAAAACCTATTAAACATCAAATTAGGTTATGATTTTACAAATTAAGCAGCAAAACATCATGTTATACAACGAATTTGACAGAAAAAGTAGTTCAATACGCAGTAATGCTATGTAGTAATTCCTGTATTTATGAATTTAGCACCAAAACATCACAATGTATTGAAAACATTGACTACAAAAATGCGTTGGATAATCCAGAACGTTGCATAAGCGAGTGTTGGATAAGTGAGACTCTACTGTATATGGATTTTCCTTAAAAGTACAGGCCAAAGGTTCCCAAGCCAATGTAAAATAACAGAGGACATCCCTATCTAGTGCCCTATCCAAGATTTCGCACTTCAAAAACTGGATTATAATTCCATTTAGAACTATTCTGGTTTCATCCAATGTCCTGGGATTTGCAGTTTATGCAGGAGTACATACAATTCTCAGCAAATCTCACAGTTCCCAAGGATGAAGTCATTAGAGTTTTAAATTGTGTTATAGTCTTATATTTGTGAAGTGTGAAAGGGCCTTCAGTTTTTTATTTAGGGAAGTTGTATCCTGGGAACAAAAAGCACAATTCAAACACTTGGTCTGTTACATAATATCAGGAGCAAGAGATTTGTTATTTACTTATTGGTTTATTTTAGTCTTTCCCCCCATTATTATCATTTTCATGCATATAATTATATTAATTGTCATTTATGTAGGCATTAACTGTTCATAAATGATATTCAAAGTAATTTCATAGTCTGTTTAATTTAGTCATTAAAGGCCTGATGGTGTGGCTAGTTGGTTTAATTCATATTTAGATACTAGCTGCTTCTTGCTTTTTGTCTTCAGAGTAAAATATAAGGTAAACATCCCTTTGGCAATGCCTCTGGATGCATTTACACAGTAGAATTAATGCAGTTTGAAATCACTTTGAAATCATAGGAGTTGTAGTTTTAAAAGTAATTAGCCTACTCTGCCAAATAATGTCAGACTACATCTCCCATTATTCTATAGCATTGAGTGAAAGTGGTGCCAAATAGCATTAATTCTAAAGTGTAGATGCATCCTCTGTTTCCTTATCTCCCATGCTTTGGAGAGCACAAGGGACCTCATCCCATGAGAGGGAGGGAAAGCAGGGGAAGTGTCTTCTTACTGTAGCATTTTGTTTGGGCCTATTTATAAGGAAAACAGATAACATATTCACGCCCATCACCCGCAATGTACTTTTGTCTGTGTCTCCTGTAATCCTCTGTGTTCTGAGCAAGTGTAGTCCCCACCCATACCACATTCTTCTCCTTTGTAATGGTGGAAGTCTGAAATCTAGGTCTAAAAGGAGGGGAGGGGGAAAATAGCCATGGTGACATATTAAAATTGTGCAATTCCTGAATAATACATTATTTTTAAAAATTACTAAAGAAGTTTCATGCAATAGGCTTATTGACGAGAAAAGTAGCATCAAGTCTCACTCTTTAACGTCACTAAAATGATCTGACAGTTTCCATCCCACATGTAAATACAGTAGAGTCTCTGTTATCCAACATTCGCTTATTCAGTGTTCTGGATTATCCAACGCAGTCTGCCTTTTTGTATGTTTTTGTAATCAATGTTTTCAATATATTGTGATATTTTGGTGCTAAATTCGTAAATACAGTAATTACTACATAGCATTACTGCATATTGAACTAATTTTTCTGTCAAATTTGTTGTATAACATGAGGTTTTGGTGCTTAATTTGTAAAATCATAACCTAATTTAATGTTTAATTGGCTTTTCCTCAATCTCTCCTTATTATCCAACATATTTGCTTATCCAATGTTCTGCTGGCCCGTTTATGTTGGATAAATGGGACTCTGCTGTACATGCTTTTACCCCTTTCTGCATGAATCAGAAGCTCTGAAGACAATTGCTACCTGATTTCTAAAATATTTGTTTTTACACACTTTAAACACATATTAAAGACAGAGTCCCGCAGGGAATAGTCGGGAGTAGTTTGGTATTGTATGATGGAATCTGTGGGACTCCATCTTTCTTTAAACTGTTTTAAAGTGTGTAGAAACTTGGGGGGGGGGGGATCCTGCATGTGATGGGGTCCAAGTTCAAATTATGTCCCTGCCCCAGATGTTATCAATCATCCTTTTAAAATTATGCCCTTTATATACTTGTTTTTCTTCATCTATCATGACATGTTTATTTTCTAATCTAATAAGTACCATTTTTCCAAAGGAAAAGGGAGAGGGAGGAAAAATCTTGCAGAAGAATAGCTCTTGGAAAATTACATTCAATATCTTTGTATGCTCTGCTACAGAACTACAATATATTCAGCCCCTGCAGTGAAATGATCAGATAAAGTTTTTTGGTTTTTTTATATAATCCTGTTATGCTGCTAGTAACAGGTAAGGAAAAAAAATTGCAAGGTAGATTACAATGGGCTTGTTTTGAAAAGACCGAGGAACTAATTCATTGCATTTGAATAAAAAAAGGCACACAAGTCAAACTATATGGTTTCTCATTAAGAGAAGCTGTGAAAAAGATAGTCTTATTCAGGGATCTGCAAGGCTCAGGCTCTTGAAACATTTCTCTCTCTTGCATCCCAAGGGTCTACTTTAGCTGCAGCCGTGTGATGGTTTGTGTCACTGAAGCTGAAGTGCCTTGTAAAGGAACGCATGGCCCCATACCTGTGCCAAGTTGCTGTTAAAACCTCCTAAAATATCTTCACATTTATGAAGGCATATTGCATTCCATTTCCATGTATTTTAGCAGGTTCTCCCATAAGAATAATCAGTTTAATTATATACAGAACTCAGGAGTAATTGATTACTTATTACTTAGAGTTAATTCCTTTCCCAATAACTCAGGCATTGCTACATCATATAACTAAATTAACGGCACAATATTTTGTGGTATGACAGCCATGTTCTTATTACCTTTATACTTGCAGGCATATAGCTTTGCTAAATGATGGAGGAATGCAGGTTTGGCCCACGCTGTGGGTGTTAAGATAAGTGGGGAAAGAGGATGTGTTATTGACATAGCACACAGACATTTTAAAAATAACATTTAGTTATTTCTGACAATCAGGATAATATTTACTTTAAATACAACTATTGTTCTTGTGTGCCTTCAAGGGGTTTCTAACCTATGGAAACCCTAACATTAACCTATCACAAGGTATCATTGGTAAGGTTTGTTCAGAAGAGGTTGCCATTGTGGTCCCCTCTCCTTCTCCCTGGTCATGTGGGTGCTTCTGCTGATTTTTTTTCCATGTCAGGAGCAACCGGAGTTCTTCTGGAGTGAGAGAATTGGCCATCTGTAAGGACGTTGCCCAGGGGATGCCCGGATGTTTTGATGTTTTTACCATCCTTGTGGGAGGCTTCTCTCGTGTCCCCGCATGGAGCTGGAGCTGAAAGAGGGAGCTCATCCGCACTCTCCCCGGGTGGGATTAGAACCTGGCAGCTTTCAGGTCAGCAACCCAACCTTCAAGTTACGAGGCTTTTATCCCCTAGGCTACCGGAGGCTCCTGCTGATGTCAGATATGATGCCATGGCAGCCATGAGTTCTCACTGAGTTCTGCAACCATCTGGCAGAGGTGATGGCATCAACACAGGTCCAATGAGCCCGTCTCTATGATGATGAAAGTATGGAAAAGTAGATGGTGGAGGCAGTCCATGGACCAATTGCTGTCAATTGCTGTTTACACTACGCTCAAATTGTAGGGTTGCTCTAAAGTTTTAGCTATATTCAGGAGCATCCTCCAACTTCCCTTAACGTGGTACTAATGTGGATTAACCTGATTTATCCCATAATAAATACCATAACACCCTGGAGCAACTATATAGTGAGTGTCATGGTTTGCAAAGGCACTGTGCTGTGTGCTTTTGTAAACCATGAAAATGAAGTGCATGAAGCCGATTGGCCGAGCCTGCAAAGATCTGGGGATTGATTTGATACTGTTTCTGTTCTGCTGCTGCAGAACCTGTTTGGATAAGTTTTCCATGCTGGCTGAGTACTGCTGGTGAAGGGAGCAGTGCACACAGGGAGGCCTTGGTATTTTGAGGCCTGTTTGCTGCTGAGAAAAGAGGGAGAAGAACTAGGAATGTATTCTTCTCTGAAGCAGATTTGTGGACTGAAAGGATTGTTTATGTCTGTAGACTTTTGTAAGTGATCAGAGGGATCATTGTAAATACTACTGTTTTTTGATCTCTTGGTATCAGTAAAGTTCCTGTATTTTTGTTCTGCAAACCTGAGTGGCATGTTATTGTTCTACGAGTGATTCCGGATCACGGGCACGTGTAAGAGCTTCAATTTATCATCATGAATGCATGCTATTAAACCTATATAGACAAGCCCTAGGACACAGAGTAATGGATTCAAACTACAGAAAAAGAGATTCCACTTAAACATTAGGAAAAACTTCTTGAAGGTGAAAGCTGTTGGGCAATGGAATTTGCTGGAGTGTGGTGGAATCTCCTACTCTGGAGGTTTTAAAACAAAGACTAGGTGGTCCTCTGTCAAGAGTGCTTTGATTGGGTGTTGCTGGATGGCAGTGGGTGGACTGGATGGTCCTTATGGTCTCTTCCAACTCTATGATTCCACTGCTCTAAAAATTTTGGCATACATTTGTTTGAAAGGGGGTGCGAAGAATTTGGCCACAAGACTTGTCAGTTATGAACTTCATTGGCATCTTCACTTTCTTGTTGTACACTCCTCCATATTTTAATTGGTTCTCTTTGTTTCTTTTCAAAGCCATTTTTCAAACATGGCACTACATTTGATCTTTATAAATAATTTAATGTCCCATTTGCCTGGTGTAATAAAATTAAATAACATCAGATTTTATGAAGTACGTATTACACTAAAAGGGTACACTGGGACGGTAGAAGTCCTTTCCAAGATCCTCATTGTTTGTTTGATTAAGGCCTGTTCTCTTCCCATTCCACCCCCAACTGACCCACATCAAATGCTTCCCTTATAAAGTTTTTTTCCTGAAAGGCACATTTCAAAATAATAAAAAATAGTTATCTCTGAAGAGAGATTAAGCATTTCCTTCAGACAGAGAAAACTGAAGATTTGCACGCAGACATCAGAGCAATAAAATTTTGCTGAAATGAAATGCATAGAAAGTACATCACTGAGCAACAAAGAAACATAGCCACAAGCTATGATATGGACGTCTGCTTATCAGTCTTTAATAATTCTGATGATTTATTGACCAACAGCTGGCCGTATTTCCACATAGGACATATAGACTGTTTTCCCAAAGCAATGGCAATAGAAGGAATGCAGCTCTTGGAGAAGTTTTAGAATTGAATGGAATTCACCTGTTGATAGAAATTTTGATTTTAGGGAAGTTGTGCTACTTTGTTACAGAAGATCTCAGATAATTTAGAGCTCTTGAGTAAAGTGATGCAAGTGGTTGGTGAAATATTTATATCCCATCCTATCTCTCAGCATCTCATATCGCAGAGTGGCATACAGATGAAATCTATTTAAAGCACACAAAAAAAATTAAAGTTAAAACAATGAGCAAAAATGTCATCAGTCTACAAAACATATTAAATAATTCAACAATTTTAACAAAGGTCATGAACTATCATTGCTAGGTTATCATTGTAGAGAGAGGACTGCATGTAGCAGGTCAGTCAAGATTCCCCTAAAAGTCAAGGGCCCATCTACCCAAACCCAGATTATCTGCTTTGAATGGGATTATATTAGTCTACACTTCCATATAATACAATTTGAAGCAGATAATCTGGATTTTATATGGCAGTGTAGATGGGGCCTAAGCCTTTCAATAACTGAAGCATACCGAAGCTATGCATCCAGGGGAACAAATTTTTCCAGTTAACAGAAGAACCAACCCCCATAATTTGCATCTTATCAGGACTCAGCTTTATTTTATGGGCCTCAACCCTTTCCAGCAATGCCTCTCAAGCACTGGATCTCCAGATGTTCATATTCCCAAATTCTTGACCATAGTAGCTGGGGGAACATCTACTCTGGCTAGTAGTGCAGATGTAGCTACACACCACATGGGACTGATCTATAATCTGTCAACACATGTTTGGCATTCCATCCGCTTTGGATGACCTTACCCAATGGTGTCCTACAGTTTGTGGGATAACATGGAAAACTGTGGCAGTCCTACAGCTACCTACCTCAACTAGGTTTTTTTTTTAATTTTTGGTAAATGTAATTCTCAAAGATAACAGTGAGTAATTTAAGCATTTTTCCTCCTAATATGAGAAAGCCTCCAAAAACATAGTAGTTTTTGAATATTATTTGTAGTTCACAACTTACTCTGATCAAAATTCACCCTTTTTGCATAGAAAATTGTATTTTTGCATAGGAAGCAGTATTTTTTTTTGGAAGAAACAAAACACACACAAATCCATTTATCCCACATGGGATAAATGTGATCCCAACATTATCTGCTTTATCTGCTTTAAACCAGAATATATGAGTCCCCACTGCCAGACAACCTGGGATAAAGAGATAATCTGGGATCAGATCTTGGGATAAAGGGGCAGTGTGGACAAACCACAAAGATTTTTTTATCTATTCAGGATTTTTTCATCATGACTTCCAGAATTCAAGACACACATATTTCAAGGTTTTTAATGCAGTTGAAATGGAACAGATTAATAAGGAATAACAACCATGAGATAGAGCAAGGGTCCCCAAACTTTTTAAACTGTATGTGATATGGTTTTATAGTTTTATATATCTAAAGTACCTGTTTGTGTGTTTTATTTCATGTCTTTCTTGAATGTTATTTTTAAAAGGTAACACAGTACATTTGCCTGAATCGAAGAGAATTAAAAAGAAAGCATTTAGATCCAACTGACAGAGTTATGGCCAGTAGGTCCTACAAACCAAGTTTCAATCTCTCCCAGTCTCTGGTGACTAGGGTTCAACTTGTTGAATCTCAGCTCCCATCATTTTTCGTTACTGGCTCCATTGGTTAAGGCTGATGGAAACTGCAATCCAACAACAGATCTATTCACACTTCATCATAGTTGCTTCTAAAAACATTGCTGAGCAGCCATATTGTTGTCAAAGACACCAGACCCCCCCCCCCCCCCACACACACACACAATAAAAGATATACAGTATATGAATTCAACCTGGTGATTTATAGTTTTCCCGAGGATTGAGGCCCTAATGAACCAGAAATGGCCTCCCTCCCTCACAGTCTCTTGAAACCCTCCCAGGGCCAGCAACAATTCATCCCGCATGACTCCCCAACCCACACACACCCATACCCACACCCACAACACAGTTCTCTGGCCCATGTTGATCTGGGGTGGTGATCCTTTGCTGCTGCAGAGGAGACTCACCAGCTTATCACTCAAGCTGGCCAGATGGCCACTATGTATCCAAAACGTCTCCTTTGACTCCAGCTACTCTGTATTGCCTTTTCTTTGGTAATTATGTGTCTCTCCTCACTTCTCCCTCTCTAGTTCATTATTATTATTATTATCATTTCATTTTCCCTTCTGCGAACATGTGCATAATTGGTTTAGCGAAAATATAATGCACTTTAGGGGCCCTCTGGTGGTGCAGTGGGTTAAACCATTGAGCTGATGAACTTGCTGACTGAAAGATCGGTGGTTCGAATCTGGGGAGCATGGTGAGCTCCCGCTGTTAGTCCCAGTTTCTGCCAACCTAGCAGTTTGAAAACATGCAAATGTGAGTAGATCGATAGGTACCACTTCTGCGGGAAGGTAACGGTGCTCCATGCAGTCATGCTGGCCATATGACCTAGGAGGTGTCTACAGACAACACCGGCTCTTTGGCTTAGAAATAGAGATGATCACCAACTCCCAGAATTCGACATAACTAGACTTAATGTCAGAGGAAACCTAATGAATTGCAAATGACCACCCCAGCTGCTTAGCCCTGACGAGACCAGACTCCATAGCAAACTCCTATTTTTATTACTTTATTTATTTATTTATTTATTTATTTCAACATTTATATCCCACCCTTCTCACCCAACAGGGGACTCAGGGCTGCTTACAATAAAACTCACATATATACAAATTATAAAATACAGTAAAAAATCAACTAAGATTAGTTAATCAATCAATTACAACAACATTTCTAAAAATACAATGATAAATATACAGATGGATGCAATCGAGTCAAAATATGGTATTACTTTATTATTTTATTCTTGCTTTATTGAACTCTATTAAAATGAAGGCAAATGTACACGAACCCGTGAACTCTAGTAACCTCTTCAGAGTCACTCCAGGTTCCACCTTCCGCACCCAGCATGGGAATCTGAGATGGGACATAATCTCAGTGACAGAAGATCTTTCGGGATCTCAGTTTACCAGGTGTTCCTCGCTTTCCACAGGACATAGAAATCCTTTAAATTTCGGCATCCATATCTTCAAGTTTCTATGATCTAAACATTCATAGTGCGTGCTGCACACCCAGCAACTAATAATCATTTGAATTGCAAGTAATCCTACTTTTTTCCTTCTCAAAAACACAAAAATCACTAGAGCAACAACATGCAAACAAATGGCTTTGTATTGCTCTATAAAGGAAAGAAAGTGACTTTGATAGTGGAAAAGAGACTACCTGCAGATTTAAATCTGATGCTAAATTGTTTGCAGGTCTGTGATGGTAGTTATAAATCCTGATGATAGACATAAATCAATGTACAATGCAGCTCAGGTATAACGGATGTAAAACCCCTTGACGGTGTATTGATGTCCTAAGCTGTCAGTACTTGACCACTCAAAGTGGAGCACACAGACCTAGTTTGTTAATCTGAAATGCAAATACACTGAACTGACAGGCTGTGTTTTTGTGCATTTATTTCAGCTGGGAAGCACTGCAAGGCATCATAAGCCTCCCTATTTTGTATAATTTATGCAAATGCTTCAAAAGCCCCATTCTGTTCTCAGAAATCTACTGATAACATGGCATGTTCTCTGGATTTTTAACCAGTGGGTTGGCTGATACTTCCTTCTGTTATTAAGAGATTAGCTTTAGCAATGGTTGGACCCTCCTCTTTGAAATTTGATCACTGATCTCATGGAGTTTCCCAGAGCAGATAGGCCTCAATTCAGTGAAATTTAAGCTACTGCTTGTGGGACAATTTTACAGGTCAAAACTAAGCTCAGATTAATTGCTTTATTCGGGTGTTGAATTAATAAAGTGAAAGCACAACAGGACTGCTGAAGATAGGAATAAACAAAAACCAAGTGCAAAGCACATTTCTTTGCCCAGAGATTTGGAACAGGGAACCTTGTGAATGACAGATCATTATGGTCCAAAATGCATTTCTCTTTCTTTTTGACTGTTAAATTTACTTCTTAGATTTTGCTCACACATCATCAGCCAAGCTTGCCACTCTTTTGTTTGTATAAGTCTTAATCTTGTTGTTGTAAAATGGATTATTTTTTAAAAAGAACTTCATTAGTGAAAGCAATGTTGGGCCTTTGATACAAAGTGGCAAAGTAGCATCTCTAGATATTAATAAACTGCTGCTCCCATTATCTCTCACTGTGGGTCACATAGGCAGGGACTGGTGGGAACTGGAGTCCGACAATTACTATAATGTTGACTGTGCTGATCTGTTTTCCTAAGTCATCTCTTTCTAACTTATCCATCTATTCATGTAAAATCATTGGCAAAGTCTTGTGATTAAATTGTTTCAAAATATAAAATATTTAATGTTATTTTCCCAACACAATGTAAATTATATATTGATTATTCTGTGGATTTCCCCCTTCCCAAAACAAATCCTTTATTTGTCAAACGTAAATAAGGAAACATTGGTTTTTCATATTTGTTAGTCATATTCTGAAAGGCAGATGAGGGAAATCACTGATATATATAGCCAATTTGCTAATTGATATATTTATAATTATAAATAAATATTTTGGGGGAAGGGATTGGATGGAGCGCTGAGTTGGGGTGTATATCCGAATCTCACTCTAGTAATCTAACTGCAGCAACAAGTGGTCTCAAAACAAGAAGGTACAAAGGTTAAAAGCAAATCACCCAACCTGTAATATGGTGGTTGGTTTTTATGTCACAACTGTATTCATATATATGTATGACACTTGTCCCTGTAAGTGGGATTGCTTATGAATGTAACACAAGGTCACGCAGAAAGAGCTGTTGCAGGAATTAAAACCCTTTTCAAAGGGGAAAAGAAATGGGCAGAGGGAGAGAGTGCTCTTTTGCTAATGAGAAGTGTTCAGGGTCAGCCTGGACTTGTGTTCTGCCCATTAATATTGATTTTTTTTTTTTTTTGCTTTTATAACTAGTGAGCTTTTCAATAAATAGGAGTAATGACTCTTGTAGATGAATTCCCATCTTACATGGCAAAACAATACTCAACACACCTACTTGTTCCTTTCTGTGCACATTCTTATTCTCATCCTCTCTCTCTATTACACATACACACAGTATAAATAGGAAGTGCTTTTGTTTCCCTTTAGTTGTACAATGAGATTCTGTCTTACAAATGCATTCTCCAAAAATGTCATTGTCTATTGGCTGCCAGTCATAACAAAGCCTCCTTTTTAAATGCGACTCAATCTGTGCTCTTTCTGTTTCTTGTATTATTCCCATGGCCAAAGAGTCAGTGGGTCAAATTGCAAATAATATCAAATGTAACATTTATATAAATCCTCCAGCGACTGTTATCAATTTACAGTGCAAATCAATTCTTGTCAACAAACCATTGTGTGGGCCTGTGGATATTTTTTAAAAAAATGCTACAGGCAGCTGAAATAATATTACAAAAGAACAAAAACATATTGAGGCAAGTGGTAAGAATACATAAAGGGTGATATCCATTCTGCCCCTGTTGAGAAGCCTTCTTGAAACACACCTGGCATTTCATTCATTAATTCCTAAATAAGCCAGTGAGGATGCCTATAAGGTTTGTCCCTTTTGCATGATCCAAGACTCTAGGATGACTTATGTCAAAGGCCTTGTCTACGCTGATCATTTAATGCAGTTTTCAAACTTGGGTGCTAGACAACAAACTCCCACAACATCACATGGAAAAAAGCCCTTAATGTGCTTTTGTGGTTTGTAAAATTACCATCTGGACCTCAAAATGGTTCCAGAATGCCATACTTAATAATCTGCACAGGTCAGTGTAGATGGGCTTAAGGCTAGTGAATAGGGCTTGTACTTACCCTCAATCCAGTGATGACACTATTCTTGAGCTACAACAACTTCCAATAAGTATCCAGAGTTTTGCCCTTATCCCAGCTTTGTTCCTCACTAAGCAAAGTCAGGGGTACTCTAGAGTTTGAAAGAAACTTTATTGTATCCTCAGGCTTTGTTGCCATCTGGAAAGCTGTATCAGATCAATTTCAAACCAATCTATTATCAATGTCTACATGGATACATGGATTAGTACAGAAAGGATTGTCCCTGTGTTGCTGGTCCCTGGAGCTCCCTGCAAGTGTCTGGCCATGGGTCTGCTGAGGTCAGAATGGGGCACCATCATGATCACCAAGAAGGGGGCTATTCTATCACCTTCTTGCTGATCACACGGGTGCTGGGTTATGACCCTAACAGTCACAACAATCAATGCCCAGGTGCTTTCGGGGAGCTCCATATCTCGCGAGGAGTGTCAGGAGTGATACGTATACAAAATACTAGACTTAAAAAAAAAGGACTGTCTGGACACTTGGCCCAGACTCAGCTGTTACATGCTGATTCAGGGCATCTCCAGGGCACAGATTAACTTGTGCCATATAGGCATGCCCTCAGTTTCAGGGTGCTTCTACACTACCCAGAATGTAGAACAAAGTGGCATTACAAATGCTGGAGCAAGACACATTTGATTGCCAGACATAGATGTGGAAACCTGCCCCATTGGTGGGGAAATAGCTGTACAACCCAATTGTGCTGACTGTCAGGGCATGTGATGAGGATGAAGATGAAGGGCTTCTTCATCAAGCATCTGAGTCAGGGGCAAGCAGAGAACAGCAGCCTGAGCAGCCTGACACTGAGGAACCTACCTCTGCAGAGCAGGACCAAGAGCCTCAGGGGACCCTCAGAGAGGAGGGTTTCACACGCGGTTGCGCAGGGCTCTTGGGAGAGCTCTGCACAGCCGCATGTGACGTGGAGGGGCCTCCTCTTGGCAGGAGAACATGGTTGGCTTTGGGACCGAAGTTTGCCCATGCCTGGACTAGTGGTAAAGCACTCACAGGCACTTCTGCATATTAGGGGTAACCATCTCTACAGATCACAAAACAGAGCTTAAAATGGTAATTTTGGAAAGTAATTAGTTACAGTTATGGTATGTAACATCTGATCCCAGAACAAATGGTTCCACTGACACTACTTATTTCCTGTTTTGAAATGAAAGCCAAATAGCTGAATTTCAGTTACTTAAAATATTGGAATGCTACAAGTCACCAGGTGATGATACGAAACACACTCACTTTCTATTCACCACAGCCACAACATAGGAGGCAAAGCACAAGCCAGCACCTGAACTATGAGATTTACCTTCTCTGCTATTTAGTTAAGCCACTCTCTGTTAACAGTATAATTAACTAAAAACTTCAGTGCAAAATTTAGTGACATCCCTTGTTAACTTTCAGTTGTAATGTAATATAGTTATTCTTTTGCAAATAATGAAACTGAAATTAACTAAAAGTTACAGTTATGGCCCCAATGGTGCCATGGATTTCGAAGGCATAAATAAATGGCAAAAGGAAGAAACGTGCCAAGAGGAAGGGGTGCTTTGGATGTGATTTCCTGATTCTTGGCAGGGCGTTGGACTGGACGGCCCATGAGATCTTTTCCAACTCTATGATTCTATGATCAAGAAAATCCTTGTTATGACCACATTCCATCTGGAAATCTATGTCCTAAATGTGA
The DNA here is from genome assembly GCF_035594765.1 of Anolis carolinensis. Taxonomy (NCBI): domain Eukaryota; kingdom Metazoa; phylum Chordata; class Lepidosauria; order Squamata; family Anolidae; genus Anolis; species Anolis carolinensis. The sequence goes on from NC_085842.1 coordinate 239,621,370, forward strand.
AAGACCATGTGGATCCAGAATAAATAAATCAATAAGTCATTTATAGGCTGTGACATTTACAGCCAAGACCCTACCCTTGGAATGCAAGCATACTTAGCCACAAATCATTATCCATGATGATGATTTTAATAACTACTTTAGGGGTCTTTGAGCTGTAATTATAATAACTTACTCTTAAAAAGTAACTTCCTTGACTCTTTCTAAAAGATTAAATAAATCTTGCCAGGAAAGCCCTGTGATAGCTTCGTCTTAGGGCAGTGGTTGTCAACCTGGGGTCCCCAGATGTTTTTGAACTACAACTCCCAAAAATTCCAACCAGTTTACCAGCTGTTATGATTTCTGGGAGTTGAAGGCCAAAAACATCTGGGGACCCCTGGTTGAGAACCACTGTCTTAGGATGACCATTGCTCAGAAGAAATCTGAAAGCTCACGACAATTTAAATACCTATTTAGAAAACAATAGTTGACAGGAAAAATTATCCATAGGTAATGAAATGTGTTCCAGTTTTACCTGCTATGCTTGATCTCTTATGCTCTATTAGAACTACAATTTGTATTAATGCCATTGCCCCCCCTCCCAAGATGGAGGCTCCCGTTGAATTATGCCTGGTGATAAAGATAACATAGATCTCATTTCCTTTTTTCATGATACATTTTTCTGTACAAGCCACCCACTTTAATAATAGTATTATTAGCCCTTTACCTTGTAAAGTGATGCTGTTACAATACAATAAGACCACCATAATCATGGAACTCGTATCCACAGGTTTACTTACCCATATGAGAGGGGAAAATAGGCTCTCTAGGAAGTTGTTAGATGTGCCAGGAATGGAGATCACATTATTTAATAGTGTTTGATTGTTTCTATGGTTCCAAATAACAGTGGTCTAGTCTGAATCTTTTTCTACATTATTTAAAACTATATCTGTAAGAATGGCTCATGAAACTTACTTTTACTTCTATTGTCAAATTAGACTGGCATCTTTCATTATATTTCAGATATTAGCATAGTTGGATCACATCCAAGGATGTGTACTTAAACTGTCAAATAGCGATGGGTATGACTCATCTATTGCTGTTGATGGGAAGAGAATAATTCAGTGGAAAATCACCTTTAATCAGTGTCATGTAATGTCATGTAATTTCTCGGGGTATATATGGCACATCACCAGTTTACTTACTGAGAGATTATAGGTATTTAGTGTTTTTAAATTTACATTGACAGTATTCTTTTTCTGCTCCTGAGTATTGCTACATATTTATGGCTGAAGAATGCTGGTTAAACAAAAAAAAAAGGCTAGACCTGGAAAAAGACCTAGATAATTAGCATTATACGTTAGCTTTTAACTAGCTTTTCTTAGTAATTTTCCCTAATTCATAAGATTTCCCATTCAGAATGGAAGCTTTTAAAAAATGTTCTTGTGAATTAGATGGAACAGGTCTGCAAAATTGTACTGTTACTATAAGAATTTGATGTTCCATACCCAAAAAATAGAACTATAGGAGTTGTAGTTTAAAAGGCCTTTAACCTTCTTTGCCAAATTACAAATCACAGTGTTGTCGACCGCGTTTTAGGGGATCGGGCCCTTAAGGAGAGACCCGACCCGGTCCTGAGGGAACGGACCTTGGCGAAGCCAAAAGGAGAATATGAGCCGCAATACAACCTGGAGCCGAAATGAAGAAGGTCCGCCAAAGATGAAGGAAAATCCGCCAAGGAGTCTTTATTGAGCAATTCAGCTGAAAAGGACACTAGTAGTGATCATTCAGTCTACTAGCGTATCATATGTTTCAAATAAAGCCATATTTATACAATGTTTCGGTCTGACAGCCCTTTGAATTTCCCGCCCCGCTCCCCCGCCCATCTGATCGCGGATAGGCTGGGAGGTTGAATGGGGCGGGCTTTCGTTTCCCGCCTCGCTCTGCTGGCCCAATGGGGAGCCGCTTTTTGTCCCCACTCGGGCCAATCAGAGAGGAGGAGGCGGGAGCTATTGAAACAATGAAGTGACAGGACAGGAAATATCAGATTAATCCTTGCCCGGCCGATTTCTAAAGGAATTAATGGCACCCATCAAGGATGTCCAGGGTCCTGTCACATTCACAGATTTTAGATATGCCTTGGGGTGTCAGACGGGAAGTGGTGATGGGTGTTGATGAGCCAAAATTGACAGGCTCCACAGGGCGCTCAACGTGGGGCGTCCTGGAATTTCCTGAGATATGACAATGTTTGCCCTGGGGGCTGAATCACCTTTAGGACTATACTCCGAATTTGGTGACTCAGCCTTATATTGTCCATGCAATCTGAATTAGATTGGGTTAAGCTGTAGCAGATTATCCTTTTGTTTTTGGGAAGGGAGGCCTGGGTCATAGGGGCTAGGGTTCATGTTGGGGTCAAAATATTTCCCATTTGATTTCATGATTTTGACAATTATATGAGATAAAAATGAAAAATAAAATAAAGTTGGAGCGTAAACCCAGCTAGGAAAAACACATAATTTCCGGGGATCCCAAAGAGTACAAATACATATAGGCAGATGGACAGATTTCAAGGAAGTAAGGGGGGAATCCATAGAGGGGGTTACATTGCATAAAGGGGGATCATGGATGATATAAACAATTGAAAACATTTGATAAGAACGAGGTTTACAACATCTGGGGAACCCAATATGGAAAGTCATAGAAGTGGAGTTCTAGCAGCATGATTTCACAATTCATGAAGTTAGCCCAACGATTAGAAATTCATACAACAGTGGGTCATGAGGGTGTCCAGGTACATAGAATATGAAAATTCATGGATACATGAGGGAAAAGAGTTCATCTGTGATGGAAGGAATTCATAGAAATGGCATGGGGAAGGGGCCCATGTGGGTTATAGTCTTTGGAAGTATAAGATTTCATAAGTCCAGGGATAGGTCTGGGGAAGAGTGTTCTTCTCCTTCATAAAATTACGAAGGTATGAATGAAACGTGGAGGGCACCCGTCCGGGCACCCCCTGGCAGCTGCAGAGAGGGTGAGGGTACTTGGAGATCTATGTCTCCCCAGCGGGAGAGCGATCCCCCCATCCCCAGTTCACAGAAAGGGGCTAGGGATCTCTTAAAACCATTCCGCGAGTCGCGGGGAGAGGAAAGTCCGGGATAAGGCTGGAGGAGGGCAGCCCGGCTTGAAAAGAGCAGTCGGTCCCGTTTGACAGTCAGCTGTTGAGGTGCCGAAAACTGGACCGATTTCGGTTCCGTTGGTGGTCTTCGAGTCAGGAGCCTTAGAAAGGGTTAGGACTAAAAGAGGAGCGTTCTAGGGGTAATTTTGATAGAGATATGAGCCAATTTATATCGTCCGCCGTATTAATCTATGGCGGAGAAGCCTCCGCCAGGGTTAGCGAGAGAGAGAGAAATTGCATGCAAAGGAAAGAGTCAGAGAATGACACAAAATAACCAGATAGAGAGTGTTACTGTTAAAATAAATGCTACTTTTATTGGGGGATTTGTTACATAGTGCAGGGAAGGGGAAAGTGAAGAAAAAAAGGTTTTTTAATAATAGTCTGCTGCGGTCCCGTTCCGTTCCTTTGGTGAGTGATCTGCGGAACTCTCTGCTGCGTTTTTTAAAATTAATTTAAAAGCCGGGGTTTCGGTCATCAACAGGATTCTATAGCATTGAGCCATGGCAGTTACAGTAGTGTCAAAATGCATTAATTATACAGTGTAGATGCACCCCAAGATATAGAATCATAGAATCATAGAATTGTAGAGTTGGAAGCAGGAAAATCTCATTCAAAGCACCCCCGACAGATGGCCATCCAGCCTCTGCTTAAAAGCCTCCAAAGAAGGAGCCTCCACTACATGCAGGAGCAGAGAGTTCCACTGCTGAACAGCCCTCACAGTGAGGAAGTTCTTCCTGATGTTCAGGTGGAATCTCCTTTCCTGTCGTTTAAAGCCATTGTTCCGCACCCTAGACTCCAGGGCAGCAGAAAACAAGCTTGCTCCCTCCTCCCTATAACGTCCCCTCACACATTTGTATATGTCTATCATGTCTCCTCTCAGCCTTCTCTTCTGCAGGCTAAACATGCACAGCTCTTTAAGCCGCTCCTCATAGGGCTTGTTCTCCAGGCCCTTGATAATTTTAGTCACCCTCCTCTGAACACCTTCCAGCTTGTCAACATCTCCCTTCAATTGTGGTGCCCAGAATTAGACACAGTATTCCAGGTGTGGTCTGACCAAGGCAGAATAGAGGGGGAGCATGACTTCCCTGGATCTAGACGCTATACCCCTATTTATGCAGGCCAAAATCCCACTGGCTTTTTTCGCCGACGCATCACATTGTAGGCTCATGTTTAACTTGTTGTCCACAAGGACTCCAAGATCTTTTTCACACGTACTGCTGTCAAGCCAGGCATCCCCCATTCTGTATCTTTGCATTTCATTTTTTCTGCCTAAGTGGAGTATCTTGCATTTGTCCCTGTTGAACTTCATTTTGTTAGTTTCGGCCCATCTCCCTAATCTGTCAAGATCGTTTTGAATTCTGCTCCTGTCTTTTGGAGTATTGGATATCCCTCCCAATTTGGTGACGTCTGCAAACTTGATGATCGTGCCTTCTAACCCTTCGTCTAAGTCGTTAATAAAGATGTTGAACAGAACTGAGCCCAGGACAGAACCCTGCGGCACTCCACTCGTGACTTCTTTCCAAGATGATGAAGACACATTGGTGAACACCCTTTGGGTTCGTTCGTTACAGATCCACCTAAACTTAGTTTTGCCTAGCCCACATTTTACTAGTTTGTTTGGCAGAAGGTCATGGGGGACCTTGTCGAAGGTCTTACTGAAATCCAGATAGGCCACATCCACGGCATTCCCTTCATTTACTCACCTTGTAACTTTATCGTATATATATATGCATGCAGTTAAATATAAGAAAACTCTAGTGGCTGCCTTGCTCAATTAAAACACTGGGCCTGGAAGACTGTTTTAGTATTGTAATGCTAAGGAGGAGGAAAGTACCAGACTCATTCTCCAGCTCTCCATTTTCTGGTCCCATTCACCTCGTTCTCTACTCTATGGTCGATTTTGCCTCAGCATGATACCTGATATTAATTTATCATTTTGAAAGTATATGTGAGACATTGTGTGAGTTGGCAGGGGGGTGGATATAGCCAAAAAAATACTGCGGAAAGGGTGAAGCATCCCCTCCTTTCTTATTCTCTGCTCATATTTGAAGAATGATCTTGTACAGGAGGCATCAATCTTCTTCCTCAAAACCACTTTTTTCCTACCATGAAGCGTCTTTCATTTAGAGCACACATGTCAACTGCAAGGCCTTTGGAACAAATATCACATCATTTTATGTGGCCCACTAGGCTTTCAATGCTAGGTCAGAATAGTTACATTTATGCAATCTTGCAATTACGAATGGACCTTTGAAGACAACCAGAAGGGTGATGTGACCCTCACTGAAAATGAATTTGACACAGCTGCTTTAGAGGGAAGCACTCTTAAGAGAGTGTTAACTAGGATTCTTCCACATCTAAGCTCATATTATTGCACTGTGTTATGAGTCTGTCAGATACTCATTTGTTAGGTTACTAGATGATTAAATTGACTGGAAACATAGGGATATATATCTTGCCAAGCATTCTGTATATTATGATGTGTCTTTTTGCCTTTCTGTTTTTGTTGTGTGTTAGGATTTCTGTTCTTACTATATAGATGAAATCGTAATGACGGATTCCCTAATTTTTCTACTATATTCCTATTCTTGTGAGCCATGAAAGGGCTTCATTGGTATGTTACCTATCTTATTTTTAGGTAGAAATGTAAAAAAATCCACATCAATAAGATAGCAGAAACATTGGTGGCTATTTTAGTGCAGGGATGAAAAACAAGTAGGCCTTCAGATGTAGCTGAATTGCAACTTCCATTATTCTTTATGGTTAGCTATGATGGATCTAGTCTCCTGCTTCCTATAGTGGCCAACTTGATGTCTACAGGAAGTCCACAAGGAAGACATAGAGGCAATTGCCTTCTCTGAATGTTGTTCCCCAGCCAACATAGTCCATAAGGGTTCACTATAGCCATCATCATGCTCAGAGCTCAAATAAATGGTTTTGAGAACTACGACTGACAATAGTGGTTGGTGGATTCCGGTGCGCAAAAAGTAGCCAATCACTGATCATGACTAATATCAGGTATCAGATCTATTGGCTGACGAAACAAGAACAAAAATAACCGAATTTGTCTAAGGATTTTTTTAGAAATCTCAAAGTGAGACTGCATATGGAGATTTTGTACATCAACCTAAAAAGTACTTTGCCTAGTGGATTATGGGTTTTGCAGTCCAAAAATGATTATTCTAAGTTCATGTTAAGTCATTGTCTCTTAAATCTCTGCATGCAGTGAATGTAGACAGCTGGTTTCTGTATCCTCTTTTCCCACCACAATTGCAGGATTCAGAAATTCAAATCCTGTTAGTGCACCATGTCAACAGTTTTTTTTCTCATCTCTGTTGTGCAACACTTGAAATAGTACAAATATTGACATAGGGCATAAACACAATTTAGACCAGAGTGTTTCCTGAAACCCAGTGTCTATGTTGTGCCATATGTACTATTTTGATGGAAGTTCAGTCCTGTATCTGATCTTGCAAACATTCACACACTCTTTGTTAAGACTAGACATCATGTAGAACCAGTGTGCTTTTATTAGTTGCTTTCATTAATCAAAAGAAGCATCTGTCTACAAAAATCCTACCTGGCATGATTTTAAAGGAACTAATTCCAACAAACAAAACAAAACCCACCACATATCCTGGCAATTAAAAAAAGCTATTTTGGGCTGGAAGAGAAGTAATTAGCTTTTCTGCTAGAAAAAGGAAAAGAGGGATTTAAAAAAGGCCACCACGAATCTATAGAATCAATCAATAAAGGAAATTTTCTAGTGGCTTGACTACAAAAGGCAATATTTTAGCAAATGGCTTTGCAATGTAATGTAGAATGCAGCGCATCTTGAGCCATTGTCAGCCCTCTCCCCCAGCAGAGGAAGACCGACTTCCTAATGCAATTATCTTGTTGGCAGAAGATGAATGGATAATACTGTGTGAGGAAGAGGAAACAGAATGAATGTCATGTTCAGGATTTATAGAGCACTTTTCTGAATATCTCCAGTTCTTCTCATGGAATATACTCAATAGCTTCCAGGAAAATATATATGATTCAATAGTTGAAAAAGTTTATTTTTTGTATTACAGCTCCCAGAATTTCCCCAGCTAACATGGCCAAGTTAAGCAACTTCTCCAAGCTACAAAATAATTATTCTATGCTCTATATTCAGGGGCTATAAAATACATGTAGTGCATACATATATACCCCGGATCTTTGTTCAAAAATGTGAAATGCAGACAGGATGGAATCACTGTAGACTGTGTGTCAAAAATAAGAAATAACTGAGTTTTGTATCCTACCCAAACATACATCCTAATTACTCTGGTGCAAAGTTGCAGTTTACAATAGAAGCAGGTATAAGTGAATGGAAGTGACCACTATGAAGACAGTGAGATGTATTCACTTTAACTGACTGTTTTAATGAAGACAAATTACTAAGTCAAAGCAATGGATTCCTACCTCTCCCTGCCTCCACACTGCTCCATTTGGGGGGGGGGGGGGTCAGCTCTACGCTGATGCTTTATCCTGGGGCTATTCTGGAGTGGCAAATATTGGATTGGCCCTATAATGGTCTAAACCAGTGGTTCTCAATCTGTGAGTCCCCAGGTGTTTTGGCCTACAACTCCCAGAAATCCCAGCCAGTTTACCAGCTGTTAAGATTTCTGGGAGTTGAAGGCCAAAACATCGGGGCACCCACAGGTTGAGAACTACTGACTTAAACTACCACTATCATGTTGAAGTGGGAATGATTGTATATAGAGTTGTTTAACTGTAATTGAGTCATGTGTGCAATGTGTACTGGAGATTGCATCATACACTGTGATTGCATCATATACTGCTTACTATACCAGTGTGTAAAGGGTTAAGCTTGGATTGCATCAGACAGCAGAGGATGAGATAAATAGCATCTACTTCCTATCTCTGCCCCTTCCCGTGTGTGCCTGCGTGAGAGCTGTGTATTGTCTTGTGGATTTCTGTTCGTAAGTAAACATTTTGATAGAAAACTGAAGACTGCAGTGTCGTCATTTATACAGAGCTTCTAGTCAGAGACTTCTGCTGCGTGTGCCTAGCAAAACCACTCTGATATATCATCTGGTTGCTGTGGAGGTAGGAAGGACTTCTGACCATTTGGCAGTGGTGAACTTGGTCTGGTGCCGTCACACAGCCACCTTTATCATCCTCCTCTTGTTATGGCAGCTAGTAGTTGTGACATGGGTCATGCTGATCATTTGTCACCTGCAGTGATGTTGACCAGGGTACCAGAATAAAGGAGAGGAGATAGGAGGAATCACTCCTTCAACTCTCCTCTCTTCTCTGATCACTTTGTTGCTCTGAATTAAGTAGTCAGAGCAGATGGGCCCAAAGTAACTTAGGATAATATTGATGACTTCAGCCATCAAAGTCAATATTTTGAGAGAGAGCAAGCAAACAAACTTTTGTTAGTTATCTCAACTGGAGTAGGCCCATTGAATCAATTTTTTAAAATCAAGTTTTAATGTGTTTGCAAATTGTTTTAAACTTGCTTTAAAAAAAACCCAAAAAAACCAGAAGTCTGTTTTAACTTTTGTGTGAACTGCTTTTTGTTTAGTTCTACTATCTTTTAAAATGGCATAAATCCTACTTACCTCATCCAGTTTTATGAAACAGAACCTGTTGTGGGACTATCAATCTTTGCTTTATTCTGAACATTTACCAAGTATTGTTTATATCCCCTTCATAGGTCCTTTCAATATAGTTTTTCCAATTGCTCTCCAGATCAGCACATAGAAAATCATGATGTAACTACCTCAGAAATCTCAGTGAAATCTTCATATAAAGAAAGCATTAACTAAATAACTTTGATGTGAAATAGAAACAGAAATAAATTGCATCGTAAGTAGATTTGATTCCCATTTTCTTTGCTCAGACATTTCCCATATTTCTTGATGCACAAAATCATTGAAGAATCATTGAAGAAAACAAGCAATCATTTACTTAAGCAATATCAATTTTGAATGCTTTTAATATATCATGCAGATGTCCTGAGAGTTGTTTTAATGCTGTCATGATCAACGACTAGAGTTAAATATATCTGGTAAACCATATCATTGCTAAATTCTGTATTACAACTGATGCTTCATCTCATAATATGGAAGGTTGAACAGGTCACTGCCTGCAGCATTTGAAATGTTTATTATGAATGTGGAGGGAACAAAGCTGTTGAAGAGAAATACACAGGCACTTTTTCAAATATTTGCCTTTCTAGGACATAAAAATGGTGAATGGTTGGCTATTTTTCTCTTCTTTATATCAAAATTGTACCCTACCCTCCCAATGAAACTGGCAGTCAAGGTAGCAGCAATAATAACATTGTCATCATCATCATCTTCACTATCATTGCCACCATCATGCAATAATTACATTCAAATAGTTGCTAAAATAATTAGCAGCAATCAACTGAAAAGCCATGGAGCCCCTGGTGGCGCAGTGGGTTAAACCCTTGTGCCAGCAGGACTGATGACTTGAAGGTTGAGTTGCTGACCTGAAGGTTGCCGGTTTGAATACAATCCAGGGAGAGCACGGATAAGCTCCCTCAATCAGCTTCAGCTCCATGCGGGGACATGAGAGAAGCCTCTCACAAGGATGGTAATAACATCAAAACATTCGGGCGTCTCCTGGACAACATCCTTGCAGACAGACAATTCTCACACACAAGAAGTGACATGGAGTTTCTCAAGTTGCTCCTGATACAGAAAAAAAAAACCAAAAAACCAAAGGTCTGCCTAAATAAAAATGGTCTTTGTCTACTAGTCAGAAGAAAACAAAGAGGGAGTCAACATAGCTTCTCTTGATACAGGGTTTTGGAGCTTGAGATTAACTACTGAGAAAGCCACATTCTTTTTATGAATATGCTAATTAGAGGAGAGCATCTTTCAAAGATCTTAAAATTCTAGCATGGTTCAGAATGCCCAAGGAATTCAATCTTTGAGTATTCCTCAAAGTCCCAGGAATACATGATTTGACTGCATTGACTGTGAGATGCTGTTGGGGAGGGTTCTAATTTGATGACTTTCATGGTCGGAGATCAGGAGGCTGTGCATATGGCACATGGCACAAGAAGACATCCCATGATGGAGGTAGGGAGTTATGCTATTTAAAGCCTCACCACCACCTCACAGGTCTTTCTGCTTCCTTCTTTGCAACCCACTCTCTGGCTCTGAGTGCAGTGTAAGCTTTGCAGGTCCTATTGGGGCTGGGTAGGATTCCCCCTCCCCTTTGCAGAAGTTTTTGCCTATCCCATACTGTATCTGAGGGACTGGGCTAAGGGTAATATTGCTAAGAAAGTTATCATTTGGAAGGTAGCATGGGGAAAATTGTTGTTTCCCTTTGGAACTCTTTTTGGATAATGGTAGGGCTCTGGAATGACCTCCATAGTTCCTGGGACTTGGGAGGTGTGGAAGGAAAGACCATCCTGGTGGTTTTGCTCTCACTTATAAAATCCTGAGCCCTGGGTTTATCTTCCAGTAAATGCCAGCTAGTGAGCACTCTTCATAGCTCAATTTTTCCCCAAGTGAAAGGGCAATCTAGGGTAGACACTTGGCTTTAGGTACCCCTAACCCCTTGTTTCTGTTTTCAGATTCAATTTACTTAAGGATATAGGTCATTTTTTTTCGTGTCAGGAGCAACCGGAGTTGCTTCTGGAGTGAGAAAATTGGCTGTCTGCAAGGACGTTGCCCAGGGGACGCCCGGATGTTTTTGATGTTTTACCATCCTTGTGGGAGGCTTCTCTCATGTCCTCGCATGGAGCTGGAGCTAATAGAGGGAGCTCATCCGCGCTCTCGCCGGGTGTGATTCAAACCTGGCAGCCTTCAGGTCAGAAACCCAACCTTCAAGTCACAAGGCTTTTATCCCCTAAGCCACCGGAGGCTCCTATAGGTCAAATAAAGTGACCCCTTTTAATCCAATTCTGTGTGTCGGTCTCATTATTCTATGGTCACCAAAGATGCTCAATTCAAATGGATATTTCTGAAGAGTCTGGCTGGGATCCTGTTGGTGACATATGCAGCTATAATTTGAAATCAGAGATGCTTATGTTTTCTTTTGAATAGTGCAACAGGTGATTCACTAGGAGGAGAGAGACAGAAAGAAGAAGATATTAAGCAACAAGGACTGCCTCCAATCCTTATTACAATTATCTAGAGAAAGGACAGAGGAGAAACAACCTATTTTCTATTTTCTCAGTAAAAAAGGAAGACAGCCTTTGCTACTTTTTTGCTTCCCTGGCTTCCCTCACCTGGCTGCCTCAACTGCTTCAGATGGGGAAGACATGGAGCTGCACAAATGGAGCATTATGTTCTACATGACTGGATGCATGATCTCACCAATTCTCTGTTTGTCTCTTATAGTGACTTATAGTTTGCCTTTCAACTGTGTTTTTTAAAATTAAAATCCCTGACTTCCTATGTGTAAAAAAGCAAGAGAGAATGAAAGATCTTGCAAAAGAGTGGGCTCGTTGATAACTGGCAAGCAAATACTTTGACAACAAACTGAAAGAAATCAGGAACTTTATTTTCCCCCCCGAAATGTGTTTGTGTGTGTTTGTGGGAGGAGAAGGTACTGAAATATAAAAGGTTTTAAGAGCAGCAGGCTTTGAAGAGGTTTCCGCATTTGCCCGCCTATGTCGTTTAAGCAAATCAGAGCTGAAGGTGCTTTCCTAGCCAGAATGTTAGCCAGAGAGAAATGAAGTGCTTTGCTAAGCAGATTTATAGGTTTCATAGCAATTTCCCAGCCCCTGACAAGCCACTATAGGCTTTCAACAAAGCTACGGCACTCTCATATTTGAAATCATGGATAGGAAAGATTAGCTGTTGATGATGCAGTTAATGTGTTTCCACCTCAAACCAAGAAAAAATGTCACAGAGGTGTGATGTCTGTGTATGCAGGATTGCTTAGTAGGCTGTCAGTCATGATAAATTTATCATGCTTGGCAAATTTCTTTTAGAGCAGGAGAAGACAGGGGTGGCAGTGTCGGATTTCCTGATGAGGAAATAATTTCTTTTTGACATGGTCTCTTTTAAGGTTGCCAGGTCAAGAGCATCCCAGAATTCAGGGCCAATACAAATAAACATCATAGAATACCAGCCGCTACTAGATTACAAAAGACAGGCTATTAAACCTACTGCTAAAAAGAAAAAAATACACACAAATTACAGAAAAAATAAATGAGTCAAATGTTGACTTCCAAATTTTCTACCAATGGTATATAAAATGAATCCTATTTTCTCTATATTCGTAATACTTCACACATCAATTGCTTAATCTAAACTACTAATTCTCAAGTCCTGCAATTAATATCTTCTCATAGAAAAACAACTAGTGGTTTCTGACCTGTTGTAGAAGTATTCAGTTGATTTTTTCTCTTATCAAAATAGATAACTGGTCCATTTCAACCAGTTCAAACAACTTCACTACACAATTTTTCAGTTTCTTCACATTGTCTTATTTCAATTGTATCTTGTTTTGGTGTGCAAAATATTGCAGTCTGTGATCTAGATCCAATAGTCAGCCTTGGCTGAAGCAGATCTATTAATTCAATGGGAACCCAGTATAAGGGAAGACTTATATAACCCCATTGATCTAGTGGCTCACAGCAGGTTCTGCTCCAACGGACAGCCATCATGTTTATATCCTAGGCCATAAGCAATGCTTTTTCTCTTCTCACCCACCTGCTTTTTCAGGTCTCAACTCTAGTCTCCTCTTCCTCTCTGTCACCTTGAGTCTCCTCCTTTGTTCTCCTTTTATCCAGGGTAATCCCATTTATGTATAGCTCAGCAGCATTTCACATCTTGGTCTCCTCCTTTACATTCTGATATCTCACACATTGTCCACCTCTAACACATAGAGAGCACAAAACAGAAGCACAATATGCACAAATCACTAGGCGGGTTCCTTGCAAAAACAGGTATTTTCATTTCATCCTAACTTTTCTACCAATTAGGAATCAGGCAGACTGCCAATGAGTTCAAATCCATTAACATAATACATATTCTCTGAATGTTGCTAGCTCTAGTTGAGTTATTCTCTAAAAACAAATGGCACAGACTGATCATTAGTCTAAGTGTAAATGAATTAGAGTCAAAGATTGGAACCTCTTTGGCCAGTTACAGATGCACAACTTTGGAAATTATGAAGCTACACAGTAGGTTCTGGACCAACCTCTCCAAACCCCATTCAGAAGGAAGCATCCACTGAAATCAACAGGGATCCATTCCTCTGTCACTTGGGAGGCAGCTGACTGGCATTGCCACTCCTTCAGTGAAGGTTCTCCATTGCAATAGGTAGAAGGAATGTCCCTAACACATTTTGTCCTTAGGCTGGAGAATACTTGCATGAGAAGAGTGGGTGGGAATGTCAGTCAGCTGCTTCCCAAGTGATGGGAAGAGATCCCCAACAGCCGTAGTGGCTGCTTCCTGGTAGGTGAGGATTGGGGGATTTTCACAGTTCCTATGTATGCCCTAAACTCGGGCCTGCATAGAGATCGTGAATATCACAAAGTTGCAAATGCATAAGATTTCAGTCAACGCATTGCACTTAACATGTTATTTCCAGTTTCTAACTAGTCACATAAAAATGTCAGCAGATCTGAAGAAAGTATACTGATTCAGTACTAGGAACATACCCACATATTACCACAATAGATATTGGTATCAGTTCGGTCATGCTGGACATCCGAAAATGAAGATGAAAATCAGGTTAGCTGTCAGATTTATAGGTAGCATATTTGTTCCATCTCCCAGAGGTTTGATTTGCATTGTTCCCTAGTTGTAGGAAATAGCACCCTGATAGTTAATTATTAACAGTTTGCAACCAACCTGCAGGCCTTTGCTGCTTTCAGCTTGCAAAAGTATCCTTTTGTTCTTGAGACCACCCCTTTTCCTGGGGATGAAATCTCCATTTTGAGAAGTCTTTTTTGCCTTTCCACAGAAGAGAAAAGAACTCAGATGTGCTTGTGTGATCAAGCCAGGCCAGCTCAGACAAGCCATCGTAAGTACTGACCTCTTGCCTTTGAAACTGGTGCTGAGCTCAGATAGGGAAAGACCTGCTCTTTCTAATACAGCAACTTGGCACTGGGGCAGGGAATATCTCAGGATTTCTCTGACATTGGAAGAAGCTCCAACTACTTCGTCTCCAAGCTAGCTTTGAGTGTAGATAGGGAAAGATCTGCTCTTTCTAATAGAGCAGCTCAGGGCTAGGGTAGAGAGCATCTCAGGATCTCTTCGCCTTTGGAGGAAGTTAGCCCAGCAGCTAAGAGGAATAGCAAGAAAGAAACATCTGCATGATTTTATAAGTTGACAGGGCCGGTCCAACAATGGAGGCCGTTTAAGCGGCCGCTTCGGGCGCACGTCAAGGGGGGCGCTGTTGAGGCTCCCTCTCGCACTCCTCGGCCCACTCGCGCATCTCTCGCACTCGTCCCACTCGCGGCCCTCTCGCACTCTGCTCAATCGCGCCCCTCTCGCACTCGGCCCACTCACGCCTCTCTCACACTCGGCCCACTCACGCATCTCTCTCACTCGGCCCACTCGCGCCCCTCTCGCACTCGGCCCACTCACGCATCTCTCTCACTCGGCCCACTCACGCCCCTCTCGCACTTGGCCCACTCACGCCTCTCTCGCACTCGGCCCACTCGCACCTCTCTCTCACTCGGCCCACTCGCGCCTCTCTCTCACTCGGCCCACTCACACCCCTCTTGCACTCGGCCCACTCACGCCTCTCTCTCACTCGTCCCACTCATGCCCCTCTCGCACTCGGCCCACTCACGCCTCTCTCGCACTCGGCCCACTCGCGCCTCTCTCTCACTCGGCCCACTCACTCCCCTCTCGCACTCGGCCCACTCACGCATCTCTCTCACTCGGCCCACTCACGCCCCTCTCGCACTCGGCCCACTCACGCCTCTCTCGCACTCGGCCCACTCACGCCCCTCTCGCACTCGGCCCACTCACGCATCTCTCTCACTCGGCCCACTCACGCCCCTCTCGCACTCGGCCCACTCGCGCCTCTCTCTCACTCGGCCCACTCGCGCCTCTCTCTCACTCGGCCCACTCACGCCCCTCTCGCACTCGGCCCACTCACGCCTCTCTCGCACTCGGCCCACTCGCACCTCTCTCTCACTCGGCCCACTCGCGCCTCTCTCTCACTCGGCCCACTCACACCCCTCTCGCACTCGGCCCACTCACGCATCTCTCTCACTCGGCCCACTCACGCCCCTCTCGCACTCGGCCCACTCACGCATCTCTCTCACTCGGCCCACTCACGCCCCTCTCGCACTCGGCCCACTCACGCCTCTCTCGCACTCGGCCCACTCACGCCCCTCTCGCACTCGGCCCACTCACGCCTCTCTCGCACTCGGCCCACTCACGCCCCTCTCGCACTCGGCCCACTCACGCCTCTCTCGCACTCGGCCCACTCACGCCTCTCTCGCACTCGGCCCACTCACGCCCCTCTCGCACTCGGCCCACTCACGCCTCTCTCGCACTCGGCCCACTCACGCCCCTCTCGCACTCGGCCCACTCACGCCTCTCTCGCACTCGGCCCACTCACGCCCCTCTCGCACTCGGCCCACTCACGCATCTCTCTCACTCGGCCCACTCACGCCCCTCTCGCACTCGGCCCACTCACGCCTCTCTCGCACTCGGCCCACTCACGCCCCTCTCGCACTCGGCCCACTCACGCCTCTCTCGCACTCGGCCCACTCACGCCCCTCTCGCACTCGGCCCACTCACGCCCCTCTCGCACTCGGCCCACTCACGCCCCTCTCGCACTCGGCCCACTCACGCCCCTCTCGCACTCGGCCCACTCACGCCTCTCTCGCACTCGGCCCACTCACGCCCCTCTCGCACTCGGCCCACTCACGCCTCTCTCGCACTCGGCCCACTCACGCCCCTCTCGCACTCGGCCCACTCACGCCTCTCTCGCACTCGGCCCTCTCGCCCTTGCAGCCCTCTTGCCCCTGAACAAGACCTGAGGCCAGGCCTCTGGGCCTGCTGCTCCACCTGCACCCTTCCTGGATTCCTCCCGCAACGCCCGGCACCCTCCAAGGCTGGAAGGAGCTCTGGCAGGTTGAGCAGGCCTGTGCCCCTGCCATGCACCTCCTTGGGGACCCTCTCAGCCATGAAGACGGGGCAGGTAGGAACCCGTCCCTGTTCCCAGCATTTCGCCAGGCATGTCTCCAGGGCAGGCCTGGGCCAACTTGGCAACTGAGGGGGGAAATGGAGGGGCCTGAGGCCGGGTTGCTGCAGGTTTTTTAGCTGCCTGGCCATGTTCCAGAAGCTGGAACATGTGGGCCTACTCCTAGGATTTATAGTTTCCTAAGGCCCCTTCTTCACAGCCATAGAAGACAGATTATCAAGGCAGATAATCCACATTTTCTGCTTTGAACCAGATTATATGCATCCACACAGCCATATAATCCAGTTCAGAGCAGATAGTCTGGATTTTATATGGCAGGGTATGGGTTCTTCTACATAACCATATAATTGAGATTATGAAGGCAGATAATCCAGGTCATATGCACTGAACCGGATTACATGCATCCATACAGCCATATAATCCAGTTCAGAGCAGATAGTCTGGATTTTATATGGCAGGGTATGGGTTCTTCTACATAACCATATAATTGAGATTATGAAGGCAGATAATCCAGGTCATATGTACTGAACCGGATTATATGCATCTACACAGCCATATAATCCAGTTCAGAGCAGATAGTCTGGATCTTATATGGCAGGGTATGGGTTCTTCTACATAACCATATAATTCAGATTATCAACGCAGATAATCCACATTATCTGCCTTGAACTGGGTTATCTGAGTCTACACTCCCATATAATCCAGTTCAAAGCAGATAACCTGCATTTTATATGGCAATACAGAAAGGGCCTAAGGGTATATTGTAGTGTATATTGTAGTGGTGTACTTCAGAGGGATGCATATATCTCACCAAAGGGCAGCTGCACTTTGGAATTAATGCAGTTTGACTCCAATTTCATTGCCATGGCTCAATGCTATGAAACCCTGGGAATTGTAGTTTTATAAGGTCTTTAAACCTTCTCTGCCAAATAGTTTAGATGCCTCACCGAACTATAACTCCCAGGATTCCATAGCATTGAGCCGTGGCAGTGAAAGTGGAGTCAAATTATGTTAATTCCACGGTGCCTCACTTCTTCCAATGGAGAAATAAAGATACAAGTGCCAGTTAAGTCCAGTGGATTTCTTTATTCATACCAGGGGTCCCCAAACTTTTTAAACAGGGGGCCAGTTCACGATCCTTCGGACCGTTGGAGGGCCAGACTATAGTTGGCCACCGAGCAATAATAAATAAATATCTAAATAAATAAATAAATAATAACAATAACAATAAAAAAGAGGGTTGGAAGACACCCTTTGGGCCATTGAGTCCAATCCCCTTCTGCTTTGTGCATCGAAAGCACAAACAAAGCACCCCTGACAGATGACCACCCAGCGTCAATGTGAAGAAGAAGAAGAAGAAGAAGAAGAAGAAGAAGAAGAAGAAGAAAGAGGTTTGGAAGAGACCCCTTGGGCCATTTAGTCCAACCCCCTTCTGCCTGTGTGCACCAAAAGCACAAGCAAAGCATCCCTGATAGATGGCCACCCAGCCTCAATAATAATAATAATAATAATAATAATAATAATAATAATAATAATAGGATTGGAAGAGACCCCTTGGGCCATTTAGTTCAACCCCCTTCTGCCTGTGTGCACCAAAAGCACAAGCAAAGCATCCCTGATAGATGGCCACCCAGCCTTAATAATAATAATAATAATAATAATAATAATAATAATAATAATAATAGGATTGGAAGAGACCCCTTGGGCCATTTAGTCCAACTACCTTCTGTCTCTGTGCACCAAAAGCACAAGCAAAGCATCCCTGATAGATGGCCACCCAGCCTCAATATTAATAATAATAATAATAATAATAATAATAATAATAATAATAATAATGGTTGTAAGAGAAGAAGAGACCCCTTGGGTTACTTAGCCCAACCCCCTTCTGCCCTTGTGCCGTGGGGCTGGATAAATGGCTTCGATGGGCCGCATCCGGCCCCCGGGCCTTAGTTTGGGGACCCCTGATTCATACCATATGGAGAGGGGCAGATTTCTCGCCCTTTTCATGATATTGTTTAAACTTCCACTCTATGTCTAATTTTTGTTTTGTGTAAGGTAAAGGTAAAGGTTTCCCCTGACGTTAAGTCCAGTCATGTCTGACTCTGGGGGTTGGTGCTCATCTCCATTTCTAAGCCAAAGAGCCAGTGTTGTCCGTAGACACCTCCAAGGTCATGTGGCCAGCATGACTGCATGGAGCACCGTTACCTTCCCGCCGGAAGTGGTACCTATTGATCTACTCACATTGGCATGTTTTCGAACTACTAGGTTGGCAAAAGCTGGAGCTAACAGCGGGCGCTCATTTCGCTCCCGGGATTTGAACCTGGGACCTTTCGGTCTGCAAGTTCAGCAGCTCAGTGCTTTAACACACTTCGCTACCGGGGCTCCTTTTTGTTTTGTGTATTTTATGGAAATATGTTTCCATATGTATATTTTACGGAGTGTTTTTAAATTATTATGTGTTCTAGCAATGTTGTCAACCGTCTTGAGCGGGTAAGAAATAAAATTATCATTATCATTATTGAGTTGCTGTGCATTTTCTGGGCTGTCTGGCCATGCTCCAGAAGCATTCTCTCCTGACATTTCACCCACATCTATGGCAGGCATCCTCAGAGGTTGTGAGGTTGAGGCAAGTGTGAATGTTGCAGTTGGCCACCTTGATTAGCATTGAATGTCCCTCACATATTCATAGCTGGCTGCTTCCTGCCTGAGGGAATCTTTGTTGGGTGGTGTTAGCTGGCCCTGATTGTTTCATGTCTGGAATTCCCCTGTTTTTGAGTGTTCTTTTTTTACTGTCCTGGTTTTATTTATTTATTTATTTATTTCCCATACTTGTGTCCCGCCCTTCTCACCCTGAAGAGGACTCAGGGTAGCCTCACAACTGCCAACAATTCGATATCCCGATTGTTTTGGGGGGGGCGCCAAAATTCTGTTCCCTTACACTTGAAAATTACCTTGGGCCGGCCCTGTAAGTTGACTGTTTATATTTGTAAACCTTAACTACGTGTGTCAAGTCTGTCAAGGACTTTGAGAAAATAAAAATCTTGTTGGATGTCCAACTTGAATTGGCCTTGGTTACTGGGACTCATGCACTTTGAAGTAAGGCCCCACAGTTCATCCCGGCAAAGAAAGCAGCACATCTTAGTTCATCATAGATGCCCGGGTGTGATGGCATAATATTCCAAAGACTAAAAACCCAAATCAATTCAGCGTGTGTGCACATGTGCAGACAACAAGTTTAGATTATTCATTTAATATTTTGCAAAATAGACTGGCAAGCATATGGGGCACCCTTCTTTTAAAGAGACAGCTTCAAGTGAGCTAGCTGGAAGACTGTGGACTAATGCTCTTTAGAGATGAGAAAAGGTAAATGAATCATATGTTGTGTACAACTAGAACCAGGACCATCTGCAGATATGCCTCTGTGCTGATTGATGATATACTACATTAGCACAATTCTGTCCTGTGGTTATACTAAGCTAGATTAGATACTTGTTGAAACATAGAAGATATATAATGTCCTCAGATTGGATTCACTTGCTGATGTCCTTCAACATGGAGAGCTCCCTGAAGGCACCTTTAATACAGCAATATATTTCATTTCTGTGATGTGTAACAGCTTTCAGAATTTCATTTAACATTCATTTTGATGGCTTCTTTTTTGCTAAAGGTTTGTGTTGGGAATGTTATTTTTTGAAGGAAGACTCGGCCTTAGATACAGATGGAAAAATGATACAGAAACTAAGGTAACAACTGTTTTTTTTAAAGCACATTATTATGGAACATTGTGATGGAGGAAACAAAGGAGATGTTGGAATGTGTCAACTCCTTTCATATTTAAGGCTATCCCTGTAACCACTATGGAAGGAAGAGGGAAAATTTCATTCCAGTTCCTTTTTGATACAAATTGATGACCATTTGCAAATTTCGTCATCTTTGAAATTTGATGAATTTCATATTTAAAAAATAAATAAAAGTCAAGCCTGAAAGAAACCAGAGTTGTTACATTTATACCCCCAAGTCCACAGTTTTGAGAGCATGTATTTTAAATATGTGTTCAAATCCAAGGATGATCAGTTTTGGGTTCAAACCCTAGTCACCTCTTTTTTACTGAGAGACTCCTCACTTTTACAGCTACATGACAGGCAGGTTAGTTCTTCATTCTAGAAGTTTCTGTGTTGCAGGGCTGTAGCCAAGGGCGGCGGGGGGGGGGGGGTTAAGAGTTCAACCCCTCCCCAAATTTTTCAGGTTTTAAAAAAACCTGGTTTGCTCATGAATTTTAACTGGTTAACCAAATCCCATGAGTGTCCACTGAAGTTTATCAATAGAGCCTGATTTCTAAATGATTTTGCGCTACGGAACTACTCTTCATGATTCGCTAAAAAAAAGGTTCAACCCCCCCACCCCAATTTTTTTTTCTGGCTATGGTCCTGTTGTGTTGATGTTGAATTTTTGTATAATTCGAGAGTTAAAAATTTAAAAATTCAGAGAGACACAAAACTAACAATTTTCCATGTCCCTGCCACCACAATTTATATGTAAGTGGCTGAAAGTAGCAATCTTTGGCAGAGAAGGCTAGAGACCATATAAAACTACAACTGTGTTTCTCCCAGCATGGGAGGTGAATGCAATTACATTAGTTTGCCATGTGTCTTTATGGCACATGTCCATTTTATCACATGCATCTTTGGTATAACAGTTTCCAGGTTCCATAGCAGATAACACACTGCAAAATTTAAGTATATGAGAGATTAGCACACATGGCTGACATTCAATTTTCTATATGGAAGTGATTTCGCTTTAGGAATTCTGTCACGTCTGAAATAGCTTACAGTTTTCAATGCATCCGTATAAAGGAGAGTATACTTATATTGTGGTGTCCATCAAGATATCAGCTAACAATGAATAAAACCCACAAATCAATAGTTTTTACAGCATTTAAACGTCAACAATCTTTCAAGTTTATGAGAAGGAAATTCCCAGGCAATCAATAAGTGTTCTTAATATTGAAATACCAGTTTCAAATGGTCTTCTATGTGGAAAATGTATAAGCCCATCAGGTAAGGATATAGAGAGGCCGAAAGCAAAATGGGAAACCAATGCAAACAGAAAACAAATCAGTCCCTTCGTTTATGTTGTTTCTGTCTGATACACACAGATTTATGAATCCATTCTGAAAATGTAAGGGGGAAAATCAATAGCATCGCTATGATTTATAAAGGTGTAGTCCTTTTATTTCATGAATATTTCAATTTAGCAATCTGGATGTCAACTTTACATCTGGGCTCATTCTTCAATCATCTGTGATTAATTCTTGAAATGATCAGGCTAGCAAAAAAATCATGAAAACCATGTGAGGATTAAGGGAGATACATATCCAAACCTAAGCACCTGTTGCTTGAAGATACACAGGACAAAGCACATTAGTAGAGATAATTGATATTGGGGTACACAAGGATAAGCATGAGTATGGCAACAAATTATGGATTACTCATGGAACATTTAAGTAGCAAGATAGCCACACAGTTGCTGAAGCTGTGCTTTATTTCCCACCTCCATGTCCATTCCACTCCATGCTGTTTCCATTTGGATTTTTAAAAAACTGAAAATAATTTGTTCAGATTTATTTGTGTTTTTCAAATAGACATTTATCAATGGAAACATGACCATATTGACCAATACACATCCATGCACATTTCAGTATGACCACAGGTTTCTATGTTAAATCCAGAAAGTACATATCAGATAGATCTATTATTTTTTTTACAAAAAAAAAAAAAATCCCCAGTGAAGGAATTTTGTCAAAGTGCTTTCTGGATCTCAGTTTGCATGTTCTGAGCAAGTAGTTGAGTCAAACAAAATAAGATTTCCAAATAATCGAAATGATGCCCTGGCTTGACCTGAGGTTATGCTAACATTTACTGACTTATAGCTTCAAAGAGGCACTGAAGACAAGAACCATGTCTCCCTTTACAGATGGAAGAAAAATCTCCTTTATCTATTCACTAGAAACGTGTTTGGGTTTTTGCACTTTTTGCCTAAAATTCATACATCTTGAAATGTTTTGGAAAATGGTTCTGTAGATGCACATGTTTATGTGAGAACTGTTGAGTTTTGTGTCAAAGTTCCCAGTGTTTCCAGACAACCAAACATGTTTCTTACGCAAGATTGCTTTGGTTTTTTTTTACATTGAAAACAGCATATCAAAAATGTGGCAAGAAAACAGTAGTCTTGTCCAACAAGATATGTGTCTTGATTTGTATGTATGTACAACATTGCTGTCTTGGTGTAACTTTTTTGGAATAAGATTTTTGTTTTGAAGGTTTGCTAATTTTTGAGTGGAAAAGAGCCACCTTGCTCAAAAAGGACAATTCTCATACAAAAGCTTATATGATATTTCTGGGAATAACAATTTCCCAAAACACTTATTACAGGGCTATATCTATGCAGAAATATTCATTTTTCCCACTGTGAAATAATTATGTAATAAACTTCTATTCTCTTTTTACCATTATGAATATGGATTGTGCATGTACTGGCCTTCAAAATTCCCATAGCACAGAAGGGTACTCCATATATGTCTAGTCAAAACATGGACTCCACAGGTCAATGTAAACACAATACCTTAGTTCTTATATATAAAAAATGAACCATCCCTTTCTTTCAGTAGAGAGGTTAAAGAGAAGAACATAGTAAATCACAGGAGAACTTAAAAGAAGCACTGACCCTTTGTACTTGCCCCAACACGGGAGTGCTTCTGGTCTTTTTAAATGCCTGGGTGAGGAAATGGCAATGGCAGCGGCTGTTTAGTACTTCCCTTCAAAAGTATGCCAAGAGATTAAAGAAAGTCACTGCTTCCTTTAGATTCTCCTGGGACAGACTAAGATCTTCTCTTGGGCCACTCTATTCAGAAAATGTCATTTTTTGATAAGAGTGGCAAAATTTCTTTTTGAATGCTTGAGCAGGAAAATGGCGATGGTGGTCATAGGTGACTGGGGTGGTGTTCTCCTTTTTCCTTTTTGTGGGTTGACAGATCCACAGATCATATAAAAATCCATAATTTTGCCCCCCCATACATCCTTTCAACTTACACATAAGGTCAATTTATACACATGTATATATGGTACATTGAAAGCCAAACAACAGAGGGATGAGAAAGGACCACAATTTAGGCTGGATCTACACTGCCATATGATCCAATTCCAAACAGATAACCTGGATTCAGAAACTGGATTATATGGTAGTATACATGGGGCCTTAGTGGTAGTGATAATTCTTCGGTTACAGATGTTTCCAGGTTTACCTGTATGTTGACTGTGTTATGGTTCAGTCTGATGATGAAGGGGGATTTGGGTTTATGCGGTTGACCAAAGCAATGCTGATGTGGGAAATCTTGAAGGCTCTGATGCTGGGAATGTTCAAGGCTCTGGCGAGGAAACAGGAAACAATGATTTCACTAGATTCAGAACATCAACAAGCTCCAGGTGTTTCAGGCAGGTGTTTCAGGCAGTGAGTCTGAGGAAACTTCCTTAGACCGAGATATAAGGTTGAGGTTGAAGGTTCATTGGCCCAGGCATTCCCTCAGAATAGCTAATAAATGCATGGGAAGCCAAGGGCAGAGAAATGCCTTTCTGGCTTGTAAACATGGCTAAATACAAGAGAAACAGAAAGTGATTTCGACAGAGCAATGTTGATCTTGGGAAGCACATCTCCTGCCTTGTGTTAAGCTCATGGAAAAGGTCTTTCATATGTGTTCATGCCTGGAAACTGTGTTTTGCTTTTTTGCTCTGAAGTTCAGGTTGCCTTGTTTTTCAGGACTAATTTCCTACATCTGAGACTTGGATTTATATTCTGCCAATTGCTTTTACTACTGGATTATATTGTTTTTATTGAGTACCATTGCATTTGGATGTTTGCTTTATTTACTGCTTTTTATTCAGACTTTGCTATCTTTTATCAATAAACTGTTTAAACCTAGCTTGCTGTGGTGGATTGTGTGCTAAGAGCAAGGTGAACCAGCGCTGAGGTGCAACAGACTGAACAGTTGATTCCTTGGGTCTAGTTAAGATTATGTAAGAGAATTCCAGTCAAATATAAATACAACCTATATAGGTGAAAACATTAAAAAAAGTTATTGCTAAGGTATGATTAAATGATCTATAGAATATATATATGTAAATATGTCACCTAAAAAGTCAAAACAATCAGTAGACTAGTACAGTGTTAAAAGCCCTTCTCCAAAGTCTTGAAGGATGGGCAAGTTTTCACTTTCCAACGAATGAGTATCAAGAGTTTCAGCCACATTGCAGCATGATAACATTTTGACACTACTTTAACTATCATGGCTCAATGCTATAGAATTCTGGGACTTTTGGTTTTTTGAGCTCTGATGCTACAACAAGAAACAATCCCAGATTTCTATAGCATTGAGCCATGGCAGTTAAAGTGATGTCAAACTGGAATAATTATGCAATGTGGCTATACCCCAAATCTTACTTCCTCAGAAAGAGTCCTGAAGATGGGGGTAGACATTAAACATGTATTCCCTACAAAAAAGCTGGGAAAGTACTCTAACCAAAAGAAAAACTTCCCCCTCAAAGGCTCAGGCAGGCTTATTTGGGTAGACATGGCCCTTCAGATGCAGGTAACCCTGGATCACACCCTTAAAGTAAAGGAAGGAGGAAAACGTTGCGCTCTGCATATACAGAGAGAGTTTTTCTTTGTTTGAAAGGTTTCTTTTTTTCATGGCTGCAGATGAAGCCAAGCTGGGAAGAAATGCAAAACTTGGCTCCAGGCTTCTTGTTCCATATCTTTCTTGCATTACTGCTTTAAGGAATGAGAGGAAATTCTTTCTTGACTGTTTTGTTGCAGAATATAGAGAAAGCAGCCAAGGCCAAATTAAAATGATTGGGACCCTAGAGCAATATCACAAACAGGCTTGTGTGAACTATTCCAGGTCTGGTGGAATAGAAATTAAATAAAGCACAAAATACAATAGACCTCAGTGCAAAAAACCTCTTCTTCTGAGAATTCAGTTTCAGCTATATAACTCCAGTGACGCAAACAGCTTGATTCCATACTCAGTTACACAAACAAAGTAACAAATGTTGGTTATAATAAAAACAGCATCCCATTGCAACCCACTGAGATAATGGAAATAAAGAACACACCTGAAAGTGTGAGACTGGGATGAGAAAGATAAGGATATCCTTAGAGCCATACAGAAAAGCCGTCTATAGAAAGAAATAGCTGCTGGCAGTTGAGAGAATCTAAGGGGTCCTTCCATACAGGACCATAACCCATGACCCTAACCTGAGGTAAACCTAAATTAATATGGAGTACACTGGGATTTCCCAGTTTACTTCTGATAAATTTGACATTTGACAGAGGTATGGGGACTAAATCCCAGGAGGAACTGCGATTAAATATCCCAATTCCTCCTGGGATATAGCCCTCTCTGGAAGGGCCCTAAGGCTGGATCTACACTGCCCTATATCCCAGGATCTGATCCCAGATTGTTTCTTATCCCAGATTATCTGGCAGTGTAGGCTAATATAATCCAGTTCAAAGCAGATAATCTAGGATCAGATCCTGGGATATAGGGTGCATCTACATGGTAGAATTAAAGCAATTTGACGCCATTATAACTGCTATGGCAGTTAATTCTGACGTATTCCCTGACTGCCAGTGTTGGATTCAAGTTGAATCCAGTTGTTTGTTTGTGTAGATATGCCCTAAATTAGTGGGAACAGAAGGGAGGTTGAATCTCTTGGTCCTTATCTGCTGAGATTGGGAAGGAAAAGGCTATACAGCAAGAGAAGAGTGTGAATATATGTCTGTATTTAAGTGTTTACTTTCTCTATACATTTAAATGTTATGTATAGCCCACTATAAACGCTACTGGGAGTAGCCCTCAGTGCTGAAAGATTGCATATCTGAAGCCTAAGGAAACAGAGCAAGATTTCCCCTTTCATGTGAATCTCTGGAAACATGGTTCCTGCTTAAAGGTTTTACATAAAAGGTTCTTTGGGTTCTGCATAAAGAGAAACTGAGTATAGTAAACAAATAAACATGTTGGGTGGAATAATGAGTATTTGTACTGCTTATGATGTAGTAATGTGAGTCCCAGAGTAGGGTTTTGGGAGATCAGGGTTCAAACCCTTGTTCAACCCATGGAAACCTTTTCGGATATCTTTGTCAAATCATACTCGCTCCTGCTACTAACTCAAGCCCAGCTTGTTGGAACGAGGGAAAGAGCCTTCTCTGTGGTGGCCCCTCGGCTTTGGAATTCCCTCCCTAAGGAGATTAGACTGGCCCCAACCCTGTCTGCCTTTATTAAACAACTAAAGACATGGCTTTTCCAGTGTGCATTCGAATAATCAATGACATGACAGACCCTTCTAATAGACACACTATGTTTGCACTTTAT
This sequence comes from Anolis carolinensis, assembly GCF_035594765.1. NCBI lineage: Eukaryota > Metazoa > Chordata > Lepidosauria > Squamata > Anolidae > Anolis > Anolis carolinensis. Next base: position 239,648,102 of record NC_085842.1, read on the forward strand.
CTTTCTTCCTACCCCATCCTACCCGAAACTCTCCCAGCCAACTCTTTGACACTTTGTTCAGGCACTTTTTTAAATGGTCTCGACCTGACCCCCCAACTTATCCATTAGTGGTGATATTTGTTTTTACTATTTTATCTCTTATCTGGTTATTATGATGTTTTTTTAATTATTTTGTTTTAATTTGTTTATCTTATTTGATTGTTGTGTTGATACTGTTTATTTAGCTATTTATACATGTTTTAACTTGCCATACTTTGTTCCTGTTTTTGGACTTGGCCTCATGTTAGCCGCCCCGAGTCCCTTCGGGGAGATGGAGGTGGGATAGAAAAATAAAGCATTATTATTATTATCATTATTATTACTCTCTCAGCCTTCGAGGAAGGCAATGGCCAAAATCTTCTGAACAAGCCCTTCTGGGCATCTTTCTTAAGTCTAATGTGCCTTAATTTGAAACACTGTACTTTTGTCACCTGAGCAATTTACATGATTTAGATATCCACTCAAAGTGGATAAATCAGGAGTGTCAAACTCATTTTCACTGAGGCCACATATGCCTTATGATTACCTTCAAAGGACCATTTGTAATTGCAAGATGGTATAAATGTAACCAGGGCTGGTTCTATACTGCTCTATATTCCAGTATCTGATCCCAAATAATCTTGTCCCAGCTTAACTGGCATTGTAGACTCATATAATCTAGTTCAAAGCAGACAATTTGAGATCAGATCCTGTAATACAGGGTAGTGTAGATCTGGTCTGTTACCCTGGCATTGAGCCTCGTGGGCCACATAGAATGATGTGCCAGGCCAAATTTGGCCTGTGGGCCTTGTGGCTGACACATGTAGGATACGTATAAAGAAGATTGTTGTACTATTTTTCTGGGCTAGTCATCCTCTTTCCCTTTTTCTGAAAACATCTTACCATTGTCCTGCAGCACTAAAAGGATTAAGATGAGCCCATTATTAGAAAAACAGAAATCCTTTCCAGGGGGAAGAAATTAAACCAGCTCTGTTTGGGATCAATCAGTCCTCCAATTGTGCACATTTTGTACAAGAATGCAATAAATACATATTTGGCCATGAGAGGACAGGGAAACGCCAACAGGAGTTAAATGAGAAACCCATGAAATAAAAAACCCATTCACAACAGAACTCATGCATAACTATAAACAAATCCCACATAAGCAGCTTGATAAGCAGAAAATTCAAAAGGTAAACATTTGTAAGAGGAAGGCCTGAATAGCTTACATGCCAGGGACTGCTTCTGCTCTGTCTATACCTTGGTGAGCATACAGTACACTACCCTTTATAGGTGATGCTATGAATACAAGTAAACCATAGGCAGGAGGTGTTCCTTTATGGACAGCTTTTTCAGAGATAGTGAAATGTTATCCAAGAAAGTACATTTTCTAAAATCTGAATTAATGACATATCTGTCTCCAGCAATGGCAAGTCACATGCTTCCTTAAAATTCACAAAGTGAACATGAAGATAATACCACCCTTTGGCCACTGCACTGAATGCCATATACTTCATAGAATCATACTGTTGGAAGAGACCTCATGGGCCATCCAGTGCAGCCCCCTGCCAAGAAGCAGGAAAATTGCATTCAAAGCACCCCCAACAGATGGCCATTCAGCCGTTGTTTAAAACACTGGTTCCCAACCTTTGAGCCTCCAGGTGTTTTGGACTTCAACTCCCAGAAAGCCCAACGATCTTACCAGCAGTTGGGAACTGAAGTCCAAAACACCTGGAGGCCCAAAGGTTGGGAACCACTGGTTTAAAAGCTTCCAAAGAAGGGGCCTCCACCACACTCCAGTTTGATTTGAATTTTATACAGCTGCGTGGAAGGAGCTTTAGGCAAAATAAAAAATATAAGATTCCCTTGTGAGTTGTCTGGCTTTGCCAAATGGGTTTTGCAGTACCTCACATCTGTACTAGAAGTTCAGGTATAATGGTGGAAGTTTAGGCCCCATCTACACTGCCATATAACATCCATATTATCTGCTTTGAACTGGATTACATAGCAGTCTAGATTCGGGCCCTTCCAGACAAGGCTAAATCCTGGGAGGAAGTAGGATATTTAATCTCAGTTCCTCCCAGTATTTAGTTCCCAAACCCCGTGCTTTCCCTGGAAACCCATCACAGGTTTTGGGGCCTGTGTGGAAGGGCCGACATATAATCCAGTTCAAATCAGATAACATGGATTATAGGGCAGTGTAGATCCAGCCTAAAAATCAGCAAATCCTTAAACACAATTTAGGCTGCTGAGTTCCATGAGGCTTACTCCTAGGTATAGCACTGTATTTTTATCCTTCCTCTCCAATGATATGTCATGGGGAAAGAAAAGGCAAACAGAAAGAGTTTGTAACAATTGTCATTTCCAGCTGTATGATATATTTTCCCCATGTCAGACCCCTTATTCTTGGGTGTTTTCTTTCTCTTATAGCACACTTCAGAAATAGGTTCTCATATGGGTATTGTTGTGAGGGCAAAACAGGTTGTGTGTATATGTTTCTCATTTAGATTCTTGTGAAGAGATGCTCCCCAGCCTGGAGCAGTTTTCATCCATATAAAAATGCAAACAGATTAGCTTCTTTCGAGAAGTTTACTAATAAGCTTTTCTTAAGGCTCTCACATAAGCACGCAATAAGAGCTAAAGGAAATTCAATACCACTGGTGCTATCTGATTTCAATTTCATTATATGGCTGCAGAAGTGCAGACCAGCTGAAGACATTTTGCAGCCTGAGGCAGAGTCATGATACACGATTTATACCTTGGTCTACCATGTTGTTTTGGCAAATGATACAAAAAATACCACAAGCACTTCTGTCTCTCTTTAAAACATGAGAATAATAAAAGAATAACCACTGGTTTGCTGCCTTTTAGCAGAAATAAAATCTACTACTTGGGGTGGCTATTTCAGGCTGGATCTACACTGTCCTATATTCCAGGATCTGATTCCAGATTATCTTCTTATCCCAGATTATCTGGCAGTGTAGACCCATATAATCCAGTTCAAAGCAGATAAGCTGGGATCAGATACTGGGGTATAGGTCAGTGTAGATCCAGCCCCACTCTAAGTGTTTGACCAGCAGGAATTATTATTATTATTTTATTTATTTACCATATTTATATCCTGCTGTGGAGCCCCTGGTGGCACAATGGGTTAAAACACTGAGCTGCTGAACTTGCTGACAAAAAGGTCAGTGGTTCGAATCTGAGGAGCGAGGTGAGCTCTCACTATTAGCCCCAGCTTCTGCCAACCTAGCAGTTTGAAAACATGCAGATGTGAGTAGATCAATAGGTACCGCTCTGGCAGGAAGGTAACGGCACTCTATGCAGTTATGCTGGCCACATGACCTTGGAGGCGTCTATGGACAATGCTGGCTCTTCGTCTTAAAAAAGGAGATGAGCACCAACCCCCAGAGTTGAACATGGCTAGACTTAATGTCAGGGGAAAACCTTTACCTTTACTATATCCTGCCTTTCTCAACCCAAGAGGGGACTCAAGGCGGCCTTACAACAGGCAGCAATTTGATGCCTTTACACACATATATCAAATAAACAATTGTAATTAAAACCAATTATTAAAACATGAATGATAAAAAACATCAATTAAAATCAACCCATCCAAAACATAATTCAGGGTCCTTCCATCTGGCAATCACATTGATTCGTAGTCACATATTGCACTACGAATTACTCGTCCAATTACTTGTCAAAAGCTTGGTTCCAAAGCCACGTCTTGAGTTTTTTTCTTGAAGGTCAGGAGAGAAGAGATGACGATCTAGTCTCTGCTTAAAAGCCTCCAAAGAAGGAGCCTCCACCATCCTCTGTGGCAGTCCGGGGGAGAGAGTTCCACGGCCAAACAGCCCTCACAGTGAGGAAGTTCTTCCTGATGTTCAGGAAGAATCTCCTTTCCTGTAGTTTAAAACCATTGTTCCACGTCCTAGTCTGCAGGGCAGCAGAAAACAAGCTTGCTCCCTCCTCCCTATGACTTCCCTTCACATATTTATACATGGCTATCATGTCACCTCTCAGCCTTCTCCTCTGCAAGCTAAACATGCCCAGCTCTTTAAGCCGCTCCTCATAGGACTTGTTCTCCAGAATTATTCTTGTTTGCCATTCAAGTAGATCTCTTCCTATTTTGACTCCTTAAGCTTGCCCTTGCCTTTCTTTTTGGCTGCTTGCCATTTCTTTTGATTCACCCATTCATGAAGAATGATATCTGTCACATTATCATTAGTGACATCCATTTTAAATGATCCCAGAAGGTACCTTTTTCAAAAACGAAATAATTTGATATTACTAGTCAGGTTGTATTGTGTCAACACAATGCTCGACTTGGCAGCACTTTGAGAAGCTTATTAACATTGATACAATCATTACACGCCAAACTATAACATGATAGTATTAGCCTTGTTAAAAAAATGAATATTTTGAAACATCCAATGAAATTTTTAAAAAAAAATTAGATTAAATTAAGTTTTTTTTAAAAAAATACTATTTTTAACATATCCTACCTCATGATTTCACCATCCACAATAAATAAATAAATGGCAGAGATCATCCTGGGTGCATGTTAGGTAAAGGTAAAGGTTTTCCCTGGACATTAATTCTAGTTGTGTCTGACTTTGGGAGTTGGTGCTCATCTCCATCTCTAAACGTAAGAGTCAGTATTGTCCATAGACACCTCCAAGGTCATGTGGCCAGCATGTGGAGCGACGTTACTTTCCTGCCAGAGCGGTGCCTATTGATCTACTCACATTTGCATGTTTTCGAACTGCTAGGTTGGCAGAAGCTGGGGCTATCAGTGGGAGCTCACCCAGCTCCCCAGATTCGAACTGCCGACCTTTTGTTCAGCAGGTTCAGCAGCTCACTGGTTTAACCCGCTGCACCATTGGGGGCTCCTGGGTACATGCTGGAAGACATAATTATCAAAAACCATATTGGAAAATTCTCCCCCCCGCCCCCCAAAAAAAACCAAAAACCTAGGTTGGATCTGCACTGCCCTATATCCCAAGATCTGATCCCAGATTGTCTGCTTATACCAGATTATCTGGTAGTGTACACTCATATAATCCTGTTCAAAGCAAATAACCTGGGATCAGATCTGGGATACAGGGCAGTGTAGATCCAGCCTCAGTCTTTTGCTATTTTTGATCTCTGGACTGAAAAACGAAAATAGAGACTGTAGAAGCGTAGAAAAAAAATTAGGCAAATCCTTCATTTCAGAAACTGAGGCTGTATCTAGACTGTCATATAATCTGGATTATCAAATGAGATAATTCAGATTATCTGCTTTAAATTGGATTATATGAGTCTATATAATCCAGTTCAAAGTAGCTAATTTGGATTAACTGTCACAAAGTGTGCTCTGGTGCATAGCACAACTGTTACACACACAAAATATTGACAAAATATCTTAATAAGACTTCATGCAGCAAGTTTTCATATTGCAATTTACATATTTCATATGGTTTTTGTGGATGTGGTGTGAACCTATCTGGTGAATATAATGCCTGAAGTAGATTAGAATATAATACCTTGCAGTAGACATCTATTTTGTAAGAAGAAATGAAATATATAGTATGTCCCTGTTTGGGATAACTCATTGCAAGCCTGCCCTCATGCAAATTACTTGCCTTCTGTAAAGAAAAGGTGGATAGCATTGTTTGGTTTATAATAGATTTTCTTTTTTTCTTTCTTCATGACTATTTGCAGTCACTCTATCCTTTCATACTCCAAAGGACTGTACTGTCCTTATAGAATATCCTTGCTAAAATGCAACAGCATAATAGGCCCTCAATGTAGTAAATATACAGAGGATTATGGATATAGTTTTCCTTGACTGAGTCATCCATAATTTATATTTTGTTCTATCACTATCATATTTCCATTTTGTTTTCAGTCCACTTGGCATAGCTATATTTATTTCAATTAAATATTAATATATTTTTGAAAAAAATGTATGTGCTTATGGAATATGTTTTAATCTCATCATTTCTCTGATCATATTTTACCTTGTTCTAGGGATCATGACACTCCCTGAAGTTTTATTTATGGCCATTACAGTGACCAATGAATGTGATGGCCAACCCTAGAAAACAAAGAACACCATGGCAGTTAGCCTGAAGCCAGGTAACTGTCGTGAATACATTAAAAACATTTAAATAGCATTAAAAGAGGTATTTTATTTCTCTCACAGTGAGACAGCGTACTAAGCACTTTACAGAGAAAGAAGGTAGACACACAGACTATATCACTACATTGAGAACACAAACAAAGAGGAAATACATTTTACTCAGCAGTCACACACACACATACACACGCATATATATATTCATTCATTCATTCATCATGCATACATCACCATCTCTTCTTCCTTCCCTCGAAGTAGACCAGACTGTGTTCCCAGAAAATCTGCCATTCTGCATTACACCATCTCTCTCCGTCCCTTGGAGAAGAGCGGCAGGTGGGCCAGACTCCTCCGGTCTGCCACAATTTTGGCATAGGAAAGTGTTTCTTATATAGCATGTTTCTGCTGATGTTGTTCCAAAAAGTTGTAAATGAATGGCAGGTGTTTTCCAGTTAAAACATGCTGACTCCATCAGTTCCTGGACAGATATTTGTTTTCTTAACTGATGTTGGTTTTTCTTCTTAAGGAGCAATTTGTTTGCAACCTTAAAAAGAGTCATTGTCTCTGGTAATGTACACATGTTGTTTTCCACCAGGAGTTAATCATTTGTCTCTGATTCATGTCAGCACTTCAGCAGTTGTCATCAGCAACTTTTTATTACAACTCATCCTTTTTATAGTTTTCCAGGCCTCCTGTCTTAGGGTGGCATCTCTAGCCTATATAGATCCCAACAGTGCATCTTTCATTCAATTTGATTCAAAGCATACATCATATTTTATCCATCACATTAGACCATGCCTTACATAAGGTTGTTGAAGATCTCATATCACAAGACATGATGTCTGTGTCTTATAAGATTCGGATTGGTGAAATCCTATGATGGCTGGGAATAGACCCCTTAGCCTTTTTTGATTGGAGTGGTCATGCTGCATCCCTGTATGATTTTCAAGCATGGAAACTCTACCCTGGTTTGCATGTGTTCTGAGATTATACAAAATTGCAACCTAGTAAACATATTATGTTGAATCCCGACTGAGCCATATTGGGACTATACTATTGAAATCAATGAGACTTTAGTAAATTATTATTATCTTGACTTGTCCTATGTAGAAGGATTGCCAGTTTGTGCTGGAATGCATTTCAGATAAGCCAGGAAACAAAACCTCCAGATTTAGAAGAAGCATTTCTCTATATTCTATTTTGAGGCAAAGGTAACAGGGAGATATACTATTGCTATCAAATCATACTCTTGGGCTTCAAAGGAACATCTAGTGATTCACAAGATGGTGTGAAAATATCATGTTTTTTTGCCCCAGTGTCTTTTTGTAAACATGTTGTTGTTGATAAAACTAGTAATCACATATGTTCTGGAGACACCAGTGCTATCTCAAATTTTCCGAAAGCATTACCTTTACTGAAAGAATTATTTCTTTAACTGAACCAGCTTGTATGCCAGGTTTCTAGATTTTTCAGACCTTTATGCTCCCTAATTGATTAAGCGGATTCACTTGAGTTATTGGTTTAAAAAAAATAAAACTAGGTTTACTTTCTTTGGTTTGTTGTCATCGCTAATCTAACAACTTCATTTTGCCTTTGCTGATTCTAATGCCATTTATGTTCTTTCCTCTGAGTTTTATGCAAAGAATGTAGCACTTATACATGCTACATGGACACATGGTAGAATATGTAATTTTCAGAAACAATGTAAGGAGACTTTTCACTTCCCAAGACTCACACAAAACCTTGGTCTCAAGGTCCTCCTTTTGTGAAGTCTTTCTTTTTGGTATGTATTACATCTAAGATATTATGCTTTCCCATTTTGCCTAATGTATGTATTCCTGAATGGTTTTCTACTTCTCTGCCCTCAGAAATAAATTTGCTTCCTTATAATTGGTCTCTCAGTGTGCATGATTAGGAAGAGACATAATTTCAAATCCAGTGATTGACTGCTTAGTTATTGCTACTGAACATTGCTTATTGGTTTAGGTCTGGGATTTTTGCTAAGGAGTCTTAAGCTATCTCATGTTCCTGAATGAGCTGGACAAAAAGAAAGGGTGGTTTCTACTTTGCAAGATTGGTCTTTAATCCTGGTTATTTTGACCACATCTCAAGATACATATTCCCTTCATATATGGTCTTTCTTCAGTCTGTGTTTATCCAAATGTGGCAGCATTTCATCTCATTCATGACCAGTCGTCATACTGATGTGAGTAAGAGACTACATCTGGTGGCAAAAAATTTGCAGGAGCCTGTTTCAAGGTCTAATCTAATAAACCGATATGTATGTTGTGCTTCCAATGTCAAGTTGCTTGAACAGCAGCCTCACATTGCACAAGGCAAACTTCTGTGGAAACACATTAGTGTTTCAAAATCAGTTCTTGATGTGATGGGGTCACCAGCTTCATAAACTTGTGTTATCTTGTTGCTTTGAGAGATTACATTGAATGACCATCAGCAGAAGAGTGGCACTTAAGAGAATCTTCTGCGTTTCCCAAATGTTTATCATAAAGTCTGCAGTCAATCTTAGAAAAGTTCTATTGGATTACAACTTTGAAATTCTCCAGCCAGCATCTCAGTTTTAGAAAGCCTTGCCCCAATAGTAACATTTCCAAACTCTAGAGCAGGGGTCCTCAAACTTTTAAAGCAGAGGGCGGGTCCACAATCCTTCAGACTGTTGAGGGGCTGAATTATCATTTGGGAAAAAAAAATCCTATGCACACTGCACATATCTTATTAGTAGTGCAAAACAACAACAATAACAATGAAAGAACAATACAATATTTAAAAATGAAAATAATTTTAATCAACATAAACCTATCAGGATTTCAATAGGAAGTGTGGGCCTGCTTCTGGCCAATGAGATAGTCAGGTTAATTAGGATTGTTGTTGTTGTGTGTCTTCAAGTTATTTCAGACTTTGGGCGAGCTTAAGTCCAAAATTATATATTTATTCATTTACTACATTTATTTACTACATTTACATCCCACCCTTTTCACCCCGAAGGGAACTCAGAGCAGCTGTATGTACATACAGTATATTATATTATTAGCATAGCACAATATTAGCATTATATATTACTATATTGAACTATATCACTATACTGTAATATTATATGTAATATATAACATATAATTAATATTATATGGTATTATTATTAGTATTATATTGTATAAAATAATATTATTATCAATATAATATGTATATACAATATATTATATTATTTTTAATATATTATATTATTAAAACAGATATAAAAATATTATATTATAAATGAGGGTGGGGGCCAGGTAAATGACCTTGGAGGGCCGCATCCGGCCCTCGGGCCTTAGTTTGGGGACCCCTGCTCTAGAGTAACTAACTGACTTCCATTATTATACAAAGTTATTTCAAACATCTATTGTGTTTGGATGCAATTATGCCAATACAAACAGTGTTTTATATGATTGAACATCATAGCAGGTATACCTAGGATCATACCCTGTTTCCCCGAAAATAAGACATCCCCTAAAAATAAGACCTAGTAGAGGTTTTACTGAATTGCTAAATATAAGGCCTCCCCTGAAAGTAAGACCTAGCAAAGTTTTTGTTTGGAAGCATGCCCACCAAACAGAACACCAGAGCATGCAGGATTGGTAAATGTACATACCAATTGTACATGGAAATAATGGTAGTAACAAGAAGTTCTTGTCAGGAGTCACAGTTTGTCTGGTTTGGTTATGTTGGTTTGTGATGACAACTACTGTACAGTATATAATAAATGTTCTTTTTTTTTTTTTTGGTTCAACAATAAATGAGAATTCTTCATGGAAAAATAAGCCATCCCCTGAAAATAAGACCTAGCACATCTTTGGGAGCAAAAATTAATATAAGACACTCTTATTTTTGGGGAAACATGGTAGATGCACCAGAATGCTCTCTCCAAATGTGGGGAAAACAAATATCAGTCTTCCTGGTTTCAAAAGTTCATTCCTCCTTTGTCAGATGCCAGTCAGTCTCTCATTTGTCTTAGAAAGGTCAGTCTCAAGAGAACTGGCTGATAGTTTTATTGTTCCTTCAACAAGCAGCTTGAGTTTCAAAATTCTTCAAAGGCTTACAAGAAATGCAGAAACTAACTACTACGGAAAGTGCATAAATAAACCCAAGGCGTTAAATTGGCTCTTGCTATTAATGCCTCCCAATCAAGCAGGCAAGGGGAAATAGAATACAAAGACTTTCACATTCAGGATATTGTTTCTAATCCAGGCACGACAGGTAGAGGCTCAACAGTTTCACCTGATGACTGTCTGGTACATTAAGCAAAACAGTCAAAGTCATCCAGATCTAATTTAAAGAGCTGCTTTTGTATCTTCTTCTTAAATAGTTATTGAGTTTCTTCTGCTGTCAATGGTACAATTTGGAAGTTCTGTATTTAGCCAAGGATATATTTTTAAATAACCCTGCTACATTTTAAATACAGTGAAAATCAGTTAACATAACTATATTTAATATTTTTTGCAAGAAAATATCTATACAGTTATTCCCGTCCCCTTGATCTGGTCTGTTATAATTGTATTATTTTACTTTGTTTAATAATGTGTATTATGTTGTTTGTAATGTTTGTGTTTGCTTTTATGACTGTAAACCGCCCTGAGTCCCATCTGGGAGATAGGGCGGTATATAAATAAAGTATTATTATTATTATTATTATTATTATTATTATTATTATTATTATACAGGGGAAATTTTTTCCATTTTAAAGGCAATCTGTATTAAAACATCTGTAATTTTTAATCATACAAAAATTTTAGGCCAAGAGCATTTGAGTCCTATTATGGAGACTGGTGTTTGAATCCCCACTTGGCCATGAAACTTACCTTGGACTTAACTTGAGTAAGTCACACTTTCTCAACATCAGAGGAAGGAAGTGGCAAACCACTTCAGAACAAATCTTCTCAACAAAACTCTGTGATAGATTTGCTTTAGGGTTGGCTTTAGTCAGAAACAACTTGAAGGCACACAACAGCAAGGTTGAATAATAAGAGTTTGTACTTTCTATGCTGACTCCAAATTCAATCCTAGGTAGGAGTGCTAAAAATTCCTGTCAGGGGAACTGCTGCCAATGAGTGTAATGACCTTGTTACATGGCCGTCAGAGTCACTATGTGTCATTGGGGGCATGGGGAACCCAGTGCTACTCACTTTGCATCGCTTGACTCTTCCAACTGATCCCATCGGGGGGAAGTATGGAGCTCACGTGTGGAGTGCACAGCTTCCCCTCATTTCTTGTAATGGCAACACGGGAAGCCTCCCATATTTCCGTGGCAGTGGCATGTGCTGGCTCCACCCTCTTTCAGCCATGGAACTGCATTGGCATTGTTTGATGGGAGCTGCCAGGCTCCATAGGTGACCTGGGCTGCACTGGCACATGCTGCCGAATTTAGCCCTTTGTGATGAGGTTGTAAGTACCAGTGAGTTGGATGGACTAATGCTATGTTATATTATAAGGAAGCTTTCTTTCCCATCCCCTTCATCTGTTTGACATTGTGATTTTAAAATGTCTTACTTTATATGCAAGAGGGTTGGAGAAGTGAACTACAAGGCACTGTTAATTAGAAGTAGCAGACTAGAGATGGCATGTTATATCAAAATTCACTCGCAAGTAATTTATTCTACTGAGAATGGATAGACTTTATTTTATGTATGTATGTATGTATTATTTATATTAATTGATTTATATATATATTGATTTATTAATTTAAATACTTACCATATAATCATCATCATCATCATCATCATCATCATCATCATCATCATCATCTTTATTTATACCCCGCCACCCTCTCCCCGAAGGGACTCAGTGTGGCTCACAGAAGCACTACAAGTGCTGAACATAAATATAAGCATAAAATAAACAATACATAAGCATATAGACTATAACTACATAAATTTACAACAACAACCATACAGCAACTCGGTTTGACCAGGTGTGGGGGCCTGAATGATAGATTTTGATATGACCCCTGGAAAAGTTAAAGGTCATTCTATGTAGAGAAGAGGCTACCAATGTCATTGCAGGGACCCAACCAGATGCCACTGCTATTTCCTCTTCCAGGCATTCAAAAAGTCTAGAAACAATAATGCAGCAGAGAGAGTTGAGAGGGTTGTGCTTCTCCTAGTTCTAGGATGGACAAAGATCTCATATTTTGCCATTCTATTCAGAGGGGATGGCTCCCTTTTTAATAAGAGTAAAGTACTTACAATTATCAATGGATAAGTCAACACAGGTTTTTGAAGTCAATTTTTGATTAAAAATTCTAGACTTATAGATGAGTATTAAGTGTAAGTATGAGCAGTGTTGTCTCCGGCTTTTGGAATACCTAGTTTGAGGAATCAATGGTGGCAGCAGCTTCTTGGTGCATCGCTTAAAGAAGCCCCGAGAGAGCAAAGGGGGTTGGTGCTTTTTTAAAGTTCTCTCAGAATAGACTAAGCCCAAAGAAGGAGACAGTTGCTTTATTGATATGTGTTAGTACTGGAGCTTAATTATTACCAAAAGAGGAATTTTCCCCTTCTCTAAGTACAGCCTTTTTGAATGCTTGGGTGGGAAAATAGCGGAGGTGATGGTTATGGGAGGCTGGCTTCCTGAGATATACAGGCACTTTCCTCTCTCCATGGAATGCCCCTCAACTTATTTATGGATCATATCAAAACCCACAATTTTAGCCCCAAAGGCTGCCCTCATGAGATTGACGTATATATGTTTATATACGGTATACGTTTGTATTTAATTCGGGATATTTTCATGAACCAAACTCCCTTAATTGTTGTTGTTACAACTCTGATATGATTTGTTGCCCACCTTGGCTTTATCATCTTCTTCTACAGCTGCCGGAAGCTGCAGAGCAACAACAGCAAGGGAAATATATATGAGTAATGAAGTCTAGAGAAGAAATATAGTCATAAAAGAGCAAATAATGTGTCACCCACTCAGATATCTGTTTATTCTAGTCATGTATCTAAATTTGAAAATGATTCTTCCCTTAGAAATTAACACATAATGTACCCAATATATTGGTTCTGGTACATTTCTTATCACTTGAAGTTGTTCTGAGCAATCCAGCTTACTCTTTCACTGTGCCTTGCAATGTTGCCATTAGCTTCCTCAATTTTACAAACACTAATATAACACTTCGGTTCCTTTTTATGCTTTGTTTTTCTGGAAGGAGCCCAACCCCATCAAATGCAGTCTGGTGGTATGCTGTAAATATGTCAGCATTCACTTTACAATATTGACACAACATTTATACTTGTTACTATTGGCAAACCCAGAATTGTTCTTGAGTTAAATGCCAAAATGGGTAACTCAATACCCCCTTCAGTCTCAAACAAAACATAGCTCAGTTTAAAATTCTCAGGACTTTGTACTTATTTTAGGCTAAATGTGGGCAGTGTTCTGCTCAGCCATTCCCACTGTGGCTTATATTCTCCTCTTTCTTTGAAGCAACATAGACTGACAAACCTGTAATTATTTATTTTAAAGAAAGTATCTTTTTTCCTGAACATCCCTGACAAATTCATTTTGTTGCCGCTACAAGTGTACTACTAGAGAACAAGAACTTTACTATAAGAAGCTGATGCACATAATAGAAAAAAATTGAAAATAATCATTTTCAAATGCTTTCATGATGGCACCCAAGAAAACAAATTATATGTGTATCTGCATCTCATAAAACAGCCAATGCATTAAAATTCAGAATAATCCTCTATAGTCATAGTCCTAGGGTACACTACACTGTAGCATTAATGCAGTTTGAGACCACTTTAACTGTCATGGCTCAATGCTATGAAATAAGGGGAATTGTAGGTTTAGGTGGTCTTTAGCCTTCCTCTCTGTCAAAGGGTGCTGGTATCTCACAATAATACAAATTCCTAGAGCCCATAGCATTGAGCCATGGCAATTAAAGTGGTGTCAGATTGCATTAATTCAACAGTGTAACCATAATCTTTGAAAACTATTTCATCAAGGTATAAATACCCTTAATCATTCCACAATGGCTAATAATTGCTATGTTTTCAGTCAACAAGTAACCAACTCATAGAAGGTTAGTCCTATTCCCTATTGATGCAGTGGGTCTTTACTAGTTTGTATTAACAATACAATTTAGGTCATTTAATCAACTGAATTTGTGTAGATTTTGACATGCAGTTCAGCAATTGAACCCATCTAGTTGGGCTAGCTATTAAATGCAGGTTCCACCATTTGTTTGGGTCAATCCAGTAAGGAATTTCATGCATCAGATATGCCTGCCCTAAATTTATGTCTCCTGATAGTCATGGTAATAATCTACAAAAAGGCATAAAATGTGTCATAGGTCGGACCATCTCTATAAAAATGATCTGAGGGATTACTATGGAGGTAGAGTTTCAGCTTTTATGAAGGGCCCTTTCGCACTACTATGCCTCCATCCTCGAGAATTTTAGAATATACAGTTTAGGAGTGGGGTTTTCACCCAGAAAGCTATACTTATTTTTCAAACAACAGGCTTTGGTATATTGGAGCTAAGTCTTCAGTATGCTCATATTTCAAGGTAGTGGCTAAAGTGACATTCTGTCAAGAAGTAAAGTCAATCCACTTTTAGCATAATGTACAGGCAGATGGCAGTTACCCCAGGGTGAGTGCCACAAAAACATACTGTGTGCATGAGCACTATGTAAGAGACAGCACATGGCAAATGGACGATTTGTTATATTTGGTAACATATGTGCCCAGATGGAGTCAAGCTAGCGGTGTGAATGGCAATGAAATTTCCATCACGATTGATCTCCCTCCCACCTTGCCCCTCGTTGAGGGCATTCAAGTTCACAACCACACATCATGGACAGAAGACGACTTGAAGAAAGCCAAGCCTGCACATTTGCCTGGATTCAGAAGCTGTAAAACATTTTAGGACAGAAGGGTCGGCTGCGGCTTGCATTCATGTGCATGAAGCATGACTGGAGTGGTTGGTGAGCACTGGCTTGTGGAACGATTTGTCCTTGAAGCAGCCAGAAAACACTGCTAGAATTGGGGGGGGGGGGGGATCTGTGCAGCTTAGATGTCAGGAAGTTTTAGGAATTCTAAAAGGACTTGATTTCAGTGGTTCCCAAAGTTTTTTGACCATGGAACTCTTCAGAATACTTTTTTCCTTGTCGGAACCTAAACTCTGTCCCTGATTTCCCCAAAGAACTCTAGCACTGTCCCTAAATATTATGAACCCACAAAGTTCTTCCTTCTTTCATCTATTGCTATTTACTGAGTATTTTGTATCACGTAGTAGGT
The DNA here is from genome assembly GCF_035594765.1 of Anolis carolinensis. Lineage (NCBI taxonomy): Eukaryota > Metazoa > Chordata > Lepidosauria > Squamata > Anolidae > Anolis > Anolis carolinensis. Next base: position 239,663,538 of record NC_085842.1, read on the forward strand.
TTGGAAACAAAGAGAAAACAATTTAAATATAACCACTCACCTTTATTTTGGTACAAGAAAACATTTGTTTTGCTATGGAAAAAATTTGGATTCACATCTAAATTGATGAATGAATTTGTTTCATTTTTTTTTAGTTAAAATAGTTTTGAAATTGGGTTTTATGTTCGACAAATGAATGTATCAATTCAGACTTCCGGTGGAGCTTCATGGCGGCAGGACGGACTTGCTGAGAGCTCTCGGCAAGCCTCCGTTATCAGAGCGATCGGGTAGAGCCTGGGCTCCCCTCTTCTCATGGATTGATATGAGAAGGGACGCAAGGCCCGGAAAGCACCGTTGATCCGAACCCCGAATACTAAATCGGGGTGAACGGGTCCGGTAGCCGAGGGAGCGCGGATCGCGATAACGGCAGCGGGCATTGGCCCGCAAAAACTGCAAGCCAAGCTCGTTTTATTTTAATAACACCAAGGAATAATCTTAACAGCGGAGAAGGGAACTGTGAGTAACGAAAAATTGGAAATTGGAAATATCTTATTGGAAATATCTTATTCAATTGAAAAACTGTGTGAGACCGAGACGGAGAAAGGAAAGACCCCAAGAATACGCTGTTGATCCGACTCGCGGGAGTAGTCCCGAGGGACGGATCCAGCTGACGGGGTATATCCAGTTGGAGCCAATATTAAGAATCAATTTGACTTTGAAAGGAAGGGAAAAGTAAGGAGAGGATAAAGAAAAGGAAAGAAGCAAAGACATTAAAAGCCGGAGATATTCGGAGGTTAAAAAGAAAAACCAGCAAAGATTTGGTGGGGTTTCAACCAAGGCACAAGGAAATGTTGATCAGGGAAAAACTTCCAGAATAACACCAACGACAGCTTATATATAAGTAATTTGTAATTATTGTGGACAATTAACCAGAAGGGACTCTGAAGAGTTAATTGGAATTAGTCTGAACTAGCCCACTAACCTTGGAAGGAGGTTTGTTATGACGAAGACGGCTCAGCACAGATAACGCTCTGTCGCGAAAACTACGGGAAGCCGGAGAGCCCAAGAGGAGCGGGAGGCGCAAAGGAAGGGCGGAAGCAGCTTGGTGAAGCGCAACGCCCGAACTGGTGTATCAACTAAAGAAGTCCGTGGCTCCTGCATCCCGGAAGTGCTCTCAGCAACAAATACAGTAAAACGGAACATTAGAAAACCTGTGCTGGAGAGCCATTGTTTTGGATATAAGAGACTAGTGGGTTTATAGTGGGTTTATAAAGTGGGTTTATAAAGTAAAATAACAAAATAAATAATGAATCCTCGGGAAGGAAAGAGCTTGTCAGGACCCAGGCTGCAAGGCACCAATAACCATACACAGAGGCCAGAATCTATCTAATATCTTTATTGAAGGAATATGTAAAGTTAATAAAAACAAGTGTAGAAAATAGTCCAGAATTAGACCTTTCAGGAAAGGTCAGAATTAGTCCAAAAAAGCAATGTCCAATAAGAAATATTATGGTCCAAAGTTGTAATCCAATAACCGAAACACTCACTTTGCCAGGCAAAGTGAGGGGAGATGACAAGGTCCTTTAGTCCATAAACTTGAGCAAGGCTAGGAAATAACTTGATACTTGAAACAAGGCTTAAAACGTGGAACAAGGTAACTAGGAACAAGAACAAGGTCCGTGGAATAACTTGGTAAAATCCGTGGAACAAGGCAAGGATTGGTCCTGGGAAACAAGGCAAAGTCCGTAGATAAACAAAGGCTGGGAAGCAAGGCGAAGGCTGGATAGCAAGGCAAGGCTTGAGCAGGAGCGAGGCTTGAATCGGAGCGCGCTGTCCACACAACTCGCTCCGTAGGCTGACGAATTGACTCCGCGAAGTTACTACGCGGGTGAAACACCTATATAGAGTCTAACTTTCCCACCGAAGCAGTTCTCTGGGAATCAGAAACGAAAGCTAAACTCTGAGACCAGATGTTAAACTCCTTAAAGATTCTCACGAGAAGCAGTCTTAATTGGCTACATTCTTAGCTGCAATCCTCGCACTCCTGCGCGAAGCTGATTCCAAACTTCTCTGTTGTTTACAAAACTCCCGGCGCAAGAACACGGGAGAAGTAGGCTCTGGGCTTGTTTGACATACTTCTGGGAGACAACTTTCTTGCAGGTGCAAGGTTCCCAGATCTGCCTGGGAAAGATCTGGCTGAGAGGAATCCAGTTCAGACTGGGAAGGTAAAAAACCCAAGTTTTCATCTTCATCAGGAATTACAATGTCCTGAGCAGGACTACAAGGCCCATGGGTCATCACACTATCCCCCTCCTCAAGGCCCCTCCCAAACTGGGACTCTCTCCCCGAAGCGCGAGGCCGCGGTTTGGTGGGATAGGTCTGATGAAAGCGACGGGTTAGATCAGGAGCGTGAACTGTGGAGGCGTCTTCCCAAGAGCGCTCCTCAGGGCCAAAACCCACCCAGTCAATGAGATATTGCAGGCGGCGGCGGTGAAAGCGAGAATCTAAAATGTCCTCAACCTCGAACTCCTCCTCCCCATTCATCAAAACAGGAGGGGGAGCCGGTTGGTCTGTATCAGGACGCACACCATCCGCCGGAAGGAGCAGGGAACGGTGAAACACTGGGTGGATGCGCATTGAACGCGGAAGTTGGAGTTTGAAAGTCACGGGGTTTAATTGCGCCACCACTGGATAGGGGCCAATGAAACGGGCATCTAACTTCCGGCAAGGGCGGTGGGAGGGCAGAAAGCGAGTGGACAGGAAAACCCGATCTCCTACCTTGATTTCGGGGCCCGGCTGGCGATGTTTGTCAGCGTGGCGTTTATAGTCCTCCTTGGCTTGGTCCAGTTGCTGGAGCAAAAGTTGTTGTACCGCTGTGAGTTCCTGCAGCCAATCCTCTGCTGCGGGAACTTCTGAAGTTTCAATGACAGGGGGAAAGAAACGTGGGTGGAAGCCGTAGTTTGCAAAGAACGGCGTTTCTTTTGTAGAAGCTTGAACTCCATTGTTATAAGCAAACTCTGACAGTGGTAACAGAGAAGCCCAATTGTCCTGTTGGTAGTTTACATAACAGCGAAGATACTGCTCCAAGGTGGCATTGGTGCGCTCCGTTTGCCCATCTGTTTGAGGATGATGAGCTGAAGATAAGCGAGAGTCTATGCCCAATAGTTTTTGTAGTGCCTTCCAAAAACGAGAGGTGAATTGAGATCCACGGTCTGTGACTAAACTCTTGGGCAATCCATGTAGTCTGAAAACATGTTGAAGGAATAGATCTGCAGTCTCTTTGGCCGTGGGGAGACCTTCACAGGGTATGAAATGGGCTAACTTGGTGAAAAGGTACACCACCACTAGGATCGTGGTGAATCCACAGGAAGGTGGTAGGTCAGTGATGAAATCCGCAGAAATTATTTCCCATGGGCGAGATGGGGTAGGAAGGGGATGTAGAAGCCCTGAGGGTTTCTCCCTTCTTATCTTGGAGCGCTGGCATACTGGGCAGGTGTTGACATATTTTTCCACATCTTTGCGGATCTTGGGCCACCAAAAATCCCTTAGGATCAGATGCATGGTTTTAAATAGTCCGAAATGCCCTGCTGGTTTGCAGTCATGACACAGACGAAGCGTTTTTTCCCTGCCCGGTCCGGGTGGGATATAAACATGATTTCTATAGCAAAGCAGCCCATCCTTAAGCGAAAAGGGAAAATGCAGACCTTGGCGAAGTTGGTCCTGCGCCCAGGCATCTGCTTGCTGACTAGCCCTGATTTCTTGAGCACAGAGGGGTCCTGGAGTAGAGGAAGTTGAATCAATGGGAATGGATTTGGTGTTCCCCACTGTGAGCGTGGCAAAGTTCCCGGGTTGTAATAGTTGGGAATCAAAGGTCTCCTTGCGTCCTGCAGCGTATTCCGGTTTACGTGACAGGGCGTCTGCTTGCTTGGTTTGGGCTGGGGTCACATAATGAATCTGGAAGTTGAAACGTTCAAAGAATAAAGCCCAACGTTGCTGCCTTTGATTTAGCTTGCGGGCAGTTCTTAGATGTTCTAGATTCCGATGATCAGTGTGGACTTCAATGGGAAATTTGGCCCCTTCTAGCCAATGTCTCCAAGTTTCAAAGGCTGCCTTTATGGCCAGTAGTTCTTTTTCCCAAATGGTGTAATTCCTCTCTGGTGTGGTTAGTTGACGAGAGTAAAAGGCACAGGGATGGAGGTGATCTCCCACCGGTTGTAAGAGTACAGCCCCAATTGCCACATCAGAGGCGTCCGCTTGCACAACAAAAGGGGTTCCAGGATTTGGGTGCTGTAGAATTGGCTGGGAGGTGAATAGTTTCTTTAGTTGCTGGAACCCTTTCTCTGCTTGATCAGTCCAGCGGAAAGGCTGCTTTCCACGGATGCAGCTAGTGATGGGGTCGGACCAGCGGGCAAAATCTGGAATGAACTTGCGGTAATAGTTCGCGAACCCCAAGAAACGCTGCACCTCTTTCTTGTTAGTTGGCGCCCGCCATTCCAATACTGCTGAAACCTTGGCTGGATCCATGGAAAGCCCTAGAGGCGAGATGCGGTAACCAAGGAAATCTACCTCTTGTAGATCAAAGGCGCATTTTTCCAGCTTGGCATAAAGTCCATGATCCCGCAATCGTTGTAACACCATTTTGACGTGGTTCTCATGTTCTGATTGTGATCTAGAAAACACCAAAAAATCGTCCAGGTAGATTATCAAGAACCTGTCTAGATAGTCCTGAAAAATGTCATTGACAAAATGCTGGAACGTTGCGGGAGCTCCGCATAAACCGAAATTCATAACTCGGGACTCGAATAATCCGAATTTGGTCTGGAAGGCGGTCTTCCACTCGTCCCCTTCCCTGATGCGAACTAAGTTGTAAGCCCCCCGAAGATCCAGCTTGGTGTAAACCTTGGCTCCTCGAAGCCGATCCAGTAGATCCGAGATTAAGGGCAGGGGATAGCTGTTCCGCTTGGTGATATTGTTCAATGCTCTGTAGTCCACCACCAAGCGTAGTTCCCCTGACTTCTTCTTCACAAACATCACTGGGGAGGCGGCTGGGGATTGAGAGGGTCTGATGAATCCCTTGCGAAGGTTTGTCTCTATGAATTCCCTGAGAGCTTCTTGCTCTGGTTCAGTCAGGGAGTAGAGATGCCCTCGCGGGATCGGGGCCCCCTCCACCAAGTCAATGGCACAGTCATAAGGTCTATGTGGGGGTAATTTTTCGGCTTCTTTCTCATTGAATACATCCCAATACTCGGAGTACTTCTTTGGCAAGGTGATGATGGGCTCGGTGTCTGTGGCGTGGCAGACCTTGGCTACGAGGCAATGGTTTTGGCAGTACGGTGAAGCAAACTGCAGTTCTCTGTTGGACCAGGAGATGTTAGGGTCGTGGAGAGTCAGCCATGGAATTCCCAAAATCACAGGGAAATGCGGAACCTCGGTAACAAAGAAGGAAATCTCTTCCATATGTTCCCTTATCCACATCCTGGTGGGTTCCGACCACTGACTTACGGGGCCCGTCTTGAGGGGGCGGCCGTCTATGGCTTGCACCACACGGGCATTCTTGAAATCATGATATTGTAATCCCAGAGAGTCGGCATACTCTCTATCAATGAAATTGTTGGTAGCTCCAGAGTCTATCATGGCGTGGATCATGACGGGTCCCCTTTTTGCTGACCATAATGTGACCACGAGAAGGAACAGGACCCCGGTTGGCGGCTCTTGAATGGATTTTTTGACCGGGTTGGCGAGCCTCTCTACACCCGGTCGTTGGCTTCCCCCGCCGGCTGTGTGCCAGTCGGCTCAGACGCCTTCGTCTCCGTGGAGGACGCCGCCGCAAGACGGGCGGCAGGCTTCCCTTTGGCTGGGCACTCTCTGGCGAAGTGGCCCCCGTTCCCGCAGTACCAGCAGAGGTTTAAGCGTTGACGACGGGCCTTCTCGGCGGCATCTAGTCTGGGACGCACATTGCCCAACTGCATCGGCACCTCCTCGCCTCCTCTGGGGTATGGGGTTGGCGGTGGGGGTCTCCACACTGGACGTGGCTGAACGCTGGCGGGAGCGGGGGGTTTTGCCCCGGCTCTACTGCCCTGGCCTCGAACCCACTGTTTCCTGTTGGCAATCATGACTTCAGCCCGTAAACATTGATCAATGAGTGCCTCGAGGGTCTGGGGAGGATCCACCTTGGAGATTTCTTCCAGCATTTCAATGTTGAGACCCTCCCGGAATTGTCCTCTGAGGGCTACATCGTTCCAGCCGGTGTTGTGGGCCAGCACTCGGAACTCGGCTATATACTGAGACATAGGTCTGTCTCCTTGGAAAAGGCGACGGAGTTTGTGACCGGCTGCCTCCAAATTGTCCTCGATTCCCCAAGTCTCCTTGAGGTGGTCCAAGAAGTGTTGCGCTGATCTTAGGTGTGGAGAGGCTTGGTCGAACAGTGCCGTCGCCCAATTGGCCGCTGGCCCGTCTAGAAGACTGTAAACCCACGCCACTTTGATGTCTTCTTGGGGAAACTCGGCATCACGGGCCTCTAGATAAGCTTGACATTGACGACGGAAAACATGAACCTTAGAAGCTTCTCCAGTAAACTTGGTAGGCAACGCCATGGCCGGGAGGCGGATTCCGCGCTCCCGCAAGCCCTTTATTTCTCCATCCTGGGCGTTGAGTCTGTCGCGGATGCGATCCACTTCGTCCTTGCTGATGGTGTAGCTCAGTGGCTGCCCACCGGGCACGGTTCCGGTAGACATTCTGGCCGAGGTTAATTGGTGCTTAGGGCGGCGGAGTCAAACTGTCAGGACCCAGGCTGCAAGGCACCAATAACCATACACAGAGGCCAGAATCTATCTAATATCTTTATTGAAGGAATATGTAAAGTTAATAAAAACAAGTGTAGAAAATAGTCCAGAATTAGACCTTTCAGGAAAGGTCAGAATTAGTCCAAAAAAGCAATGTCCAATAAGAAATATTATGGTCCAAAGTTGTAATCCAATAACCGAAACACTCACTTTGCCAGGCAAAGTGAGGGGAGATGACAAGGTCCTTTAGTCCATAAACTTGAGCAAGGCTAGGAAATAACTTGATACTTGAAACAAGGCTTAAAACGTGGAACAAGGTAACTAGGAACAAGAACAAGGTCCGTGGAATAACTTGGTAAAATCCGTGGAACAAGGCAAGGATTGGTCCTGGGAAACAAGGCAAAGTCCGTAGATAAACAAAGGCTGGGAAGCAAGGCGAAGGCTGGATAGCAAGGCAAGGCTTGAGCAGGAGCGAGGCTTGAATCGGAGCGCGCTGTCCACACAACTCGCTCCGTAGGCTGACGAATTGACTCCGCGAAGTTACTACGCGGGTGAAACACCTATATAGAGTCTAACTTTCCCACCGAAGCAGTTCTCTGGGAATCAGAAACGAAAGCTAAACTCTGAGACCAGATGTTAAACTCCTTAAAGATTCTCACGAGAAGCAGTCTTAATTGGCTACATTCTTAGCTGCAATCCTCGCACTCCTGCGCGAAGCTGATTCCAAACTTCTCTGTTGTTTACAAAACTCCCGGCGCAAGAACACGGGAGAAGTAGGCTCTGGGCTTGTTTGACATACTTCTGGGAGACAACTTTCTTGCAGGTGCAAGGTTCCCAGATCTGCCTGGGAAAGATCTGGCTGAGAGGAATCCAGTTCAGACTGGGAAGGTAAAAAACCCAAGTTTTCATCTTCATCAGGAATTACAATGTCCTGAGCAGGACTACAAGGCCCATGGGTCATCACAGAGCTCCGGAAAGAAAAGATAGGACGACTGAGGGGAGAACTGACAGCAGAAGAAAGAAGAACGCAGGATCGACTATAAAGAATAACTGTGGATGAGTACTATTGAGAAATAGCGAATGTAAAGATAGAAGCGACGCCCATAAAGAAGATTGGAGGCAGGATTTGGGGCAAGGATAAATTGATAAAGGCATAGTATTGGACTAAATGGGTGAGATAGCACCTGATCAAATTTAAATTTAAATTAATTAAGTAAGTAAAGGTGCAGAACAACAAGAATAAATTCATAGTATCTTAGATTTGGTGATTATCTTATCAATTAATTTGGTGTCTATCCCATTAATTAATTTAGATAAAAGGCAGTCTAACTTACCAACACATCAAAACGAAATATCCATACATATAGACTTTATACTAATTGGAGTTTGGTGCAAAGTAGTGGATTTAGACCCATATTCAAACAATAAATATGGCGGGGGCCAGACAAAAAACTGAAAAAGATATTAGAGATGTCAAGGGGCTGGGAGTTGGAAGAAGACCTTCACAAGCGGAGGAGGTGAACCTTAAGGATATTTTACGTGAAATTCAGAAACTAGCTGAACAACAAATCGAACACCAAAAAGAATCACAACTGAAATTGGACAAACAATCCCTACAACAGAGAGAAATATGTCAGGAATTGCTGGAAATGAAGAAAGAGATTAAAGAAGAAATTGGTCTTTTGAAAAGAGAAATGGCAAAAACACATCAAGATATTAACGAACTGAAATCTGAAAATCTGAAAATTTCCAAATCACACTTTAAGCTACAAAAGAAAGTAGATGGACTGGAGGACAAAAATGCTAAAATGGAAAAGTTACAGGAAAAAATAGAACTAAATGAGAAAGAATTCCAACTAAGATTTCGAAACATCCAAGAAGAGGCAGGGGAGAATATTAGGAGTATTGTAATAAAATTAACTGCAGGTCTCCTCCAAAAAGAAGAAGAATATGTGGAAAATGAAATAGATAAAGTATATAGAATCCAAACTAACTTTTCTAGAAGAAATAGGGCTACAAGGGATACTATTATACACTTCGTGAGGAAGAAAGTCAGAGACCAAGTGATGATAAATAATAACAGAAACCCGATCTATTATAAAGAAAAGAAAATAATTGTACTGAAAGAATTTCCCCAATCGATTCTGAATAGAAGAAGAAAATATTTTTTCCTAACAGACGAACTTAAGAGACAAAAAATAAGATTCAGATGGGAGAGGAATGAAGGTATAATGGTGACATGGTATGGTGAAAAATACTGGCTGACCTCGGAGGAAAAAGCCAAAGATTTCTACCAGAAGTTATTGAAAGAGAAAAAATATACCCCGCAGGAGGAATCTCCCCCCTCATCAGTTAAAAGGAAAAAGCCAAAAAGAGCGAGACACCAATCTCCAAAAGAAGTAAAAGAAAACAAAGGGGCAGCTCCCATTACTACTTCAGAACCATCGGATGTAGGAGACGATGAGGAGGAAGAAGAATGTGAAAGAGAGGATGAAGTAGACCTAACTACGGAGGATGAAGAAAAAATGGAAAAGGAAAGAAAACCACAGGAGGCAAATGAGATAGACGAAACGACAAATGGATAGAGGTAATCTTATCAGACAATTGAAATTTTATTCCAATAATGTCAACGGTTTAAATGTACCATGCAAGAGGAAAGAAATAATGATTCAATTAAAAAAGGGGAACTTTGATATAATTGCTTTGCAGGAAACCCATATCTCGCAAAGACATGGCTCTCACCTGATAAATAAATTAATTGGCAAAGAATTCTTCTCATCAGATATTAAGAAAAAAAGAGGAGTGGTATTATACGTAAAGGATGACATTCCGGCGACTCTACAATTTAAAGATCAAGAAGGTAGAATAGTGGCAGTTCAAATTATAATTGACCAACAAAAAATACTTATTTGTAACATCTACGCCCCCAACGGTCCACAAACTAAATTTGTAAAGGATTTGAGAAGAAAGATCTTAGAGACTGATTTTGATCATCTAATCATTCTAGGAGATTTTAACGGAATAATGGATCTGAAATTGGATACAAGTAGAGTGACTAAAAGTAATAAAGAAGAGAGATCAAGATTAATCCCTCAGAACCTTAGAAATTTAAAAGAAGAATTTGATTTAAAAGATATCTGGCGTATGAATAATAGGGGAATAAGAGATTATACTTTTTATTCATATAGACACAAAACCTGGTCGAGAATAGACATGGTCTGGCTTTCAAAAACTTTATGTACCAAAGTCGAGGAAATTAATATATTGCCCAGAGATAAATCAGACCATAATCCAATAATAATGAGAATCAATCATAAGAAAAAAAATTCAAAATGGAGACTGGATAATAATCTACTCAAAAAAGAAGAAGACATTGCTAGAAATAAAAAACTGACAAACGAATACTTTGAAGCTAATGCTTCACCTGAAATTAGTGATCAGATAACTTGGGATGCTTATAAGGCGGTAATTAGGGGATACCTTATCCAGCAAAAGGCTGAGAAAAATAAAGTGAAATTATTAACATTAACCAGAATAAACAAAGAATTGAATGATACAGAGAAGAAGTTAAAGGAAAACCCCTCAAATACCAGCTTAGTAAATCAAATTAGATCACTGCAAAACAATAAAAGAAATTTAGAATTGGAACAATCTGCAAACCAATTAAAATTTATAAAACAATATAATTTCGAAAATGCAAATAAGCCAGGAGCATGGCTAGCACGTAAAATAAGAAAGAAAAAACAACAACAACCAATTATTAAAATAAAGAAAGGAAATATGACTCTTACTACAGATAAGGATATTATCCAGGAATTTGAGGAGTTCTACACCACTTTATATAAAGAAGAAAATATAGATCAAGATAAAATTGAGGAATACCTTGGTGCACAAAAATTCAACAAAATCACAGATGATCAAAGAGAACTATTAAATAAGGAGATAACAAAAGAAGAAATTAAAAAAAGCAATGAATTCAATGAAACCGAACAAAGCACCTGGGCCGGATGGATTCCTAATTTATTTTTACAGAGTATTGGAAAATGAGCTATTGCCCTGGCTAGTAAAAATAATGAATGCAGCTATGAGAGAGAAAAAAATACCAGAATCATGGACGCAGGCGGATATAGTAGTTATACCAAAAGAGGAAGGAGAGGAATTGGAAATACGTAAATTTAGGCCTATTTCGTTGCTTAATACGGATTATAAAATCTTCACGACTGTCTTAGCTAATAGATTTAAAAACTTTTTGAACGAATGGATTGGGAAAGAACAAAATGGTTTTTTACCAGAGAGATATATAAAAGATAACCTTAGATGTGTGATTGACGTTATAGAGTATTATGACCTACATCACCAAAAAGAAGCAATTTTGATGTCTTTAGATGCCGAAAAGGCCTTTGATAAGCTGAATTGGGACTTTTTTAAACTATTAGGGAAAGAATTAGATTTAGCCTATTATTTTTTGAACGCCTTAGAGTCAATTTATAATAAACAAAAAGCTAGAATACTGATAAACGGACAACAATCAAAAGATCTCATAATTGGTAAAGGAGTAAGACAAGGCTGTCCCTTATCGCCTCTGATATTTATCTTTGCAATAGAAACATTAATTAGAGATATCAGATGTGATGAACAACTAAAAGGATTGAAAATTAGAAATTATGATTTTAAAATACGTGCCTTTGCGGATGACATATTATGTATAATCGAAGATCCTAAAAATCAAATTCAAAAATGGATACAGAAAATTGAGAACTTTGGTCAACTAGCAGGCTTTTACATTAATAAGGAAAAAACAAAATTGCTTGCGAAAAACATTAGTAAGAAAAATCAGGGAATAATACAAGAGAAAACAGCATTAAAATTTGTGACAAAATTGAAATATTTAGGTATCTGGCTAGCATCAAAAAATGCTAAGCTACTGGAAAATAACTATTGGACTAAATGGAAGGAGATAAAGAAAGATCTGCAACAATGGCAATTTTTAAATATTTCTTTATTAGGTCGTATTGCAATTATTAAGATGAACGTTCTTCCCAAATTATTGTACTTATTTCAAAACTTACCGATAATTAGAAATAACAGCATATTCAAGGAATGGAATAAAGAAAAAATGAAATTTATTTGGAAAAATAAGAAACCTAGAATTAATTATAATACCCTAACAGATGTGACAAAAAAAGGAGGTCTTGGTTTACCCAACTTACAATTATACTTTGAAGCTTGCGCACTACAATGGACCATAGACTGGGCAACCTTAGAAAATGAAAGCATATTAACATTAGAGGGAATGGATTTACGACGAGGCTGGCATGCTTACATTGGCTATGAAAAAAGGAAAATTGAAAAAAACTTTGGTAACCACTTTATCAGATCAGCTTTAATAAAGATATGGGAAAAATATAAACCACGATTCTATAATAATAAGATCCCAATGTGGATTTCACCCCTAGAGGCAGAACAAAGAAATATCTTAGGGTGGACAATTTGGCCAAAATATAAGGATATTTTGATAAAAAAGAAAGAAGGTTACATGTTAAAACCACAGGAAGAAATAAAAAAGAAATTCCCAGGTACCTCATGGTTCCAATATGCCCAACTTAATGAACAATATAATAAGGACAAAAGAACTGGTTTTGGTGAGATAGACAACCGATGGGATAAAATAATGATAAGTAAGAAGAAAACGATATCTAAGATTTATGGCCTACTTTTGGAATGGGCAACCGAAACAAATGAGATTAAAAATTGTATGATAAAATGGGCACAAAATATTGGACGACCGATTAAATTAGTAGAATGGGAAGAGATTTGGAATAAAAAATTAAGATATACATATGCTACAGACTTGAAAGAGAATTGGTTAAAAATGTTTCACCGCTGGTATATGACCCCCCAAAAATTAGGATTAATGTATAAAAACTATGATAAGAAATGTTGGAAATGCAAATCACAGGAAGGATCGTTCTATCATTTATGGTGGTTATGTAAAAAATCAAAAAGCTACTGGAAAATGATCCACCAAGAAACCCAACTAATTTTACAATTGAAATTCCCATTAAAACCAGAATATTACCTATTAGGTATTGTAGATAGCGAATTCAAACTTGATAAAAATGATGATATTTTATTTACTTATTGCGCTACAGCTGCTAGAATGGCTTTGGCGAAGACATGGAAATTAGAGGAATCTCCGAAAAAAGCAGCTTGGATCCACAAGTTAGAAGAAATCAAAAATATGGATAAACTTACATTTCTTTTGAAAGAATCGAGAGGAAAACCTGTTAGAAGGACAGACTGGGCCAAACTGGAAGATTATATTAAAAAATGATTAATTTTATATTTGATGACTATGTATAAACTGGAAATTGATAGCTTTAAATACAGTGTTAAATATTAACTTTTCCCTCATGGTTCTATATTTGTTAATCCCTATCCCTATTCCTGACTCCTCCCCCCCCCCTTTTTCTTTTTCCTTTTTTTTTTTTTGTTTTTTGTTTTTATTGATTGATTGTTAACCCTCACCCCCTTATGCCCGGATTGTTTGGTTGTGTATATATATATATATATATATATATATATATATATATATATATATACGTGTGTGTATATATATATACATATTTGCTTTTGTTCTTTCTTTTTGCACGTATCCCCGTTTTTAATAGTGCACTGTATTTGAAAATCATAAATAAAAATTAAAAAAAAAAAATTCAGACCAGCATCCAACTTACTCCTAAATATCTTTTGGTGTAAGGATAAGCTAAAAAGTCTGATTTGCATCGATAGGTGGACACGGAGCATTGCTCGGATAGCCTTTCAGGCTGCTGACAGCTAAAAGTCTATCAATCCTACTCAAAAGTCATTCCGTGGCACAGACTCAAATTTTGTTTTAAAAAAGAGATACATTGAATTTCAGTAAGATCTTCATACTCTGGCACAAACTTAAAAAAATTAAAGATTTTTTGACAGAACCCCTACAATGCTTTTGAGGAATTGTAGGGTTCTGCAGAATACAGTTTGGGAACTGTTAATCTATCTGATCTTTTCTTCTCTGAGTAATGAGATCTGCTGGAATTCATGTCTAAATGTTGGGATATCATTTTGCATAGGTTAATAGTAAAATTGTTCACATGACTACTCAGAAATTCATTTGCACTCTCAGATAATTATAATAGGATTGTTGTTGTTGTGTGTGCTTTGAAGGAATTGATAACTTATGGCCACCCTAAGGTGAATTGAACCTAGCATAGCATTTTCTTGGCAAGATTGGTGTGTGTGTGTGCGTGTCTTCCTCTGAAGCTGAGAGTGTGTGACATGCTCATGTTTACCAGGTGCACTTCAATAGCTCAGAGGGATTCAAACTCTGATCTCTAGAGTTGCAGTCCATCTTTTAAATAGTATGCATTTCAATTGTATATATTTTGCAACATTATCAAAATGGTATGCACACATTTTTAAAATGTGTATATGACTTTTGTATATATTTTTATTTTTCCAAAAATACCACAAGCTTCAGACATGCAGATTTTAGAGGTAAGCTACTCTTTGCCTTGCAATGAGTCTCCGAAGGCATGCAATCAATGGTTTCTTCACAAATTACAAATCCAATGGACTGTTTTTCCCTTTGGTAGTATAGATTTCCAAACTAAAGGTGCTATCATAAGTACTGATTTCTGCGAGTTATTTGTACAGCACTCAGCAATTATTTTGGTATTATTTATTTAATTAATTTCAGCCTTCTTCACTTTTCCCCAGCATGGAAACAAAAACAGCGCACATTTAAATAATAGTTAAAACTTTATTTTCAAAGGTTAATGGAACTGTTATTTCACAATTCTGTTTCAAATGCAAATGCTTAAAACAGCTGCAAATAGATTTAAAACATAACAGAAAAAAAATAAAAGAAAACAGCACAGCACACCACTTTCAAAAAATAATAATATTATAATAATTTTTTAAAATACACTGCTGCCAAAGGGCTACCTACATAAAAAAGGTATTTGGTTGCTGGAGGAAGGGGGCGGGGGGACATCCAAGCTTTTCCATGGAGGGAAGTTCCAGAATTCAGGAGCAGTCACCAATCCCACTTCCATGTCATCACCAAATCAGCTTACAGTATGGTACTGAGAGAAAGTCTTCCACCAAAGAACTTAAAGCTCAGACTGGGTCATATAGGGTGATATCGGCTTCCAGACAGTCTGGACTCAAAAATATATAGGGCTTTAAAGGTCATAACCAGCACTTTGATTTCTGCCTGGAATGAACTAGCAGCCAGTGAAGCTGTTTCAACAGGTGCAGCCAGCTGCTGATCCTTGTAATCATCCCTGGTCAGCAATGGCACTGCAGCATTTTGGATCTGCTGAAGTTTCCAAATAGTTTTCCAGGCAACCCTACATAAACTATTTTATTGCTATTCAAATGGGATGTAGTCAAGTTATGGGTTAGGGTTAGAAGGCACGATCATCAAGTTTGCAGACAACACCAAACTGGGAGGGATAGCTAACACTCCAGAAGACAGGAGCAGAATTCAAAACAATCTTGACAGACTAGAGAGATGGGCCGAAACTAACAAAATGAAGTTCAACAGGGACAAATGCAAGATACTTCACTTTGGCAGAAAAAATTGCATGCAAAGATACAGAATGGGGGACGCCTGGCTTGACAGCAGTGTGTGCGAAAAAGACCTTGGAGTCCTCGTGGACAACAAGTTAAACATGAGCCAACAATGTGATGCAGCAGCTAAAAAAGCCAACGGGATTCTGGCCTGCATAAATAGGGGTATAGCGTCTAGATCCAGGGAAGTCATGCTCCCCCTCTATTCTGCCTTGGTCAGACTACACCTGGAATACTGCGTCCAATTTTGGGCATCGCAGTTGAAGGGAGATGTTGACAAGCTGGAAGGTGTCCAGAGGAGGGCGACTAAAATGATTAAGGGTCTGGAGAACAAGCCCTATGAGGAGCGGCTTAAAGAACTGGGCATGTTTAGCCTGCAGAAGAGAAGGCTGAGAGGAGACATAATAGCCATGTACAAATATGTGAGGGGAAGTCATAGGGAGGAGGGAGCAAGCTTGTTTTCTGCTGCCCTGGAGACCAGGACGCGGAACAATGGCTTCAAACTACAGGAAAGGAGATTCCACCTGAACATCAGGAAGAACTTCCTCACTGTGAGGGCTGTTTGACAGTGGAACTCTCTCCCCCGGAGTGTGGTGGAGGCTCCTTCTTTGGAGGCTTTCAAGCAGAGGCTGGATGGCCATATGTCAGGGGTGCTTTGAATGCAATTTCCTGCTTCTTAGCGGGGGGTTGGACTGGATGGCCCATGAGGTCTCTTCCAACTCTACTATTCTATGATTCTATGATTCTATGATTCATGCATCACTGTAGCCAGATTCGACATCTCAAGGTAAAGTTGGAGCTGGTTTTTAGCTGTCCATTGCCAAAATCTGGACATCCAGGCTCAGTCCAGGAGTATGTCCACACACTGAACCTGAGGTTTAGCATCCAACACAGGTTCAGTCCCTATTCTCTAATCTGTCTTTCGATTAATCCTTTGCCTCTTTTGGATTTAGTTCATTACTAGATCATTCATTTGGCAAAGAGATATTTTCCTTGGATTTAGATAGAAGGAGAGACAGAGATTGGTGACATTAGCATATATGGTTTCACATAGATGTTAAATAACATGGGGGTCAAAACACAGACCTCAGGGATGCTATTTATTATTTTTTTATTTACAGCATTTTTATCCTGCCCTTCTCACACGAGGGAAGAAGGGCTATACACAAATGGACATGAGGCTGAATAGGGATACTCCAGCACCACCTTCTTGGTTTGGCCCATCAAGAAATGGAACCACTGCAGAACAGTGACCCCATGTTCTCATGCCAGAGAAGCAGCTCAGGAAAATATAATGGTCGTTGATACTGAAAATTGCAGCACCACTTGGGCCCCAGTTGTCTTGCTCAGATCTACATGTAGGACAACCACAAAAGTAATCAAAACTGTATCCATACCATAAACAAACCTGAAAACAAATTGAAATTGATATAGATAATCCATTTCATCCAGGAACCCCTGGAGCTGGAAGGCCACCATGTGCCCCCAAAACATGCTGAAAATGTAAGTGATATTTACTTTTCATATGTCATTGCTGTTGCTGTAATTATTCCTGATATGTACCTTCCAAGTGATTTCTGAATAACAAATCATGAGTAAATACCCTGTTTCCCCTAAAATAAGACATCCCCAGAAAATAAGACCTAGTAGAGGTTTTGCTGAATTGCTAAATATAAGGCCTCCCCTGAAAGTAAGACCTAGCAAAGGTTTTGTTTGGAATTATGCCCGCCAAACAGAACACCAGAGCATGCAAGATTGGTAAATGTACGTACCATAGATTGTTGTACATGAAAATAATGGGAGTAACAAGAAATTCTTGATAGGATTCACAGTTTGTCTGGTTATCTACTGTACAGTATATAATAAATGTTCATTTCTTTTGTTCAACAATAAAAGTGAATTCTTCTTAAGACGTCCCCTGAAAATAAGACCTAGTGCATCTTTGGGAGCAAAAATTAATATAAGACACTGTCTTATTTTCAGGGAAACACGGTATATGCAAGAGTAACATTACATAGTCACAATGTGTATTTTAAATTGGGAATATTAAATTATTCACTGATAGTTTTAAATGCATTGCTGTTATATGTTCTTATAAACAGATTTTTAACAGGTTTATGTGTTATATGTTCTGATGGTTCATATTTTATTTTAATATGTTGCTGTTTTACACCTTGATCTCTAGGGAAAGACAGGTAAGGAATGATGATGATGATGATGATGATAACAGTTATATTTAGTCAAACCCAACCCAGAATGTTTTTCTTACCTGACGAAGAACAACAACTGATCTTTCTCCTGCTCCCCAAGACACAGTACCTTATCATACAATATGAAGGAAAAGAAAACAAATTCACATAATCTTTTAAGATTTCTCAAAATCCAGCAGTGTCTTCAGAAAAAGTATGCTCTTTGGCATTCCTAGAATTTCAGCACCTGGAAACTTTGGGGTACTATTGATGATACATGTTTGAATGTTACCATCTTTGCTTTTTCATAGAAACCAGCATGCCAGGGAGAAAGTTGCATTAAGAACTTCATCAGATGGGCAAAGGGAAAGCAGGGAAAAGTAGAAGGAACTATCTCATTTCATTCCCTACCATCTTTCCCTGTCTTCTTGCATGGCCGGCCATCCCACGTTGTTTCCCGCTATTTCTCATGGCTTCCCTGCTTCTTCCCCATTTTCTGCAGCTAGGAGTGAGGTAGCACCCATCTCCTGAAAATGAAGTCCTCTCTCCATTTTAACCGCTAACAACCCAGATTCCCATGGGCAGCCACGGAATGTGGCCATGGGTCATGGGATGGCCTCAATGAAACTTTGTTTTACCTGTGCCTGAAAATGGAGAGAAAACACAGATAAGACTGCATTAGATGAGGTCTTAGTCCCACCTTTCAAGCATACTAGCTGTCTATATGCAGGGAGTTTCTGATACAGGGTCCATTTGGTCAAAAGACTCCAATTTTGAAGCAACACAGTCCCAAGAAAGCAGCATTACATATTATGTATTTATGCTGAATATCCAGAGCAGCTGCATTTGTCTCCTTGCAGAAATGAAGTGCCAAACACCTGGGACTTTGTAGCTCACTCAAAGACAATTTAGAAGAGCTGAATGTCTCGAGTGTATTAAAAGTGCTATACAGTATATCACCCACTAAACTGCTGTATACCAGAATGTGTTGCTGTACAACTTCACTTATGCCTTATTAATCATAATAGTGCCAGTTAAACCTATAAATGTTTCACTGTACCTGAAATAAACATTCATTATGCAAGAAATGATTAACGCACTAGAATGTTTTCTTCCTCTAAGTAGAATTTATTATTTGCCTTGGTAAGCTTGTATCACAACAAGGCTTGCTGGTTGTTGTTTTTTGGGGTGTGTGCTTCTGCTGTGGCAGCATTTCCAGGAGAGGGGGACAAAAAGCCTTCAATGTCTCAGGAAGATCAAGTGCTAAGTATTTAAAATGTTCTTTTACAGCTTGGAGGTTACTTCTGAGAAAATGCTTTATGTGGAAAATTAAATATAAGACTGTCAAAAATTGCTGCACTTTAAAAATGTGATTACAATAGGAAACAGGCAAGTATTTTGTTGGGGGGAGGACATATCACATTAAAGCCAGTTTCAGATCCAATGGAGGAACAATTCCAAAGTATTACTTGGAATTAATGACGGGTATTAACTGAGCCCTGGTAGAACTTGATAGCTTTTTACAGGAAAATCTTATTCTTTTTCTTTCTTTCTCTGGAATATTTGTACAGTGCCCTTCAGTCACAGGTCAGCTTGCATAATTAAAATAGAAAACAAAAGAGATAATGGTACACAGCACTGAAAACCCACTCAGATGAGCAAATAGCAGGAAGAAGGATGGCTGTGATAAAATCCAGCTGAATCCAGAAAACTACTGAGCCAAAGTAGTTGTAATGGTATGTTGGAGGGCCAGAGGCACTTTTATACTATACAGTTATACTGCTGTGATTCCACTTTAACTGCCATGGCAAAATCTTATAGTGTGTGCAGTTTGCTGAAAAACTAGGACTCTGACAGAGAATTGTAAATCTCTTCCCAAAGTGCAAATCCCAGGATTCCCAGGATGGAGCCATTGCAGCCCAAGTTGAATCACAGTGCAATAATTGTGTAGTGTGATAGCCTCTGGGTAAATCAAAGAGACAAGAGAATCTCCTTTTGAAGATAGAAACACTAAAAAGAAAAGCAGTATGGTGAGCAGCATACAAAGTTCTATGTTTTAAACAAAAAAACTTGTGAGCCTATATAGCAGTGGTTTTCAACCTGTGGGTCTCCAGATGTTTTGGCCTTCAACTCCCAGAAATCCTAAGAGCAGGTAAACTGGCTGGGATTTCTGGGAGTTGTAGGCCAAACACCTTGGAACTCACAAGTTGAGAACCACTGCTATATAGGATATTATTGCATGAAGCCACTATCTTGCAGCATTCATATGACAAATGTTCCAAGGTATTTATTTACTGAGATGGTTACCTTCCTTATTGCATACCTTTCTGATGGTGCAGCTACATAAATTTGCTGCTCAAAAACTGGAATTCATATTTTTACATATTTTTTTCGGTTTCAAAGTTTAAAGGGAAAGATTACTTTGAAAGGAAGTGGGAGCGAGGAGAAAGAGATGATAATCCCATCCCCTGACATTATTTCTGTGTCGCGATAGAAGTGCCTGGACTACATTGCACCAGATAAGTGCCAGTACTGTGGCATGATCAAGGGCTATTGGCGGGTTTTCCCCATCAATAGTTGGAAACGGCTTTCTCGTGAGGAGGTTGTGGACTTGCAATGCATATTGAACAATGTTCAGTGCCAGTTTCCATCTCCATGTCATAAAGTCAATAGTGCAGTGAGAATCTCTGTATGCGGAATTATGCATTGGTTGAGCTACATAGCCCTCCTGTTGAAAATCAAAGACATGGAGCTAAATGCACAGCTAAATGAACATTTCATGCACATGCAAATCTCATGCAAAACTGATAAACATCTCATGGATGTACACCTCAAGCCTCTCATATGTAATACATGTCATGTTGTGGCAGCCGGCTGAAAAGTTCCAGAGAGCTCCTGGGCACCTTTGCTGACATAAGCAAAAGTGCCCACATGGCCAAAGGGAAAGAAGGAGTGATGTGCAAGAGCACCTGATGTCAGAAAGGGCACCCAGAGACAGAAAGGGCACCCAAGATCAATCCAGAGCTCCGTGGCTGGCTACAGCAGCAACAGAAACAACATAGCCCTGATCCATTCTCTTTTTCCTGCAAAGGCAAAAGAACATGGTGGTGCTGGCCCACATGAACAACAGACCAGTTCAGATTGGAGTTGGTTGTGCTTTCTACACTCACCCTAAAGTGTGGGGTTATATTCCCTGAGTTTGCTTGATGTGGACTTAAACTGACTCATTCCAGTCTCTCCTGCATTGGACATCTTGGACATCTGGACATCCAGATTTGATGTATGGTCCAGTGGGACTTTGTGGCACTCCATTTCATAAGTGCATGGAAACAGAGCTTGAAGACTGTCTTCAGGAGTCAGGTGTTACCCAACTCCAAACTGAAAAAAGCGGGGGAAGTGGGAAGACTAAGAGGAAAGGCACAGAAAGGACATGGAATGGCTGGGAAAGACAGGGAATGACAGTAGGGAATGGGGTAGGATGGTTCCCCTCACTTTCCCACTGCTCGTCTGATGAAGTCCTTGGTCTTAGGACTGTAAACTGATCCTATCAGTCATCCAGGTACATCTACTTCCCACATACAAAGTGTTTTCACAGAAATAGACCCTACAAAGTGCTTCTGGTTTGATTTTGCCTACCACCCTGTTTTTCTGAATCCTGAATCCTAAAAGGCGTTTTAGCCACAGCCAGGGTCCAGCTTTGGTCTTGGTCGCCTCTGAGGGAAGACCTAAACTCTAAAAGGTAGCTTGGTTGAGCTCTGGCTTTGGGATTCATCCAAATGGGGGTACATTTCTAATATCCATCACAAAACAATTGCATCTTGGTGGGGGAAAGGGGGATTCTTTCTTTATTTTGCACTGTATATTTGTGAGGCAGGAAGCAATAGGAACAATTGTTCTCCTTCCAAAGTATCTTGCAGTGTGATACAAAGTGAAATGCTGACACCGCCCCCCCCCCCCCCCACAAACACACAAACAATTCCTGGTGTGTGTCACGGGAAATTAGGAGTTATTTTCTGCAATCCACAATTGCAAATTGCCACAAAGAGATTCCTGGTTGCCTCCGACAACCTGACGAAGACATTTGCAGAATCCTGCCTCACAGAATACAACCTGACAGCGCGGCCAATTTCTCTGTTCAAATGAAGCTCACGATTTGAAAATGCTAGAGCCCTTGTGAGATAAGCGAAGCTGCCATGTGAACTGTCATGTTGCTAGAGGTGAAAAGCAGCTGGAGCAAACAAAAGTTGATATGTTGTCACAACTCATATGGCAGCTTTCAAGCCTTTAATTATTTTTTTAATTAGTCTGGCTTTATCTGCTAGGAGAAAAAATAGCTGCAAGTAAGAAAAGCCTTTTGATGTCTCTGCTCCTTTTAAATTTGTGGTTAGGCAGTCGTTCAGGGCGTAATTTTTCTTTTCTGAAAATCCTGAGTTTGCTATCGGCTCAGAGCAGAGTTAACTCCAGGTAAACTACACTGAAAGTTGAGAGCTTAGTATTTTAAGAAACCACAGCAAATGTTTAGAAAAAGATTGAAGTCTTTATCCTATGAGGAGTAAAAAAAAAAAAAAGGAGGGTGTATGGAGGTGCAATTTTCCAGTGGCTTCTTACTGGTGCTATTTTTTGTTCACCGAGGAACTGTCTACTTGAAAAATGTATTATAAAATATGAGTTGAAAGTTGTTCTTTTGCAGGATTGTTGAACTCAAGCACTGAATGGCTTGGGACCTTGTTACTTCAGGGCGCCCAAATCTGTCTAGATGAGGTAAATACATTATGTGAAGATGTGAGACAGGGACTTCTCAACTGTGGCAACCCAGTTATGGAATGCTTTCCTCTAGAAGAGCCAATTGGCTTTACTTTTGACAACAAGTAAAGACATGGCTATTTATTGTGGATCCTTCCAACTCCATGATTCTATGTATTAAAATAATTTTGACTTGTTGACATATTTTGGTATATTTTTATTGTTTTCATCTATTTATATTTGTACAGCACTTTGATATCTTGTGATGAAGGGTGGGATGAAAACATTTTAATAAATAAAAATAAATAATAAAACATAGCACCAAACATGGGAGGCAATCTAAACAAGGAGTTGTGTTGCTTTGATGGATAAGCCTCATCCATGCTTTATTTTAAAAATCATCTCTTTCAAAAATTGTGAAGTGAGCCAAGGACATATGCATATGCATATTTAACTCTGCCAGTAGAAGCCACTACCATTGTACGTAAAGTTCCTTAAACTGGTTGCCAATACCTGGCTGCCCTTTGATGACATTTAAAGCCCTAAATGGCTTGGAAGTGCTTCTCTGACTGGATCTACAGTGCCCTTTAATGTGTATTAACTGCATTGATCTGGTTTATAGGGCAGTATAGACTGATATAATCCAGTTCAATGCAGTTAATCCACATTCAGAAACTGAATTATAGGGCAGTGAAGATCCAGCCTTCCTCTATGTGCTTCCCAAGTAATGAGGTATCCCAAAGAGACAGGGTGGTTTAGTGTTATGGGCATTAGACTATAACTCTGGACGGTAGAGTTTAAATCACCACTCTGACATGGAAACTCACTGCAGCATATTCCACTATAGAGCAGCTCTTACCTTCACACTTGCTCAACCTCCAGGAAAGCAAACCCCGTGATAGATTTGCCTTAGGGTCAGCATAATTCTGAAATGATTTGAAGGTACACAAGAGCAAAAGGATTAAGGTCTTGGGAGTAGGGAGCTGGGTTTTACCAGTGAGATCTATACAATGTGTGAGAAGATGGGAGAGGGTGTAGATTTATGGATTGATTAAGCATCATATGTCATGCCCTTTGGAACCCTGTTTGGCACCAACTCTGATTTCTGATAGGTGTCAAGTAAAAATATGGCTGTTTTGTTAAAGCCTTTAGACCTCACTACTTTATCTCAAAAAGCTAATCCTCATGTTTTTAAACCTGTTTCATCTGTTAATTGCATTTAATTTCTTTTTAGCCTATTACATTATGTTATGGTTTTAGCATCTTTGCATTGATTTTGCCTTTTTGACGTAGGGCGATATAAAATTGTAATAATTAATGGATACATACATATTTAAAGTATTTAAGTATTTGTTTTCCCCTCCTTTAGGGCTGCTGAGTATACTTCTAAAGGAGAAACACTGCAAGAAAGTTCACAACCTCCATTTCTCACAGTGTAAGGGTTCATGTACAGATATCTGATTAGTCAGCATCTGACCAGAGAGATAAACAGAAAAAGCTGCTTCGCTGAACAAGCTTCTTTAATGTGCCAAGTGCATTCTGCTCTCCCCATCAGCCCTAATTATCACCAACTAATTCCATTAGCTTCTTAAATATGTCTCACAATGCAGTGCTTATTGAACAAGCTACAAGCTGCTACTTCTCCATAATAGTTCTGCCATTTTATATCAGTCTCCTTGCTTGATCCAGGACATCACAGTGATTCTGCAAGGGAAGTGTATTGCCTTCCTTGAATTTGTTTGTTTCTTTTTGTATTATAGTAATGACACAATGATATTTCATATAAGCATGCAATGGCTTTGATGCTAGGTCAGATGGCTCCCTGACACAGACCATTTATTGGATAGTCCATAAAAAAAAAACATAAGCACTTAAAGAACGATTAACATCCTTTAATTTACACTAGGAGTGAGCAATCTGTAACCCTGGGGAAGGCCCCTTCCTGGCTGTTTTAGTGCCCCTGTAGCCCTCTGAACTTCTGGCAAAACAGACAAATAAGAATGGATAAATTGCCATTTTTTCAGGACTGGTAAATTTAAATAAGTGGCAGGGCTCCTTCCCACTATTTATCATAAAATGACTGTTTTCCTGTATCAGAGTTAGGACTTTATAGTACCAAGTAGAGGTGTGCAATTTGGCCAAAAAGCATGCCGTTTTGGGGTCTATTGTTGGTTAACCCTCATTCTGTTCACCAGGAAGGTACTCAAATGGGGAGGTGGTTTGCCATTTTCATTCGGCAAAGATTTGGCCCATTGGCTACATTGGGAAACTTTAAAGGCTGAATCCTCAGCCATTTAAAGGCCTGTCTGCATGAAACCTACCTCAGTTTTAGACCTCACTTAACAACTGAGGTCTAGGCGGGCCCAAGTCTAATACCAAGCTGCTATTTCACTATGATCACATTATCATAGATCATGCATAGATATCACACCTCTCTTCAATAGTGCTATTACACCAATTTGCTGTTCCATGGTTTCACAATCATACTTTCACTGCACTCCTGCAATTTCTTCTTTTGATCACAGCATTAAAAACAGAAAAATGGCAAATATATGTATAAAATTAAAAGAAAGCAGCCACTTTGGAAATACTGATAGGGATGGAGGAAAGTGGGAGAGAAGGAATCCTGCCTCCAGACATTGAAGGAGAAGGGAACCATCTGACTAAGGTAGGTGATGGGAATATTGTGAGACTGGCAGCTTCAAATGGGACAGTCATTGGGAGAAGCAAGCCAGTAGTGGGATGTGCATGGTGAGATGCACATAGCATTGTATTGACCATTACATTGCTTGCCTCATATGATAAAGCCTATAAACTCCCATCCCCTTCCAGTTTTCTTTTGTTCTCAATGGTGAGCTGAGGGGTGAAAAATTGCTTCACTCAACCTACAACAATAGACCACTTCTGAACACTTTCAAAATGCTGCTGACATAGTCCAGACTTTCTGTACAATAGAAACGACCACTTCCAGCCATCTCCTTCCTTCTCCTTGCTACTCTGACAGCCTCTTCTGTTGTGTGCCCTTGTGTCAAATCAGAAAAAAGTAGAGAACTGTGAAGAAGAGGTAGGAGATCAGGAAGTCAGATGCCTAATGGAAAAGGCAGTATCAAAAGAAACCCATTGGAAAAAGGCCAGGACTTCATCTCCCTCAGTGTCACGACCCAGGCTGCAGAGCACCAATAACCATACACAGAGGCCAGAATCTATCTAATATCTTTATTGTAGGAATATATAAAGTTAATAAAAACAAGTGTAGAAAATAGTCCAGAATTAGACCTTTCAGGAAAGGTCAGAATTAGTCCAAAAAAGCAATGTCCAATAAGAAATATTAAGGTCCAAAGTTGTAATCCAATAACCGAAACACTCACTTTGCCAAGCAAAGTGAGGGGAGATGACAAGGTCCTTTAGTCCATGAAACTTGAGCGAGGCTAGGAAATAACTTGATACTTGAAACAAGGCTTGAACGTGGAACAAGGTAACTAAGAACAAGAACAAGGTCCGTGGAATAACTTGATAAATCCGTGGAACAAGGCAAGGATTAATCCTGGGAAACAAGGCAAAGTCCGTAGATAAACAAAGGCTGGGAAGCAAGGCGAAGGCTGGATAGCAAGGCAAGGCTTGAGCAGGAGCGAGGCTTGAACCGGAGCGCGCTGTCCAGACACAACTCGCTCCGTAGGCTGACGAATTGACTCCGCGAAGTTACTACGCGGGTAAAACACCTAAATAGAGTCTAGCTTCCCGCCGAAGCAGTTCTCTGGGAATCAGAACCGAAAGCTAACTCTGAGACCAGATGTGAGACTCCCCAAAGATTCTCACGAGAAGCAGTCTTAATTGGCCACATTCTTAGCTGCAATCCTCGCACTCCTGCGCGAAGCTGAATCCAAACTTCTCTGTTGTTTACAAAACTCCCGGCGCAAGAATACGGGAGAAGTAGGCTCTGGGCTTGTTTGACATACTTCTGGGAGACAACTTTCTTGCAGGTGCAAGGTTCCCAGATCTGCCTGGGAAAGATCTGGCAGAGAGGAATCCAGTTCAGACTGGGAAGGTAAAAAACCCAAGTTTTCATCTTCATCAGGAATTACAATGTCCTGAGCAGGACTACAAGGCCCATGGGTCATCACACTATCCCCCTCCTCAAGGCCCCTCCCAAACTGGGGCCCTCTCCCCGAGGCGCGAGGTCGCGGTTTGGTGGGATAGGTCTGATGAAAGCGACGGGTTAGATCAGGAGCATGGACTGTGGAGGCGTCTTCCCAGGAGCGTTCCTCAGGGCCAAAACCCACCCAGTCAATGAGATATTGTAGGCGGCGGCGGTGAAAGCGAGAATCCAAAATGTCCTCAACCTCGAACTCCTCCTCCCCATTCATCAAAACAGGAGGGGGGGCCGGTTGGTCTGTATCAGGACGCACACCATCCGCCGGAAGGAGCAGGGAACGGTGAAACACTGGGTGAATGCGCATTGAACGCGGAAGTTGGAGTTTGAAAGTCACGGGGTTTAATTGCGCCACCACTGGATAGGGGCCAATGAAACGGGCATCTAACTTCCGGCAAGGGCGGTGGGAGGGCAGAAAGCGAGTGGACAGGAAAACCCGATCTCCTACCTTGATTTCGGGGCCCGGCTGGCGATGTTTGTCAGCGTGGCGTTTATAGTCCTCCTTGGCTTGGTCCAGTTGCTGGAGCAAAAGTTGTTGCACCGCTGTGAGTTCCTGCAGCCAATCCTCTGCTGCGGGAACCTCTGAAGTTTCAATGACAGGGGGAAAGAAACGTGGATGGAAGCCGTAGTTTGCAAAGAACGGCGTTTCTTTTGTAGAAGCTTGAACTCCATTGTTGTAGGCAAACTCAGACAGTGGTAACAGAGAAGCCCAATTGTCCTGTTGATAGTTTACATAACAGCGAAGATACTGCTCCAAAGTGGCATTGGTGCGCTCCGTTTGCCCATCTGTTTGGGGATGATGAGCTGAAGATAAGCGAGAGTCTATGCCCAATAGTTTTTGTAGTGCCTTCCAAAAACGAGAGGTGAATTGAGATCCACGGTCTGTGACTAAACTCTTGGGCAATCCATGTAGTCTGAAGACATGTTGAAGAAATAGATCCGCAGTTTCCTTGGCCGTGGGGAGGCCTTCGCAGGGAATGAAATGGGCTAACTTGGTGAATAGGTCCACCACCACTAAGATCGTGGTGAATCCACAGGAAGGTGGTAGGTCAGTGATGAAATCCGCGGAAATTATTTCCCATGGGCGAGATGGGGTAGGAAGGGGGTGTAAAAGCCCTGAGGGCTTCTCCCTTCGTATCTTGGAGCGCTGGCATACTGGGCAGGTGTTGACATATTTTTCCACATCCTTGCGGATCTTGGGCCACCAAAAATCCCTTAGGATCAAATGCATAGTTTTAAATAGTCCGAAGTGTCCTGCTGGTTTGCAGTCATGACACAGACGAAGCGCTTTTTCCCTGCCCGGTCCGGGTGGGATATAGACATGATTTCTATAGCAGAGCAGCCCATCTTTAAGCGAAAAGGGGAAATGCAGACCTTGGCGAAGTTGGTCCTGCGCCCAGGCATCTGCTTGCTGACTAGCCCTGATTTCTTGAGCACAGATGGGTCCTGGAGTAGGGGAAGTTGAACCAATGGGAATGGATTTGGTGTTCCCCACCGTGAGCGTGGCAAAGTTCTCAGGTTGTAGCAGTTGGGATTCAAAGGTCTCCTTGCGTCCTGCAGCGTATTCCGGTTTACGTGACAGGGCGTCTGCTTGCTTGGTTTGGGCTGGGGTCACATAATGGATCTGGAAGTTGAAACGTTCAAAGAATAAAGCCCAACGTTGCTGCCTCTGATTTAGTTTGCGGGCAGTTCTTAGATGTTCTAGATTACGATGATCAGTGTGGACTTCAATGGGAAATTTGGCCCCTTCTAGCCAATGTCTCCAAGTTTCAAAGGCTGCCTTTATGGCCAGTAGTTCTTTTTCCCAAATGGTGTAATTCCTCTCTGGTGTGGTTAGTTGACGAGAATAAAAGGCACAGGGGTGGAGGTGATCTCCCACCGGTTGTAAGAGTACAGCCCCAATTGCCACATCAGAGGCGTCCGCTTGCACCACAAAAGGGGTTCCAGGATTTGGGTGCTGTAGAATTGGCTGGGAGGTGAATAGTTTCTTTAGTTGCTGGAACCCTTTCTCTGCTTGATCAGTCCAGCGGAAAGGCTGCTTTCCACGGATGCAGCTAGTGATGGGGTCGGACCAGCGGGCAAAATCTGGAATGAACTTGCGGTAGTAGTTCGCGAACCCCAAGAAACGCTGCACCTCTTTCTTGTTAGTTGGCGCCCGCCATTCCAATACTGCTGAAACTTTGGCTGGATCCATGGAAAGCCCTAGAGGCGAGATGCGGTAACCAAGGAAATCTACCTCTTGTAGATCAAAAGCGCATTTTTCCAGCTTGGCATAAAGTCCATGATCCCGCAATCGTTGTAACACCATTTTGACGTGGTTCTCATGTTCTGATTGTGATCTGGAAAACACCAAAAAATCGTCCAGGTAGATTATCAAGAACCTGTCTAGATAGTCCTGAAAAATGTCATTGACAAAATGCTGGAACGTTGCGGGGGCTCCGCATAAACCGAAATTCATAACTCGGGACTCAAATAATCCGAATTTGGTCTGGAAGGCGGTCTTCCACTCGTCCCCTTCCCTGATGCGAACTAAGTTGTAAGCCCCCCGAAGATCCAGCTTGGTGTAAACCTTGGCTCCTCGAAGCCGATCCAGTAGATCCGAGATTAAAGGCAGGGGATAGCTGTTCCGCTTGGTGATATTGTTCAATGCTCTGTAGTCCACCACCAAGCGTAGTTCCCCTGACTTCTTCTTCACAAACATCACTGGGGAGGCGGCTGGGGATTGAGAGGGTCTGATGAATCCCTTGCGAAGGTTTGTCTCTAGGAATTCCCTGAGAGCTTCTTGCTCTGGTTCAGTCAGGGAGTAGAGATGCCCTCGCGGGATCGGGGCCCCCTCCACCAAGTCAATGGCACAGTCATAAGGTCTATGTGGGGGTAATTTTTCGGCTTCTTTCTCATTGAATACATCCCAATACTCGGAGTACTTCTTTGGCAAGGTGATGATGGGCTCGGTGTCTGTGGCATGGCATACCTTGGCTACGAGGCAATGGTTTTGGCAGTACGGTGAAGCAAACTGCAGTTCTCTGTTGGACCAGGAGATGTTAGGGTCGTGGAGAGTCAGCCATGGAATTCCCAAAATCACAGGGAAATGGGGGACCTCGGTAACAAAGAAGGAAATCTCTTCCATATGTTCCCTTATCCACATCCTGGTGGGTTCCGACCACTGACTTACGGGGCCCGTCTTGAGGGGACGGCCGTCTATGGCTTGCACCACACGGGCATTCTTGAAATCATGATATTGTAATCCCAGAGAGTCGGCATACTCTCTATCGATGAAATTGTTGGTAGCTCCAGAGTCTATCATGGCGTGGATCATGACGGGTCCCCTTTTTGCTGACCATAATGTGACCACGAGAAGGAACAGGACCCCGGTTGGCGGCTCTTGGATGGATTTTTTGACCGGGTTGGCGAGCCCCTCTACACCCGGTCGTTGGCTTCCCCCGCCGGCTGTGTGCCAGTCGGCTCAGACGCCTTCGTCTCCGTGGAGGACGCCGCCGCAAGACGGGCGGCAGGCTTCCCTTTGGCTGGGCACTCTCTGGCGAAGTGGCCCCCGTTCCCGCAGTACCAGCAGAGGTTTAAGCGTTGACGACGGGCCTTCTCGGCGGCATCTAGTCTGGGACGCACATTGCCCAACTGCATCGGCACCTCCTCGCCTCCTCTGGGGTATGGGGTTGGCGGTGGGGGTCTCCACACCGGACGTGGCTGAACGCTGGCGGGAGCGGGGGGTTTTGCCCCGGCTCTACTGCCCTGGCCTCGAACCCACTGTTTCCTGTTGGCAATCATGACTTCAGCCCGTAAACATTGATCAATGAGTGCCTCGAGGGTCTGGGGAGGATCCACCTTGGAGATTTCTTCCAGCATTTCAATGTTGAGACCCTCCCGGAATTGTCCCCTGAGGGCTACATCGTTCCAGCCGGTGTTGTGGGCCAGCACTCGGAACTCGGCTATATACTGAGACATAGGTCTGTCTCCTTGGAAAAGGCGACGGAGTTTGTGACCGGCTGCCTCCAAATTGTCCTCGATTCCCCAAGTCTCCTTGAGGTGGTCCAAGAAGTGTTGCGCTGATCTTAGGTGTGGAGAGGCTTGGTCGAACAGTGCCGTCGCCCAGCTGGCCGCTGGCCCGTCTAGAAGACTGTAAACCCATGCCACTTTGATGTCTTCTTGGGGAAACTCGGCAGCACGGGCCTCCAGATAAGCTTGACATTGGCGACGGAAGACATGAACCTTAGAAGCTTCTCCAGTAAACTTGGTTGGCAACGCCATGGCCGGAAGACGAACTCCGCGTTCCTTCAAACCCCTTATTTCTCCATCCTGTGCATTGAGCTTATCACGGATTCGGTCCACCTCTTCCTTGTCGATGGTGTAGGTAATCGGCTGGCCGCTCGGCCCAGGTACGGTTCCGGTAGACATTCTGGCCGAGGTTAATTGGTGCTTAGGGGGGCGGAGTCAAACTGTCACGACCCAGGCTGCAGAGCACCAATAACCATACACAGAGGCCAGAATCTATCTAATATCTTTATTGTAGGAATATATAAAGTTAATAAAAACAAGTGTAGAAAATAGTCCAGAATTAGACCTTTCAGGAAAGGTCAGAATTAGTCCAAAAAAGCAATGTCCAATAAGAAATATTAAGGTCCAAAGTTGTAATCCAATAACCGAAACACTCACTTTGCCAAGCAAAGTGAGGGGAGATGACAAGGTCCTTTAGTCCATGAAACTTGAGCGAGGCTAGGAAATAACTTGATACTTGAAACAAGGCTTGAACGTGGAACAAGGTAACTAAGAACAAGAACAAGGTCCGTGGAATAACTTGATAAATCCGTGGAACAAGGCAAGGATTAATCCTGGGAAACAAGGCAAAGTCCGTAGATAAACAAAGGCTGGGAAGCAAGGCGAAGGCTGGATAGCAAGGCAAGGCTTGAGCAGGAGCGAGGCTTGAACCGGAGCGCGCTGTCCAGACACAACTCGCTCCGTAGGCTGACGAATTGACTCTGCGAAGTTACTACGCGGGTAAAACACCTAAATAGAGTCTAGCTTCCCGCCGAAGCAGTTCTCTGGGAATCAGAACCGAAAGCTAACTCTGAGACCAGATGTGAGACTCCCCAAAGATTCTCACGAGAAGCAGTCTTAATTGGCCACATTCTTAGCTGCAATCCTCGCACTCCTGCGCGAAGCTGAATCCAAACTTCTCTGTTGTTTACAAAACTCCCGGCGCAAGAATACGGGAGAAGTAGGCTCTGGGCTTGTTTGACATACTTCTGGGAGACAACTTTCTTGCAGGTGCAAGGTTCCCAGATCTGCCTGGGAAAGATCTGGCAGAGAGGAATCCAGTTCAGACTGGGAAGGTAAAAAACCCAAGTTTTCATCTTCATCAGGAATTACAATGTCCTGAGCAGGACTACAAGGCCCATGGGTCATCACACTCAGCATCCTCTTTCTATTCACCCGGGGCTGGCTGAATGGTTTCAAGGAATTCCACCTTCAGCTTGCTTGCTTCTACCCCAGAACCTAGATAGATCTTATGGTTGTTTTATACAATTATAGCACTTTGATACTATTCAATGGGCCACGGCTCCATCTCATGGAATCCTGAGATTTATAGTTCCATTGTGCATTTAGAATTCTTTGCTGGAGCACTCTAGTGCTTCACAAGACTATCAATCCCAGGATTAAATAGAATGCAGTCAAGGCCATTTAAGTGGGAGGAATTTGAGTGTATAATATAAAAGAGCAATCCACCTGATATCCATCAGTGAACCTGTGCTCTGTAAACTTTCTCCATTTTGAAGACATTTAAGCCCAGTTCCATCTCCACATTCTCTGGTGGTTAATTCCACAAATCAATTTTACATCTTTAAAGAATATATTTCCTTTTCTGTCTTAAATTTCCTATTGACTTTACTGTATAACCCTTGACAAATTTTAATGTTAGGAAAGAGGGCAAAGCCCTATTTATTCTTTTCCATGAAGGGAGAATTGGGCAAGGAGGAGGCAAGTGGACAATATCAACAGAAAGGAGGAAACCATGAAAATGAACAAAATCTGGCAAACAGCATTTTAAAACTCTAAAATCAGGACAGTAAATAAAGAAACACACTCTGAAAACGGGAATTCCAGACATGAAACAACCAGGTAACACCTCCCAACAAAGGATTCCCACAGGTAGGAATCAGCCAGACCTTGAAGCTGCAAGGCTTTTCACTGCTAATCAAGGTGATTAATTGCAACATTCACACTTGCCTCCAACAGACAAGAATTCTTTCTCCCACCCTGGAACTTCCACAGATATATAAACCTCTCTTGCTTAGTTTCCAACAGATTTCACAACCTCAGAGGATGCCTGCCATAGATGTGGGCGAAACATCAGGAGAGAATACTTCTGGAACATGGCCACGCAGCCCGAAAGACATACAACAACCCTAAAGGGTAAATGTTTTCCTCCTGACATTAAGTCCAGTCATGTCTGATTCTGGGGTTTGGTGCTCATCTCCATTTCTAAGCCAAAGAGCCAGCGTTGTCCGTAGACTCCTCCAAGGTCATGTGGGATGACTGCATGGAGCGGCGTTACCTTCCCGCTGGAGCAGTACCTATTGATGCACTCACATTTGCATGTTTTCGAACTTCTGGGTTGGCAGAAGCTGGGGCTAACAGTGAGGGCTCACTCTGGTCCCCCAATTCAAATCTGCTGCGGCCTTTCAGTCCAGAATTTCAGCAGCTCAGCGCTTTCACACGCTGTGCCATCAGGGGATATTATTTCCTAAAGGTTGTGAATATACAATATTTCTGATTGGTTTTTTTTGTCTGTTAGAGGCAAGTATGAATGCTGCAATTAGGAAAAATGATAAGGATGTAAAGGCCTTGCAGCTTTAAAGCCTAGCTGTTTCCTCCCTGAGTGAATTTTTTGTTGGGTGGTGTTAGCTGGCCCTGATTGTTTCCTGTATGGAATTCCCCTGTTTTCAGAGTGGTGTTCTTTGCGATATGGTATGTGCTTCTGCCGTCTGTGGCCGTGAGAAAACAGAGGATTTACCAGACTTTGATGATGGGAATACTTTGTTGGGAGGTGTTAGCTGGCCCTGATTGATTCATGACTGGATTTCCCCTGCTTTGCTACACCCATTACAATGGTCCACGCTGGCGTGGCACTTCTGAAGGACAAGAGTTCACTTCCTGAGAAAGGAAGTGTCTATTGTCCTGGGGCTGCGTTCTCCCAAACAAAACTGATCTGAAGCTAGTCCGAAGTCTGAAAAATCTTCTGAAGAGATATCATGACCAGGAAACCTTTGTGTAGTACTTGTAGACTAGAAATAACAAAAAAATTAAAATTGTTGCAAAGTTTATTAAAATATTTATTTATTAAAATGCAAGATTGGTGTTAATTCTATGTAATGTTACTATATGAACATAATGTTGTTAATAAACTTCTGGTTGTAAGGTAAACTCTTTTATCCATTCTATTCACCTCTACCTTCTACCTTTTATTTCTCGGTGATTGGTTTTTTTTGGGGGGGGGGGCACCAAAATCCTGTTTCGCTTACACTTGAAAATTTCCATGGGCCGGCCCTGTCAAGGACAGTGCAACAGTAGTAGAGTAGTGAGTTCATGTACTAAAATCCCAAATAGCTTTGTAGTATCTAAAAGGGTAACCAGTTTTATTTAGCATAAAATTTTGAGAACTGTAGCCATGTCATGAGATGCATCAGACCCATCAGGTTCAGAATCTGATACCATCTGATGGAGTGAGCTATAATCCAGGAATAGTTCAGGCATATAAAACTTGTTTGCTTTCTCTCTCTCAAAGCATTTTAAACTACCTGTTATCAGTAATCCACTACATGCTACTGCTGACTTTTTTTTATCTTTATCGTTTGGTGAAAAGGTTAACAAAATAAAAGGAAGCTGTGACAGTTACATCATGGATACATATTTAAGGCATGTAGTATTACATTTCCAAGGATGAAATGTGGCCTTTTATGCATTGTAGCACACTGAGGTGATGTTTATCAATGAACTGTGTTAGCAGAATTCTTGGTGTTTTTTGGAGTTCTTAATAATTGCATTAAACCCCAAATAATAATTAAAGTTATTAATTTCACAGGCATTGTGTCTGCATAATTAACATTATTATCCCCCCTCCCCCGGCATAAACAGCAACACAACAATCCCTACAGTTTAAGAACTTGGAAATACAGTAGAGTCTCACTTATCCAACATAAACGGGCCGGCAGAACGTTGGATAAGCGAATACATTGGATAACAAGGAGAGGTTAAGGAGAAGCCTATTAAACATCAAATTAGGTTATGATTTTACAAATTAAGCACCAAAACATCATGTTAGACAACAAATTTGACAGAAAAAGTAGTTCAATATGCAGTAATGCTATGTAGTCATTACAGTATTTACGAATTCAGCACCAAAATATCACGATGTATTGAAAACATTGACTACAAAATGTGTTGGATAATCCAGAATGTTGGATAAGTGAATGTTGGATAAGTGAGACTCTACTGTAGTAGCAAGTTTACAACATCACTGAGCTTCCAATGCAGACTAGACTAACCAGAACAAGAAGGCTTTATCTCTTAGGCCTCTTCCATACAGCTGTATAAAATTCACATTGAATTGGACTATGTGGCAGTGTAGACTCAGCTAATCCAGTTCAAAGCAGATATTGTGCCTTAATATGGTGCCTTAATATTCTGGGTTATATGGCTGTGTGGAAGGGACTTTAGAGGGAAATGATGCCAAAACTCCAGTTCAATTAGGAGGGCAATCTTATTTATGCCTTCTCAGAATTGAGCCACTGAGTTTAATGGACCATATACCTAGTATTTGTGTATAGGACTGCAGTTTATGGTGCACATCATTTCCCTATATTGAAGGAGCTAGGTTGGTGGTCCTTAGCATTTAGTCCTCCAGGTGTTTTGGACTTCAGCTCCAAGAATACCTGAAAATTGGCCAAGGTGGCTGGGTTCTGGGAGTTGAAGTCCCAAACACCCGGAGGACCAAAGGTTGGGAACTATTGATCTAGGTCAATTAAAGCAGGCTATTTTTTTTTCTCAAATGTAGGAATTTACATTCTTCTCTCAACTGAGAAGCATGGTGTAGAAGCTACAGAGTTAGGAGGTGGTGATTGCTAGACTGGATGGAGGAAAATGCAGATGAAAAATGCAAAGTGGTGGAAAAAAGCTAAACTATCAGACCTGGCAATCACATCCACATCCACAGTTGATGTAGCCTGCAGAAGAGAAAGCTGAGAGGGGACAAGATAGCCATGTATAAATATGTAAGGGGAAGTCATAGGGAGGAGGGAGCAAGCTTGTTTTCTGCTGCCCTGCAGACTAGGACATGGAACAATGGCTTCCAACTACAGGAAAGGAGATTCTACTTGAACATTAGAAAGAACTTCCTCACTGTGAGAGCTGTTCGGCACTGGAACTCTCTGCCTGAGTGTGGTGGAGGCTCCTTCTTTGGAGGCTTTTAAGCAGAGACTGGATGGCCATCTGTCGGGGGTGCTTTGAATGCAATTTCCTGCTTCTTGGCAGGCGGTTGAACTGGATGGCCCATGAGGTCTCTTCCAACTCTATGATTCTATGATTCATGTATTTGTGCTACTGGTCTTGAGAGGGAAGCCAGCAGCTCTTTGTTTACAGCCATGTGTCCATAAGAATGAATAGTCTAACCATAGAAAGCCAGGTTCCCTGTGTTTACCCTCCGGTCCCAGATCAGAACATTTTGGACCAATGCTTCCAGAATCCCCCAACAATAAAATTTACAAGCTCTGGATAAAGTAGAAACATCAGAGATGCCATGACTCGAGGGGCAACTCTGCATGAGAGAAGTGAGCTTCCCAAATAGCGCTTCTCTGTTTACTAGATATGGATTGCCTGTTTCACTTGTGTAAGAACACTTTGATGAGGGAAAAGGATGGATAGGGAGGTGGTGTGGACCTAAGATGAAAAGTTCCCATATTGCGATATCACCCCTCTGAGACTGAATACTAGGAAAAGAACTGCTCCTCCACCAATGCTGCAAATGGCAGCTAGAAGGCAGTTCAATCTAGCACCTGCCCAGTCTTTCAAGCTATAGACAAGATACAGAACATTCCTTAAAACAGATCAAACACAATGCTTAAAGGCCTGTTTTAAAGCCAACATTCTTTAAAATTAAAATTTAAAAACTACAGGTCTAATAGTACCATTTTGGTTGCCCAAGGTGAGCACAACAGACCACCTTGACCTTTCTTAAGAAGGAACTCCACAAACTGCTGTAGGGAAAACTCTGTCTGTGCTCACCAACAATTCCCAAGGGGTTAGTAGGAAATCTAATGAAGTCCATGGACTTGACAAAGAACTTTCTTTTGCTCTCTTCATCCCCCTCTTTCTGTTCTGCTTTGTCTTTTCCTTCCACTAGTTCACAGGAGGTGCCTGGGTTGCAAGTTAATTCTATAACAGAGAAGATAGAGGATGAAAGATTGCAATTCTGTACTAAACACATACTTTTAACCATAGAAAAGGCTTAGGGTTGGAAGAAAGGGCTTGGAAGTGGAAGGTGGAGACAATGAAGAGGATGTTTTGTATTTTCTTGCATGGGGATTTGCAAAAATGAAACCATAAATACATAGCTGAAGCATTCCCATTAGAACTCAGCTGCAAAGTGAGGCAGACCTATTGGGGTGGAGACATGGAAAACTCATTCAAAAGGCAAACACAAAAACAAAACCCTCCTTATGAGAAAGTTTGTACTTAAGAACCATTAAAATTATAGCCAGTTTCTGCCGTCGCTCCTTAGAACAGCAAAGTCCCTGACAGAAGTCTACTCGAAAGAGAAGGTAGTCAATAAATGTGAAGTGTAAGTGTACCCTTAATGGCAGGTTCTTGCAGGCATCCCCCCTCCCCAAATTATACCATTCCTATTCAAATACCATCTCAAGAGTCTCAGACAGTGTCAAGTACAATCATTGTTACTGCAGTTGCCAAGGTAATCAATTGAAATCATAATGAAGGGAACAGAAGGAAATCAATAGAGTCTGAAATTACAAATAAAGAGAAGCTATCGTTTAAAAGCATTTTGGCTCAAATCTTCCATATTAATGGAGTCAGAAATGGCTGTTGTCATTCAGAAACAGTGTGGTGCATAATTCACTTGAGTGCATTAGAACACCTAAAAGCAATCGCAACAATTAGGGTTGCCTACCGGGGAGCTGTCCACCTTAGAAGGAGCACCGCTTTACTGTTTATTACAACCCCCCCCCCACCCCCAATCCCGATGTTTTCATGTTTTCAAAACTGTAATTTTCCTTCCCTCCAGGCAGGAGGCAGGTTGGCATGTTCAGTGACATTAAAACACATCTCAAATGCAAGCCAGCTTTTGTCATAGATTTGTATCTGGCAAGCTCACTCGTCTGAGAGCTTGCATCGAGGAAGGCATCAAGCAAAGCCAGCGGGCAGAAATAAATGCATTGCATAGAGAGTCACAGCAAGAGAAGTATGGCTGGGAGCTAACAAAATCATCAGCTTGGGTTGGTAAGTGGAGACCAGGGAGAAAAGAATGGGAGGACTTGGAGACACCATTAAGGGTAAGACTCTGAGAAATCATCGCTCAGCCTGAAGAGAAGGAAAGTGAAGTGGCATATCTGAATGTTCTCACTTCTACAAATTCATACAGGCAAGGAAAACCAATATCGTGTTAGACAGATTCCGATTTCCATTCTAGTGTGAAGGCTTCACTGGCCTGAGCCTTATTTCATCATCGTCACACTCCATCATGAGCAAAGGTCTTCTTTTGAACTGTTATGGCTTTTTGTAAAGAAATCCTAAGAATGACAAACCACTTGTGTGTGTGGTCTTTCTGTCACAAAGCTGTTAGCACCTTACAGAACTATAATTCCCGTGGGGAAAACTATTACAATCAAATTGGTTTGAGACTTCTTTCATGCATGACAGTATTAGGATTCGTACCAGGTACATTTTTTTCCTGTGAAATGTAGTATAATTCCAAATGATTAGCTCAACGAATAGGTGAAAAGAAGTTTTTCTATTAGTTAGTTTAATAAGCCCTGAGGTTGCCTCTCCCTTTCAGTCTCTGGTTTTCTGTTTCTTTGGGGGGTTTATTGCTTTTGTACTTTTCCTTTTCTCAGCGCAAACCTGTTTGGCCCGTTAATAGAAATTGCCCCTCATAATAATGAAGTGACCATCTTGGGGAACATTGGCCACAGAGCAGAGGGAGCAGTGACCCAGCCATTAAAAATACCTTTCTGGCATTTAATATTGTTATGGAAATTCCCAAGGCCTTGGCAACAAGAGATCTTTTCTTCTTTAAACAATTGATGGCTTTTTTGGATGACATTTAAGAAAAACATTCCATTACTTGTTGCGTAACAGCAATTAAAATCCTCATCAAATCTATCTTAACTGTTTAGTCTTCCATTGGGAAGAATTTGCCTTGGCAAACATCTGCAATAAAAGTCTATTTAATCTCAATAACTAAACCGTCAGTTCTGTTAATTCATCTCTTTTATTGTTAGCTTACGTTGGAATCTTGCACAGGTCCCTTGAATGAGGTGAAGCAAGAAATGAGGGGCAGTGAAAATGCCACTTTTCAAATCAACTAAGCTTAAAAGCTGGCCTAAGGGCTTCCTTTTTCAAGTGCTTTATGGTATGCTATCTAACTTGTCTTTTCACAGATATGCCATGCCTTATAGCCTGGATAAATTCCATTTTTAATCAAGTCCTTTACAGTGGTCTAATGATAGACAATATATATAAATATTTAAAATATCCCTGAGAAAGTTATCCAAACAATAACTATACATATAGCTTTGTGTGTGCATGCACGTGTGCACCTGTATGTGTGTATTCCTAGTGTTTATAGAGACTTCACTTTTTATTCTCTTCTTGTCTTGGTAGAAAAAAAATGACAGAAGGGATTTTCACTCTGTCTAGTTCTCACTTTATATTTTTCTCTCAGTCTTACCATTGTGGCTCTCGCCCCTTTCCAACCTTGTGGGCCCTTCGCAGTTTAGCAAGTGTTATAGAGACTCTTTGTCTCATCACTCAATGTGTTAGGTTTGTGATCTCCTTGCTATACCTTGAAGAGCTCCCACAGTTGAACAT
Source organism: Anolis carolinensis (assembly GCF_035594765.1). Taxonomy (NCBI): domain Eukaryota; kingdom Metazoa; phylum Chordata; class Lepidosauria; order Squamata; family Anolidae; genus Anolis; species Anolis carolinensis. The sequence continues at coordinate 239,703,113 of NC_085842.1, forward strand.
TATCAAAAGCAAAGATGCTCTAACCTTTGAAGACTCGCTTTCTCGTGTCTCTGGGTTTGTCTTGTAGCATCCAGCTCAAACTTTGAAGCCGCTGTTGCTCAGCTCTCAATTTCCACTTTTATCAGAACACCATCTTTGCCCCACAGAACCTTTTCTTCTTCCAGAGAAAGAAATGATGAAACAGAAATGATTCAATCTGTACAACAGGATGGGGCATTATGTGTACTTTGAAAAGGATCCTTAAAAGACAGGAAACTTTGCCATCTCATCCATCACAGCTTTTGAATGTTTGGATAAAGGCCAGTACTAAACCAAACAGGAATTTACACTTTAAATAATGTGGCAGACATTTTTGTACTTCATAGGAGATCAATACAGTTTACACCATTTACTTGGAACATGCCATAAAAGTTATTTCAATAGTTTCCAACCATTTAACATTGATATAAAGGTAGCTGAAATATCAATTCAGGGTCTTTTCTCCTAAACTGAAAATGGATCAGTTAGGAGATGTGTGTGAGTGTGTGTGTGTGTGAGAGAGAGAGGTTTTCTTTAGTAAATCAGCACTTTAAAGACTTGAGAGTTGGGCAGGAGGGGAAGAAGAAAATCAGGAAGAAAATTAAACCCTATGAGTTTATGCAGTCAGTTGCCTGATCAACTTCAGCAAGCCTTATGATTGACTGGATTCTCATACTGTGTTAATAACTCGTTCCCTACACATGTAGTATAGAGTGCCTTGTGAATTGATTTAGCTGTAAATATGCGAGGGTGAGCAATGGCTTTGAGACTCTTGCTCACAATATTTGTCATGTCACATCAGCCAAGAGTGGTGTAAGGTGGTGATAAATGCCACTTCTAATGGGGAATCAGTATTTATGAACAGTGGATGAGGCTGGCTAAGGTAGTTAAGTATGCTTTTGAGACATAAAACCCAGCTTGATTAAATAGTTCACCAAGCACTCTTTGGAGTGGAGAATTTGAGGCTTTCACACTCTGTCAAGATCCTGGATGACAAAATCAAAATCCAGAATGTTAATAGCTCTGCAGATCTGTGGATGACCACTGTTAGTTTCCTATATCACAAATTGTGTCGCCCTTGTGTTTGCATATGTGAGAGCAATTCCTGCTTGTCCCCAAGGTATTAGACCAGTGATGGAGAACCTATGACACACATGTCAGCACTGACACGCCTAACAATTTTTGCTGACACATGGCTGCGTGCCAAGAAGGATGTTTCATCCTTAGCTCCTACACGGCCAGATGCAGTAGCTGAGGATGAATCATTTGCTGTAGGGTGGCGGCTGCCACTAGTGCAACAAAAGGGGTCCACCAGGCCGGGCCGCTTCCTTAGTTCAGGGGTAGTGGCCAAAGCCCCGGATAAGTGAGTGGAAAAGGAGGGGGAGCGTCATCCAGGCATAGCGAGGGAAGGGAAGAGGAGCTGCCACCGGCCTCTGAGGCTGGGCCAGGCACAAAGAGAAGCCACTGCTGTGGCTCTGAGGAGGGTTTTTGTTCAGTTACATCAAGTGGCGCTGGTAGTGCAGGCCATGGAGGGCACCAGGTAAGCTTGATGTTACTGGACAAAAACCCTCCTCTGAGCCACAGCAGTGGCTTCTCTTTGTGCCTGGCCCAGCCTCGGAGGCCGGTGGCAGCTCTCACTCCCTTTCCTCAGCTCCCCTTCCCTTGCTTTGCCTGGATGATGCACTCCCTCCTTTTCTGTTCCTTCATCCGGTGCTTTGACCACTCCCCCAAACTGAGGCAGTGGCCTGGCCTGATGGAGCCCCTTTTGCCACACTAGTGGCAACTGCCATATTCCATGATGTGACAGGAGGGAGCGGCTTCAAGCAATATTATATTATTCAAGCAATATACATTAAAAGAGGGAAGGAGGGAGTAGTGTCCCTACTTTGCAGATTTCCACTTATCGTGGGTGGTCCTGGAACATAACCCCCATGATAAGTGAGGGAACACTGTATTAAATGTAGTTACAATTATACATTTTTGTTATTTAAACTATAAATATCATGAAATTATGGGGGTTTTCTCGACGTAACACACTACACAAGTTATGCTTGGTTTTTTGGTGAATTTTGACACACCAAGCTCAAAAGGTTGCCCATCACTGTATTAGACCATAAAGAAGATATTTGCCAAGACATCTGAGAGCTGGCAACTCAGAAGCTCACTATGTGATGACTGTATCTTCTGACCAGGAGAAAGAGATGACTCTTTGTGATTCATGGTACCAAAGCCCATCTTCAACAGCTTACTGATTGGGAATGATTTATAAAAAACACCTTACTATTATTTTCCTCACCTTACAGCTGGGAAACATTGGTGACATTTATTTGCCCATATACAGTTTTTACAATGGGGGTTGATTCTTCAGATGTCATTGTGGCCAACATCACCTAGAGGGCCACCTGTCTTCTGTGTCTGAAGCAAACAAGTACCATCTCCCACAGTTCAGAAAACTTTAAAGATATTGTGCTCCACTTGATGATATACTCTTGTCCCCCCCTTCCTTGTACAAAGGGAAAGAATTATACAAATTGGGCAACCACATGGAGCACCTATATCATATCTTATAGAGAAAGGCACCTTATATAGAATCAAATCATTGGTATATCTCAGTTGCTGTCTACACTATGTGTGGGCAAAAGGTAGCCTCTTGGACTCTTAATTCTCAGAATCTCCCATTTGCTATGTTGGCTAGAGCTGATGACAACTGCAGCCCATCCCTAGTCTACTCTGACTAAGAGTTATTCTCCATTTTCAAAAAAGTTTTCTTTTCTGCTCCTAAGTGGAGATGCTAGGCATCTTCACTATACAAAGCCTTCTCTTGGGCACTAAGCTTTGGGCTCCCTCTATGAGAAAGATCCTAAACTGATTGTTATCATAATTAATTACTTCATTTCCTCAAGAACACAAATACTGGCAAGGGTGAAGAAGAAGTCTTATGAAAATTATTGCTATTTCAGTTGTTTTCAAATGCAAGTTCATGGAATCATCCTGGAGAAGAGTACTGCTTAATATTAACACACCTGCTTTGCAGTCCATCAAGTCCTATATCCAATTAAAGACTCCCTGGTGCTACAAAATACCTCTGTCTGCAAAACAGTGACTTGCAGCCCTTTGGAGCACAATATCATGAGTTTTATAAATCAGTTGGCAGAACGGTGTGACTGAGGATGTAATGGCCAATCCATATCTATGTAAAACATAAGTGTGTTTATTTATTTATTTCAGACATTTATATCCTGCCCTTCTTACCTGGGGGAGGGGGTGGACTCAGGGCGGCTTCACAACCAGCAATCAATAGATGCCAAAAACATAACAGTTATAGACACTTAAAATTTAAAACAAAGTAAAACATTAATTAAAAACAACCATTTAAAAGTTGCACAATTCAAGTCATAATCCAGAGTCTGTCCATTATCAGTCATAAAAATCATCCTTACTATTATCGCTGCATCTGCTGCTTAAATGCCTGGTTCCACAACCATGTTTTAAGCTTTTTTGAAATGACAGGAGGGAGGGAGTCATCCTGATCTCATTAGGGAGAGAATTTCACAGATGGGGGGCCACCACTGAGAAGGCTCCGTCTCTCGTCCTCACCAGTTGCGCTTGCAAAGGTGGTGGGATTGAGAGCAGGGCCTCCCCGACTGTCTTAACCTACGAGGCACATCATAGAAGGAGATACATTTGGATAAGTAAGCTGGGCTGGAACCGTTTAGAGGCTTTATAGGTTAAAGCCAGCCCTTTGAATTGTGCTCGGTAGCAAACTATTAGCCAGTAGAGCTGACGTAACAAGGGGGTGATATGCTCCCTGTATGCCACTCCAGTGAGCAATCTGCTGCTGCCTTATGGCTAGTTGAAGCTTCCAAACATTTTTCAAAGGCAGTCCCACGTAGAACGCTTTACAGTAGTCTATTCGGGATGTACCAAGAGTGTGGACTACCATGGCGAAGTCAGACTTCCCAAGGTACAGGAGCAGCTGGCACAGTACTGATCCCTTCAGGACCTCTCAAAACAATGGTTGTAGGGCTGAGAAGGTGTCCCTCAGCAACACCTTCTTGGATCGACTCTCCAGGAAGGACCGGAGCCACTGCAGAACATTACCTCCAAGCCCCATTCCTGAGAGGCGTCCCAGAAGGATAGTGTGGTCAACAATATCGAAGGTCCAGGAGAACCAACAGGGACACACTCCCCCTGTCCAGTTCCTGGCGTAGATCATCTACTAAGGTGACCAAACCTGTTTTGGTTCCATGTTCCGGCCTAAAGCCAGACTGTGCCAGATCTAGAAAATCAGTGTCTACCAAGAATTCCTGGCAACCACACATTCCATGATTTTGCCCAAATAGGAAAGATTGGAAACTGGATGAAAGTTGAGTGGGGTCCAGTGACAGTTTCTTCAACAATGGTTTTATAACAGCCTCTTTTAGGTTGGCTGGAATCTTGTCTTCCCGAAGGGAGGCATTAACCACCACCTTCACTCACTCTGCCAAACCCCCTCTGGCTTCCTTTACCAGCCAGGATGGGCAGGGGTCTAGGATGCATGTGGTTGGTCTCGCCTCTCCAAGGATCTTGTCTACATCCTCGAGCTGCACCAATTGAAATGAATCCATCAAGCTGCGTGAGATTAATCCCCCCCCAGCCTCATCCAACTTGGTCTCCATTATGCACACCAGGTCTGCATGTTCCTCAAGGATTAGATCCTGAATCAAATGTTTCCCCATTTACAGATCTGGCATTAAACACAGTTTCCTCCGAGCTGAGTATTAAAAGGACACAAAATGCTCATGTGACACTTCATTTCATTGGTGTGTGTGTGTGTGTGTGTGTCTGCATATCTTAAATGGGATAAAGGTTCACTGGAATATTACACGGCCAGATTACATCACATAAAATCTTTTAAAGGTTTTGAGCTAGGACTGGATTGTATACAAAATTTAACTTTGTAGTATCTAGCTCATCAGTTTTTTATAGGCTCAAACTTAATAGTCTAGCAAAAAGGTGAGTTACGGTCCAATGCTTTGTCAATAAAGCTTTCTGATTGCTTCTTGCCAACATAGTCTACATATATCTGTTGTCACAGACAGAACGCCAGCAGATAAGATTCAACACAGTTTATTAAAGTTACAGAACCAAAAATGCTCATAAAAAACAAAGAGCTAGGCAAACACTCGCCTTCAATATGAAAAGTCACTCAAAAATGGTTCAAAAGATAAACCGGATTAAACAGGAGTTTAATCCGGGTTAAACCAAAAATGCTTACTTTAGCCTGGCACTTTAAACAAACAAAAGCTGGTAAACAAAGATTTAATGAAACATAAATACTGGCAGCAGATTCCTCTCTGCTACTTAGCAGCTGTGGTTGAGTAACTAAGTTGTTACTCCTCCATGCAGCGGGCGAACTCCGGGTCCAAACACATCAATCAGGGTTGCAGTGGTCAGCGAGGTCCCAATCCGGTCCGAGGTCGATAGCCAGGTGCAGGCGTCTTAGGTTCCACAAATTCCACTGATAGCCAAAGAAAGGGTAGTCCAAGGTCGTAGTCAGTCAGTCAGTCAGTCAGTCAGCCAGTCCAGCGTCAATTTCGAGTAGGTAAATAATGTCCGTCAAGAAGACGACGGAGGTCCAAGCTAATAAGATTAAACACAGGTTGCACAACAAAAGCCCACACAGTTCCTCCCGCCGTCTATGCCCAGTGTCCTTGGTAACTTACGTATTCAGCAAACGAAACACACCCGTCTTCAGGAAATTCCCAACAAGAGCCCAAGCGTTCGTCCAGATTACCTTGCCCAACGCAATTAGCCTTGGATTCAAGACCCCATTTTATGCCAGTTACAACTCCTCATCGCTATCAGCTGTTACCCTAATTCCAGGTGCCTCATCATCATCATCCTCATCAGAGCTAAAACATCTTTGACTATGCCCCACAGCATCCCCAGCTGTGGATCCCGTCCCATCCCTCCAGCTCGTCCACGGGTCCGATCCTGCAACCCGCCAGTCGCTTCCCATGCTATCGTTACCAGGAACACCCAAATCCTCCCTTACACGAGTCCATTCCATGTCATCCTCCTCTGAGCTAACCACCTCTTCCTCCATTCTCTCGGTAAAACCCTCAAAGGAGTCTTCGTCAGTTGATTCTGCAAATATATCCCGCAGCCGTTTCCTCTCTCGCTCCTCAAGAGAGTCTGACTCTCGAGGAGTCTTACGACCACGTCTCCCAGTATTAGAGCCATAAGGCTCAACCATCACATCTGTCCTCTATCTCTGTGCACTTTCACATGAAATGCTATCTGGCATTCTAATGATTACAAAATATTATCCTAGAATATCCACAACCTTTTCCTAAAGTTTAGCTTAGGAATATGGGCCAAACATTTATGCTTCTTGATAGGTATTATTAATATTTCATGAAAATAAAATTACCACAAAATTGAGTAAATGCATTTCTAAACGAGTTCATTATTTTCTATCCCAGAAAGTAGCCATCTTTGTTTGGAAGAGACTAATCAGGATGCATTGGATGAAGTAAATGTCATTCTCTTAAAGTCTAGGCCAGAATCAACTGGTTCACAAAGTGTCATGAGGCTTGTTTTGAAGAAAATTGTATCATTTTAATGGCAAGATGATTCAGTACCAATATTTATAGAAATGATTTTTCATTATGGGCATTCTATTGCTATATGTGGCATGGACAACTCTGTGGTTTATTATTGAATGAACACTTTCAACTGTTTTAAAGGACATATGTTACATGAAAGTGAACATCTTCAAAGGAAAAAAAATCTATACTCTGGATGTGTTCACATAAGGACCATTGTGTTAAAAAGTTACGATCACTCATAATGCTTGATGGAGGATTAGTGAACTTGCAGGACAAAATAAATAACTTTTCCAAGGGCTATCTCAAACCAAAGCCAGAAAACAAAATGAAATAATCTACATCATAATCATATTCATTCTACTTTTGATGAAGGTCTCAGATGCATCCAAACATTAGTCCATAATAGTCCTAGTGATCACTCCATCTCCTCTCTTTTCCTCTTCAGAACTGAAACTAGCTTAATTTTAACATTGGTTCAATTTCTCTAACCAATGGTTTTTATGCTCCTTAATCATAATAGCAAGCCATTGTACACACATGATTAGAGCTTAGTAAGAGAACTTTGATTATTGCAGCTGTTAGGTCAATATTAATATCTTTTTGTGGACAAACATAAAAGCAGGGATAGAAAATCTCTTTGATTTTCTTTGATCTCTGTACATATTTTTAAAATCCCTTTCCTCTTTCAAAGAAATGTACAAACACTGGTACAAACATTTGGCTCTTATAAAAAAGAGGTACCCATTCCAACTAAACACTAACATGATTGAGGACCTCATCACCATATGGCGGGTGATAGTGGGAGGATTTGCCATGCAATGTGGCGAATTCGCCAGACAGCAGAGGGAAACCATTGCCCCGCATCACGCATTGACTGCATCATCCCTTTCCTTATCCCACAGAGTAAAGTGCCGCTGCCTGGCTTCCCCTTGTGATTCTCAAGGAGAACAAGGAAAGCCTCCCGTGTTTTCTGGGAAGCATCCTAGGATGCTGCCAGGATGTGGAGAAAGCATCCTGGAAGTATCCTAGGATGCTTCCCAAAGCCCATGTGATGAAATCCTGAGTCTCAGACATTCAAAAGCAAAGAACTCAAAAACTCAAATCTTGCTTGGATGTTTTACCTTCACCTACACTCAGTTTTCCACCTCCTAATTCTTTCCACTCTGTATTAACAAAAAATGCAATTTTTGAAGGTTTTCATCTTATAAAAAAACAAAACAAATTAAACCACATTCTCACTTAACCCTGCAAAAGAGGCATTCTAAAATTTTATCCTCGAGGAAAACATTGTCTCTCCTCCAAACAGCATGGGATTAAGAGCTGTGTGATTAGTCAAACAATTTCCTACACTTATTGAAATATTTGCTTCCTTTTTATGCCATTCAGGATTGCAATATAGGCATGAGTAGTATCACAGGGACTAAAGGGCAGACATAACAAACCATCGGGTCAAATATTCTTCTGTAATTTTAAAAGGCTGAATTGATTAAAATGTTTGCATCTCTACCCTCATTGCTAAAATGAAGGGCTTAAAAAATCCCCATAGTTACAGAAGATCTACCTCTTTGCCATTTACTTCAGAATAAGAAGAAAGCAGTAGATGGAAACAACTATGGAATACATTTTATATCTTGAAAACTGAAGCATTTTCAGCTTATGTTTTAGCTCTGAAGTCACAGCATCAATGATATTTGAAACGAGGAATTGACAAGACCTTGCATACATGCACACAGAATTGTATGCCTTTTGGTACATGTATCTGTATCTTATATTAACTTGAAATAATGGAAATACCAGAACTGGTATCTTAACCATAACTTTCTTTGATATATTAATTATCAGAAAAATGTAAAGAAAAAATATGATGGCCAATATCTTAGATCACCTACTCAGTTATGCATTTGTCTCTACGTTAACAATGGCACCAAACAATCAAAGAGGAATCACAGTATCTGTGGCTAGACAGCCACCGGAAAATGCAATGCAATTTTTTTTTTTAGCCAGTCCATTGATGCACTTATCCATGTCAGTTAAGGATCACATGGTTCCAAACCCTGTATGGAAAATATTCTTATCTGCCGCAGTGCATATCTGACTTGTTCCGGACTTTCCAGTGAGTATTATAATGCACTGTTTCCTCTCTTAATCCACACTGCAGCATGCACTGGGGCTGTATGTTTTGTGAACATCCTGCCCTTGACCTGACTTTGAACTGTATTGTAGTGTCTGTGTAGAACCTCCCATAGTTTGGGGGAGGATATTTATGGTAACAGTAGTAATATCACAATTGTAAATACAAAGTATTACTGACTATGGAGCAGTTACAGATCTGTTACTCGTCTAAATTATAAAGCCATATATGCATTTCTGCTGCCATTGTATGAGACATGAAATGTTTATTCCAATCAAAGAGCAATATAAATAATGTTAACAATAGTATCTAAAGTTTCAGGTGCATGGAATTTTGAGAGTTTCATTTTAAAACAAAGAAATATATTTTGGTGATAAACTTGTCTTTCAGTAAATGGCAAAACATTGCACATCCCCCTTTGCTTGGCACATGCAATCTGGAGAAAATTAGTCCTACTTGATCCATTGATTTAATTTCAGTGAAGCAAGCAGGGCTAATTTTCCTTGGTACTTGATTTACAAGGCATGTTACAAATAAGCTCAAGAATACACTACTTTCAGAACACTTACATTTAACCTTTAAGGCACAAGTGAACCACAAGATACTATGATATATCATAGACTGCAAGTAATATGCTTACTAGCTCTGAAACTATTGTTGTTGCTGTCATGTATCCCTTCAAGTCATTTATGTCATTCAGGATGTCTGAGACTGGGAGTATGTGACTTGCCCAGGCTCACACAATGGGCTTCCTTGTCTGAGCAGGGATTCGAACCCTAGTCTAGCACTCAAACTATTGCACCATGCTGGGGCTCTATGAAACAATACCATATAGATATATCATAGTTTAACCATAGGTGGAAAACTACACATTGGTAGTAAACATTGCTTTAAAGAAGAATGATTATGATGACATTGTAAAGCCATTCACAATGATGCTTATGTTTCATAATCACTACTATCATCTTGATTTATGCCTTCAAGTCATTTCAAGCCTACTACAAGCCTAAGGTGAGTGTAGCATGGGGTTTGCTTGGCAAGATTTGTTTAGAAGGGGGTTGACATTGCCTTCTCTGAGGCTGAGGATGAGTGTTACTTTGACAAGGTCATTCAGTGGGCTTCCATAGCTGTGTAGGGATTCAAACCATGGTCTTCACGAATCTTAGACCAGGATTCAAAACACTATATGACATTGACTTTCAATAAAACCCATTTGCTCTTTTCTATGAGAACTCCTTTAATTTTTAATACTTGCGTCTATTTACCATTTATTTTTTGCATATATTTCTTATCTTTTCTTCCAAAGAATAAAGTGTTCCTAATTTTGTGAGGGAGGTTGGTCTGAGAGTAACTGCACTGATTGAAAATTCCCAGATTTTGCTCCTGTTCTTTCCAGTTTTACACTGGGTGAAACTTAACAAACCTGGGGAGCCGGTTTTTAAAAAAGCCTATCTGGTTACATCTGGAGGCAACAGAAAATATTCTGGCATAAACAGAATGTGTATGGCTCTCTAAAATAAAATTAGAAAGAACAGGAACAAAATCTGGGACTTCCTGGGACCTGATAACATTAAGCAATAGTCCATTTCTGAGCTTGATTGTATACGAATCTCGACGGGTCCTATTAAATCACGTTTAACCCCTGTCATCATCAACTCGTTAGAAACAGTGTGCAAAATGTGGCAGAAACGGAGCATTTCATATCGTGTTTTTAAAATATAAATCACATGAAATGTGCTGTTTTTATGTGTGATTGGAGAAACAGTAAGCATTCCATCCCATGCTGTGATGTCGCCGTTGAGGCCTTGTCTGTGGATACTTTAGAATACCTTCTTACAGCACGATAGTAATCACTATTTACCAGGTAATGCCAAATGATAGTGATAGCAGCTTACTTCTGTGCAGATGGTAGTGTGAAAAGTCAAACCACATTTCTTAAAACAGTAAGAAATTAATGTGATCATATCTGGATCCTGTACGCATCCTGTTGTAAAAAAAAAGTGGGGTGCATATTGATTAGGTGCTTTAAAGTTTAAGTGTGATGAGGCCTCTAGTCTTTTTAATTAGTGTGTAAACGCGATCTGAATACAATTGGTGTGAAGAAATCCACAGACCATCCAGGTTTAATGGGGTTTTGAACTTGGGCTTTCCCTAATCCCAATAAGACTTTCTAACCAGCATGTAACATATCCCACTGTTAGGCAAAATTAGTGGGCGGCTTCCCATGTGGTTCCCTGTTTAGATAGGCAAAGCCTCACCTTTCAAATTGTCCTCTTAGTTTACACTATGGTTGCAAAAAGCAATTAAGTTCTCAAAAAATGCAGAATGACGAAAGAAAAACTTGTCATTGTGCAATGGAGTTGCCCTTACATTGTAAACAATCACGGCCTGTCCAGAAGGGATTATCAAAGTCGATACACAAAGAGAAAACAGCAAAGGACACTCAGGGAGGGGAGGAAAAAGGCTAATTGAGTGAATTGGCTTAATGAACAAGACTTCCATTGATACCTTTAGGCATACTTAAATTAATCCATTATACACAGTATGTGAGCCATTCTTCCTTTCTTCTCTCACCCTGGCATTCTGCAGAACAATTAGTTAATCCTTGAAGAGCATTCTGAACATATAAAAATGTGGCGTAAGCGTTACTTATTCTTACAGCCCACCTCATCTTTTTTTCTTTTTTGCAGGTCCCCATATCTTAAGAAAGGGAATTAGACTCTGTGTCTGTTCCACCGATGAAATTGCAGAGCACTAAAGCAATATAAGTGGCTTCAGCCAAGCACTATTGTTGGCACAACCAGCCACTTTCAGCAGGTAGCCATTAGCAAACTGACAAAGTGCGGCTGGGCGGGATGACAGTCTCCTTGGAGATTTAGCCGCTGATCGCCGATGATTAATGAGAGTTGGGAAGTTGTTCCTTTGAAAAAAATGCCCACACACACATTGCACGCACATCGACTCCCATTTTGATTGCTAATTACTCAAAGAAAGATGAACAACGGGACTCTCATCAGTACAGCGGGACAATACATTTTAAGCATTTGGGTAAAAAAAATTGATTGCCCAGTTAATATGCAGGCAGCTGAGGGAAATGGGGTCGGCAGTGCGAATTCATGAGGGAGGCTGGAGACTCAGGGTTTTTCACCCCAGCCAAATAGCTCATTTCAGAGTTTCAATTAATGATGAAGTGAGCTAGCTTGGACATTTTCCAGTTAAATCAGGAAAAGTATTTGGTCAGATTGGTTGAAGTATTTGCTGCATTCCATCCAACCATTTACAGGCAATGCAATTAATACCTGGTGTGTGTTTGTGGGGAATATAGAGCTAAAGATTATCTTTCAATAGGACAGCTGGTGCCATCAATGTCCTCATTGGCAGAGGATGCAAAATAGGACCTGTACCTCTACTCAGAACAGCTTCAGGGCCCATCCAGACAGGCCACAAAATGAGAGAACTCTCACACTTTTATTGGAGGCGTCCAAACAATACCTCCGGTAAAAGAATAATAATTTGTGACAAAGGAAAACCCTGCTTTGTCATGGATTATTTAGATACTTCATTAGATCTGTGTCTAATGGAACATGGACCCTGTGGGGAGTGATCCCTGGGTAGTTCTGGGACTACCGAGGGGTCAGTCTGCACATCCTGATTCACTTCTTCAGGCCCCATGGGCCCAGAGAAGTGAAGAGGAAACCCACACAATTCCTAAATCCCCCCTAAAACCTTTAAAAGAAAAGAAAAACTTACTGGGCCGCCATATGCCTCTCTGCATGTTTCCTGGAACATGCCAATGTAGTGCTAGGAGATGGCGGGCAATCACTCTGTTCTCTCTCTGGTATATGCCAGGAAGCATGCAGAGGGGGAATAATGGTAGACCGCCAAGTTTTGCTTTTATTTTAAAGGTTTTGTGGGGAGGGGGATTTGGGTTGTCCCCATTCCAGCGAGGTAGTCACCGATGGGAAAGCCCGCTTCCTTTGGGCACCTGTGTGGACAGCAACATGGGCGAAAATGGGTTACTTTAACCCATTTTTGCCTGCAATAAATTGCTGTTTGGAAGCACCCTCAATGTCAGCAGGGCAATGAATTTGTTCTGGGTTTTAGTCGGCATTTTAGCTATAAATAAATAAATAAATAAATATCCAAGGTACCAAACTTTATCCCGCATACATTCAGTACCTTTTGGGCTTCTTCAGACTAAAAGGATTTATTACTCTGCTGACATCAAAGCAGGTCATCACTTTTCCTCACATCACATTTTTGCTATATCTTGCAAAACCATTCTTCCAGAGTTCTTTTTTGCACCCTAACCCAGAAAAAAGTGAAATACAGATAATGGGGTAAACTACCACCACTCTTATTGAACTATTTAATGTAAATTTGCAGTTGAGGGCGCCCTAATGCAAAATTCTGCCATCCCAAATCTACTTCTGAGCTATACTAAGTATGCATTTCCATTCAGACCTGATTCCAGTCTGCACATCTACAAACTATTCTCAGCTGGTCACACAGATAAGATGCTTCTAAGCCATTCTGCCCTAAACCATATTATTTTAAAGAGAGTCCACCCAGACTGGACTCAAGGATTGCTCTCCTTCCAATTATTGCATCTTGTTATACTGGTCCACTACTGGTCCTTTATCCTTTTCTTCTTCTTTATCCATCCTGACTTTTTTTATCTACATATTTCTAGCAACCTGCTTCTTTGTTCAATTGCCTCCTGCCATCAGCACAAATCCCACATTGTTTCCTAGCCCTAAAACAGAATTACTAAGATGAGTGTTATTGGAGTTTGAGTCTTCCTGGAGATCTCTTTTTGTACAGGAGTCCCTCTTTCCTAGCCCTGATTGAAAAGATTTGGTTACAATTGTTCAGTGATAAAGAAAAAGCACACTAGACATTTTCATAATCACCCCAGTTCACTTCAACTCTCCTTTATATCACCTTTTAAAATAAAAAAGATGCCAGAACTGATTGCAGGTGATTAGCTTCAGCTTGGAACAAAACTGACTTCATCATCCCAACTTTACAATGTCAGCACTCAGCAAACACTACATTAGGGAAGGTTTGCTGAATTTCAATAATCTTTTACAGACTAGTAAGGGACACAGCCAGGTTTGGATTAGGACATGCTGAGGCCTTAAAGCAGTGGTTTTCAACCTGTGGGTCCCCAGGTGTTTTGGCCTATAAGTCCCAGAAATTCCAGCCAGTTTACCAGCTGTTAGGATTTCTGGAAGTTGAAGGCCAAAACATCTGGAGACCCCCAGGTTGAGAACTACTGCCTTAAACTATGCCAATAGTCCCTATAGAAATACTTTTAAAAAGTGTTACTCTAGCAATTATTTGAAAATTTAATTTTTATTATTGTTTTTGATGATATAGATTCCTGATGATTTGGCTCCCTAAACTCTAGTAGTCTATGTAGCTCATATTTGAATCTGGTGTTGTCTGTACAGTCAATCAGTCACAGATGCAATACAAATTAGGTATCCGCTGGCATTCTACACTACCTTACGTGACCTCTTCTCTTGCAAATTTATCCTATAATTACTGCATAATTGGCAGATGTGAGATTCCTGGTGGTAGAAGACGTCATCTAAGCTTCAGCTATAGGTCATTTGGGGGGAGAGAAGAAGGATTTAGTTATCGTCCAATTCCTTTATAAAGTCTAGCCAATTTATTTTGCCTGTAAATTTGTATTTTCGCAAGCATGCCTTAAGCCACAATTTTTACTCAATTGTCATGATGGTAGTTCACTTGCCTCCTCACACCTACTTTACTGGGTGTAAAGCATTTTTGCCCATCAATTCCTCTCTCCCTCCATTTCTCTCTCTCTCCTTCCCTCCCTCCTTCCACCATATATTCCTCCCTTTATCCATCCATCTATTTATCCATCCATTCCCCTCTTCCTCCCTCCCTCCTTCCCTCCCTCCCTGTAATCAGCCAGAATAGCCTTTCCAGTGCACCTTCCTTAACAATACTTGGAAAGTTACTTTTCAAAAGTAATTTGTTCTGTGACTCATTGCAGTGATAAAAACTGATTTGGTATATGGCTTGCTCTGTGGTTTGTTACTATTCCATTACTTCCTGATATTTTATTTTGGGAGGGAAAACAAACCTTAGCATTCATAATCAGTGGCATAAAACTTGTAAACATGTTCTTAAAATGCCCTGAAAAGTTGCTTTTGAAAATAACTAGAACATGTTGCCCATTACACCAAGAAAACACCTTTGCCTTTATTTATGATGTTGCTTTTGCCATGTATCTTGCTACACCTTGTCAACCAGAAAAGTAAGTTATTTTCAAGTTCTGCTCCTGTGCAAGGTCATTTAGGGAGTTGCTGACATGTTGAGCGCAGAAAAGCCTTGTTGTCACAGGATCACTGCCTTTACTCTGTGTTCTGTGCTGCAATGCAAACATTTGCATCACCTTTATTTCAGGTGTGACAATATTGCCAAAAGTGACCAAGGCTGCAGTCGGAGCAAGGCCAAGTTGTTCCAGTTCAACAGCAGCAATATATAGCTCCCTCTTTCCTTTCTAGCATGGACTGTACATTAAATTGTAAAGCTTCTGTAGAAGTAAAGCACTTAGGAGTGAGTTACACTTATAATCCCAGATCAACCTGCCTGTCTTTTAACTGTGGAAAAGGGCATCAACCGTTAGTTTAACTCTGACCCGGACTTAGGAAAAAAAAGACAAGTGGATGGAGCAGTTGTATTTGTTAGGGATATAAATGGAGTGCCTGGACAACACATTTCTGTTTTGTTCTTTATTTGGTCCTCCGTGCTCTGACGGGATTGCCCTGTGCTTACTTCAGTTGCTGCAAACAATCAAGAAATTGAATTCCTTGCTCTCTCTTTCGCCCAAGCAATTTGGCTGCTTTCTAACACAGGTATTTGCCAGTAGTAGATTTTGTACAATTTGCAAAGAAAAAAGAACATGAATGACCCCATCCCAAAGTTATAAAATCAATCTATGGTGGTTGAGAAAGATGTGAATAAAAGACTGGGGGAAACCATTATGTCACTGAGCTCACTGTCAAAAGCCACACATATTGCCTGGAAAAGACCCCATGTTCAATCTTTGTCATTTCTGGGTACAGCTGAGAACACACTGCCACTCTGTGTGGCCATATTGAACGTGATGGACCAATGGCCTTCCCTCATATAAAGAAGCTTCTTAGCTGCAAACACAGCTAATAAAATAAAATTAAAGAAGCTCGGTATAAGATTGCTTTCTTTATGAATGCTTCACTGAAGAAATGGGAAGTACAGTAGAGTCTCACTTATCCAACATAAACGGGCCGGCAGAACATTGGATAAGCAAATATGTTGGATAATAAGGAGGGATTAAGGAAAAGCCTATTAAACATCAAATTAGGTTGTGATTTTACAAATTGAACCCAAAACATCATGCTAAATAACAAGTTTTACAGAAAAAGTAGTTCAATACACAGTAATGCTACGTAGTAATTACTGTATTTACGAATTTAGTACCAAAATATCACAAAGTATTGAAAACATTGACTACAAAAACATTGACTACTAAAAGGCAGACTGTGTTGGATAATCCGGAATGTTGGATAAGCGAATGTTGGATAAGTGAGACTCTACTGTACTGCCAAAAAGTAGAGTCAATGAACTTTTAATAAACAGCTTCCCATCATTTTTTTTTACTCAGAAATGTGTTAGGTCTTTTTGTGTGTACAGGTGTTGCCCATTTATCTAAAAGGCTAGGGAGCAGAACACTGACAAAACCAGAAATTGTCAAAATGTGGAACTTCTACAGAAGTGGCTAAACTTGAATTGTGTGCTTTGCTGTGTTTGGAGACATGGGTTTTGAATGGGTGGCAGTGGAAATCTTTTTGGCTTCTCTACCATGCAATCTAGCCCATTGCATTTTCCTTCTAATTTGGTTTTAATTTAATTCAGTTGCATTTTAATCACTAGAACTTTTGTTTCAATTTGGCTGTAGTTTAAATCAGGTGCAGTTTAAATTGGTTGAATTCTCAGTTTTGTTTTAATTCAGCTGCATGTACAGGTTCTGGTTATAATTGAAAGAGTGGCTCATCAAAAAGCATGATGAACTTATATAGCAGAAGGTAACCTTTCCCCTGGCTAGTCTTTCAACTCAGTTCCACAAACTCCTTTGGGGGAACTGTTCATGCCATTGCAATTGTTTTAAACAACACACACCTTTTTTAGTTTAAACAAATTAGCAAGGGAAGTTTAAGTCTCCCATATCTCTGTGCAGCAGGCACAATCAAGCTTTGATACTGTATGCTTAGTTACAAATTAAATAGAAACCACCCTGCTCTCACTAGTTGGGCACAATGCTTTTAATATTCTATCTAGTTTAGTCCTTATGGTGAGGCTATTATAGGGTAGGGTACTGAGCAGCATGGAAGACACAGAAATGGGTGTTTCACACACACACACACGACGTAAGTAAGAAAATATGTGAGAGAGTCAGCAATGAGGACAACTAATTGACAGGTTAAAGCAAAAATTGCATCAGCCTACTGACAGTGGTTGGTGATACTTATGGATACCTTACACACAGTGTATGTGCCCCTGCTAGTCAGGCATGGTTGAAACAATTGATCATGTTTGGCTATATTGCCTGTGTATTATTCTTAAATATTCTGGATATTGATTTAAGTCGGGTTTGTTTTAATTCAGTTGCAATTTAAGTCAATTGCATATAGTTTCTGGTTACAGTGGAAAGAGTGGCATTCGTACATCAGATCTTGGAAAGATTCCCAGGGTTTCGGTAGCCTTTATACCACCCTTCTTTGATTCCTCTAAAACAGGTTTGTCCAACCTTTGGCGCAAGGATGCCTATGAATGCATCCCAACACAGAATTGTAAACTTACTTAAATATTATGACTTTTATTGTAACTTGATTGTGTGGTTTTTGAGTTTGAACCTTGTAAACAACAAAGGAATGTAAGAGAAATGTCAGAGTATTATCTATAATTAGCACCAAAATTGTAAACAGTTCAGCCAGAAGACCTGCTCGACAATTGTAAAGGACCCTCCAAATGGGACAGTACATAATTAGGATTATTATGCCAGAAACCCCCCCCCCCTCCATTTGTGGTGTCAGATATCACACAAATTATGCACAGGCAGTTCTTTTTTTGCTCACCAGTTTTCATTAATGTTAGTGTATTTTAAAAGGTTGGATATTCTTGCTCCAAAGAAGCTATGTTGACAGTTGTAACATTTTGCATGCTTTATATTCTACTAGGAATAAGTTGGTCAAATATCATAATGACTCTCTGTAGCTCCCTGGAAAATGCCACTAGGTATTGATTTAAAGGCTGGTTGTTGAAATGCCAAGTGTTTGTGTGTGTATATACATTTATGTCTTTGGACCTCATCACATTAAGTCGGGCCCGGCGAGGGGCATGGGGAACCTGTCACCTTGCATTCCGCATTGTCCTGCTTTTACTTTAGGCCATCCCACAGGTGGAAGCATCTGCCACTCTGCTTCCCCTCCCCCCCATGGATCCTCATGCAACACAGGAAACCTCCTGCGTTGAGGTCGTGGCTGTATACCACTTCACTTGTGCCATGGAGCCCTGCCTGAATTAGATCAACTTCATTGGATGGGAGCTGGTGGGCTCCATGCTGAAGAGGAATGAAAGCAGTGTAGGGTGGACCCATGTGATGAGGCTCTTAGTATACTTGTGCATGCTTATATATCATAGAGCTTTTTTATTTTTTAAAAAAATCTTTTAACCATGTTCTGCTTTTGTCCTTTTAGGACTTCTCCATGATTGTAATAAAGTTGATTGACTGACTGAAAGTAAAATTTGACTTTGAAGTAAAATGTAGATGTTATCACACCTCAACCCACAATTTTAATGGCATTGCATTGCATACTTACCTCTGCCACCTTAGTCTTCAAAAATGGAAATGTGTGGAAATAACACCAAATGCCAGGCACATGAAAGATGTTTCCAGCCATGTTTCCAGGAGCCTCTGGTGGCCTAGGGGATAAAAGCCTCATGACTTGAAGGTTGGGTTGCTGACCTGAAAGCTGCCAAGTTCGAATCCCACCTGGGGAAGAGTGTGGATGAGCTTCCTCTATCAGCTCCATGCAGGGACATGAGAGAAGCTCCCCACAAGGATGGTAAAACATCCGGGTGTCCCCTGGGCAATATCCTTGCAGAAGACCAATTCTCTCACTCCAGAAGCAACTCTGGTTGCTCCTGACATGAAAAAAAAAAAAAAACACCATAGGACTGGGATTAAGAGTATCCTAAACTGCATTGTGAAACTTCAGTCTTTTTCTCCCTAATAGATTTTCTATGGTAAGATAAAATATTGGAAGAAGCTCTGGAAACACAAGAGAATTTTACAAGTGGAGGATAATGTCAATTGAGGCAACATAAAATTCAGTTAATGAGGCAGAGTGATGATGTGATAAAAAGCTTCACCTAGAATCACCCTTAATTTGAAAATGTATGATAATGCAAGTGGTTCAGTGTTGCTGTAATGATAACTTAGAATACTGTCATGCTGTTTTGTTTTAAAAACAGGAGTAGCAATGCTCAATACAATGATTAAAAACAGAGATAATGCTCTGTTGAAGACCCCCCCCCCCCCCCATGGCAAGAGAAAGTGTCCAATTTGTAATAAGGAGATTCAGACAAGGCTGGGATGTGGGTAGGGGGTAAGTGGATAAAAACTGCCAGGGTGGGGGGTTGAAAATACATTTCACTGGCAAATGACATTCCCAGACTCTTTTGTGAACATTATTTTCCATCAAATATTTTCTCCCTACACCTACAAGAGGTGTCAATAGTATTGATAAGGTCAGGGAATAACTAAAATGCTCAGACGTGATGTAAGCAATCCATCTTTTAACAGAAATAAAATTATATGTGGAAGACAAACAAATGATTAAGATGAATCCTGTTAGGAATTTTGTGCTCAATCTACAAGTGATGGAAGTTCTCTAATTGCCCTAATAATCTGATAGTACCTGATCAGAGCAGCAAACATAGGCAAGGATACCAGGAGTTTCTTTCCACAATCAGGAAGGCTTTTATCTTGCAGTTTCGGCAATACATACATGCAAAGCTCTGTACAAAAACAAGTCCTCTCATTCTCGGCTCCTCTCAGCAATCTTCACATCAATTCTCCCACATAGATCTGTCATCTTCTTTATTGGTAAGGATCAGCAACAACACCAGCATAAACACTTATCCACAGTCATTATACTAGCTGCCTCACTTTTATCCTAGAACTGACCCATCACATATTGTATTGCATCATCTATGGTGCCCCAACATTGCGCCATGGTTGCATCAGACATCAGGCATTGCACTTTAGTTTCATCAGCCTCTGAAATTTGGCTTGTCATGCTAACTCTGCAAGTAGTACCTGGATATAATGACATACTTCATTTTCATTACAAATCCTGAGAAGTCCATGTTCACTTCTCATGCTCTCCTAAGATGGACAACAAGCTCAGAGACCTAGAGGTGATTCAAAAATGTGTGAGAGGAGAAAGTTGTCATGTAATTCTTTGCAGGGCAGAATTAAGAAACACTAAGGGTGCATCCAGACAGTCCAATAATTTACACATGCCCCAGAAAACTAACTACCAGGGTTTTCCTGGTTTGTGGCGAATTAATTTGTGTTTATCTGGGATGTCATCTGGATGGACCCTTTTAACTGCAGGAACTTCCACGTTAAAGGGGCTGTCTAGATGGGCCCTAAGTTTATTTGGCCACTGTTGTCTTTTCAGCTATTCCTCATGGATTCCTTTCCTATGAAAATGAATATGAAAGTGCTGACAAAGAATTTCTACAGCCTGGAAAATTCACAGCAACCCAGAGAATTTCTAGATCTTCACCAGTCCAAGGCTTTTCAACAGAGTTCATTCATGCTTTCAGCTGCCAATCATGTTGTGCTGATAAGTAGTCAGATGCACAAATAAACTGTCCCATCATCTCAATGGCCTGACAAACACCCTTTACTGTAGGACCATGATGTGAATAAGATAATTTCCTTCCGCACACCAACATTTTGAAGAGACATTCCTTCCCTGTTACTAAAAAAACCCAGGAAAGCTAACTTTATGCCTGAACCAAAATGGGTCATTTTTCATTTCACCATGTTTTGCCTACAGGAAAGATGCGGCTGTTTGATGAAAAATAAGCCTGATGTCTTCTAGAGACAACAAGGGTTGAAATTCTTGATAGGGTTATCCATCCAATTTCTCCTTGATTTTAAAGGAAAATATAGATGTTGCCTACATATTAATGTTCTACAGAACTATTAGAAAAATCTTTTAGTATTCCTTTTAAAATATTTATTCATCTTGATATTGTTGTTTCGATATGGCTATGAGTGATTCAGATATCCACCCCATTTCCTAACTGGGTTACCTTTAATTGTTAACATTCTCTTTACAACATTTAAAATACTGCAACAGTCACCATCAGTCAGCATATTGTATCACAGCAGGTCTAGTTTTTCAATTTTTTTGAATAGGTACCACACCTCTACTACCACAATATAAAAGGTAAAGGTTTTCCCCTGATGTTAAGTCCAGTCATGCCTGACTCTGGGGGTTGGTGCTCATCTCCATTTCTAAGCTGAAGAGCCGGCGTTGTCTGTTGACACCTCCAGGTCATGTGGCCGGCATGACTGCATAGAGCGTCGTTACAATGACAATATCTATCTATTTATGTTCCTACCATTTCATTGTCTCCCACAAGGTCAATATAACGCATTTTCAATGATCTATACAATCACATCTTTCATACCCTCTTCACAAGTGAAAACTGGGACACTTGGCTGCATAAGTTTGCTTTTGCCCATACGTTTTGCTCTTTCTTGGGAAGGAAAGAGAAAGATTCTGCTGCCTTGTATACTGTACTTTTGCAATGACTGAAGTAAGTTGAGGACAAATAAGAAAAATATGATAAGAGAAAAGTGGGACGTTTTAAGAGCAGCTTTAAAAAGTGAGATGGCAAACTAGTTGAAACTACATCTGCAAAGTCTGAACAGTAGGAGGGTATGTTATTTTTCCCCTTTACATATCTAATTCTGCCACCATAGGGTGCATGATCTTTGGCCTTGATTATTTGGCTAAGTTTCATTAAAAACAATAACAATGAGATATTAGATGGAACAGCAGACAAGATGAAAAGAGATTAGGAATAGCTTTGGTGATTTTTTAAATCTCCTTTCCTTATA
Source organism: Anolis carolinensis (assembly GCF_035594765.1). Lineage (NCBI taxonomy): Eukaryota > Metazoa > Chordata > Lepidosauria > Squamata > Anolidae > Anolis > Anolis carolinensis. The sequence continues at coordinate 239,725,077 of NC_085842.1, forward strand.
TTGTTCTTTATAACTAATTTAAAACAGGGATGAAATATATGACAAACCAATTAAAGATATTAGCCAAAAACCATTGTGGTGACTTGCACTGGTATGATGTTCCATTAGAAAGCCAGCATGGTTGATGATGTATAGAGAAAATTTATTGAAAAAGGAATCAAAAGGAAAGTTACCTCCACAAGAGGAAATGAAATTTTGGACTGATGATATATAAAAGAAGTGGCTCGGGGGGAGGGGAACACGATGGTGAGGGATAGAAAAGCGTAAAAATAACAGTAGATGGATGCCAAAAGTTAATGTATTGTAGATTGTATTGAATATTATATGTCTGCTGTAAAACAAATGATGTATAACAAATGTATTGAAATATGATAAAATAAAATATGTCTTTAAAAAAAAGAAAGCCAGCATGGTGTATTTGTTTTTGGACTCCGGAGACTAGCATTCAATTTTCCGCTCAGCCATGGGAACCCACTGGGTGACCCTCTGTATATTTTATTTTATTTTGTGTCAAAAGCATTGCATAATAAATAGGTTTAAAAATGATAAAATAAAGGAATCACAAGCAGCTAAATAGTTTTAGACCAAAAGTGGGCAACAACGACCGCATTGTCCGTAGCTTTAAACAACTCCTCCTCCGTACATGAGGCAGGACATTGTGGGCGGCAAGCATACATATGCAGAGTTGTTTGTGCTGCTCCCTCTGGATAGATTCACCCAGAGTCACCATAAGACAGAAAGAATTGAACCACACAACAACAAAACTGCACTATCCTAATGAAAAACACTTTGTGGAGTAGTGGGCAACAGCAGCAAGAAAACAGAAATTCTGGGGAAATGGGGAGGCAGTTTTCTCTTTTGACAGATATGTTTTTCAGTGTGTGTGTCTATATATATATATATATATATATATATATATATATATATATATATATATATATATATAAATCCCACCTTTCTTTGGATAGGGGACTCCATATTAGTCTTGCTGGTGTATTGCTGCTTGTGCCAGTCTTACTACCTATGTCAGATTAACTATATTAGTCAACAGAAAAACTTAAATTCAGTGGCATAAAATTTAACCGTGATCTCCATTAGGAATGTTTTAACTTGATGTCTACAAGAAAGTAAAGTGAGTGTCAGGGAAGCCTCTTTGGAGAAACAGTTCCACTACAGCAGTGGTTCTCAACCCTTGTGTCCCCAGATGTTTTGACCTTCAACTCCCAGAAATGCTAACAGCTGGTAAACTGGCTGGGATTTCTGGGAGTTGTAGGTCAAAACACCTGGGGACCCACAGGTTGAGAACCACTGCACTACAGGGATAACTACTACACTACAGGGTGCTTCCAGACAGCAGTTTAATGTGGGTGAAAATGGGTTAAAGTAACGTATTTTCACCAACATTGCCATTCCCATGCCCTTCCCAAAAACTCGGACTTTCCCCATTGGAGTCTGCATGCCTTCCCAATAACTTTAGGGAGAGCATGGGGTCACTAAACCCTGCCTAAAAGGCCTTAAAATAAAAAGAAACTTACTGGGTGCCATTAGACCTCTCTAGCAGGCCTCCTGTGTGTAGAAATGATGCGACAGGAGGCAGAAGCAGGAGCAATATCCCCCTCCCACCTCCTAGCATGTCATTTCTATGTGCCAGGAGCCCTCATGGCATCTGGTAAGTTTCTTCTTATTTTAAGGGCTTTTTTTGGGGGGGGGGGAGGTTGGGGGGTATCAAATTAATTCTGGTTTTCCTGCTTTGTTCCAAATTAATATAGTTTTTCCTGAGGTGTCATTTAGATGCCTCATTTAAAAGTCCGATAGGGTCTGCATTTTGGGCCCTGTCTGCAAGGGCCTTCAAACAGCATAGTTCTCTTCTTGGTTGCTGTTTTCCTGATGGTGATAATCTTGTGGCTGATAGGAGAGATAACACCAAGAGCGATCCTTTGTTGAGGCCGAAAAGTCTAGTTTTATTTTCAGCTGAGGCTCTGGCATGGAATTTCCTCCAAAAGCAAACCAGAGTGAGGATAAATAACTTCCCCTTTTATACATCTCCAAATACAGGCAAACAAAAAAAAACATGCTTCTACATACATATTGTCATCAGTATGTCATTTCACATGTCTACATACATGGGCATATATATGCATGTCTAAGCATTTTCCTATCTAAGCCCTCTAAAAGCAGCCTGTAGCCGGTTACGGATAACTAGGATTCAGCTATAGACATCAATCAGGGGCCTATTTTGACCTGTCAGGGGAGAGAAATCTGTACCAGGGACTATCCCGCACTGGAATGTATAGATAACAGCCCCCCCTCCCTCCCTGTATTGCCAGCTTGTGCATCCTTAGAATCTAACACACAGAGAGGCTGATTTTTCTACATTTCAGTGCTTATTACATACAATATATGTGAATATCAATATTTTCCAATTATCTTGCACTGATACATGCCTTCATAGCCTTTGAACAATCTCCAGTCTGTTGGAGTCTCAGGACACCTTGTGTGTTCTTTCATTAAAAACATTAATCTGTCCATCTCCATTATTTCCATTTAATCAATGATCTATACTTGGTATTTCCTCAATTTTTTATTTCTTCACATATGTTATTCTTGCTGTAATTCTTCAGTTCCTTATGTTTATCCCAATTCGTCTTCATCTTCATCCACTTTATCGAGATTCGTAGTGGCTTGTCCAATATCCATCTTTTCACTTTCAGGTGAATGGAAGCGAAGTTTCTTTGGTTATTTATTTCCTTTATTTTCTGTTTGGTCGGGTGGGCTATGATCTGTATCTTTCTTCAGTTTCTTATAAAAGTCTTTTACCTTATCTTCCATTGTTAGCCAAAACCTTTGATGTCGCCATGATTCCTTCAGTCTTCTCCCATCTGAACCTGATTTGTAGTTTCTTAAGTTCTGTTAAGAACATGTATTTTCTTCTTTTATTCAGTGTCGTCCTTGGGAGTTCTTTTAAGATGGCTGTCTTTTTTTCTTTGTAGAAAGTTGGATTTGTACTGTTCTGTCTCAGAATTTCATCACGGATTCTTTTCTTGGTGAAATGAACAATTACGTCTCTCAAGACTTTATTTTTTTTTGCATAGTTTGTAGATAATCTGTAAATCTGATTCATCTGTCTGTGCCTCTGATTGTTGTATGATGTGTGCTACTAAATTCACAATTATTTTTCTAAAGTTCTCTTTAGTTTCCTCCTGAATGTTTCTAAATCTCAATTGGAACTCCATCTCTCTTTGTTCCAGTCTTTAGATTATATCCATTCTGGCATTCTTAATATCCAATTGATCAATCTTCTTTTGCAAATTGTCTTGAGCTTGTTCTAGTTTCATTTTATCTATTTTTATTTCTTTAATATCATTATGGACCCCGTTCAGTTCCTTCTTCATTTTACCAATCTGTTCTGTAATTTCTTTATTCATAGTCTGTATTTGTTCTTGAAATAATTTCTGTTGTGCTTCATGTCTTTCAGTCATAGTCTAATTCTTTTGGGTAGATATCTTGTTTTTCATATATTTTTGTATCACCCTGAAAACATCCATCAAGCTTATTTCTTCAATTCCTGGGGGTCTCCTTGATAGAACCTTATTATCCTTTAGCTCTTTGTCCCATTTCATCTTTGGAATAGTCATAATTGACAGTTAAAGTTCACGTTCCACCTCTTATTCTTCTTGGTCCCTTTATTTCGACACTAAGTCTTTCTCCGCTCTAGCTTTTCTCTATGTTCTCTTTCTTTCTAGTCTTTTCATGGTTTAATCCTTTCTCTATGGTATTTCCATAGACTTATATCACATCCGTCAGTTACCAGGCCTCCAGTCGCTCTGTCTTTGTTCTCTTTGGTTGTGTTCTGCTTTTGTTTACTTCTACCCTTTCAGTCCTTGCCTTCTTCTGCCCTCAGTTTGCACCCACTTTTTGTCTCCTCCTCCCTTCTCAGGTTTCCTTCCTGCCACGTTGGCAGGCTTTCCTTTCGTTCGTCGCTAAAGCTGTTTGTTTATGAAGAAGCTACAGCCTTAGACCAAACAATGTTCTCAAGGTCAGTCTTCCTTTCTCTAGTCCATCGGGTCCATTTTAAATTCTTTGAGATTCTTTGAAACACCGAATTAATTGAAAATAAACAGTTTTATAATCCTTTGTTTTGTCCTTATTTTTCTTCTTTGGCTTGCTCCCCCATAAAAAGAGGGGGGCACAAAGTATTCCCTTCTTTCTTTCTTTTTCTCTCTGTTTTTTCCTCCCTCTGGGTTTGTTACATTTTCAGAGGATCACCTTGCATTATATTCTTATTAAACCAGGAATAGTCTCTTTACACAAAGAATAGATTGTTTTTCTCTAGAAACTCACAGTTTCATTGTTGCTGGTCTCCCAGCTTTCTTCTTGTTTCTTCTTAATGTTTAAAATGGGCTGGGCTGGCAGTTATTGTAGATCCTTTTGGAACTCACTTCCTGCAGTCCGATCCACAGTACATTCGCCACCAGTCCAGACCCATTTCAGGGCCATCGGTTGGTGCCTATCAGGTTTAGTGACTTCTCCAGCCTCAATCCACTGGAGAAGGGGGGCAAATTGCCCTCCAGAATGGAATTGCAGTTGGCTCTCTGAGAGCTCTCAGAGAGTTCAGCCTGCTGCCATCAGTGCCCACCGGAAGTCTTCCCATTTAATTCTTGAAGTTTAGTCTGATTGCCTTTCCAAGGCAAGGAGGAATTTTTATATGGATTATAACACATTTCTTCTTCTTCTGTAGGGTTTCATCCCCTTTATGGGAAGGCTTCAACACCCATGGGGTTGATTTACATTCACTGGTCTATGGTGCACTAAATAGTTCAAAACAGGTGAGTATGGAAGAAAGGGAGGAGTACTACATTTGGGAAGGGAAAGCGGGGTTGGAACAACTGACTTGGGAGAATCTAACTTGCAGGTTTGGCAAATACTAGCAAGCATGAGTGGGCACATACTGGATACCTTATTATTTCCTATTCTGCTTGAACAGCAACTGGTTTGGGCTGCCCACTGTATTATATTCTCTACTCCTGCCTTCCTTTGGTTGAAAAGTACTTTAATTTCACTAATTTATTGTGTTGTGACCATCCACATTTACCCAAAATCTCAGTGCTCACTCTCAATACGACAAGCATGAATTAGTACTGGCATCTGAGTCTGTGTGATAGACATGAGGACCAATACCGTGATAAGAATAAACTATCTCATGCAATGAAATATGTTTGTTGGATCCAGATACAGCCACACCTGACAGGTGGAAACAGAAAAGTCCACTTTATAGAAGCCTATCTAGTGTAAAATATTATACAGAAGGACAAGAGAATCAGAAGAAGGCCAATCCCTGAAATTTGGGCAGAAGCTGTTTTAGTCTTGTTGCTTGCAGGCAAAAACAGTATTGATTGGAAACAAATAGCAGCTGGGGGACCAAAGGTTTTGCCAAGTAATGAGCGCTCAATCCTGTTCCAGTTCTGGAAACTGAAAAAAACTGTGGAGAAACATGTTATACCTGCTTCCTCTATTGGCAACTCTACTCAGCACCAGTATGGTCACTGCCTAGGGACTGAAAGCTGGGATTTTAAGACCATGTGAGGAAAAACAATACTTGCAGTCTCAACTTTTCTCACATTCATTTCGCTGCTCTAAATTTTCAAATTCTTTGAATTTCAAATCTGAAGTATGTTTGTTAAAAGCAGTGTCAGTGCTTATGTGATGGTTCCAGACAGGGGTCCCATGAGGAGGCTGCTTTTCCTCCAATATTGAAGTTGCAGACACATGTTTTAAAAAATAGATCAATGTAATGTACAGTTTTGCCCTTTAGCTGTTTTGACTAGCATAGGAGATGATTGAGTGCTAGCAAGCCCTTTTAACAACAAAAAAGTCTGATATCTTGATTCAGATAGCAGCATCCTTCTGCTCACTGTTTCACAATGTTGAATTTATACATACTTTTAAAAAATGAAACCTTTCAAAATGCAGAAAAATAAAAAGACACACTATGATACAGAGCTTAGAATAGTTATTTTGGGACTATAAGACTCCAAATCCCCAGCCATGGTGCCTGAGAGGGCTGGGAAAGTCAAGATCCAGAAAAACTTCCACATTTCCAACCTCTGTCTATGAGAACAGTAGATAAACAGAATCTATGATAGCTGTGCTGGGAAGGAAACCCACACTGATGACATTTGTGCTTTGGCCCCTTATCAAGAGACAGTACATTATTCTGATAATGTGTCTCTTTATTGTAAACCAGGCACTTCTTTCAATATAGCCGTTGGGAGCAGATTATGAAAGTTGCAGGATTTTCAAAATCCCACTCAAAAATTTTGCAATATAGTCACACATCCCATCCCTACCCCATGGGAGATGAAGACTGTCATTTTTGTGCAGCAAGACACAAGGGAATTCAGAAAAAACCTATCTCAAATGTGAATGAAGCCTGAGATAGAGCCAGGCACAATGCTGCTTTTATGGGACATTTTCCTCTTCCCTTCAGTAAACCATTTGGGAATTCTCTTGATATGAAGCGATTTCTTTTGTTGTTCTTTTGTGCGTAGTTCTGTTTACTGACTTTGTTCTTGTAATAACAATTGCTACATTTCATAAAATCAACACCTCTGGGAAAAGCAGCTGTTTTATTTTGTATTATGCATTCCCACATCAGCAGAGTTTTAAGCTTGCAGGGAGATTTGTGGCTGACATTCAGAGTTTGTGTTAGCGATTCAAATAAGCAACCCTCATGGAAATCCCATTCATATACATTTGGTTCAAGATTCTGGCTTTTTGTACTCCTCTTGTAAGTTGTATTACATGCACTGAACAGTCACTGTATTATGATGTCCATCTCGGATAAATATTTTAACAATATTGCATTTGTTGTCATTTCTCTCCCTTCGGCTTCTCCTTCCTCCCTTCCTTAGGCTGTAAATTGTAAATTTTTATAATTTATAATAGTCTTTTAGAGTTTATTGAAAAACCGCAAAACAGCGAATCCGGGAAAAGTGAACCACGAAGTAGTGACGGAACACTGTATTTTGGATTCTAGAATTCCAGATAAAGGATATTCAACCTGTTCATACAAAATTCTTATCAAAACACTCCAAGGGTACCAAACATCTCTGAAGTTTAGCTGAATCAAACACTTTGAGTGAACATTTATTCATGAAGAGGCCTTCTACATTATGATAGTGATGATGTTTTATTGACACGATGTTGTTAGTTTTAATACTTTGTACGTATAAACCCATTAACACCAGGAATTATAATAGCCTACAAAATCTTTTTAAAATACTAACCATTTGGCTACCATCTGCTTGGAATGATTAAAAATGCAATCCTATGCATGCATGCATGCTTGCTTGCTTGGAAGGAGGTGTTTAAAGGATCTTATATTCTTGCAAGTGTATTTAGCCTAAATATATATTCTTAACCATGTTGGCAGTTCATCTGAACTTTAGATAACCTTATTTATATGTTTGAAGAAGAATGCTAAATAGTCAGTATCATGTTTACCACAGTCTAGGAATCTAATATTGCTTTGATGCCAGAAAAATTGGAAGTGATTTTAAAATGTTTCAAACTCATTGTCCAAACAAGTAGCAGGACTGAGAGGAGTGTTTGTTAAGGAAGCGATGTAGAAGCAAAGTGTTTGTGATTATGTTCATGAGGAGACAGCTTCCATAAGATGTGAGATGTCTTTGTTGGAGGTTATAAAACAGCTAAGTATAAAAATGTTATGTAATATAAATATTTTCCAACTTCCTGGGTGTTTTTCATTCTGTTACACAAGCTAGTGGGCCGACTAATTTGGATGACCATACACCCTTACTTTTAGAATCACTATCCCAGTACAGCAGATAGAGATAACAAAAATTTCACAGGTATGCCAGTTTTACATGCTCTCATAAGACATTGCAAAACTCAGCTTAGGCTGAATCTACACTGCCATATAATCCAGTTTCAGAATGCATATTAACTGCATTGAACTGGATTATATGGCAGTGTAGACTCATTTCAGCCTGTTCATTGCATTTAATGTGCATTCTGAAACTGGATTATATGACAGTGTAAATCCAGCCTTAGGCTCCTTTGTTTTAAGAAATAGACTAGTGCCTGCAAAATATACAAGGGAAAAGGCATATGTAACTATATACATATACCCAGTTTGCCATGGGTATGAAAATTTGGAAACATGTTTGTTTTCATGTATGTAGTTTAAATGCAAAGGTATTATAATTTTATTTTTATTTGCATCTTCATAGTGTATTTTCAATCAAAACTTCTATAGGTAGGTGCCTATATCTTAAAAACCTAGTAAAATAATAGTAAAGCAAACCAAAGTTTGAAAAATTCCCTTTTAAAAAAGTATAACTCCCAGATTTCTCTAGTTTTTATGGTTTTTGGCCAGATTGGCTGGAAAATTCTGGGAGTTGTGATTCAAGAAAGTTACATCAGAAACTTTGCCACAAACCAAGAAGGGATCAGGAAAATGTTGTGTGAAAGTAATTATGACTTGAATGATAAATACAATAGATGGTCTTGGAAAAATGCACCAAATACTAAAATCTTATAATCTAAAGACTGAATGAATAATGGAGTGGTATTGCATTTGTATATATTTAAGTACTCTATGAAGTGAAGAGGATTACACTGAATTTTACTGAAAAATCCCTTTCCTATAACTGTTGGGAGAATATAGTTGCTATTCATGTAATTCCTTTAAAAATGTGATTCTGGATTCCCTAATGTAATCAGGAACTCTGCCAGTTGATTTTGGATAAAAGTAAACTCTCTGGGGTTGAAGGTTGTCATTAAAATATTCTCAAGATTACCCCCTTAGTAAGTTAAGAAAGTAAAGGAGTCAAACTCCCATGGGTATCCACATCAGTGAGATACTATGGAAAAACCAATAATGTACAAACTTAAAAATGCCAGTTCATTGCAGGTCCAGCAACAAAAAACTGGCAGGAAAAGAGGGAACCAGCACACACAAAGGACTGGAAATAATAATAATTTCTAAAACCACAGCTTTATTATTAACAGCTGTGTGGGATTGGGCTGGCATGAGGCCTGGATACAGCAATCAAATAACAAGCCCATCATCTGATAGGCACTAGCCCCCAGACTGCCTACTGAAGGCACAATCCTAAGACTGACATGTGGAATCTGTGCGCTCAAAGTCCCTCTGTCATTTGGGAATGAAGCTTTTCCAACAGCCCCCAAACTAGACCTGAACCTAGTTTCTTCTTCCCACAGGATGGTAAAAACTGGATCTGGTCCCATCACACATTGGTAAAATGGTAACAGTAAAAGTAAAGGTAAACGTTTTCCCCTGATATCTGACTCTGGGGGTTGGTGCTCATCTCCATTTCTGAGCTGAAGAGCCGGCATTGTCCATAGATGCCTCCAAGGTCATGTGGCCAGCATGACTGCATGGAACGCCATTATCTTCCAGCCGGAGTGGTACCTATTGATCTACTCACATTTCCATGTTTTCAAACTGCTAGGTTGGCAGGAGCTGGAGCTAACAGCGGGCGCTCAAGCCGCTCCCAGAATTTGAACCTGGAACCTTTCGGTCTGCAAGTTCAGAAGCTCAGTGCTTTAACGCACTTCACCACCGGGGCTCTTTTATATATATAGATAAAGGAGCTGGGGTTAACACTGGGAGCTCACCCCGTTCCCTGGATTCGAACTGCCAACCTTTCGGTCAGCAAGTTCAGCTGCTCAGCGGTTTATCCTGCTGCGCCACCAGGGGCTCAGTGGTAACAGTAAAGAACAATATATACAGGTTTTACAAGAAATGTAACTTACTAACAAAAGATGAGTAGGAAAGGCAGCCAAATACCAGAGGAATGCCGGCAGAACATTTCTCATGTACCATGGATGAATATGACTGAAGTCAGGGAAGATTTGAATGAAAGATTTTGGCTCCCTATGGCCTCCAGTGACAAGGATCCAAGAGTACTCAGAAGCTACACACTGGCTCCCCCACGAGAAGTGCAATCCCATCAAGAAGAAGCTATTTACCTAGTTCCCAGATGCACAACCATCTAACTCTAAAGACAAGGAGATATACAAATGAATAGCTTCGTGTGTTGGCCATCCTACTGATTGGTTAATTCTCCCAAAGAATGTGAGCTCACAGTGACATCCAAGCACACATGCATATACAGCAGCCCAATGTATGTCAACACAGGATTGAACAAACCCCAGGGAGTTCATTGGGCTTATTCCCAGGTGAGTACGGCTAGGATCCCAAACTTAGGAATGTATACAATATTCGCTTTCTTGTAATGCTGCCCATAGCTGTTGATCCATTTTGGAGAAGGTGACACCCAAGATTTATATATAAAACCTCTCTTCTGATGTCCTTTGCTCTCCTCTCTTTAATCCTTTTTGCCATTATCAGGGAAGCTATAATGACACAGAGATATCAGTCCTGCAGCAAGGGAGTTATCACAGGCAGTCTGTCCTCCGCCTACGCTAGCGAAAGAGCCACAAGATAGAAAACATTAATAAAATATTAACATGTACATCAATGAGAGTTAGAGAGCATTTCCTCATTGTGGGAGGAACGACGAATATTTTCACCTGTGCTCAGGTTTGCTGAAGGTCAGACTGATGATGTCTTCTGCCTAGTCAACATGCATATTAGTTCCAGCAGTATTTAGGCAGTGGAGGCTCTCTCCAGTGGTAATGGGGGACTTATTTTCTGTCTTGCTTTGGACTATGATTTTTGGATGGATTCTTTTAAATGTTTAATATGTACTAATTTTAATTCAATTATTTTAAGTTTACTGTTTGTATGTGTTTTAAGGCATTTAATAGTTGCCATATGTAAGCTGTATGTGTTTTAAGGTATTTAATAGTTGCCATATGTAAAATGCTCTGTGGGGTAGAGAAAGGCAGAGGAGAAATGGGGTAAATTAAAAAATAAATATAAACCACTTGGCAGCTGCACTGCACTTTGTAGATAAAATCACATCAGATCTGGATGCTCTGGGTCCAGTGGATGAAACCTTGGCCCCTGCTGGTCCAGTGCTATTGGATATGTTTCAATTTGTACGACGACCCAGACTGTTATATGGATAAAGTAGGAGGATATTGGACGAACAGATTTTAAGCATATGTTTTATGTTTTATATTTTATACTGTATTTAACTGGTTGTAATACATTTTTATATGTTGTTGCTTTTAATGATGTGTCGGCATCGAATTGTTGCCAATTGTACGCCGCCCTGAGTCCCTTCGGGTGAGAAGGGCGGGATAGAAATATTATAAATAAATAAATAAATTGTACAGCCTAAGGGGGAGTGGCAGATTAGGTGAGGTGAGTAGCAAATGCCTCACTACAGCAAGACAGGTTTCCATCTTCTCTTAAAGAGACTGTGGTGGAACCATTACTGAAAAATCCACCTAGATCAGTGGTTCTCAACCTGTGGGTCCCCAGGTGTTTTGGCCTACAACTCCCAGAAATCCCAGCCAGTTTACCAGCTGTTAGGATTTCTGGGAGCTAAAGGGCAAAATATCTGGGTACCTACAGGTTGAGAATGAGTGTCCTAGATCTCACTATACTAGAGAACTATCAGTCAGTCTCTGATATCTTCATTTTTGGCAACATATTGGAGCATGCGGTAATATGCCAGTCCCAGGGATTACTGAATAAAACTGATTATTTATGTCAAACTTAGCAGGCGATTTTATGTGGCCTGCCATGTCATTTTATGTGGCCCACCAGATGCTTGACTACAACTCCTGTGTTCCCCATCATTAGACATCATGACTAGAGCTGATGGGAGTTGTGATACAGTGACATCTGAAAAGCTTCAGTTTGTTCTGTTTAGTCAGGATAGTGGGGTTTGAAGTTACAAGTTAGATACAAAGCTTGCATTTTTAAAATGTCCTTTAACTGTTCCCTATGCACAGTAACAAGTGCTGTTGGGTTGCAATTCCCATCATCCCCAGTCTGCATGGCAGATAATTAAAAATGATGGAAGTTGCTATTCAATAACATCTGGGGAATTAAACCAAAGAGCAGTGAACACTATGTAAGAAAATATAGTTGACCTGTGTATCCACGGATACTCCATCCATAGATTCAATGGCCCTTTGAAGGCAACCATAAAGCTGATGTGGCCCTCAATGAAAGTTTGACACCCCTGGTCTAGATACATTTTTGTCAGGCTTCAGACCTGTCTGATTAGCTTCGTGGGCCTAGATAGATGATCTATGCAGGGAACTAGATAGGGGGAGTGCATAACTATTGGTTCTGCTGGATTTCTCAGTGGCTTTCAGTGACATCAACCATCTGAGTTGCCTCACTGAGATTAGGCTTGGGGTCAACTGCTTTACAGTGAGTACAGTTTTCTTGGAGATACCTGTTCAACATGCTAGTCACTGTTCTGCAGTGTCCTTCAAAACTCAGTTCTGTTCCCCATGTTATTTAAAATTCATAGGGAAATTTCAGGGAGAGGTGATTTGGAATTTTAAAGTTTAGAACCTCATCACACTGAGATCCCTAACATGGGTGACAGTGGAATAATTTGATGGGGTGCATGGCAAATCTGTGGGGGCAGCGTGGGAAACCTTTGTCCCATGCCCTGTATCACCTGCATTGTCGCCTTCCCCATCACACAGGGGAAACAAATGCTGCCTCACATCCCTCCACCCTGGCCTCATTGTTGGCTATGAGAACGCGGATAGGTTATTAATTGTCCTTGTCCTTTATACACTCATACAGTTCCTCTTTGCAATGATGCCCTTGGCTGGATAAGAGGTCCTCCTCACTTAAAGAAACTCTACACATGTACATCAGCACATGTCAGAGCTTTTTCACACACCAGGCAAAAGATGCAGATGGCAGCTTAGATTTTCCACCTCTGGTGGCACGACTAGTCAGTTAGGGAGTTAGGGAGACAGAAAAAATACCATTGGACTTGATAATCTTGATGAAAGTAGCATTTTCACATCTCTCAAGACATGTTGTGAGAAAAATCCTACTTTAGCATTTGAACATTTGAAACTTTATGGGCTCTTCCTGGGAAGTAAGGCATGCCCATATTTTAAATAATGCACACATTTTAAAACAGCAAATGCAGAATGTGTACAACTGATAAGAATACACTTAACTGAAAATACATAACGGAAAATCTAGAAACACAAGTGAAGTTAATGGGGGACAATCGTGGAATTAATCAATTGTGTGAACAAATGGGTAAATACGGAAAATGCTTAAAAATGATACTAGTTTCAGTCTAGGAAGAAAATACAAAATTTCAGAATTTAATACAGAATGAGGACTGAAAGAAAAGGCAGATTTTTTTTGGAGAAATTGAATGAAACTAACATGCACAGATTATCTTATAGCCTTGACAGTCTAATGACCTCATCAGACAGGAGAAGAATCGGTGGCATGCTCCACTTCACTGCCCCTTTAAGCATGGAGCCCACCGGCTTCCATTACAAGACATACTACTACTTCTGGTGGGGCTCCATGCTTAAAGGAGCGGTGAAGTGGAGTATGCCACCATGGTGGCTACACACGATATTTCCTGTGTTGCATTGGAGCAAGAGGGGGAAGCCAGATGGCCAATGCTTCTCCCCGTGGGATCGTCCTGCGGGTAAGCCAGGCGATGTGTGGTGTAGGGCAATGGGTTTCCCACGTCTCCTACAGCATTCATTGGATTTGTCATAATGTGTGGTGATTCCAGCGGCCAGTGTGAAGAGGTCCTTAAAGATTTTGTCATATATTTGTGAGTGACTGGTGGTGGGTGTTTCTGTATTTACCTGAACAGCCCAATAGAGTTGAAAAAAAGCCTTCGAAATTTTGTTTATTGGATTGGGCAACATGATATGCTGAATCAAAATTCATACTGTTGCTTATTCTTGGCTATACAGGCTAAGGGGAATAGGAGTTTCAGTCCAACAACATCTGGAGAGCTACAAGTTGCCCACACCAGTCACTCATGCACATGAAACATCCACTGAATCTAATCGTTACTTCTGAATAGGCATGTTTAGGACTGCACCATTTGCCACCTGCAGAAAAATACCTGTATCAGAATAAGAAAGTAAGGGAGAGACTGGGAGTTTACACGTTTATATGTAGAACTTGCCATTAAATTGTTCATAAAGATTCCCCTCCCAACCAAGGAAAAGATAAAGTGCTAACAAGAAGAGCGAAGTGGGGAATTCCAATATATTTACCATTGGTTTGCTGAACATGCTGCTTCTTTATTGTTTTTTCCATGCTGCTTTGTTCCCCCCTTTTTCAGAAGCATCTTCATAAACATACAGATGAAAGTAGCAGCTGAAAGCGCCATGTGCCAGGTGAGCACAGCTGTGCAAGTGCCACTGCTGCGACATCTGCAAAATATGACACAAGCCAATTGCTTGATGTAATGCCAGTTGCAGAAGACAAGGTAGGAAACACTGGGGTATTTCGTCCTCTATTTCTCTGATCCTTTATTCTCGCTAGTCTATGTGATGGAGGGGCTGTTATGGCAACAAGTGGGAATTTGTGATGCAGCCATCTCAAGCACTTGGCATCACCGTCGTGGTGAAATCAGAAACAAAGGCACAAACAAAATCTCTTGAGGACAACATTGGTCTGTTTCTGAAATGTCCCACTCTACCACATACGGAGCCATTCATTAAATAATAAAGGAAAACATGTGCAGAGCACCATTTCTTCATCACTGAGCACACACTGAGAAAATTAAAGAGCTCAGCTCTCATGCAAGCTGGAAACACAGCATTCATCTTTTAAGGAATTCAGCCGTATCCTTATAGATTGTTCAGTGCTGCCTATTTCCAACATTTGAAATGATATCTGGAATGTACAGTAAACATTTGATGCTCCTGATTTATCACCCAGATCATTCCAAACGTGGCAGCCGAGGCAGAGGAATACTTGTGGTAGCAACAACAGCCACAGCAACAACAATGGATTTCTTTTAGGGTCTTTCCATAGTAGTCTCTATGTATGAAATAGCTACTTTTTCTCATTCAATATTAATAAAGCAACTGTGCAACCGTATCCAATGGTGTGACTTCCCTTAGTTTCCTTAAAAAATCAAATTCAACCTCTTTTGAAGGCAGGAAGTGGAAGCAATACCTGGTAAAGTTGTAGATTCACAGCACAAACATTAATATTTGACTGGTGTATGCTGCTGCGCAGTCAATGATGTGAAAAAGGTATCACAGAAAATAATCTGGCTGCATGGTTTGTTGCCAGCTGTAATACTCTAAGGCAGTGGTTCTCAACCTGTAGGTACCCAGATGTTTTAACCTACAATTCCTAGAAATCCCAGCCAGTTTACCAGCTGTTAGGATTTCTGGGAGTTGATGGCCAAAACATCTGGAGACCCACAGGTTGAGAACTACTGCCTCAAGGGCACCAGTTCTTGTAAGCTAGCCAGGGTCAGCTCTGGTTAATACTTGGGTGGGAGACCATCAACACATACCAGGTATTGTAGGTTATATTTCAAAGCAAGGAACACCTGTGAATGTTCATTGTCTAAGAAAACCTTTGAAATTCATGAGGTCACCGTAAGTCATCTTCCAACTTGAAGGCACATAAATACACACAGAGAGAGTTTTTGAACAGACTTTAAGGCAGGCTTAGTTATCCAGTCTAGTTTTCAAAAGCATTAAGAGTTTTTACCCAGAAGTCCTCCTGACCTACTTTCCTCCAGATCCAATACAGTCTCTGAACACCAGAATTCAGCTTGAGTACATTATGTAAGATTTTTTGTCCCTGGGTAGTAAATGTCATTACCTAATTAATTGGTTCTATCATAAAAACATGGAAAATGTTTATTAAACTGCAAGAACTTTGTTTTTTCAGGACATCCTGCAACACAGTTTGCTATAACTTTTCAAGGAATATCTGATAGAGTCTCAACCAATTCAACATAGTTTGTGGCACCCATAAAAACAAAGTTTCTGAAGTATAACAACTACTTTTAAAATAAGTACTACACAATTAAACAGGAAATAACACTTTCAAACCAGAAACAGATTTTCCCCCTAATTTTGTTACATAGTGTTATTAAAAGTAGCTCTTAAAGAGAGTTTCACTCTTCTGTCCATTTTATTTGAAAGTAAACCCAGCTGAATGCAGAGGATTTTTCACTGTGTAAATATGTGGATTAGTCTGTAAACAAAAATTAATGGTGCAAGAGAGTTAGGAGCCAAAGATTGTCACATTCCTGTCAGTCAACAGATACTGACCAGCATCCAACACTCAACCTTCCCTTGCCCCCAGACCTGGAAAAAAAAGCAGAAGAAAGGATAAGTGAACAACATAAGCAATGCAAGTGAGAAAGGACTGTGCGGTGTTGGGGGAGAAACATGATGACAAATGTTTCCATAGCAAATTAGTACAAATTAGAACAATATTATACACATGACATTCAAGAACTTCTAGAAATGCATAATGGATCTGGGGGTTCCTTGAGCAGCCCTCTTTGGCATGGTAATAAAAGTGCTACAAATAAATATTCCAAGTTTCATCAGTGAGATGCTGAACAGTTTGTTTCTCATGATGTGCAGAAAGGATCTTCCATATTCTCCAAGCATTCTCATTCCATTTGCTAGAAGACACATTTCTTTTGGAGAGGAGAAGACAAGTTCAGAGAACTCCTCATGAGCCCAGTTCAGGGTCACATTGACCAAGGAAGATGTTTGAATATCCTGTTTTCAATTATATATCGAATTTCATCTCCATTTTCTTCCTGCACTTCTTTTTAAACCCATTGGGGGTTGGGAGTGGGAGCTGGGACTGAGTTCAAGAATCATGTACAGTAGAGTCTCACTTATCCAATGTAAACAGGCCGGCAGAATGTTGGATAACTGAATATGTTGGATAATAAGGAGAGATTAAGGAAAAGCCTATTAAACATCAAATTAGGTTATGATTTTACAAATTAAGCACCAAAACTTCATGTTATACAACAAATTTGACAGAAAAGTAGTTCAATATGCAGTAATGCTATGTAGTAATTGCTGTATTTACGAATTTAGCACCAAAATATCACGATATATTGAAAACATTGACTACAAAAATGCGTTGGATAATCCAGAACGTTGGATAAGCGAGTGTTGGATAAGTGAAACTCTACTGTATAGCCAAAAAGACAAGCGCAATGAAATACCAAGAGAGTGGGAGAGATGGAGGGAGAAAGAGAGAGAAGAGCACACCTAGCAATTCCTAGAAACAAGGAAGCAGTATTTTCTACGAATTTCCCACCATTCTGAGTGCATCCTGAGATGCCTCCTCCATCCTCTGATGGTGCTCCCAAATAATGGTAGGAATGGGATATTGCTGAAGATACAAAATAGTAAGTGGAACAAAAATTAAAACCTTTAGAAGGGATGGAAAGAAGGAAATGACTCATGGACATTGCTGATGGATTTTAGAATTCTCCCCTTATAATCTTTCCTGATTTTTTTCAGAACCACCAGCAGCGAAGTCAGAACCTGATTCCCATCTACCTATGTGGTAGATGGAGATCAGGTTCAGCCTTATCATTACAAAGAGTGAGAGATGCTTGTATGATGTTCTGCCTAATGCTGAAATAATTTGGCATGCTTTGGATATTTTGCACCAAAACTTGTCACTGTGTTGCCTCAGGCATCAAAAGAACAAATCCGTTCTTGGCTTGCTGGTAGAGATGTGTGCGGTATTTGTTGAATTCCTTTCATTTGTATTTCTGTTTCGTATCGTCCATTCGGATGGCACAAAACAGAAAGCCCCCCCCCCTCCTCCGAAACAAAAATGCAATCGAAACAAAAGGCAGCTGGGAGCTGGTATTGTCTCCAAGCCTGCTTTTCAGATTGATCGGCTGCATGCCCTGCAAGGCCCGGATGTGTAGGCCCAAAGCCTGCACTCATAGGCCCAAAGCTCCTGGGCCTACATGTGCAGGCTTTGTGCTTACGCACCCAAGCCTCACAGGGCCTGCAGCCGATTGCCAAGTAAAGGAGCACTCCTTACTTGGCACTCGGCTGTAGGCCCTGTGAGGCCCGGATGCATAGGCCCAAAGCCTGCATTCATAGGCCTGGGTGCTTTGGGCCAAAAGAAAACAGATCTTTCTGCCCAGAAGACAAAACAAAAGGTCAGACGAAAATGGAACAAGGCCCCACCGAAAGCCGGATCACGAAACAGGACAAGTTAAGTCCCGAATGCACACCACTACTTGCTGGATCACAGTTTGTGTGTATATTGTGTAAGTGAAAACATATGAATAGTACAGTCTCGTTTTTATTTTGCTGTGGCTATAGAAAGCCAAGATGCATTCACACCATTGGTCACACATGATATACATGTTCTTGCATGCATAAAGATCATGTTTGTGTATGCAAAATATTAGGGAACCCTGAAAGGGAAATGCAGGCTTGCATACCATAACCGGTGTGAAAACTTTGTGAGATTCAGCACACTTCTGGAAGATAATTGAGAAAAGCCCCACATGTCAGAATTTAATCTAAAAGGTGACCTTTCATACAGCGCACATTATTAATTGTATCCATGGAGCTTCTTGGTCCTTTTGTGCCTTCGAAGCATGTGGGCACTGAGGCTGGGGAAGAGCAAGCCTCTGCAGCACAGAGAGAGTCAGAGAAGTTATGTTGCCATGGTTTGTAAATGCTTCTCCATAAATGTTTCAGTAAGGTCATGGCCTGGTTGATTAATTTCAAGAGTTCACATTCATCTAGTGCTCTGCAGACAGCTAGCAGCAGATGTTCCCCACCAAAGCCATTTCCTGCTGACTTATGCCTCTTCTCCTTGTGTGTCTTTTAAGGGTCTAATATACAGGAAGGGGGACATACTGTAATGGATATTGAACTTTATCATACAAGGCAGACAAACCAGCAATGCAGCTGGACCTCATCACACAATACCATGTGCACCTTGCTATCAACTGGCCCCGTCCCCGATGATTCTCCCATCCCTAGTTACTGATGGGTAAAATCACTACTCACTGTAGTACGATGTGTCCCATTCCTTCTGCACCAGCATGCCAGAAGTCACATGATGTCAGAGGGTGGGATTCTCCTCTAGCCTTCTGTCATTTATACTATTATAAAAAAGACAATCAGGGCCAGCTAATCACCTTCCAACAAAGGATTCCCCCAGGCAGGAAGCAGCCAAGCTTTGAAGTTGCAAGGCTATTCAATTCTAATCAAGGTGATCAATTGCAACATTCACACTTTCTTCACAGAGACAAGAGTTCTTTCTCCCACCCTGGACATTCCACAGATATATAACCTCTGAGGATGCCTGCCTGAGATGCGGGTGAAATGTCAGGAGAGAATGCTCCTGGAACATAGCCATATAATTAGGAAAACTCACAGCAACCCAGTGATTTTGGCCATGAAAGCCGTTGACAATAAGGTAATGGTTTCTCATAGACATTAAGTCTAGTCATGTCCGACTCTGCAGATTGGTGCTCATCTCCATTTCAAAGACGAAGAGCCGGTGTTATCTGTAGACACCTCCAAGGTAATTTGGCTGACATTACTGGAGTGCTGTTACCTTCCCGCCAAAAGGGTACCTATTTATCTTTTCACATTTGCATGTTTTCGAACTGCTAGGTTGGTAGAAGCTGGGGCTAACAGCAGGAGCTCACCCCGCTTCCCGGATTTGAACCGCCAACCTCTCAGTCAGCAAGTTCAGCAGCTCAGGGGGTTTAATCCACTGTGCCACTGGGGGCTCAAGCCTTCAACAATATTTTTATTTATTTATTTTTGTGAAATCTCATTCTCTTGACATCTTTGAAGGATTTGACTTTAACACTACTATTGTTAGTCATATAATCACATGATGTTGTCATTCTTGTTAGTTGTTTCATGTTTCTTTTATAAATTACTTTGGTTGTATTGCAAACTGTTGCTTCTTTATCTACAATTTGGATATGAAAAATGTATAAATGTTATAAATAAATTAATATATTAAACTGAAACTAGTGCAGAAGAAATACAAATGCTTTGGTAAATCTGGAGCTGGAATTTATCAGATTAACTTATTATTATTATTAAATTGTTTTTATATACCACATTTCCACTAAGATTAGGACTCAAAAGCACCTTACACATTCAAACGATTAGAATTAAAAATATACAAAAAGTCACTTTCAAGATGAATTAAACTAGATTATGTCTAAGGAAGTCTTTAGCAATGAAGTGGTGCTGACACATGCTATCTTTCAAAACAAAGTTTTTTTACAAGGCAACTTAATCAATCAATCAATTAATTAATTCAAAGTATGTTATGTCATTTCCCCACTGTCAAAAAGGCCCCTGAAGCAGATGGTATATAACTGATAAAAGACTGTCCAGAGGATCACAACATGAAAATGCAGAATATTGAGAAAAAAAAGACTGGTGGGGAAATAAAAGGAAATCAGGTCATCTTTGGGAAGGGACAGTGAAATAGCCTTGCTTCTCACCATATCTCCCTTTGTTGCAACTATACCTCAAACTTAATTTTAAAAATTAAAACCAATTTCTAAAAATAGACCACCCTGGGAGCAAAATGTAAAAAAAAAAAACCCCAAGGTCCCAGTGATTCAAGCGCATAAACAAATATCACATTACTCATCACTAAATACATAGGTCCACAAAATGAGGAATCAGTAGTAGATGGAATACTAGAAAGACAGAAAACAACCGCATTGACATACAGGCACAGCACACGTGTAACACTCAGAATTTAATATTAGATCTAACCAAACTGTATTGTAGAAGGCTTTCATGGCCGTTATCACTGGGTTGCTGTGAGTTTTTCAGGCTGTATGGCCATGTTCCAGTAGTTTCCGCTCCTGACGTTTCGCCCACATCTGTGGCAGGCATCCTCACAACCTCTGAGGATGCCTGCCACAGATGTAGGCAAAACATCAGGAGAGAAAGCTTCTGGAACATGATCACACAGCCCGAAAGATTCACAGCAACCCTAACCAAGCTGTGTTTCTTTGTTTCTTTACAGTTGTTCTCTTGTTTGAACACTTCTTCAGCAATGAGGGAATAGAGTAGGGAAACCCCTTGAGCATTTTCTTAGGCCTGACTGTGCAGTTGTTTCTGCCTGTGCTGTTCATGTACTTATCTGTTAAGAGCAGAACTAAAGTCTTTAGGGCTGGAGAACCTGAGGCCTTCTAGATGGGACTGGACTGCAGTCCCTAGTCACCCTTCTTAGAGTGGTCAATGTGGAGAATGATGGACAAAGTTGTTCACCAACATTGAGAGGATCTGTACTTTGACACGTTGTTCTTGTTGTTGTTTTTTATTTCCAAATTACTGGTGTATATAGTATCGGGCCATACTTCCAGCAGGAGGAGGAGAAAGGCAGCAGAGAAGGAACAGATAGATAGCAGTGGCATTTCTACAGTGAATGAACTACCTTTCTCACCTTTACCAACCAAATATCCTTTCAAGACAGATAACAGCTAGGCAAGCTCTTGCAGGGTATTTTTGTGCAACATCAGTTTCCAAATTCAATCTCAAATTAAATGGGAACACAGCACGTGGTTTACAACAAAACAAATTATTCTTTATGAGCTACAGTAAGTGAAGCCTGGGCCAAATAAATGCCTGAGAACAGCTCAAAAGAAATGGTTAATTCTCTGGTCCCCTTCCTATCTATGAAATGAAATCTCTACATCTCGCACAGTTCTGGTAATTGCTAATTACTTGCAGTAGGCTAGAGATGTTAGAGTGGTTGTTAATTCTGATTACATGGATTACAAAAGAAAAGTAGCTCTTTCATACCATACGAGCAGCACTTCTGAGTCTTGACTCTGAACACAGCAAGAAGATAGAATGCCATTATGGGAAATGACATGATTGCTTGAACTCTACATCCACCTAAATAAGTCTCTTTGATCTACTCCTGATTACAAATGCTGCTCTATGGGAACAGATTTTATAAATGTAAACAGAAATTTTGGAGTCTGGGAGTCTGATGCTTTAGTTCTGGGAACAAGAAAACAAGCTTATACAGGAGTACAAGACAATAGCCCTAACCTGCTCCCAATTCCAACTGGGATTAACAACATTTTAATTTTCAGAAGAGCTCTGCTTATTGGTACCTCCCTTATTTCATTTCATAGCCGTGGGCCTAGGAATTGCCTCCTGTCTACGTCTCCATCCACACTTCCATGTAGTGGTGTAGGATACACATTAGCCTGGGCTGTCCAAATGACATACCCAGGCTGATGTGGTTTAACCCAGGGTAAGCCTTTTACTCCAGTTTGGCCCTGGATTTCAAAAGCACCTACAAAGATCTAGTTCTCCCAGGAAGAGGTACTGTGGAAATGAAGATTGCCTTCTGGGATCCACATGAACAATTCCAGATAGCTTTCCATAACCATCCCACACTCTCCATGGCTCAGGCAGCCCATGGAGATGGGATGGCAGTGCCTCCCAGCACCACACTTCTCTCCCTAAAACAATGGAAATGCCTCTTTCCCATCACTGGAAGTTTTCCTGGATCCTGTCATTTAGGAAGTCATGGAGTTTTGCAGGTGTAGAGGGAGCTTCCTCTCTAAAGCTCCATTGCATTCTGAGTGATCACAGCTCCTGTGATGGTAAGAAGCCTTTTCTGCAGTAGTGAATGTGGTAGAATGTAGTGAGGCAAGCAATCATGGCCTCAAATGAGTTTTAATATTCCAACTCCGCTTAATACAATTATGTCAGTTCAGATAAACAAAAGGTGTTTAGGAAATTGGTCATTTCAGTGGAAGCCCTGGGAAGAGGTCTGAGCTGAGGACAAATTCCCAAGAATAAATTTGATAATATCAGATAGGAACAGAAAGCAGACCCCCGGGCTCTTGTGTAAGACCATTGTGTGACCTCCAAGGCTTCCTGGAACATTGTGAGGGGATTATGATAATTATACGTTTATATTCTGAAGTCTGTTGAGCCCGCAGTGGCGCAGCAGATTAAACCGCTTAGCTGCTGAACTTGTTGACTGAAAAGTCGGCAGTTTTACTCTGGGGAGCGGAGTAAGCTCCCACTGTTAGTTCCAGCTTCTGCCAACCTAGCAGTTCAAAAACATGCAAATGTGAGTAAATCAATAGGTACCTCTCCGGCGGGAAGGTAATAGCGCTTCATGACCTTGGAGGTGTCTACAGACAATGCCAGCTCTTCGGCTTAGAATGGAGATGAACACCAACCCCCAGAATCGGACACGACTAGACTTAACGTCAGGGGGAAAGCTTTATCTTTACCTATCCATAAGTCAAAGGTGCGGTGAGGCAACATTCCCAGGGAAGTTCATTAAAGGTTAATATAAGACAAATACAGAAGGTAGAGAGGCTGGTGATATATTCAAATGGGGCTGTGGTTCATAATTCATAACTTGGGGGGCTGGGGGATTTGATAACACTATAAAACATCGATGCTTGGAATAAACCTTCTCTATCTTGGCCAGTGCTGTAAGTAGATTGGACTGACACCAATACTTGGCTGAAGTTATTTTGTTTGTCTGTTTGCCTTCCTACTCAGTTTCAGGGCTCATTCTAGCTTCATGTCCCACCTGGGAGAACACCGTAGGGTTGATATTTCAGTCCTGCCCAACAGTAGTAATGATTATATTTGCAAATGATTATAATTCTAACATCTATTTAGAAGAAACAATTGCAACTATTGTTTTCAACCTTTGTGTGTTTGTATCTACACATTCAGTCACCCACACATCACCTATGTGGTATACTTTTCATGTTTCTGTCTGTCCCAGCTGGAGATAACATTTCCTGCCTCTGTGAATCTTTTAGCCATAATGAAAGTGGGCCATGCGACTCTTTGTTATCTTTAAATATGCATCCTTGTTTCTGTGAATATTTTTGAGTTTTAGGGTAATTTGAACCATGAAAATTATCCATCTTCTGCTGCATGCTGGGCTTGTTTTTGTCAGTGTGTGTTCCTAATCACTTGCCAATTACTTATGCAAATTGGAGGCACAGATGCTGATGAGCAGTCTTCTTTACTGGCAGCTTTTGCGGGCTTGCATATTCTATGGCTGCCATTTCCCAAACATGCTATGAGGGAATTCAAACTTTTTCTCCTGCTCTATCACACCACACTTTATGTTGATTTCTCCTACAATCTATTATCTTTAAGATTCAGTTTATCTTTTAATCTGTACCTGATACTGCATTTTTATCATATTTACCTCTTTCAAAAGGTCTCCCCTCCAAAAAATCTTGAATAACAAAGATCTCCAAATAAATATATCAATGTCAAACAGAATGTAGCATAATTTAGAGCATGGAACCTTCATTTGTGGTTGCATAAACAAAATTGCCAGTTCTGCACAGCAAACTACAGTATCCAAACGGTTTCTCATGGGGAGGCAGCATGGAGAACAATATTAAGCAGCCTCCACACAGCAGATATTTTGTGTGCACTGAACCTTATTTATCAGGTCTTTTCTGTTGCTTGTCTACACCGCTGGTTTTTATTGAGGGTCATTGCCGGGCAAAACCTGATTTAATGTGCAGTTGACCTGTGGTGCCTTACTCAGAAAACATTTTGGGAAGCAGTGAAGGGCATTTATAACATGTGTTTGAACAGTCCTGATGGAACTGTGGTGAGAAAAGCTGGGGGTGGTTATGAATGGATCACAACATACATAGTTAGTTACAATTGTTTGTGGATATGGAGAAGGCTTGGAGTTTTTTCTTTAAAGGAACACAATGTGGGATGAGTTAAAGAAGTTAAATATATATAACAGGATACATTTTGTTAGTTTCGGCCCATCTCTCTAATCTGTTAAGATAGTTTTGAATTCTGCTCCTGTTAGCTATCCCTCCCAGTTTTGTGTCGTCTGCAAACTTGATGATCGTGCCTTCTAACTCTTCGTCTAAGTCGTTAATAAAGATGTTGAACAGAACCGGGCCCAGGACGGAATCCTGTGGCACTCCACTCGTCACTTATTTCCAAGATGAAGAAGATGCATTGTGAGCACCCTTTGGGTTCGTTCACTTAATCAATTATAGATCCACCTAACCGTAGTTTTGCCTAGCCCACATTTGACTAACTTGTCAAATGACCTTTGAGTGACCTTGTCGAAGGCCTTACTGAAATCCAGGTACGCTACATCCACGGCATTCCCTGCATCTACCCAGCTTGTAACTTTATCAAAAAAAGAGATCAGGACTCTTGATGTCAAGCACCCGATGTCTTATCTGGATTCAGTTTCAATTTGTTTTTCTTCATCCAGCCCATTACATCCTTCAGAGGAGACATGCTATCCATAACTAAAGCATGGAATGAGATGCAATAAGAAAACAAAACAAAAAGAGCTTATTTGAATAAAGGAAGAAAGTGGAGCAATTGTTTGGAAAGACCTTCCATTTGCCAAGATTATAAATCTTGTAAAAACTATTTGGCAATCAGAACAGAGGGAGAGAAGAGGACTGCAAGAACCCAGGAAATACCTCTGCGTTTTAACACAAATTTCTGGTTTCTGGTTGACTGGAAACCTACACGTGCAGTTGTGTGCTTCTATTTGCAGAAATCATCCTGAGCAGGATGAATGTGTCAAAGAGAGCTGGTATTTCTTCTAAGATAGAGGGTGCAATTATACTGGAGAATTAATGCAATATGATGCCACTTTAACTGATGTAAATCAATGCTATGGAATCATGTGTGTTGCAGTTTTACAAGGTTTTAGCCTTCTCTACCAAATAATGTTGGTGCCTCACTAAACGACAACTACCATGATTCCATACTTTTCAGCTATGACAGTTATATTGGAATCAAACTGCATTAATTCACCAGTGTAGATGTACCCAGAATCAATTGTACTACAGCCAGCCCTTCACATTTGTGTGGTTTAGAGGCACAGGATTCCCTCCCCCAAAGTGGAAAACATGAAAATATCTCTAGACTCCCCAAACCTCAACTATTAATGACCATATATAGCATACAAAAATACAATACATATATTTTACACATTCATGATTTACCTTTAAATTGTTTTCTTTACACTTTCTGGACTAAGTGTGTTTCTGCAGCAAAATCCCCCCTCCCCATCCCATTTAATTTTTGATGGCAAAATCCAATTCCCAAAAATTAGATCCAAGAATGTGATGATTCGACTGTACTTTAACAACACAAATTGTATATCATGTTGTTTACAACTTAGCAAGCACACAACTAAAGATGCTATTTGGTCTTGTTCCCCCACTCAATATGAAATTCAAATGTACAAAAAGTCTGTACAAAAGAGTTGCTTGTAGCCAAAGATGGTCCGTCTTGTCGTTGAGCTCTCTGCCGCCTGCAAGCGAACTCTCCCTCCTGCCAGTGGATTTACATCCTGGCTCCTGGGTGCAAACCAGAAAGCTGTGACACCTAGACAGCCTTTGGAGTGCTTCTAGCTGGCAGAAGCAGCAGGAAATTCTTGTTTGACATCATTGTGAGAATGTAGTACCTGTGTGGCAGGAAGGTGGCTTCAAAGATGATGTTACTCCCTAGAGATGTGTGGTGTGTGAGTGTTTAGTGTTTTTCTTGGCAGGCACCCAAATTTGCAGTTAAATGTAAAAAGAGAAAGAGAGGCTTGATTTATTCTGGGAAACAAGGGAAGGAAGACAAAAAAGCAACAGCAACATCAGAGGTTTTTTTTGAAGTTAAATATTTAATGCTAAGTCGTGCGGCCCTAAGATTGGAAGTGGGAGCTATGTGGCTGTCCTGATATCATATCCAGCAAAATATCACATATGAAAACAGGACACGCATGACCTAGCAATCTCAGAGTGTGGTCAAGATGGCAGATGTTATTAATGAGGAAGAACACACTAGGAGAGGCTGGAACAATTTGATTTTTCCTAAGCCAACAAGGAAAGGCAAAACTCGACCCCTTCTTTTCTTACTCCGCTATTTGAGTGCAGACTACTTTTGCATTTTGAACACACTTTGCAGCAACTGAAGTAATCAGAGAATGAATGAGGAAGGTGGTAGAGAGAAACTGGGACATTTTAAAAGTAGCAGAAAAGGTCGGGTGACAGAATTAGTTTGGACATCTCAGAATAGCCAGAGATTATGAGAGGTTGTTGGACTTCAGTTCCCATCATCCTTCACTACTACCTGTCCTGACTAGGGATGATAGTGTTGCTGTACAACAATACCTAGAGGGCCACAAGTTGTCCAACCCTGTTGTAACAGGTATATTTAAAGCCCCTTAAACCTGGGCTTGTTTCATAATCTATCATGTGCTTTTACTCCCAGATTCCTTTTGCTGAGCCTTCAGTGTTCCTTTGGCATATTCTGAGAAACATCTCATTATTGAGTGTATTTAATATTGGATAAAATAGTACAGGAAAGGGTTGATTACAAAAAGAACAATTTAAGTATGTTGCTTAACTTGTGAAATTAGGCTTAATTAAAGAGCATGGAATGCGAGATTTGTTCTGATGTACCATGGTGACCACTGATGAGTGAAATTCCCCATAGGAAGAATCGTTGCAGATTTCATGAGATCCTGCAGGGAAATCAATGACATTTTAATCTGTATTAGATACTGTTCCTGTAGAGAGGAATCTAACCGTGCCAGTTGAAAGCTGCAAATTTGGTTAGGCTGCAGAACATTTCCTTGTACAAGCATCCTCTCTATTGTTGTGGAAATGTGGGATTTAATGTGTTTGGTAACACTTCTTTTTTTTATTAAGATCGCCTCTATTTTTGCTAAAAGCATGTAGAAAAAAACCCTCTCTTGCTACTTTAATATTTTATGTAAGGTTAACAACAATCTTCCTAACGATTATTATTCTTTTTTTCTATCTGATCTTTTGAAGATTAAAAGAAATCCTTACATAATCCCCAGCTGCTTTCCAGTATGCATTTTGAAAATGTTGCTTTTAATTACCCAAAGACTAAGTCTTGTTTATTGTGTAAGATCATCTGATCACATCTCAACTATTTTTAGTCTAGTCCTGTATTGGATACTGCAGGAAAAAGTAACTTCTAGGTAATGCTTTATACTAGTGTTTCTCAGATCATTATTGGATATGAAGGACAATGTTCCAGAGATCAGCATTATATCTGCGCCCATTGGCTAGAATGTTTCTTTTCCTTTCCTAGAAACCTACCATGGGACTTCAAATGAAGAAAGCAAAGCAGCATGGTAGGCACATCCCATTGCCAGTCTGCCTCCTTTCCATGATTAACCCCTGCTACTGACATGAAAAATCCATCAATAGCTGCCAATTATTCCATGTTTGATTTTTAATTAACCATACCAGCAATTGCAAAATTGCTTTAAAGTATTTTAAAATTACAGAGCAGTGGAAATGAAAGATTATAGGGTTATGTGGACGAACGAGTGCAGTGTCATGGATCAGTGTGCTTATGCCAACATGTAGATGCTATCTGTGATCATGCAACTACTGTGAAATAGCTGCTTTGTGCAATAAAGTCCATGGATTATCAGCCAATGACTTAGGGACCACCACTTGAATAGCACTACTTTATAGTAGTCTTCATGCTTTTCTTTGTAAGTAGTGCTTCAGTGTTTATATATATGGAGGTGCAGCAGCAGATTTTGGATATGAAACATGAACTCACACACTCCATGAAGTTTGTAACTCAAGCCCTTCATTTGCATGTACATTGCAATCAAATCTAAAAGGAATAATGTAATCATAGAATCAGAATAATAGAGTTGGAAGGGGCCACATGGACCATCTAATCTAGCCTCTGCCATGCAGGAAAAGCACAAGCAAAACACTCCCAACAGATGGCTATCTAGCCTTAGTTTAAAAGCCTTCAAAGAAGGAGCTTCCACCACACTCCGAGGCAGAGAGTTCCACTGTTGAACAGCACTTACAGTCAGGAAGTTCTTCCAAATGTTCAGATGGAATCTCCTTTCCTGTAATTTGAACCCATTGCTCCGGTTCCTAGTCTCCAGAGCAGCAAAAAGGAATAATAGTGTATTTATTTCCTGTTTACTCTTACCTTCATTTATACTGTTCTCCTCCTGTCTTCCCTTAAATTGTATTCACATTGTAAATTTCTTGGGGGCAAGGATCTGTTTTCACATACTGTGAAAAATACTATGTAGTATGTACAGTAATGGCGCCATTTTGACAGAATGAGTCTCATCATGGAGATTGCAAGGAGGTTGCCTCGGGCAGCAATTTTTAGGGGGCACCAAGACCAATCAAGAAGGGCAGGGCTGGGTGTTGCTATACTACCTTCAGGTATGATGTTGGATGCCATCTCACTTCCAGAATGAAAATGTGTTTGACCTCTGTGTATAGAAGCTGGGTGGGGGCACTAGCATCTATTTCATCAGCCAGCAAAATGTCACTTGTTTTACCTATTAACTTGTCCAACCTTTAAACTATATATTAACAAAATACGATAAGCACTTACCTTTGAAAACTTCTCACTTTTTTGCAGTGGCTATTCCTCCGTTTCGACTTTTCTCTGCTACATTATGGAACTGTTCCAGATGCAACATTGAGGAAAGTGATGCCACTGGAGGATCTGATGTGTTATCTGGGAAAGGCAGGGGATAAAACAAGTCACCAAAGGATTCTACTATCCCCTGCCCACAACCATGGGAGCAACACATTTCCCATATATACTTAACCAAGTACATTCCATGGTACCCAAAAGCTATGCATTCATTCTCACTTAGGCTTCTTGACCTTCCCTAGACAATACATACCAACCCAACTATAGTAAGAATTGTGTCTCAGGATGCTGCAACACTTTTCGGTATTGTTTAGAATGGGTGCTTCTGTGAGGCAAGAGGCTATGCACTACTATTTCTATAGCCTGTCTTGTCTGATAATTGCTTCTTTGCCAGCTGG
The DNA here is from genome assembly GCF_035594765.1 of Anolis carolinensis. Lineage (NCBI taxonomy): Eukaryota > Metazoa > Chordata > Lepidosauria > Squamata > Anolidae > Anolis > Anolis carolinensis. The sequence goes on from NC_085842.1 coordinate 239,754,878, forward strand.
AATGGGATCTCTACGTTGCAAAACAAAATATGCAGTGTATTAATATTGCAATGCTGCAGTGGTTATGCCAAAACAAACAGGCATGGGACATTCCACTCTTTTTTCTTTCTTTCTTTTTAACTAAGCAAAGGAAAATAAAATATAGAAACCATGTGGCAACATCACTGAGAAGGAATGAATGTACAGCTATTGGGTATAATGCTATATTTGATCCAACAAATGCTGTAAGCTTGATGGGAAAGGGCAAACACTTCCTACATTTGTAAAGAAGGATTATACTTGGGAGTAGGTTATGTGAAGCATATTGGAGCACAAAACAGATATGCAGATAGCACCATGGTATTATGCCACTAACACATGCCATCATCTGATGTCTCTTCCATGTCTGAACCTTCTACCTCTTCTTCTGTGCAACCTTATGGAGCATTCCCTGTGAAGCAGTCTGGAGAAGCCAGAGGAATTTGAATTCACCCCAGTAATACCTTCCGAAATAGAACCTTTATTTATTTATTAATTTATTTACGATATTTATATCCCCCTCTTCTCACCCTGAAGGGGATTTAGAGCAGCTTACAGATTATGACAAAATGTAATGCCGCGTTGTACATACAGATACACAAATATAACATTTCAAATTATAAAACAGATTGAAACATATAGATACAATAAAACAAATTATCCTGTCTCCCTGATAACCTGACAGGGGAAATGCTTCACCCTGGGCTGTGTGTATTTTAAAGGTAGTAGCGCTGGTGAGAATAGGGGAAGGTAGAATTGACCCAAAGTCAGAGCCAGTCTGTGTTCGACTTCATATTAATCCACAAAATCCATCAGGTCATATCAACCCATATCCTAGGATGGGCCAAAAGCCTGGTCCCACATCCAGGTCTCCAGCTGCTTCCTAAAAGACATGAGTGAGGGGGCTTCCCTAATCTCCCTTGGCAAGGAGTTCCACAGCCGCAGAGCCACCACCAAAAAAGCCCTGTCTCTCTTCCCTGCCAACTGCACCTGTGACGGCAGCAGGACCGAGAGCAGGGCCTCACTTGAATATCTTAATCTGTGGGACAGCCCATAGTGGGAGATACGTTCAGAGAGGTAAGTTGGACCAAAGCCGTTTAAAGTTTTGTAGGTTTTGAATTGTGCTGGAAGCTAACAGGCAGCCAGTGGAGCTGCTTCAACAGAGGAGTTGTATCCTTCCTGAAAGGCGCTCCGGTTAGTAACCTGGCTGCAGAACGTTGGACTAGTTCCAGCTTCCGAACAGTCTTCAAGGTCAACCCCACGTAGAGTGTGTTGCAATAGTCCAAATGAGATGTAACAAGAGCATGGACCACCATGGCCAAGTCAGGCTTCCCAAGGTACAGACGCAGTTGGTGCACAAGTTTGAGTTGTGCGAAGGCTCCCCTAGCCACTGCCGAAACCTGGAGTTCCAGACTCAGCGATGAGTCCAGGGGGACTCCCAAACTGCAAACCTGTGTCTTCAGGGGGAGTGTGACCCCATGCAGCACAGGCTGTAACTGTATACCCTGTTTGGCCTTGCGACTGACCAGGAGTACCTCTGTCTTGTCTGGATTCAATTTCAATTTGTTCACCCTCATCCAGTCTGACACAGCAGCCGGACACCAGTTCAGGGTCTTTACTCCTGTTGCCCATAGAGAATTGGTACCAACTGGGAAGAAAGCCAGGCTGAATTCCCTATGGATGTGCGGAAGGATACCATACCTCTTACAATACATCCCACTCCAGGCCCTTCTGTGGTGATATAAGTGGGCTATATTTCTGTCAGTGAAAGGGACCTTGTTAAGTGCTAATTCCAACATAGTAGCAGTATGACTATGTCCAGGAGGCCTTTTTTAAAAAAACCTCTGCATCTTTTGGGTACTCGTCCCAGGTTTGCATATCATCACACAATGGAGCAGAGCATTGGATTGCACCTTCCTTGGTGAGAAAGTAACAGAACTACACAGGATAACTCCCAACCAGAGTATTGTCCTTGAATCTGTTCACAAGGATAACATTGTTATAGTGAGCATAAGATCATTCTGCACCTTTGTTCTCACAGTCTCTTTTAGTAAAATGGCAGGGAAGGGCACTCTATGGCAGAAGGAGGAAGTGTAGACTGAACAGCAGGTTTTTAAAAAGAAAGGCTGAATGGCTTGCAAGCTAAACTTTGTGCCAAAGAGAGGCCTGTTCTAGGAGAGGGAGAAAGTCCTGACAATGCTCTTCCTCATGCCAAGGCGTGGCAGGATGAAAACCTTTAGGAAATCTACCACCTTGTCCAGCAGCCACATATATCAAAAAGTGGTCTGGAAATTGGCCAGGGAAGGATTTCCAAGGATGGTAGACCAGGCAAAAGTTCGAGGAGCTCAAGAGCTCTGTTTACAAGCTCATGGAGCTCTTTGAGAGCAGATCTCTATCACAAACCCACGATCCTTTCTACCAGGAGCAATACCAAATATGAGAAGAGGCAGGGAGGACAAGATAGGAAGGCCATTCAGATAGAGGGTATTGTTTTGGGAGTTATACTCAACATACATCTAAACAACCACAGGTTTCAACTCTTGTTCCATTGGGCACAGTAGCAGAGATAGCCAAGAGTTAGTTGATTAATAAATAAAGTCAAATATTCCTGTAATTTTCAAAGTGTAAATGAACATTTGATATTATGAAACTGGAGATAAAACCGTGTATGTCACCTCAGCACATATTTGGAACATCAGATTTGGACTAAGAAGCTTACAGTGGGTAGTTGACAATCCCTGAATTTTGAGGATGCAAGATTTTAATTTGAAAGAAACATGGAATCAGATTACACCGGGATTTCACTATGTTCTGAAAGTGTAAATTTTTCACTTTCTCTGCACAATTCATTTCTGCAGCCAGAGCAAAAAAAACCCCCTAGGCATTCTCACTTTTGAAATGTTCCATTTAAACAGAAAATGAAAGGAGCAATTCAATGCAAATTGGTCAAGTTAATGTTGCTGTAGGGAACTGAACTTTTGTGCTGACTTTTTAATGTTGGTATTTAAATTGCCTGAGTTTGACTTGGAAGTTCACACTTCATTAAGGTAAATGTGGTGAAGGTTGATTTCTCACTTTTCAGCAAGCAACTGTTTGCATAGAATGCACCAATGAATTTTCAGGATTGAAGCTGGCACTGGGGCTGTCATATAAAAGAGTTAGGCAAATGTCTAGCTTATTACAGAATGTTTCTGAATAGAACCAAAATGTTAAGAAGATGCCAAAAAAGTCAGGAGGATTTGTGGATTTTTTCCCAATAGAAATCATTATTTACTTTTTAAAAATGAAGAAAGAATTTCCATTTTATTTGCAGAAACATTATTGAGTTCTCTAAGGACACAGATAGCATTCCTGTTAAGTTCTCTCACCTGTAACCTTCACCTTGGCCAGGGAAATAGGATGGATACGTATGCCTTTACTATAGAACAGGAGGTTGACCCTGGGATTAAGCACAGTTGTGGAGATGAAGCTCGGCACCATTAAGCCCTTTTAATTCTAAGCAGATGCCCAAGCATATCTGCATTTGTGGGATAGATGTTTTTTGGCATGGAATCTAAATGAATTTAAATGAATACTCAAAGTGGGTTTTCTCAATAGCTTATAATGTATTGCTTATAATTTTCCCTCCAAATTTAACAAAGCCTTTTCATCAGGGCTATGTATATCTGTGCCAAATGTTAGGCTTGAAATGCAAGCCTGATGTTTGTTCCAGCTCTGTTTAAAATACGTGGTCACAATTTTTACAATGGGAGGAGGGAGAGCCACAGTTTCATCCCTTGCATTTCCCATAATCTGAATAAAATAGGAAGACTTTACTTGGTGCTTTGTAAGCAACAAAAACTTTGTTTATTGCCTGCAGATCTGTTGATGTGAGTAGAAAAAAAACGGGTGCATCTACACCAGTGGTTCTCAACCTGTGCCCCCCCTCCTGGTGTTTTGGCCTATAACTCCCAGAAATCCCAGACAGTTGACCATTTATTAGGATTTCTGGGAGTTGAAGGCCAAAACATCTGAGGACTCACAGTTTAAGAACCCCTGCTTTAGATGTTGAAAACTGTTAGGGTGCTTTAGGCCAAAACATCTGGGGACGCCCAGGTTGAGAACCACTGATCTACACTGCAGAATTAATGCAGTTTGACACCACTTTAATTGGCATGGCTCAATGCTATGGAATTCGGGGAGTTGTAGTTTGATGAGGCATCAGCACCATTTAGCACAGTAGATTAAAGATCTTGAAAAGCTACAACTCCCATGATCCCATAATATTGAATTTGGCAGTTAAAGTGGCATACAGTGTAGATGCGCCCTGGGTCTTGGATGTCCAGCTACAGATCATAAGTTGATCCATGCCTCAGAATAGATGACCAGTTATAGATTTCCAAAACAGTGGAGATACACTACTAAAAAAGAGGAGTAAGAATTGCAGTAGCCTGAATACGCTAAATTAAATGTATATATGTAAATATGAAAATACTACCTGAATTTAATTTTAATAGAAGGGAAACCATTTCTCAATCAAATCACCCCCTAAAAGTTCTTAAATTATTAACATCTCATCCTAGATTGGTTTTCCACTATTATCCAGTTATATTATTCTACGTGAGCCGAAACCTGCTCCCAAATCAGTTTCCCTTCTGTTATAATGACCTCCCCTACACAAGTCAAACAGATATCATTATCCAATATTAAATACAGTATCACCAGGGAATGCTGTCTGACATGGATATCATGGGGTGCCTGGAGGAGCTTGTTTTTTTCCACAGTCACCTTTATGAAATTTAACTGCAGGAATGTAATAGAGCATGCGTACATACATAAACATGCAAAGTACTATATGACCCACATTTTGTGTTCACAGTGGGCAGCTAAATGCTTATAGATAGTCTTTGGGCTCCATTTCTGTGCGCTTAGGAAACGGAGCCCCACAAGAGTCCACCACATGATGTAAGGGAACTTCCAGTGGGACTCCCTGGTGCTCCATTTCCTAAGTGTATGGAAATGGAGCCCGAAGGCTGTCAAACCAGGAGTCAGATATTTCCCGACTCCAAACTAGACAAAGCAGAGAGAAGATGAGGAAAGACGCAGAAAGGACACAGGATGGCTGGCCATCCCAAAAGATGGGGAAAGATGGTAGGGAATAGGTTAAGATGTATTGTCAAAGGCTTTCATGGCTGGGAACAAAGTAAGATGCTTCCCTCTGCTTTCCCCTCACCTGTCTGATGAAGTCCCTAGAGCCCACAAGCAGGATATAAGTGTAATACCAGCATCTGGTATGTAGGGACATACCGCCTACAATGCTGAGTTTCAGAAACTGATAGCTGAGGTGACAACACATAACTTCTAAAATTGGTTGGGTGGTCTTATGTCATTTATTGGTATACTAATAAAAGAGGGCATGGTCAGAAGGTGTATGAAGCTTAAGTGGCAGGTTTAGAATGCTATAAGGAGTAAAATTACATATGGATGCTGATTGGACGAGAGGATGAGAGTGGGAGTGGTTTAAGAATAATATTAAGAGGTTGAGAGCCAGGCAGGATTCTTCTTGGTTAGAGCCAGAGGGTGCTGATGTTGCTGAATTAATGCAGTTTGGCACCACTTTAACTGACAGGGTTAGATCCATTGGAATCATGAGAGTTGCAGTTTGGTATGGTATCAGCACCCTTTGGCAGAGAAGGCTAAAGGCATTGTAAAAGTATAGCTCCCATTACAGTTAAAGTGATGTGAAACTGCATTAATTTGATAATGTAGACACATCTAAGGATAGACTTAAAATAGCGTGGGGCCAATTTCAGTGCATAGCTTGCAGGTCAATTGTTTACAAGCATACTTCAGTTTAAAAAGATGGTGAAGGTCTTTTTAAAAAATATAATGGCAGGATACCTTAACGAAAGTTGAGAGGTACCTGTATTATTATCATTAAAGTAATCATCTGATCTAGGATTATCCCCCACAATAAATTTAAGCATAGACTGATATATAAGCTGATTTATGATCTGTTACTATATGCCTCAGTTAAACAGAAAGAATGCACTTGATTCCTGTTAACTACCTTTCCTCATATAATATGTAGACCAGTGATTCCCAAAGTGGGTGCTACTGCCCCCTGGTGGTCACTACAGCAATCCAGGGGGGCGGTGATGGCCACAGGTGGATTTGCTATATGCATTAATACATATATCTTTCTGTTTAATTGCTATTAAAAATTTGTAAAAAATAATTTCCAGGTGGCGCTGAGTAATATTTTTTCTGGAAAGGGGGCGGTAGGCCAAATAAGTTTGGGAACCACTGATGTAGACTGTGAAAGTCGTAGAACAATTTTGTTATCCACCAACAGACTTGTGGATATAGAGAAAGCCCTTTTTTATATTGATGGTTTGAGAATAAATGCGAGCAGAATTCAAAACGATCTTAACAGATTAGAGAGATGGGCCGAAACTAACAAAATGAAGTTCAACAGGGACAAATGCAAGATACTCCACTTAGGCAGAAAAAATGGAATGCAAAGATACAGAATGCGGGATGCCTGGTTTGACAGCAGTACGTGTGAAAAAGACCTTGGAGTCCTTGTGGACAACAAGTTAAACATGAGCCAACAATGTGATGGGGCAGCTTAAAAAGCCAATGAGATTTTGGCCTGCATCAATAGGAGTATAGTGTCTAGATCCAGGGAAGTCATGCTCCCCCTCTATTCTGGCTTGGTCAGACCACACCTGGAATACTGTGTCCAATTCTGGGCACCTCAGTTGAAAGGAGATGTTGACAAGCTGGAATTTGTCCAGAGGAGGGCAACTAAAATGATTAAGGGTCTGGAAAACAAGCCCTATGAGGAGCGGCTTAAAGAGCTGGACATGTTTAGCCTACAGAAGAGAAGGCTGAGAGGAGACATGATAGCCATGTATAAATATGTGAGGGGAAGTCATAGGAAGGAGGGAGCAACCTTTTTTTCTGGTGCCCTGGAGACTAGGACATGGAACAATGGCTTCAAACTACAGGAAAGGAGATTCCACCTGAACATCAGGAAGAACTTCCTCACTGTGAGGGCTGTTCGGCAGTGGAACTCTCTGGCCTGGACTGGTGGAGGTTCCTTCTTTGGAGGCTTTTAAGCAGAGGCTGGATGGCCATCTGTCGGGGGTGCTTTGAATGCGATATCCTGCTTTTTGGCAGGGGGTTGGACTGGATGGCCCATGAGGTCTCCTCCAATTCTATGATTCTATGATTCTATGACTTTTACCCATCCTCTACGTACTGATTAAAAGACCAAATGAATGCTGTACATGTAATCCAAGAAACAAATCTCTAATCAAGCACACTTACATGTAGAAATTAATTACACACAACTAATTTTTGTAAGTATTTCCTTTCAAGCTTTGAATGAAGTTTCCTTGTTTTGGCACAATGTACCATGGGTTATGTCAAAACTCTTTTAAGAAACATTGTTAGTTTTCTAAAAATACTTCTTGCTTCAAAATGATTTTAGCATCCACATTCTTCACTTGAGAAGAAGTCCCAAAACTTGTTTCAGAGGAATTTCTTTCTTGGATCAAGATCAGGCTGCAGAAAAATCTGCTCGCCTTACATGTCTTTCATCTCACTGAAAAGGACCCATTTGCTTTAGAATTATTGGACTTAATAACTATGAAGACCCACAATAAGCTACTATTGTTCCATATTATACTCTTTCTCCAAACTTCATCTTAGAAACCTATTGCTATTTGCAACATTTGACTGTTTGTATTTGTGTATTATATCCTCTTATAGTTCTGCAAATAACCTTGCCTAGCATCTGATAATAGCTGAAAGGATTCACATTTCTTTTCCTGTTGCAAATAATGAATCATTTTCTTTCTGTCCTTGATGGAATCTGTATCTCATTCAACGGTTGGCCCCAATTTATAACCAGGAAATTTTACCTGGTGTGGTCTGGATTGGCTTTTGCTTATGATTTTAATGAAACCAAGTGTGACTGGTAGCACCTGTAATCCTTAAAATATGTTTTGCACCAAGTTTCATGCAAAAGGGAGCTCCCAAAAGCAATTTTCCAGAAAAAGCTGACATCTTCTGTTTTGTGCTAAAAGCACACAAACATCTTTGAGATGTTAGTAAAGGTAAAGGTTTCCCCTGACGTTAAGTCCAGTCGTGTTTGACTCTGGGGGTTGGTGCTCATCTCCATTTCTAAGCTGAAGAGCCAGCATTGTCCATAGACACCTCCAAGGTCATGTGGCTGGCATGACTGCATGAAGTGCTGTTACCTTCCCACCGGAGCGGTACCTATCGATCTACTCACATTTACATGTTTTCGAACTGCTAGGTTGGCAGAAGTTGGAGCTAACAGCGGGCGCTCACTCCGCTCCCGGGATTTGAACCTGGGACCTTTCGGTCTGCAAGTTCAATAGCTCAGCGCTTTAACACACTGCACCACCAGGAGCTCCTTTGAGATGTTACCTAGATCTAAATGTCATTTTCCAAAACATATTCATATCTCTGCATTCCAGAAAAAAAACCCAAAGTGAAATTAGAAGTACCGGTAGTTGCCTGAAGTGGTTAATGGATAGAGTCCAAAACCTTACAAGCCTTTGTCTTGTTCCCATCAGATAACACACCCAAGGCATATTTTTATTATTAGTTACAACTAGAGTAGATCTATTGAATTAATGGGAGTGGCCTAAGTGTTGCCTCACCATCCACCAACTGATTGAATGGATGATCTCTAGGTGGGACTAACCAAAAAAGATTCCACTCAAGTCCCATTACAGTGTTCTCTCACTACTTTGCGGTTCACTTTTCGCGGATTCACTGTTTCACAGTTTTTCAATAAACTCTAAAAGACTATTATAAATCATAAAAAATTACATTTCACAGAATAAGGAAGGGAGGAAGGAGAAGCCAAAGGGAGAGAAAAGGAGCCCAAGCGGCAACAGGAGGAGAAGGAGGTGATTTATCAACACACGATTGGTTGATAAAGACTTAAAATAGTATATAACTACTAAAAGAGGTTGTGAGGTCTGTTGGAAACCTGGCAAGTGGGGTTTGTATATCTGTGCAATGTCCAGGTTGGGAGAAAGAGCTCCTGTCTGTTTGAGGCTAGTGTGAATGTTGCAATTGGCCAGCTTGATTAGCATTTAATGGCCTTGCAGATTCAAAGCCTGACTGCTTCCTCCCTGGGGGCATCCTTGGTTGGGAGGTGTTAGCTGGCCCTGATTGTTTAATGTCTGGATTTCTCCTGTTTTCATAGTGTTGTTCTTTATTTAGGCTTTTTCTTTATCCCTCCTTATTATCCAACATTTTCGCTTATCCAACGCTTTTATTTTTCAGTGATTGGTTTTTTTTGGGGGGGGGGGGGTGGTGCCAAAATTCTGTTTGCCTACACTGGAAAATTACCTTGGGTAATAGCATACATAAAATGGTGAACAACTCAAATGAATGTTGGAGACAGCACGAGGAACTGTGAAATGGCTATAGGCTACAGCAGGATACACCTACATATCAGTGTAGTGCTCAACCCACAAGAAAACCAAGGGTCTTTTTTTTTTTTTTTTTGGTATTATTCTCTGAGTATGTTTGAGATGTGGCTCCTTGAATGAATTGTGGACTCACAACTCAAGGATATGGAGGCTGACTGTACTAACCATGAAGTGATTTCTTGATTTCTGGAGGGACATATTGATTCCACAATACTGCTAAATTACTTGGCTGCATCCAGTGTACTTACTGTGTATTCGAAACTTTAAAATTGCATGTGTGAGAGCATCTATGATCCTGTGTGTGGAAGACAACATTTTCGTAATCAAGTAATACCACATCCATTTCTTTACATCTCTGTTCCTTCATGATCTCTTTAATCTTTTATTAGCCATTTACAACAGTGTTTCCCATGCCATTCAATATTATCTTTATAGTGATATCATTCATATTCTCATACCAGATCCACTTCACTACTTTAATTGCATTTAACTTAATCATCAACATAAATATGGACAGACCTGCATTCTTCCCATGTTCAATTTTAATTCTTTTTTTATTTTTCCCCTGGCTCTTTTCCCTTTTTTCCTGCCTGCCACATACCCACACATTCACAAACAAATGTTATTTATTTAGCTTTGCTTCTGGCCTTCATTACTTTTCATATTTAATATTTTAAGGACACTTGCCACTTCCCCAGTAGAGTTTTCCCAAAGTTTCGATTTACTTTTTATTACAAGCTGGGCAGCCCAGTACCAGACTGTGTACACATATAAACGAGAAGAATTCTCTCAAGGGAGTATAGAGTTGCAAGCAGCAACATCTATATGCAAATTAGACTTTCCGTGTTTGCTATCAGTTACAACAGAAATTTTCCATTCAGTCAAAGTGATTTGAAAAACAAAACAAAACAAAACCAGGAAAACAAAAACCTATCTACATCACAGACAAGCCCTCAAGAAACTGTCGTCTTCTTAGTGCTGGCAACGGATACAAACTTTCTCATTTTAAAGCGCTTGCATATCCTTAGGCAAGGTTACAGCACCACTGTATAATCAGGCTAAAGAAAGTAGCAGGTAACATTGAGCATCCACCAGCCAACATGGCAGGAAAAGACAAAAAGAAGGATTTGCACCATTAGAATAACAGAATCATAAAAATGGAAGGGGGCTCATGGGTCCTTGAGTCCAACTCCCTGCTCAGCACAGGACCACCAGCCAGAAGATCCCCAGCAAGTAGCTGACCAGACTCTTTTTGAAGATGCCCAGAAAATGAAAATCTTCCAGCTCTCTAGGCAGTTGATTCCATCGGCAAACTACTCTTACTGTCAAGAGGTACAGTCAGTCATCTGCATTCATGGGTTTAACCTCCACAGATTTGATTATTCATACATTATTTGCTTCCTCCTCCACTGCAGTTCCACACCATTTTTAGTAGGTATTTCAGTAATACTGGTATCCATCTTCAGCTATGTTCAGTTAAACCAAGCTTAGTCAGTGGTCAAATCTGTGGTTGTTTGGGGAAAATCTAATGGATGGATGGCTGGGCCCAGCTGCACATGCATTCCCCTGCTCAATCACGCAGGTGGGTGGGAGAGAAGTGGATGGGACAGGGTAACAGGTGGAGGGGGTGTTGGAAGTGCATAGGTTTTCAGGTTGGAGTTTGGTAAGGAAGGCAAGAGTAGGAGATAGCTTGAGAGCCAGCCAGGTAGGTACCAGGTACCTACCTGTACCGGATAGGTACAGGACTTCAATGCAAACCCTTTCTCTCCCATCCGTCTTTTCCGTCCTCCTCTTACTGTGGCTGTTCCTGCTGCCATTGTCATACATGTGACAGCCTTCCATTCCCCCTCCTTTATCTGTCTCGAGGCCAAGTTGCTAAGTGTGACACAGTCTGTCTACCCTACTGGCTTTTTTGGCTCACTTTTCTCCATCACTCGTAGCCTTTTCCCACTTGATTTAGTTTGCTGGGTAGCTGCAGTGTTGCTTCTCTCTGTTGTACTGTCTTTCTCAATCCTCCCTGCTACTTCTCCTCCATCTCTATTTCCTCCCATTCCATACAGGAAACTGGCCCATAGGCTCCTCCTGAGTATAGCTGTGATTGTAGTCTATATTGTGAAAGAATTGAAGCTTTACAAGTAGTGGAGAACGAAGGAAGCAAGAGGATGGAAATCTTTTAAGGCACAGTTAGGGTTCCTTCTTTTTCTCCAGTATGTTCACTTGTGATGCAGTAGGGTCAGGAGGAGAAAATAAATAAAGCTCTCTCATGGCTGTAGAGCTGGTTCTGGAAATCTGGAATAGGCTGTAGAACAATATATAGAGAAGAGTTTGCCACCCCTCAATTTCCCTAAATTTTGCTCCTTTCTTTCACTTTCCCATCCCATCCTCTTCTGCATGCTGAGGAAAGAGTCAAGCAAAGGACCAAGTTCAATTATAAGAAAGGAAAGGAACGGGTGGTTGGGGAATAATTGCTCTGGGGTATAGAAACACCTGGGTACCAATGTAACAAGATGAATGGGAAAGTGTGCAACCTTCCCTGGACATGTATTGGGGATGGTACTGGCAACTTGTCAAAACTCATCAAGAACACAGATCAGTAACCCCTTTTCCTTTTTTTATGTGGGCACCAATGTCAAAAACACCTTTGAGAAGATCACTTCTCAATATGAAACTTTGGCCAGAAAATTGAAAGGATTTGAGACATAACTGGTATCTTCATCAATCCTGCAAATGAAGAATAATATACTACACGGGGACTAAAAGATAGTAAAAACGAATAATTGGCTACATTGACAGTATAGATGTGAGAGGTTTGGCTTTTGGGCTGTGAGCTTTACTTTTTAGACAGAGGACTACCATGGGGAAAATGTCCAGTCAGCCTGATCTCAACACTAAGAAAATATATTAGACCTGATTATACATTACTCTCTGTGCAAGTAAATTGGTGTCAATGCAGTGGTAAATTGGCACTTTTCCAAAAATAAATACTGCTAAACTAATCTCATATTATTTTTTTATGAGGTCACTGGTTTAGAAGATGTTGGGAATGCTGTGGATGTCATTTATCTGGATTTCAGCAAAATGTTTAATAAGTTTCTTCATAATATTACTGCCTCTCCTGACCTGTCTTACAAAGAGAGAATAAGCCGAGAAGGTGCAGTCTTAACCCACCTGTGGTCCTATGGGTAAAATACAGACATACACTTGCCACCAGATTTTGCTGAACTACCTTTTTTTCTATCAAAAAGAAAAAGAAAATAAAGAATTGTCTTTCCTGGAAGAAGGAAAACAATCTATCTTTTAATTAGGTCACAGCACCATTGGGCTGCAATAACACTTCTCCCCTACGTATGGTTTGAATGTGTCTTCCCATTTTAGATTTTGGAGCAAATTCCAGTGCAGCTCACAGCAAGACCCATAGGTAAGAATCTGGCCCCAGACCCATTGAAGTTTTTCACCCCTAAGTGGTCTTGCAGTCTTCTCTGACTCAAACATTTTGGTTGCCACAGCACAAATGAAAATTTGTGGCATCGCACGTCATACATTACATTTTTCGGGAGTGAAAGCATTCCAGCAGCTATTATTCCTTTTCTCCCCCTAACACATGTTTATTGTATCTATCTTTCCTAGGCCTCAGAAACATAGTATCTAGTGTTGGGCACACACTAAGGGGGCCTAGGATTGCTCTTTGTCTTGTAGCTCTCTGGGTAGTCTTAGGTTTCAACAAAAGGACAGCAGAGACCATGTAATAGCCGTCAGTTCTTTGGAAGAGTACAAGATGAATATATTTATCTCTTTTCTTTATTCTACAAAGAAACAGGCTGCAGGAGAGGCTTGCAGATAAAAACAACAGCAAAAACACATTTGAACACATTTGTGTGCTCCTCTCCCAATTCCTGTATTTGTGTATGCAATTTTACCTAATATATACATTTTTACAAGAATCATATGAATTTTGTCTGCAATTTTTCGCAGTACAGGTTCTTTGGTACTACTTCTTCCAGAGATGGGAAAAATTGCTTTGAAGAAAAGCAAACATAATGATATGGCGAAGCCTTCCATAACTGAGGAATTTCAGGTAACAAAGAACTATCCTTTCATTGCTCAGTTCTAGATGACTTCAGCATATCATTAAATATGTTAGTCTTCAAAATAAATGTATAAGTTCTGAATTTTTTTCATTGCAGAAAAATCCAATGCAAAATCTGGAGAATAACTAATTTTGAAAGGCAACTGTGTTTGCCTTAAAGTAAGGTGCTGAGGCAGACTGCAGCTTTACCCCTCCAGCAAAAAGGAAAGAGAAAAGAAAAAAAAAAAAAAGGGGGGGGGGGGTTTCAAAAACCAGAGATGGAATTCTGAATGTTTCTAACTTTGTTTTTGGGGAGCTAATATAGCCTGTGGTGGTTCCTAGAGATTGAAAATTGGTCTGTGGATCTCTAACGCTTACTTGCCCTGTCATATTAATTTGAAAGGATTTTTTCTCCCTTATTCCTGGTGAAATGCATTCAACATTTGTGTTGACATTATCTCTTCCATCCCCAGTCTAGCCAAAAAAACAGATGTATCTTGTCAAGGTGGCTCACTAGCTGGCCCCACATGAGCAAGTCAGTGGAAAAAATAGAAATCGTCCCATGATATCTCTCCTTGTTCAGATATTCAGAGCCTATTTAAATGTTCTGCTGCATGTCAGTGGTTGTCAACCCACAGCATGGGGGTGGGGATGGGGCACCCCAGGAAATCAAAGCAAACTCAATTATCTATCTGCTGACAATGACAGAACCATTTCATTCCTCGGCTCTTCACAGAATGTGAGGGGGGAAGAAATTAAAAGCGTGAACATTTTTAATGAGAGCAATTATTGAATCATCAGTCACACAGTCCATCTGCTTCAGAGCGTTCCAGTGACTAGCAAAAGACTGAAATACTGAATTGCCTCGTGGCACCACACAACCACATCCACTGTCTTTGAGGAAGCACTAATGATATTCATATATCATGCCCATCACTTTCAGTCACTTACTGTTCTCCTTTTGCTGGCTTTGTTATATTATTCGCCAATTTTGCATTCTGACACCAACGTGGTGGAAATGTGCTCGCTGTGGCAAACACATGGATAAGAGCTGGCGGTGCTGACGTTAAACACAGGCAAATGTAATGTTCAAATGGAGAGATAAACGGGTGCAGAATTTATCTCCAGTGTCCCATTTAGCCGGGAGTTTTGTGAGCAGAAGGAACTTTACACCACTGCAAAGCAAGAGCGGCTGGATTTAAAACTCTTCCCCCTCAAGAGTCTTCATAATCCAGTTGGTGCATACATCCAGCTGTGACAGAATGTCAGCAAAGAGCAAAGCCTCCTCAGTAGAGTTCGAAAACCTCTGCAAACAGGCAAGGAAGATAGGGGAAGGAAGGCTCCAAGATATGTATGGGCCTGAGGGATTATGGTACACAGTAAACAGAATTGGGGCCCATTATCCTGAAATCCCTCCTTCAACAGCAGAGAAGCAGGAGGTTTGGCTCTCACTCCACACATTGGCTTTTGCGGTATACTCACTCTTGATTATATCAGAGTGTAACAGAGTAGAAAGAGCAGTTTTGCAAAGCATGTTGGATAGGGCTGCAAACAAATGCTGTGCACAGTGCAGACACACAGGCAGATAATTTCCAAGTACTGACTTGGATATAATTTACATAAATATAGTGCACATCTCTGAGTCATATTATCTATGAAACTAGTGACCTTGGTAGAAAAGCCACCAAGAAAAAATTTGGTATTTTGGGATTGTTCTTTCTTTTGCTTTCTTTTTCAAAAAAAATCTCCCATTCAGGCTCTCTGAATAATGCAGTGGTGGAAAGGTTTGGAAAGGAGTTTTTTCCCCTTCCTTTTTTTCTGGAGGCATGTTACAACAAACGCGGATAGTTCTATTTTCAAGTGTGGAAATGCTTTTTCATGTAACCTTGCATAATCCAAAACAAAAATTGAATCACAGAATAATACAATTTGCCGCATCTGAGCACAAATTAAAGTCTGTTTGTGAATTAGCAGCTGCTAACTTTGAATTATTCATGGTGTCCATTCTAACATTAATTCCAACATTAGAACTAAATCTGTGGAGACCTAACACAGGCTGGTGAAATCCCCTTATCCATTGAAAGTGACAATACACAGAGAAAACTATTGTTTTTGATTGTTCCATTATGATGCTTGGGCTGCACACAATAATAATTATTTATAACGTGTTCAGTCTCTGTGTTATCTGATAAACCTGATTGAAACAACTACTGGCTGGTGTTATCAGTGACATCCAGGCTGCATCTAATCAATATGTTACTAACTCCCTCCTTTTCTTGGCCCTGTTAATGTCTTCTGAACCAACAGTGACAATGATCAGTAATAGGGCTGGGAAGTAGGCAGTGGATTAAATAATTGAGAAGTGTATCACTGGAGTTGTTCTATTTGCAAGAATTAATTAAAGTGAGTACATATCAACAAATGATTGTAATCTGTCTCATTGATTTCCACAAGGTATGAGCCTCTGACTGCTAGATTTTTTCAAAATAACTCATGTGACTATTCGTGATCTTACATGGTTTTGGACACAGATTATTTTCAAAATTTGTTAGAGTTGTTCCTCCACATTTGCCATTTGACTGTTGGAATTTGATTAAAAATGTTCTCCCTATGAATCTCTAGGTCCCCCCAGAGAGACTCTGTGGTCAAATTCCTCCAATGTGATTATATGTTCAGTTTCCAATGAAGTAGACCATTGAGTCATGCTTGAAGACATAGAAATTCCTGGAAAGGTGTTCTCTCAGTTAAAAAAAATATAAATTTCTTGATCTGTGGTTTTTCTCTATCAGGGGATCCTGTGCATCTAATCCCAGGGAATGTGGAAGGCTGAATGTACTATCACTTTTTTTTGTGTCAGGAGCAACCAGAGTTGCTTCTGGAGTGAGAGAATTGGCCGTCTGCAAGGACATTGCCCAGGGGACGCCCGGATGTTTTGATGTTTTTACCATCTTTGTGGGAGGCTTCTCTCATGTCCCCGCATGGAGCTGGAGCTGATAGAGGGAGCTCATCCGCATTCTCCCCGGGTGGGATTCGAACCTGGCAGCCTTCAGGTCAGCAACCCAACCTTCAAGTCACAAGGCTTTTATCTCCTAGGCCACCGGAGGCTGCTTACTATCACTTAAGAAGCCCTTCAACTGACCAGAAATTAGGTCCAGCAAAGGATAGCCTACCAGTCAGAATGCTAGAAATCCAATTGGGTATCCAGTTTAGGTATCCACAACATTTCAGATTTAGGTGGTCAACAGAGAAAGATATTTCAGTCCAAAAATTTTTTTTGCTATACTTATTCAAATCCCTTCTTAGCCATCTTTGTCATGCTTGATGCTCACTTCTGGCACCATTTACTACAGAAAATCACTCCACCGGATCTTTGTGCCACAACTTTTAAATTAAATTAAATGTTTTTTTCCCAGACAGATTGCAAAGTCAATCACACGAAAAAGTCATGTATGCATACACAGACACATCTTTTTTTAAGTGATGAGATTTGTACTTTTGGAATTTGTAATTTCTACATTACCTACTTATTTATCAGAGTGTAAGCAAGTGTGATGTAGGAGATCAATGAAAATATTTCATTATTTTCAAATAGTTAATAGCAGTTGTAGTTCTCGCACCTTTATGCAGGATCTCAGTGACTTCACATATTCTTGCATTTCTATTTAAATTGTGTTACTCACCAGAACTGTGTATATCTGCATTTGAGAGAAAGAGACATAGGCCCCTTCCACATAGTTGAATAAAATCCGACATCATCTGCTTTGAACTAGAATATATGGCAGTGTGGACTCAGATAACTCAGTTCAAAGGAGATATTATGGGATTTTCTGCCTTGATATTCTTGATATTATATGACTGTGTGGAAGAGCCCTCAGAGACACAAAACTCACAGAATACTAGAAGATAACCCTCTAGCCTTTTCCATCTCCTCCTCTACTTGTAGAATGTAAATGAAGTTCTTATCTAATTTCAACTAAATACAGTGCCATCTAGTAGCTAAACTATATAATGATACTATCCACGTAGTCTAAAGTGGATAGACATGATTCTATGATTCTATGACATCTGCCATAACTAAATTGCAAAACTGCTTCAATATCAATAGAAATCAAGCCAAGTTAAAGAAAGAAGGTAGAAACTGAATAGCTTCTTTGAACTGTAAGGGAAGGAATAGAGCACGGTAACAAAGAATGTAATTTAATACCTAATCAATTTACTGATTGGATTTTCCATGAGATTAACTTGGAGCTCCAAAATGAATTGCAGTGATCTTTGGAAATAGCTATAATGTCCACTAATTCTGAGAAGGTGTAGAGGTATAAAAATGATAATGTCAGAGATTCCATACAGCTACAATCGTTAATTGAATGCATTCAGATAACATTATGGGTCAAGAAGAAACCCATAGTAACAGAGGAAATCTCTGTAGGACAGCATGCATTATAGCAAATGCATCTTTTAATAAAGACGGTACATGATTTCCCATAATATAATGGTCAAGTCCTGGACGCAGGAAAACATACAAATTCCCTTTGGTTTAATAATAAGGCATGATTGCATTAAATACCCAAGGGTGAGGGAACACAAATCAGACATGTGCCCCAGGCAGTGGCCTGAAAATGGATCACACAGAATGCAGCTTAGAAAGAGAGCTAGAGAAAGGAGATGTTAATTAATTTAAACTACATCTAGTTTCCACCCTAGTTTTGGTTAGGGTGCCATCTAGCTGATTTTGAAGTTACCTAAATGGTATTATTCCCTTCTCTCAGATAGTTCAGACTTTTTTAAATGCACAGTGCCTCAGACTGAACTATTTATGTAATGGACTTCATCATTACTTCATTGGTATCCAGACTAATGTCCAGCATGTATAATGTGTAAAAAGCCCTGTATCCATGGTACTGATATCCAAAGTTTCATTCATCCAAGGCCCCCTCTACACTGCATTTTATTGTCAGTATAGAATCATATAATGCAGTTTAGTGCAGTTAAACCGCAGTATATGAGTCGATACTGTCCATATAATGGAGTTTGAAACTGCATTATGTTTGTGTAGACAGGACTACAACATGAAAGCCGTCGGGTCATCATAAATCCCATAGGGTCACCATAACCTTTATAGGCATTTTCTAGACCCTCCAGAGCAAGTCTATGGTATTCTTGGGCCAGAGGATCATCATTTCAATAGGTACATTTTTGTTGAAAATATTCACAGATCCTTGCCTGAAGTCACTATTTGACACGCAAGGAAAATTCTGGTGCAGATGTGAATGAAATTATTTCAACTCATGCTTTTCAACATGTATCAGACTTGCACATTCTTGCCTGACACCATCCCCAGCAAGCAGGATGAATCAACTAACCAAGAGAGAAATTGGGGTGGGCTTTGGAATATTGGCCCCAGATTCCTTCTCTTAGGGCCCTTCCACACAGACATATAACCCAGAATATCAAGGCAGATAATCAACAATATCTGATTTGAACTGGATTATCTGAGTCCACACTGCCATATAATCCAGTTCAATGTGTGGTAGGGGCCACAGACGCCTTTTACTGGCCCAAAAAGGGATTAATTGATTCTCCTGGATGCCTCCAATAGTAGCAATTCATCTTTTTAAATAGTTTACCTACCCCTCCTAGCACTGCTTGACATTAAAACTAACTGCTTGAAATGAGTACTGGACTCCCTTCCCTTCCCTTCTTTTTAGTATTTTTGGATATCAGTATGACTTCCCAAGGATTCTAGAGACAGAATATTAGCACTGCAGTTGTCCATTCCTGTTTTCTAATGTGCAAAAATTGCATTAATGTGTACAGTAGAAAATGTGCATAAGCTCTGTCCTTCCCACCTCTGTCCACCTGCTTCAGATATGTTTGTGGTGATTTTGCATATCACGATCAACTGCATCAATTTCCTTTTCAATGTATTTATTGGCTATTGTACTGGGGGTTTTTTTGGAGGAAAAATAATCGCAGAAATCTCTCAAGGATATATGTTGCTGTCTGCTGAGCTTGGTTCTGCAGTCTAGTACAGTTATGTATGAATACGTTCAGACCTGCAAAAATACACAGGCTTTTAAATTCAAGTCTCTTGTTGCTTCACCTGACTCCTGCAAAGCTTATCAGCTTTCTTTAAGCCTCTGGGATTCTCTTGTTGCCCTCATCAGGAACTAGAAGATTCTATGAAGCCATAAAATAGGCTTCTGAAGACTTGAACTAAGGTTATCAGAAAGCCTATCTGGCAAACAGACTATTTGGACATGAAAAGAAAAGAAAAAAGAAAAATAAGCATTGGTCCAGTCTGCAGGTAAGAAGAAGAAATAAGGGAGATCCTGACTATTTTTTTCAAGCTTCAGTTCAGTCTCATTTTCCCCACATTTTGGCCATACTACATTGTACTTTTCTCTCTTGTGAAATAAAAATGTCCCTAGCATCAGTCTTGAAGCCAGTCTCATGAATCTTAAGGCCAAGCTACATTTGACCTCTCGTACAGTGTGGTGTAGTGAGCTGTGTGCTAGACCATAACTCTGTAGACCTGCCTGGATATAGGAAGCCATTAGGTGACCGTGGGCAAGTCACATTCTCTCATCCTCGGAAGAAAGCAAATTCAAATCTCTACTAAACAAATATCGACATGGAACCCCCATGATATGGTCATAATTAAAAAAACACCTGAAACATTTTAGGGCAGGCAGGACCTTTGGAAGGGCTGGGAGCTTGGGACTACAGCCAAAAAGAGGTTGGAGCTACATGCAGCTACATTTTTTCCACTCCTGACATACTGACTCCATGGGATATTTGTATCCAGACTGCATTAATGGAGTTCTCTCATCCAGGCCAGAGACACAGGGCAAGGCAATAGTCTGCTGACCTCCAATGGTCTGATCTATTTATTTATTTATTTCCAACATTTATATCCCGTTCTTCTCACCCGAAGGGACTCATCATCATTTCCTCTGCATTTCCAATATTGTAATTGTTTGAATAGATCTACTCTAGTTACAACTTAACCCACCTATTGTTAGCTACTGTATTTCTCAGAGTACAGCCTTCAGTGAACACCATGTTAGAGAAATATTTTTCCAGGGCCTCTCAAAATTGCCCATCTTTATTTCAATTTTGGATCTTCCATTTTTATCTAATACCATCACGTTTGCCCCAGATGTTTCTATATGTGTGTCGGTAAAAAAACTGGCTGGCATTCACTGCAAACTAACAAAACACAATGAAAGCTGACAAAATGGAAAGGCAAGCGATTCCACATTATTTGGATAGTAGTTTAATAGGAATAGGAGAAGACCTGGAACTGGGATTACCCAAATTAGTCTCAAATGACCTTGTCACATGGCTGCTGGAATTGCCAGCATTGTAGCAAATCTGGCGATCCTAGTTGAGGGCATGGAGAGTCCGCCACCCCATGCCCTGCATCACCCAGCTCCTGTATCAGCTGATCCCATGGGGGAAGTGTTGATTGTGTGGCTTCCCCCACTGCTTCACATGGTAACACAGGAAGCCTCCCATGTTGCTTGCTGTGGCAGTGGCATGCATCAGCTTTGCCCTACATCACCCATGGAGCCCCGCTGACATCATTTGATGGGAGCCAGTGGGCTCCATGATTGACCTAGGGCTTAATCAGCATATGCTGCCAGTTTAAGCCTGGTATGATGGAGTCATTAAAGCTATGATTTTAAGCAGCTTCCGTAATGGGGAAACCACAGTTATGCCAAATGGTTCAGATATACAGAGAAGCTTGAAAGTCCAATAAGGAGTTTTACACACATGAAAAGCTGCCAACCCTTAAAGGAGGGGTGTGAATTCTACAGCCAACACTCATAATGATGGCAAGGCCTATGTAGAGTTGCAATCCAATGATATCTGGAGGTCTCCAGGATACAGGTATGCCAAAACATAGTATCCAATCATGCCAAAACCTGATCATATGCTTATAAAGATTTGTGGTGAACCAGGCCCGTAGCCAGGATTTTGTTTCGGGAGGGGCTGGGAATTTGTTTCGGGGGGGGGGGGGGGGGCTGAGTCTGAGCAGGAGAGGGTCTACCCTAGCAAACCTTTTGTATCGTTATCCCAGTAACCCCATGCATATGGGATCAGATCATGATATGAATAAACATAACAATTTAAACACTAAATATAAGGCCTTCTTGCGGACCACCCTGAGAATTCCGGGGGGTGGGGGGTGGGCTGAAGCCCCTCAAGCCCCCCCCCCCCGGCTACATGCCTACAGTGAACTAAAGTCCCTGGTTGAAATGAGTACACTTAATTCTGAATAAATGAGGGGTTCCATTACCCAAAAACCTATTATCGCTCTTCCCAAGCTACTCTGCATTTGCATTAAAACATATAGAGGCATTTTGTCAGATGATTGAAAAAGAAATGAATTGGGAGAGATGTATGAACATATACCCCAGTCCAGTGATCTCTAGTTATTTAGTAGGTCCTCAGAGTCATTCCATGTTACGTTTTCCCAAGAAGTTACCATAGAGTTGCATGGGAGGGCCTAGCAAATTCTTAAAGAGGATACTGATCTAAGAGTTTCTAGGTCCATCAACACAACTCAATGGTATGCTGGGACCACAGTGAAGTAAATTAATGGTGTTTGGTTTTATTTGGCCAGGAAGGTATCCACCCATGGATATGGGGTTTTTACTGTATGGTGTTCTTGGACATCAACTTATACTAGCCCAGCCAATGGTCAGGTATCTGGGAAGCTGAAGTCCAGCTTCAAATCTTTGAGAACCAGTGCTTCACAGGAGGAGCAGGAAAAGTCTGTTACTTCAGATATGCTTGGACTGCAGCAACCAATACTCTGGGCTGCTGGGAATTTCAGTGGGTGCCAACAACTCCCTCATCTGTACAAGAGGTTCCCTGTTCAGTTCAGCTCCATTGAAAGTGCATGCTTTCTTAGCAACAGCTTCTTGTTCCATTGTAGTGAATGAAAAATTCTACATGTGGCAGAGTTCTGTGTCCACACTGTTCTACAGATGTGCAAGGTGCAATCCCAATGTTAATCATTACTATGAAAATTATGATCTGCAGTGTGATCAGAACTAGTGTGAAATGTTTTGCTTCCTGAGGCACAAGCAGAAGCTGACTTGGTTGGTGTCTGAATCTTACTTCTGAATCTTATTTCAATAATTAATCTTATTTCAACAGTGGGGCAGTGTGTTCTACCAAACCTGAAAGTAGCAAGCTATTCTAAGGGGGGCAAAGTAGGCTGAGCAAAATACACAGCTCTGGCTTTCAATATGCCGTTGCAATTTGTCACCTCTCTGCATCTGGTACATAAGGCAGTTTCATCACTCTTATTAAGAGTAGAGACTCTGGTACATGGCATGAAAAATGTGTGCAGCCACACATGAGTAGTCATATCAAAGATTAATACAGGGACTATAGGCAAATTTCTGCCTGGCAATGCCTCTGACATTTGCTCGCCTGTTTTTCTTTTGTCACACCTTACATGGATTGTTTGAATATAATTTGCACACAGGGCAAGAAAGACATGGTCCTTGAGGTACCACTTCAAGTAGATATTACTTTGATTCTATGTTATGTTGGGAGTTCTTATATGGATCTATTTTGGCACACTTGAAATGAGGCTGCATCTTTTCATTCTGTTTTGATGTGAAAGCAGTTAAAATTGCCTCCGGTTACTCTTTTGAAATCACTGTGATATCACCAAATGAGAATTATACATGCTTATTTTCTAAATTCTGCAAGGAAAATTGCTGAATGCTGTGTGACATTTACCTCACTGTATCTTTCCAGAGATTAGGAAATATCTCTGTTTTTCTTAAAGACATATTTCCTATCCCGAATGCCCTTCCCAACCTTCATCATTGTGGTCAACACAACTGCAACAGAAATGTGAAAGAGGTTTTCCTCTTTTCCATGTTGTTGTTTATTCGTTCAGTCGCTTCCGACTCTTGGTGACCTCATGGACCAGTCCACGCCAGAGCTCCCTGTTGGCCGTCGCTGCCCCCAGATCCTTCAAGGTTAAGCCAGTCAAGGATACCTCCATCCATCTTGCCCTTGGGTGACCCCTCTTCCTCTTTCCTTCTATTTTCCCCAGCATCATTCTCTTCTCCAAGCTTTCATGTCTTCTCATTCTGTGGCAAAAAAATAATTCATCTTTGCTTCTAATATTCTTTCCTCCAGTGAGCAGCCAGGCATTATTCCTGGAGTATAGACTGGTTGAATCATCTTGTGGTCCAAGGCACTCTCAGAATTTTCCTCCAACACCACAGTTCAAAAGCATCTATCTTCCTTCATTCAGCTTTCCTCGCAACCATAGGTTACTACGGGGAATACCATTGCTTTCACTATGCGGTCCTTCGTTGCCAGTGTGATGTCTCTACTCTTCACTATTTTATCGAGATTAGTCATGCTCTGTACATTTTAAAAGGTGTCTGGTTGGCAGATAATAATTTTATCAGGTTACAGCTGTAAAAGGTATTGTATTCCATGATACAGATCAGACATCCATAGAACACATTTGAAGCAAACTCTGTGAATATTAGAGGAATATCCCTATATTTCTTACATTTGTTTCCACCCATTCTCTTTGTCATCGGATCTGTCTGCTGTGAATAGAAGAAAAGGGGGGAAATCCAGGTAATAATTAGCATCTATCCTGGAAGATGTTTGTAGTAGGAAAGTTTCTGTTTAGTTTACATAGCAGGGATGGGCAGTGCTCTGCAAGGCACACTTTGCCACTTCCAGTTTTGGGAAGAAGCCCTGCCAAAACAGATTTTCTACCAAAACAGGGAGATACTTGTGAGAATTACAGAGCTAGAGGAGATCTCAAGGGCCATTCAGACCCCTTCCACACAGCTATATAAAATCCACATTGAACTGGATTATATAGAGGTGTGGACTCAGATGATCCAATTCAAAGCAGATATTGTGGACTATCTGCCTTGATTTTCTGGGTTATATGGCTGTGTGGAAGGGCCCTCAGTCAAAACCCAATTTGCCATGCAAGAACAGCCAATCATAGTACTCCCAAGAGATGCCCATTCAGCATTTATTTAAAAACCTCCAGAGAAGAAGATTCCACCTCATTCTCAGACAGTGTATCCCATTGTTGAACACTTTTCCTACAGGTTGGATCCATTGTTCTGTGTTTTGGGGCAGGAAGTGATGATGTGAAACTGTACACAGTAGAATTAATGCAGAATTAATTCAATGTTATAGAATCATGGGAGTTGAGGTTTGGTAAGGAGCCAACACTCTGACAGAGAACATGAAAGACTTTGTAAAGTTACACTTCCCACAATTGCATAGTACTGAGCCATGGAAGTTAAAGGGCCCTTTGACACAGCTATATAACCCAGAATATCAAAGCAGAATAACCCACAATATCTGCTTTGAACTGGGTTATCTGAGTCCACACTGCCATATATCCCAGTTCAAAGCAGATAATGTGGGATTTTATTCAGCTGTGTGGAAGGGGCCAAAGTGGTGTCAAACCACATTAATTTTCCCCTACTTTCTAGAGCAGCAGAAAATAAGCTTGCTTCAGCTTCAATATAGTAGCATTCCAAATATTTAAATATGGCTATCATGCACTTTTTTTTTCTTCGTGTCAGGAGCAACCGGAGTTGCTTCTGGAGTGAGAGAATTGGCCGTCTGCAAGGACGTTGCCCAGGGGACGCCCGGATGTTTTGATGTTTTACCATCCTTGTGGGAGGCTTCTCTCATGTCCCCGCATGGAGCTGGAGCTGATAGAGGGAGCTCATCCACGCTCTCCCCGGGTGGGATTCGAACCTGGCAGCTTTCAGGTCAGCAACCCAACCTTCAAGTCGCGAGGCTTTTATCCCCTAGGCCACCGGGGGCTCCACTTTATGGGCTGAATGCGACCCATAGGCTTCATGGTGTGTGTGAGAGAGAGTTTATGTGTGCCTTCAAGTTATCTATTAACATATGGCGGCTCTATTGATTTCTTAGAGTGTTTTTAGGCAAAAAATACTCAAAAGTAGTTCTGTCAGTTCCTTCCTCTGAAATGTACCTTACAGTACCTACCTAGTATTCATTGATAGTCTCTCACCCACGTACTAACCAGGACTCACCCTGTTTAGACATTCAAGGTTTTATTTATCATGTCAGAAGTGAACTGAGGGTACAAGTTGTAATGTATTTGAGAACACAAACAAAGTTAAAAAAAACTTAGCATTATATTACATGTCCTTTGACCAGAAGCTGGCCACATGGAGTGCCTTTGGTGTTGCTGTAAGAAGGTCCTCCGTTATGCATGTGGCAGGTCTCAGACTGCACTGTAATAGGTGGTCTGTGGTTTGTTCTTCTCCACACTCGCATGTCGTGGACTCCCCTTTGTGGCCCCATTTCATAAGGTTGGCTCAACATATCACGGTGCCAGAGTGCAGTCTGTTCAGCACCTTCCAAGTCGCCTAGGCTTCTGTGTGCCCAGAAGGGAGTCTCTCATCCAGCATCAACCACTGATTGAGGTTTCAGGTTTTAGCCTGCCACTTTTGGACTCTTGCTTGCGGAGGTGTTCCTGTGAGTATCTCTGTAGATCTTAGAAAACTATTTCTTTATTTAAGGCATTGGTATGCTGGCTGATATCCGAACAGGGGATGGGCCAGAAATGTCAATGCCTTGGTCCTTTCATTGCAAGTTGCTACTTCCCGGCGGTGATGAAATGTCAGGTGATGAAATGACAGCTAAACTGTATAATTTCTCCAGTGGTGTGGGGCGTAGACATCCTGTGATAATGCGGTATGTCTCATTAAGAGCCACATTCACTGTTTTAATGTGGTGAGATGTATTCCACACTGGGCATGCATACTCAGAAGCAGAGTTTTATCATTCAAGGTAAAACAGGATCAAATCCCTTTGTTACCCTTAGACTATGTGGTACCCTTGCCCTGTTGCCTCAAGATAATGTGAACTATTTTGGTATATTTTGGAGACAACATGTTATATTGTGTGAAAATGGAGGAAGACATGTTTTTCATTCAGGGAAAAGAAGGGTTAGATTTCCCCCCCGCTTTGGCCTTCAATTTGGATGTAATAATTATATCTTCCCAAATAGCATGCACATAAACTTTAAAGATACTAAAATGTGGGTAAAACAGTGAATCCTGGGAAATGTTCAAGCAAAGCATATATGCATATGAACAAAACATACCAAAAATTAGATTTGTTTAATAGAAATGTATATGTTTTTTTAAAAAAAACAATATAAAGAAATGCACCATTTGAAAATGCTTCTGAATATATTCAAATACGCATAAAATTAGCAAGCTAATGTGAGAGCCGGATGAAATGTGTGTAATCGTGCAGAAATGAGAACATGAACGAAACTCAACAATGTCCCCATCCTTACTTCAAATTATCTGCCTACAGTAGCAGTAACCAGAAAACAGGCTGCTAATGGAGGAATCCAGTGATCTTGATCAAGAGAAGCAGCTTATCAAATCCAAGGCATAATTCTGTTCCCAGTGCTATATTCTTAGCTTCAGCACACATCATTATTGAGAGCCCTGCCAAGCAGTAGAGAACACACATGTGAAATTCTTGACTTGAGATCCACATTTGTGTCAGGGCTGATCTGTCACTCCATTAATTGACCTTTCAGAACCTAATGGATTGATGCTTTGCCCTGGCCATTTTTAAACTTCCCAAGCAGCTTTAAACAGGAATGCAGCAGCGTGGAGAAAATAAGGTATTTTATCCATTTGCATTTGGCATCCAATTGTAACTGTGTTCATAATTCTTTCAACCAAGAGTAATTTTATTATAATAGAAAGCAAGGCCCACAATTCTGGAGAAATGCATTATTTACAAACATGCACTACTTTTGTCTGGCAATATAGCATAGGTGCCTTACATCCTGTTATGCATTCAGGTAGCAATTGGGTGCTAAGGAATAAAATGCCTTCCTAATGATGCAGTATATCTGGTTAATTTGGATCCAGCTGAATCAGTCCTGATTCATCTTCTGAAAAACATAGCACCCAGTTATTCACAGTGGCCTAAAATGCTTGGACGTAGCCCACATTTTTTTGCCCTGAAGCCCACGGAAATGCATATTGCTTTGATTAAACCGGCAAATAAAGGACATCTTTTCCCTTTCTGGGAAAGCCTGTGGAAAATCCTTCTCTAGTCCTTGTGTTAATGCTAACTCTGTGTGCAGAAATCGCAGGAAAGCATTTGACTTATCTTTTAGGAGAAAGTCTATTTATGATGTCCCGAAGCAATGCACATTTGTGATTCATATTTATAAATGGCAACAGTGGCCACTGAATTGGACATAATTTGCCTGAGGGGATAATAAGGTTTTATTAGTTCTTGCCAATATTTGCTTATTTGCAGATGTGATTAGACAAGGGCAAGTGCCTTCTTAGTGCTGAGACTCTGTGGAGGGAAAACAATACTTTGGAGCTTACTGCATATTAATCATGGAAACGGTTTCCAAGATTGATATACTTTGAAAAGGAGTTTTAACATGCCAAGATAAAAAGTCCATCCCTTGAAAGATGCTTTTCAGTGTGTGTGCATACTGTTTAAAATGCAGAAGCCACCCTTAATAAATTAATGATATAGATTATTATTTTTAAAATGTGCATATACTCACATGTTCAAAGCCATGCATGTACATGCACACACACAAATACACACTGTTGAGTTTCACATCCTACTCCTCTCCATCCACATCAAGACCCTGTGTATTTTTCACTTCAATGCATATGTTGTCAACAAAAAGAGAGAACTGGCTCATTTTGAGATTCTGGATGCTCTGTTCCAAAGCAGCATTTTTTTTTTCAGTCCTCAGACATAAGAGCCAAATTAGAATCTCACTCTGTATTGGTACCCACATCCAGAACACATGAGTTGAACCCACTGGAGCTAATGTTCTGTAGCAATGGATTAAGGAATCCATGCATTTTGATGTTGTTGTTGTGCACCTTCAAGCTATTTCTTGAAATAGTCATCTACTAAAGTAGCAATATTTATTAGTTTATTTTTTTTTAATTACCGAAAAGGATCGAGCAGCTGCATTATGGCAGAGTTCCGGGGACTCACTGCTGGTTAGTACCATGTTTCCCCGAAAATAAGACAGTGTCCTATATTAATTTTTGCTCCATTTCTAAGCCGAAGAGCCGGCATTGTCCATAGACACCTCTAAGGTCATGTGGCCAGCATGACTGCATGGAATGCCGTTACCTTCCTGCCGGAGCGGTACCTATTGATCTACTCACATTTGCATGTTTTCGAACTGCTAGGTTGGCAGAAGCTGGAGCTAACAGTGGGCACTCACTCCACTCCCCGGGTTTGAACCTAGGACCTTTCGGTCTGCAAGTTCAGCAGCTCAGTGCTTTAACACACTGAGCCGCCGGAGGCTCCATTAAACAACTAAAAGCCACAATTACATGATGCTACCCCCTGCCCATGGGATAAGGTCCCAGAAGACGATATCACACTGTCTTCCCCCCACTCCCTTTTTTGGGACTGTTTATGACATTTGGCTACTGTATCATGATGGGCGAAGACACTGTTTTAAAAAGGGTGGGGGTGTGGGATAAAGTCCTAAGTTGTGAGCAAAATGTGAACAGTTTTCAAAAACTTTCTTTCAGAGAGGCTAAAAATGGTAAAATCATTTGTTCTTTCTTATGCAAATGAAATTTATGAAGATTTATATCCATACTGAAGGACTAAAAAGCACATATGTAAAACAAAAATACCAGAAATGCATATATTTGCTAGGATACCAGAACTCACAGAGAACAAATCAGTGAAAAGGCAGCTTTGCTTTCACAAAACAGCCTCAATTAGCAAGGGATTAGTCGTGGTGGTTATGACTTGTTGACCCTTCATTGAATATAATTGGTGACCAGAAACAAAGCTGTCACGCTTGCCTGCCTGCCTTGATGAAGAACATGAATAAATGACCACATCACAGAAAGAGCCAATTTGGGAACAGCCCAAATAAATTAAGAGTTATTTTGAGGATATTTGAGGATTTTAGCCTTTGAGAATATTTTTTAAATGAAATGACCTGGGATGAATGTCCCAGAATAATGTGTGGATTGGAACTCTTGTTATTCACAGTATTCCAAGGTTTCTAAATGTTCCAAGAAATTTTTTGGCTCAATAAAGTATCAACAGGCTTTTTAAAGTGCATATTTTGAGAGAAAATTGGTTGAAAAACACATACCTGAGGGGGAAATGCATGTCAAAATATTATTCCAGTGTTGCTTTAAATATCAATTTAGATGTGGATCCCCCATGGGATCCATAACCTAATGCAGAAGTGGACTACATAAGCATATACAAAGGAGACACGGATCAGGAGTAGATGGGCAAAGTGATCCTATGTGGAATGAGTCGACAAGTGAGGAGTGCTATATGTTTGCTACTACACCAGCCGAAAAGCAGGTAGTTCCTAGTACATGCTCAAACCACAAGTGAAGGACAAAGCAGATAAATCGCAAAATGCAAAAACAGAAGCAGACAGCTCAGTGGAGTTCCCAAATATTTTAGAGAGAAGTCTAATGTGCCTGGAGCAATACACATAAGTGCTCTCCTGGAAATGGCAACAAAGCATATTAATTAGAGCCTATGCCAACATGCCTGTCCATATGCCATCAGCACAGTGAACAACCAACGGATCCTTGGGAACCGAGGAGGGCTGCCATCAATTTGTAGACCATGTTCATAGAGAAGAACCTCAGCACAATCCCTGGCATTTCCAGGTAGGGAGATTAAGGGAGGTAGGGATGATCAAGAATTATATCCCATTAGGGAAAGAGATGGTTGAGTGCATGTACTTCAGCCTATAAAGCAGAGTGGAGTTCTTAGGAGTCAAGGGAAAAGTCTCCATATAGACTATTGTTGAGTCATCCAGGTGTTCACAGACTAGCAGCAAGCTTTTCCTACAAATCTGGAACAAAACCTCATGGTGTGCAATATATTCTGCAGTCATGGGATATGAAGAGTTGGAAGAAACACAACTGCTTGCAGCTTTTAGGTACATATTGCCACTTATATGTTCCCTATCCCAATTCTGGGTTGCCATATTTCTGGATTAGTTGGGTTATACCCAGATTCTGCCTATACTTGTTTCCACTGTCAGCTAGCTTAGGAACAGTTCTGGATTTCATCTCAGCCCTTGCCTGGACTATGGAGAAATGGCAAGGAAACTGAAAAAGTCCCTCCCTTGTGACTTCACAAGGACCCACCACTGAGGTTCAAGTTTTGGTTATGAAATCTCAAGGAAAGTGATATAACTGACCTGTCAATCATGCCTCTGTTTGCGTATATGGAGATATGTCTAGAGTAACTGGTTGCATTGCTAGGTCAGCATTGTTATAAAGAAACAGAACTACAACGGTGTGCTGGAATACACAGACAACTTTTTATTATATTCTTTACAGACAAAAGTCTATTTCACAGGCTACTGAGTCTGTGGTGAGAAAAGAGAGGGGAAATAATGTGAGTAATCTTCTTTAAAATATGTTTTTATTGTAAACACAGGTAGAATAATATCAAAATCCATCACCATTTCTATGTACATATCAAATAATATATTCTTAGTGTCCTTGCTAATTCCACCTTTATCTTCCACTTGTGTCTATAGATTTTTCATCCCTCCCCCCCCCCCCTCTGGGAACAGTACTTTCTTTCATTCAGATATTATTTTAATTGATCAATCGTAAAAAGAGAATGGTTCAGTTCTTTATATTTTCTTTTACTTTTGACTTTATCTATCAGTTTTCCCCATTTCAGATCCCAGTTCTTTTTTATTCGGCCTGATGTATATTTGGTTCTCCTTTCAGGGATGTAATACTGGAACATAAAATCAGCTAGGTATTCATACCATTTTTAACTTCTCACTTTCTTTTCTCTTTCCAACCCAAGGCAACAGTTGCTTGTGAGTAATCTTATCAGGTGGGCAATTGCAAAAGGAGTGGAAGTATTATTACTATTTGTTACTTGCCAAGGAGCAGCTGTTGGCTTTGAAGCTACGCAGGAGTTGGGATGACAAACTAATCATGTTTAGTGACTGTTTTGAGCAAATTTTGATGCTCAGGGGGTGAAAATTTGCCCCTTCATGTTTTGGTCTGACAACACCGGAGCTTCCAGATACACCCTGAACCACATAAAGAAGGAGTTCACAACAGGCTAAGTATGAGCAAGTCTGGATGACACTTCCTGCCCTTCCTGTGTTTTCATTTTCCAGATGACTAGTTAGACTCTCCATAAAGTCTGACCACAAAGCAAGCGGGTTTCCAAATATGTACAGCACCTTTTCTCACAGAGAAGGTGGTTTCTAGATAGAAAACCTCATTATTTAGGCCATCTGAAGATCATAACTCAAATATACAAGTGTTTCATTTTTAAGACCAGCCCTATCATTTGGTAGAGAATCTGTGTGTCTCATGGAAGAGAGCACGGCATTAAATATTATTAAATATTAAATATTGAAGGTATTAATATATGTTTACTCCCAAAGAAATACACCTCTGTGTTGGTACTATGAATCTTGACTTGAGGAATATGCACAGAATTTCCTATTCTTTCTCAAGCAAAAGAATGACTTGGGCCTGCCCTATTAGAAAACAGAGGTACTTAGGTAGCAGAGAATATACTGACTGATTACTTCGAGGAAAGAAATGCACAAGGAATTATTCATGTTGCTGTAATTGGATTTTGAAAATGGCAGTATTTTATGCAAAGTCCAGATAGTCACCTGGGAAATGGAAGACTACTCTGGACAGAAATCAAAGGCAAAAGTCTGTTTTACCATTTAGCTGTTCTTATGTCTAATAACTGTAGCAACACACACTAAATGTTTAAAACACAAAAATTATTTCTAATTCATTTAATGTTTCTTGGAAGTGAATGAGGAAACAAATCATATTTAATAACAATAAAGTGTAATTGCACAGTTATTACTGATGTAATTTGAGTTAGGCAGTAGCAGGACTTATCCTGTAGTTCATACATTCTAAATCACAATGGAGCCCTTGTTATAATCAATATTTAATTAACCTATAATTACTCACAATAACTGTCTTTTAAAAGGAAATTAGACCATTCTTGAAGACATTGTGAGTGTTATGCATTTGTTCTAATAGGTCATTTTACTGAGTGTTGAGGCCTAAGAATAGTTCATAGTGGTAGAGAAGGCACTTGCATTCTGAAAAGATGGTTGTTAGACTAAAAACATGGAATAAAAAGACCTATTAATCTTATGTAAAATATTTCACAAAATTAATATTTTATTATACATATCGTATTTGAAACCCTTCAAATAATTCACTAGCTTCAAGAAATTCTACTAAATGTGCTATGTCTAGTCAAAGTACTATAGACAATGCATCCAACCAATGTCATGTGATCTTTATATCTCATATCTGCTGGATGGAAAGCTCATAAATGTGTATAAGAATTTGTTGGTATATGCCTTCAAGTTGTTTCCTTTTATTGTGACTCTAAAGGGTTTACGTCGCAAAAATTTTCAGAGGGGGTTTGCCTTTGATTTCCTTAGACACTGGGAGTCTCTGATTTGCTTAACATCATCCAGTGGGTTTCATAGCCAAACACATATTCAAACACTTGTTTCCAGGATCCTAGTCCAACAACCAAACCTGGTTCTCTAGTTACTAGGATGTAACACAGAGTTGCACCATAGTAAATCTGTTGCAGCATTAGAGTCCTACTGATTTAAACCGGACAGTTCAGCATATTCTTAAATGTCAACTACACAGCATAGAAATACAATATTGACTCGAATCTAATGCACCATTGAACCTCAATTTTCAAAACCCTGAAACCAAAAAAGTATTTTATGGAGAAGGTAATGCACACCGGCAAAAAAAGTTCACTCTTTCTAATTTGGCCAAAAAAGGTGCCCATTACAGTGGCTACATTCTTCGATTCCTTACTTAAAAACAACTGATTAGAACACTGTTGCTTCTATCAATAGAAAAAAAAAACCTTGGGTGCATCTATGCTGTAGAATGAATCCACTTTAACCATCCTGGATCAATGTTATGGGGTCATGGGGGCTGCCAAAGAATGCTGATGCCTCACCAAACTATAAATCCCAAAATTGCACAGCATTGAGCCGTGGCAATTAAATTAGAGACGATGTCCTTCAAATAGGCACTCTAGAGTGCCTGAAGTAGCTTTCCCTTTTGCTTTGGCTCAGTACTACAATATTATGTGAATCTAATGCACACCCTAATTTTGGGGATGTATTTTAGCAAAAAAAAAAAGGTGTGTGTTAGATTCACATAAATATGGTATTTGAATTTGACATAGAATTGTGTTTGAAAATTGTGCAAAGAAACCAAAGACAAGGAAGTTCCAGTCCCTTTTCTTTTATAAAGCTTAACAGTGCATGAGTTTTGATGCAGAAATATAATCCATGGCTATTTGTGCTTAAATGAAGGAACTTACAGTATTTGAGAAACATATTAGAACCACTGAATTCTCTTTTCCTTTAATGCTTTGATAGCATCAACTACTTGTCACATGCTTGTAAAGGTGGTTTTCTGGAGGATATATCATCAGCTGAACATAGTTTGCTTTCCTGGTTCTTTATGAATATTAATAGCATTCACGCACAATTGCAAAATAAGGAAAAAGGTTACAGAAAGGGAGGAGGACTAGGAAGTAGAAATCGTCAGGTCAAGAATTGGAAAGCAGCTGCATTGATGATCCTCAGAACCAAAATGTGGGCAAAAATGAGTATATTAAGGGAAACATACATAAAAATATATTATCGGGGAAAAGAGCCTGCATGATGTAGTGGTTTGAACATTGGACAAGAACTCTGTGGGCCAAGGTTCAACCTGTCACTTTTCCATTAAAATAAATAAATAAATAAATAAATAAATAAAAGCCCCAGAAGGCGGCTAAATCCTCTCTGAACAAATCTTGCCCAAAAACCCTTTATAGGTTTCCCTTAGGGTCACCATATGTCAGAAACAACTTGAAAGTTGGCTTTTCCCACTTCAGTTTGTCAAAAATACTAGTCTCCCTTCTAAGAGATTTGTACTGTTTTATTTATTCTTCAAGAAGTGGAGATTTAACTTAGTGTACCCTTTGTTCAGCAGAAGACTTGGCATGGATGGAAACATGGAAGGCTCTGGATGTGCTGGTGGCTGTGTGGGTAGAAAGTACTTCTGAATGTCAGCATTTAGTGGATGAGAGAGCAAAGAAACTGGATATCTGTGAATACATGGTGGAAGTGGAGAGGAGAAATAGTAAAAGCACCGCAAGTAGTGGAAAAGAAAAAAACCATGGCCAGCCAGCCTGATTCTTACTTGGAAGTAAACCCTGCTGAATTCAATAGAATGTACTCTCATAGAAATGTATATATGACAGCACCATATAGATAAAATAGCTACAGTTCTACTAAATAGCTTATGGAAACCAGGGATAGGAAAAACTATAAGTCTTGGCTTCTCATTTTTCCAATTCATCCTGTCGATTTGCATGATCTCTTTTTTTTACTCATGTGTTTTTTAATAAAATGTATTCAAAATAATTCACAATGTGTTCATAACATTAATTGCATACACATTTGAAAGGAATTTTCCCCTTGTCTAATGCTTTTGTGTGGGTTTCTTTCACAAAGATATGCAAGTCTGTGCATACTTTCCCACAATATATGCATTTTTGTGCAGATATTCCCTAAACTAGTCTTCTACTTTTTCTCCTCTGGCTTCTTTCCCAAATGCATTTTGTGTATATTTAACCAGAATATATGCATTTTTGTATGGACAGCATCCTTTTTTCTTTTTAAACACACATACATAGATGGTCTGAGCAAATTAGGATAGCAGTAATACTTCCAGAAACTTCTCTGGTCTTTGTTGAATTTTAGCACTGCCTTCTCTTTAGAAATCATATGTTTTCCCCATAAGTAATGTCTAAGTCTAATAAACTGTACATCACATTTGCAACACTCTTTTAAGGATTTTCTTTCCCTCTTCATTATGCTTATAGAAGGCAAACTTGATAAATCAGAGTAAACCCATATGGAATTCACCTTTCAGCTAATAATTCATTGAGGAAGTCAATCAGGTTTCTCCATTAGTGTCTCTCTGCCAACTGCACTGATTCTGTCAATATCAGAAAGATTCAACAAGTGGTTTAAGGCTTCTTTTCAAATTTCTCAGGGTCATGCTTCCCATATTGCTTTGTTATTCAAAATGTGAATTTATTTATGTAAAATTAATTGAATTTCCCCTCGGGCTGCCAGTGTGAACTGATTAGTTTTTATTTTTTAATTTGATAATGAATATAATTCACAAAGATAATAAGACAAAGAAAAAGAAAGCCTTCGATGACAACTTCCTGTGAGAAACAGAAATGTCAATTATCCGATGCTTGCTCAAGACTCGGATGCAAATTCTAGTCAAGAAATGTCAGGCATGGAAAAACTAGCCACAGAGGATGGGAGATGGGACAGGCAGGTCCAAAGAAAAGCACGGTTTGTTCTATGCCTTTTGGCTTGTGTTTCTCAAAGAGCAGCTCTGCCTCCCCAGGCCACAAGGATAATCTCTACCGACACTGAGGGGACTTTCAAAAGCAACATGCTTTTTGATCCAGTTGTCTATTGAAGTTTATCTACAGCTGAGATGGGCAAATCTGCCTATTTCCATTTCTCAGTCTCTCTCATTCACAGCCCTCAATTGTTTCATCCTGTTTCTGTGCCAGCCTGTGATTTTTTTTAAAAAAAGAGATCTGAATAAACATAAATAGCATTTTTCGCACATATCTCCTAAGGTATTTTCGCACACCATTTTAGCTAACTTGTGGATTTGCTGAAATGCATGTTGTCAGACATGCATACATATTTTCCTAAAATATATTCAGGTTGAGTATTCCTGATTCAAAATGCTTGGGATCAGAAATGTTTTGGATTTAGGAGTTGTTGGGATTTTGGAATGCCAGTATTTGCAAATACGTACATAATAAGATGGAGCCCCCAGTGGCGAAGTGCGTTAAACCACTGAGCTGTTGAACTTGCTGACTGAAAGGTAGGTGGTTTGAATCTGGGGAGCAGGGTGAGCTCCTGCTGTTAGCCCCAGCTTCTGTTAACCTAGCACTTTGAAAACATGCAAATGTGAGTAGATCAATAGGTACCGCTTTGGCGGGAAGGTAACAGTGCTTCATGCAATCGTTCCAGCCACATGACCTTGGAGGTGTCTATGGACAACGCCAGCTCTTCAGCTTAGAAATGGAGATGAGCACCAACCCCCAGAGTCGGACACGACTAGGCTTAATGTCAGGAGGAAACCTTTATCTTTACCTTTACCTTACATAATAAGATATCTTGCAGATGGGACCCAAGTTTCAATATGAAATTCATGTATATTTCATAAACACTTTATACATATGGCCTGAAGGCAATTTATAGATGATATTTTTAATGGTTTTGTGTATGAAACAATAAATTATTTCTTTTCCTAGAGTATTTCTAGTCTATGGAAAGCAAAGTGGTGAGATCATACCTACAGAATATCTATATATTATTTTCAGCACTTCTACACAACAATATGATCAATTTTCACTAGAACACATTTCTAGGAATCTCTAGGTCCCTCAGTACAACTCTATGGTCAATTTCTGTGGACATTGATCACAGAATTGCAATAGGGGACCTAGAGATTCCTAGAGAGGTATTTTCTCTGGTAAGGTTTTTTTTCGTGCAGTTTCTCCACTTTTGCATATGTCCTGCATTGCTGTCCCCAGTTAATGTGGAGGGCTGACTGTACTGGGATATAATGAAATAGCATTATAGGGTTCATCATGTTAACGCAGTTATTTAAACCTTAGCCATGGCTTCCTGTTTCTTCTCACAGAAGCCATCAAAACGCTGAAAGCCTATTGTTTTCTCCAGTCTTCTCGTTCATGCTATATCCTTCCCATGTCTGTTTTTCCTGCACTGCAGATTAATGCCTCAAGTATATGGCAGCTATAAAATGCTTCTCTTGATTTTTCTTTTCTTTTTAAATTCAGTTTCAAATGCATGATAGAACACATCCTTTACAATGACCTAAACCTATCAGATGCAATAATTCTCTGGGATGATGAACTCTAAATTATGAGTGATTATTTCTAAATTCACTGCAACTTTGCTGACATTTTTACAGCTTGTTTAATTTTCTTCCCAGCAAGCTAGGGAAAGTGATTATCCACAGTATAAGTAAAGACAGTCATTTGGCAAAGGAAATGCTGTTGTTGTTTTTCTTGCTACCTGATATTAAAGAATGATTCACATCACATACTCCTACATATGGAAATCCTTGTACAGATGGTAGTGGTGTTTCACAACTTGTTTGCTTGGTGAGGGAATCCCAACAGCTGCTATTGTGAGAAAGCAATTTCAAAAAAAAAATATCTCAATTTTAGATTACAACTCCCCAGATCCTCCATCAGCATGTCAATTGTTGCCCCAAAAGAATTTCTATCTCAAGTATTAATTTACCTCAAAGAAGGTTATGCTATCTAGACAACAGCATACTATCCAATTGTTTTGATTTGACAGGGACAGGCCCAATTAATTATCTGTTGTCACACTTTGGCCCCATCTACACTGCCATCATAATGCAGATTAAACTGAATTATGTGTATTTTCTTGAGTCTAGTGAGCCATCGAATCTAATGTGCCCCTCAATTTTCAAAACCCCAAAACCCAAATGTAATGTGTAATCACAAAAAAGTGCACTCTTTGTAATTTCGCCACAAGGGCGTGCATTACAGTTGCTGCCTGCTAATAATTCTTTCTTTAAAACACAAAAAAAATGCTAGAGCACCAAAGCTTTCAGCAATGGAAAGGAAAATGTTGGGGTGCATCTATGCTGCAGAATTAATCCACTTTAATTGCCTTGGTTCAATGCTATGGAATCCTGGGGGCTGTAACTTTTACAAGGTCTTGAGCCTTCTCTGCCTCACCAAACTACAACTCACAGGATTGCATAGCACTGAGCTATGGCAATTGAATTAGAGATGACACCCCTCAAAGAGGAGCTCCAGGTGCAGCTCCTGAGGCACATTCCCCTTTTGTTTTAGATCAGTACTAAGATTGCTGTATGATGCGAATCTAATGTGCATCCAAATTTTGACAAGGTCATTTAGTAAAAAAAAAAAAAGAGGTGAACATTAGATTTGAATAAATATGGTATATGATAGTGTCAACTCATATAATCCAGTTCAATGCTGTTCAATCAGCATTGTATGAGTTTACACTGACTATATAAGGCAGTTCAAATTCCATTATATTGTCGTGTTCCAGGACTCTTGCCTGATAACAATGGTAAGTTTAATCTAACAAACAAGATAATGCCAAAAGCAGTTTACTTAAACAAAGAACTTAAATATCGAGTATTTTCAAGGTCCTACTACAGAATAGAAAAACAACACATGACTCAGGTAATATAAACAAAGGACCACATTCCAAAAGTATAGACTGTAGTCAGGATTTCCAAAAACAGAATAGATAAGCAAGGTTAACTGAAGTCCATAGTCCAAAAGCACAAACAAAGTCAAGCTTGAGATCCAATCCATCGGTCACAACCAAAATACAGGGCCTACAGCCAAGCGCAAAAAATCAGCCACCCAAACGGCTACTATTCCCCTTTTTTCTGTATCACTGCTCCTTTCATTTTGGAGGAGGTTGTACCGTTCTATGCCATCCAAATGGACGGAACGGTACAAAATCACGAATGAAACAGATGAAACGGGATTCAGGCCCAACTCTAGGGCAAGCCACTGTAACAGGGCATACCAAAAATTATGAGATCCCACCATGTGAAAATGGTGAATCAAATAGGATGTAGCAACTGTATCATGTCAGAGGGAACAGGGAAATCATCAGCCCACATCAGCAAAAAAGCAAACATGGTAACTTTTTGTAGTCTGAAAAGTTTGTGCTGCATTAAGCAGTTATAATATATTGTGGCATGCTACATAACACAGACTCCTTGTTTTTGCAGCACCAGCCAGGCAAATAAAATAAGGACTCCTTGGTGAGCCACTTTAATGGCCAGAAGGCTCTTTGGATTCATTGTTCAGCCATAGTATACATCTTCTTTCCTCTATAGTTATTTTTAAGACTGATACTCCATTCTTGATTAAGTGATTTCCAAGACAGCGTGCAACAGATTAAAACAGTACACAAATAGCAACTTGTTATCTCCCAGTGGTGGGCTGGAATGGCTATTAAAAGGAGCTGCGAATGTGACAGTAAAGATCTCTCCAACTCTTTTTTGGCTTGCCACTACTTCTGTTATTTTTATAAGACCCTCAGTGAACCCCGAGGCTATATTCCACTCTCAGAAGCATGCTGCTAAATAACACTCAGTGTTATATGTCATTAAAAGATGGTATTCTGGACAAGCTGCATCAACACAAGTGTAGTGTCTAGATTGAGGGAAGTAATGGTGCTGTTATTCACACCTGCAATAGCTACTATCCCACTGAGATCAAAAGTGAGAATTCATGCACTATCCTTTCAAGTACATCCAGACTGCTCTAAAAAACTAAGAAGTCCCAGATTTTGTTCTTTTAGCTCTTGGTATGATCAGATACTTTTTTATATTACTTGTCCAGATTGGTTTATTTTGATCTGGTGTAATGTTGGAAAGAACAAGAATAAAATCCAGGACATTTCTATCAGTCTGGATCCACTACTCTAGTGGAATGCCATAGTATACATCAACAAGATTTTTGTGTCCCGGGCTAAATTGTCAGACTGAGATTGCTGAAGAAGTCAGTTTCTGGACTGGATATTGTAAATGACTAGGTTTGTACATGTGGCTAAATTCAGGTATGATTACGATAGTTGGTGTATTGCAACCCTTCCAAAACAGCCTCTCTGTTAAAAAGAAATGCCTGCATGACTGACCATGCAGGGAACAGGGCAGAACTGACCATTAAGCAAATAATAATAATAATAATAATAATAATAATAATAATAATAATAATAATTGTGCGGTTTTCTGGCATTGTATATTTTTGCCGCTTCTGTGACTGTTCATTTGGGTTTTGATGATTCCGTAGCCCACTTGTCGATGGATGTCCAGAATCAGCAGCATCCACCGCGGTCCTTTTTATCCTGGGCGACGACCGAGCCAGTATAGACTTCGTTTGGGTTTGATTCTCCATAATGCTAATGGGTTAGGTGCTCTTGGTTGTGCTCCTCAGCTGAGGCCTCTCTGGCTTGGTTGGACCTGCCGGTAGTTACACTACCGCCAGCACAGCCCTCAGTCATCATTGGAGCAGCTAAGCCCCCCCACCACGTCAAGGTGGCACCTGGCAGAATATGTCAAGCAAAGTGAAGAACCTGCTTTGATTGAAGTCAAAAATCAGAAACTCCTCAAAACACAGCAGACAAAAAACCAGTACAAGAAAACCGCACTACAAACTAGAGCTGACAGCTGGCACAACAAAACACTGCATGGAAAGTTCCTTGACAAAATTGAAGGAAAAGCTGATAAGGAGAAGACCTGGCTCTGGCTCACGAATGGGACCCTGAAGAAGGAGACAGAAGGCCTGATCCTTGCAGCCCAGGAGCAAGCCATCAGAACAAATGCAATTAAGGCCAAGATTGAAAAATCAGCTGATGACCCAAAATGCAGACTGTGCAAGGAAACCGACGAAACCATTGATCATATCCTCAGCTGCTGTAAGAAAATCGCACAGACAGACTACAAACAGAGGCACAACTATGTGGCCCAAATGATTCATTGGAACTTATGCCTCAAGTACCACCTCCCAGCAGCAAAGAACTGGTGGGATCACAAACCTGCAAAAGTATTGGAAAATGAGCACGCAAAGATACTGTGGGACTTCCGAATCCAGACTGACAAAGTTCTGGAACACAACACACCAGACATCACAGTTGTGGAAAAGAACAAGGTTTGGATCATTGATGTTGCCATCCCAGGTGACAGTCGCATTGATGAAAAACAACAGGAAAAACTCAGCCGCTATCAGGACCTCAAGATTGAACTTCAAAGACTCTGGCAGAAACCAGTACAGGTGGTCCCGGTGGTGATGGGCACACTGGGTGCTGTGCCAAAAGATCTCAGCCGGCATTTGGAAACAATAGACATTGACAAAATCACCATCTGCCAACTGCAAAAGGCCACCCTACTGGGATCTGCACACATCATCAGAAAATACATCACACAGTCCTAGACACTTGGGAAGTGTTCGACTTGTGGTTTTGTGAAACGAAATCCAGCATATCTATCTTGTTTGCTGTGCCATACAACGTTGTTGTGTTGATAATAATAATAATAATAATAATAATAATAATAATAATAATAATAATAATAAGCAGCTTAGGGCATCAAGGGAAGGGGGGCACCACAGAATTTTTCCATGCCAGATTTACCTTGGCCAATATGGTCCAAAACTGCAAATGGTGCAGCTTAACCAGATTCCAGGAAAAAGGGGCTTCTACAATAAAAACGTTGTAATTATAAAAAGTAGGAGAAACTTTTCCTGCTATCCATAGGGTTATAAAGACTACTATATTTAGTTTGGCATAAACACTGTTAAGTGGAGACCAGTCAGATGCACAAGCAAAGGAGATAGTTTTGGATATCAAACATCTATTGTCAGAGTTGTAGTATAGGAATACCACAATGAACAGC
Source organism: Anolis carolinensis (assembly GCF_035594765.1). Taxonomy (NCBI): domain Eukaryota; kingdom Metazoa; phylum Chordata; class Lepidosauria; order Squamata; family Anolidae; genus Anolis; species Anolis carolinensis. The sequence goes on from NC_085842.1 coordinate 239,797,084, forward strand.
CTCTTACAAAAAGCTCTTTTTTATAAAGTCTTTAATGCCCTTGGTTCCCCTTTCCTCCTTGTCCTCTGACTAGCTGAATGTTTCTTTTAAGTCCGTTCCCTGGAAAGATGAAAGAAGGATGTTCTATTTCAGCATCCTTTGTTTCACCGCACATTCTTATTTAGGACTTGTTTTCATTCACCATACTTCAATAAAATTACATTCATGCATCATGTTGAACAGATCTGCTCCTGCCAGCCTCTTTGGCAAGAGGATGTTCGTGGTGTTGTGTGAAGAAAAGGAAAATACCAGTGTATTCCAAATGGATTACTACACCGAACCAAAAGACGTTTTCACCCTCTGAAAACACTGTGGCGCACAGAAGAGCTAAAAGGGCTAGAGGAAGAATCCGCTCATGCAATGTTTATGCTGAAAACAAGACAGATCCTTAATAAACTCTGAGGTTGAGCTGGGTGGAGAGGGAAAACCGTTTTGAAAATTAAATTGATTTCTACCAGCCTCCTAGCATTATCTTGCCAGCAACAATTGCATTAAAGATAATGGGAGGAGGGGAAATCAGTTGGCCTTTCTCTCTTGGAGATGACATGAGCTGAGGAGCTAAACCCTGGTGCTGGTAATAGCGATTACCATAACCAGCCTGACAAAAGACATGTATCAGCGAAGCAGCAGTACTTGCTCCATTATTTCACTGAGAAGGGAAAGCTGGTGTAAGCAGATAAGTGACAGCAAGCTTGATTCCTTGCCATTTTCCCCTTCCCCCAAACATATACAAAAGGTCCAAACAAAGGGTAAGGCGAACAGTGTGCTGTGTTAGCATATTATTGCCACAAGCTTGGAAGTGCTACTTTTTTTTTTTTTTACTATAGCTCCTAGTAGCTGGGGTATTCTGAAAGTTATAATCCCCCAACCCCAATATTTCAAAGTTCGGATTATTCCCAATGTACACTCCACACATAGACTATGAGTTATTAATCATCCTTTCCTTTCCCCACTACAGAAGCCCTTTTCATATGGTGGTTACTCTCTTCTGAAATTAACAGACAAAATCTTTCTTGGTAGGAAATACTGAATATACTTCAAGAGTCCCTGCATCTACAGCAAATGGGTAAACGGTGGGAGTAAATGAAACATATTTTTCATACAATTATGTAAATTACTAAGTCTGGAATTTCAAAAGTTGGATATTTTAAAATGTTAAAGAAGTCCTAAAGAAGTGACTACAAGGGGGAGTATAGAAACAGGCACCACAACATGGCAAAGTTTCAGAAAGTGAGCCTTATGAGGACACTTCAAAGCTTGAAAAAGTAACATTTTTGGGGGAGCACAGCTGCTTGAAACCCACAGTGAGCATAGATAGAAGCTGCTCACTTTAGCTGGAGGATTCTATCTTTTTTTTTCAAAAATGTAACTTTTCCAAGGTCCAGAAGAGCTTCATTTTATATATTGGAATCTATGTCTTCTTGGTGCTGCTAGATGAGGCTTTTTCATTTCTGTGTTGTTCCGACTCCTGTCTCACTTCCTCATCAATTGTCACCGCCATCCTTGTCAAAATATCCAGAAATCTGTGAACATCTAATATAACAATAATAAATGATGTAAATTAAAACTCATTTTCAAAAAGTACAATTTACATAATGTATTTCCAGCATAAAAATTAGGATTCTTTTGTGTGCAATTTGGATTCTTTTTAAATGTAAATTTTATTCCAGGATGTTCATACATGCAGAAAGGAAAAGCATTTCTTAATTCTTGTTATCAATAAGAATTAATTGAAAGTCTGGTACGTCTGTGTGGGTGGTGAGTGGTGGTAGAGAATGTTTATGAAGAAGTAGATCGGGAACCAACCAGTAAATGATGTGGCTGTCCCATTAACATAAAAAGAAAAATATTGCAGTAAATAGAGGTACAACGTATCCTGCTTATAATTTGGACCTGTTTCCAGTCTAGTTGCTAGATGACAAAACTTTTGATTGTGCTATGCTTCCCTTCTTAGTAAGGATCCCAATTTCAGGGGATCACTATAATTCCCTCATTCAGAATCCTCTGACCATGGAGTTGGAAGAGAGTCTCATGATGACTGCAACTCTTGCCCATACCAGGTTCCTCTTTTTCCTTTTCTGGATGAACAACTCAGCCTGGGGCAAGTGCTGGTTGCAATCTGGCTGCCTTGGTAATGTCTGTTCAGGAGTGGAGACATTCCTCCTATGAAGTACTGGAATTGGAGTACTCTGAAAAAATTGTGGGAGCTACCGTGTTTCCCCGAAAATAAGACAGTGTCTTATATTAATTTTTGCTCCCAAATACGCTCTAGGTCTTATTTTCAGGGGATGTTTTCATGGAAAACATGAAGAAGAATTCACATTTATTGTTGAACAAAAAAATGAACATTTATTATATACTGTACAGTGGTTGTCATCACAAACCAGCATAACCAGACAAACTGTGAATCCTATCAAGAATTTCTTGTTACTACCAATATTTCCATATACAACACTTTCTGGTACATACATTTACTGATCCTGCATGCTCTGGTGTTCTGGGGCATGCTTCCAAACAAAAACTTTGCTAGGTCTTACTTTCGGGGGAGGCCTTATATTTAGCAATTCAGCAAAATCTCTACTAGGTCTTATTTTCTGGGGATGTCTTATTTTAGGGGAAACAGGGTAGAACTGTTGCTCACAAAAGTACACTCCTTCTTCCAGAGCTTTTTTTTTTGGGGGGGGATCCTTTTTTCGAGATACACAATCTGTGTCTTCCTGAATCAGAATTACTAATGGACCTTCTTGGTTCAGAACTCAACTAATTTGGAAAATTTCCACATTGATTCAGGCATCTGCAGAATCCATCCTGATAAACCTGATTTGGATAGGATTCTAAATTTCTCTGAATCTGAAGCATACCTGTAATCTACAAGATGTATGAATTTATAAGTTGACTTGATAATAGATTTAGTGTTAAAGTTCTTAAAAATGTAAATTTATTAGATAATTTTTGGAATGCTTGGTTTCCATATTTTGAATTTACAGACAGATATTCTGATGTTTGTTCTCTGAAATCCCAAACAAATTTGTTGTGTGGTGTACTCTCTGAAAAAGCAGAATATATTGTAGCTTGTTGTTGTTGTTATATTTATTTATATCCTGTTTTTATCTTAATTTGTATTTCTCAGTTTTTAGAAAACTTCTAATTTTAAGACTATATGCGATGTATTCTTATTGTATTTGAGAATATAATCACTTTTGTATGATCTGTTTTAATAATAATATTTTTAAAAGAACTAATAATGTTAAATCCTTGGTGCCTTTATCAAAGAATATTGCAGGGCTTGAGTTTGCTTTGCATACATACAGCCATACACCAAAAACAATCTTGTTCTTGGGCCATAAGTCATGTGTCATTTTCAGCCAAGCTGTCACTTTGAGATGTGGCAAAGTACCAAACCTAATTCAGGTAGTCAGCAATCTGCGGAATCTGCCGGTTAGGGGATATGTCACTGTCCAATGTAGCTTTATCCACCATCTTCATTTCAGATCTGCTGTCAGTGAAGGAGATAGGCTGCAAAATAGGACAGGAAAAAGTAGTCTTTTTTGCATTCAGGACAAAGTATCCTGTTTTTGTCTGTTTTCCCAAGGAATTAGTGGTGCAATTTCAAGTAAATTATCCATGTGACAAAATAAGTAGGTCCACCTCAGTACAAAATGACACAAGAACCACTACAAAGTGTCACAAAATGTGAGCAAGGCAGGGCCATTTGCACAACTTTGCCGTGTTCCAGAATATTGCTGAATGCAAACTGAAGAGCCTAAATGGTTCAGTGTTCAGCATAATCCTAAACTCCATTTATTTTCACTGGAAAGCTTTTGTATTCTATCTTAAAGCTTTTCTTAGTGGATCTTCCAGATGTGTTGCCACTGTAGATACTATATTAGCACATCACCATAATGTTAAGAAACAATTAAAACTATCACATTAGAAAGATGCTGCAGACATCATTAAAAATCTTTTCCACATCAACAGGATCAAAAGCTGTTGAGTTTACCATGTAGGTAAATGGTAAACACACTGCTATTCAGAACCCAATCACAGAGCCCTGGTCAGACACAACGATGGTGATTACTCTCACTCAACTTTGTCTAGTGAGGTTCTCTATGCAGGAGTAGTTGAGCGAGGAGCAGAAGATAGAGTTGCATCAAGAATGGCTTCATGTCCACCATGATATCTATGCTCTGTACCAGGGGGTATCAGACCTCATTCATGCTGCTGGGCACACTCTGGACCTAATGATTTGCTGTCTATAATTCTATTGTTATGGTTAGATATCTGCTTGGTGGGGGTTAGACATGTTTGGACTCAGAACCTCTGCAGGGTCAAGGGACCAATTAAATTATCCATATCAGGAGTCTTGTGGATCTGAATGATTTCCTAGTGGTTCTTAGATTTTTTTGCTTTGCTAGCAGGCAATTCTGTCAAAGTTATGGTCAACCTCTGGAATGAAGAAATAGCCAGGGTGATGGGTACAATCACCTCTGACCATCACCTTGCTTGGAGTGGAGTGAAAGCAGGCTCCTAGTTTACAGGGAGTTTGTTGTGATGAAACATATGACAATGTGAACAACATTGTAGAAAACTCAGAGTGGCACATCAAGCACAGGCTAATCTGAGATTAGACAAAATCTTCTCTGTCATTATTTGTCTACAGGGAATTGGTAAACAATTGAATGGTCAGGAATCTCTTACACTCTGGCCCATGAGAAGAGAATGTAGGTCAGTCAACAGGCAGCTGTGAACAACTTGCTTGGCACTTTACATATATAATTACTGAGATCCATATGGATGCTATAGTGAATACAAATCCAGTAGATGCAAGTTTGATTCCTGCTTGTTCAGTGAGAATATATTCTTTTCCATTTGTACTGCCCCAGGATGTGGACAGAACTTTGGAAGAAGTGCAATCCACAACATGTGTGTTAGACCTTGCTTTTCCTCAGTAATTAAAAATGCCAGATGGGGTGTCTTGAATGGGTATAGGCAGGCCTGTAGCAAGGGGGGGGGGGTTAGGGGTTCAACCCCCCCATTTTTCAGGTTAAAAAAAACCCCTGGTTTACTCATGAATTTTAACTGGTTAACCAAATCCCCATGCTAAGTCTATAAGACGTAAAACATTAAGAGTCCCTCCAGGCACTATCTCAAGCAGATATTGACAGGTCTGAACCCAGGGGGTGGGTGGGTCAGGGGTTCAACCCCCCCCCTGAAATTTTCAAAACCCCTCCCAAAATTTTTTTCTGGCTACGGCCCTTACGGCCCTGGGTATAGGGAGTGATAAATCTCTCACTTAAAAAGGCAAAATCCCATCATGCTTAATGCAGGCATTTATGAGACCACTGGTGAAGAAGCCTTCCTAGGATCTCACTATGTTTGATAACTTCTGGTCAGTGTCCAATATTCCATTTGGGGGCAATGTCCTATAGCGGTAATCCAGCTCCAAGGGTTCTTGAATGAAATAGATTACCTAGGTTCATTTTCATCTGTTCCCAGGCCTGGCTTGGGACCAGAAAAAGCTTTGGTTGCCGTTAATACCCTACATGATGAACTGGGCAAGAGGAGTGTGTCTGTTTGTTCTGCTAGATATCTTGGGAGCTTTAAGTATTCTGATACTTTTGTTTTTAAAGAGAGGTGAAGTGTATAGCAGCTGTAACATATATCCTTTTGGTCAAATTACAAAGAATGAACTTTTTGTTGTTGCACATTACATTTGCCAGCAAATACTTCTTTTTTTTTTTTAGTTTCAAGGTTTTGAAAATTGAGATATACATTAGATTCAATGGTGCATTAGATTCAAGTAAATATGAGTAGTATTTGTCAAAATTCTGGTTCATGGGTTTTCTATATTTTCAAAACAAAGCTCTGCCAGACTTGCTGTTGGTAATAAAACCAATAATTCTACCAGTTTGGGGGTGATCTCAGATGGATGATCTAGGTAGATGATTGAATGAAACTAATTCAGTTCTATGGTTTTTGTTTTTCTCACCTGAATACTATAGTATTACTTTATTTCCAGGTTCCACAGTGAGGGGGGGGGGGGTTGTTTGTCGAGCCACAGCAACCCCCCCAAAAGGATTTATAGTTTACTGAGGGATCACAAATAAATATATATTTTTCCTTTTATTAAAAAGACCTTTCCTGGGGGTCCAGAGGTGTGCAAGTTCAAAGTTTTGGAAGGTTGGGAATAAACCCAGCAGCAGCTGCACCCTTATGAACCATATTGTGCCTAACCCTTTAATACATTGTATCAATTTGATTATTTTTCGTAACTTGTATCTTTAAAAGTTTCATTACCCAGCAGGCATCTGCTCTGCTTCTCTGCCCCTTTTATCTTAAAACCAGTCAACATTCTGCCAAAGGGACAGGGACTAAGGGTGCTAGTTTGTGAGAAAGAGTTAGAAGCTGAATGGAAATCTGCTGGGTAGTGTAGTTTTCTCCCTCTTTCCCTCCTCAACCGGCCAGCCTCTGACAATGAGATGACAGCCACAGGGAGGTGCAAAGGAGTGGAGGAAGATGGGGAGAGGCTACGTGAACCAGCAGCATCCAGGGCGACTTCCATGTATAGATATTTCTTCACTGCTATTAGAAAAGGCAAACTTTCTAGTGCCAGCTGAGAGGCAATGAGAGGGAAAAGAGGGAGAAATGGAACACGTGTGTTGCGGCTGCCACTTCACAGCAGGAGCAGGCAAGGAAGAGAAGAGGGAAGGGACATCTCGGAGACACTAAGAACCCAACAAATCAAGGGAGGGAGGCAGCCAATTTTGAGCACCATCAAATCTAATGTTCACCCTAATTTTGGTAAGGTCATTTACTCAAAAAAGGTGAGCATTAGATTTGTGTAAATATGGTAATTAAATGCAACAATCGATGGCGATCTGAATTTGCAGTGAAGGAATTCGTATTTCAATTTTTGTTTCTCATGAACAATTTAAACAACATTTCAAAATGGCCTTTGGCCACACTGGAATGATGTTGTTACTCTTTAGATTTTAGAAGCATGAGTGTCTTTTTAAAAGCCCAAGTGAAGCTGTGCAAGATTCTGCTATTTCATTTATTATCGATATAAAAATCACAGCTTGGGAGTAACAAAATGAAGAAGAGTTCAGTGGGGGAAAAAGGCAGGATGTACTAAAATTGATCGGTGCAAAGTCTCAGATGTATTTCTGATCTAGGATCAAACAGGACATGGTGACAACAGGGTTATTTTATAATGATTTTGCACTTGTGATCTTTGCTCTTGCATTGTGCATCTCAACTGCATGAGCTAAAACAAAAAGTGACAATAAAGCCTTACTTGTTGAGATGAGAAAACCCTAAGCCTTTTATTTTCTCTCAAACAATTGATCATTGCAGTTGTTCAGCTTTCACTGAATAGAGTACTATTAAGAACTGCTCGTGCCAGAAGGAGGCCAAAGAAATCTGGACCGTTCCCTCACTAATTTCTGAATGTATATACTGTTGTTACCCTCATTTTGTCAAGATATATACACACACACACACACAATCAGCACTCTGTATCCATGGATTATGTATCAATAGATTCAACCATGCACAGTTTGAAAATATTCTCCTCCCCTGTAAACAATTCTAAAAAGTAAGCCTTTTGTAATTTTATTTAAAAGACACCATTTTACTACATCATTGTATATAATGGGATGAGCATCAAGGATGTTGATATCTAGGGGAGTCCTGGAACCATATTCCAGAGAGTACCATGGACCTGGAATATTTGTTTAGAATATGTATGCAATGAATAGGAAATGGGGTTAAGGCATAAAGGATCCTCAGCTCACAGATTTTACAATACAGTGAATAGCTCATCCCTGACACTCCAGGACATGTAAAACATGTGACTACCAACAATGGAGCAAAATAATCACAAAAGTACCAATAAAAGATGTAATAGCAGTCAAAACACCTATACCAATCTTGGAACATTTGACAAAATTAGGGTTTTGTACCTCTTTAAATATTTACCAGGTTACAACAGTTTTGAGCTACCAGAGAACTATTTCCACAGCTATTTCTCTTGTGACAAATGTAATGTACAGAATAAGGACTGGTTTGCAAAATGGAGGCAGGGAAATTTACTCTTCATACTCTGTGGAAGCTTTTAAAAAGCAGCTCCTGGTATAGACTAACATTTTCTGGGTTAAGTTATCTTGTTCATTTGCAACTATAACACAGTAGCTATAACATCTGGGATTCATCATGCCTTTCACTTTTGCTGATCTTCCTGGTCAGCAGAAAATATGATGTTCATGCATAACAGCCTCAATTGGTATGAAAATGTTGCAATAGGGTCCCCTAATTGGTTATTCCTTCAGAAGTTGGGAAAGGCAATCCAGCAAAAGAAAGCCATCACTTTTAAAGATAAGGCATTTGGGGAGCATTTTCCTTTCTAAAGCTTGACATATTACACTGGTCCAACTTACCTATGCCTTTTTCATCTCAAGATTTGTTCCCATTTCCATACATTACAGCAGCTGCCTTGTTAATATAATTTGAGCAAACCTTTCCATAGTGTGAACAGCAACAAGAAGAGATGTAGAAAATCATCCAATACAAAAAGCAAAGGCCTACAGTGAACTAGAATAGACAGACATCTTTGATGTTAAGCTGACTACCAACAAAGTAACACTACCTTGAAATGACTTACATTTTTTAAATGGTGCTAAAAATTGGATAGGCATGTCAGATCAAGGTTGGTTGAGGCAAGGAGCCATGCGCTTCTCCAGCGTAAATGAAATTTCTTAAATAAGCCTTCCTGTATTGACTCAATGATTTTTGTTGACAGCTGGGTCAGGTGTTCCCAAATCATTTCATATAGGCTCGTGTGCATATGGCATGTAAAGTGAAATACACCAGTGTCCACTTTAATTCACTTTTAATGCTATGATTGCCTCCTGCAGAATTCTGGGGTTTGTAGTTTAGGGAGAGGCCTTTAAACTGCTCATCCAAAGAAGCCTAAACTACAAACCCCAGAATTCTGCAGGAAGCAGTCACAGTATTTAAAGTGGATTAAAGTAGATAAATACTTGATGGTGATGAGACCCTAGCAGTCTAAAAAATGGAGAATTATGGGGTATATTTTATGACTTCCACATGGAAGTTGAAGAACATTCCATTTGATGTAGCATAGTGTTTTTACTATATCTGTTCCATATTTCTGAATCAGAGCAACTGTCTATTTGCTGTTGATGGCTTTTCATAACTCCGATGGAAACATTTTCCCTGATACCTCATATCTACAAAACTGCCAGGAGTCATGGGAAATAAACTTGTTCTACACTGGTGACTCTTATGCTGATCTATCTGAGGGTTGCAGAAGTAGGAAATTGTTCTTTCAGGCTCCACTCCCAGTAGTAACCTGGTTTCCTCATCTTACCTGATCTAGCTAAAATATGTTTGGGTTTATTGCTTGATAAACACCCAGGTTCGAGTCTTTGTGGTCTCTTTCTATAGACCTGTCCAAGCATTTAGGAATGATTGTATGGAAGGCAGACTTGGAATCATGTCTATTAGTTATGTGCCAAACTGAAGCCACATTTTAAATAGAAAGTGTGCAGAGAAACAACATATAGGTACTCAAGGGGCTTCATACACTATAGATATGTGCCCTTAGGTATACAAATAAGGTTCAATGCACATGCTCAAGTGTACATAGGATGGAAATATCAGGTCCTAACTGATATAACAAGTTGGTCCAAATTCCAGCTTTTTGCACCTTTTATGTGCTATGTAATTCTGTTTCCATTGCCAAATCATGCCAAGAGAAATCTCTTGTAAGATTTCTTTTCTCAGTTCTCAATCTCAACTGTGGTTCAGATCCTTTTACACTTTGTACTGCTAGTAGACCAAATACTTCACTGCCCACAGATTAAGGACAGTCCTAGAATGAATTCTAAACTCTAAACATAGCGTTCAGCAGGCATTTGATTTCTGCTATCTGCATTTAAAAACATAAGGTAGCAGGTGATGTGAAAATGCCTATGCCTCTGCTATCTGTCAGAGTAGCCAGTCCAGGGATAGATGTTCTTGTCCTAGGTTGCAGATTAACCTAATTTATTATAACATATTATGCTGATATTGGGCTTCACTGTTGTTGTTTTATTTCTGCCTTATGGTAACCCTGAGACAAACCTATCATGAGGTTTCCTTGACAAGGTTTGTTCAAAGGGGGGGTGAGTTGTATTTGCCTTATTCTGAGACTGAGATAATGTGATTTGGCCAAGGACAGCTACTTGTTTCTTGGACAAGCAGGGATTCAAAACCAGGTCTCCAGAGCTGTTGTCCAGTGCTCAAACCACTACAACATATTGGCTCTTTATACAGGGTGTTTGAAAAAGAACTCCCTAGTTTTAAGTTAAAACACATTAAAACTAGGAAGTTCTTTTTCAAACACCCTGTATTTTGTCCCAGTTAGATCTTTTTTATTCAAAGCAGACAGGAAAGAATACACCTTCTCCAAGTGTACTCCATTATCAACACTGCTTTGCTTCCGTCCTGATTTTTTGGCTGTTTTATCTGAACATAATTCCAAATTTCTGGAATGTTTCACCTCAACAGACATTACCATTTTTCTGTAGGCAGAATTTGAAGTCAGCATCCTTGGATGTTTTACCTTAGGAGAAAGTTCCAAACTCATCTAAGAATTTGAAGGGTTAGCTGTTCTATTGTAGCATGTCAAAAGTGCAGAACACCAAATCAGGAATCCCAGCACGACAGCACACCTATTTTATTTGTTTAATCTGGCCTTAATACTGACACTATCTTGAAAGGCTGCCTCCAGGAACTGGTTAGCATTCTTTTTCTCTCTCCCCCAAGAACAAAGTAGATATGCTGTATTTTACTGTGACAGCTGGGCCATTTCACTTGAGCCTTATTGCATTTGATAGTTACCTTTAGGGAATGTCTTTTTCAATTGTTTATTCTCAGAGGCCCCTGTCAGTTCAAAACGCAAAAGACAAAGGGAAATCCTGAGAATTGCCAATATAGGTGCCAGATGCTGATGTATTGATGCTTTTGAAAAGATTATTGGCATCTTATCTGGTCTGTGTGATAACAGAAGAGTGAACTGGTTTCCAACTTTCATTCTGACAAAAGCTTTATTAATCACAGAGTTGAATTTTATTTTGTTTCGAGATAATAGTATATAACATCAATGGGAAGAAAATCACCTATATCAAAAGGAGCATTTGTCACTGATGTTGGAGATGTTAAGGTATTTTCATGAGCTGAGTTGAACGTTCATACTTTGGGAGAGATTACAATGGCACAGGACTAGCTAGCCTAGGCTTGATTGAAGATAGCTTACTACTTCTTGCTAGCTTTAAAGCCATTACTGAAAGAACCAGTGCTGCTATAGACACATTTCTGGACAATTCTCTTTAGACATATTTAGACATTCATATGAAGAAAGAGGCAAGCTAGTCCTGGTTATCTCTCCTTCACATGGAGAGTAATCATTTGAAGAAGTAAGTACTAGGGTTGTGCATTTGGTTCAGAATTTCTTTGAATTCAGATCTAATTCGGAAATTTAGCATTTTTGAAGCGAGTTCTGACCCACCTGCTTGCTGTCCCCCCAATATTAAGAATTTAAATCAAAAGGAGCCTAAGATTCTTAAGCCTTGGATGTCTTTGGATGTAGCTGTGACCAAGCCCTTCTGAGAGGTGAAGCCAAACTGTTGACATGACTCTAAGCCAATCAGGACTGGAGGAGGAGGGAGGGGAAGGCGGAAGTGGCAATGGCTCTTGTAATCTTTTAAAAAATGTTTTTTTAAAAAAAAAAACTTTGAAAATTCCCAAGACTTTAGTGAAACCTTATGAAACTTGATAAGCAAAGAGTGATAAATGTGTTTTATCATTATAGCAAGTTTCACCCCAATAGCTTTAAAAATGAGGGAGAAAGGAGCCCCTGAATTTTCCCCATTTATAGTAATTTAATGGAAAGTGAGGAGAAGCCACATGCCTGCACTAAAATACATTTCCCAGAATGCACTGGGCTGGAGCAGCTAGCTGTGGTGTTGAGAGACAGTCTAATTATTAGACTATATATATAAAATCATGGAATCTGAAAAGAGGACAATAAGTAATAGTATAAATCTGTGCTACATTGTGTGGTTGTGTGTCAATAGGGGAAGCATATTAATTGGATGTCAAGAGAGTTTGTGTGATGCCTTTCTGCTTGGAAGAAGGGGGTCAGTCTAGATGTCACTTGATGGTGTCTGTACTATGATTTCTGTTCCTGGGTTATAAATGGTAGTTTATGTTCTGTCATAAAAACATGGTGAAAGTTTATTACACTGTTGATAAACTGCTAAAAATTGTCTTTGTGCAAGGAACAGTGTCCTATATATATGATATAGCACATTTTTCTTTGTTAAGTCTCCACCAATTTAACACAGTTTCTGCCACAAAAACAAAGTTTCTGAAATAGAATAATGACTTGCAAAGTAAAGATCACACAATGAAACAGGAAATAACACTTTCAAACCAGGAACAAATTTTCTTTATTATTAAAAATGTTTTTATATACAAATAACTTTGAAAATTCATCAAAATCTATGGATAAGTCAAACATTCTGAAATTTGGTAAGCTAACAGTGGTAAATGTGTTCTACCATTGTAGGAAGTTTCACCTCAATAGCTTTAAAAATAAGGGAGATACGTGCTCCTGAAGTTTCCCCACTGGCAATGATGTCTTCCTTATTGAGCATGCGCGACCACCATTACCGAAATACTTACGAAGATTCAGAAGTTTCATAAAGTTTTGAAACTTTTACCCTCAAAATTCAGAAAGGACTTTAGAAATGAAGCACCAGCGTCTCCACTTTTGAACACAATTTAGAACCTTTTTTTTTTTTTTGGATCGCATATGCCTAGTAAGTACAGTCCGTGCATTGAATCTCTCTAATCCTGATTTTTCAGGATTTGGGATCACATGGAGTGTCCCCACAGATGCCTGGGATTCTCCTTAAAGACTGTTAGACTTCACAGAATAAAACTGGAGTCCAACATCTTCCATGGGCACTGAGCCCATGTAGCCTCATGAATTTTGCATTTTCATCCAGAAAGGAATGATGTGTATAATAACCCAATGGTGAAGCGACATTTCTTCAGGGAAGAAATATTGCTGACTTCCCAAGGCCATCTTGGCCAAAACAGTGAGGTGATGAGCACATATGAAAAGTCAAAACAAATCAGGAGACAGAGCTCAGGTGCTAATAGATGGTTACCTGTTTTATATGTTTTCAAAAGTCCACTTGATGGCGAGAGCCTTTGTTCTACATAACTGAAATACATGGCTTAATGAAGTTTTCTGCAGGAATAATATAGATTTCAAGATAATATACAACACATAACCGTAAAGAATTTCTGATTTCCAATTCTTGGATGCAGGTCTGGCTTCATATATCCCCCCCCCCCCCGAATGTTTTTTTGGAGTGGCATATAGTGAAGAATGCATCAATTTTGTCTAGGGGCTTGCTTGCCCTTACAAATGAAGGTGCAAATTTCTGCAAACCTTTTCCCACGCTTTTAAAGAGGTTCTCTAACATTCAAATATTTGTTAGTCCCTATTGGCACTAAGGTCATTTTTCTGTTAAGGGCTTGTTGAAAGCATCTGCAAGGGAGCTGTAATAGCATCCTCAAAATGAGAACTGGAGTACTCTGCACTCTGTTCATTTGACACTCACAATGGGAGTAAATGTGTAAAACCCAACATGGAAATAAATATTAATTTTCTCAGACGTTTCTCTAGTGGTTTTGGTACTGGCACATACAGGATGAGTATCCCTTGTCTGAAATGCTTGGGACCAGAAATGTTTTGGATTTCAGATTTTTTTTCAGATTTTGGAATACCTCTATTTGCATATACATGCATAAAGAGATGACATGGAGATGGGACCCAAGTTTAAACACAACAATCATTTATGTTCCATAAACCGCTTATATGCAGAGCATGATGGTACAGTCACCTTCCATGTCCATGGATTCTGCATCTACAGATTAAACTATTCATTGCTTGAAAATATTTTTTTAAATCCAAAAAGCAAACCTTGATTTTGCTGTTTTATATAAGGAACACTATTTTGCTACTCCATTATATATCACGGGGCATGGTATCCACAGCGTCCAGGAACCAAACCCTAGTGGAAACCAAGAGACCATGTAATTTTGGACAATATTTTTATAATGTTTGGCATAACAGTCAGAAAGCAAAGGTGTCACTATCTCAGCAATATATATGGAAAATTTTGTACTTTGGAGTATTTTTAATTTCAGAACATGAGGTAAGGAATGCCCAACCTGCAGTGTAATGTATTTAAACTCAGAAAATAAGTTCTGTTGATTTCAATGAGACTCACACCCTGTAAGGACTGCAAACTAAATAAATCTATATGCAAGAGATAATTTGTATGTTAAAATACTGAATCTTAATTACCAGATTAATCATCAAATGGACAATATTGCATTGTAGTAAATAGCCAGAACATTATAAATATTGCTCTTTGTACTTGTGCTTGTAAGTAGAATCTAGGCAATTCATAGAGCTAAACCCAGTTACATTCTTGTGCATTTCTGGAAATCCTTTTAAATGAATAAATAGTAAAACTCCACAATTAACTTAAGTTCAGCCAGACAAGTTGCACACATCTCTGGTTAGATTTGTTTGTTTTTTAAAAAACAGGATAAATATTCCTAGGGGAAAAAATCACTCCAATAATCACATTTTAGTAAAAAGCACGTGCAAATATTGGCTATCAGGAATTAGGTGATTCACTAGGTGCTTCCTTGACTGTTCAAGTAGGTTCCTTACGTGTAAATCCCTCCCTTGTCTAGAGCTCAGTGAAAATAATATATAAGTAAAGTCCATGCTAAATGTTGTTTATGTTACCAGTCTAGTACCTGGTGAAAACATAGGTCCCAATATTACTGTTAATGTATTCATTTATTTACATTATTTAGAAGTTTTTTTTCCAGAGCAAATCATTCCAAGCTTATGGACTGTAATGTTTGAAAATACAACAAAACTACACAATACAATAGAACAGCATAAGAAAAGAGGACATGCTTCAAAAACTTAATTGTAAAGGTTAAAGTGAGGAAGGGTAAAAAAAACCTTGCAATTTTCAAAGGCTATTAACAAGTCAGGGCTTATTCTGTGCAAAATTCGCATGCATTTGTTTTGCATCAAAATAGCCCTTTCTTAACAGAAAACAAGTTTCTGTGGGGTAAATGATATCTTGGTGCAGAACTATTTATTCCTGCAGCACCGAAAACATTTTCTATGTAGAAAAAAGCTGCAATTTTGAGTTTATAATTTTCTTCATAAAATTCACACATGCTTGTTTGGCATAGAAAACAGCATATTCTGCACAAAATGGCACTTTTTCCACCAAAAAAATTATGCATGGAAATATTCATTTACTCACTGAAAATGCAATTTTCTGTGCAGAATAATTTCCAACTAGCACATGAAAATTGCATGCTTTTTGATGAATTTCTTGTATGGGAAGAATATTGTTGACCTTTATGTTGACCTTCAAGAAGAAACTTAGTGAAGAATGAAATCCCTGTTGTACAGTCACCCCTTCACATTTGCTATTTTGACTTTTCCAGATTGGATTATTTCTACATTTGATTAAAAATGGCCTTTCTAGGAATCTCTAGGTCCATCAATGTAACTCTAGGTCAACTTTCTCCAGTCATGTTGGGGGACCTAAAGCATTCTAGAAGAATATCTCTTTAGGAATCTCTATGTCCTCCACATGTGATTCTATGGCCAACTTCCTGTGATATTATGTCATTCCTTTAATTTTGTGGTGGAAGACAAGTAATCTTTAAGTGACATATAGCTCGCGGGTAATTTTTCAGGCTATCTCCCACCATCTTATTTTGTTTGAATGAAAAGTGGAAAAGGAACATATTTTTCAAATGTCTAAAAGAGAATTGTGCAACAGATAGCATGATTTCACCCCCTTCCACAAAATATTAGTCATTTTCTGAAAACCAGAGGGTTTTTTTCCACTTTTGGTTC
The DNA here is from genome assembly GCF_035594765.1 of Anolis carolinensis. Lineage (NCBI taxonomy): Eukaryota > Metazoa > Chordata > Lepidosauria > Squamata > Anolidae > Anolis > Anolis carolinensis. The sequence continues at coordinate 239,813,168 of NC_085842.1, forward strand.
TCACCACAGTACCAAACGTTGATAGAATGTGTTGGTGATGTGATTGTAAAATGCATTAGAATGTTTAGGGATTACATTGGCATTCAGACTTACCAATGTTCTCAATGCCTAGTGGGAGAGAATAAAGAGAGAAGGAAGAGAGGAGATCACGATTTCTTTTAAAGTTTTAAATGGCCCTAGTTAATTTATATCTCATTTTGCCAGATGCAGCTAGTAAATATCCAATGCAAGCATTTTTTTCCAACCAAAGACATAAATGATACGCAATTGTCCTTCATAATTTCTTAAAGGACATAATATTGCATTACAAAGTCTACAGTAGAACTAGAAGCTGTAACTGCACTATGAGGATTGATCATTGATGAACTCAGAATTGTGATCTTTAGAAAGAGAAACAGGAGGGAAACACTGGCCAGTCAACAGATGGTGAGAGCAGCAGGAGAGGTAACATTAGCATTCCACAAGTCAGCTTGGCAACAGCAAGTTAACACCAGTAAGTCAATGAATCAACAGGCGACAGAAGGGAATCAGGCCTTCCAACTCTACCTGACTTTAGCTTCAATTAGTGCAATTTAGTGTTCCTTCCCCCATTTAGACAAAGCATCAGTTCACATAATCAATCAAGAAGTTCAGCCTGGCATTTCTGCATGACATGCTGCAGCTATCACATGACTGTCTAGAGCGATCTTAGCACGTAGCCAGTATTGCAGAATAGTTCCTTCTTATCATATCAGCTCATCGCCTGACAAGAGGCAGCAGTCTAGGACACACTAAGGAAGAATGATCCATTATAACAGAGCTGTGGTAATGACTTCGCACACAGGCAGTCCCATGATAGCTGTAGCTTAATCATGCAGACAAGACAGATGTAGTTTTAGTTTCACAGGAAACCCAGAAGCACATGATCAGAACAGTAAGGGAGCCAAAAACACTCCCTTCCAGTGCCCCCTGAGAATTATAATAATGATCAGCCGTTCACTAATGTTGCTCTTCTGAATCACTAATCTTCTCTTCCAGGATGCTTATGTGGGTGGTTGCCATGCAAACCTAACCACTGATTTATATATGAATCTATTGCATGGGGTCAGTGCATAATTAGGATACTTGTGCATGCAATTAATTATCCCAATCTATTTCAGTCTGGTTTCAGGCCCAGACTTGGCAAAAGAAACTATCTTGGTGGTCCTGATGGATGGATGTCCTATATTAAGCCAAAGGACAGGGAGAATGTGATGCTATTGAACCTCTTTGCAATCATCAGTATCATTGAATAGGTAATAGACAATATTGCATGGAAATTTTGGCTTTGACAGTATGTTTGAGTGGTTCTAGACTTACCTAAAGGGGCAGTTGAAGGTGATACTAGGAGATGATGTCACTGAAGCTAGATAGAAGTTAATTTGTTTGTTGATTTAGTGTCCCAGCTTTATGCCCAAAATGGCATTTGGTGCAGCCAACAGTCATATATTTAAAATAAAATGAATGCAATGAAAACATTAAAATGACAATTCAATACACATCAATAAAGGGTATAATCCCATTTTCTCTCCCATACTGTCATACCTTCATGAAGTCGGTAGGTGAGTTCAGCAGAGAACTTGGAGTGAGGAGTCATCTGAACTCTAAAGGTACTCAAATCAATTTCCTTTTCAAATCTAATTCAGACCAAGTGATGGAAGTGCTAAATTGATGTCTGGGATCAGTAATAGATGCAATCACATCCAATAAATGAAAGCTCAGTCCAAACTAAAACAGGGAAGTGGTGATGGGTGATCCATCTGACAGGGTTCCACCCCACTGAAAGGATAAGGTCTGCAGTCTCAACATTTCCATGAAATCTTGCCATTTAAAATCCAAGTGACCTCCTTAGTCTGGAATATTTTCTATCAACTACGTATCAGCCATAAGTCCCCCCCCCCCCCAAATACAAAAGGAAGAGGAATGGATGGAGAAGTTTGTTTATAATTTGCATCATGGTCACGTTTGCTCACTCACATAGCTGTTAAGACTTGTTATTGCATTCACCTGAAGAGTTTTTTTTAATTAAATCACTTTAAAACTCACTTTTAAGGAGTTAAGCATTCAAAGTCCTGAACCTAGATGGACAAATCTGTCAGTTTAACTTTTTCCTCACTTTTGGTTTTTAAAATAAATAAAGAAATGAAATAAATGAAATAATCTCAAACTGTTTTCATCACAAATATAAATATCTGATGAAAAAAGAATCGAAGCAGAAGTCCCATCTATTTCTAGCTGGTAAGTAAGGAACACCTTTGTCTGTATCCATCACAGGGAGCTTTAATTGATATTTATTCTGATGTGTCTTCAGCACCAGACAAAGACTTATTATTTCTCTATGGCTTTTGTCAACATGGCATTTTATGCAACTGATACACTTGCAGTTTCATGCTTTCTATTTTCATTGTGATGTTCAGATGTGCATAAGCGTACACATACATTTTTAAAACGAAAAATCTACAATCGGATTCACTTCTGAAACTGAAAGATGGAATAAAATAAAGGAACCAACAAACAGCTATTTTAGACTGTTTCCTTTCAAATTGTCTGTGAGGAAAGTCAGATGTAAATAGGCACCTAAATATAAAACCAAGGGTGGAGAATTTCAGCCTGAGGGCAGATTTCAATTTCAATTTTAGTAAAAATCTAAACTTGCTCAAGTAATTTCTCCCAAAGTAAGAAGGTCAAAGTTGTTCAGAAAGGTATTCAGTTACATTAGGCTAAAAACCTAATTTTGGAGCAAAGAAAGGCACTCTGCTCACATTTGTCCATTCAAACAAGCTAGGAAGTCCAGGTGTTAATCTGGTGCACTTACACCACTTTTTTTTTTATCATGTCAGAAGCAACTTGAGAACTTACTGCAAGTTGCTTCTGGTGTGAGAGAATTGGCCATCTACAGAGACTTTGCCCAAGGACTTCTTTCATGTTCCAGCAAGCTAGAGCTGACAGATGAGAGCTCACCCATCTCCTGGATTCGAACTGGCAACCTTCAGGTCAGCAACTCAACCTTCAGGTCAGCAGTCCAGCCAGCCATTGCCCCACCGCAGCTCCTTACTTGCACCACTGAGTTGCAAGTGCATAGTGTGCAACATTCTCTAACACTGTGCAACAGCCATTTTCTAGAAAGGCCCTTCATTTAGCAAAGAGTATCTGCATCAAAATAAGACATAAGTGGAATTGGTGTGAGTGATTAAGGCTCCTTAAATGCACTAAATTTGAGGAAAGGGAAAACAAGCGAGAACTAAAGTGTGTGTGTGTGTGTGTGTGTGTGTATGGAGGGGGGTGATAGTGTGAGACAGCCTTTCTTTTCTTCCTTTTTGCTTCCCTCAGAGCAGTAATAAATGAAAACATCTAGTGATTTAGTCAGGCTAAGTTAAGGAAAGACAGTGGTGTTTAGATAACTTTGGAATGGCTGATTTAGAGTCAGCTACAATGCCAGCCATTTAAGACCATTTCACTGAAAGACTCAAAGAAAAAAAAAATCTAGGAGTAGGGCAGGAAAACAATCAAAGTGAAACTAGTTTGCTTCTTTATAACTCTTTTTGCCTGCTGCTCAGCATCAAATGGCCTACTTTTTCTTTTTTGTACTACTTGTGTGTATGTGCCTTCACGTGGCTTGCCGGCTTATGGCAACCCCATCGATTTCATAGGGGTTTTTTCGCAGGATATCTTCGGTGATGGTTTTGCCAGTTCCTTCCTTTGCAATATTTTGAGGACCTCAACATGGCAGCTGACTTTGTTTCATATCAATATGTCCTTGCATCTATTTTATGTTCCCAGGTGATGGCTGGAGTATAAGGTCATGTTTGGTTTATAATTTCACAGATATCAAAGGTGAGATGTTGCATCTAATATTTCCATTAGTGACAATGTAGATGATGCATTCTTCATACTAGAAAGAAACGTTATGAAGCTTGTCACGCATAAGCTTAGGTTAATGTATTAAGGCTATAAGATCAAGCACTTAAGGCTAGCAATTCCAAATCATTAGACCTGCACCATTGACACTAACTCTCCCATTTTGTGCATACTCGACCACCATACAACGATAAAGTCCTATGAGAAGATATTTTTAGGACATGGACTGAGTATCCTCTCCCCTCCAGCACACAAGCAAAATCTAGTGCCCCACAAATATGTCTTCTTTCCCAACTGCATTTGTGCTTTGTGCTCAGTGACAAAGGTTTGTAACAATTTATTAACAGGAGCAAAACAACTTATTTTGCTTCTAATGTTATTCTTTGAAACAACTGGAGTCTTTTACTGGAAATGTTTCAGAGTAATTCAGCCTGAGGCAAACTTGAGGCATGGAGATTTTCAGGCAGAACAGTTTCAAATGTTCAAGAATATTATATTCAACTGAAAAGATCGCTTTATAATGGAGCATGCTAGGTGACTATATATATAGCAAGGCTATGACTTTATGTGTCATTGTCCAATCTAGTTTCTTATGCAGAGATTGTATTTATTAAAAACTCAATAAAATAAAACTTGTCAAAGGAAAATATGAGGGAAAAAAGAGGTATGCATTGAAGCACTTTAGCATTCTGAAAGGAAAATTTGGAATGCATTACATTATAACATTTCATAAGAAGTTTTCCTACATTGGAAAGGTATTATTTTCACATATCCAGTCATAGTTGTTTTCTATTTAGTCCCTTGATCCATAGTTTGATCTAGTACAAATATAAGGAGTTGTACTCAACCTATCGTTGGAGGTTCGCCTCCCGTTCAATGAGCAATCTAAAGTAGAAAGGAGGCCTTCTTGCACCTATTTATTACATTTTATCTTCAGAGAACTTTCCCTAGTGCTAAATTTACTAATTTTCAGTGATCAGCAAAGACTTTTGAATATAACCTGTCTCCCTTTGTATGGATTCTATATAGCAGATTTAGTGTCCCTTAACCAAAATGCTTGGGTGCAAAAGTGTTTTGGATTTCAGATTTTTTTTTCTTCAGATTTTGGAACGTCTGTAATTAATTAGATATCTTGGAGATGGGATCCCAGTCTAAACATGAAATACATTTATGTTTCATATACACTCTATATACCTACCTCAAGGTAATTTATACAATATTTTAAAATAATTTTGTGCATGGAACAAAACTTGTGTACATTGAAATATCAGCAAGCAAAGGTATCACTACCTCAGCCATATGGAGAATTTTGGATTGTGGAGTATTTCAGATTTCTAAATTTCAGATAAGGGATGTACGGCATATTTTGCCCTCAGTGTAGATTCCAATGCATTAAGGATTAGCTTTGTGTTGGAGACAGGATTAAGTTTTCATCTCTCCTTTTCATATTTCCAGAGATCAATGATAATGTCATTGACCCTTTAATGAGGCCAACCAATTAAAGCATGTACCTTCACCTTCGTTACAACATGAGACAATAAATGTACACACAAACAAATACAATGCATAGGGTGTACTTTGTCCCAATATATTATATTGCTTTGGACAAAAGAGTATCCCAATGTAGATGGATGAGATATCCAAGATAGGATTCAATTTCCACTTATAACCTACTGGCATCCTTTGGCACATCCATATGTTTATTCAGTATACACAAATGGATGCTATTTGCTCCCTCATGGAATAGGAAAGAAACAAATAGTTTTTCTATAGGCCACTGCTGGATTGAACCATGTCATCAGCACTCATCTACAAAGATCCTTCTTGAGTATATGCAGATAATGCAGCATCCACAAGGAGTGCTTCCTAATATGAAAAAAACCCTTCCTCCACATCCAGATTACAAATGGCTATTCTTTTCCTGGTATTTAACAGTGTCAAACAAGGTTGTTAGGCATACTTGCAGTTTTATTCATATGACATCATGCTGAAAGTGTCTCAAGTATTTGCTAAATAGTGAAATCTGCTAAGAATTTCAAAAGTTGTTAAGTATTTCAATCTGCTTCTCTTGGAAGGTATTTTGGGCTAAGCTGTTTCTATTACATGTATTGTGCAAGGAAGAATGGCTCCATTCATTCTTATGATAGATGCTGATCATATTCTAATGCGACATTACAATGGGAAAAGGGTTGTAAAAAGGGTATAGCAGAGGCCTTTGCATACAAGGTCCCTCACAAAGTCTGATTAAAGGTATATATGCATCTAATACCTCTCTACTTTCATGGCCTATATTAAAAGAATGCAATTGTTCTCTGTATATTTGATCCTGATGTTTTTACTATGAAGATGTATGGCAAGGAAATACGAGATGTATTGTTATTATTATGGCTTTTATTAAACTGACAGGATCAAAAGATTCAGAGAACAGGATATTCGTTGCCTAAACTAAACAGACCTTGATTTTGTCTTCTTGCCATCCAATATCCCATTTCAATTATATGTGCAAAATAAATTAAGCAAATCAAGCAAGTCAGTCTCTAGTCACTGAATTTGAATAATTTGTTCTGTTTGCAGTATATGCAAAAATGGAAGAATTTGATTTTAGGGATAGTAGAGCAAAAATGGATTGAAACAAGAAAAGCAGGAAAGGAAGTAGTCCCAGAAGCCTGGAGTTAGATGGACACAACTTCCTTTTGTCTTCTACTCTGTTGGGCCAACTCATAAATTGAAGCATCCACTGATCACCTTTCCTACTTTCTGAACATTCTTTGTGATATTGATAGTAAATTCAAGGTAAGTAGGAACAACACCAATGGGATCCTGTGAGGATCCTGAGATTATCACTTTGAGATACTTTTCTATTCATTGGGATACTTTTCAAGTTTAAGTGTATGAGGTGGGACACTGGGGGGGGGGGATAGGCTGGCCGTTTTGGTGAGTAGCTCCCTACCTACCCACCCCTGCCACAAGAAGCAGGAGTGGATCTAATGTAGAATTAATGCAGTTTGACACCACTTTAACTCCTATTGTTTAATGCTATGGAGGCCTGGGATTTGTATCTGGTGGGACAATCTTTGCCAGAAAAGGCTAAAGACCTTGTGAAACTGCAACTCCCATGATTGCATAACTCAATAGCCATGGCAGTAAAATTGCATTAATTCTACAGTGTATGTGCATCCTGAGTATCAAGGAAAACAGGTTAGAAATAACAGGAAGTCTTTTTCAAGCCAAATTCAAATGTGCGTGTGATTATGTGTCATAGCTCAGTATAGCATTTAGGAGTGAAAAGGAGCTCCTCTTTAGAACCAGTAAACCTTTCTTTCCCTTATCCAGTTGCAGGGGCATTGGTGCAACAGAGGGCATATGTTGTGGAAGAGTTAACCCATCTTCCTATGTGCTGGTGTTCCCCTACACACTCCCCATTTATACATAAACATGGCTTTAAAGCCATCCTTTGGCAGCATGTGAACATTCAATTGGTGCCATTGATGGTTTCCTTTGGCAGCAAGAAGGAGCCCCATAAGTTATTATGTCAAACTACAAGAACATAACTGATACATTTTTATAAATGTGGTATTTTTATAAGGCAAAAAGCTGACTTATTGCCACTTACATTTTCATTCAACGGGTGTGGGGGGGAGTACAATGTTCCCTTGCTACTTCGCAGTTCACTTTTCGCTCCCTCGCTGTTTTGCGGGTTTTCAATTAATATTAATGTACACATTTATTGTGGTATTTCCACTGTTTTGCAGGTTTTTGTGGTGTGCAAAGGGTTCTGGAAGGGGGGGAGGGAGAAATAAAGGGAAGGGGAGGAGGGAAGGGTTGGAAATAAAAAAGGGTTATTTAGCTTCCATTCTTCTTTGTCGGAGTACTATATATTATAACTGCTAAAATAAAGTACAGACTGCACTGTAGTAAGTAGTCTGTGGTTTGCTCTCCTCCACACATAGAATAAATATAGTCTCCCTACTTCGTGGATTTTCACTTATTGCGGGTGATCCTGGAACGTAGCCCCCGCAATAAGTGAGGGAACACTGTAATCTATTTTCAAGATCTATCTTATGGCAAAAGGCATAAATGTATGCAATTTATTTAAAAATGGCTAAGAGTTTATTTATATCTATGCAGAAGAATGAGTGTACATTTCTTTAATTGTGAAAGTCATATACAACAAGTTACAATGGCTGAAAGAAGAATAACGGGAACTTCCTTAAACTAAATTATGAAGCATAAGTAAAAGAAAGCATTGGCTCGCTTTCATAGAATTTGTCAATAAGTCATAAAGTTGGCAGGAAATGTAGGTCATCTACTTTATCCACTACCCTATGACAGGATACATGTTTTACATAAAGGCATCCAAGACAAAAGCCCATCCAACCTTTCTCTGAAAGCATCCAAGAAAGAAGCTTCCTGTATTTTATTATTTATGTGGAGATGCAGCACATACTCCACCACAGCTTTAAGTTATCTTGCTAAAGGATAGATGCCAAGTTCTCCTTCATTTCAATCCTAAATATCTTTTGTGGAAGTTATTTTCCTTACTTAAATAAAAATTTACTACCAAATACATGTGTTGTGCATTGTAGCCAAAATACATTAACTTCGGATACACTGTAAAAGAGCCTATATGCAAGAAAGCAAGCCAGATCAACAAATGTCTCCACATGGGAATGTGTAAGGAATATTTCAATTCACCTCACGGCTATATTGCTCATTCCCATGTTGCCACCAGTGGTGCAGTGGGTTAAACCGCTTAGTTGTTGAACTTGCTGATCAAAAGGTCAGCGGTTCGAATCCGGGGAGCGGGATGAGCTTCTGCTGTTTTATGCCCAGCTTCTGCCAACCTAGCACTTTGAAAACATGCAAATGTGAGTAGATCAATAGGTACCGTTCATCTTCCGGTCCCAATTCAAGGTGCAGACCATCATTTATAAAGCCCTAAACGGTTTGGGACCCGCCTACCTTCGTGACCGTATCTCCTACCATAAACCTGCCCGACCTCTCCGATCATCAGGGGAGGCCCTCCTGTCGCCACTACCTATATCTCAGGCTCGCCTTGTAGGAACAAGGGAGAGGGCCTTTTCTGCGGTGGCCCCTCGCTTGTGGAACTCATTGCCCATTGAAATCAGGCAAGCCCCCACCCTTTTAGCCTTCAGGAAAGATTTAAAAACATGGCTCTTCCGGTGTGCTTTCGGAGAGTAAATGTTCTATGCTACTCCCCCCTGATATTTATCCTCTAGACTGGTTCACTATCTGATGTCCCGTCCCTCGAGGTTTTATTCTGATCCCTTTCTCACCCAGAGTTTTAATTTTTAATCTAGTTTTTAAATGTAGTATTCATGCGGCCCGCTCGTGTTATATTGCTGTTTTGATCTTATGTTGTACTGTTTATTTTATGTAATGTATTATTTAATTGTATTATGTTATGGTTTATTGTATTGTCTTGGGCATGGCCCCATGTAAGCCGCCACGAGTCCCCATTGGGGAGATGGTGGCGGGGTATAAATAAAGTTTTATTATTATTATTATTACCGCTCCAGTGGGAAACTAACAGTGCTCCATGCAGTCATGTCAGCCACATGACCTTGAAGGCATCTACGGACGTTTACTATGTTGCCACCACTGCTCCCCCCACAAGCTACAGAGCGCCTGGATATTGTGATCATATATGTGATGTCAGAAAGAGATGCCGGCATGACCAGCAAAGAACCAAGGGTCTACTCCATTCTTGCTGGTTGAACAGGCACTCTATCATACTATCACAGATGCAACAAGTGACAGCCAGGTACTTACAGGGAGCTCTGTGGTCAGTAGGGAGCATCAGTGGCTACACATGGATGACAACGTAATGGTCCATAGGGCCAATATAATCTTGGACTGACGAGACCATGAGAATACCAACACACCAGGACAGGTGCAGTCACTCTGGGACCAATTCGGAGCATAAACACTCCAGACTGGCCTTGGCCTTAACAGCCAGTGTAAACCCACCCTAGTGCAAGTCTAAGGATACATTTCCTTCACTACAATTACCTGCCACATGGCAGGAAACCTAGAGGTTCAAAATTTTACTATTTTAAAGACATATTATGTTTTCTAGACATTGGGAAGGGGGGAGAAGAGAGTGGCTTTCTTCCTGTTCCTCCTCTCTCCGCTCACTGTTGGTCTGTCAGATCAAGTGCTGGGGACCACTTCTACATCTAAAGTGACTGCCATATTTGGCTCTGCTGGGCAGTAGGACTTCCCTTCCCTCCCCCAGCTAAGGGGTCCCTATGAAGGATCCAGGTGACCCCACTTGGAATGCTGGATCAGGCCCAAATTTGGGGTCAGTGTAGAAGGGGCCCAAGGGAGTTGTGAACTAACAATCTGGCTGCAGCTTTTTGAACCAGGTGACATTTCTAAACAGTCTTCATAGATGGCCCCATGTAGAACACATTACAGTAATCCAAATGAGATTAAACCAAAATATGGGTCACCATGGTGAAAACGGATTTATCCAGAAGTCGGTACAGTAGGCACACTATTTAAACTATGCAAATTCACTTCTAGTAAAGGTAAAGGTTTCCCCTGATGTTAAGTCCAGTCGTGACCGACTCTGGGGGGTTGGTGCTCATCTCCATTTCTAAGCCGAAGAGCCGGCATTGTCCATAGACATCTCCAAGGTCATGTGGCCAGCATGACTGCATGGAGCGGTACCTATTGATCTACTCACATTTGCATGTTTTCGAACTGCTAGGTTGGCAGGAGCTGGGGCTAACAGTGGGTGCTCATTCCGCTCCCCGGATTTGAACCTGGGACCTTTTGGTCCGCAAGTTCACCAGCTCAGCGCTTTAACACACTGTGCGACCAGGGGCCCCATTCACTTCTAGTCACCACTAAAACCTGGGACTCCTGCCTCAAGTTTGAATCCAGGAGTACTTCCAAACATAAACCTGCATTTTCAGAGGGACTGTCGCTCTATCTAACAAAAGCTAAATACCTGTTTCCAGGCCCGTCTTCAAGAACACCCCATCTTCTCTGGACTGAGCTTTGATCTGTTCACCCTCATCCAGTCCATTACAGTTGCCAAGTTCTTGTTTAACATGAAAACGACTGGCTTGCAATGAAGTGTTAGGAATTAACAGCCTATTGGTGACATACAATCCCACAACTCTGGACAACCTAGTGGTATTATTAAAAAACACAGGGTAGTCAACATAATCCTGAAGGACTCCACAGGCCAATGGTCTTCTAGCACCACCCTTTGAGTATACTCCTCCAGGAAAGAAAGAAGGCACTGTAGAACAATACCTACAAGTGTCATCCTGATTGGATGATCTAGAATCGAATTGTGGTCAATGGTACTGAATCTGATAAGAAGTGCAGAAGAAGCAACAGGCACAAAATCCACTTGTCCAATGTTTAGTATAAGTCACTCATCAAGCACTCTCCATCCTATAACCAGGTCTGAAATCACACTGAAATAGATAATCCATCTCATCAAAGACCCCCCTGGAGTAAAGAATCCACCATATGCTCTAGATGTCAGAGGCTGGCTTATAACGGTATTGTAGAATCTAGGGAAGGCTTTTCTGAACAAGTATTACAGCAGCCTCCTTCATGCATGCTGTGGCTCCAGGTGCATATACACTGTAAAAATAATGCAGTTTGGTCCCACTTTAACTTCTATCACTCAATGCTATGGAACCATGGGGTTTGTAGTGTTAGAAGATCTTTGGTCTTCCCTGCCCAAAAGTCCAGGTGCTTCATCACACTACAACTCTTGGGATTTCATAGCACTGAATCATGGCAGTTAAAGTGATGTCAAACTTCATTAATTCCACAATTTAGTTGCACCTGTGCCTGATTGTAAAGAGGCAATAATAACTTTTCCTACTCATAAAGATAGTCCTCTTTTGGGTATGCCAGGAGAAGCAAGGCTCTTGTACATATCTGGTGGTTCCCACTATCTCAGTATGCTGAATCTGACAAGAATCCTGTAGGGCAGGACTGTTGCCAACACTAACTGCTAGGGCAGCCCCTCCATTTTGTGATGGGATGATGGTTCATCCTGGAGAAAACATTCAGTGACTTTAATGACATGGTGAAATGAACTTATTCTAGGCTTCTGGTGCCATCAATCTGTTGGGATTGGCAGTATATCAGGAAATGTATAAATTGCCTGGAACATTCTGGTGATTTCTGGGACACCTGAGGTGTATGGCACTGAACCAAGAGAGTGAGAAACTATTGTTTATTTAAGGTAAAGGTTTCCCCTGACGTTAAGTCCAGACATGTCTGACTCTGGGGGTTGGTGCTCATCTCCATTTCTAAGCCAAAGAGCCGGCGTTGTCCGTAGACACCTCCAAGGTCATGTGGCCGGCATGACTGCATGGAGTGCCGTTACCTTCCTGCTGGAGCAGTACCTATTGATCTACTCACATTGGCATATTTTCGAACTGCTAGGTTGGCAGAAACTGGAGCTAACAGTGGGCGCTCACTCTGCTCCCGGGATTTGAACCTGGGACCTTTCAGTCTGCAAGTTCAGCAGCTCAGTGCTTTAACACACTTAGAACATCATTAATTGGAAGAAAAGACACATACCGGACATAACTACTGAAGAAGTGAAAAGCTAAGCTGGCAAATTTTAGACAGCAACCTTTATCCAAATGGTGGTGATGAGAGAAAAATGGAAGGAATGAACTCAGGAGAGGCTTTAGACATTACTGGAATGCAGCACACATAGTGATAGCTCCTGCAATGACAACAAAGCTCCTTGTATATTCAGGTCCCCCCTCCTCTCTCCTATTTCTTTAGGTTTTTTGGCCACCTCATCCATCACAGATAGACACAAGAGAGATGGGAGCAAGGAAAAAAAAATAAAACTCTCTGTGTTGCTCTAGGCTTGTGGCTGCTTTCTACTCATTTCAGTTCATCATTGCAGTGTTTCATTTTTAAATGGTTCACTTACTTGAAAATGAAACTTGAAAGAGGCAAAACAAAATGGAGAGGGGGGAAGAGGAAGCTGCTAGAACAGAGGCATGATCAGAACTGGCAGCCTAAAAGGACAGCTGCCCATTTGTGTTGTTATTATTTGGTTTAAATTTATACATAAGTGGGAGGGAGGAGGGACAATTTACAGTACTTGTTCTTCTTCCATGTATTATTTTACAGCCTTGGTTTGGGTCCAAACACAGTTGCTTTTGAATGCAAGATCAGCCACTGTTCCTTCTTCAGAGAACAACATGGATTTCTACGTATTTCCTAGTTTTTAATGTCCCTATTTTAGTAATATGGTATTTCGTTGGGCGACTGAAAGGTCAACTGTTTTCCTGCAAGGAGTTCTTCTGTTCATCTTCTTTGTCTATCTGTTTTTGAAAGAATCACAGCAGGCAGCAAGAATAGCCCACATTCACCACGAGGGAACATCACCCCTTTTCATTATCCGTAACCCTGTGCAACAATGGGTTTGCCACACGAACAGTAGGATTGAAGATACATTTTGAAAAAAGGGATGTGTTACATCACCCTCTGATCTCCCACTTGCAGTATCAATCTCATAAGAAACAGAGATCATTGTCTTCACTTTTGCACTTGAAATATAATTCCTGTGCTTTGAATATGATCACTTGAATGGGAATCAAACTTTTAGTTGAATTCTTGAGGACAGCTCTACCACTGGGCAGAGTTAGGTGATCATAACTTGTGCTACACATCCAGAAATAGCCTGGTGCCAGTCACCAATGCTGAATCAAGATCCAACTGCTAGTCCAGTTTGCTTTTCTACTTGAAATGAAGAGGGCACCATCTTACCTTTGCATCAGGCAATATCTTGATATTGCCGTGGTAACTTGATACATGTCTACTTAGAAGTACAAAGGAACTAATTCAGTAGAATTTACTCCCAGTAAGTGTATATGAGATTGCATCTTTAAGCCTTTCTACTGGCAATTAGTCATGGAATGGAACAGAATGACAAGTGAATTAGGCAGTCTACTATTATAAGGAGATAAGTATTATAGTTTTGAATGGGTCATCATGTTTTCTTAAAATGCCAACCCTCAGCAAACAGAAAAATAGCTCAACATGGAGTGATCAAATTGGTTCTTCCTGATGTACAAGGACATTTCAGGAGTATGTGTGTTTCTTCTCTTCTAAATTGGTGGGAACATCCAAATAGTCGCCATGTGGTCCATTTTATCTTGCCAAGATACTAACTTATTATTTGGCTGCATATGTAGATCAGGATATGAATTCTGGGAAGAAATATCTAGATGAGAGAAACGTAAATGCATAGTGATAAATGTAAGTTGAAGTTTACAGTTCACCACCATAGTATATTCTGGGGTGTTAGGTATTTGTTCTGAACATAGGAAATTTGGTTTTAGAGAAGTCTAATTATCAGTCCAGATACAAATCCTTCCACTTGTTTTGAATTATTGGTAGACCACAGCACCCAAAAGCTGGTGATGAAATGCAATGAGATCTTTTTATTACATGTTTCTCTGAGCCTTCACTTTTAAGAAGCATAAAAGCAGCCAACACAGACTTAAGGATGAAACAAAATGACATCCACCACAGAGCGATTAATTAAACAAAAAAGAGAAATGCTGGATGACTGAAGGACATGGAAATGGTAGCTGACTAATAGTCTACTGAATGTTATTTGATAACCTAGAGGAAATGAAATTTGGGCTTAGATGTCCTACTAGACCTGAATGCACCAATTATCACAAGAATTGAATACTTTTTCTATGAAGAGCCATTGACCCACAAAATATCAGGCTATATTTGATAATGGGTGGGACAAATTTATGATGGAAAGAAATAGAGAAAAGCCTGGAATATGTCTATAGCATTTTGGAATGGATCTCTCTTTCTCTGCTTCTTCACTAGTTCATCTCTCCCTCATCAGATGTCATGTGAAATTAGGTTGAGACCTTCATGTGTCCTTTTCCAGTTTACTGGCCTAGGTGGCAATCTGAAAGAAGACTCAGAGCAGTTTGCCATGGGGAGAGACATACGGGAGCTGTTCTTGGCCTGGTTCAAAAAATCAATGCCTACCAGACTTTGGCATTTGTGTATGAAACCAGACTCACTAATTGAAAAATGTAGATATGAAATGCCAACACACAGATTCCTCCTGGAACCAAAGCAAGTACCAGAACATGTTGCACTGTCTGGAGAGTTTAACAAAGATATCTGTCCATCTGTCTGCCCAATTCTAACTCATGTGTGAGAGGTTCTATCTGCCAATTATTACTACTTTTGCTTGCTTACAAATACCATCATTGATGGAGCACCTGCTCTTATAAAATGAAAGTTCAATGCAGCGTAAATGAGAAGCACAAGCCCACCTGATTGTGAGAATTCAGTCTCAGAATCTAGAAAGTCAGATCCAGGTCCTAAAAACATGAAACATTAATAATAGTGAAGAGAATTCCTAACTGATTTACCTCAGTCAGAGCCATTAATACTAGAAATTATTTGGGGTGTATCTACACATACTGACATATTCTGGAGTAATATTCTCCAGAAATGACCCGGATGCAGCACAGCAGCACAGCTGGCTAGCTGACAACACATTGAAGCCATTGCCATCATCGCTATTTCACTGGCCAAAAGCAGCTCCCTGGTAGGACATGCTGCTGACATTGTTTCTGGTGAAGTCACAGCTAGATGCCCAACCATGCAATCAGTAGAAGCAACGTTGCCAGCAAGATTCTGCTGGGGAGCTGCTTCTAGCCAGTAACAGAGTGGTGTGTCTGTTTGACATGTGGACACTGGATCAAGCTACATCTTGCCTGATCCAGCTATGCATACCTAAAAAACACCAGGATTGTGCGGAAGCTTCATGGAAGTTCTGGAATAAGCTGCAGTTCACATTGTGATAGAGTAATTATTGGAAAGCAATGTTTCTGATGAGAAACGAGCAGCACTACTACTGTGGACTACTCACAGCAGTTGGTAAATGAGTTCATTTTACTTGGCCTATGTAGACATGGCCTGAGATGAAGGCTGAACACTTTGGAGTATTTTTAAACATCATTTCCTAGCTCTGAGATCATCTAAATTAGCTTTTCATTATGCGTGGTTATGGGCATTTTCATTTCCCTTTCAACAGGTTTTGGGATTGTTCTTACATCCATTTTGTAGCAGTCCTCAGGATTTGGTGCATGGAGTGCAATCTACCCTTCCGCTCCTTATGTAATGTTTCTCCTTTCTGTTTCTCTCTTTCTAAAAATAAACTGTCAGTTAACCAGAACTCAAGCAACTGGAACTCTCAAGCAACCAGCAAAAATTAATCTAAGTAATAATAATGTAAAATAAAATGAAAATACATGTGTTCACAGCACAATGGGAACATAGCAAAACTATGTCACATTAGTTTTTCTTTGTCACATTTTGCTTTTACTGCATTTCAATATTAATATCACGTCAATACATAGTTTGTGGTATGCTATAGTATGGGCTACAGTGTTAATTACACCTATTTTTAATAGTAACTCTAAAGCAGGAACTCTCAAACTGTGCTCTGCAAAGCCCTTGGGGCTCCATGGGTGATAGTGAGGGACTCTGTGGTGTCATGCTGCTTCTTGCCTCCTCTTCTTTCCTCCTCCTGAGAAATTCAGGGAAATTAAAGTTTTGAGGTGCTGGAAGCAGCAGCAGCAGCACCCTCTTGGGGCACGGACTCTTTCTCCCCTTTCTCCCTTGTCTCCCAGACTCTTTTTCTCACAGCCCAGATACACCCCCCCCCCATTTCTTTGCTTCCACAACCCTATTTCCCTTCCACTGCCCAGGGGGTGCTTTGATTGTGCTATTCCTGCATGGCAAAAGGTTGGACTGGATGGCCTCTGGGGTTTCTGCTGCTGCTGCTGTTGTTGTCGTTGTTGTTACAACAAAGGTTAGGTAGCTGCCTGTTGGGCATGCTTTAATTGTGCTTTTTCTGCATGGCATAACTTCTGAAATACTGTTAAGTTTGTATCAGCTGAAAAAAATTGAGAACTCCTTGGTGATGGTGATACTTTTGCGTGATACTTCAACTTTTAACTGTTTGGGAAGTCAGAATCCTATTTCAATGTGTAAGGAAGCAAAATGTTTGTCAAATGAACCAAGAGCTGGCTTCTTCCTTTTTATTCTGGAAGAGACTGAAAAATCTCAGATGTGAAGCCATATTGACAAGTGGCTCAAAAAGCCAAAGCAACTCCTGAGCTCCTGTGATTAGAATTTGCTTTTTTCCTGTGGTGTTCTGTATTCCAACTGGAGTTCTGATATGAAATGTCAAGCAGTATGTGGAAACATAAAATGTGATGGTATGGGACTATCAAAAAGGCTGAATTGTCAAGTGCACAAATTCAGATGTGCCATTTGGCATGTGCCTGTATTATTTGAGGCTCTGACATTAACATGTGTTTCTTTGGATGTGCATCGGTTTGGCTGTTGTAGAAAATGGCAAAGCAAAACCTTATTATGACATTTCTTGGAGCTCTGTTTTAAAAAGCCAGAAGCTTCATTTCCAAAATAAATTATGAATTGCATGTTGCTTTCAGGATGCCATCACTTTTAATGATATGCAATGAATTATAGGTATCTTTTAAACTTACATTTGTTTGAAATTGGAAATGCTGCATGTCAGATTCTTCAAGAACATCTGGAGAAGGATGATGTCGACCCTTGAGAGCAGGTGAATATTTCTCATTTTGGAACTGATGGCATTGCCCTTTAAAATGGAACAATGTGGTGTTCTTTTCCCCAAACAATGAAGACAATCACTTATGAACATAGAGTCCTGGCTGCTTTTTAGTAATATATAACATAAATCCTCTTTAGAGAATAATTGCTTGGACCAATACCAAGAAAGTGGGTTATTTAAGCTGACAAAGAGCACTTAAAACAAAATTATTTATACTATCCTTAGTTCTGCTATCATCAGTTACTGGACATTAATGCAACAGGTGGTTTTCTTCAGAAAACCATTAGAATATTGTTTAAACAGCGTAACTCACAAAGTGTTATACTAATATCAAACTGTGAGAAAAAATGCACTGACCCAACATTGTGTCTCAGTGAAATCATGACCAATACTCCCCCTTCTGTTTAAGTTTTTTTTGTTGTACTTTAAACAAACCTTATTAATGTTAATCAGTTATTAATATCCTGAATTTGTAGTTTCAAACCATATTAACAATTTAAGCACATTGGAAAAATTTCTAAAGCCTGTTCTACTAATTGAGGGGAATGTTCATTGCAACAGCTTCTGCTAGGATTGCATTACAAGATGCCAGGGTGGTGCTGGTGTTGGAGAACTCTGACATTCAAAATCTCTGAAACCACAAGAGCCAAGCTAGGGAGGTTGCTGGAAAGAGGAGTGGGTGCTACAATAGTAAGTTTATCAGGTGAACTTAGAGCTAGAGCACTTGCATCTTTAACAGTTGGGCAGGAGGAGGAATTTCAGCAGATGCCTGCCTTATTTTATTTGCCAACCTTAATACCTTTGACTTTGGATTTAAATTTTAAGTTGTGAAACTTTTTGAGTAACAATCTTGAGGGAAAAGTGGAATAAGAATGACAACTATTATTATATGATCTGCTCACTCCTGGATGTTCCTGTGACCAATCTGGCTGCTGCATTTCAAACTTTTTGGAGTTTCCCAATTACCTCTTTCAGGCATTCATTTAGAGGAGACATGCTATCCTTAGCTAGAGCTGTTTTGGAAGGCATGGATATTTGGGTGTTATCAGCATACTGATAGCACCCTGCCCATGCCTCTGGATGATCACCCTGCCCATGCCTCTGAATGAGCAATTTCATGTAAATGTTAAAAAGCATTGGGGAGGGAATGGTGCCCTCTGGAATGCCATATAACAGCTCCTTTTTGGAAAGGCAGCTATCCTCAAGGTGATCTGGAACCTTCCTCTGTAGTATAACTGGAAACACTGCAACACAGGGCATCCAGTTCTCAACCCCCACAGGCACTCCAGAAGGATACCATGGTCAATGATACTGAAAGCCACTGAGAGGTCTAAAAGCACCAGTAGCCCCCCTCCCCATCAGTATAAAGACGGAGATCATCCACCAAGGCAACCATATTTGTTTCAACTCCATATCCTGCTCTGAAACCAGTTTGAAATGGGACAAAGAAATATGTTCCATCCAAGGCCTCCTGAACCTGGAGAGCAACTGCCTTCTCAATCACCTGCCCAAAAAAGGAAAGTTAGACACCTGTTTCTGGTTATTAAGGTCCAAGGGATCCAGGGAGGGCTTTTTCAGCTGTGATCTAACTACCGCTTCTTTTAAACAGGAAAATTCCCTTCCCTAAGAGATGCATTGATAATTTGTTGTATTTTAAATCCAATTGCATCTCTTGCCTGGATGTCCAGCTAAGAGGGACAGGGATCAAGAAAGCAGGTTGTCCTCCTTACTTGCCCCAGAAGTGTAACACTCCTAAGCAACGCGAACACTGGGAACCAACACGGAGGCCAATAAACAATCTAATATCTTTATTAAAGCAATTAAAGTTTCAAACAAAAATAAGCAGAATAGATAGTCAAGCAGTTGACCTTTCAGGAATGATCAAAATTAGTCCAAAAAATGAAAGTCTTATGTCCAGTATTAGAGTCCAAAGTCCAATAACCGAAACACACTCAAACTCAATGGAAGTTTGAGTGGGGAAAGGAGCAAAGTTCCTCAGGAAAATACTTGAAGTATTAGTCCAGAGCAAGGTTTCAAGGCAAGGCTAAGGCTGTTCGTGATGGATCTGAAACGCAGTCCAACGCTCGGCCGCCAGACTAATAACGGGGGCGAGTTACAGGGAGAGATCTACTCCCCTGTTTAAGGAGCTCCACTGGCTGCCGTTCATCTTCCGGTCCCAATTCAAGGTGCAGACCATCATTTATAAAGCCCTAAACGGTTTGGGACCCGCCTACCTTCGTGACCGTATCTCCTACCATAAACCTGCCCGATCTCTCCGATCATCAGGGGAGGCCCTCCTGTCGCCACTACCTATATCTCAGGCCCGCCTTGTAGGAACAAGGGAGAGGGCCTTTTCTGCTGTGGCCCCCCGCTTGTGGAACTCACTGCCCATTGAAATCAGGCAAGCCCCCACCCTTTTAGCCTTCAGGAAAGATTTAAAAACATGGCTCTTCCGGTGTGCTTTCGGAGAGTAAATGTTCTTTGCTACTCCCCCCAATATTTATCCTCTAGACTGGTTCACTATCTGATGTCCCTGTCCCTCGAGGTTTTTATTCTGATCCCTTTCTCACCCAGAGTTTTTAATTTTTTAAAAAAATATTTTAATTTAGTTTTTTAATTTGGTGTTCATGCGGCCCGCCCTTGTTATACTGCTGTTTTGATCTTATGTTGTACTGTTTATTTTATGTATTGTATTATTTAATTGCATTATGATATGGTTATATTGCATTGTCCTGGGCATGGCCCCATGTAAGCCGCCCCGAGTCCCCATTGGGGAGATGGTGGCGGGGTATAAATAAAGTTTTATTATTATTATTATTACCCTACTTACAGTATTTATTGTTCATTCTGCTAGTAATCCTTAGAGTAACCCTGCAAAGTAAGTCAGTCTTATGCTCATCCTTATATTGCAAACAGGGGAAATGAGAGTAAGAAATAGTGACTTACTGAGCAGGAACATCCTGATTCTATTACAAATGTGCTAGGTGTGTAGACTTGGATATTTGTACTTTTACAGCCATCTTGCCAAAACAGATCTCTTCCCCCTCCCACCGCCACCATTATTGTACAGTGAAAATTGTTCATCAGTGGTGGTGTACTTGATCTTGACCTCATTTCACCATGCTTCTGCAGTTTAAAGCAGCAGCAGTCAACTGCTGTAATAACTTGTCAATTTGTTTTTAATAAGATTATGCCTGCATTATGCTTATCTTCAGCCAGTTGAAAGCAAAGCCCTGCTGGGGACGTGCTGTGCTTTGGGAGGCTGAGATCAAAACCAAGTCAGCATGACAGAGAGGTAAAACCTGGGAGAGGTGCTAAAGCACCATATTTCCCTGTGAGAAGAAAGCATTGGGATTTTCAGTTTCAAATCTGCCATCTAAAGCACAAGGGCAACAGCTTGGTGCCCCTCCTTTTTTCCCAAACGGCAACCGGAAGCTGTTTTTCTATGAATCTGTTTTACATATATTTGTAATGTGTACATTTTATTCCTGGAATCATGTATGCAATGAAAGGGCACAGATCGGATGGCTCAAGAAGTGTGCTTTGAAGTGGCTCAGGGTATCAACAGCTTTTTCTTCTAGCTTCTTGAAAAAGCCTATTAGCACAGGACTAGAGCACACTATTCAGGGATAAATCTGTCTATTGTGATAAGCAGAATCTCTTTGCAAAGTAAGGATACATTTGTCTCTGTGTTTTATGTACTAAAGAAGACTTGTATGTATACGTATAATAGTCCCAAATATTTTCTTGTATAAAATATTATTCTAAATTTGCTTTTACAACCCTAAGAGAACTTCTTTAGTCAATTGGGAAAGTTGGTTTGTGTCTGTTGGGACTGAGTTTTTGAGAAACAGAAATTAATTTTCAAATTCATGGTTAGGTCACGTTAGGACAAACCAAAATGTCCCCAAATAAGAGATCAAGCTATTGAGTTCTCAAGATCATTTCATCAGGCTGTGTGTAAAATAAATAAATAAAAATATTCACTGAATATTAATCTCAACCCACAATTTTCTTGCTTTACTGCTTCCTTTGTTTAACATACAATGAACTGTTCTGGAGAAGTGCAAAGTTTCCTTCCAATATTATCACTTTTTGATAGGTCTTAATAAAAACAAAAACAAACCCTAACTCTAAATCTGAGAGAAACACGAATTCTTTGACTTTAAGAAAGGCATGTAGCATATATTGTATTGTTAAAAGGTACCGCACAGGTCATTTTGTCCAACCTACTGCTAATGCAGTCGTTGTTTACTACCTCCAATTATGGTATGAATTCCTCTTACCAACAGAAAGCTTTCCCTAAAGTTTAGTCACAATCTCCTTTCTTCTAATTTGAAACCATTGATTTGGGACATACTTCTGTAGCTGCAATACAAAGGTTTGCCCCATCTTTGATTAAACATCAAATATCTTTGAAGATAACCTCTTCTGCTAATCTAGCTATTAATATTGAACTTTCTGAACCATTTTTCATAAAGCTTGGTTTCTAGACTCTTTGCCATCTTGTCTAGCTTTCTCAGGATGTTACACTATGTAACATGATTTTTGTTTGTTCCTTCATTATAAATGTCATTTCCTAATTGGTTCCATCATAAAAATGTGGAAAAGGTTTGTTAAACTGCAAAATTTTTGGTTTTGTGAGACATTCTGCAGCACATTTTTCTATAGTTTTTCAATGAATATCTCACAGAGTCTCAACCAATTTAACATAGTTTGTGGCCCACAAAAACAAAGGTTCTGGAGTATAACCACTACCTTTTAAGTAAGCACTACACAAACAGAAAAGAACACTTTCAAACCAGGAACAGAAAATTTTTCAGATTTTGTTATATTGTGTTATCTGATCTTTCAAGGTCCTCTGTAAGCTATGCCTAGAATGGCAAACTGTACTGCAGGTGATATTCAGCCAAATCTGTATAAAATGATACTGCTACTTCCTTCACTCTAGAGTCTAGTAAACACTACTTGTGTTGATGTGGCCTAGGACTTCATTATATTTTCCTTCCTACATCATTTGCTCATGTTTAATTAATGGTCTTCTTAGGTCCCTAAATTCTTTTCACATGTACTATATCAAACCAGGTATCACCCAATTGTTTTTTTCTGTCTAAAACTAGAATCTTACATTTTCCTTACTGAAATGATTCTGTTACTTTAGTAAATCCTTTAATCTATTAAAGTCATCTTGTACCCTGAAGGTTTCTTCTAGGCTATTAGCTATCAGTTCCACTTTAATGAGCATCTCTTCTTCAGTATGTTGTTTACAAAGATGCTGAACACTACTGTGCCCAAAAGACAACCCCGTACCAGTCCATATGCCTTTTCACTCCAAGATGGTAAAAGACTCTTGCGGAATACATGTTGAGTGCAACAGCAGTTAACTGAAACAATACTAACACCTTTTAGATCACATCCGTTGGACTATGTGAATTGCTTTTTTACTGGATAGTGGATATACTTCAATGCTGCTGTCTTTACAAATGTGAGAGGTATTTTTATTTGTTGTTTTTTGCTTATCATTCCAACTCCTCGAGTCATTTTGAGTTGAAGTCTTGTATAAATAACACTATCAGATCCTGCCTTAATTCAATTTAAATGGGAAGTGTGCAAATATTACCATACCTCAATGTTTGTATTCTTACAATGCCACAAATGGCATATATCATCTATTATGTACTGTTTTTGTTGTTTGTATGCTGGTTCCAGGAAAAAAAATTATTCCCACATGTACCTTCCTATGCTCTGAAAATGCTCTGATTTGAGCTCCAAGATCCCCCAGAAAGTGATAGGGCTGCTCAATAACACTCTGTAACTAAGTTTGAAATAAATTCTGTTCCTGGTTTGAAACTGTTATTTCCCATTTAATTGTGTGGTACTTACTTTGAAAGTAGTTGTTATACTCCAGAAACTTTGTTTTTGTGGCTGCCACAAACTATGTTGAATTGGTTGAGACTCTATGAGATATTCATAGCAAACTATGCTGAGGATGCCCCTCAAAAATTAGCTCATATAACTAAATCAATCACAAAATTATGTTGGCATAGATGTGGAGAAATTGGGTCCTATATGCATATGTGGTGGGACTGTGATAAAATACAAAACTTCTATAACAAGGCAAAGAAGGAGATGGAAGAATTAATAGGGCATAAAGTTAACAAAAAAGAATTATTTACCCAGACAGTAGATAGGAAGGGCAACATTAAATACTGGGCTGATATTATAAAATATATGACAGTTGCTGCCCAAGCAACTGTGTCGTTGGGCTGGAAAGTGTACAGAAAGTGTGAAGTTAAACAATGATTTGAATATTTAGCGAATGTCATGCTCCAGGACTACATCCTTGAAAGAAGAACCAAATATACATTATACCAAATCAAGAAGAAGTGGGATCTACAATGGAGAAGATTGATATATAGAGTAAAAGGAAAATACAAAGAATTGAACCATACTCTCTTCATGATTGATCAATTAAAATAATATTTGTATGAAGGAAAGTACTGTTCCTGGAGGGCAGGGGGAAGGGAAGAAGGAGAGGAGTAATATTGTTAGACACAAGTGGGAAATAAATGCAAAATTGGCAATGTTAGGAAAATTAAATGAACAGCAATCTGTTTATACTATGAAATGGTTACTGAAATTAACATTATTCTACTTGTGTTCACAATAAATAAAAAAACTTTAAATTGAAAAAAAGATTTAAAACAAGGATGTCCCTCAAAAACAAAGTTTATGCAGTTTAATACACTTCTGTGTTTTTATGATAGAACCAATTAGGAAATGACATTTATAACCCAGGAACAAAAATGTGTTACATACTGTAATTCTCTTCATTCTCACCAAGACAAGGGATGAGAAAGACTCAGGAAATTAAAATAAGTAAACAGGTCAAGAAAAAAAAGGAGCGTAGACTCAGATCCCAGAGAATTTGGAGAGTAAGTTGCACAACAAGAACAACAACCAAAAAAGATTGAAGGAGAGAATGGCAGAAGATGAGCGGCCTTGATGGGGATGAAGCCAATGATTAGAGATAAGAATTAATAGGGGACTAAAAGTGGGCAGGCAAATCAAGAAAGAAAGGAAGTTAAGATTTTGGTACTTCTACATAGCATAAAAATGCTGGTTTTGAGCCGCATTTTGTCTCCACATGGCTGTGAAACTCTGCCTCAGATGCGGGAGACCAGCCACACAGCCCAGCCATGCTGATGCCAGTTTGGCACAGTTGGGTATGGACTGACATCCTTTCCTTCTCCGACCCCCACATGGCTGTAGGAAAAGGCATGTCTTACCATTGCTGCAGGACCCATACTTCGTCATTAGGAAGCAAAGGATCTTTTGAGGAATAAGCTCCCATTCCTCCTTTAAGGGTTCCTAATGATGCCAGAAGGAGCCCCCGTGGCGAAGTGTGTTAAAGCACTGAGCTGCTGAACTTGCAGACCAAAAGGTCCCAGGTTCAAATCCCGGGAGCAGAGTGAGCGCCCACTGTTGCTCCAGCTTCTGCCAACCTAGCAGTTCGAAAACATACCAATGTGAGTAGATCAATAGGTACCGCTCCAGCGGGAAGGTAACGGCGCTCCATGCCGTCATGTCGGCCACGTCTATGGACAACGCCGGCTCTTCGGCTTAGAAATGGAGATGAGCACCAACCCCCAGAGTCAGACAGGACTGGACTTAACATCAGGGGAAACCTTTACCTTACCTAATGATGCTAGAATGACAATGTGGACAACAGACTAGTTTGGATTACAGTTGTTTCAGATGTTCACACTCGCCCTGAAGTGTGGGGCTAATCTGGAAAGTTTCCAAAACTTCAGAGCATTCCCTGATTTCTCATAATTTGTGATAAAACCAGGTTAGCCTATTTTATCTTATGTTATGGACTAGATCACCTGGATATCTTTTGAACCAACGCTGAGGGCTGGACCAGTGTAAACAAGTTCTATTTCATCCCACTTTTCTCAATTCCTATCCCTCCACAAGAAATAAGGATTGGCTTATGAATGTTTTAAATGTTTTGAGAGTACATGATGCTAAAGCTGACCAGAGATGCCTTAAATGAATGTTCGAGGCAAAAAGACAACTGAGAGTGAAAGTCATTTTGAAGAAATATAGGAAAGATCTCCTAAACAAATGAAGCATATGTCCATATGTTCTGTATATCTAAAATAAGAGTTTTCAGGATACAGTTCCACAATTTGCTTTTATAATTGAAAATGAATTGTTGTTGTTTATTCATTCAGTCGCTTCCGACTCTTTGTGACCTCATGGACCAGCCCACGCCAGAGCCTCCTGCCGGCTGTCGCACCCCCCAGGTCCTGTCTTAATATAATAATAATAATAATAATAATAATAATAATAGTAATAATAATAATAATAAAAACTTTATTTCTATCCTGTCCTACCTCCCCATGGCGACTCAGAGCAATTCACAACAAACAACAGCAAACATTCAATGCTGTAAAGTGCAATCAAAACAAAACAACTCAAACAGCCATGAATCAAATAATGGTCCATTCTGTAACTTAACTACTTGAAATCTACATATTTTGTGAATAGAATAACCCTGAAGAAGTGGACTCTTTATTATAGTTTCAGGATTTCTTTTTTCAATGTAAAGGTTGGGAAGCCTGTGTGTATACAGCCAAATGAATTAAGTAAAATAGTAAATAATTTTTATTTTTATAGTGCACCTCTAGCAGCTCTTGCTACATGATAGAGCAATAGCTACTACTTTTAATGGCCTTTGAAACGATGTAGACACATACATGGAACTATTAAACTCTGGTATTTCCTTGTGCTATTTTGAGATGCCAGAGATTGAATCTGTGCTCCACCAGGGAACCACATCCTCCAATTCATGTATGGTCAAGAGTAACAGGAAGAAAGGGTATTGCGTTCTTCTTTTGTGGGCTTCTTGAAATCATCTAGTTGGCCATTCTGTTGCTTGATCTGATCCAACAAGACTTTTCTGTTCTTATAAACCAGTAGATTCATGTAACTTCAGAAGCCCTCTAAATTTGGGCTCTTATTTCTAATAAAATTTAATGTTACGTTTCAAGGACATTAAAATCAGAAAGGACAATTGTGATTATTTCATTCCATTTTTTAAAAAAACAAACCAGAGTATAGAACTCCAACTATTTATGTGAGCACTGAATCCTCTAATTTGTGGCTGAAACAGAGCACATGCTTCAGAATACCATTGATTCTCATAAAAGCTCCAAGTAATGGAAAACTTACCACATCCTCTATTCAACTATTCCAATTGATAATCATCCTCATAAGACTTGATTTCCCATTAAAAACATGGCTTAAACTGCTAGTAATTCAGCAACTTATTACACCAATACCAGCTCACGGTGGTTGCAGTCAGGTTTTTTGCAGGCAGGGGGAGAGGATGGTTAAGGTGCTAGTATCAATATCTTCCAGCATCAAATCTTGTCATGGATTACTAAAAAAAAAATGTAAAATTTTATATCTATCAAGTTTTCCGGAGGGCAGTTTTCCAACACATAGAGTTACATTGGAAACCACTGATATTATTTACAGAGAAGGGCAGCTCTCTGTTGTGGCATCTTTTACAATTCCAGCTATGTATGAGTTCAGTCATTGTGACACGATTTTTTTTTTTAAAAAGGTATATGCGACTGTGCCTTGGATCCACTTACAGCAATGGTGTTTGCTTCTTTAACATCTCTTTATGTTTCTTCGGCTTGTGGTGTTGAATTGTGTTGATAGCAGTTGACCTTGCAAACTCAAAGATTGCCTCCAATTGAAGTGTTGTTCATACACACCTTTGCTTAGAGTGCTAAGCTTATCATTTCTACCTCTTTCTCTAGAACTGGTGTGCTATCTTTGTTGCTGACAAAGGCTTTC
Organism: Anolis carolinensis; assembly: GCF_035594765.1. Classification (NCBI taxonomy): domain Eukaryota; kingdom Metazoa; phylum Chordata; class Lepidosauria; order Squamata; family Anolidae; genus Anolis; species Anolis carolinensis. Next base: position 239,840,592 of record NC_085842.1, read on the forward strand.
CTATGAGGTTCAAATAATTCTTCATTTGGGACAGGGTAGAATGACGTAGTGCTGGAACATTTCTGCTGTCCTCACACAAGACAGTTTTTCATCTGCGTGCATTATTCCTAAATAATACATTCATTTACATTTCGAAGAGTTCCATTGCACTTAGAGGCATTCCATTAGTGTCAGGCCAAATTAAGAGGTGGCGAGATGATCCGTCCAGCCCACAACTAGTGCTCAAAATAGCCTAAGACATCATGATGCCTCTCTTTCCAGCTACCTTTCATCAACTAGCAATGAGAATGTAGTAAAGTTCATGGTCCTCTATTAGCTGTATACTGTGTCACATTGATCTAAGTGCACAAGATTGCCTCTCCTTTTGGTCTGCATTTTTTTTATGTATTTCTTTAAGCACCAATTTAAAACATTAAATAAAGCATTCTGATATCATTCCCCTTCTTATTTAGAGGCCAGACATAGTTACAGAAGAAGTGGAAATACATTTTTCCCCTTCTAGAAGAGGTACGAACTAAATTATGCTTGTGTAATGACAGGAAATCAGGCCAGTAAGCAATAAATTGCTCAAGATTTAACCCCAGATTTGTAATATCCTTACACAACCTTCCTCAAATGTGTTGGGATGTAACTTTCACCATTGCCATACTGGGAGTTGTGGTCTAACACATCTAGAGTGAACTGTACACACTGAACCATATGAAATGAAAACAAATAATCAAAAAGAAAAAAGAAAAATAACCCTGGGATAAAATATTTATTTCAAGGACTTCATGTCAAAAACTTAAACCAACCTTCCAAGTGAAGCAGGACAACCAAAATCAGTAAATGGGAATCAGGAATCATGGGTCACTCCAGATTTTGTCAGACTGCATTTTCCACAACCGCTAGCCAGCATAGCCAATGGAGAAGAGCACTACAGTTCAGAAATATCTAGAAGGCTACAGAATTCTCACTCCTATATTAGTCACTAGCTGTGCCCGGCCACGCGTTGCTGTGGCATTGTCTGGTGGTGTTGGTGAGAAATTTGAGTTAGTGGTGGTATTGAATGTCTGTTGTATGGTTGTCTTTATGTTTAGTATGTACAGTAGAGTCAGGCCTCTCTGAGTATACAGCTATCTTCTTTCTATGTGAAAAAGATAAGCAAACACTCTAAAGGTTCCTAACATAAAAAGAGATGTGACATGTAAGGGCCACAGAAATAGTCAGGCCTCTCTGAGTATAGAGCTATCTTCTTTCTATGTGAAAAAGATAAGCAAATACTCTAAAGGTTCCAAACATAAAAAGAGATGTGACATGTAAGGGCCACAGAAATAGTCAGGCCTCTCTGAGTATACAGCTATATTATTTCTATGTGAAAAAGATAAGCAAATACTCTAAAGGTTCCAAACATAAAAAGAGATGTGACATGTAAAGGCCACAGAAATAGTCAGCCTCTGCAAACCTTAGGATTGTATGATGTTGTTGTTGTTGTTATTATTATTATTATTATTATTATTATTATTATTATTATTATTATTGAGAGGCTGGGTGGCCATCTGTTGGGAGTGCTTGGATTGTGTCCTGCATGGCAGATCGTGGGAGGTGTTCGCTGGCCCTGATTGTTTAGTGTCTGGCATTCCCGTGTTTTAAGAGTGTTGTTTTTTATTTGGTGTTGTGATTTTAAGCTTGTTAAAATATTAGGAGAGAGATTGTGTTGATTGTTATGGTTCATAGCATATATTTAAAATATAGAGCATTAAAATGGGTTGGATATTGTAGAAGGTTGGAGTGGAGATAAAGGATTCGGATGATGGGCGGGCGCTAGGACCCAGGGGACAGCTTTTTCCCATTGCCTGCCTTCCCTGTTGCTGGCCGGCCATTATACTTTCTGTTTCCCTCCTGGCATGGCTCCCGATGGGGCGTTGTGGGTTCTCGCCATGTGGAGGTGCGTGAAGTGATTTTGTGTTGTTTCAACCTTAAGGCGTGGATGATGGGTTGTGTTGTCCAATGTCAAGGTTGGGGGGCCCGTAGTTTAGTTGCTTTGCTCGGTGCCGCGATTCCATCACTCTTTTATATATATAGATAGTCCAAAAGTAATTTGTCACGAGAAAGGCTTCTTATGGACATCTCTAGCAGATTGCAGGTGCACTTGGTTGAGGCTCTGGAAGCTTCTGTATAAGACAAGAAAGCTGAGGCAACAGAAAGTGCTGAAAGGGATGAATTTTTGCCTGGCATTAGCATTCCTGAGTTCCAATAATAATAACTACTACTACTATTACTACTACTACTACTACTACTACTTTATTTATACCCTGCCCCATCTCCCCAAGGGGACTCTGAATGAGACTGAGTTGATGTTAGACTCTGGAATTTTGCTAGATTTTGGTTTTGGATTCCCTATACTTTTCTGTGCCAGGTTTATGGTGAAACATTCTTTGTTGTGGCCTTGGCTTTGTTTCCCAGACCCTAATTCTAAATCCCCTCTGTCTGATGGCTGTGTGAGGTTTTAGTATGGACAAAAAAGGTTTCCGACTGGAACTTCTCCCTAAAACAAAGACAAAGATGCTATTGAACTGCAAACCACAGAAGCTCAGTTGACGGTGAGGAATGCTGGGAATAATTGGATAACTATATGATTCTAACTCCTAGTTTCAGTGGAACTAGTAAATTTTCAAATAAGCACAATCCTGTGAAATTAAATACACTTGAACTTGCTCCTCTATTGAATAGAAGTACTATTTTTATGAGAAACTATTTGAATTTTGAAAGGTAACACACACATATATATCTACTGTTCATTAATCAGGAAGGTTGAAAACAGTAACAATGCAAAGTTCACAAAATTGTTTTGTATGTTCTTCAGCATTAAAAAGGGCCCTTGATGGGCAGAAGCTTCCGGAGTGGGCTGGTCCATGAGGTCACAAAGGGTTGGAAGCATCTGAACAGATAAACAAAAAAGAAAATCTGAAAATTGTGAAAGGTTGAATTAATTGGGTCTTCTAAATAGCCAATAAACAAGCTAAATTTAATAATGATTCGCTCAGTGGTTTGTTTAAATTAGCTCTTAAGTTCTCTGTTGCACAAATAAAGCATGTTCAGGACTGTTCTTTCAGCAATTTGATTGCAATCTCTCCCTGAGCAAAAGAGAACATCTGCAGTAGATGTCCCTCTCAGGTTCCATCTACATTGCCATATAATGCAGTTTCAGAATCCAGATCAGCTGCATTGAACTGGATTACATGGCAGTGTAGATTCAGCCTCAGTGTATAGGTATGGCCAATGGACTGCTCTGTCAATACTTGCTGAATTCCATCTTAATATGCATATGTTATCTTACAACACCATTTGGAATAAGTTGAAATGCAGCTAATTGCACCAGCATAGGATTTTGTCTACAATACCAGCTAAGAAAGTAGTAAGTCTCATTTCCCTGTTCATCTTTATGCCGCCCCTCAGGAAATGGCAGCATAAATGCAATGCTTCTCTATGATGTGAAGAATAAGAAGATTCAGGCAAAAGCAAAATGGATGTATAAATTAGGGATCATGAATGCGATTGCCTGTTCCCTTTTCCTGAACATTTCATTTTCTTATGTAAACTGTATGCTGCTTTATTTGAGCCATAAATACATGCCATTTCAGTAACTGCTGTAAGATGTTTTAGCGCCTATCCACAGCAATCATAAGAACAAATAGTAAAAGGACTGCCAGGGTAGGCAGTTGTCACCATTTACACAGATTGCAAATAGCAATTGCACTCTTATAAGCTACCCAAAGTTCCCATCTTGGCCTATTTTCTTTATTCTCCCCATGATAAAAAGCATTTCAACCCTGTCATGTGCACTCTGTGTTACTCTAAATGAAAAAGAACATTATTTTAAAAAATAAAGCTGGGCAAATATAAGGACATTGAGTCTTCCCCCATCCCACCGTTTCTCTCTGTATAAGAGCAGGCATTTCAAGAACATGCAGTTATGTGTATATCCTGTAAGCCTCACCAAATCCACTGACAAATATTTCCATAGTGTTCACAGTCAACCACCTGAGTGATATATCCAATGGTACTCCTCAGCCATCCCCACTGAAAATAACTATGCTGCAGGAACATGCTGGTTGTGACATCCTATACTGGTGAGATCAGAACGTGTGAGTCAGTGATTATGTAAGGCTACGTTTGCCTTTTTTTCGGTCAAGAAATTGCTTTTGGATCCTATCTCTAAATGCACTGGTGGGTGCCTTGTGTGGCAATTAAAATAGAATTGATTCTGTGTGCAGTGTCTGTTCAAAATGAGCTGAGTTACAGTGCAATCTATAAAAGCCTGATCAGAAGTAAGCACCGCTGAGTTTAGGGGAATCACTCCCAGACGTATTTTGAATACTTAGGTAACACTTTTCACAATAAATTCAAGACAGATTTGAAAAAGAAGGAGGGGAAAAACAGTTATTCAGTAATTAAAAGGAACCTCTGCCAAAAACCAAAGATACAGATCAGAAGCAGAATTAGAGACGAAAGCAGAAAGATTTATCTCTGGATTAGATTTGGAACATCTTAAGGTTCTTTTCTTGGCTGACAGCTATGGGACCAGCTTCAGATTAGAAACCTGTGCTAAGATATCACTCACTGCTTAAGTTCAGCTTGTGAACACAGATATTTTACACCAGGAAAACAAAGTTTGGTGTGAACTGGAGTCCCTTGATCTCCTCTCCGCTCTTCCAATGTGGGGTTTGCACAACAATTGTGCTAGTTTATTTTTGAAGGGATTTGTTTTTGTTTGTTTTTGTTTTGTTTTTTATAACTAAGGCTAACCACCAGCTTGGAAAGAACATGTAGATCACATAACCATAGAGTTAGAAGAGACCACAAGGGCCAGGGTGAAGTATTTTGGTCATATCATGAGAAGACAGGAAAGCTTGGAAAAGATCGTGATGCTGGGGAAAATGGAAGGAAAAGGGAAGAGAGGCCGACCAAGGGCAAGATGGATGGATGGTATCCTTGAAGTGACTGGCTTGACCTTGAAGGAGCTGGGGGTGACGTTTGACAGGGAACTCTGGCGTGGACTGGTCCATGAGGTCATGAAGAGTCGGAAACGACTGAGTGAATGAAGAAGAAGTGTGCATGAAGTAAGGGGTGTGTTACAATTGTGCAAGCAAGGCAAAAGTGGAGTAGAAGAGCAACAGCAGCCCTGCAAATTAGTTTTCTCAAAGATAATGGTGACCCATAGTCACATGGTTAATTCTATGTCTAAGCAATGATTTGAAGTTGGATCTCCCTGTTCCAAGTCCAACACTTTGAACATTATATTATATTCCCCGATCAGTTGTAAGTATATGCAGTTTGAAACATAGTGGGAGAAAAAAGGCAATTATTTATGTAAATAGTTTGCACAATTATAATGCAAATCAGAGTACTTTGCATAATTATTATATTTGCATAATATGCAATATAGGTAGACATATTTGAGGAACTGTAATATGGTATCCCTACACAGGGATCATGCAATCACAAAAGCAGCACAAAAATATATCAAAGCTGAAAGAAGCTTTTGCAATCCCTGAGTCCTCTAAGAATGCTGTGCATTCATAATTTATGCATGGAGTCAGTTTATGCATAAGGCTGGATTCCAGACTCTCATGATGCTCTTTTGTTCTGTCACTTCCTTATGTTCTTTCTGCCATTTCTGGCAGTTACTTACTTTGGTATAACAGAGCTAGAGAACTCCAAATGTTGTTGGATTGCAAGTCCCATTATTTTTTTACCATTGACCATGCTATTTGGGCTAATGGGGGTTGGAATCCTAGACTATATGGTAGAACCAGGAAAAGGGGAGTACAAATTATGTTTTATGATAATTCAATGTTTTCTCCAAAGGCATCAATGGGTAATTCATTTGCATCTTATCATAACAATACAGTGAAATAATTTTAACAGACAGATAGTGACAGGGCGCTTCCAGACTAAACTTAAGAATCCCACTTCGGCATGGGTTTAAGTCCACACATACACCCTCTCAAACCTGGGCTTTCCTGGGGGGCTGTCCCCATTCCAGTGCAGTAACCACCACGCTGGAATGGGGAGAGCCCCAACCTTCCCAAAAGCCTTCAAAATAAAGAAAAACTTACCAGGCCACCATTAGGCCTCTCCGGAGCTTCCTGAAATGTACCAATCTCTCTCCCCCCCCCCCCCGCTTCCTGGAGTGACATAGGGGAGGTTGTGAAGGGGGTGGGTGTCATCTCACATCTTTGGGCTCCAGGAGCCCAAAAGGTGCAAGATGAGTGTGGGCAATTTCTCCTTTAAAGGTAAAGGTTAAGGTTTCCCCTGACGCTAAGTCCAGTCATGTCTGACTCTGGGGGTTGGTGCTCATCTCCATTTTTAAGCCCAAGAGCCAGCGTTGTCTGTGTGGCCGGCATGACTGCATGGAGCGCCGTTTCTCCTTTAAGAGTAAGTAAAATGGGGAGAGCATTTGACACTTGAAGAACAAGTGAACTGATTAAATCTATCAACCCCCACCTACTTTTCTCAGCTCCCCGGATGCCACTATGATTACCTCAAATAAAGGCTTAAAAACTCAAGTCATTTTGCTTTACTTTTACTTTTACATTTTTTCAAAAAAGCAAGATTTTGCCATATTAAACACCAAGAAATATGAATGTTTTGGGAAATCTGCATTTTAAAAAAGTCCTGAAATGAAATTCTCACCCATCTGGGCTAGCAAAATTCATTTGTGCAGTTATTTACAGAATGAAAAGTAACATGATGTACCTTATAACTATTAGAGATAATATATGTTAAGAAGAAGAAGAAAAAAGAAAAGGTGGAAACATTATCACAGTTGAATGCACATTAATTAGACCTGAGTTGAAAAATCTGTCAGTTTCACTTTCTTCCACATTCTAATTTTTGAATCTCAAGTTTTACATCCCTAATCTGAAAAAAAAAGCCCAAATGGTAGAGGTTAGCTTACTTTTCAAAATAAATTGAAAAAGAATGTTTATCTATTCCTAATATAGATTAGTAGTTTTTGGTTGCAGCCTCCAGAGTTCATCAAACCGAAGGCTGTACTATAAAATTGCTACAGAAAAGCCTGGCTGAAACCTATACAATACAGGCACAGCAATATCCATTTTGGCACAGTGCCGGCTTTGCCCAGAAACCTATTTTAGATATGACATTATCGCTCATGGCCCCGCTTTCATTCATTTTCATTCAGGATGACACTGCTGATTAATTATCTCTAACCTTTGATAACAGAACGGCACTCGCTGAATTGTCATAATGCCTGCATGACATTCCGATTGTGTGACCTACCGTTTTTTCCAAACCGAATGTCATTAAATCAAAGGTCCTTTGCTTCAAGGCAACCCAATGGCATTGCTTTTCTACATTTTTTTTTTGAAGCATTTTAACACTTGGGATCAACATTCCTTCTGACACGGGAGTTTGATAATTTAGACTGCCCTATTGGCATGTTATATTGATTAAAAGGACAAAGAAAAAGGAGAACCAGCAGACTTGGCAGAGAAAGCCAAAGTATCTGCTCTTTCTCAGATCAGTTATGCTTAGTAGCTCTCTGTTCACATGGAAGCCCCAGGCAAAGAGATATTAGAGAGTGCATCCCATTTCATAGAATCATAGAATAATAGAATGGACCATCTAGTCCAACCCTCTGCCATGCAGGAAAAGAACAATGAAAGTATCCCTGTCAGATGGCCATCCAGCCTCGTTCTTCCTAACATTCAGGTGGAATCTCCTTTCCTGTAATTTGAACCCATTGCTCCAAGTCCTAGTGTCCAGGGCAGTAGAAAACAAACCTGCGCTCTTCCTTATGACACCCTTCACATATTTATACATGGCCATCATGTTTACTCTCAACCTTCTCTTCTGCAGGCTAAAAATACTCAGTTCTTTAAGATGCTTCTCATAGGGCATGGTCTCGAGACCTTTGATCATTTTAGTCACCCTCCTCTAAACACCTTCCAGCTTATCAATATCTCTTTTGAATGGTGGTGCCCAGAATTGGACACAGTATTCCAGAATAGAGGGGCACCATGACTTCCCTCAATCTACACACTATACTCCTTTTGATGCAGCCCAAAATCTATTGGCTTTTTAGCTGGTACATCACACAGTTGGCTCATTTTCAACTTGTTGTCCAAAAAGACTCCAAGATCTTTCTCACATGGACTGTTTTCGAACCAGGCATCACCCATTCTGTATCTTTGCATTTCATTTTTTCTGCCTAAGTGTAGACTTTATCTCTATCCCTCCCTTTCTCCCCAGGGCAGCTTACAACATATAGAAAGACAAACATTCAATGCCATATAAAAATACAAAATACCATTTTGTAATTTTGGTGTCACCTGCAAACTTGACAAGCACACCCTCTAAATCTTCATCCAAGTCATTAATAAAGATGTTGAACAGTACTGGGCCCAGGACCAAACCAATCTACTTATTTCTTTCCAGGACTAAAAGGAACTATTGATGAGCACACTTTGGGTTTTGTCATTTAACCAATTACAGATCCACCTAATAGTAGCATTGCCTAACCCACATTTTACTAGTTCGCTTGCAAGAAGGTGCTCCCTGTTAAGAAAATTTTCTAGCATTATCCTGCTGTCCATTGCAACCCAGCCATATATACTGTATATATAACCTGAAATTCTTAATAACTCTTTATGAATCTGATGAAGAGGAGAATAGTACATAAAAGCTCAGGATATAATAAACTCTTTAATGCACCACAGAACACTTTGTTGTTTTTACAGCACACAACGATAAGGGTCAGAGTTCTTCCATAGCTATTGTTTGTCAAGATTCCCACATCCATTAAAGAAGCAGAGATTATACACATTGCCTGCGAGCACTATTTTGTAGACATTTGGGGATAATAGTTTGCAGTATCAAGAGCAGCAAACATTGGAGGAAGAAAAAAGCTCAGTAAAAGCATCATCTAAGTAGGTCAAAAGCAAAAGAGGAAGGAAATTAAGAAGAGAGGGAGGCAAGGAGCTGCAGATGTGAAGTTAAAAGACACAAAGAGACCTAATGTATAAAGCTGCTGCAAAATATTTACCACAATATGCCCAATTTCTGGTCTCTACATTTAGATCCTGAGATTATTTCTCCATTGTTTGTCAATATTTCAGTTGGCCAGCAGCCTTTCATGAGGCTTCTTCCTCTTTTCTACCAATATCCTTCATGGACCCTGAGCAGTCTCAATCATTTTCCTAGAAATCCCCCCCCCCCTATAAAGTCACATGGTACTGGATTTTTCTGATTCTTAAAGCCATTTGTAGCTTTACACAGAAGACATTAGATCATGGAAATTCAGCTTCAACCTTCCCACCCAGCTTAGGGCAATGAGTAAAAAGGAAAACATGTTTTACAAACAGAGAGGAACCTCAGCGTGCTGAACAGGAGCCTCTCCCCACCACCACTTTTTCGGTAATGGTGGCAAAAGACCTTCAAGCCTTCAACAGTATGTACTGCAGCTACGATGAAGAGAAAGATGAGACCAAGTTGTATTGCTGGAGGGATACATTAACAATCAAAGCAAGGGCAAACCCAGAATAGTATGCAAAGAAATGAAAGCACATAGATTGCCGTGTTCTTTTTCATCTTCTCTTCAAACCTCCTACAGATACCATTTCTTGGTTGCTTTTAAAAGCTTTCATCCCTTCCTAAAGGCCAAACAGATGTTCACTGCAAGCAGTTGGAGCAGTAGAGCCACCCATCCTATTGATGCCCCTCTCTTGTACTCCCTATAGACCAGTATGCTTTCAGGTGGCATTTAAGTTTGAGCTGTCCATTGGATTAACTTCCTCAGATAGACATCAATGGCATTTGAGAAAAGCCAAATCAGAATGGATGGTGTGTGGCTAGCTTTTTGTCACATGGGTTGCACAAAAATAGAAATATATGTGATGAGTTGGCATCTGTCTGCTGACACTATCCTTTTTTGGGATAATCTGGGGGGGGGGGGGGCTTTGCTGTATGACAAGAAATTCTTTATGTTATATTTCTGCCTAAATGGATTGTATTAAGCAATGTGCATTGCAATCCATTTGATATCATTTGAACAAACATGGTTCCATCCTATGAGATCCTGAAATTTATAGTTTGGTGAGGTATTTGGAATTCTTTGCTAGGAGGATCTTGTGCTAGAAGGATCTGAGGATGCCTGCCATAGATGTGGGTGAAATGTCAGGAGAGAATACTTCTGGAACATAGCCATACAGTCCGGAAAACTCACAGCAATCCAGTGACACTAGTCTGGAAGAATACAAATTATAAACTCACAACACAGACCTGTTCAGACTTGTAGATATAATCTCTGTGCATAATATCTAAAAGTTACCCCTGATTCACCACTTGGTAGTTTTTATCATGTAACAAAAACCTGGTCTTTGTTATCTGAGATTACAATAAAAGAATGACTATTTCTTTGACTAGGTCGAAGATTTGATATTTGTATGTACATTGGGATTAATTCATTGTGTAAGGGTTGCTTTTCAACCCCTTTTCATTTTTGAAAAATTAATTATAGTGCTTTGTTTTCATCTAACTTCTCAGAACATAAGGGGGGGGAGTGTCTGCCTTTTGTGTGCAGCATAAATCATCACCCACACAGGCAGTATAGTTTATGGTCACACACCATAAAGGTACAGCTAGAGTTCTGTTCCCATCTCCCTGCACACATTACAACATGGAGAAGGAAGTCCCATGTTTAAGATTTCACTGAGCACTTATAATAATAATAATAATAATAATAATAATAATAATAATAATAATATAATAAAACTTTGTATATTGCTCTATCTCCCCGAAGGGACTCAGGGCAGTTTCCAACCAGTGCAAAACAACATACAATATACAATAACTATACAGTAAAATAATATAGAATATACAATAATATACAGTAAAAGCACATCATTAAAACAATACAAAACAATTTGGTTAAAATTAGCAATAAATACAATAAACGATCATAGTCAGAACCATCGCTCAAGGGGGCAGGAATCAGGGCAAATTAACATGGTCCATATTAGGGATAGAAAAACTTGTGCACATATCTTAGGGCCGAGAGGTGAGTAGTGTACCAGAGTAGAGTCCAATTTGGCTAATGAGGCTAATCTGATTCAAAAACCTGTTGAAACCACCAGATTTTTAATTCCTTTCAAAAAGTGGCCAGCATGGGGGCCAATCTGATCTTTTTAGGGAGAGCATTCCAAGGAGGCCTGCTCCCTTGTCCCCATCAGACGTGCTTGTGATGGTGGCGGGAGTGAAAGGAGGGCCTCCCCGGCTGATCTCAAGGCACGCACTGGTTCATAGGGGAAGATGCGATGAGTGCTGGGAATATCAGCATTTCAAAAGACCCACATATATGATTGCTAATTCAGCTTTACAAAGTCTTCTGGCAGGTGTTCCTTGCCTTTGACATTGTCTCAGCACCTGTAAAATAATGGATGATAAACTTGTCAGAGTTTCCTTGAGACTTTAAGTACCATTTGCTCTGCCTCACTGGTTTGAATATAAAGAATTTTTAGCTTCCATTTCCAATGTGACACCAGCTTTCCATAAGTCTCCCTCTACAGATGTATCACCAGCTTTAGTTACAGTTTAGCACTTTGGTATAAGTGGTCAACCACAATAATAACATTAACCATGACAAATTCACTTCTTGTTAGTGGATACAATACCCTGTGCAATTCCACAGGAATTTCTCATTCGTCTCGCTGATCACAACATTTGAAATATCCTGCCTTGTGTGCTTCCATGTGTCTTGATGTATTAAGTGTGAATAGGAACATTTCCCTCACTATTTCAAGTAAAAGGAATAGTGTCTGTCTGTCATTCCAAAAGGTTTCTTTGTACTGTAAAGCCCAGATAAAACTCCAAGGAACCAATGCCTTTTCTTTATTCATTTTGTAAAGCCTGAAATAGCTTTTTGGGCCAAATAAAGCAACCAGAGAACTCATATAGTTGTCTAGTGCTCAAAAATTTGAAGGGGAAGAAGCAGAATATAGCTTCCAGAATGTCTCCACCAATATGACCACTAGAAGATTTTTGGAACAGTCGTCCGAAAAGCCCCATCTCAATAATAACAATGAAAATTGGCCTGGTAACCAATGGAAGAGATATACGCAAAATGATGTATATTTCAATGTGCCACAAATTAAAGTGCCATAATGTGCATTTCCAAACAGACCCTGGAGGAGGAACTACTAGTGGTAAAGGAACTACCTACTATATAAAGAGAGGAATTACAAATATATGATTAATGAGATATATTATCCCATCTTTCACTCACCTCACACAAGTAAGGATTTTTGTTTTTGTTAAATTTAAGGCGAACCATACCATTAGAAAAAATATAACAGCCACCTCAAGCAACTGATTTCAAGTTGTTAATTAACTACACTACAAAATAATACTATTACTATTATTTTGTATTATTTTGATGTGCTTGAATTTGTTTATGGCATTGATTGTTTGCCTTTTTGTATGTAAACTGCCCTGAGTTCCCTCAGGGAGAGGGTGGTCTATAAATAAATTATTATTATTATTATTATTATTATTATTATTATTATTATTATTATTATTATTATTTATTACTGTTGCATTTGTATTGCACAGTAGGCTTTAGCCTGGATCAGTTTGACTCAAAGTGATTTGTAATATTCAGTGTTTTGTTTCATATAATCCCCTGAAAATATAACAGGGAAGAGGGAAGCCGAAAGCCAGCCAAATGAAACAAGAGAGCCAGATTTATCGGCTACTGGAGAGGATTTGCTTTGGGGGCTCCCAGAGAAGATGGGATTAATTTTAGTGTCTTTTCTCCCTTCCCAGTAGTGGAAAAGTTCCCTAGGCTCATCCTCCAGAGAGGGCCCTGCTGGGAACTTGCTTTACCCACAGTACTTGCATGGGGAGGACATTGAAAAGTCTCTGAGTTCCTCTCAGAGCATGATGGGAGTTGAAGTTTTTCTCTCTCTCTATCAATAAAAGGCCTGTTGTGTCCATGCTCGGATTGGCTGAGAATGGACACAACCAATGACTACAATTCCCAAAACCCTCTCTAGAGGTTTTTCTTATTTTTAAAAATGTTATGGTAAAAACTTAAAACAATTCTAAAAAATCAGTAGATTGGTGAATTGTTCTGAAATTTGGCAGGCTTGCAGTTGTAAATGGAGTCTAAAACTGAGGTATGTTTCATGCAGATAAGCCTTAAAAAGGCTGAGGATTGAGCCTTTAAAATTTCCCATTGTAGCCAATGGGCCAAATCTTTGCCAAATGAAAATGGTAACACTCTTCCCGATTCACGTAACTTTCTGGTAATCAGAATGAGGGGTTAGCTGAAAACAGACACTGAAATGGCATGTCTTTTGACTGAATTGCACAAGTCTATTGCACAGAGCAAGATGAAATCCACTTTATTCTTTTTTCTTCCTTTTGCAATAGTCTCACAGGATGGCCTCTCTAGCAATAGAAGTATGTCCCACATGGTTTTTGTGTTGTGTGTGTCTTGGATGCAAAAAAACCCATAACTGGACATGAATGGAATGCCTCTTCTTTTTAGAGGGTAGACATTTGCTGCTATGCCACAGGCAACAAAAATACTTGGTTCAGCCAAGTGTCTCTGAAAAATTCATCATCAAGAGGAATATTTCTAATTTTTCACTCTTCTAGTTGCTTTTTCCAGCCATGTACTCCAAGTATGTGGGATACATTTCTATTCTCAGAGTAATAGTCATGTTAGACTGTTGCAGGAAAAACAATAAAGATGTTGTAGATGGACCCTAATCCATATTAATTTAGAATAAAATAAATATGTTGTTTTTATGGAGACACAGTAATTAAAAGTACACGTATTTGAACATCAGAAGAGAGTTCTGCAAAAAAGGTGACTCTCGGCAGAGTGTAATATTTCACTCTAATTCTTCCTTAGCATAACCACTTTGTTCTATGCTGAGGCATGCCCACACACTCAGTTACTGGCTTTGGAAGGCAATCGCCATATGGACACACTCTAGTTCAGCTGTACTGGGAGGACGTGTGGTTGTACATGGCCAGGCATCAACCATGCTTGGATACTCTTGCCTGGCTGTGTGGGCATATTCCAGCATGAAACGAGTTGGTTGCATTGAGTATGGGTCATTGCCCAATGAGATACTGAATGCCTCTCTATGGAACAACCTCAGAATCACACACATAGGTGTCAAGAAAGGTTACACATGCTTATGTGACCAACAGAATTCCAGTCAGCATGCTCATGATGGAGAAAATTGTGCAATTTAGGCTGCACAGCTGTATAGGTTGCTTAATTGCACTTAACTAGGAATAAGATTCATTAAGCTCACTTGTTTTACTTGGGAGTAGAAATGCACAGGACTGCATTGCTAGCAAAAAAAAAAAATCTTATGCAGAAAACTCAACAGCCTACGTTTAATTTATACTCCTGATGGAAATAAGATGTAGAGAGTGGAACAATAGCCTCTTCGTGTATTATTTGCATCAAGTGACAACTTGTGTAGAAGACTGATAAGCCATGTCTTTAGCCCCACTCCAACCATTCCCACAAGAGACATTACCCCATGTATACCCTTGCTAGGAATCCACTCATTTGGATTCAAAATTTTTGTATGATCATGGTTTCCAAACTTCAAGAAGTCTTTAAGTGTAAAGATCTACACTTAAGATCTACACACAGATGCTTCCTTGCTGTAAGTTTATATACTATGGGCAAGAGAGACATGTCAGAGGATCTAGGCAATATGGGATAGGAGTGAAGCTCTTGATTCAATAGTCTCTTGAAGACCTACTTATGCTCACTAGCATATGGAGAGAAGGAGAATTAGATAATGAGAGATTACTACCGGGGCCCTGACTGAGAACTATATCATATTTGGACCTTCCTAGTCTACACTAGCCCAATGACCATCATTTGACTACACAACCAACCCACATTGTTTTGTGTTTTGTTGGCTGTTATAAATTAATGTGGATGTTTGTTTAGATTTTATATTATATAATTTTATTTCACTATGTTTAATTTAATTTATGGATGTTAGGTTTGATTTACTGATGTTAGGTTTTAATTTGATGTTAGATTTTAATGTTATTTTCATATGCCGGGTTTCTCAGGGATTTTATGTCAGTATTTGTTTGTTTTACAGAGGCATTGAATGCTTGCTGTTATATGTTGGGATCTGCCCTGAGTCCACTTGGGGAGATAGGATGGAATACAAATAAAGTTTATTATTATTATTATTATTATTATTATTATTATTATTATTATTATTATTTCTACATATTTTGTACCTTCACACATGTAAAATGGGAAGGAGACTTAACCAATTATGTATGTAATGCCCAAGGAAAAAATAGATTAACACTTTTCTAAACACTTTTATTCTACACAGTGGAAAGCAGTAAAGTGTTTAGAAAAGTGTTAAAAGAAATAATGCATGACAGAGAAGGAGCATTGCTTCGTATTGTCACTAAGGCCAACAGATAAGAATTTGGGTATCTGAAATGAGTTAATCAAGGAATTATTGTTTTAGCCTCTTCCAATATACACTCAGGGACACCAGTAAATTAAAACACAATTGCAGCAAGACTTTTCCCTCATTGATTTGTGAAGGGGCAGCATAGATTTATATTCTGTCATGAGGAGAAGAAGAGGCAAGAGATTAATAATACCTGCAGGAGTAAATTAAGAAGAGCTTTAAGGATGAATGTCTTGCAACTGGATTTGAAATTTTCAATTAATTAGCAATGCATGCTTCTGTCACCTTTTAAGAAAACCTGTTGTCGATATGCTGAAACCTTTTTATTGATTTGTTATTAACAGCTAGTTATAGACTAATTACCCTGTTCATTATCATAAAGAAGCTTGTGGCCAACACCAAATCTATAAAGTCTGACTCTGAGTGACATGGCTATGGATTTAATAGAGGCCTGTTCTAGCATTGACTCCTTCTAAGAACTGCCAGGTACAAAGATCTTCAGGCTCTTGTTAACATTGAGTGAATGTGTAGGATTTTCAGCTGCCAGAAAATGACACAGAGGGACTTTTACAATGAAGGTTGAAGTAAATTGATAACAGAAGAAACTGGGACACTGACAGACAGCAACTGCTGGAATGAAATGGGGCAATGTCTACCATAGAACAGTTTTTCCATGTACGGTTTTGAAGAAAATGAAACTTGAAGTCTGAATAGGAATAGGGTATAATGTTATCTCAACCGCAGGAAGGATTCAATCACATTTTGTATGCACTGTTATGTTTCCTTGCATGTCACCTTGCTTGATGCTATCTGTACGCAGGTGTTCCCTTTTCTTCCACCATGGCTTTTGTTGTGCACTGGATGTTTCCCATTATAGGAGTCTCTTCATACATTATCCCTGTCTCTGGAAAAGAGCTTGGAATATCTTCTTGGTGTTTCATTGGGCTAAAATAAAAGCATGCTACTCTACAAATACCGACAATATTGAATTTGGAAGTTCTTGTTTTCAACAGAACAGACTTCCATAGAGGCAAGTGGCACAATTTCAAGCAAAGCTGCATCCAAACCAGTCTGCTTGGTACCTTTCACTTCACTTTTCTGTCCCTTTTATCATTGTTTCAAACTAAGTTTGTCTTGTAATCATATGAATATCCTTGAACCCAATCTTACAGATTTAGATTTCTCGTTCACCCCAAATAATTCTGAATGTCTGCATCCATCTGTACCCACAAGGAATTAGAAGTGCTCCAAAAAGCACCCGCTCACAAATGGAGGGAAGGAACATTGGGACTTGATTGTGAAGTAGCCAGGTTTAGCATCTGCTACAAGAAATTAGAGGAAGAAATTAACAGAGTGTTCATGGAGGGTGAATATATGATGCAATTATTCCAATTTAGCAGGGGAGAAAGTCTATGAAAAGAAAAAAGAGGAAGCAAGAAGAGGAACACTGTGAAACTTTTCCTGAGATTAAAGGAAGACCTTTAATGAGTTCTTAACAAGACAATTCTGTACTGACCACAAAGAAAGACAGAAAAAATCTATCACAGGATGTAATGTGAACCTCACCACTTCCTCATGTAATCATCAGTAGCAGATTGCATGGAGAACAGCCAATTTGGAGTCAATAAATGCTTGGTCTGAGAGTGCTTACCATTTGGTAAATGTCCAGATTTTTATTTTAAAAGTGCTGAATGTATGTACAGTGATTCTAAATGGCTTATTTCCTTCATTTTCATATTTGAATGTTGCTGGTATAGTCCACCAGCAATGTGAAAAAATGGAATGAGGTAACACTGCCAAAGAAGCAATCATTTCAATTTAAGCGCAACAACCACCACCATAGGAAATAGACTTGCAAAGTAACAAATTTTAAAATCAGACATTCACTAAAGAACTTCCATCTTTTTCTAGGTCATGCAAATATTGAAAAGCCCCTTTTCCTTTATACCACATTTTCTACTTAAGTTAAAATGCCACTGTATTTTGAATTTTTGCTTGTAGAGTCTACTGATGTCAGAACGGGGCATCCGTGTAATGTGGTAGTGTACCCCCCCCCCCGCCCCATTTCTTGCTGGTCACACAGGCACTCCATTCTGATATCAGCAGATTGGATAACCAGTTTTCACTGTGGAAGTGACATGGGGAAAACCATCCCTTTCCTCTGTGCTGAACAGCGCAGGAAAAGGATGGTGGTGATGTCAGTCTGGAGAGTGCAACAGGAGGTAGCAGTACCATATATCCAGACTACAGATCCAGCTATCTAGACAACTCTGAAGCCTGTAGATACTCCAGAGTTTCCACAAACTCCAGAGTATCCCCTGGCTTTGCCTAATGTAAAGCACAGTTGAGTTAAGGGCAGAAAACCCAGGATACTCATCAACAGTCTCCATACATCATGAAGACCACCAGCAATGGATCCACAGAGAGTCTTGGTTTATTTGTTTGCTTACATAGAGAAGCCCCATCTCTTTTGAGATAAAAGCAGGGATGGAAGGGTGCTAGTGTAATCATGAATACTATTTTCCAACTTCATTCTGACAAGTGTTTTAGTATTTTGGTATTTAAATCAAACTATGAAATATAGTTAAGACCTTCCTCCTAATGAGCATACAATGGGCTTAACAATCTTTCTTAATGATGCTTAGTAATGATTAACCAAATGCATGAACCTTTTTCTACTAAATTTCCTATTTTTGGGAACCAAGGCAGTAAGAATTCTTTAGAGTTGAGGTGTCAAAAACGTATGGCCCTCCAGGTGTTTTGAACTTCAACTCCCATAATTCCTGGTCAATGGAAAAACTGGCTAGGGCTTCTGGGAGTTGGAGGCCCAAACATCTGGAGGACCACAAGTTTGATATCTCTGTTTTAGAAAGCCTATAGCTACTGTATTTGATGGTCAAACTTCCGATTTTTGGTGTGTGTCTACATCATTTTCTCTCTCATTTCCCTATCTTTCTTACAGCTGACTCTTTGCTAGAAGAAAGGAATAAAAGGAACAGAGAGAAAAGTGGTCCTATGGTAGCAGTTCCCAACCTGTGGATCCCCAGATGTTTAGCCTTCAACTCTCAGCAATCCTAACAGCTGGTAAACTGGCTGGGATTTCTGGGAGTTGTAGGTCAAAACATCTGAGGACCCACAGATTGAGAACCACTGCCCTAGGGGATCATGTAGACTGGACAGAAAGTCCTTTAGAACAACTGTGTCATGCAGATCAGTGTTTTTATTATTGTATTTCAGATGAAGCTATGGTTACTTCAGGAGATCATGGTATACACTGAATGGAGAATTTGTATCTTAATCTTTTTGCCATTGTGGTATGGTGGTGCTTCAGATGACCAGAATGTGGCTCAGCATATGTAAACTCAGTAAAGAATTCTAGCATTTAAAATTATTTCAAAAAAAATGCCTTCCTGCAATAAGTACGTGCAGCTTGCTACATCCTGCTGGGAGGACTGTTAGGTACAATTGTGGGAATGAACAGAAAATTTGTGATCATATGATAATTTACTTTCCTTGGCTATTCATGCCTGTCAATCCAACCTGCCTGGAGAATGTTGCTGCAATATTTCAAGTTTCCTTTTACTGGCAATTACTTTGAGAGGCTCTTTTCAAATCTACAGTAATGTATTTGTTATTAACATACAATCTAGTGCAATTCATATTAAAATACTTCATTTCTGCTATGTGTTCTCCCCAGGGGGAAATGACTATAACCCAAGTGTAGCTGCAAAAAAAAAAAAAAGGTGCTTTGCCTCTCAACAACTAGCAAGTGGAGAATGTCGTTTGGGAATTAGTGAACACAGAAACTTTTCAGATGAAATACAATCTTACATATTTCCAAAAAATTATATTGTGTACATACATTTTTATATTTAAAAACTTAGTATATCAATATGAACTAGACATTTAGTTACTAAAATGCCCTGAAAACAATATTTTAAATAAATGGCTGCATTATACCTCAGAGGGATTTAAACCAATTAAAGATTGGCCAAATCTGGGTTTCTGCTAGTGGTTGCTGCAAAACATTCTCCTGCATATTTCAACCCCCCCCCCCCAAATGTCATCTGAAATATGACTCAGAGTGGGCTTTTTTCATGAGTGTACAGTTGCCACAACAAGGAGGGGAGACCAGCCCCTTCTGGGTCCTTGCTATTCCATCAATATATGCTTTCAATGGATATTATCTTATCTCCCTAGACTTTTAACTCACATATATTTAAATAAATGTAAATATACTAAACCTGCAACAAAGGTTACTATTTCTGTTTCTATTGCTGTTGCTGCTGTGTGTGTGTTTTCAAGTCATTGCTGACTTATGGTCATCTTAATACAAATTATCACAGGGTTATTTTGGAAGTATTTCTTCAAAGGGGGCTTAGCTTCACATTAGGCAGAAAGAATATAACTTGCCCAAGATCGCTTTTATGCCCCAATGGGGTTTTGAGCTTAAACCACTGCACCATGTTGTCCCCTTCAGAAATTATTTGTTTTTTCAAATAACCTACCACTTCCCATAAGAAGGAAAGGCCACCTTTAATATTTTCATCATCGTGGATCAAAAATATTTCCTTTTGTCGTAAGAAAACAAAAGTTAAAGGTTAATCACATTAAAAGTTCATCAGTATTACAGAAGGTCAGGATATGGGAGACTTACTGATATTGATTTCGTGTCTACTTCAGATTATTTTGATTCTTATGATTGCAAGTAACTTTTCATAGAAAAATTGCAGTCACATTTGTACACCACCATTCTCAAGTTATTTCAAGACTCTCTTCTCCTGTACTTCCTCACAACAACCTTGTGCAGAGGTGTATCAGATGGAGACATACTGACAGAGTCAATCTCACATGTAGAGTTAGAAATATGTTTCTAAATTGTTTGCAGTTGTTTGAGAACCAGAAAAAGGGTAATCAATTCATAGTACAGATGTAACTTTTTAAAAAAAGATTCCAATAATTTTAAGTGCATGTAAATATTTAACATGTGTAATATTTATGCCAAATGCAGTCTATTGGCTACTATTCATTCACAGTCTATTTTACTTCCTGCAATCTGCTATACATCTGTTATGGGCATTGTACAAAATATGGCAACAACCCATTGCTTTAAAGCAAAGAAAAGTTTTATGTTGAAATGACAGACACGTGAATTCAACTGGGATAAATGGATCTAGAGAATGACATGCTCAGTAAGCATTAAAAACATATTCTGAAGTTTACAGTTGCAGGAAACCCTGCTTTTTATATTTGTGTGACTGATGATTTAGCACATTTCTGAGATAAATAATATATTCAGAGGGGAAGGATCTGGAAATTTAATTTTACAATGTATTATGTGCCAGCAGATTTGCACTGGTGCTCAGGGGTAGCAGCTGCTTCTTCATTGGGTTGCCAAAACAGCCAGAGATTCCTGCATTCATTGCTGCCCTGTGGCCATCATTTTACCATGGAGATGGACCTGGCAGCTTTCCATATGTCCTTCTGCATCTACAGGATAAGAGTTAGCCACACACTTCATGAATAAGGGCAGAAGCCACTTTTTCATTTCCAGGGATCCAAGTACAAGAGAGTGGGTGAGTCTGTATTGGTTGCTGAATCTGCAGCCAGATACAATCAGCTGATCACGTTGCACCACTGCATTGGCATCCATGTGGTCCAGTCACATTAAGACCACATCAGCCCTGTTGAATCATTAGCTCACCCTCTGTATTACCACCACAATTGCCAGCTGGACACAGAGTTCTTTGCAAGCTCCTGGCCATCATAAGTACACCACTTTGACATCACCAAAGATGCCCATATGATAAAGGTCTTCTGTAAATGTGAGAATAGGGCACCTGCACGGAGCTCCATGGTTGGCTGATGACAGCAAGGAAAAGGGGATGGCACTGGTGTTCTGTCTGGATAGCATATTGGTCCAAATTGGACCTGATTCCATTGTTCAGGCTGCCCCAAAACTGTGGGATACGTTGGAGTTTCCAACAAACTCCAGACTATCCTCCAAATTTGTTCAAAGCAGGGCAAAGCCAGTTCAATATTTAATATTTAAAACTAACTGTGAAATTTGCTAGAAATAGGCAAATGTAATGGTAACAGTGAGATGTGAATAGAGATGTATCTGAGTAGACTCACCCAATTGGTCTCCTAGACAATCAGCGACCACTGGGAAGAGAAAGGCAGTCTGCACCCAGAAGCCTCTGGCTGTCCCTGTGCATCCAACAGCAAAGATGTTGCACAAGGAGCTATCGGATACCTTCTCCACCATGTCTTTGAAGACACTTAGTGTATGTTTCTACCCTACAGCCAAATCATCAATACCTTAAAAGGTCCATAATTGAAAGTGGGTGGTACGTTTGGACTGTAAATACATCTCAAGGTCTGTTGTTCAATCTCATATTGATATGCACAAAAATAAGCATTCTGAGAAATATAAATAAAACAAAACAGGGAAATGGATTTTGATTCGTGATAAATGTGTTTTTCCATCCCACAAAACTTGTTTCCTTCTGTACTCCCTTGTTGTCACTGTCAAAGTTATATTAAAAGCATTGGTTTGTGAATTGTCACATGGTTAATCCTCACCGATGACAAGGGCTTTAAAGGGATTCACTTGTTATATCATGCTGTGCAGAATTTGTTCTTTCCTTGTACATCCAAAACTGCCAGTAGCATTAAAGGGAACATTAAATGCAACAAGAATGATATAGCAAGATTGAGTTGTTCTGAATATTCCAGCCCAAAAAGAGTTTAAACATTAACACATTAATTCCCATTACATTTGGCATGCAATGAATAATTGTATGACTACAGCTTTTAATATATTTACTTCAGGCTGCCTTTTGTTTGGTTCAGTAAATAACAGCTGATCCCATATTTCGTTATCTATCACGGGCAAAAGCTAAAGAATGCTGCATTACTATCAATACTATAGAACACTACATCAAGGTTTTTTTTTCACCTCTCATGGGCAAAACAGCTGTATAAAAGGAATTTTCTCTTTTTAATGTGTTATAAAATTAAAATTATGCTCCTTTAAAATTTTCTCTCACTATATTCCATTTCCATTGTTCCTTTTTATAAGGTTTGAATTGTTGGTATTAGAATAGCACATGTACAGGAAAATATATATAATTAGTAATTAATTTGTTGTGTTTTAATGGATAATAAATTCATATAGAAGATCTCATGTTCAGTTTCACACGATTGTATGTTAGGAAGTTCTACTCTACATACAATCATCCTTCATGTTGGGGGAGTAAATGGAGCAATCACAAAGGGCTAGCACAGTCCCCTCCATCACAAATTCATTTTACCTACCTAGATAAAATCAGGCAAAATGTCTCCACAATCAAAAAGCCTCTTATACAGTACAACTTCCTATTCAGGGGGGTCCAATGGTCAGCCTGTGTGACTAGACCCCAGACTACAGTCTAGGGATATTTAACTGTTTGAAGGGATGCCCAGAACTTCAGTTGATTGGCTCCCTACATAGACCAGGCACTCAAAGAGTTATAGATTGTGAGCAACAATATCTAACATTGTACATTATGTACTATGTGCTCACAGACTGGTACAGTTTCATCTATCCACATCTGACAGAATATGCCCTCTCTAAGAATATTCTTCATCTTCTGGGTGATTGTATGATACACTTCTGCTGGAAGCTACCTAACAGTTACGCTGGAGAATCTAAAAAACTTCTAGAGGGGACTTATTTTGGCATTGTCTAGGTCCCTCAGGGTGACTGCATGGTAACTTCCAGTGGAAGTTGTTCAGTTCAGTAGGGCCCACTCTTATCTACAGTTTCATGTTTCCATGATAGCTTCATGAACATACACCTACGAATATGGGGGTCTTACTGTATATACAATAGATATTTCCCATGAATAGTGCTCTATATTCATTTTACAGAAACATGTACAGAAGATCCCAGTGTCCCAGGGATATCACTCAAAGCAATATATCAGCCATTTTGCAGTTTAAAAAAATGCTTCAAACAGTCTGTTGATTTGAGAAATGTTGAAGAGCCAATTAATTAAGGAGATAAACCAGTATTGACACAGACCAATTTATTTCATATTGATTCAGATTTAACAGAATATATGTACATATAGAAGATGGGCCAATATTTCCTTCACAAATTAACTTTGTTAAACTACACACATTAGCAGGTGTCTCCACAAAATTAGTCTGTTCTACTTAAATGATCAAATTAACATTTACTCTCGAAGTTCTCCATAGTTTCCACATTAGTGCTTAACATTTTGATTTTTTTGGTAAGCAAGCTATAATAGAAGTTTGTTTGTTTTAAAAAACATTACCCTTTATTCTAAGTAATATCTTGTTTTATCATTCTAATTTGCTAACAACATCCACTAAGATAACATAATTTCATCCAGATATTGTGTTTTGGAGGCATAACCAGTTGGCTTTTTTCTAAAATGTCTTACAGTTTATTAAAACGTGTTGGAGGACTCTATCCCACACAGCAACCAGGCCAAAGTACCTGCATCTGAATTTATTGCATATCTTTTCCATATACAGTACTCCTCTCTCTACTCCCCCCCCCCCTTCTTACTATGGAGATTATTCACAAGGTTGTCAAAAAAGGCAGTATCAAACAGCAATAAATTATGAATAGTTCAGGGCAGAGACATACCTTCTTTTATTCTGTAAAGCATCTCATATATAGACATGAATTACTCATGAATTTTAACTGGTTAATCAAATCCCCATGCTAAGTCTATGAGATGCAAAAAATTAGGAGTCCCTCCAGGCACTATCTCAAGCAGATATTGACAGGCCTGTGGCTGGGGGGGGGGGGGGGGTTAAGGGTTCAAACCCCCCCCCCCATTTTTTTTCTGGCTACGGCCCTGTATATAGATGGTACTAAAATAGTAATAGTATTATCACTACTAATTAAGAATGAGAAAGTAAGATCTTAATCTGCTACCTGACAACATGGGGCCAACTCAGGTCCTCTCACTGACCTAGGAAGCACTTAGTTTGGTGAGGCACCAGCACTCTTTGCCAGAAGAGGACAAAGAACATGTAAAAAAAATTCCCATGATTCCATAGCAATGAGCCATAGGAGTTAAAGTGGTGTCAAACTGCATTCATTCTACAGTGCACATGCGTTATAACTTTTATAATAACTTTATTTTTGTACCCTGCCTCCATCTCCCCGAAGGGACTCAGGGTGGCTTACATATGGCACAAGGTGCCCAAACACATAAAATAAACACACAGTACAATACAAAATAAAACAATTAGTATATAAAACAACAATTTGTACTCATTCTTGCAACCTCATCAAATGGGGTAGTTTTCCTTGATAGTTTTACAACAGAGCCTGCTTGTTCCCATCCCATGACGTAAAACTACTTCTGGAGAAGCTTCATTGCAATACTATTGAGGAACCGCTACATGCCTCCACAGCAGCAACACAGGGGTCTTCACATTTTCATTAGGCATGAATGAAGAGAAGTCAGGTGACAGGCGCTCCCCCCCCCCCCCCCGCATGGGACAAAGTAAGGGGAGCTGGGCAATGCAGGGCATGGGCGGTGGATTCCCCACACCCTCTGCCAAGCACCACCAGATTCGCCACAATACGTAGCAATTCCGGTGGCAAGTCTGATGCCATCATTAGTGAATAATCCCAGAAATCACCGTGATGCTGTTGTCACTCCTTAAATCTTTATGTTGCTTCCAAGTTCCACAGAAGCTCCTCTTCAAACCCT
Source organism: Anolis carolinensis (assembly GCF_035594765.1). Taxonomy (NCBI): domain Eukaryota; kingdom Metazoa; phylum Chordata; class Lepidosauria; order Squamata; family Anolidae; genus Anolis; species Anolis carolinensis. The sequence goes on from NC_085842.1 coordinate 239,865,820, forward strand.
TCTTGACCTTGTACAAAATATAGGAACAATTAAACCAAATGCTGGTCAAAAAAGGAGGTGAAACAGAACATTCTGAGCAAGGAAACACCGGGGACAGATAAGCTAAGCTATCCTAAATGATTTCTCTAAAGGCATGAAACTTTTAAGGAGGGTCAGCCTGCCCTCTATCTGGAAATGGCCAAGCCTGGTGTTAACAAGTTCCGAACTACAGCTGAGCTTGTTAGCACTGAGATCTCTGGCATGGAAGATGACAAGAAAGCCAGCAGCTGAAGGCACACTGCAGAGACACCAGCCTGAGCTAGCTAGTCTACAATTTTAAAAATAATTATTGACATGGAAGGCTGCAGTGGGTGGGAATTTTTTATAGCCGGTTGGCCTTTCAGTGCATGGAAAGAAAGCAATGCCGTGTCTCAGGCTTCATGACCAACTAATTGCAGATATAAAATGTAGAATTCACAATGACAAAGAAACATCTCTCAGGATGCTAAAAAGATGTTCTTTCTTTGCTAAACATGCATTTCGCCCTGTGAATGTTCTTGCAATTTCTTCGGGAGGCTGTATGAAAATCTCAAAAGGCCAACACATAAATACATGATGTAAGAGCATTAATTACAGTAAGAACATAAGAACATTATATTTACATACCCACTTTACATCAAAGCTGCAGAAGTTTCTGAGCCAGGAAATCCAAAACCCCTCACAGAACCAAAGGTCATTCATGTCAAGCCAACATCAGAAGAGGTTTTTTAAAAATTAAAATTGATGATTTCCCTCTCTTAATCCTTCCCCTCAGAGAAACTCATTTTACCAAAAAAGTCCATCTTTTTCTGGGGTGAGGAAGCTTTCATCCCCCCATGGGGACCTGAAATTATACTTCATGTGGAACTTTGTGAAGGATGTTAAAAAGTAACCAGGGTTCATGGGTACCCTCGTGGCTTCCATGTTAGTGGTGTGGTGAATTTACTCTGAGATTTAGTCCAAACTGTAAGGGATACTGACTTATATGCCTCAAATAGGTTCAGCATCTTGCTTGGCTACTTTAAAATTCAGACTAAAACACAGACCAAGCAGACATCTCCATTAGCACCTCACACAGCTACCGAACTTGCTGTTGCCCCCATTTCTAGCCTCATTTCTGTACACATAAAAAAGAAAAAAGATGTGACAACACCATAGCTAATGGTGAGCTCATTATTTGAGAATTTATTTTCCTATGGAGACTATTTAGTTAAATGGTGTCCTCAAATGGACAATTTTGGCCATTCTGGTGGCAGGACTCCACTAGAACAGTTAAAATTTTGTATGAAGTCTTCTCTGAGCTGCTAATTTTATCTCTTTAGTGTATGCATCCCTACTTCACTAAAATGTACATCTGAATCACTTTTCATCTGTCAGAAATATTTTAACAAAATAGCAAAAGTAAAATAGAATATGGATTTATCTTACTCAGTGGATATACAAAAATTGAGCATCAAATAAGCCTTATAGTCTCAGTAGGGAGGTGTACAGTCTCAGGTAGACCAAGGACAGCTGAGAGTGAAAATCATATTAGTGAGACTCAAACTTCAGTCATGTCTATTCAAATGCAACCTTTACACACAAGTACAAGGAAAAGGGGAAATCACAACAGCTCTGTGTTTACTCCTCCATTATGAACACCTTTTCTATACACTAAGTGTAACTTGTCTGTCCAAGGTTGTCGTCAAGATTTTGGCATCCTGATACATCAAGATTTAAGAACTTGGGAGCATCCTCTGTGCAGAGGCAAAGACTTATCCTTTAGATACAGGCAGTCTCCAAGTTACAAACATTTGACTGACATAGTTAGGAATGGGGGTGAGAAAACAGGAAGTGAGAGGAATCTACCTCTCAGAAGGAAAATTCACCCCTGTAAGAGTTATCATGGGGAAAAGGTGTCCACTGAAGCCTTATAACAATCCTGGTTTCCACAACAACCAAAATTTTCAAAATCCAATTGTCACAGGGACAGAAAGTGAAGTGAAATCTTCTGAACAGGGGCACAGACAATAAAACAAATATATTAGGGATATTAACCCTTCCTATGCTATCCAAGAAAGGAGCCCCGGTGGCAAAGTGTGTTCAAACACTGAGCTGATGAACTTGCAGATCGAAAGGTCCCAGGTTCAATGGGGCTGTTGTATGTTTTCCGGGCTGTATGGCCACGTTCTAGAAGTATTCTCTCCTGACGTTTCACCCATATCTATGCCTGCCATAGATGTCGGCAAAACGTCAGGAGAGAATAATTCTGGAACGTGGCCATACAGCTCGGAAAACATACAACAACCCTGTGATCTCGGCAGAGGCGGTTCAACCACCAGGCCAACTAGGCAGTTGCCTGTGGCGCCATCTTGTTGGGGGCGCAATCGAGGCAACTCCTGTCTCCTGCGGCCTGCCTCCGCAAAGTATTGAACTGTTTTTTCTGTTGATTTGTTGTAAAACATGATGTTTTAGTGCTTAATTTATAAAATCTTAATGTAATTTGATGTTTAATAGGCTTTTCCTTAATCCCTCCTTATTATCAAACATTTTCACTTATCCAAGGCTTTTATTTTTCAGTGATTGGTTTGGGGGGGGGGGTGCGCCAAAATTCTGTTCGCCTACACTTGAAAAATACCTAGGGCCGGCTCTGGATCTCGGCCATGGAAGCCTTCAGCAACACAGAATAAAAATGGTTTTAGCTGGCCATCAGAAGGACAACAAGGAGGGGCCATTCTGGATTCCCCAGGAAGGCAATCCAAAGTCCAGGAGCAGCCACCAAGAAAGCCCTCTCTTGCGTCTATATCGACTGTGCTTACAATGGTGGTGGGACTGAAAGAAGGGCCTCTCCTGAGGATCTCAGGGCCCAGGCAGGCTCATACTGAAGGATACAACCTGCCAAACACCTATACCTGAGGCTTTCTATATTATAACCAATGAGCACTTTGAATTGTACCCACAAACAAATAGGCTGCCAGTGAAGCTGGCATGATAAGGCAGTTGTGTGGTCCCTGCAGCCAGCTATATACATTTCAAAATGACAGTCAACACATAAAAACACCATTTCATTTCTCCAGTGATTATCAAACCAGAATATAAAATCAATATGAACTATTTTTAAGAGTTGGATTGGGCTGAAGAGCAATCAGTGACTATTCCCTCCCTCATCTATTATGTGTCAAGTGGATATTTTGTTTAATTTTTTTTTAAAGGAGCTCTGCAGAATCAACCGAAAGGCTAATTTTGGTTGGAGTAGGTATACACTGATCTCTGGGATGAGTCCAGAGAGTTCTCCATTTTTATATAAGGGAAACATCATCTAAATGACCAGTATGGGACCTTGAATTTTTAGCACTGCATCATGCCCTGGAATATTTTGCTGAAATCTGTTCAAAACAGCAACAGCAACAGCAGCAGTAACACCAGCAGCTCACAAGAGACCTGCTGGGAACCAAGCCATTGTTACAGGATCTTGAGGGATGGCTAATCTATTACATTGCAGATTAGGCAGTTTGGCTAAAATGACAGGAGACTTCCCAGAGGTCTTCACTTCCTAGCCTACCAAGAGCCATCTGTCAGCACATCCTTATTGCAATTAATCACAGCATAGCCTCTTTCTGCCAAACAAAACCAAACAAAAAGGCATACAACCAGGCTAGGGAGGTGAGGAGTTTACCTAGTTAAGGGAAGGCAGCTCTCCTATGTGGGTGCAATAAAGTGATCATTATAATGCAAGGGGAATAAAATTGAAGTATGAAACCTGTTAATAGGTACATCTCGGGAAAGCAATCTGGAATGCTTCCAGCCAGAAGGAGCTATGTAAATGATGGCAAAATTACTTGGCCAGTTATTATCTCCTGAAATTCTGCAGGCAAGAAAAATGAAGAGATTAAGGGCCTGCATAGTCATATCTTTGAGACCAAAAAGAAAAAAAGAACCAGGCAAATACACACACACACACACACACACCCCTCCTTTTCAGAATCAGACATTAATCTTCAAGGCTTCTTCATGCTACTCTAAAGAGACATACAGTAGTATAGGGCAGACTGTGATAAAAATGGCCCAACATTTAGGGATTTCCATAGGCATTAATAGGATCAAGACTAGCCCAGTGTTATGATTAAATTGCAAATGCTGATCACTAGGAGTATGGAAATCTTCATTTTTTAATCATAAGTCGTATCTAATTCATATGTTTTGTATATACAAGCAGATATCAAGAAACACGGAGGGGCGCCCATACAAAAACTTAAGAATCAAAACTCATCCAATACTTTTCTGTTTGAATTATGTAATACTCGAAAATCCATTTCATTTTCAGCGCAAGCGAGCTGAGTGAGCTGGGAAAGAGACTGAGAGTGCACAGAATTCTGGGAAATGTAATTCGGGAAGGTGAGGAGCCCTATGGCAGAGAATGCAAAAGGCCATGCCCTAAACTACATTTCCCAGAATGCCGCTCAGCATCAGATAGCCCCAATTAGGAGAAGGGAGAGAATTGTCCCTCCTGGTAGCAGCCACAGTTGCAATGAGTACTGGTACTTCAATACTGACTGGTACTTCAATACTAGTAAGTAAATCTGTGCTGGGCTGGGGAGAAATCCCTATACTGAAGTTCTATTGGTAAAAGATATTCAATGAGATAACTATTGTGGCTTTTAAAAAAGTTTTTGTCAAAACCTTTTTTTAAAAAATCCCCAAAATCAGTAGATGTATGAATATTTCTGAAAGTTGGAGAGAATGATTTCTTGTTATATTGTGTCATTGTATAGAAAATTCAAGGAGATAGCTCTTTTAGGGTTTTTTTTAAAATGTTGTTTGTAGAAACTTTGAAAATTTGCCAAAAATCCATAGATGAGTGAAACGTTCTGAAACCTGATGGGCTAACAATGCTAAATGTTTTCTATAACAATAGCAAGTTTCATACCAATAGCTCTAACAATGAGGAAGAAAGAAGCCCCTGAAGTTTTCCACTGGCACAATTGCTTAACAAAATGTACCAAAAAGTGGTTAACTCGCTATAGTTATGATACAAACCCATTCAATTTCGGAAACACTTTAGAAACAATTTTACCTCCATCCCCTAATTTTATAATGATCATTGAAACATTTTTTCCATTGATCACACAGGCTTATTAATCACTGTATGCCATATTCATTCGTCCAGTCCCTTTGTACCACGAACATTTTATTAAAGAAAACAATTTAAGATTGCATTTATACCCCATAAATTTAGATTAACCTGCAATAATCCTAATATATCTACCTTCTTTTCCACCCACCTGCCCTTTATATCATTTTTCATGTATTCCAGCAAGTTGATTAAATTAGTCTCAGCAAAACAAAACACCTGGGAAGTCACTTTTTCGGTGTTCTGCAACATGTTGTCTGGGAACCTTTGGTGTGCTAAATAGCAAGAACACATTAATCTTAAAGGCACCAGAAGGCTCTTTTTCCTCGATTCCTCCACTGTGTACATATATATGTTGGTATAGTGAACTTCTTTAAAAGTATTTAATGGCAGATGGATGCATTAATTAATTAACTGGTTGATTGATTAAATGGCAGCTCTTACATGCCAGCCATAACCATGGAACCAAAAGTAGAGGATTGATGGGCTGGGCTGTAGCACAACTGGTAAATCACCAGCAGTAATACGATCTACCAACCAAAAGGTGGCCAGTTCAAAACCCAGTTGGGGTGAGCACCCAACCATCAAGCCCAGCTTACTGTTTACCTAAGCAGTTCGAAAACAGCTTAGAGCTGTAAGTAAAGAAATTAGGTACTGCAAATTGCCAGGGAGGTATTTTATGACACCATAAAGAACAAGACCAGAGATGTAGTGAACAAGAGGAAGGTGGAAGGAGGAAGTCCTGATGGATCTTCTTCATAGAGAATGGAGCAACATCACCACCCTGTGACTGAATCCAAGCTCAACCTCCAAGGCACCAAAAAACTGGACTTCAAGATAACATACCTCCTTCTGGCTGTCTGTCTGCCCTGTCCTGTCCTGTCCTGTCTGTCTAAAGGGAATTGAATGTTTGCCATGTATGTGTACTGTGATCCTCTCTGAGTCCCCTTGGGGAGATAGGGCAGAATACAAATGAAGTATTATTATTAAAGATATGATCTTTCTTGTTATTGTGGCCAGTCTACTTGTTCCCAAACAGCACATGGCCCAGTCTCTCTGAAATAATACTGCTTCAAGAAGCAAGTGGGGGGGGGGGATTAGACTGCATGTTTCCTCACTTTAAAATTAGCATGATAGGGTTTGAGCCCCACCATCTCCTGGATATTTTAGGGTTCTGTCTATAGCAGAGGTGGAGAAAGTGAAGCATTTACACTACAGACAACCCCAAGGTTTCATTAGGCCATATACAATCCCTCTGACTCACAAATTGAAAACCCAATCGCTCTATCACAGACATCTAAGACTTCTGAATCAAGAAAAAATCCTTTAATAATCCAGCCTGTTCCTTCAGGAGTACCTAAAGCCTAGAAATGCTTTAAGTTGGCATCATCTCACTTCTAGTATGGCATACTGCTATAATGCATTTTAGCAGGGAGCTGCCCTAGATCTTGTCCTCATCTGCTCTTTGTTTTGCCTTGACATTAGCTAATTTAACTGGATTTTAATATATCATGATCTCACTCTCTGAAAGCCTCAGAGGCCCAAAAATTGAAATCAATTGCTTTTTATAGTGATAATATATGTGCATGTGACTTGACCTGCCAATATACGGCTACCCCATGGATTCACTGGGTTTACCTAGGAATACTCAGAGGTGGTTTAGTCAAGTTCTTCCTCTTAAATATAGCCTACAGCATCTCATATTTATTGGTGGTTTATCATCAAAATATTAACCAGACCTGCTCCTGCTTAGGGTGGATCTACACTGCCCTATATCCCAGGATCTGATCCCAGATTATCTGCTTTGAACTGGATTCTATGACTCTACACTGACAGATAATCTGGGATTTTGTGCTTTTAGAGTATTTGGGCTTTTAGCCATTATATTGTAAATAAAGGTAGACATTTTCACAGTTTTGAGATGCCTTCTCTTACTACAAGGCTTTCACTCATGTGATCCCTAGTAAAACCTGGATAAACTGATATTCTGGATTACAACTCCTTTTTCCCCAGCTATGAGAGTTGAAGACACCAGGAACTATAATCCAACAAAAAGAGAAAAATTCTGATCATCAGATGACCATATAATTGAGAGAGTGAATTTACATCCGGAGAAGTTTAGGGGTTTATTTCCTTTTTCTGCTTTTTTGCTTTAAGAACATTTATTGCAAAAAATGATCTGTTTTGTTTATCACTCTTCAAAAAAGTTTTTTTTTGTTATCCTTATCAAAGATTCCCTCTGAAATCCCAGTCAATAGGGCAATTAGAAAACCTGAATGAGAGACCTTAGGTAAAGGTAAAGATTTTCCCCTAACATTTAGTCTAGTACTGTCTGACTCTGGGGGTTGGTGTTCATCTCCATTTCTAAGCTGAAGAGCGGGCATTGTCTGTAGACACCTCCAAGGTCATGTGGCCGGCATGACTGCATGGAGCGCCGTTACCTTCCCGCAGAAGCAGTAACTATTGATCTACTCACATTTACATGTTTTCGAACTGCTAGGTTGGCAGAAGCTGCGGCTAGCAGCAGGAGCTCACTCCGCTTCCCAGATTCAAACCACTGACCTTTGGTCAGCAAGTTCAGCAGCTCAGCAGTTTAACCCGCTGCACCACTGAGGGGCTCTGAGAGGAGATATCTTAGTGCATTATATTTTCATACTAGAGAAGGTGTCATAAGGGGAAAAGTGAAAACTTCATAAATTGTACAGGAATTCTTTAATACAACACATGAGATTGCTAGGACATATCGAGGCAATGTGATGGCTGTCTCTGAAATTGCCCTCCTCAGATAATTTGTTTGAAAGAACATTTCTCTCTCTCTCTCTCTCTCTCTCTCTCTCTCTCTCTCTCTCTCTCTCTCTCTCTCTCTCTCTCCTCCCCCCTCCCTCTCTTGACTGTACAAGTTTGGGGGAGATAAGTAATAGAACGGTTCCATTTTTAGCTTTTTATGATTCTGTTTTTAACTAGGCATTTCTTACATATTGATTCCCATGTCAAGCCTTTGAATGGAGCCCTGAGAAATGTAACTAGATAAAAGGAAAATAAAATTATACACAGCCATTAAAGAGTTGGTGGGGGATACATTTCTTGTGTTCAGCAGAATGGCGTGGTTCATTTCTTGCTTAAATGAAACATTCCTTCAATATAACAGAACCCTTCTTAACTCAGTGGTCGCCCTATATGCTTTTTGGAGCCCTTGGGGAAGATAGGCTAGCAGTGGAACATGATATATGGCTTTAGTTTTAGAAACAGAATATGCATTTGATTTCTGTTCTTTCCTGAGAGGTTTTCCAAAGTGAAACCATGAATCATTTCCTGAGGTTGTTAGATTTATGATCCAGAGGCCTTAACCTGGGCATTACCCCCCTCCCCCCTCCATCCCTCCGCAATTTCTGTAGGCAAGGATTGGCTGCTTTTTAAAAAGAACAGTTAGGTTTACTTAATCCTTATTAGATGGCATTGAATTCGGCATCACTAAAATGGAAAATTAAAACAGATCCAAGTACTTTTTTCTGTTTTGCAGAGCTAGGGAAAATAAAATTAGATTTGACGCTGCTGAGGTTAAGGAACCAATATGGCTAGTGGCTATACCAGATTTTTCTCCAGTGCTACATGTGAAAAATGGCTGTGTTCTTATCACATGCGATAATACTAAAACCTTGTCAATCACAGGCTCCAGGGGATGGATCAAATTAAGCTCTGAATGTTCTTCATTTTACGAAGAACCAAAGAAACTAAAGAGGAATACAAAGGCACAGGTTACCACAAAATATTATGCAGCCCTGAAAAAACCATAGTCCATGTGTATGTATGTATATGTGTGTGTATATATATATATATATATATATATGTGTGTGTGTGTGTGTGTGTGTGTGTGTGTATGTATGTGTGTGTGTGTGTGTGTGTGTGTGTGTGTGTGTGTGTGTGTGTATATATATATATATATATATATATATATATATATATATATATCTCTGTAAATACATAATGGGTCTTCCAGGAAAAATACATAAAATGGTTGGCAACATCCCATGCTATGATTTTCAGTCACAGCGTGCTGTTTAAGTATGGATGGATCTGTTTGCTTTCTCCCACCGTTTTATCTTCTTTTTTTTTAAAAAAGGAACTCAAGTTCTTTTCATCCTATATATGATGAAATGTAGAGCAGTTCTTATCCAAAAAGGAGTTCACCCATCTACACTTCTCAAATACAATAGATATAATTGTTCCCAACTTTTAATAGACCATGTTTTAAGTGCTTGGCATATTGATTTTGAAGAGGAGAAACCTCTCAGGAAAAAGCAGTGGCCACTCTTAGCATGTCTAAATGTAAAGAGATCCAAAAATTTTAAGAACTAAACACTCTTTGCTTAGATCAGTGGTTCTCAACCTGGGGTCTCCAGATGTTTTGGTCTTCAACTCCCAGAAATCCTAACAGCTGGTAAACTGGCTGAGATTTCTGGGATTTGTAGGCCAAAAACATCTGGGTTCCCCAGGTTGAGAACCACTGGCCTAGATGGATAAATTGGTTTCCCTTCACATTTAGGCTCATACTCGCAGTAGAATAAAATTGATTTGAAACAGAACACTTTGTAAGTATAGACATAATATCTTTTCATTATTTAATTTTTATCTACTCTGTGTTTAATGTATCAAGAGAACAACTTGTAAGCCACTGTATGTTCCCAATAGGTTCCACGATATCTATAGTTGTCAGAAAACCAGAAAGCATTTTGTACAATTGTATTAATGTTACCCAATACTTGCAGACCCTACCACCAGACAAAGACTATAGGTAGTCGAAACCGGTTGTGGATCAAGGGTCTACTCATCTTTTATGAAGAAACAAGAAAATAAACAAGAAAGTTTATTCCACTGTGAATGTAACTAGTACCATTCATCATACTGTGAATGCAACAGTTTGATTGTCATTTGTAACAATTTATCTGAAATTTATATTCATTTATTGTACATAATACAATGTTTAATAATAATTAATACATTGTTATTATTCCATTAGTGGACATTTGTTAGTTCAAGCCCTTGGGAACCCATTTTTTTCTTAAAGAATGCAGATGCCTCACAAAACTACTGTTGTAGTAGCCTGTGAGTAACGTTACAAACAGTAGTATGGGTGCCAGAAGGGGAAAAAGGGTTACTTGGGAGCAGGAATCCGATGATGAGCAGCAGAGAAAGAAGATCTGGGACATACTTACAGCATCTAAGTATGCTGTAAGTATAGGCCCGGGCTGTGGCGCAAGCTGGTGAGCAGCCAGCTGCAGCCAACTGAGACCAATCACTCTGACCAAGAGGTCATGAGTTCGAGGCCAGCTCGGAGCCTGCGTTTGTCTTTGTTATATGTCAAGGCATTGAATGTTTGCCTTATATGTGTAATGTGATCCGTCCTGAGTCTCCTTCGGGGTGAGAAGGGCGGAATATAAATACTGTAAATAAATAAATAAATAAAATCTACAGATGAGGAGTCGTTTAAGGGATTACAGGGTTGTTGTATGTCTTTCGGGCTGTGTGGCCATGTTCCAGAAGCATTCTCTCCTGACGTTTCACCCACATCTATGGCAGGCATCATCAGAGGTTGTGAGGTATGGAAGGGATTTAAGGGATTCTCTGGGGATTATAATGTTGCAGACAGTAGTATGGGTGCCAGAAGGGGGAAAAGGGTTACTCGAGAGCAGGAATCTGATGATGAGCAGTAGAGAAAGAGAATTCGAGACATACTTACAGCACCTACAGATGAAGAGTGGTTTGAGGGATTCTCTGGGGATGATGGGTCAATGAGTGAAGGAGAAGAAGGAGACACCATGGATTGGACTAAGATAAGAGAAGGGCAAGCTATTTGTGAGGGACCAACAACTAGTGATACCTTTATGGGGTTCTCTGGGTGTGAAAACTGGCAATCAGGGGATCCAACTGATTCTTGGGGGGATCTAAGTCTTGACAGGAGATGAAGGAATTGGAGGGAGAGTCAAAGGAATTCACTTGAAGAGCTGGGAGCAGCTGTGGGGGGTGGTGATGGGGCAGTGGTCAGTTAATCCTCTGATGATGGTTTGTAGATAAAAATGGGTTCAGGGGTGAGGGGTCTTTGCAGAAGACAAGGTGTTGATGTGCGTTTGTGTGCTGGGTATTGGAAAAGTTTCTTGTAGTCTTGCTGCTGCCTGTTTCATGTTCGGTGTTGGACTCGGATCTGCAGTTTGGACCTGAACTGGTTTGCCTGGAGACGCTGCTTCTGCGGACACTGGAGCAACGCTGCTTTGGATTCCTCTTGCTTCAACCTTGGACTTCGGCTGATGATGCTTCTCTTCTTGCAATTCCCTCTGTTAACCATTTGTGTACTGTGCCTTTTTGTTTTGCCGTAGAGCACTTTGTTTGACTTCTTGCTTTCTGCATCCAGTTGATCTGGTTTACATTTCTGTTTACCCTTTTGAACCAGGTCTGGTTTGGGTTTCTGACCAGTGGAACTGCATTTAAGTACCCCTGCATCCTTTTCCTTTTGTTTCAATAAACTCTGTTTTGAAGACACTTTTAAGTCTGGTCCTTTAAGGCATCTGTGATTCCAACAACTACAGCTCCCAAGATTCCATAGCATTGAGCCATGGCAGTTAAAGTCGTACCTCAACTGCATTAATAAACAGTATAGATACACCACTTGACAGAATGTTTCATATATCTTTTCATGAAAGAAAAACCTCCATGCTGTTGGATAGTAAATATATGTGGAGTTCAGGATGGAGATGATATATATATATAAAAGACTGCAGCTCTCAGCAAAGATAAACTCTAAAATAAATATGTTCTTAATCCTATTACTAATGCTTAATAACTGAGGGTAACTCTATAATAAGTATCTAATCTTATTACATCAAGTCTCATCTTAATATTTGGTTTAGATGCCAATGAATTTCACTCCTTGCAAGCATTTATTACTATTAGATTTGTCATATGCTTGGAATGAACTGTGAAGGCCACTGAATATAAAGGGGAATAAGAACATCCGGGAATGTGGAACATCTTTTCCATTCACCTAAAGGGAAACATTTATTTTAATTTGAAACCGATTTACCAACCACTGAATTATGAAATGAATTTATTAATAGAGCACTAATAATTGAGTTGAATTAAGTGGCAATGGCTCTCACACACGGTTTGCACCAGATGAATACCATTTAATCCAATTAATTGGAGATGATTACAATTTGCACTACTGTGGAAACTAAATATACTATGTAACAAAATTTGGAAAAAAATTATGTTCCTGGTTTGAAAGTGTTATTTCCTGTTTAATTGTGCGATACTTAACTTTGAAAGTACTTGTTCTACTCCAAAAACTTCCATTTTTGTGGCTGCCACAAACTATATTGAATTGGTTGAGACTCTATGAGATATTTATTGAAAAGCTATAGCAAAACGAACTGCAGGATGTCCTGCCAAAACAAAGTTTTCAATACAAGTTACATTTAATCCTGTTTTAATGTTTGTATATTTTAAATTGTTTTGCTAATGCTTTTATGTTAAGGTGCTTTGAGTTCCCTTCAGGGGAGATAAAGTGGGGGTATAAATATAATAATAATAATAATAATAATAATAATAATAATAATAATAATAATAATAATAATAATAATATTGCTGAGATCAGCAATGGCAACATAGAAGTTGAAGTGACAACCCCCAGTGGAGATGATGTGGTTTCAGCCTAGTATAACTGTTTAGACTGTAATGTCACCACAATGGTTTCAAGAGGTCCTGTGTGGCTATCTCTAGACTGGCCTAAATGTATTAGTCAGAGTAGACAAACCCTAAATCAACAAATCCCAGGATTCCATAGACAGTGAAAGTGATAGAAAAAGATATTAACTAGGTAGTATACATAGTCTTGGATTATAATTCCCCAAATTCTCTAGTCTGCACAGCCAGAGGCCATGGTGCCTTAGGAATTTTGAGGGTTATGGTCCAAGAAGCACCAGTAATTTCTCCAAGTTCTTTTCTTGACCATATTGATCCACGAACATCAAGAATCAGTGTAATTTTCTAGAATGACATCTGAATTACAAATCTTGGTCTGCAAATAAGTGTTTATTTTTACATATTGCCAGAAATATGTTTCTCTCCCAGGGGTAACAGCATTCATGGAAAGTGGTTTTTGTTGGGATTAAATTCAACAGTTCACTGCTGGAATATTTCTGTCCTCAGCTCAATCATTAAAATAAAATAAAATGAATGAATAAACAAACAAACAAATAAAGGATCAAAATTAAGCATAAAGTTTTACTTGACAGCAAAGAGAATAGGAATGCTTAAACCATTGGCCCTTTGTATCAACAGATTCTTCATTCATAGTTTCATCATCTATGGTTTTAAAATATACCCCACCCCCACCCCCAAATTCCAAGGAGCAAACCCTTGCTTTGGGTCAAGAAGTGGTTTGGAGTTTGGAGTTTAGAATACCAATATGTGCACATGCATATATAACTAGATTTATATGCTGAGCTGCTGAACTTACTGACCAAAAGGTCAGTAATTTGAATCTAGGAAGCAAGGTGAGCTCCAGCTATTAGCCCCAGCTTATGCCAACCTAGCAGGTAAAAATATGTGAATGTGAATAGATCAATAGGTACTGCTCTGACGGGAAGGTAACGGCGCTCCATGATGTCATGCCAGCCACATGACCTTGGAGGTATCTACGGACAAATGCCGGCTCTTCAACTTAGAAATGGAGATGAGCACCAACCCCTAGAGTCGGACACGACTAGACTTAATGTCAGGCCAAACCTTTACCTTTTACTTCAAGATGGGACCCAAGTCTAAACATGAAATTGATTATGTTTCTTATATACATAGCCAAAATATAATTTTATATACATTATTTTTGATTATTTTGTGCATGAAACAAAGTTTATGTACATTAAATCAAAGGAAAGGAAAGGTGCAGCTATAGCTACCTAGTGGACAATTTCAGATTTTAAAGTATTTTGGATTACAGATGTCCAGGTAAAGGGATGTTATGGGTAGGATTTCTTTGAACAGAACACTTTACAGTACTGAGAAAAAGCATTGCGTATCACAACTCACCTGAAATATACGATCAATGGGACATATAAAGATTCCCCTTACTCTCATCACCCTCTAAAGGCTTGTTTTTAGAAGGTCAGAACACAGCAAAGCACTGTCAGTAGAAATTAGAAACATTTATTCAAATCGTTTATAAGCACAGACCAACTGTTGCAATTCCATAATAGTGCACAAATCAGCAAGGATGTGGAATACAGCAGCTTGCCGTTGGGTCAATTTACACTGCTGACATTGTTACTGGCTCCAGCATAAGCAAAATATAAACATACACAATTTGTATGCCTCCCATGTTGTGGTATACATAGACTTCTAAGTTTCAGTAAAGCAGGTACTTTGAGAATAGTGTCATAGCTTTTGGCTGCCCTTTGTTAAATTATTAATAGTTCAGGATGGTCCATTTATATTTTATCAATGGGAGGCAATAGGTGGGACACAGACTTCTAAAAAGAGTAGACTAATTGAATCAAGGGCATCTAAATAAGTGGTGGAAATAGATTTATCCATGCTCAGCTGTAGAAACTCACTGGATGATATTGTGGAAGTCACACTTTCTCTGCCTTAGAGGAAAGCAATTCAAAACCTCATCCAAAAAACCTTGCCCCCCCCCCCAAAAAAAAATCCAGGACAGGGTCAACATAAACCAAAGTCACCTGAAGGCACATGAAGAGAAGTTATCAAGTGGGAACTAACAACTGATTTAGAGCAGTTCCTTTCTGAAATAAAAATTATTATCTGGACAAGGTGATAACACTCCAGGTGAGTGAAGTGAACAAAGAAACAATTGTGACAAACAAGAATGAGAGACAGAGAGAAGGACAAAAAAAAGAGTTGACAGAAATTGAAGAACACTGGGATGAAAAATCAAAACTGTCATTAGTTCTTAAGTCTGTGTTAAATGATTGGTTTGTATTGTCTTGTGCACTTATGTTCATTATTGCATTATTTTTAGTTGTTGTATGGTTTTAAGTTGTTATGTTGGGAACCACCCTGAGTCTCTTGAGGAGAGAGGGCAGTATATAAATAAAGTTGTTTTATTATTATTATTATTATTACTCACTGTCAGTTTGCAACTTTCTGCTTAATGGTTTTACCATATTTTTTATGTTTGCTAGAGTGAAAACTGGAGAGGCCCCTGTACCTTTAATGGTTCTGTAGAAGAGGGAATTTTAGCAGGTCTTGCATATCACACATCCAAATAGCAAGCAAAACCTGCTGAATCTCCCTGGTTTTCTGTATAATCACTGAAAGTATGGGACCGGAGTCTTTCCCAAATTTCACAGTCAACCCTACTGCCTTCCTGCATCACTCTAAATTGCCATCATTTTCTTCTCTCTCCTCCCCTGCACCTTATATCTGCCTATGCACATGTATTCATATGTAAAGTTTCCTTTAGATGTTTGATAAAGAGAACAAATATTTCTTTGCTTTCCTAGTCCCTGTGTGGGGGCATGGGTTGTTGACAAGCTTCTGCTTTGCCAGTTTCATAACATTGCTTGCAAGATCCAGTATTATCTCTGACATTTCCCAACAAAATATGTTTCTATGATATAATGGATGGGCTGCTTTGTAAGTAGACTTGCAGATTAGGTATAGGGAAGGGCACTTGTATATTTAAAAGCCGTGTTAAATATTACGAATTTTAGCAGACATTGCTTGTCACCTACTAAAATTCTCTTGAATAACCATTAAAAGTATAGGAATCCTGTTCTGTATTTCATCTGGCAACCATGCAAAGTTGTAAGAGACTCTTTGCTTCTTCTGGTACTATTCTTGCATTATTTTAAATGAAATAAATACTATACTGACAGCTTAAATCTCCAGACTTGTATCATACATAAAACACTGAATCTAATATTCAGAAGTCAAAAGAAGGACCAGAAATCTAAACTTTAAGGTGTTCAATTAGCCTCTACATAAATCCATTCCTGACAGTAAAAGAATAGCAGTTGAGTGACCCCCTCAAGAAAAACTAGCTATGATATCGTCTCAGCTTATGACTGAGAGAGCGCTTGATGATCACTTTGCAGAGTGCGTTGTCCTGCAATTTCTGAACCAAACATAATTCTTCCCTCTTGCTGCTGACAATATTTCCAGCCAGCCTGAAGACCCTATTATGAACTAATTTCTGCCCAGCAGCAAATGCTTTACATAACATCTTGAAATGAAAATTAAGCTACTTAACAACCCAAGAAATGCACTGATACAGCTGTGACCTGTTGGAAAGGATGACAGGGTGTTAACTGCTTGCTTGCTGAGATATTTGTGTATGAGTCTCCTTTGGGTTGAACAGGCTGTGCCAAGAGCATGGAACAGCTTGCATAGTTAGAAAGGAACTACTGAAACTTCATTCACCTGTGCCATGACTCCACAGGTCACGAAAGGAAAACGTGATATGAGCTGGCAGGAAAGCAGGCCCTTTGAATGGGAAGCTTAGGTGCACCCTTCCCAGCGGCATGCCTTCCAATAACAGAAATGCTTGTAAACTCCCTATTCCCACACCAAGAAATAGTGTTTGTACATCACAGCACTAATTTACATTGCTAACAGCTTTTCTTCACACTCTGTACTGCAAATTTATTTGTTGTTGCTGCTGTTATTTATTCATTTACACCCTTAATTTTCCCAATGTTGCAACCCAAAACAGTAAAGATTAGAATGAATACAGATTAATATGCAGATTAAAACATCAATGAAAAGGTAGGCATGTTATTATTAAAACATAGTTAACAGTTCCAGTCTGAAAGAAATCAACAACATTGATGCAACAAGGCTGTCTCATATGGAAACTTAGACAACTTGAAAAATTTAAACCATTTAGAATCCATTAAAAGACAAAAGATTAAAAAACAAAAACAAATCCATTTCACAATAATACTCTGTCTTGCAGTAGTTTTTGGACTTGGTGTTTTAGCAAACTGAGAATTTGAGAATATTTAACAATGTTTAATCATATGTTGGTTTTTTTTAATTTATCATATGTTACTTGCAATTCACTTATTCAATTTAAGTGCCACAATTTACTTTCTCAACAGAGACTTCCATGGTGTAATAATGCCATAATAGTGCCATAATGCACTGACATGTTGTATTTAAGCAGGCAAGAAATATTCAACTTGCTAACAGCCTTGAGGATAACATTATCTCTCTAGGCTGTTCTTGAGGTTCTTTTGGAAGGTGAATAATATCTAAATGTGGCTTCAGTGCCAACAGTAACAGTGGGTTATTCACTTCTGGAATACAACTTCAATGGCAAAAAGAGTTACTACAGAGATGGTTTCATCCATTTGTACTATGTGCATGACTTATGCCAATGCTATGCAAACTGGGTTGTGATCTATGCAATGGTGTTGGCTCATGTACTATTCTTTGTTCCTGTCCTTAGCTTATTGGAGGAAGAAATCCTGATAGTCTCTTTCATCGGATAACATAAGAAGCACAAGTTTGGGCAATATGGTAGTATCTAGATGTTTTGGCCTGCAACTATCACAATTCCCAGAAGTTATTGATACTGACTGGCATTTATGGGCGTGACCACCCAAAACAGCTGGAGGACACATGGCTGCCTATTCCTAATGCATTTTTCCATTGGTAAATTCTAAGAATGGCAATGTTGTTGTATACATAAATCTCGCCTTTTCTTGTAGAACAGCTGCCTTTCCCCAAAAATCTCCCAACAGAGCCAGTGATCACTCAGGGCTAGAAATGAGGAAGGTTGTCCTCCATAAACAGGGATTACTGAACCATATATGCCCAACAGCTGCTACCCTGTAAGGCAGGAGAGAGATATAGTTACAGTCTGAAAGAAGTCAACAACATTGATGTGACGAGATCGTGTCACATGGAAATTTAATCTGACCTGGTTTCATCTTAGGGTCTGTTTTTTTATTATGGAAGAAAATGTGATGCATTAAATTCTCTAAATCTATTTTGGCCATTTCTACAAAGTGAATTATGCAGAACCAACAACATAGTACTGGGCCCATTAAAGACTGACAGATGTTCTTATCGAAGAATTCATTCCATGCCTCTCTAATAATTAATAGTAGTTAAAGACTGTAATAAAATACAGTAATATTGCAAAACAACATAATAAAAATAGGCAGGTAGTACAAATGAAATATTAGATTAAAATTATGTCTCAAATGTCTGATAGAACAAGCCAGTCTTTCCATATGACAAAAGCAATTAAAAGTATACCAACCTAACTGCTGCAGGGAAGGAATTCCAGGATTTTGGTGCAGGTACCGAAAAGGTTCTTTCTCTTTTCATTATTAATTGTGCTTTTGCTATTGATGAAAAGATTTATTATGGTATAATAATGTTTTTTATGCTGACCTTCTCCAGCTGATAACTGCTTTGTTTTTCTATCTTGTTTTTAAAGGATTTTAAATTAATAACCATGTTTTGAAATTGTTTTTATTATTTTATGTTGTATTACAGGTGTATTTCAATGATAAGTGTCTATATTATGTGAAACATCAAGACTAAATATCAATATAAATCTTTCAGTATGATAGGACGCAGGAGGAGAGAGCACTGAGAACTATTTATTAGGAAATAATTTTCATAATATAAAATACAAAGATGATCGTACAAGATGAGAATACAAAAACAAAAATTCTTGATCAAAGGAGTTTTTGTGGCATGTTGAGTCAGTTTGTTGAGAAATCACCAGTCTCTAGAAGGAGTTCTTGTTTCTTGTGCAAGCACAAGACACAGAAGCTATGGTGGGTTTAGTTACTGTTTCTATAATTTGCACATATTGCAAAACTAATATTTTCCCTTAGTGATATAAATCAGAGAGAGAGAAATGGACAGACGCAACAAACCCAGAAGGACTGTGGTCCTCCTATGTTTTAGGCGTACAACTCCCAGCAGTCATTGACAATGGGAAGGCAATATGAAAGCTGCAGTCTACAAATAAAGGCACAGACTGTAACATGCCTGATTAAGGCAATTTCAATGCAAACAAATTGAAGCCAGGCTGAGATATTCCTTTTAAATTGAAAAATACACCATAAAATAGTGAGTCAATCTGTCTGAGACTGATAGAACCACAATTGGCTTGAAGAATTGGCTTCACAGGCTAGAATTAGTCTTGTGATCTAATCACAAAAGCAAGGTGAAGTGTCCTACTTAGCTGCTGGACGTGGGAAACACTGCCCACCCAGCGAGAACTGTGCTGACTCCATTGGAGCCAGCACAACACAGGCAGGCTCCTGCTGGAAGTCACATGATGTCCTGTGATGGCCAACATGGGGCTCCATGGGGCTCCAAACAGGGTGGAAGTGTCCTGGAATGCTAAAATTGTCCCATCTGATGAGGCCCATAGATGTGGCTCTACCTGAATGTCCAGGACAGGTTTTGGTAGAGGCTAGGAGTGTATTTCTACAGTTAAGGAACCTATACCAGTTATGCGCATACCTGTGAAGCTCAACTTTGTATTGACACATCTTGATTGAATCATATTCCAACTGTTGTAATTATCTTTAGCTGTCCCTTGTCTCTTTTTTCTACAAAAGGTAAAATAGAAACGTAATAACCCTATAAATAAGTTATTCATGGATCACCTAGGCCCCATTGATTTTCATGGGTATATCTATCTATATCTATATATCTATATCTATATATTCACAATAAAAGTGAAAACCTGTATGTGTGTGTATGTGGTACGGGTGTTTGCTCACACAGACAGCCTCTGGCCTCAACAAACAGGCTATAGTTCCCAGTGCTAAGGAGCCACTATGTCACTTCCTTCCACTGACATTGCGGTTACAGCAAGCTCCATGAACATGTAGCCCAACCCCTGCCAATGTTCTTCCCAAACACTACGGCCCACCACCCAAGGAATGCATTCATTTGGGGACCATTTCATCCTAGATTTTGCATTTTCCTCCACCACAGGCGGGCATCCCAGGGTTCTCCATTGGTGTGGAATTTGCATGACCCCACCTACTGCCCTTCCCTTTCAAATCTGTCTGCATAACAAACACAGCAGAACTGAGTGGCAACTAAACTTACTGGAGGAGTTTGGGGATTGACTCCACATGGTGGAAGTTGTAGTTCACCCTGCATCAAGTCAGAGCACTGTGACTCCTACTGGGGAATTTTGCAGAGTTGTAGTTCACGTACACCCAGAATGCTATGAACCCAAACAATGACTGGTCTGGGCCAAACTTGCCATGCATACCCGATATGCCCAGTATTTGAATACCAGTGGATTTTGAGGGGAATTGGCCTGAAGATTTGGGAGTAGTAGGTACTGGGATTTATAGTTCACCTGCAATGTAGCCCCACCGATGATGGATCAGGACCAAACTTGGCACACAGAACTCCCACAACCAATAAAACATGTTGGACACGTTTGGGGGAAAGGGACTTATAGTTCACCTGCATCCAGAGAAAAAGTGACCCCCACCGACAATGGACCAGGACTAAATCTCACAGAGAAGCCTCATGACCAACTGAACATATTACAGGGGTTTGTGAGAATGGGCCTTGATTTTTGGAGTTGTAGTTCACCTGTATCCAAAGACTACTGAACCCAGCCAATGACGGATATAGATCACACTTGGCACACAGACTCAACATACCATGCTGTGGATACTGACAGATGTTTCGTGACAATTGCCCCGGGAATGTGGGAGTTGTAGTAGTTCACCCCCATCCAGAAAGCACTGCAGCCAGGCAGTGACCAGCCAACAACAGATCTGGACCACACTTGGTACACAGACCCAAAATGGCAAACTTTGAATACTGGCAGGGTTTGGGGAGGATTGACCCATGATTCCAAGAATTGTAGTTCACCCACTCCAAACTGAGAATACATAACATTCAAAGACAAATAATGCCGTTTTCAAATAACGCGGGCACTGCCGGGTCCCCAAGCTAGTTCTAAATAAAAAATAAGGCAGAGTCTATTCAATATGTGTGCATATATGTGTTTAAATTGCCTGTTGACTTACGGTGACACACATTTGATTTCAATGGTTTTCCTTAGGCAGGAATACTTTGAGGTGGCTTTGCCAGTTCCTTCATCTAAAATACTGCCTAGAGGACCTGATATTTGTTGGTGGTCTCCAATCCATGTATCAACCAAAGCAAAATCCAATATAATAAAAAAAAACTATCTTGTGATAATGTTCACGATGCCTCAACATGATCAACATTTTTCTTTATCAAGCAAGGATAACAGAATCCATTGTGATGCCTTTGCACACATTTGTAGAGCAGGTAAAATGCAAGGTAATTCATGCTGGAAAAAGCAGCAGCAAAGGGAAAAAGGAACCAATATGACTAAAAGAACAGACTCAGAGAAAGTGTTTCTTGCAGCAATAGAAAATGGTAGGCATTCTCCACTGAGAGGGGGAGGAAATGCAGTCTTGGATGCCTCTTTACCTGATTGTCCTATCCTCTGACCTTGCAGAGGAAGGTGATGAGTTTTGTTTAAAGTGTGCCCTTGAGCAGGGAGGAAAGGGTATAGATTGGAAAGAACCACAGCCAATTCCTCAATGATACCGCTATCAGGGAGGTCTAAGGGCCCTTTCACACAGCCATATCAAGGCAGATAATCCACAATATCTGCTTTGAACTAAATTATCTGAGTCCACACTGCCATATATGTAATCCAGTTCAATGTGGATTATATGCAGCTGTGTGGAAGGGGCCAAAATTAGAGGCAATCTGTTGTTTAAGGAAAAAGTGGCGCCTCATTCCAAAAAATGTAGGGGTACACATACTATAACACAGATATGCCAGTGGTCTAAATGAATTTATTATTATTTCCTTGGGATAAATATTTTTTCTCCTCTGGAGCCAAATAACCTTATGGGAGAGAAGGAAACCCAAATAAACCTGCTCTTTCCTCACTTTTAGCAAAATCGGTGAAGGGCACAGGAAAGATCAGAGGATTCAGCATCCAAGAACTCTCAGAGAGCACAGCATTGCTCTCTTATATGCAAAAACAGCTTGGCCACATTATCTCTGGGTTTTTATGATCATCATAAAATGAAATGTCTAATTTGTTAATGATGTTTTAGGGGTTTTGTGGAGGTTGCTCTAAAAATTACCTTCACCAAGCAAATGTTTACTCCCCATTTATGATCTCTCAGCAATGTCATAAACCAGAGAAGCCATGACTTTAAAAAAAATACAGCTTTAATTTAGTGAGCTTATATCACTTTCTAGCCATTGCTTTGTCCTTTACTTTTAATACTGCATCACTATTAGTCTGCATTGCCTGCAGAAGTACTGTCTCCATTTTATACTGTTTGCTGACAAAGCTCGATATGAAATCTGTGCCTCCTACTGGAGGAAATCCTGAAATTTACTCACTCTCTATCAGAGCTTAGAACATTAAGTTTGAAAAGTAATTTGATAATGTTAAACTTTAGACACTGGAAAATTAATTCACTGGTATAAATACTACTAATTTAAATTACTTAATTTGTTACTTTATTTGTTACATCATAGGTAAAAAGGTTGGTGTTGAACTAGGGCATCAAGGTTCTTACTGTTGACCTTAGGAGATCAAATTTTGTTGCTGGTTCCTTCAAAAAGTCTGTATCTTTCCCAGATCACAAAGCCCATAACAGAACCTAGGAATGAAGGTAGTCCATCATATCTGGGAACTGTCAATGGAATTAGAATTTTTCAAAGGTAGTATCTCAATGTGATTTGCTATTCATCTGCATTTCTCTTTCTTTTCCACCTCCACCAACTTCTCAGACCAGAAGAGACATGCCGTTTCTCAAGTCACTCCTGACCTGAAAAAAAAACCAATGTCCACCAAAGCCTGGGTAAAAAACAGAATGAAAACAGCTGGAGGTAAGGGTAGGACAAACCAAGAGATAAAATAATAGATGGTTTTAAAGAAAACATTTCACTTCATCATTCAAGAGCCCAGCAATATGTGTATAATACAGAATAGCAACTCATCCCAAATAATATAATAATTTGTATTATATAATAAGAAAGCAGTCCAAAATAAAATCAATGGAGGTGGAATTACTGAAGACAGTGCATTTCTCAGAAAACTCCAGGCATTTTCATTTCACACAGGCCAGTAGAGTACTCACTTGCTTTTCAGCTGAAAAAAGGGTGAAAATTAAAAAAAAAACTTCTCTTAAAAATCAAGATAAAATTACATAATAAAATTACATAATCTATACATATAAAAATATAATGTTCATTTTACTATGGAGTAAACAACAAAACTACTGAACCGAATCACACCAAATTTGGCCACAAAAGACATAGTCACCCAAAATATGTCTTTCAATAAGAAAAGCCTAGAAAAATAGACCAAATTACAGAGGATGAGGAAGAGCTTTTCTCTCCCTAATTGCCAGTTAGAAAGGTAGGCTCTGCTGCCTTTAGCCCCCCCCCCCCCCCTGCTGCCTTTAGGCCCCATCCCCTTCATATCCTAGCAACTCTCTCAGCCAGAATGGCACCCAGTGCACATCCACACTGCCTATAAAATACAGATTATCTGGTTTGAACTGGATTATATGGCAGTGTAGACTCAAGGTCCTTCCATACAGCTATATTACCCATTTATAATCTTATATTATCTGCTTTGAACTGGATTATCTTGAGTCCACACTGCCATATAATCCACTTCAGTGTGGATTTTATACAGCTGTGTAGAAGGGGCCTCATATAATCCACTTCTAAGATGATAATATAAGATTATATATATAATATGAAATAATTACTGTGGTATAATAATACAGAACAATATAACCTCTAAAACCAGGACAGTTAATAAAGAGCAACACTCTGAAAGCAGGAAAATTGGGAATTCCAGAAAGGAAACAATCAGGGCCAGCTAACACTTCCCAACAAAGGATTCCCCCAGGCAGGAAGCAGCCAGGCTTTGAAGCTGCAAGGCCATTAAATGCTAATCAAGGTGCCTAATTGCAGCATTCATACCTGCCACACTGAGACTATTAATTGCTATTCAAACTGGCCAACCAAGGATTCCGCAAGGTAGAAAGTGGCCATGCTTGCAAGCAGCAAGGCTATTCAGTGCTTTTCAACCTGGCCAACCAAGATTTCCCCTAGGTGAAAAATCCCCAGGCTTTGAAGCTATGAGGCTACTGCGTCCCATTCAACCTGGCTTAGCAAGGATGCCCTATGTAGAAAGCAGCCAGGCTTTTAAACTGCAAGACTATTCAGTGCAATTCAATCTGGCCAAACAATGATTCCCCTACAAAGGAAGTAGCCAGGCTTCAAAGCAGCTCTTTGCTTATTTCTTCCTCATCCCCATTTCCAACCAATGCAGACTTCTTTGTGTCTTTAACAGAAACCAAGGTGGCTGTTATGTCTCTAAGTCGACACCTCGTCAGATCATTCCAATCCCGCCTTCTCATTTGTTGATATTAAACAACTTTAGAGGGATGGTCTAGTACAACTTTCAACATGTCTCAAATGAAAATATGGACATATGTGCCTAAGGCACATCACAGTATAGTCCAGAAGGCAAAAATTATACATTAGGAAAAAATCACAAGTTAGGAGAAGCTGTAACATACTTTTTTGCCTAAGGTTAGTGGAAAGACAAGATTTTCCCCACTCCAGGTCTGATGAATTAATTGAAAGCAAATTACTTTTGAAATTGGAACTCAGTCTGGAGCAACTCAAGCAAGAGTTGAGGAGACCAACAAAAGAGAAATTGGGGCATTTAAAGCAGAGATAACTTGAGTGATACAGCTTTACTTGGGGCAGTCTGGGGAAAGTGCTCAGTGTCTGCACAACTGTACAAGGGCTTTCACATTGGCACTCAATTGACATAGAATATAAGCATACAAATAACAGCATACAAATACAGCATAAGAAACAGCATACAAATAGGAACAGTTGGAGACCATAGGCTGATCACATCAGGCAGTAGATGCTGGATGAAGAGGTAATAGCAGCAGCAACCTCCTAGCCGCATGTTCACTTGGAAGATTCAGTGTTCCAGAGAATCTATCCTACTGGCTGTAAACTATCCTGCTACCCACAGCTTAGTACAGAATATTGTCCCACCAGATGATTTGAAAAAACATTCAACTATCTGTCTAGTCTGTTTCTAACTACCTTATCACATTGAGAAATTTCCCAGTTGTAGCACACTTCAGCCTCTTTTCTTTTTTTTTCTTTTTTTTAATAATTAATTTTTATTGAGAGGTTTCCGAGCAACTCCATACATTTCTTATAACAACAAAAATTCTCATTTCTCAATACAATAAAACACATATAAGACAAGGGTAACTGAGGAAAGGGGGTGAGGGGGAAAATGAGGTATCAATACACCAGTTGAAAAAAAGAATCATGGAGTGACACTGAGCTCATCACATGGCCATTATGCATAGCCCTCTTTGGTTGAAAAAAAAAAAGCAGAAGTGTCCTGAAAGGAGGGAACTCCAGCAATCGACCTCATGACATTGAGAAATGGTCTCCCTCGTAGAACACTTGACCTCTTTTCAAGCATGGAGAGGCACGGAGCTCATCATGTTCCAGGGTTGCAAAGAAGAAGAAATATCTCGAAAGGAGGGACCTCTGAACACGGGCCAGCAATTGTGTTCAGAGGTCCTAACTCTTATTGTGCTTTACTCTCATGATTACAATTGAAAAACAGATGGGATGGTAACCATTAAAGTTTCCTGTCCTGTTTCATTGCCCAGCCATCAGCAGTCTCTTGTATCCTATGGGGTATGGTGCAGAACAATATGATCCTATGGAAAGAAATTGTTTTAACCTGGATCACTGTCTCTTGTATTCTATGGAGTTTGATGCAGAACAATATGATCCCATGGAAATAAATTGTTTTAACCTAGTGTCAGTCTCCTTTAATGTAAGGGGCTTTGGTTCGGGCAAGGGATTTCTTGTTTTTCAGATATTGTTTGTTTCCTCTGATTAAAAAAATGTAATACTAACCTTGTAATGAATGTAAGATAAATGTAGTGCCAGCTCTTAGGTTTCCACATGTAAGTGTAATGCTAAAAGGACAGTCAGCCATGCTTTCTCCTCCCAGTGTGATGAGGTCTTGACATCAAAAATGGTCAGGGGTCAGAAGCAGAAATGGCTTGAACATACCAGTCTACACTGTTATTCATATACTTCTATTCCATGTCAATTCAGTTCTAGTGTGAAAGCTCTTATACAGTTGAGCAGACACTGAGTACCTTTCTCAAACTGTCATTGTCAGGTAGAGAGACCCAATGGACCGGATTCCTTCCACAGCAAGTTCCTCAAAGTAGAGAGCAATGAACAAAAAGGTCAAATATAAGCCCTCAGTCGAGTCTGTTTATGAGTACAAAAATTAAGGAAGTCACCTTTCTAAATTTAGATATATTTAAGACTTGTTAGCTTGATGAAGGCTTTAGTAAAATAAACCATGTTACTGGAGAGCTCTCTGATTGCCTTCTGTGGAGATTTGA
The DNA here is from genome assembly GCF_035594765.1 of Anolis carolinensis. NCBI lineage: Eukaryota > Metazoa > Chordata > Lepidosauria > Squamata > Anolidae > Anolis > Anolis carolinensis. Next base: position 239,892,454 of record NC_085842.1, read on the forward strand.
ATCAATATGAAGTTAATGTAACAGAATTTGCCCAAATCCTATTAGTGCACTAATTTGAAGGTATATTTTTATACCAAACTCTCCTGACCTCTTCTATACACAGATGGGTTCATTTCTTCAAAATAGCCCTTGCTGTAGAGAATGTTGACATGTTTTATGGAAATGGAAATTATGGAAAAGGTCTAACCGACAGTTGAGAAAAAGGGATGCTGTTAAGAGCTGTGGATTTACTGAAATCCATTAGCAGGTACATTGTGAGTTCAAATGCAGATCACTTAAAGCAATCCAGCTTCTTGCTATGTGTGTATATGTGAGTGTGCATAATTTAATGGAACTCCCAACTGAGCTTTTACTGAAATGTTTATTCCTTTTTATCTGTCACGGATGGGGTGGGGGGGACTTTCTTTACTGCCTTTTTATGGGGTTTCCCTACAATAGAATTACTAAAGATTGTCACCACAGACTGATCACTTTAAGGGCAGGGACGGACACAATTGCAATACTATCCAGATGACTAAGTTTCACACAGTTTCTAGATCATAGAATCATAGAATAGTAGAGTTGGAAGAGACCTCATGGGTCATCCAGTCCAACCCCCTGCCAAGAAGCATGAAATCGCATTCAAAGCAGATATACATCCTGTGTCCATTTGGCTCATCATCTGTTTTCCAACTTTCTTCCCTCTCCCTTTTTTTTTTTTTAAAAAAAAATCTCTAATATTTGTTGGAGTAGGGGTATGGAGCAGAACTGGCAGTCAACCTTCTGTCCAGTAGTTTCTTCCGCCAATGATTTCGAGTGTGTTTCGCCAGTGAGTGAAATTTCAGATCTCTGCTTGACATTTGTGACCCATCCACTCTAAATTTAAATTCATAGTACCATGATTCACAGTATTACTATATTAGTGGAAAATCTTGCTTTTGGAGGAAAGTCTAGCTGAAAGTTAGTTTGCAGTGTTCCTCCTAAATACTGTATAGAAGGCAATGGAACCATTGCAACAAATCAGGGTAAAAGTTGCAACAGTGATCAGTAGATATTTAAAAGCAGCATTGTAATTGAATAATAATGAAAACGCTGAGTGGAGCATAGGCACACTAGAAGGTTCAAAAAGCAAATTATTTTATAGTTTAGCCTTCTATATCGATTGATGTAGTACATGTAAGCTGGGTATATCTAACTGCAAGAAAAGTTTGTTTGTTTTTTTTTGAAACACTGCACAGAAATTTTATAGTCATTTTGAGATCACCCTCTCCCATTTTCAACTAGGCAACTCCACCTGGGTTCACATCCCACTCAGTCATGGAAACCTGCAGCAAGTAATATTCCCTCACCCTCAAATGAAGATGGTGAACTTTCCCTGAACACATCTTACCAAGAACACCCTCTGAGAGGGTCACCATAAGTCAGAATTGACCTGAAGCCATATAACAACTACAAGAACACAGTGCCTGGAATGGTTGAATAGAAGAGGGAGTTTCAGCAGGTGTTACTTCTCCTTCAACAAGATTACAAGCAACACCGGTGGCTCAGTGTGTTAAAGCGCTGAGCTGCTGAACTTGCAGACTGAAAGGTCCCAGGTTCAAATTCAGGGAGCGGAGTGAGCGCCCGCTGTTAGCTCCAGCCGGTTCTTCGGCTTAGAAATGGAGATGAGCACCAACCCCCAGAGTCGGTCACGACTGGACTTAACGTCAGGGGAAAACCTTTACCTTTACCTATACGGCTGATGTGGCCCTCAGTGAAAATAACCTAAAGCAATGAATAAATACAGATCATGACTGCAAATTGCTCTAAGTTTCATATTTGTAACTATTTTAGTGACATTCCAGCCACTGAACTTAACAAGACTTTATGAAGTAGTCTAAAATCACCAGAACTAGAATCCTATTGATAAGATCAGCTCACATAATTCCTGGGTACCAAGGTCTATCCCTTTTAACAGTCCTTGCATAAAGAAGTATTCAATACCAGCACTCATTGAAAATACTGGAGGGCAATATTAGGTCTCATCTCCCAACAACAGAACTGTATCTGGATGTTGTCCAGATGAATTCCAATCGCTGTCAAGCTATTAAGTTGCCTGTGAAGCATGCCCCAGTTCCTTGAAGCTTTTTTTTTTTTTGACCAGGGGATGGCAGAGACAATAGACAACTTAGTAGGTAGAGCATTATGCTCTGACATCATGCATACATTGCTTTCTTACTCATCTAAGTAAAGGTAAAGGTTTCCCCTTGACATTAAGTCTAGTCATGTCCAACTCTGGTAGGTAGTGTTCATCTTCATTACCTTCCCGTCGAAGGTTACCTATTGATCTATTCACATTTGCATGTCTTCAAACTGGTAGGTTGGCATAAAGCTGGGGCTAAGAGCGGGAGCTCACCCCACTCCGCAGATTCAAATTACCGACCTTTCAGTCAGCAAGTTTAGCAGCTCAGCTGTGTAATTTGCTGCACCACCGGGGGCTCCAAGACCCCATCTACACTACTATATAATCCAGTTTCTGAATCCAAATTATCTGCTTTGAACTGGATAATCTGGATTCAGAAACTGGATTCTATGGCAGTGTAGATCCAGTTTAAGAGAGAGAACCATCCCTAGTGGACTATAATTACGAATGCTTATAAGTAGCCTGTGAACATTCTTATATGACTGAGAAGCCCTTGCAGTTCAGGCTGCAAGCCAGGTCAATTTGATGCAGCCTGCAATGATTTCAAAGTTGACATCTGAAAGCCCATTAATTATTCCAAGTAAATCAAGCTTGGTTCCTGAACAATTTGTTTCCCCTTTTTAAAGGAAACATTTGTAATGAATTCAATTCATAATGGAGAAACAGTTTGTATCAGGAGATGCTTAGTGGTTTAAATTAACCCCGGTTTCATTACCTTACAGGAATTGTTTTGCCAATATGGCAATTACATGAAGACTTAAACTGAGCCTTCTAGAGCTGCTTAAAAAAAATATCCTAGATTTCGCACATACCATTACCTATAGCTGCTTCACTGCAGATTTACATTCCCATAAAATTGCAGAATATTTGAAACATGGTAGCCAATTTTTATGAGCATAATTTTGTGCTTTTCTACTTTAGCTTCGGAAACAATAAAACAATACAAAGTGGTGGTAAATTTTATCGGCTGTTGGAAAAATCTTTCCACATCAGAAAATGATAAAATTAATGTTCCCCACTCAGAAAGGAAAGTGTTATGTCACACGCTGTCAAATGCCAGATTGATACCTGTCCCAGTTTATGGATGTGTTTCAGGAGGTTGTACTGTGTAGCCATTATAACCTAGATGGTAAAGCTGATTCAAAGGGATCACTTTCTGCAAATACTTCTCTGAAAAAGATGCAGATTTTGGGGATTTTTAAAGAAAACATATTGTACGAGGGCAAACACCCAAGTAAAAGCTCCTAATAATTTGTTTGGGGATTATGCAACCTTTCTGGGAACTACACAGGGGTTGCTTAGAACTCTTTGGAATAATAGCTTTATATAATAGTTGGTCTTGATCCTCATCTCCATAGCATATCTTGCTATATCTTGCTTTACCTTTGTCCCATGCAAGGTCAGGTTTCAAAAGTCAAGGTGAGTATTCAGATTCCATAGAAATTGGATTTTAGCCACAATTCATATACCCAAGCTCTACTTTACTTATCTGGCTCTTATCTAGTCAAGTAAGTCTCTGAAATGGACAAATGTCCTGACTTTAAGATATCCATAGTATTCAGCATGAGACAAAAAAGGGATATCAAAACAATTCCAATTTGATTCCTTGCTTTACTGCATTCTTTAACTTCGATCTGATCATTTGCTTGCATTCTAATGTTTATCATTTTCCTGATGGTATTCCTGACACCATTCATCTACAGAATTTTTTTAAAAAACAGACACCATGATACCAACTCTACTTTCTAGATCAGTGTGGTCCAGCCTTTAGTTACACAAGGGCCAATCAAACTTTAGTATAGGAATGAAAGAAAATGAATTTTTAAAAACTTAAAGTAGTAAGAAAGGTAAATGATTTTTTTCAAATGTTAAATTAAAATATTTTTCCAGTAAGAAGGTCAAGGGCCAACAAATATGAATTGGTGGGCCACATGTGGCCCGCGGGTTGAACCACACTGTTCTAAATCATGCAATTCTAGGAAACCCACTAACCATTTTGAAAGAGCATGGCCTTTATCTATTCAATATATCTGAGTGAAAAGAGCTCTGTAGGATAAAGACCATTTAGGCTTAACAGCAGGGATGCAGGAGAAGGTCTGTTTACTCCTCCTTCATGGTGTATGGTTAGCAGACAAAATTCCAGCCTGGAAATTGCAACCCCCCGACATATGTACAGTAAGCACATCATCACCAAATAAAGAGAGGAGGGAAAAGGCAACATTTGCAGAAAGTTAATGAAGTGAGTTCACTAATCCCCTCTTAGATTAGAAGCTTCTTAGTTTCTTAGGGCTTTAGGGACAAAGAAGCAATCGTTATATAGAACACTGAGCCCCAACCAAATTTCAAACCCTGTCCCTATAATAATAACTAGTAATGCCCCTGCTACTGTAGGCATCTGTTCCAGTGTGCAATTCACCACCACACAGGCTGCCTCCTGAGATCAATCTCATAAGCCAGAAGCAGCTGCTCATGCTCCTCTTACTCTCCCTCTCCAATTCTTTAGAGCTCTGTCACTAAATTCCAAACAATAAGTTTGCATTATTACTTTATTTTGGGAGCTTGGCTTTAAACTCTAATGGCTGCAACGATTGCTCCAAAGCTGAGTCTCTTTGCTCAGACCAAAGAATTGTTTAGCTAATGAAATTAATTTCCCTGCTTAAAGACTTCCCCCTACCAACTTGTGTTTTTGTTTCATAAAGAGAGAGAGAGAGAGAAAGAAACAAGATCTTTCAATTTTTAAATAAAGTAGGCTGGCAGGATAAATGAGGGGAAGTTATTTGTATGCTGATAGGGTTGGTGCTGAGCCAAACAGCAAATAGTTTGGCAGGAAGCCATGCTGAGTTTTAACTTCTGACTTCCCTTTATCTCCTGAACTCTGGCAGAAGTAAGCCACTTGTGGATCTCCAGATGTTGTTGGACCTCAACTCCCAATAGACCCAGACAGCATAGCCAATGATGAGGTACTACAAATGCCCATTGAACTATCACCTTTAAATTTCAGCATCAAAGATCAGAAGCTGTTGAGGAAAATGGAAAAGTCAAAGGACAAAGGGTTAGAAATAGAGGTATATGTGTGTGGTCTCAAAGCATAACCTGACAAGAGTTTTTAAAATGGGCAGACACACTTGTTCCTATAGTTGGCCATTTTAATAACGATTCAGCTCTTGATAATGGTTGTCCAGCCCTAATTTAATGATTTCTTCCAGCACTTTACTCCTTATTGCTCTTCATTTTTGCACAAGCCTTGCCCTTCCCTTTAATATCTGAATATGCCCACTTTTTCAGCACTGGTTTGATGTTGATTGATGTTATTTTATGATGCTTTTACTTTTTTAACTGTTTTAATGATATTGTTTATTGTTATATGTTTTAATTATGTATCTTTGTATTCCTCGTTTTATGCTGGGCTTTGTCCCCATGTGAGCTGCCCCAATTCCCTTCTGGGAGATGGGTAAAGGTTATAAAAATAAAGTTGTTGTTGTTGTTGTTGTTGTTGTTGTTGTTGTTGTTGTTGTTGTTTTACAAACCTTAGAATACCAAAATCAGTATAATACCAACAACATAGTTAGAATCAAATATACTGGCTATGATTTAGAAAACCCATCTAATGATATATGTGTGTGCACCTTTAAGTCACCTGTTGACTTATGGTGACCTCATGCATTTTATAGGGTTCTCTTGGGCAAGGAAAACTCAGAGACAGCTTTGCCAATTTCTTCCTCTGAAACAGAGCCTAGAGCCTTAGTATTCATTAGTGATTTTCCACCTAAGTACTAAATAATATACTAACATAATTTTTCACTAATACTCCTGGAAGGATGTTTTCTTTCTGAACTGCCATCAGTATCCTTTATGCACGGAAGTACACCACTTATCAAACTCAAAGGAAAGTAAACCATAGTCTTTTAGTGCAAGAGGGAGATTTTTTTAAGCTAAAAAGATGGAAAAATAACACAAAGCTTGAATGCAGATTTTGCTATACACACAAAGGTTTGGATTTTTGGCTGCTGCGACCACCACTGAAAATTCTTGCAATGTACTGTGAATTCCTGATGACCTTGACGACTGCTGAGAAAATTGGAAATGTGAATGCCTATTTATCCTGCAGGGTAAAGGGACATTTGCTGTGTACACTGTAGAGTTAATTATCTAGGCAGTGCGCCTTCTGCTAAGAGAGAAATTGGGCGATTCAAATACCGAGGAAGAAGAGGGTGCCGTTGCAGGTGTGCCAGACAAGAAGGCAGCTCGTATTGGTATCAGAGCACACACTGAGCTCACCTGCTGTTACACCCTCAGGAGGTGTACTCAACAGGGTAGAAAACTTGATATAACAATGGAAGAAAAAAGGCAGGTGTCTTAAGACAGAGACGAGGAAGACGGCCAGGGGGCGGGACGGGGGGGGGGAGGACATAGCAATGACAGGTTTAGTGGATAACTTAGACAAAATAAATTATTTTCACCTTTATCTTTAGTACATTCTTCAATAATAAATAATACATGCATAAACACTAATATTTCTGTGTAGCAATCACCTTCCTATCGGAGTATAGGTATTACTGGTCTGGAAGGACTATAACACTTTTGACTACTTAAAGAGGGTAATGCATTAGAATATTCCCTGCATAAAATACATCTTGGGGTACAATGCTAGCATGTCTGTTAATATGAAAACCTAATCTTCCTAATGTTAGTTTGCTGATAAAGAGGTGTTTCTTTTTCAGATGGAGCAGCATTAAAGTCAGAAATTATATAATCCTTTCAGAACTATATCACTTGCTTTTTCTCTATGTCAGTTCTCTGTTTTGCTTATTATGCATACATATGCTTTTTAAAATCTCTCCTTTGCACAAATAGATCTATTAGGTTCTGTAAAAAGAGCAATAAAAACAGCACCCTCTTTCTGGCCATAAGGCAGGAATCTCAATATTTTGTGAGAAATGTACCACATTTCCACTAATGTGATTGCTAAAGGTGGCTAAGAAGAGTTCAATCTATCAAATTATTATTATTATTATAAAATAAAAATTCAAAAAATACCAGCATAACCAAGGAGATCAATGTGCTTTCCTAAGGGAGAAAATACCTTAAGACGGCAGGGAAAAAGCAACAAGGATGGTTAGATGGATGTCACAAGGAGAGTTTTAAACCATCTGGCTGCTACTACAGAGAAGGTGCTATCAAATCCTGGGGATTATCATTGGATGATGCACCGGCATGCTTTGGGAGAGAAGACTAAAGACCTTGTAAAACTACAAGTCCTGTGATTCCATAGCACAGAGCCATGGTAGTTAAAGTAGTGTCAAGCTTCATTCATTCTACAGTGAAGATGTACCCAAGGACTTATAGCCTCATCAGATGAGGTGATTTTAGCATCCTAGAACACTTTCACCCCATCTGGGGGACAGAGACCAATGCTGGACATCACACGACATTGTGTGACATTCACCAAAGGCCAGACGCTTCCATTCCAACATGGGAGATTTCCCATGGGTCCAATGGAGCCAGCACAGAGCCTCCTCACAATGGCAACTTTCCCCATATGATGAGGAAGGCATTGCCGAGATTTGCCCTGCTGCTCTCTCTTTCCTTGTGGATAAATTCCTAAGTAACCTATCAACACATGGCCTCATCCTAGAGCAGTAATTCTCAACCTGTTGGTCTCCAGATGTTTTGGTCTTCAATTCCCAGAAATTCTAACAGCTGGTAAACTGGCTGGTATTTCTGGGAGTTGTAGGCCAAAACACCTGGGGACCCACAGGTTGAGAAACACTGCCCTAGAGAATAATAACATCATCCACCGAAGGGGCTGGGCTGTGGCGCAGCTAGCTAGTAACCAGCTGCTATAAATCACTACTTACCGAGAGGTCATGAGTTCGAAGCCCGGGTCGGGTTAAGCCTCCGACCATAAAAAAAAATTTTTAAAAAATTGCCCCGGTTTGCTGTTGACCTAGCAGCCCTGAAAGACAGTTGCATCTGTCAATTAGGGAAATTTAGGGACGCTTTATGCGGGAGGCTAATTTAACTAATCTACAACACCATAAAACTGCTCACGAGGAAAAGAAGAGGAAGAACAGCCACCAATGGACGGTGAAGCAACAGCTCCCCCTGTGGCCGGAAATCGTGAAGCTGGAAGATGTTAAAAAAATGCCTCTGTGTCTGTCTAAAACTGAATGTTGTTTGTCTATTGGCATTGAATGTTTGCCATATATGTGTTCATTGTAATCCGCCCTGAGTCCCCTTCGGGGTGAGAAGGGCGGAATATAAATACTGTAAATAAAAAATAAATAAATAAATAAATAAGTATGCTGGAAACTGCCAGTCCTTTCAAACTGCCATCTGAGATGCAGTTCACTTTCTTCTTTAGCAACTTAAGAATGCAGGAAACACAATGTTTTGTTCATGTTTTTGGTGTTTCCTAATCCTCCCAGTGTTTATTCTAGGTTCCAGGACCTTATCATATTGGGGCTTTTCCCCCTTTTGAAGCACGTTGTGGACGGGGCCTGACAACCACTATCACCTTGCTTTGCCTTTGTCCCATGAAAGGTCAAGTTTCAAAGGAATTTAAACTAGTGTTGTTGTAGCCATCTGCTAAAGCCAGAAGAATACCATGGCTGGATAGTGAGCTAGCAAAATACAGTATCACCCCAATATCCATAGAACCAGTATCCTCAGTTTTGTTTATCCATGTCTGACAACGTATATCTTTGCTAGATATTTTCTAGGGACGTCATCAGATGGCTTTAGGGCTCTGTTTCCATGCACTGCAGAAACAGAGCCCCACAGGAGTCCCACATAGACCATCACATGAAATAAGGGCAGTGGTGCTAACTAAAACATGTTTTCTTACTCCTTTTGGGTTTGTTTCATGCAAACAACCATGTACAACCATGTACACATGGTTGCAAATGTCGTAGAAACTACCAACAGCTTTGTGTTGTTGTTGTGCAACTTCATGTCATTTCAAACTTACGGTGACTGTAAGATGACATTTTCATGGGTTTTCCGGGGCAGACATTGTGTGACTCACCGAAGGTCACCCAACAGGGAATTAAACATTGGATTTCAGAGTTGTAGCCCAATGCTGGTTTTGCACTTTTAAAATAGGTTTTAAATTGTCACATCGTTAAATTATCTTTTACCATTTCAAAAGTTTACATTGTTTAAAATTGTTTAAATTGATTCTATTGTATGCCATCATAAAACCTTTTGAATATTGGGTAGGATATAAATGTTGAGATTGATTGATATGTGTAGAGACATTTTATAGGTCAATGCCAAAAGCAGAGTAAAATAGACAAGGAATTTAGACTTGCTGGGAGAAATATATTATGTGTTAAATATGAACAGATCATATACTATCACTGTAGCACATGAAATCTTGTACAAATCATGTCCTATATACATGAATTAAAAGTTCTATTAAACGAAACAGACACGTATAGTCATTGTTATGGGCCTTCAAATCATTTCTGTCTTGGGGCAATCCTCAGGTGAATCTATCAGGAGTTTCTGGGAATGAAAATGTGTGACTCTCCAGCTCACCAGTGGGCTTCCATGACCAAGCAGGTATTTGAACCCTGGTCTCCTGAGTCATAGAAACTCTTCACATGGCCATTTCGGGCCGTGCCGTTTTGCCAGCAGTCACTGGCAAAAGAGGTGTACAGGCAGGCTTGACAGGCAGGCTTGGGGTGCCCCATGCACAATCCCTCCACCCCCCCCATAATACGCTGGGGACAGGACAGAATGCATTGGCACCCTGTCTCTATCATATGGGAGAAAGGGTGGCAATGCATTTTGCTCTGCCGTCATTTTCCCCAACATACTGGGAAAAGGGGATGAAAGTGTGGGTAACTCCGTCAGAGCTACCCAAAACACAATTTCCTTTCCATGGTGGCGGAGGAAGTGGCACTTTCCCTCCACTTTAGGAGGAATGTGGGTGGTGCCTGCCATGCACCGTGTGATGGCGCTTGGCAGGTCCCATCCAAGTGGCAAAACAGGGCTATTTTGCCCCGTGTGAAGATTTCAATAATCTAACACTCAAATCACTACACCATACTGGAATCAGTCAATTTCCTATAGTTTGGACTGCTGATAAAAAGAAAATGGCAAGTCTCTTGCATATTAATTGACTGGGTTAAGCTTGTGGGTCATAAAAATGAAAAATAGTTAAAATTAATTTTTGTGATAGTAAAATGGTTCTGAAGATGATTCAGTTGTTTATTGAAAGACAGCACTGGATGCAACACTATGCTGAGGCTCTCAATGCTTTTGCTTGGATTTTGGTTCTCTGGTTTCAGAGAAACATGGGAAGCTGCCTTATAATGAATCAGACCATTGGTCCAGCCAGGCCCGTATTGTCACTTAAGACTGGCAGCAACTCATCAAGGTTTCAGGCAGGATTCTTTCCTAACCCCACCCAGAAATTTCTATTTTAAGCCTTCAGTTACAGAGAATCTACCGTCTTAATATGAAAGTTACTTCATTATTTTGGTTGCTGCTGGTATTCCTTGTCCTGGTATTAACTAGACACAAATCTGTTTATCTTCTGAAATCAGACAAGATTAGGTGTGCATATGTAGTATACTAGTATTATCTGTTAATTCTTATTATTTGTTATTTTTAAAACACTGCTCCTTTTTTAGTGTTAGGTGTATTCAACTTTGTTTGAGTCATATTTCATTGAACTGAGAAGAACCCTAGGATCTCATCACACTAGAGCTTAGATCCACTTTAAATCTACTTTAGGAAGGGGACTTTAAACAGCTCAACCAGACAAGTCCTGGGCCTCACCAAACTACAAACCCTAGAATTCTGCAGGAGACTGAAACCAGATTTAAAGTGGATCCATGCTCTGGTGTGACGAGATGGCTAGTTGATTATTTCAAAGTCTTAGAAGATTATATGGATCTGCTAATATAACTCTTGGGTAAATTGCTTATCACTTAGGGTCCTTCCACACAGCCATATAATCCAGAATATCAAAGAAGAACAACCCACAATATCTGTTTTGAACTGGGCTTTCTGAGTTTACACAGCCATATATCCCAGTTCAAAGCAGATAATGTGGGATTTTAGTCAGCTGTGTGGAAGGGGCCTTAGTTAAAGCACCAGACTTGAAGAGTTTGTTTAGTGACACTAAATCCTCGAAATCTTATTTTTTTAAAAAATTAGGAAGCATTGCACTTTGCAAATGCATTCAATTGAATCCTGCAAAATAAAAGCCCAGAACTATTAGAAACTTGAAATTACAGCACTACAAAATTACTTAATATTCACTGAGTAATTGCCACAGTTCCAGTAATTTTAATGGCCAAGTCACCAAAGCAGCAATATTTAAAGTAAAAGATAATGCCCACACATATATGAAATGCTCTATACAGAAGATAAAATGGTATTTAATTACTATCAACTGGTCTAATTTATTCTCCTGCACTAATCAGTGCTTCACATTTCTAATAAGATACACAAATTTTCATGAAGCTTTAGATAACCCCAATTACCAGCCTTGCTATTGCTATAACCCATAACTCCAGTTACTGGCTTTGTGCCACCCTAACCCATGGAGAAGAAGTAGAAGAAGCAAACTGTGCTGCAAATCATTTATACAACACTATCTAGGCAACAGCAGCACATTAAACTAAATAATATTACATCTAAAACAAATTGATACATGAGATGAGTGACAGAAAAGCCTACAATACTTAAAATTATAATGTGGTTCTTATTATACCATTATCTTGGGAAGAAAGAAGGGCAGATTTGATTCATGAGTTCATCCCCATCCCCAAAGCACCATGAAGAAATAAATTTAGTTATTCTAGAGTTTCTTTTGGTCTACAAAATTTTGACCGCAATTGAGTTGAGATCAGCCATCTTTTACTCATGATGTACATCTGCTTTGCTGCTGTGAATATGGAATAAGGCCATCCAGAAGTTACACTGGAGGAGGCAGAAACTGAAATAAATATTTTGTCTAATTCAGAAAAGTGCCTATGTTAAAAAATCCCACCTGGCAATTACTTCATTAGCAGGGGTATTACATCACTCCAGAAATGATGTGTATATTTATGTATGTCACTCCAGCTTGTGCTCTGCCCTGGTATTCATTACATACACTCCATGGAAAACAACTGGGGCATTCTGCTCCAGGAATTGGATCATATCCCTGGGCAAGGAACATATTACAGTATCGGAGAAAGAGAGAGGAGAGTTTGCTAGGAGATATCTCATATGGCAGTCTGATGTCAACAATGTAAAACACAGGACCTGTCAGGTTAATAGAATTGCTATTGGGACAGAAAGTCTTTCCTCTGCAAGTCAAAAACAGCATGGGTTGTGGCTCATTATTTCAGGTGATTAAACAAAATAGTTCTTCATATTACATGTCGGTGTCAACCAATGGGTGCCTTGTGGCCTAAAAAGAATGTGATAATAAGTCAAGAATCTCGATTTATACTCAAGCTGTAGTTTTTCTAGAATTATTTGCAGGTGTTTCAAAGGAAATGAGTCTGTCCGTGTTGCTTTGCTATCATAAAGCAGCGTAGATTTGCCTGTGAAATCACCATTTTCCAAGAAACCAAGAACAGCCATGGGGTATAAATAAAGAAGTAGAATAGAAATCTACTACGGCTTATTTTTACACTTGCTGTTAAAGTCTAGATATGATCATCTGCACTAATGATTCACATATATTTCCTTATGTTTCCTGCATAGAATTATAGAAGTGGAAAACAACAGTCATATAGGAACAAACTGTCAGTATGGAAAATCCATAAATATGTACAGCCCCCCTTATAGGTGGTATGTAAATATGCATGGGTTTATATTCTGCCTTAGGAATCAAGGTATCTGACAATAACATTGAAAAAAATACAGTTAAAATACAGGGAAATTCAAATATCACACCCCAATAACAATTAAAAAAATAGGCTGGCATACCTTCAGTATTTACAATGTCGTAAGTCAGATTTACGACATCATAACTGCTGGGATTCATGATAATGATCATTGCATCATTGCAATGGCCAAAAGTGCTCCACAGAAACCTAATTTGAAGTCAGACTTTGAATGGAAAGATTTTCAGGGCACTGGAAAACTGAGTGTTAATTGACAATTTCCTGGTAGTGTAGCATACTATGCCAGACAAAAATACAGACACTGGTACAGTCTATTGCAGCTCTTTGTCTTATTGTGACCCGTTGCGAGGGGAGGTCTGGATCCATCATTGCTCAAAACAGTGCTCTCCAGCTCCTTGGAAATCCCCCTGATAGAGTTATCCTCCTGTTGGAGTTTCTACCTACATTCAAAGATAGGTTTTGGGGTTAGCATCAGGAGATTTATCTACAAAGACAAAACTCTTTTGCTGTAGCTATTTTTTTCTGAAGCATGGTCATGGCCATAATTTAACTTGAAACACAATTTGAATCATATCAAAAAGGCAAAATTATTATTATTATTATTATTATTATTATTATTATTATTATTATTTATTTAATTTATATACCGCTCTTCTCCCCCAGGGGGAGCCTTGTCCTTAGAAAGTAGTCAAACACTTGCCTGAACAGGAAGATCTTTGACGACAGATAGTAGGACAAGAGGATAAGCATAACCCCATCCCTTGGCAGGAAGATCCCAACGTTGGACATGAACATCAAGAAAGTCCTCTCGCATCCTCATCTGATGGTAAACTCCTCTGAATAGCTCAAAGGCCAGGCAGACTTGTATGGCAATGTGGGCCTAAGAGAAACATGTTTTTATACTTTCTAACCAGCAACTTGGATGATTAGTTATCCATCCTTAAAAATCTCTATTGAAGGGGAGACTACATTAGCTTCTCAAGTAAAATGTGACATTATGGAACATTTCACAATGTCAGGAAGTCTTCCTAATGGTTGAAATGTTTTTTTTCTCTCTCTCTCTCTTAAATCCATTAGTCAAGGTCCTACCCTGTGTTGCAACAGAAAAAAAAACTGTAACCCATCATGAAGACAGTTACTATATTGCCTTTTAATTATCTCTTCTCCAGGCTAAGGCATGTCAGGTTTCTAGCCGGGGATGGAAAATAAATGGATAACTCCTGGCCTAGAGTGTGGACATTTGACATCTGAATTGGACTCCCCTCTTGGATAAATTCTACATTTGGGAGGGAGACTTAAATGTCACAATCAGGCTCCCAGAAGAGGTACATGGAGTCAGTTCCCGCACCTTCTCCTGCTAAAGTCACACCCTGGACTCTGAAGTATGTGTATATGTGTTTTGATGGGTGTGGGGGCAAGACCTTTGTTTTCATCTCTTTGGCCCAACATTCAGAAATTCACCGCTTATGTTCTGTGGTCTTCCTCTTCCTACCATTCTTAGTAATAGTCCTCTTTTTCTAGCTATTTCTGCTATTATTTCCCTTTTCCTATTTTCTGACTTGGAGAAGTTGACTAATCCATGAGCTGTGATTGCCCTCATACTACTCAGCAGCTTTTCTTCACCACAATTTGAAGAGCTGTTAAGGCTAACCATATGTATGGCATCCTCCAAATGTGTACAGCTAATTCAGCTTTCTTTCTGACACTGAAACTGGGTGTTTCCTTACATGGCTCCTGTTGCAGACTTTCCTCGGTGGCTAGAGGACTAAGTACAAATAACAGCAACACCCTCGAAACTTCTTACATAGCCCAATAATAAGTTTTCTATTCCTGTAATAACTGGGCTAAAGCACTATCAACTAATTTTGTTCCTGTTTTCTAATGGGTCTTGATGTCCAGTCACTCAGCTTGCTTTTCAAAGGAAACATGTATTCTACTCATTATGAAAAAGAGAGTCAACCAAAATTAAAACACTTCAGATGAGGTGCTTTTAAAATAAAAAAAGTAACTATGAAAAAGTAAAAAAACAAACAAAAACTTTTTAGCCCACATTGCATTGGCTATGTTCTGTTTCTGTTTTCAAGACAACACGTAGGCAGAATCAAGCAACATGAAAGGCACTGCAGACTAATTCAGCCAGAGAAGTCAGCCATAGCAGAACACTTGATGAACCAACCTGGACACAGCATATTATTTGAGAACACAGAAATGCTGGACCACTCTTAACAACCACCATGTCAGACTATACAGAAAAACCACTGGAATTCCCAGGTATGTGGACAATTTTAACAGAAAGGAGGAAACCATGAAAATGAGCAAAATCTGGCTACCAGTATAAAAAAACCTCTCTTTTTAAAATTATTATTCTTATTTTATTGTGGAATATCACAATACACACACAGAGAGAAACATACAATCTTGATATAACACAATCAAAATACAAAACTCTAAAATCAGGACAGTAAATAAAGAATAACACTCAGAAAACAGAGGTATTCCAGACATGAAACAATTAGAGCCAGTTAACACCTCCCTACAAAGGATTCCCCCAGGCAGGAACAGCCAGGCTTTGAAGCTGCAAGGCCATTCAATGCTAATCAAGTTGGCCAATTGCAACATTCACACTTGCCTCAAGCAGACAAGAGTTATTTCTCCCATGCTGGACATTCCACAGATATATAAACCCCACTTGCATATTTTCCAACAGACCTCACAACCTCTGAGGATGTCATAGATGTGGGTGAAACTTCAGTAGAAAATGCTTCTGGAACATAGACATAGAGACTGGAAAACTCACAGCAACCCAGTAAATAGACAGTATTGTTTTTGTATCTGTGTTTCACAGTACACTATCACTTCTTTGCTACTTTCCATATAACACAGATTTGCTCTTTTAGATAATAATTAGGCAGTAATCGCATCCTTTAGAGTGACACCATCAAAATGTTCCAGCACACTAAGATTAACATTTGCATTTGTAAGTTGCCTAGTGGAGGCCTCATTATCTAATCAAATTGGAGGAAAGACAGAAAGAAAACATCTCAGCCACTCTCTCTCAATCACATCTCAGACACTCTCTCTCTCATTCACTCCGCCTCAGCCAGAGTTAAAAAGCAAAGGTTGTGTCACCTTTTCCTGCCTTCGTCTATTTATTGTCACTCTCCACTTGGTGACTTGGAAAAAAAATCCCTGCATCTCAATGCATCCTATGATTGTCTCAACCTCCTAAGCAGAGCTCTTGCCACAGTGTCCCTTGCTTATCCCAGCCTGACAACAATTTTTGCTGCTTCCTCAGTAACAGGGATTAAGGAGAACATGTTGACCTCTACATCTTTATTAATAGAGTGCAGCTCCCATTGGCTCTGGAA
This sequence comes from Anolis carolinensis, assembly GCF_035594765.1. Taxonomy (NCBI): domain Eukaryota; kingdom Metazoa; phylum Chordata; class Lepidosauria; order Squamata; family Anolidae; genus Anolis; species Anolis carolinensis. The sequence continues at coordinate 239,908,839 of NC_085842.1, forward strand.
TGCAGCAGATCTTGGAAATCAGCATTAAAAAGAAAGAATATAATGAAATGATGAAGCCATCAAAACTGAGCTTCTGAGTTAGATGTGAATCAAGTTCTACATCTCTCTGATTATGCTGATGTTATTCGGCCATATAATTGAGAGCGGGTTTTTTTTAACAAATGTTTACGGAATTTCAGACCCTCCTCCCCCTGTCCATGATTTTATATTATTTGTGCTTCTTCGTTTATTGCTAACTAGTCTTTAAAAGTGTTATTTTGATTCATTCTGCTTCAGAGGAGTCCTGCTTGATTCACTTGTCTCCCATATCTATTTGAAACAGCACAGTTCAATTCAGGATTTGGAATTCATTCCAGATCCAAAGTTCTTATGAATTCAGGGCGCAATCAGGGTTTTTAAAGTATGTTCAGAAGGGGGCCTATAGTAAAATGGAGCTTTTTGTCACATACATCTGTATAACAGCTTGAGCACTGACAGTATAGTCATAGCTTTAGGGAGCTCGGTGCTAAATCACATTTCTTGGGCCTATAACCCTGCCATTCACAAGAAACTTTGCTCCTCTGCCAATACTCATGCACTCCTAATGGAACTTTCACTAAGTTATATAATGCCCTGTTTACCTCAATTCAAGGTCAGACAAAATGATAGGAAATCTGACTTCTTTGCTCCTTGTGATAGGTGCCTCAAACCTTACAGCCATGAGTGAATATGCCACAACATTACTACCTTCAGAGCACCCTAATATCCTGGGAAATGTTGACAGACAAGATCTTTACACAAAAGCAGATCTTGATAAATAATCCCTACAACAGTGGTTTTCAACCTGTGGTTCCCAGGTGTTTTGGCTACAACTTCCATAAATCCCAGCCAGTTTGCCAGCTAGTTGAAGGCCAAAACATCTTGGGACCCACAAGTTGAGAACCACTGCCCTATGACATCATTGTTCTGCAAGTTGGCAAAATTAGTCTTTACTAAAAATGGGCTATACACATGCTATCTGCCTGGATGCATGATATTTTCTGCAAATATTTCTCTGTGAAAGCCATTTAAGTTTTACATTTCATATCACTGGCAATCTTTTACAAAAGCATAAAACTATCAGAATTTCCATATTACAATCCAAACCAATGAGGTTTGGAGAGATTCCTCTCATTCTCAGAACTGAATCAAGCCTGCGATGTTGTTTACTTCACAGAAACTAGCACTGAAAAGGTCAAAGTTGTATTTTTATCACTTTATCAGAGCTGAGGTAATTTGAGTAAGGGAGCACACAGGCAATTATCTAGGAGATTGTAAACACCCTGAATCATACAGCAGTTCCTTCATTCTCAAATCAAACCCATCATACACCTGCATTTAAACCACCTCCAATCTTAAATTGTCTCCCCCAGCCAAAAGCAAAGGTTGCTATTTTACCAAAAGGAAAAAAAAAAGATTTCACAGTTGAGTAATTCTTTTTATTGGCAAACTGAATAGTCACAAACTATCATAACAAGTGTTTGAGTTCTTCTTCAAGTAAAATATTTAAATTTTAAAAGAAAGGGAAACATTTTAAGTAGCCAGTGATAGTCTATACTCACAGGAAATTATTCCCCAATTTTTCCACTAAAAATCCCAGAATTTTATCTGCAAAGGCAACATCCTATGGGATCCTGCAATTTCGGGATTTTTACCAAATTGTCCTATTTCCTCATCAAACTAACCCCAGGATCATATAGGATGGAGTTATGGTTGTCAAAGTGGAATAATAATGGAAAAACAATGCTACGATGGTATAGCCCCCCCCCCCTTCTCTTTCATTATTTATACTAAACTTTTCCAACACATTCATCCAAATCAGCTTGCAGTACTCCCAATAAAACCACCTTTGGAATAATAGCAGTATGTAATAATGAAAATGAAGAGAGTAACCATGTTTTTTTTAAAAAAAAAAAAATCAAGCAACAACTCAATAAAAACAGCTAAAAATCTCAAAGACTTGAGGAATCAGGCAGATCCCAGCAACCAATGATGTGAACTCGTGATCTTTCAAGTAACGATAATTCCATAAATATGACATTACCTTAAAGAAAGTCTGAATGTTGAATGATCCAGAGATAGAGAATTCCAACAGTATTCTAAGGAATGTTGAAGCTCATAACAAAATGACTTTCAGATATTCTGGGCTGAGGCAGGCCCTTCTAAATGCAATACCCATTCTCTTATACTTAGTTGCATGACCATGCCATCTACTAAGCCTATATACATTGCAGAACATAGGTTAAGTGCCTGAGACGTTACAGCTTTTAGACTAAGAGCAAGCAACTTGAGGCCTCACTGCTGTTGATGGACAGCAACACCATCATCCTTCACCATTGACTATGCTGACTAAGGTTAAAAAAGGTTGTAGATCAGCAGCATCTGAAGGGTTGCATATTACCGTCTTTCGTTTTAGACCAACCTGTCTCAGGGTTTGTCAGTGTTGATCCAAAATCCCAATGTCAACCAGAACTCAAACTTTCAATCTACAAAACAGGGTAAAACCAGGTAAACCCATGTTACAAGAAATCAGGGAATGCTCCATGTTTTTGGTAAAACTCTGTGGCAGCCCTGTTTTTTAGAGTTAATGTGGAACAGCTCGGCTTACTCTGCAGCACAAGGGAAAAGAGATGGATTGAGCCATGTAATCTCTGGCTGTCCCCAGGCATTTTTACTGGTCAGTGTAACCAGGGAAAAGAAAGGAGCGATCCACCCTTCTTCACTTTGGTCACTTGATAATTGTCAGGAGCTCTCCACAGACTTTTAGCCAGCTGCCACAATAACAGAAATTATAGGTCAGGCGAGAGTGACTTTCTAGAAAGGCTGAACCAGGTTTGGTCCAACTAGATCGTCTGAACTCTGTTTCTTCTTCTGTCATGGGTCAGGGGCGGAGCATCTGAATAGTTCAGTGGAATCCAGAGTCAGTCTGAAGCAGAAATGCTCCAAAACAGTCCTGGATTTCATTGTACATGTAGATGCACACTCAACTGAAGAAACCCTTGTCATTCTGTTCTTAAACTGAACCAGACCAACTAGGACAACAAGTCATATTGTGATTGTAATGAAACCAGATTGGGGAAAGTGCTTTAGACTGGTACTGTAAAAATATTGAAACCAATGAAGTCGCCTTTGCAGGAGGGGGGTGATGTTCCTTGGTGAATATCCTGTCATGATTTCACTATAACATTTTGGACTAACATTAAGTTCTCAAAGAGACATTACAATTGTTTAATATGTGTGTAAGCAGAGTATAGATAATGGTTACTTAATTAATATTCCACACTTGTTGTATTCCTGAACAGTGTGAAATTGTAGTAGCAGACATGATACAATCAGTTTCCTTGTGTGGACACAATATCAGATGCATGGAGTGCAGAGCAATAAAACAGTTATAACTACCTAAGCTAAGCAGGAGTCGACAGACTGACAGATAGCTGAACAAATAGATACACGAGTATTTGGGATTTCAAAGCAACAGTAGCCCCCAAGAGTGATCTTTGCTACCTAATATTAGATACATACTTTCTCTTTCTCTTGCAAGACCACTGGGCAATTCCAGAACATCCGCCTGCCCAAGACTCAGAGCTTTGAAAAAAATAATTCCTTTAGACCACAACAAAATCTTTTAATCATCATGGCCAAGCGTGGCCAGTGTGATCCTTAAAAAACCCAGGTTTTCCTAGTACTTGTAAAGGTGCATAATAATAATAATAATAATAATAATAATAATAATAATAATAATAATAATAACAACAACTTTATTTTTATACCCCGCCCCATCTCCCCGAAGGGACTTGGAGCGGCTTACATGGGGCCTGGCCCGATAAAACAAACAAATAACAGTAACAAAGCAATAAAACAATTATCCCAGTAAAAAACATCAACATCAATAAAAACAATCATTAAAATCAACTCAAAGGTACTTTTGGCACCAGAGGTAGAAAATCTGCCAAGTACTTTCCTTTGGTGTAAAATAAATCAATAGTAAAATAAATGACAGCTCCCTTTATTAACTCTGCTTAATGTCAGGAACAGCCCTGTTCTCTTCCCAGATTTTGACCTTCCTTCAGCCTCTGATCGGTAGGTGGGACAGAACCCATATTACATGTACTTGAAGTTATCATCAAACTATACAAAGGTGATTAAGTAAATTCCTTCAGGTATCAAACTTAGGTATCAAACAAAGCCTAAAGGGGAGGTCATTCTGCCTACCCAAGAAACATGGTTGCACTTGCAACTGTGTATTTTAAAAGAGCAATCCACAAATCATCCAAGAGAGAGTAGTTGTAATTTAATGTATGTAGTTCCATCAGTTCAAACCAAACATAATTTCAGTTTGGGTCACATCTTGACCTTTCTGAGCTTTTAGCTTTTGAGATTAGTCTATCCTAAATGGATGATGCAATGATGTGATGTGTGCCAAAAAGCAGCCTGTGTGTGCCTTCAAGTTGCTTGTCAGTTTAAAGCAATTCCATGGATTTCAGAGGGTTTTCTTAGGCAAGGAATTCTCAGAAGTGGATTTGCCAGTTCCTTCTTCTCAAATATAGCATACAGCACTTGGTTTTCTGTAACAAAGCATATTTACAGAATGGTCCTAAGTCATGTTTTCACAGAATGAGATCCCAGTGCTTTCCATGGAGTTTACTTCCAATGTTAAAAATGGATGAGGCCAAAATTAAAATGCCAACTTGTGCATCTGTTTTTAAATAAGCTTTATATGGTTTTTGTATGCATTTCTTTCATGAGAGTGCACAAATCTAGTATACATTTTTGTACAATAATAGTCCTGCTTTCTCTCCAAAGAGCCAATATGTCAAGAATCCCCACTCAAGTCTAGAGTATAAATCCAAGTGAAAATTGTTCTCACTTTCTCATTCATATTCATCTCATTTAGCAATGGAAATGTCTATTTTGGTACTTCTAGCTTTCTTCTTGTTAAAGACGTTTGGGATCCCTGTAATGGGAAGCATTTAAGTTGTAATTTGTGCTCGTCCAACAGAGTTTCCTTTGAATATCTCTCTTTCTTAAGCACTCTCATTCTTGATATTTATTTTACACGAGGCATTTTATGTGAGCAGAAACAAAATCAAGATCTCAATTCCTCAGTGGCTTCAGCGTGTCTGTTAGGATTTTTCTGATGCCAGAATAATATAGAATGTGTCTATGCCTCATGAACCTGGTTGAATTTCACATGGAGCCAGATTGTACAACCCGTGTGCAAGCTAAAAAGCAAGCCCTGAAAATTCAAAGTGTTATTCCTCCTGAAGACACAAGAATCTTCCAGTTTATGAATCATGTTAATACCAATATTATACCACCAAAGGCATCTCTCTCAAGTAGTTCCGATGCACAAAAGCATTAGTTCCCCACATCAGGGAGATGCTGGTATTGTATAGTGGCTTTGCATAATGTGATTCTGCACCACTTACTGTATTCCCATGATCACAGGATAATAAATCTGTTCTAGGTGTTCATCCAAACTTTAAGGAGTTACCCTAGATACATTGTGTATTTTGGAATATGGTGAGCTCAGTAACAGTTGAAACAGAGCTACTGAGAAATTTAAGAAAGGTGCAAACGTGTTCAGAGGCCCACAAGATATGGCTCATTAGACTTACTGGGATAGGCAGGAGTGTAGTTGTGGAGGCTGCACAGCCAGTGGATTTCCTCCACAGCCAGCTCTTTCCCTTCTCAACATGCTTTGTTATTGGAAAGGAATGGGGTGGGGGGAGCCAAGAAGGCAGCCAATTATTTAAAACATGTTGGTTTAAACTCATTGGTTGGCCAAACGTTGACCTGATTGTAGACTGGGTCTCCACTTAGGTCCAGGAGAAGGTTTTAAAGGCATCTGTCCAGCAGTTGCCTTTGGTCTTGCAATCCACCCACTCTTTGTCTGGTATAGTGGATTTGCCCTCTACTTTTGTACCAACTTTGGGAGCAGTTGGTATGGGTCTTGGAGGCAGAATTGGAGAATTACCGCCTCCGTGGCATTCATCCTTGGTAAGGGATTCCTTCTGGTAAGCTCAGGGTTATGTGCATGAAGTGGCTCCAGACCGACGGTGGGATGGATGCCTGTACAGCACCCTCTGGTAGTGAGGGGAAAGGCCATCAAGCAGCTTGCCATGTGGCCTGTCCCTAGTCATGCCAAGGGCCTCTGGATCCAGCCATAACATGAAGCTCATCAATCAGTGGTCGGGTTTGCCAATGCCAAGATCCAGGTCCCAACCCTACTGTCAACCCTACTGTCAGCTCTAACCAATCAAGATGTGGCCAGTGTTATTCCACTGCATATCATGTGTGTATGTCATTCTTGGGACTGGGTGAACTTGCCCAGCTGACGCAAATGATCATTTTCAATAGAAAGCTATGGTGCAAAACAGACAAAAAACTCTCTAGGATCAAAAAGCCTAAGAGGAACAAAAGGGGGGGGGGGGAGACACCTTATGAACGACCTTCTAAACGGAGCATAAATACTAGCGGCATAATTCTGTCTATCGGAGGGAATGTAATGGAATATCCTAGGAAAGGGCATGATGGCTAGAACATTGAACAAGAACAAGTTTGTTGCTGATTAACAGCCTGGCACCTGCACACAAACAAACAAAGAAATGCTAGAAATAATAGTTCATTCTGCAATTCATTGTGTGGCTGCTGCTGCTGCTGCCTGAAAATCTGCATTCCCTTTACCCTACACCACCCCCTGCACAGACCAGCAAGCTCATTAACTGTTCTCTGTATGAAAAAGCCACTGAAGATCATTAGCAGAGGAGTCTCAAGCCAATGTGCCAGCATAATGAAAAACAATTCAGCAGTTCCGTATGGTCTGCTAGTTGTGTTTGTCATAAATGACTTGTGGAGATTTGGAATGAATGATCCATATCATATTGAACTGTCCTTTTTATTGCTGACAATTGAAGGTTACTGAGAAGCTGGGTCAGTCTCAGACTGTGTCTAATTGGAAACCTTTCCTCATTAATGTCTGGTGTTGACTTGTATAAGTTGATGAAATTAGGAGCACAGCGGAATAGATTTTATTACACAGAGTAAGCGGGTCAAGCTCTGTTCCACTGCAGTGTTATTTTAACACCGCACTGCCCTGTTTTCTGTAGTCGAAGATTCCCTGTAGTAGGGTGAATGTTGAGTGAGGCCGGCTTAAGAGGATCCAAATGACTGAAAACATCAACATGCTCCAGGAAATTGAAACCATGTGCATATTCATGCCACATTCATTTCAATAAATCTTTTGTAAAAATATTCCTTATGGCTCATTTGGGGTTATTTTGTGGGTTTGAGTTACAAAAGAAGCAAAAAATGTTTCCCAGGTTTAAAAAGGGGTGTCATCGTAAATGGAACTGACACTTTCACCCTCATCCTGCAGTTTTGTGGGAACTTGCAACATTTAAAAGAGTTTTACAAACATGTGGTTTCTCAGCATAAAAAAACAAGGGAATGGAAAGAGAGGGAGTAGGGAGCGAGAAGTAAGCCCCTTCATATTCATCTGATACTACAGTTTAAAATGCTATTTTACATGTTCTCAGTATATAAATGATCATTGCTGTGTATAAGTGAATTCAAATCTAAGTTTGACAGATGGGATGAAATAGTCACAAAATCAATGATACAGAAATGGGGTTCTACCAGGGCGAAGATTTTTCTTATTTCATTGCTTCATGGAAGGATAAATCGTTTCAAAAGTTTTCTTCTTGCTGGGTGAGATTATAAGGATTTTAATGCATTTTTCAGTGGACACTTTTTGGGTAAAAATGAACAGAAATACAGTGTTTTTTCATCACCACCACCACCCCAAAAAGGTTTTCAAGCTTCCTTCTAAATGTTTTATGAGGAATTGAAATTACAGTATCATGAAGAATACGTTCCCCATCATGGAAAGTATGTTCCTATTGAAATAAAAGATTTCTGGTCCATGAATACAGACATAGAGTAGGCCTGCAAAAATTCGACCCCACCTCCTAGTGGTCCAGTTGGATAACCAACCGATGGGCCAATGGTCTGTATTGATAAGTAGTGTGATGCACCAGCTGCCTTACAACAGTAATGTTAACCTGTCGAAACTATGAAGGGTTTTTTGAGGAATGCCCAAAACAAAGCCATGTGGAAATGACAGGAAAAGCAGACACTACGAATTCATGGGACAAACGCTAGGAAGAAGAAGAAGAATACAAACATAGAGTCATATTGAAGGACCTATAAAATGTCAAGAAAGGACATATTTGTTCTGATATAGATAAACTAAACCATGGACATCAGTCCTGCGAATATGAAGGCCATTCACAAAAATTCCAAAATGCTAAAACATTTGTGCTAGTTGATAACTTTCTAAACCATGAGTGGAATAAATATTTGAAAATATTCTTCTCTTGACCTTTTCTCTCCTTTTCTTTTTTGCCCAATCAGGGGTTTTTGCTTTTTATTATTCTATTAAAACTAATAAAGATTATTTTATATATAAAATATTTAGATGAAAAATGAATTTCTTGAGTGTCAAAAAAACCAACAGGGGATTCCTGGACAGTTAGAGTTCAGAACTTTACTTTTCATGACCACACATATACTGTGTCCAGAAAGTGGATTTTCTGTGCAGAAAGTAACATTTCAGAACAGAAAATCATGTTTTCTGCCCAAGTCATTTTACTAATAAATGTAGACAATTTAAATTATACTGTTTTCTGCATAAAAGATGTTATTATGATATGTTATTGAGCTTGAATAAGAACATTCCTAGATGACATATAACCTATTAGAGGTGTACAAAACAACAGAAATCTGTTTCAGTTATCATTTCGGAATTCGGATTGCCTCCTGTTTCGTTCTGAGAAGATTCGGGAAGATACAGAGAAGGGATGTTTCGATTAGTGATTCAAATTCCAAAGTTTCATTATTTTTTGGTAAGATTTGTTCCATTAGCAGCAATGGGGACACTTTCGAGGTGCATTTCTCTATCAGAATTCTGAAGTCCCAGGAGTCAATCCCCACAATCATTCTGGTTCTTCTGGCTCCTGGAGCTGAAGTAGTGGGAGAGCACCCCCACCCACCCAACTTACTGGAAATCCCTCCTCGCCCCACCTCCTGACGCATCATTTTCAAACGTCAGGAGTTCTATGCTGGCAGGCCCCTCTGGTAAGTTTTTTAGGGAGAAATGGGGGGGCTGGGGGGGGGGCTGGATGCCAGGATGGTATCTAGCCACCCCTCGAGGGAAAGCCCGGAGTTGTGGGAGGGCGAGAGAACAGAAACCCAGGAGGAAGTGAATTATTTTAACCCTCTTCCTCCCAAGTTTCTGTCCTGTGTAAAAGTGCCCTAAGTGAGAAGTTACTACTATAAAAGTAACATTTTGATTCTCTATCTCAATTAGCAATAAGACCGGTTTATTTTTCTGCTAATTTCATTAACCAGTTGAGTGAAGCAGAAAACAACACCCTCGCCCTCACTTTCAGGTACCCAAGTCCATTCACTTTGTTTCAGTATTTCAGGCAGAAAATCACACAGTTGCATGCATTCTTACTCCCTGGCAATAAGAATATAATAAATGAAAAAATTAACAATTTACTGTCCTTTGATAACATTTAACATCAACTGTCTGCAATAGCGGTCTCACTGTGAGGAACATCCCAAATGTAGCTATTAATTTAGCGATGCAGCTTCCACATGTTTTTGGTCTTTAGCTCCTTTGAGAAATCAGTATTAATCACAATGGTTGGATCTGTAGTCTTTGCCTTCTGGACCTATTTTAGGTTGTATTCTCTAGAGCAGTGGTTCGCAACCTGTGGGTCCCCAAGTGTTTTGGCCTACAACTCCCTGAAATTCCAGTCAGCTTACCAGCTGTTAGGATTTCTGGGAGTTGAGGCCAAAATATATGGGGACCCACAGGTTGAGAACCACTGCTCTAGAGGATACAACCTAAAATAGGTCTAGATTACAAGAATCAAGATTTTCATGACAGAAGAATTTCCTGGGGATAAGAGCTCTTCAACTGTAATACACTCTTCCTTGGAAAGTGATGGGCTGCCCAACATTTTAAAATTAGGCTTGATTGTGCAATGGAATACCAGTGGATTTCCTACATTGGAAGGGTGTTAGAGTAAGGGTGCATCTGCACTGTAAAATTAATGCAGTTTGACACCACTTTATCAATGCTATGGAATCATGGGAGTTGTAGGTTTACAAGGTCCATAAGAGTGCTGATTCCTCACCAAATTACAAATCTCAGAATTCCATAGCATTGCATCATGGCAAAAAAGTGGTGTCAAACTGCATTAGTTCTACAGTGTAGATGCATCCTAGATGCTCCCTGGGATACTTCCAGCTCTACCATTTGATGATTCCATTAGGATTCCAGAACTCAGTTATTCATTATAATATATATGGTTCCATTGCAAAGGGAATGTGTAAAGATGAAAACTGAAGGAAGATAGAAGTGAATTGCTATATAACATAATGAATGCTAGTCTGAATGTATCATAATTATTTATAGTCTAACTGTAAGTGAGATGTATACGCCTGATGGCTCATTCAACTGAACATGGCCTGCTGGGTGTGTTTGGTGGTCTCACTGGGATCTCAAGAATAGTGAGCTTGTCCAAAACCTGGCAGGTAAAAAATATGACCAGCACTTGGGTTATGTTCAGTCTCTGTGTGAGAAGTAATACATATAAGCTGTAAGTACGTATACAGGGTATTTCAAAAAGATGAACTCAATTTCAAAGCAGTATATTTCACTATGGAAACATATTGCAATAACACAAAAAGTTACACGTGGTTTACTGAGTTATCAAGCTTTATTAATCATTTTGAGCCAAAACAAATCTAAAAAATAACCCCGCAAATGGAGAATATCTATTGCAAGGTCACCATCTTGCAAATTACTGAGACTAGGGGCCATTTGTGTGCTAGGAGGGACATCTAGCAGTAATCATTTGAAACTCTATGCCCTGCCCTTTTAAGGGATAAGAGTTTTATTCATAGGCGGTTTGTGGTCACAAAGATACAGTGATTTTAAATTGGATCCACCTTGTATAGTGCAATATTATAAAGAAGTCAAATTTTCTGCTTCTTTAAGAAATAATTGCTCTCTATAGAGTTCTAGTCAGAAAAAGAGCCGGAGGAAATGAAATTAAGAAAGACACCATTTTAATAGCATGTTTGACATGAAATGGAAGTCTTGGTCTGAAACAGTAGGGTGCTTTGGATAATCAAATGAGTGTTTTCCCTTTAAGTTGTGTGCCAATTGTGTGGAACTGTTAAACTGCAACTCCCAGCCACCCTAGCAAGCATAACCAATGACAAAAACAGATCGAAATTGCAGTCCAACATCATCTGGAGGGCTAAATTATTCCCACCTCTGTTTTAAAGATATCATTATGAATGAAACATAAAAATATGCTGAATTTGGTGCTGCTAAAAAAAAACAATTTTTTAAACACATATACCGAGCAGTAGGGGTGGGGGCTGTAGGCTTTTTGCTTTTACTAATATTAAACATCATTACACATGCCTCTGTGCATTATGTTACTAGTTTCATGTTGATTATGAAGAATGAATCATGATGGTAACAAGAGAGTCTCTTCACTGGCTTGGGTCCAGTTAGGATCTCTTCATATGGTATGAGGCATTAAAACACAGATGTCTCATCTGTGTCTTTATATAATCTAACAACTAGAATCTCCAGTGATTTCAGTGGAATCAAGTTAATTGAAAACCCAGATTTTAGAAAATAATGTGAAAGAAATACAGCAACCACAAAATGATGAACTGGAAAAACCATATCTATCACAAGAAATATTGCTTCCTCCAGACTCAGGACTTGTAAAAGACTAAAGCAACAGTGTCAGAGACTACAGGCTTGTACAATGTTTCATGTTTTAAAAAGTACTGAACAAGTTTTGTTCAGTTTTTAAAAGCCAGTGGAGCTCTTCTTTCCATCCCAGTATGTGAGATTTGTGTGTCCTCACAGCATCAAGTTCAATACTGGTTGTTGCTGTTTCACTTCTAATTGTATTACTGCTGAGTCTGAAGACTTTGTTAGAGGCAGACGTTAACATCCAAGTCTCCGTTCTCTGGTGTTGCAAGGATTTTTTTCAATGAACTTTAAATGACTTTTGTTTGTTTGTCTAAAATAAGAGCCTAACAAAAAGAAAGAACTATACAACTTTATTTTGCCCATGAGACTCAAATATTTGGGAAGTGATGTGAAAATTACACTATCCAGATAGAGTTTGGATGTGACTCTTAAAACAGAGTTTGTCAAGAGGGCCAGAGGAGAAGTCAGCATGGGGGAGATTCTAGTACAATACCAAAATAAAACAAGACTATAACAATTTAGCTTTTAAATCGAATTGCTAGTTCTAGCCACAATGTACCAAATGGGTCAAGGGCAACTTGATAAGTAAATGTTATATTTCATTCATTGAAGACGATATCACACAAGGTTCCTGAAACAGATTCTGCTGTCACAAACCCATCTTACTTGAGTCTGGAATATGCCTTGCCTAGCCAGCTTCTCTTCTTATTGCCCCAAGCCTTATTGAAAGCGCTTTGAGCATTTAGTTTGCTGCAGCTGCAGGGACCTTACTTCTCCCAATTCATGAATTCTCCCTCTTCATACATGTTCCATTTTTATTTTTCTGCAAGAATTGTGGAACTCTGAGAGTTTAGCAGTTCAGAGCTGCGCACCTCTGTACTTCCAGGTTTACAAATTACAGAAGCACCATCCATCCGAACACTTAAAATGTTAATTAAAAAGTAAAAGGGCTTTGCAATTAAGGTTTTCCCTTTTTATCTGCAAGAGGAAGTTATTGTTTTGACTTTAACTTTGAAACCCTGTTTAGTGACACAAAACCACGCATAATTAGGAAGTTCTGCCAAAAGGTCTTGCCATGCAAGAAAAGGAAATGTTTAATTGAGAGGGAAAATTAAATGGAGCTGTGAAGTTACTTGATTGTTTTTAAAAGAAAGTGATCAGGGAGAAAGGACTAACTTTTGGCTTTTCAGCAGGGAAAAGGAACGCCCACAACATACCTAAAATACACACCACTGGCCTCGACATCACTGCAGAAGCTGCTTCAGATGACCACATGGCTGAAATCATTCTGGAAGATTGCTTGCATGGGCATTGAGCAGCCCTGAAATAATTTTGGCTCTTTTCATAAACTATTCCTCCAACATGACTTGAAGACTGAAGCCCCTTCCACACAGCCCTATATTCCAGAATATCAGAGTAGAAAATCCCATAATATCTGCTTTGAACTGGGTTATCTGAGTCCACACTGTCATATATTCCAGTTCAAAGAAGATAATGTAGGATTTTATTCAGCTGCGCAGAAGGGACCTGATTTGCAGTGAGTTTACCATTACGTCATATGATTGTAAGTTTTTTGAATTCATGGCCAGGGCCTCAAGTGCAGCCAACAAGTGTCATGCAAAGAGGTCCTGAAGAGGTAATTTGTACTGAGAACAGAAGCTAGGCCAGAAGAATTACTCTCTTTAATCACCTCAGAGGTCTACTACATGGCGTTATTCATTAAATGCCCTCCAGTACAGTATCTCCAGCATCAGCCAATTGGACATTGCATTAATGTTGAGCACTGTGAGATCAGCTGCTCAAATAAAAAGTAGTTACATCCTTTACAAATTTGTATAATAATGTAACAAAATATTGTTCTCATTAGTTTTCCAAGTTAATTTTACTTTGTGGGTCTTGTTCTGAAACAAAGACAAGGCATAAATTCAGCTATACTCTCAAAAGCACTTTCAACAAATATACTAGATTTGAAATTTCCAGTGTTTTGTGATAGGACAGCCTTTCAGGTCATGAGGAAAGCAACTAAATGAGGGAGAGTGTCTAACATAAAAATATGTGCTCCCAGCAGCCATCACTTTAGATGGGTAGCCAATATATAAGCTTTCAGATGTTGAACAGGAAGCCACACAATCCATCAACATTGACTGGACTTGATAGACATCTCTCAGTGCTGGTCAGCACAGCCAATAGTGAGGGGTGATAGTAATTGTAGTCCACGCATTACTCACACCTACTTCATGTTCATTCATTACAGGAGCCTCGGTGGCACAGTGGGTTAAACCCTTGTGCTGGCAGGGCTGATGACTTGAAGTTTGGGTTGCTGACCTCAAGGTTGCCGATTCAAATCCAACCTGGGGAGAGCACAGATGAGCTCCCTCTATCAGCTCCAGCTCCATCCGTGGAATGAAAGAAGCCTCCCACAAGGATGGTAAAAATATCAAAACATCTGGGCATCCACTGGGCAGTGTCCTTGCAGATGGCCAATTCATTCACACCAGAAGCATCTTGCAGTTTCTCAAGTCGCTCCTGACACTAAAAGAAAATTCAGCATAAACCTGATGCCCGAAGAGTATTGTTTTTCTTTTTTGTATGTGCCTGCTTATCAAAACACGTATTTTATCTTACATACTTATTAAAAATGACACTCTTCGTGAAAAAGAATCAGGATTGTGTAATGCCAGATCATCAAACCTGAATATAGGAGACCATTGGTTAAGTGCCGCATGGCTTTTATCCCAAATTGTCATTAAGTGACCTTCGCTCTGCTGCCTCAGCTGCTGTACAAGAAAAGTTGTGGACATTTTGTTGGCACTGGACTTGAGATTCATAATGGGCACATTATTTGGCCATGTTATAAAACACTATCATCCATCTGACAAATGAAAACCTTTTAATGGGTGCTGTCTTAATTATAATAATTTGAAAAAGAACATCAGCTGGAATCATAGCGAGAAGGTCATTCAATGAGATTTTTGCCTTTCGAGTCCCTTCTCTTATTAATACCCAGTACAGTTCTACACTTTCAAAGCACAGGTCATGGCAGTTTATATCTTTCTATCTGACTTTTATGCACAGTTTTAATTTATTAAAATGTATGACATACTCTATTCCATGGCTTTGTGGCTGATTTTTAAAAATTAAATTGGAAAACAACTTCTGGCAACTCCATTAAATTCAAATTAAAGAGACTAAAAGCATAAGCAGTATATCTCATCCTGCCTAGAACCTGGAACATTTCGTATGTTAGCTGGTGGATCCTTGTAGTTCACAAGGGTAATTTTGCCCTACCAACATTGTGGTGATCTTAATACATTACTCCAATCACATTGCTTGCAAAAAGAAGGCTATTGTTAAGCTATTCTGGGTGTTTGAGAGAACTCAATGGACAACCTCTATGAATACAACTTTGAATGCCTGCTGTTCAAATGCAGTACACAGAAGTTAGACTGAAGACCAGCCCTACCATATAGCAAAGAGGGGATTGCCTCAGCTACTTAGAAGTAGCAGGTTGGAGAAGTCTCCTAGCTGGAGGGCAGGACTGTATATGCCTCATAAGCTTCCTGAAACTGCTAAACTAGTCATTACCTGAGGAAAAATGAAAAGGGTTATCTCACTTCCAGAATCCAAATAAGAGTCAACATTCTGCAACTGGAGCAAGGACCTTTAGATAGAAAAATGTCTTATGATGATCTTGCTCAAGCTGTAATTCTCTATATATTTATCTGGAAGTCAGTCTCATTCAGTAGGACAAACTTCTAAGTGGATTTTGCTGTGTTAGCATTTGAGGAAATAGCTGACATCTTGTCCTTAAAAATTAAAATATAGTGCAATCAATGCAATGTAGAATAAAAAGCTCTTTGACCTTTCTTATTTTTAAGAGCACAGACATCTGAACAGCATTTTATTTTGGTTGAATCAGTCTCTCTCCTCAATATTGGATTATGTTGGAAGCTCCCTCCTAGGAAGCTTTGAAACAGATGTTGGATGGCCATCTGTCAGGGGTACTTTGATTGTGCTTTTCTTGCATGGCAGGGGGTTGGAATAGATGGCCCATGTGGTCTATTCCAACTCTATGATTCTATCTATATCTGGCCAACAGGGAAGCCAAAGTCAAATGCTGAAGTCCCATAGCCTGAATGGTGAACCATCCATTCATAGGATGCATCCAGCTAGGAACTGATATGGTTTCTACTTGGTTTCAGGGACAGATCCTACAGGAACTTAAACCTGCTATAGTGTCCATATCCCTGTTTTTTAAGTTGATCGAACAATGCATATGCCAGCCATAATCCTGATCCAAGGCATGTGAATCCACAAGTGCAATCGCTAGAAATCAGAGACTATAATGGAGGCTGGCCTGGGTCATTGGTGCCTTAGAATAGAGGACTTTGCCAATGAAGCAATGAAAATGTTCTCCCCTTAGGACTAGAGCTAAAAGCCAAGGTATTCCAAACTTAGTTAAGGAATCTGAGAATCAATCCTTGGTCCTATTGCCTCTGAGAAAAGGGGAGAATCCAGTGGGTATGATGGAGGGGCCACACTGCCCTAAAACGAGATGCCAATAAATCCTTCTTCTACTCTTGGTCATTCTCTTTTGAGCTGGTCAGACTTACAGGTAAATACATTGCCTCCTCTTGCCATAATGACATCTAGAGAGCTAATTTGCATATTGACTATTTGAATGCAGCCAGATTCAGCCCAAGTTACTGCCATAGCAATTGTTGTCTAATTTTTGTGTGTATTTCGACAGCTTGAATGAAAGTAACTTTCCATTCTGCAATGGCAACACTGTTACTTTGGTTTGACACAGTAACAGTACTTGATACTAAAAGATCTGAGTGTTGCTTAAAACTTGTGTTTCTTTTTGTCCATAGTATCATATGCAACGTCACGTTAATTGAAGTACACAAAATCAGCAGGGTCTAAAGACAAATTTTGTTTCCAAAGCAACCCATGTAGTTGCCACTAGTAAGAGAAAAACAAACAGGCAGGGTGTATGGATGAAAGACCTTCTTTTAAAATAATATGCTTCCACTACACAGGGCAGTAGCCTGTCATGTTGGCAGAAGGTGGCAGCAGAGCAGATCGTCTTCTGGCAGAGTTTGCTACATCAAAGCTTCTTTTTTAAAAAAAAAAATCTCTTCTTTGATCAGTCTTTATCTCTACAGTATGAGTTCACTTTTGGCACCAGAATTCTATCTGATGCTAGCTAACTTGTTTTTTAAATTAAAAAAAATCATTGTTACATCATGAACAAGACTTCAGCTAATGTGACAAGGGCAACAAGTCCTTTATGTGGAATTGGTGGAAGAAACAAAATAAAATGAGCTTATATTTCAGAGGAAGAAACTGGCAAAATCACTTCTGTGTATTGTTTGCCTTAAAAAACTATGAAATTCATGATGTTACCAAATGTTGACTGGTGACATATCATGTAGGTTAAGGCTGAGTGCTTGGTGGGCTCTTTAAGTGGGTTATTATGTGTCTATCTGTATGTTTATCTGTGTCCTGTGCTTGAGTCCACAGTCTAAGGCAGCATCTCTTCTCTTGAGAGGAGGTGAGATGCAGACCTGATTGTGGATAGAGCTAGAAGCTCCATATAGCTACCCCCTTATTCTCCAGAGTTCAATGAATAGGACAAGAACAACTGGCAATTGTTCATGGAGATATGAAGGGGAGACTCAGAATGTCATGGGGCTGTCTATATGAGTTGACTAAAGGTAACGGAGGTAGCTATAGTAACCTGAAATACTATTTATGTTTGTGTCTGAGGAGGCAGCAAGGACAAGCTGATAACAACACTGGAAGAGAAGGGAAAACAATTGGGATCCAAATAGTTACATTCAAACCTATCAGAAAGAATGAAGTCCTTTTGGTCAGAACAAACTGTCCTAGAAGAGCAGCATACAAGGGATGCCATTAAGGAATACACATAGAAGACATGCATTTGGAACGATGTGGCACACAAGAACAGAACTATCAGAAACCATGCAGAGAATTTGTAGCTACACTGTAGATCCCAAGCTGTCCCATTGATCAGCAATTGTAAAGCATAGGAACATGGTGAACATTCTCAGTCCCCAAAAGGTCTCTATGTGACTTTGGAGAGCTCTGTGAATGGAAGAGCTCCTACTAGTTTCTCGAAGAAAAAGGGATGTGTGGTGGCAGTAGGTGATTCCCTGCTGATGATAACAAAAGCAGCAGTATACAGGCATAACGGTACATCTTCAAAAGTGTGCTCTCTTTCAAAGGTAAAGATTCATGATGTAACACAGAGGCTGAGAAACCCATCTTCTCAAACCCCAGAGTTTGGATTTAATAAAATCTTGAAAAACATGGTTTTATTTTCTTGTAGATTCTGGTCTAGTAGCAGTTGTGTTTCACTGGATGCTTTATTGTGTATTTTTAATGGCAGCTGCCAAAGGAAAAGTCACCCATGATGAGGTTCATGTCTTCCTAGTAGTACTGATAGACGTGTATAAAATCATGCAAAACTGATTCATCAACCCTAAGCCACTAATAGAAAATTGTCTTCAACCCACATCATTAGTCTTTATTCACTGTTCACAATTTTAAAGGAAACTTGTGAAAGAGAATGCAAGACAAAAAATGCAGGGTGGGGAATGCAAGGAAAAAATACCTTTTTTCCCAAAAATTGTTTTGTAATTCACTCCAGTTGACCTAAAGCAAAAACAGAAAGATGTGTGGTTGTATATTTAACTTTCCAAGAACACCTTATGAAATAGAGGCAAGAACGTTCCCCCATACATAGAGATATTGATATTTAATCGTTTTTTAAAAAATCTCAGAGTCAGCAGGAACCATTCAGTTCAGCTCACAAAAGATTTAAATCTGTAAGAAGTTAATGGCAGAGTGTGTGAGGGTTTTTCCTCCTAGACTCGGTTGTTACAATTCTGCGATGTTGTGCACTTTGAATATTTTCCCCTCAGAAACACAGATCAACCCTTCATTTGCTTTTCACAGGAAGCAGGAGTCTATCTACAGGGCCCTTTTGTGGCTTATAAAGGCAGCGCTGCTATAAATCAAACAAGTGGTGGCATTACTGAAGGGAGAAAGGGCCGCACGTAGCATTTTCCCTGACCTCTTTGAGAAAGAGTCAAGTCTAGAGTTTAATGAAATGAAATCTTTTTCCAAGGGAATATGAATGAGGCTGCCGCCAGAGCACTGTTCTGAGGAAATGATTTCAGCCAGCCTCTGAGAAGATTTACACTTGGGTCTCCCATGTCAGGAGTTAAAGTCAGGCTGCATTCTCTACCTGGAGACCTTTGAAGGAGGTTGCGCCTTATCTTCAAGCCAATAGCTGCCTGGGAAATTGCTTAAAGTGAAGGGAGAGGGGTGCAAAGACGGAGCTTGATGAAAAGGAAAAAAAAAATAATGCTCTGAAAGACAAAACTATTCCTTCAAATAAGGAAGGAGTCCTACACAGGCATCTCTTGATGCAAAGACAGGCAGGGACAGGATTACAGATGACCACCTAGTAGTGGCAGGCCAATGACATTGACTAGTGTCTCTCACCTGCCACAGACTGTGTGTGTGTGAAAAGTATCTTTTCAATGCAATAGTCTTTTTTCCTCCAAAACAACCCAATATGTTCCTCCCAAACATCTTGTTCAAAAATAAACACAGCAGCCTTTTGTATGACTTCCAGTCCTTTCTATAACATTTAGGCCCCCTCTACACTTCCATATAAAATCCAGATAATCTGCTTTGAATTGGATTATATGGCAGTGTAGACTCACCGGGAGCCCCAATGGTGAAGTGAGTTAAAGCACTGAGCTGGAGTCCGAAAGGTCCCAGGTTCAAATCCTGGGAGCGGCATGAGCGGCCGCTGTTAGCTCCAGCTCCTGCCAACCTAGCAGTTCAAAAACATGCCAATGTGAGTAGATCAATAGGTACCGCTTCAGCAGGAAGGTAACGGCGCTCCATGCAGTCATGCCAGCCACATGACCTTGGAGGTGTCTACGGACAATGCCAGCTCTTCGGCTTAGAAATGGAGATGAGCACCAACATGACTGGACTTAACGTCAGGGGAAACCTTTACTTTAGACTCATATAATCCAGTTCAAAGCAAATAATCTGAATTATCTGCATTGAAAAACACTGAACATTTCAAAACTCGGAAGTGACATGTTACAAGTAATGGTGCTATGTGCAACATTACACCTGGGAATAATATGATCAGATAGCAATCTTTGTTTCATTAGGTAACACAAAGTCAGCACTTTTTGATGTAATTAGCAATGTTTGTTAATACAATTTACAAGAGGTCTTCAAAAAGTTTCTGCTCTTTGTAAAACTATTTATTAAGAACTTCAAAAACAAATCACATCACCTTTGAACACAGTCACCTTTCTTTACGATGCATTTTTCCCAGCGTTGTACCAACTTTTTAATGCCATCAGTAAAAATGTTTTTGGTTGAGTGTTGATGCATCACTGCTTTCACATCATCTACTTGCTGCTTATACCTATGCTCCTTTGTCCACTCACCTGGCACACACTTTACTAAACTTAAGGTTGCCATGAATCAGGGCATGGGCAGATCCAACACATGCATTCAGTCTTCCTGCAACCTCTTCAACGTTTATTATTCTGTTTTCACATATCGGTTCCAGGGTTCTTTCTTCATTCCTAATGGTCATGGCTATAGCTGAACCTCTGGAGTACTTTGCATCCATCACACTAGTATGGCTGTTTTCTAAAACTTTCAAACACTCATAGACGAATCTACAAGAGAGAACTTTATCCCCATACTGAGCACACATGAAGAGATGAATCTGTATTCTTGGCACACCTTGTGGCCACAAAAAACATATGGCAGAACACTGTTCCTCTTTTATTCAGTTTAAAAATTTAGCTGCCATCTTCACAGCATGATAACCCTTATATTAAACTGCAAGGTCATCCAGCTTGCCAGACAAATTAATCACATGACACTCTCAAACACGACCAATTACTACTACTCCCACCCTCACAGTTTCCAATGAAAATATAAAAGTACTGAAACTTTTGGAGGGAAAGCCCAAAATACCTTTGATGGCCTTCTAAAGGTAATTTGTATACTTTAGACCATTTTCTTACAATTTTGGGTGAGTTTTTTTTAAAGCAACAAAAATATCCAAGTAATGAGCTATAAAATGAGTAACAGGGACAACCTAGTAAGAAGTCATGGTAATGATTCCTTTCAAAAAGTAATTTTCCAAGCTGTGGGAAATTCAGTTAATGACCAGATTTGGATTTCTGGAGTTTCAGTTCACACCATGTGAATAGAAAATGCAACATTGTCAAGTAAAGAAGAGCAGGAACATAAGATGGAAAACATGGAATAGAGGAAGAAACAACAGCCATCAGAGACAAGTTGGGCATGGTCAACTTTTCAGGCCCAGCTGTTCTGTATGCCTTTTCTGTATTCTTCCTAAGCTCAAAAACAAGAGATGCCAAGTTATAAGAAATTAAGCAGTTCTGTCACACAGTAGAGACATAAATTAAGTAACCTTATCTAAGAAAGCATAAGAGACTAATTTGTGTTTTAATTATATGCATTTTACACTTGGGAGAATTCTACCTGAATTCTTTTCCCACTTCAAAATTAGTTGGGAGGGGAAAAATTGAAGGTGTTCAAAACTGACTCATCTGTAGTTCATTCTGGACATATTTGTATCCCCTCTTGATGCCAAAGTTGATATCAACTCTATGGAATGGATTGCTTCAGAGTTACTAAGTAGACAGAGACAGTTCCCAATATTAAGAGGTAGTTAAAATAAATTAGATTGAATGTATAGAGATTATTTGTAATCACTAAACTTGTAGAGGGATACATTTTTAGTACAGTATGATTCCCGTATCTGTGGGTGAAATGTTCCAAGACCCCCCTCCCCATATGTCCCCAGCAAACCCCTTTCCCCCCTATGAGTGGGCCAAAAGCATGCCATAGAATTGCATTGGAGGATCTAGAGAGGCCTACAAACACTTGTCAGGGCAGATGTTTTTTGTCACACAGGTAAGAGAAACTGGGGACATCAAATTTATAAATTAGAAAGTTGTACTGTACAGATATTTTTACTCCAAGCAGTGTTTGTAAAGCCATAATGAAGATACTCTGAGGCCCCTTCTACACTGCCATATATCCCAGGATCTGATCTCAGTTTATCTGTTTTAAACTGGATTATATGTGTCTCCAGTGTCAGATAATCTGGGATATCAGATAATTTGGTATCACATCCTAGGATATAGGAGCAGTGTGAAAGGGACCTTGATGACCGTAGCGCCAGCTTTCAAATTGATTTGAACCCGCAGCGGAGAGTTCCACAGATCCATCACCAAAGGAACAGAGCGGGACCGCAGCAGACTATTATTAAAAGATCTTTTCTTCTTCACTTTCCCCTTCCCTGAACTATGTAACAAATCCCCCCAATAAAAGTAGCATTCATTTTTAACAGTAACACTCTCTATCTGGTTATTTTGTGTCTTTCCCTGACTCCTTCTTTGCACGAAATCTCCTCTCTCTCTCTCTCTCTAACCCGTCCGTCCTTTTAACTCTGGCTGAGGCTCCTCCGCCATAGATTAATACGGCGGACGATACAAATTGGCTCATATCTTTATCAAAATTACCCCTAGCACGCTCTTCTTTTAGTCCTAACCCTTTCTAAGGCTCCTGACTCAAGGACCAAAAGCGGAACCAAAATCGGTCCAGTTCTCGGCACCTCATCAGCTGACTGTCAAACGGAACCGCTTGCTCTTTTCAAGCCAGACTGCTCTCTTCCAGCCTTATCCCGGACTTTCCTCTCCCCGCGACCTGCGGGATGGTTTTTAAGAGATCACTGGTCCCTTTCTGTGAACTGTGGATGGGGGATCGCTCTCCCGCTGGGGAGACATAGTTCTCCAAGGACCTTCACCCTCTCTACAGCTGCCAGGAGGGTGCCTGGACGGGCGCCCTCCACGTTTCATTTACACCTTCATAATTTTATGAATGAGAAGAACACTCTTCCCCAGACCTACCCCTGAACTTATGAAATCCTATATTTCCAAAGACTGCAACCCACATGTACCTCTTCCCCATGCTATTTCTATGAATTCCTCCCACCACAGATGAACTCTTTTCACAATGTATCCGTGAATTTTCATATTCTATGTACCTGGACACCCTCATGAATCACTGTTGTATGAATTTCTAATCGTTGGGCTAACTCCATGAATTGTAAAATCATGCTGCTGAAACTCCACTTTTATGAATTTCCATATTGGGTTCCCCAGATGTTATGAACTTCGTTCTTATCAAATATTTTCAATTGTTTATATCATTTATGATTCCCCTTTATGCAATGTAACTTACTTTTATGGATTCTCCCTTATTCCCATGAAATCTATCCATCTGCCTATATGTATTTGTACTCTTTGGGATCTCCGGAAAATATGTATTTTTCCCAGCAGGGTTTATATTCCAACTTTATTTTATTTTTCATTTTATTTCACATAATTGTCAAGTCATGAAATCAAATAGGAAATATTTTGAACTCAACCTGAACCCCAGAACCCATCCCCAGTTCCTATGACCCAGGCTTCCCTTCCCAAAAACAAAAGGATAATCCGCCACCGCTTAACCCAATCAAATTCAGATTGCATGGACAATATAGGGCTTGAGTCGCCGAATTCGGAGTATTGACCTAAAGGTGATTCGCCCCCAAGGCAAACATTGTCATATGTCATCCAAAGGAAAATCCAGGACACCTCAGGAAGGCGCCCTGCAGAGCCTGTCAATTATGGCTCATCACCACCCATCACTACTTCCACCCCTGACACCCCAAGGCATATCTAAAATCTGTATACGTGACAGAAACCTGGACATTCCTTGATTGCTGCCATTCATCCCTTTAGAAATCGGCCTAGCAGGAATTAATCCAATCTTTTCCTGCTCTGTCACTTCATTGTTTCCATAACTCCCGCCTTCTCCTTCCTGATTGGCTCGAGTGGGGACAAAAAGCAGCTCCCTATTGGGCCAACAGAGCAAGGCGGGAAACGAAAGCCCGCCTCGTTCAACCTTCTAGCCTATCAGCGATCAGATGGGCGGGGGAGCGGGGCGGGAAATTCAAAGGGCTGTCAGACTGAAACTTTGTATAAATATGGCTTTATTTTGATTATACGGGACCCTAGTAGACTGAATGATCACTACTAGAGTCCTTTTCAGCTGAATCGCTCAATAAAGACTCCTTGGCGGAATTTTCCTTCAACTTTGGCGGACCTTCTTCATTTCGGCTTCAGGTTGTATTGCGGCTTATATTCTCCATTTGGCTTCGCCAAGGTCCGTTCCCTCAGGACCGGGTCGGGTCTCTCCTTAAGGGCCCGATCCCCCGAAACGCGGTCGACAACAACCTGAGATGGTACAACTAATGTCTACCAGAATGCATGGTACTTAAAATTGGCTAAGGGATTTTGGTACCTGAAAAGAAAATCCACCAAATGCTTTTCCTCGGACATAAAAATAAATATAAACAGATATAAATTAATTAAGTAATAGTTTGTTCTTTTTTATGACACCCGAATGGGCTAAATCCACCACTTCAGTCAGGTTGTTGCTTGCTTTGGTAATGATGTCTTGACATTCCTGGAACAGTAGGGTTCACATCTTCAGTAATAATGTAAGGGAGCTAAAGCAGCAGCACTGCTTCTACTATTTTATAATAATTGAATAACATCTAAGCAAAAGATCAGGATTGGATTTGAACGACATCCTTATATTTACCTCGGAGATCAAAGATTGTCATTGACCACTTCTCTAGATTAAACTTCCTTCTAACAAAAATAACTGAAATACAACACAAGGATTTCCATTAAAGAATCATACCAGTGAATTCTTGTAAAATACGAACATATAGTCAATATTACTGAGAAAAAAGTGGACAAAATTAGCCCTCAGATATAAATAGCAAGGTAATGCTCCCATCAAACCAGCTGCTCCACAACACTCTAAAAGTCAAATGTAATGAACAGGGTTCACTATAATAAATAGAGTTCAACTCTTAACTCATATTACAAGGCCTTATAAGGCACTGCCAATACAGCTAACAAATTCAGCACACCTGCTACTTTCAGGGACCAAAGGATGTGGTAGTAGCCAGTCACGATTGCAAATATACAGCAAGACTGGGAAACTGGGAAGGCTAAAGATCTTGTGAAACTACAACTCACATAATTCTGTAGCATTCCATGGCAATTAAAGTTGTGTCAAATTGCATTGATTCTAATGTGTAGATGTACCAAAAGAGTCAAGTTTCATTCCACAGAAGCTAAGAATTAAGTTTATGAGGATTCACTGAAAAGTCACTGAGCTTCCTTTTGGTCATAATTTAACCAATTATATTTGTGAGGGGAAATCCTCTCAATGGTTAGAAATCTTAAATCAATATAGGAATGGGAATTGTTTACCCAGTAGTTTCCTAAAGGGGCATCTTATATTGTCTTTTTAATTTTAAACCAATGTCCAGCGGTACATGTCTTACTAGAACCAGAGGTTTTGCTCACATGAAAAACTTTGCAAATATACATGATAATCCTTGCAACAAATTTGATATAAGCGTTAGACAAATGACATCATTTAAAATATTGACTATAGGATGTTCAAATTTATCTGTCTAACCAAGGGCACCCTATATCATTTATATCGAAAATGACTCAAATTAGCTACCATTAATTTACAAATTTGCACCTACATCAGGATGTACTAGATTTCATCTTCTTCTAAATCCCACCCAGTTTTTTTTGTATCAGGAGTGACTTGAGAAACTGCAAGTCGCTTCTGGTGTGAGATAATTGGCCATCTGTAAGGACGTTGCCCAGGGGACGTCTGGATGTTTGATGTTTTCCCATCCTGTGGGAGGCTTTTCTCATGTCCCCACATGAGTAGCTGGAGTTGACAGAGGGAGCTCACCCACTTTTCCTGGATTGGAACCTCCGACCTGTCGATCAGCAGTCCTACCGGCACAGGATTTAACACGTTTCACCACCGGGGGCATCCTATTCCACCCAGTGAAGCAAAGCAAAGCATCCTGAAAGTGTTCCCTGAAATGTTAACATTTCAAACATATCTGAAAAATCTTCAATGAAGTCTTCATCTTCAGCATAACAGAGATAATGGTGTGTGGGAGGGAAAAGAAAACACAGGAACAGTTGTAGGAAATAATGCATATTAACAGCTTGGATGTACCAAAACCACATATTATA
This sequence comes from Anolis carolinensis, assembly GCF_035594765.1. NCBI lineage: Eukaryota > Metazoa > Chordata > Lepidosauria > Squamata > Anolidae > Anolis > Anolis carolinensis. The sequence goes on from NC_085842.1 coordinate 239,934,909, forward strand.
AAAATGATAGATTCATACAGTTTGTACAAACCATGTATCAAACTGCTTTTTCTTCACCAATTTTTATTGCTTAACAAATATTTTCATGTCAATCTGCTCCACAGATGGTCAAATAACAATTAGCAAATACTAGATAATTATGTTTAATGTTTAACCACCATTGGCATTAAATAATTCATAAATATTTTTCTCATCATCAGGGGAGGGAGGAGAGTGACATGACAGATGCTTTCTATTACTTTGGGGTTTTTAAAACCGATCTATACGCAGAGGCCCACATAAAACTATGTGAGGATTTTGCTGAATGGAAAGCAGAGTTTCAAGGGGATGTTACAGCCCTCGTAATTTCTTTTTATATCCAAGGTATAAAAGCTGAAGCAGTCTGTTGGGTGTAAATGTAAACACTGTCCAGATTTTTAACATTGCAAGAAAAAATCAGATGAGTTTATCTGTTGCATTGCAATGGGTTTATTTTATTTAATGTCTCATTGAATAGCAGAAACAGAAATTTTGATAATTATGCAAGTGAAGAATTGGTTTAAACCACTGCATCCAGCTGCTGCAATGTATATATTCTCCAAATATATATATGAATTAGCCATTGTTCTGTTTCTCCTAATGCCACAGCCTAGGTTTTCCAACCACAAAAATGCAGTAAATAATATTGTATATAATATCAAAAGGGGGAAAATTAGCATGCTCAATGAAGATGGGTAGTTTCCAAATATTAGACAAAATTCCTAAACTTGATGCCCTCCAGATGTGTTGGGCTACGTTAGCCATAGTGGCTGGGGATGATGGGAATGATAGTCTAACACAGCTGGAAGACATTGGCTGGAAAGTTTGGTATACAGCATGTTGATTAGTTCCATACCAACTTTATAGGACTAGACAAAACAACCTGTGAACGAACCAAGTAATTTTCACACATTTCATCCAATATTGAGCCATCCTACTTTTGCATTAATCTCATTTCTAAAGGCAATTCATGCGTTCATACATATTTTAAAATGTTTTTATAACATATATTTATGAATGCACTCTGATTATGCACTTTCAATACATGCTCATACTTGTCTCAAGCTGAAAACTGTGCCAAAATCATCTACCAAAACAAAAGCAATATTACATTTTGGTTCTGGACAAAGCTTCACTTACTCCATTCTTGATAGCAAGAAAAAATAATTGCACACTTCACACTGGCAAATTATGCAATTTGCAACTGCATTGTATGGTCAGTTTCAAACTGCATTATATGGCAGGTTAGATGTGGTCCATTCTGAATCTTTTTATTTTTATTTTATTTATTTTTCCATTTTGGTGATGAGGCCAAGACAAATACGTATTATTGGGGGGGATTCTGCAAAGACACTGAAATATATTTCTTTTGCATAGAAGCAAATATTTTTGCATAGCTTATTGTGCACAGAAATGAATCTTCTCCTAAAGGTGGTTTTGTGTGTGTGTGTGTGTGTGTGTGTGTGTGTGTGTGTGTGTGTGTGCAGAGAAATGTTTACAACTGCAAAATCTCATTATCAGCTCATTATCTTCTCACTGGGCACCAAACATGCAAGCATTCTTTAAATCCAAGCCTACTAACAGCTTATGGGCCATGTATTCCCCATCCTGCCTTGGGCCAGAGCTTGGGTGGCCATGCATCATACCTTGCAGAGTTTCCAGGTCTTCTGTGTAAATGAATGACCAGTCATGCTCCAGTTTAAAGATAAAGAATCACAAAAGAAAAAGAAAAAAACAGGGATCTCATAGCTACTTATCAACAAGGAGCACCTGGATAGCAGATTAAACTGAAACACAGGACACAAGGCCTTTATTTTCCATTCTGAGAGATGTATTCTATTTCTGTTGAGACTCTAGTGATCATTTCTAAACTTGCAAGTGAACACATAAATTAGCACATGCAAATGTTATGCAAATTAGTATTCTCTTTTGTCCCAGTGTCCTCGTGATACATTTTCTCTTTCTGGAAAATATAAATGACCAGCTTAGCTACAACAGTGCTGGCAAGTGGAGTTGCTGACCATGGCAAGAGAATATATGAGCAGTTTCCTGGACTCCTACTAGTGTTTTAGCCAGTAACTGTTTCCATAAGAAACTCCTGAAAACTTTTCTCCAAACAGGGTACTTCCTTTACAACCAGGAGAGGGATTTATTGGTGAATGCTTAGGATTGTCTACTGTCAGTTCAATGCCCCCCCCCCCCAAAAAAATTGCTATGTCCCATTGCAGTGTAATGAACATGCTGTGCATAGATTCAGACGCTTTTCACATACTTGGATTCTTGGATGTTTCCCCAGACCTTTGGCAGGCATCTAGAGCACATTCTGTCCTTGTGTAACCCAAAGTATAATTTGTTTCTGTTGTTCTATTGCAAAGTTTTATGTTATTTTAATAACATTTTATTATACTGTTTTTGTTTTATTTTGTTCACCACTTTTTCCTAAATGCCTTATGAAGCTTATTTTTAAAAGGTTGGATACTATTCTCTGGAATGCAGGGAAAATATAGGTCATTTTTGGTACATTCTTATCCCAGAGGAGTCTCTTGGCATCGTAGATGTTTTTCCCCAATAGTTTCAACTTATTTAGTTGTAAGTTCCTGATGCTCGAACATTTCACATATGAAAACAACATTAAAGTATGATCAAGATGGCAAAAATTATTGAAGAAGAATACGCAAGTTGGGAGAGACTGCTATAGCTTGTTTTCGCCTAACGGTGCATGTACTGGTTGACACCACTTTGATTTGCATGGCTCAATGCGGTGAAATTCTGGGAGTTGAAGTTTTACAACATTCTCTTTTTATATGTACTGGTGCCTCACCAAACTATATCTCCCATAATTCCATAGCATTGTGTTATGGGAATTAATGTGATGTCAAACTGCATTAATTCTACAATGAAGATACACCCTGATTCTGCCCAATCCTATTCTATCCTCCCCCCCCCCCCCAAACACACACACACATTGAATGCAAACTATTTATTCACCTTGAATTTATTTTTAAGGATTTGAAGTAAACTGAAGATGGAGAGGGACAGTGGGAGGGGGAAAAACTGGGGCATTTTAAAATCAGCTCAAAAAGTGAGAAAACAGAGAATTAATTGGAACTGTCCATGACAATCTGAAAACAATTGGAGACTATGAGATCATGTTCATATTTGTCTTAATATCAGATGAACTTTTTTAGGTCAAAAATTTCTCAATGTCAATCACATCAAAACAATAACAATGGATTGAATGTGTTCAATCATCTTGTTTCATGTGACACTGTATAACTGAGGCACACTTCTCACTTTATTAAAAATTAATATTGGCCCAGGTGGCGTAGCAGGTTAAGCTGCTGAGCTGCGGAACTTGCTGACTGAAAGATAAGTGGTTCGAATCTGGGGAGTGAGGTGAGCTCCCACTTTTAGCCCCAGCTTCTACCAACCTAGCAGTTTGAAAACATGCAAATGTGAGTAGATCAATAGGTACCTCTCTGGCGGGAAGGTAATGGTGCTCCATGCAGTCATGCAGGCCACATGACTCTTTGACTTAGAAATAGAGATGAGCACCAACCCCCAGAGTTGGACATGACTAGACTTAATGTCAGGGGAAAACCTTTACCTTTACCTTTTTAATATTGGTGTCTGTCCTTCTGAGCAATTATTGGGTTGACTGTCCTCTTCTCACCCAGCCTACATATATTATGAATGACTTCTCTTCTCTGCTTCCTGATTCTTCTTCAAATTGTTCTAGGACTGGTTTTACATCTGAGGCCTTATACATATTACCACAGTCTTACTTTATATTTTAAAAGCAAAAATACAAGGCAGAATGGTATTTTTCCCAGAAGAAAGATCAAAAAAGGATAACCTTGTGTTACCTTTAGAAAAAGAACAAAGAGTAAATAAAATATTCACTACAAATATAACAGAAAACAAGCCAGGGGTGACATTTTGGCTCTTTGGATTTCTTTCTTTCTTCATGACAATGAGAAAGAGCCTTAGCTGCAGTTGGTTCTATTTTTCCATAGCCAGGGAGGAAAAAAAAGGTCTCCTAGCTAAAATGTCACAACGACTCTTATTTTCAATTTCGACTGTGTATTCAAAAGCCGAAGGTGACATTTTGTCCTGAACTCTCCTACTGGTTTGAAACAATGAGAGTGCACAAAGGTAAAAGGAAATTCAGATTTACCGTATAATTCCCAGATTTTGTTTGGTCACAACTATTACTTTGGCTTGTGCCCCTCCGGTCAAGATGACTTTTGCTGGCAAAACATAATATGCCAAACTTCTCCATGTCAGGCCTTTAAAATCCATTCACATAAGGCTCCCTAAAGTGTGAGAGATATTATGCTGTCTTCTTGTTGTCCTCTTCCATTGAACATTTTCCTTCCATTTTTTTGACAGTAGGCCAGGGGGGTGGGGGAGGTAAATTAAGCAGATCTGTGATCTGTTTTTTCCCAAGCTTTTAGAAATATGAGGAATATTTGCAACAGAGAGCCCAGCCTTCTTTTCTTTTAACTTCTCATTTTTTATTTTATTTTTGCCAGGGTGGCTACTTCATGGCAACCTCTGTAGCAACCTCTCTGACACACACTCTTTATTATTAATAGTTTGGCAGCTTAAAGACTAAATCCTATTTCCAAGTGGGATTTTAAATGCTCCCAGTCTGTAATTTGTTATGTGGCTTAAAGTTTGACCTTTCTGGTCAAAATCTGGATGCAATGTGTTTACTTTGTGGTTTATGAGAGTGAATGCAGTGAGATCACTGTAATTAAACTTTTTTTCAAGGCCAACATCTAAAATGTAGCTTTGCACACACTGTGCACTTAATTTCTAATGCCAGAGAATGGCATTTCTGGAACAGATCCAGTTAGACCTCACAAATAACACTTTCCCTTTAGCTAGAAAGGGAAATTCGATTTAAGCATGATCACCCTTCTTAAGGTTCCTGCTCGCTCCAGCAGCATAGGTTGTGTCAATACCTGCCCCAAGTGGATAAATAACAACCCACGTCTTGTATTTGAAACCACCAAACCTTCTTAGCAACTGAAATTAATTCATTAGGTAGTTATTTTAATGTAAACATGATTGGTGCTGCAGTTTTCGTTACTTTGGTTTCCTTGAGTAGGGCTAAAATAATTGTGGATGAGATTCAGACCTTGGATAACTCCTGCAAAAATTGGACGAAGTAAGACCCAACCATTAGCAACACTGCTTATGAAGAGCAACCTCAATACATGTAATAGCCACGGAAACAACTCATATTGTTTATCCTGATTTAGGGCCAAAATATTATAATTTAGTGTAAGTAGGCATGGCAATTTATTTATTTATTTATTTGCTGCATTTACATCCTTTCCTTCTCACCCCGAAGGTGACTCAGAGCAGATCACAAAAAAAGGCACAATTTGATGCCACATATACGTACATACGATAAAAACAATGTATATACATTAAATCGATAATTAAAACATCATAATCTTAAAACCAGTTACAGTAGAGTCTCACTTATCCAACATTCGCTTATCCAATGTTCTGGATTATCCAACGCAGTCTGCCTTTTAGTAGTCAATGTTTTTGTAGTCAATGTTTTCAATACACTGCAATGTTTTGGTACTAAATTCATAAATACAGGAACTACTATGTAGCATTACTGCATATTGAACTACTTTTTCTGTCAAATTTGATGTTAAACATGATGTTTTAGTGCTTAATTTGTAAAATCATAACCTAATTTGATGTGTAATAGGCTTTTCCTTAATCCCTCCTTATTATCCAACATATTTGCTTATCCAACATTCTCCCGGCCCGTTTACGTTGGATAAGCGAGACTCTACTGTACCATGCAGTTCAAAGGCATATTCCAGGAGCCATTCCAATCATAAATTTCACTATCTCATAGTTACTTATTGGATTGCAGATTATTGTCCAAAGGCTTGGTCCCTCATCCATGTCTTCACTTTCTTCCTGAAGGACAGGAGGGAAGGAGTTTATCTAATTTCACTAATTCCTACAACATCAATTATTTGTGTGTGTGTGTGTTACATGCCTTCAAGCTGTCTATCAAGCCATCTATGATGATGTCTCCATGGATTTCATATGGTTTTCTTAGGCCAAGCACTAATTGAAAGAGATATTCCCAATTCCTTTTTTCTGGAATATTGTCTACAGCATCTGAAATTCATTTGCAGTTTCCCATCCTAGGATTAACCAGGGCTTACCCTGCTTAGCTTCTAAGATCAAACACAATCTGGTACTTTAGATTATTTATGACACAAGGCTTAGATATTTAATGTATACTGTATCTACTTTGCTTTGGGGATTTTATTTATTCCCAGAGCCAGCCCTTCAATTGGCTCATATCAGGAGAAATATGAATCAAGATACCAGGACCTTGATAAGTCTAAAGCCCCTTTCATTCTGCACAGTTATAAAAGTTTAATACCATTTTGACTGGCAAGGCTACATCTTGTGGAATTCTGGGGTTTGTAGTCAGATAAGGCACTAGAACAACTTTTGCCCCCCCAAAAAACCCATGATAGGTTCATTGTAGGGTTGCCATATCTTAGAAATGCTTGAAGGTACATAACAGCAACAAGTATCTTGAAGGAACAAACCTTCTTCCCAGAGAATTTAGCAGGAAATATTCTATATTAATTCCTATTTTGATTGATACTTTCAATAGCTACAACTGTAGTTAATTAAATGTCTATATGTGTGTGTACTATATTACATGCGTACAAACATTTAATCAACTAAGTTCAAAACTTAGTAGTGCCCAATAAAGCTTTGAACTAAAAACTCAGTACTTACCATTGGCCTGCTGATGGGATTCTGGTCATCAAATCAACTGGGCAGAGATAACAGATTCCTCCTTCTTGGATTGCTTACAGCCATAAATCTCAGTTTGTCCCACTCCTACTTCAGCTCTTGTCGCTCCCACTCTTTCACTGAGCAGGTAATGTGTTTGTTCTATTCGTGTTATTATTATTTTATAACTTTCCCTTTCCAAATCCCATTTAAATTTCATTGGCAAGCCCTAGAACATAGTTGCATTCAGGTCTACAGTCCTGTATAAGTGTCACACATTTCTTCCAATTTCCACTGGTTCTATTATTCCTTTTTTGGGAAAATGGAAAGCAAATGAAGGAGAGCAATAAATGCATCACAGATTGCCTTAGGTCACATTTTTAAATATATAAAAGAAACTGAGGGAAGTGCTCCAAGGTGGAAAACACAACATTCACAACCATGTTTGACTTGAACAATATTAAAAAGCAAATTATGATTTTAATGGATTGCAAGATGCCAACCAAAGATAATAAATAGAAACACAGAAGTGGTGCAGCTATAGGATTAAGAAAAAGTATGTAGGATTGGGATTTGTCGAATGAGGGTTCCTGTTGTTCTCTATGCTGATTAAGCTGGTCAGGGGGAATTGCAAACAAAAAGTACATCTCTATTCTGCTTATAATAATAATAATAAAACTCTATTTATATACCACCCTATCTCCTCAGGGGACTCAAGGCAGTTTCCAACATTATAAAAACAATACAATACACATAATAAAAACAGAACCATAGAACAATTTAAGAATTTAACAAGTAATAAACATAAATGCTTATAGATACACACTGCACAGGCACTAAAGATGTTTACTATATGGCTAGGTAAAGGTAAAGGTTTCCCCTGACATTAAGTTCAGTCATGTCTGACTCTGGGGGTTGGTGCTCATCTCCATTTCTAAGCCGAAGAGCCAGTGTTGTCCGTAGACACCTCCAAGGTCATGTGGCTGGCATGACTGCATGGAGCGCCATTACCTTACTGCCGGAGCGGTACCTATTGATCTACTCACAGTTACATGTTTTCGAACTGCTAGATTGGCAGAAGCTGGAGCTAACAGCAGGTGCTCACTCCGCTCCTCAGACTCAAACCTGCGACCTTTCGGTCTGCAAGTTCAGCAACTCAGCGTTTTAACACACTGTGCCACCGGGGGCTCACTATATGGCTATCATCATGTATTGTCAGGGCTTTCTTAAAAGAAATAGCAGGATATCTGAGAACCCAGAAATGATGACGGTGATTCTGGATCAAATTCCAACTCATACAGGAGTAGTATCATTCACTGTATCCATAGCAGTAAAAAGCAACAACACATACATAATGTAGGACCATAGACATAGAAAAATGAGATTTCAATCAGCGATGCATTGGAAGACATTCAAGAATTAGTTATCAGCAATTCATGAAAGTGCTTAGAAATGTCTAAAAATGGAAAGATGACATTACAATCACCAATTAAGAAAAAAAAAGAGTACGTCCTTCCCTTCAAAAGAAATTATTTTTGCAAGCCAGTCAATGTGGGGAAGTTGCAGAGCAATTTCAAAAGTTTCAAACCTCATTTAACACACAGAAGGGGGTTCATTAAATTAATATTTAAGAATTATTTCCTATACTGTACTAGTAAAATTACTATTAAATTGCCATGTATTATGTGTAATTCTTTTCACTTTTTAAAGCAATATTTTGTGTCCTTTCCATTTGTTGTCATACCTTTGATTAAATCACTTCATGTTGAGACCCAGCTGAGGATTGCAGATTAACAGGTGAAGATTTTTGGGTGGTCCGTATTTCTCCTGTACTGAATATCTATTGCATGTAGAATAAATTCACAGTTGTGTTTCATTTTCTTGATATGGAAGCAGTTTTGTTTGTCTCTATATCATTAACAGCTAGAAAAGAATATCGCTGCAGTACAATTCTGTCTCTTTTATTCTGTTTTGGGGGTTACCATAAGTTGTCAGATGTCTTGAAGGCACACATACATACTTCTCAACACAAGATATATCCATGATCAAGGGCAGCCATGACTGTTCAAGTGTTACTGAAAGTGATTGCATAAACTGGCCATTTTATGGCAAGTCAAATGTAAAAACACATTGGGAAAATGTTCAGAAGCCAGGTGTTTGACATTTAACATCTGCTGTATTATTTCTGCTTGTACTTTTGCTTATGCATTCGGGTATTTTTATAGGAGCAGAGGAACCTACAATGTGCCATTTGCTTTATAATCATGGGGGTAGAGGAAGGAAAGGCAATTAAATTAGATTGTCCAATGGGATTTGATGTACAAGATACTCTTTAGCGATCATTAACTAGTCCAAATTTTTGAATGAGAGAAAAGCAGAAAAATTCTAAACTGAATAAATACATGAATAGATTATTATTCTTTGAAATCCAGGATGCTATACTACCCCCATTTCCCTGAAAATAAGACATCCCCTGAAAATAAGACCTAGTAGAGTTTTTGCTGAATTGCTAAATATAAGACCTCCCCTGAAAATAAGACCTAGCAAAGTTTTTGTTTGGAAGCATGCCCGCCAAACAGAACACTAAGCATGCAGGATCGGTACATGTACGTACCATAGATTGATGTGCATGGAAATAATGGTAGTAACAAGAAATTATTGATAGGATTTCATAGTTTGGCTGGTTATGCTGGTTTGTGATGACAGCTACTGTGCAGTATATAAATGTTCAATTTTTTGTTCAACAATAAATGTGAATTCTTCATGGAAAAATAAGACATCCCCTGAAAATAAGACCTAGCACATCTTTGGGAGCAAAAATTAATATAAGACACTGTCTTATTTTCAAAGAATCAGGGTATCATATGTTTTATCCTTTGAATCATGCTGTTTCACTGGATCAGAGTTCAGGTTTTAGTTCTTTTCTCTTGTTCTTTGATCCAGCAATAGATTAACTATGCATACTAGCCTGACAACCTTTTTGCAAGTCCATCATAAAGGTTCTAATCTAGGACAAGGACCCTGCTTCAGCTGATTTGCTTCTTTAAAAAAGAGTGTGGAACAGGGTATGGGATATTCTATTTTTATGATTTCATTCAGGAAATATGGATCCAAGATGGTACCAGTGAGTAAATAGAAGCTTCAAAAATGACTCCTCCAGTTTTAGTAGTGCCAAATCTTTCCAACTTTATTCATAAAACAATTTTGCTGTTGTATTTATATACTATAGGAATCTTCCATTTCTTTCCCAATTACACATGTATCATTCCAAAATAGTGTTTCAAAATTACTATCCAATATTTCTGTTTATAACTTTAAGCCACATTCTTATTCAACATTTCACTTTTAAATTAGAATCTTGAAAATAGCCTTCATTTTCACAGTTTTAACTCACAGCCACTTTGAGTACCCAGGGGGAGATAAAGTTGGGTAATAATAATAATAATAATAATAATTATTATTATTATTATTATTATTATTATTATTATTATTATTATTCACAGAAAAAGGCACTTCACCGAGGCTCCAATCTTACTACCAATCAGAATAACTCTCTTCTTTAAAGGTGATTTAAAAAGTGAAAAACCTGCACTGAGGAATCAACCTAGAAATATTCCTCATCCAAAATTTCCACCATCATTATGAGCTATTGAAAGCGCAGGGGGGGGGGGGAGGGAGGACATCTTCTTACCATAGTGTATCATCCTGTTGCATTTGAAATGAAATCAAATAATGTTTCCAATCCCATCACATGCTGCTATTTTTTTTACCATTTCTACCAAAATCATCTGCATTCGGAGCTATCACAACTGTAATCCCCGCCTATTCCATATTATTATTATTTTTGAAAGGGGAAAACTTCAAAATTGCAGAAATCCAAAATCTCAAAAAGACAAATCATTTTTAAAAAGAAAGAATTACATTACAAGGGTAAACTTTTAAAAATATTTTAAAGGAGTACTAATGTCTACCTTTATAATAAGAAGAATTTTGTTATTAAATTATGAAAAAAGGAATTAGATTATCAGTCTTAAAATTATAACTTTTTCACCAATGTGATATGAGCACTTATAACAATATGCTCAAATTTAAGGCAGAATTAGGTTATTATAAATTGTTCCAGTGCTATCTAGAAGACAGGCACCAGTGCTTCCTATAATCTGTAATAAAAAGGGTAAAAAGTATTAACAAGCTAGCTATGGTGCAATTTGAAAAGCCAAGATTTCAAGGAAGGAGAAAATATAACAACAGCTAAGTGGTGATCGTTCGAAATTGCTCAATTCCTGATTATTAAATTAAGTAAAAGAAATCACTGTGAAAGGATCATGCAACAGGATTTTGGGTGAGGAATGGAGCATCAATGCTCATTTGGAGACCACTCATAGTGGTTTTTTACAAAACCCATAAAGCTGTGAGGAAAGACTGAATCTACTTATACTATATGTTAATCGAATTAACTCTGGAGGACGATCTCTATATTTGAAAATCTCTATTGTTGATGTAATATCTGGAGTTTGCTGACTTTTCAGTGATTGAAATTCATAGCCTTACACATGATAGCAGAAATTGGTAGAAGCATGTAGCCCACACTTCATTTTTGAGGAGGAAAAAATGTTTTACTTAAATATTTTCATTTTGATTCCAGATTTTAGAATAGGGAATATGTACCGTAGAGAAGGAAATACATTTAAAAGGAGATGATTACTACTTGCCTTTTTTGCATGGGATAGCATTTCCAGATTTTCTCTTATTTCTATATATTTTAATATTTCCAATGTTATTGGGTATGAGGCTTGTTGAGCATGAAGGCAAGCCAATCACAGCTCTAATAGATTGTGAAAGAGAACTGTGGGGGAACAAAATGTATCAAAAGACAGATGCTTGCCTCTGGGCATTTCAGACAGTGTCTTGATTTTGGAGAGATAGGGTTTGAAGCTGAAGCTGACAGAATGTATGATGACACAGACAAGATTTTGAGGAAGGAGAACTGCCATAGTATTGGGGAGCCTAAAAAAAGGGTTATTGGAATTTAATGTATTTTTCTTCTGTGTTCAATAAACCTGTTTTTGTTGTTTTAAACTTGTCTCTGGCTGATAGCCTAACCCGAACTAGAGTCAGGCCACCAATACCAAAAACTCAAGGACACACATATCACACAGTCATAAGTCCCATATTTAAAGAGGTCACCCTGAGACCCCGTCACCCACTCCAGCAAAGGACTAATTGGGGGGACAATGGCAAGATGAGTGGCAGAATTGCTATGAGTCAGAGTTTTGGGACCAGCCTGAGTAAAGAGATCTCACAGTTATCCTTAAGAAAAGGTACTGCAGTGGGGGAAATGAATGTAATCATTTCTGCAGAAATATTCGGTCAGGCTTTAAAAAATTTTTTGAAGAAGTGTGAACCAATCCATTCATCTCACTAATGGCCCTTGGCAGTCTGATTTCATAGTCATGGAATGTAGGCCCCTTTCTAGGATATTACGAAATTTAGATTAATAACCTGGCCTATCCCCCAAATGTTACACTTTTAAAGGTTAGAATGAAAGAAACCCAGATAGCTGTTCCAAAGATGATGACACTCCTATCATGCATTTACATAGGGGATGCAGGGAGTGACCTTAAAATAACTTTAGTAAAAGTAGAACAAGCACTAGGGCAATTGCAAAATATTCCAATGTACAACATTTCCCATTACTCAACATGCCTCAGGGCTCCATTGAGCAACATGTCGTTGTCTACAATGTGTATCATTGTGCAGAGGGGGGCCACATTTGCAATAGGACACGGTTACAGTTCATTAGCATAGTATCCTATCGTATTATTAAAGTCCCTTTAGTCATTGTAGTCTCTGGTGCCACAATCCCAGCCACAATCTTTTCTCTTTTTTTTCAGGTAAGCATAATATTAATCAATTTGTTCTTTACTGCTACAGTAGAATCTCACTTATCCAACATTCTGGATTATCCAACACATTTTTGTAGTCAATGTTTTCAATACATCATGATATTTTGGTGCTAAATTCGTAAATACAGTAATTACTACATAGCATTACTGAGTATTGAACTACTTTTTCTGTCAAATTTGTTGTATAACATGATGTTTAGGTGCTTAATTTGTAAAATCATAACCTAATTTGATGTTTAATAGACTTTTCCTTAATCCCTCTGAAGAGAGCCCAATTTGTGGTACTCAACTCAGGCAGGGGAAATCCTTTTTCTAAATCCCACCGCTGCCTCCAATTGAAGAGATGTGCGCGCGTGTGAGAGGGAGGGATGGAGGATGTGTGAATGTATGACAGGGATGATTTAGTGGATAAGGAAGGATAATGGAACTGATTGGGTTTAAATGAGTAAAGATGGTAACTTATATAGAAAAGTACGGTAACTTATATAGATAGGTACGGTAACTGCCACCAACGTGAGGTAACAGGATTACAGAGAGGCAAGGAGATTGATCTTTGTGAACAATAACAAAATTCAATCTTTATTTGTACATAAGCGTATGGTTCCAATACATAAACGTTTCAGGATCTTAAGTTACAATGTAGTCTTTCTTGAATGGATATATCTTAAATAACTTCTCTTCGAACAGTAAATAAAACACCCGGTCAACTTATATCACCAGCCTTTCCCCTGCGTGAACAATAAGCTGCCGTCCTTAGCTGATTTCCACAGCTCCTAATCTTTCCAAAACCTAACAGCCACTGTCCTTTTTAAACCCTCACAGCAACAGAACTTTTTAAAAGGGAAATATACTCTAACTGTCAACTTAGCCACGCCCCCTTTTTCTCCCAAGGGAAGCTGTGTTACCATGGCAACCTACCAAATGCTGCTTCCAGCTGATTTCCATGTTAGGCTTTTCCTTGCTAATATATAACTATTTTTTTTCTTTAACAAACAAATAAATAAAATCATATCAATAATCTCTGTTTTACACATAACTTCTCTACACCTCCTTATTATCCAACATATTCGCTTATCCAACATTCTGCAGGCCTGTTTATGTTGGATAAGTGAGATTCTACTGTATTTCCAAAGCTACCTGTTCTAAATTAAGAAGACTTATACCCTTTTGATGACTGGAAATACAAAAGATTATTTTGCACCTTATTCATTCATATGCATTAATAAACATTTTGTGAATGAAAGTCAGAAAAGTCTTTATGTCTAAATTGTCACTGCAGAGGAGTACACATCAGATTGCCCCCAGAACTCTGTTCTCTCCCGTATTTGTAAACCACTCTCATTTTTGAGTGGTTACAATTTCCCATACAAAGTGAGATTGAGTATTCTAACTCTACAGATCGGAACAAGTTTTAATGGGTTATTGTCCTTTTAGGAAAGGAGGATTTTTTGATATCTAGAAACAGTAGTGCCAATGAAAATATAATCTTGCTAACTCAGGAATGAGTTGGGGAGTTAATATCCAGGGGCACATAAAAGGAAGCTTATCATACCATCAGATTTATGGAGTTGTATTATTTCTGAGCACAGAGATGATGTGGCTAGATTTTGTTTTTGCTGTTCATATTGATGTTGTGCCACATATATTGGACTCGTATGTGTATAACTTGTTGGGCAAATAGATTTGTGTCCTTTAGTTTCTCTTGTTATAGATATGATGAAACTGGATGGGAAAATATTGAAAATGGAAAAGTATCCGTGTTATATCATCTAGTGAAACACCCTTTTGGTTTATAAATCTCCATCAGAACTATTCAAAGAACAAAACCCCATTTTTAATGAATAAAGCACAGTGGTAGAAAATATACGACCCTATCAGTAGGAAGTCATGCTTCAATTTTGTTTTGGAGCCAATGTATGCACACTACTTTCACACCTAGAAAATAGAACAGCAAACACAACTTAGTCTATAAAGCTAGAATAGTTTGAAAGAAGTCTTTGGAGAATACTTGCGGGAAGAACCACGTTTTGACGAGGCATAATGCCAGGATTTCCTTTCCTTCTCAATAAGAGAATACAAAATCCCATATAAACTGCAAATATAGTAATTGTATGATTGTACAACAGAGCAATTCAGTTAAATAGCACATGCATTGATATTCTACAGTTTATGCAGTCCACATTATGAATGCTCTGAACTGCGATAGGAGCTTTGCTTCTAACCTATAATTACCAGGTATGATGACTTGACAAAGCTCATAAATGTGAAATGTTAGGACTGGAATGCAAATGTTGCACAAAAATAAGCATATTCTGGAGTTTCATTTTTGATGTTGTGGAAAAGAGTGGGACATGCAAGCAAATTTCTGAAATACATTAGTGATAATGGGTATGTATATATGCGTACTGAGTTTGTCCAATTCCTAATTAAACTGAGGTATACTAGATGAGCTACTTATGCATCTTTTGCTTAATTGAAAATTAATTTGTTACTTGTAATCTTTTATTTTTGAATTGGTTTTAAAGTAAATAGACCCATTCACTTACTATGTGATATCAATGGCTTCTACAGCACTCTCAGCTAAACTGGACCCAAACTGTCACCCCTCTCTCACACATGTTACTTACTAGAACTCTGATGGAAAATTAGAAACAATTAGATGTGGTTCCCGGCAACCTTCTATTTAGTTTGAGGCTTCCCAAAATATATCCCAAACCCAGGCTCCCTATCCAAGCCCATGAATTGCTAAATGCATGCCAAGTCTAAGTTGCAGGCAGATATCTAAGCTATGAACCAAGAATCAGAAGCGAAAAAAACATTTCCAGAATTTGGAAAATTTAGTTGGTCAACGGTGATCCCAGCCCATCCAAGAAGTCTTTTGTGATGCTGATAGTTCTCCCAGGTGTTTCTGGGTTTTGTGTGTGTGTATGTGTCAGGAACAACTTGAGAAACATGAGAGAAGCTTCCCACAAGGATGGCAAAGACATCAAACATTTGGGCATTTCCTGGGCAACGTCCTTGCAGACGGCCATTTCTCTCACACCAGAAGTGACTTTTCTGGTAAATTACCCCAAATTCTCATGCAAACTGTTTCACTTAGAATTCTTATATGGGTCAGCTGAACACATAGGTATATTTTCCTGTTTGTAACCTTCATTGCTCCTGAAGGTTCAGAAGTATCCCTGGGGGAGCAACGGGAGAGAGAGAAAAATACACACTGAAGGTGAAGTTGTTCATTAAGGATGACACAACCAGAGCCAGTGCATCATACAATTTACCATACAGTTGTTTGCCACACATTCTAGAGATAAAGGTCCTTGCATCCAGAGGCAACAGTGAAAACAGGGAAATTTCCTGTATCATTTCAGCTACAGCTCCACTCCTCTATGATAGATTTTCTGAAGTAGTCACATAAACCTCTGTCTTCTTTCCATCCTATTTCTCATCAGGCACCTTTGATAAAGAAGAATAATACAGTGTTGTGCACAATGTTGGGTTATAGATGCATTTGATTCCAAGATTTTCTTGGGAAAGCAGTTATAGCCAAGTTAACTAGCTGAATTCTATTAACAGGTCTTGGGAGTGTGAATGGACGTAGGGTTATATGAAAACCTGGAGAACATTCATTGAAAGGCTTAACGAAATGAGAAAGAGGTCTGGGATATTTATGATGGATCTATTCTAGTAATTCTTCTCAGATTTGTAGAACAGGAGTGATGAGGGTATGCCCCTCCAAATTTTATATTGAAGTTCCTATACATTGTAGCTAGCATAGTCAATAGTGTGTCATGCTTGGAAATAGAGTCCATGGAAAAGTAATTCTGTTTTGCAAGTTTCTAATTTAGAGAATTCCAAGTCCTTTTCAAGCAAGAGTGAGCAATAGTCAAGGGATGGGGAAACATATTGGCCCTTCAGAAAGATACCTTGCATGATACAGTGTGGCTGTTAATCTGTTCTGTGGCAGAAAGACAAATATTTTGCATGCATTGGGTACCAGAACATACGGATATAGAAGATTGAATTTGTATTTATATGAAGCTCTCATTACTAGAAAGATCAGATCTTTGCTCAAAGATAGCAATGGGCCACTTAACATCACAGCAGTCTTTAAAATGTACCATAAGTTGCAATGACAGACATTTTGCTTCACTAAGCCTTTTTGCTCATTCTTCTGTGCCACCTGCTATGGTATTAAAAGAATCTCTAGTCTGCTACACCAAGAAAACGATAGAGGAATGGGATTGGTGGATACACAAGATTAGTCATGAAACAAGCACTCTGTTAACTCATTCAATACATCCTTTGCTCTGCTCTAAGAAACTCAAGGTGCAAATCGGTTATTGTTCAAAAGATCCCACAATATAAAAATCTGGATGCAGGCTATATTTAATTGTTGTTGCTGCTGCTGGCTGACATTCAGTTATGGAGTCTTAACTTAGAGCTACAGATTGTTGTGTATTCAGTAACACTATGTAGTCTTATTGTAAGACTATATGAATGCTACCACAATTTATCTTAAAAGTTAGTGGATCAAGTGAAGGTCCATTCTACTTCCAAAAAGGATGCAAAGAGGATGCAAGTGAAACTGTGACAATCAGAACCCCTCCTCTTGCACACTGATTGGCAGCTGAATGCTTGATATGACTGTTGGTTGTTAAGAGAGATAGAAACATCGGATCAGGAGACATTACTTAGTTATTAAGAACCTCATCACATGAGTGGAAAGAAAGTGAAGGAAAGCGGGAGAAAGCAGGGGATAGCATGGGACAGTGGAAGGAACCGTCTTACTCTCTTCCCTCCTACTGAGGTCCATCTTCTACAATCCCACATCCTTTCCTGTAAATCTATAGCTTTCCCACACTTTCTACCATTTGGTGTCAGGTAACACCCAACTCTTCAAAAGGCACTCATTAAAAACTATAAACCATCAAACATAAACACAAAACATTTGAACATTGCACTGATCCTGAGGTTGTCATCCATCTACTACATTATTGTTGTCACTCACCGAATGATTGCTTGTATAACCAAGTTTTTAGTTGTTTTCTAAACACCAGGAGGGATGGGGCTGATCTAATCTCACTGGGAAGGGAGTTCCACAGCTGAGGGGCCACCACCAAGAAGGCCCTGTCTCATGTCCTCACCCATCGCACCTGCAACAGTGGCAGAACCAAGAACAAGAACTCCCCAACTGATCTTAATGCTCTAACTGGCTTATAAAGGGAGATGTATTCAGATAGGTATGCTAGACTGGAACCATTTAGGGATTTATAGGCTAAAGCCAGCACTTTGAATTGTGTTTGGTAGTAGACTGGCAGCCAGTGGAGCTGATGCAACAGGAGGGCTGTGTGCTCCCTATATGCCACTCCAATGAGCAATCTGGTTGCCATCCATTGGACCACTTGAAACTTCAGAACAGTCTTTAAAGGCAATCCCACATAGAACACATTGCAGTAGTCTATTTGGGATGTAACAAGAGCATGGACTACCATGGTCACGTCTAACTTCCCAAGGTACGGGTGCAACTGGTGCACAAGTTTTAATTGTGCAAATGCTCCTCTAGCCACCACCAAAACCTGAGGTTCCAGGCTAAGCAATGAGTCCAGGAAAACTCCCAAGCTGCGAACCTGTTTCTTCATGGAGTGTAACCCCATCCAGCACTGGCTGTAACCCTATACCCTGTTCAGCCTTGCAACTGGCCAGGAGTACCTCTGTGTTGTCTGGATTCAGTTTCAATTTGTTTGCCCTCATTGAGACTGTCACAGCGGCCAAGTGGAAGGGAGTAATACAGTTGAATGTCATCTGCGTACAAATGGTATTGCACTCCAAAACTCCAGATGATCTTTCCCAGCGGCTTCATGTGGGTGTTAAACAACATGGGGAACATTACTGAATCCTGCGAAACCCCACAGGACAATGGCTGTGGAGTCAAGCAGGTGTCTCCAGCCCCTAAGGCCGTTTCCATGAGGTTTCCCAGAAGGATACCATGTTCTACAGTATCAAAGGCTACTGAGATATCCAGGAGAACCAACAGGAACACACTCCCCATGTCAAGTACCTTGTCAAGTGCTCTATGTAAATCATCCATTAAGGCAATGGTTCTCAACCTGGGGTCCCCAGATATTTTTGGCCTTCAACTCCCAAAAATCCTAACAGCCGGTAAACAGGCTGGAATTTCTGGGAATTGTAGGCCAAAAACATCTGGAGATCCCAAGTTGAGAGCTACCGCACTAAGGAGACCAAGACTGTTGCATTTCCATGGTAGGATTGCAATAATGACTCCATAACAGTGCACTTGTTCTCCACCTGAATTTTCTGATCTAGCTAACTTGTTGATGGCCACCATTATATCTTGATTACAACGAATTCCATAAATTGTATACATTCTGTAAACTGTAAGTATGCCCTATATGAGGAATCACTTGTTTTTGATTACTCTTGTTCAGTTTCAGAAGCTTCAGATGCAGCTTCCTCTAAAGAACTGTTAACCATGTTCATTCAGAGAGAGAGAGAGAGAGAGAGAGAGAGAGAGAGAGAGAGAGAGAGAGAAGAGGGAATTCTTTTTTCAATTGACAGCCTACGTTTTATTTTCTGGCATATAACTATCTCAGTTACAGTTGCATTCTTGCCAACTAATAAAGAAACATAACATCATAATACACATGGTAGCTACCGCAGGGGATTGTACCAGGCTTGACTTGAAAAATTAGACAAGTCCAGCTGGAGGGGAAAAGGGCAAATACTGAAAATCAGGCAAGAATGGGAGTCGGAATGTTTGTACAGCTGTGACTCTTTTTAGTAACTTATAGCATGTCTGACAAATTTTAAGATCCAACATATGGGCTTTGTTTAATAGTTTCAATTAGGACATGAAACCTGGAAGAATTGTCCAAGGAATCTAAAAAGTGTGCACCCAGCTGCCCTTTTAAAATTCCCAAAGCTTTATTCTCATTCTTGCTCACTATAACATTTGTACATCAACAACCTCTCTTCTGTCATTTCTATCCACTTTCAGTAACTGGTGCTGGTCAGTCACCCACCTACACACAGTGTATTTCTGGCTCCCTTCCTACATAGCCAAGTTGACTTCATGGCACTCTTCACTGGTGCCATTTTCCAGAACGTGGGGGCAATTCTTAGTGTTTAAGATAGGCATCATTTCTTCTAAGGAGAAACTTCAGGTGTTGAATGTCGCCAACAGAGAAACTAGAATGGAACTACTAAGGCCCCTTCTACACAGCTATATAAAATCCAGATTATCTGCTCTGAACTGGATTATCTGGCAGTGTAGACTCAGATAATCCTGTTCAAAGCAGATAATGTGGAAAAATTAGGAAGATAGCAACATGCTTGGGGAACTCTAGGCAAACCAAAATATAAAACATACATAAGAGGAACTGTCCCCTTGCAAAACACAAGGGGGAAGGAGTATTTTAGTAGTCTTGCAATGTGGAGTGTTGGTAAATAAAAATGAATGAGTGGAGAACAGCATTATAAAGAAGAGAATATTTCGATCCTCTTAAATTAGAGGCGAGAAAGCAGAAAAATATTTTGTTGGAGGTCTTGTCCTCTAACCTCACTATGATAACTTAAGTTTCAATCTTGGATTTAAGTATTTATGTTTTAAGTTTTGTATACTGTTTTATTAAGTAATGTTTAATCGTTTTAAATGTGTTATGTTTTATTTTTTTGAACTTGTTATTGACATTGAATTTTGCCAGACTCTGTAAGCTGTCTTGAGTCCCTTTGGGTGAGAAAGGCAGGGTAAAAATGCTGTAAATAAAATAAATAAATAAATAAATAAATAAATGATACATGCTTTTCTTACCATGCCATGTTTGGAAGGCTCTTATTCTAGCCTGACCACAGCCTTGGCATGTACTCCTCAGGTGCCTTGAAACCAGCAGTCTTTCCCAACAACATCTTATCCACACTATCAGTCTCCAGTGACATGATGGAATCACAGTTGTTACAAGTATTAGATACACAACTAATCTATGATTTATGGGAATTTTCCCCCTAGGAAAATTTTCAAAATGCTATATCTCTGATTCTAATCAACATTTTTTCATTAAATTTGAAAACAATTATAGATTGCATTATGTAGTTTCATGCAATTATCTTTAATAGTTTTTGAAATATTATTTTTAAAAGCGCCTGAAAGTAGTCACATCACTACTCTTTTGCTCTTCCCCCTTTCAGAGCTCTCTCTTACATCCGCCTTCTTGCTCCTCCCACTGGGGTATAGAAGGAGGGCATGAAAACAGCTGTGAGTTATTCTAAATACTGCTGTCTTGCTGTGCAATCATCTGCTAGCTTGAGTTGCTGTTCTGAGTCTTAAAGCCCTGTTAGTTGCTGTTGGTGTTTACTGTCATCCACCTGATTGCCTAAACAACTGATCATGTTTGAGTTCATGGCAGAAAAGAAAAATCCAAATATTGAAGACCAAGAAGGTAGCAGGTTGAGAACCACTGCAGCAGCTGGTACTTATGAAGACCCCAAAACATGCACACCTGGATTGCATGTGAAAACTGAGGAAACGGTGGAAACTGAGGTATCTACCACTGCTTCAACTAATCCAAGCCCTGCCAAAGAAACCATGGAACAGGAGCAAAGACAAGAAGCTGTGCCATTGTTAGACCTTGGACTTTATATGAACAAGACTGTTTCTGATGAGCAAGTGAACACTCAAATAGTGCTGAATCCACGGACTCCATTGCCAAGATATGTATTTCCTGTGGATAAGACAAAACATCTAAGTTTTCAACCCAAATAGTTCAATAGATTTCCCTGGTTAGCCTGCTTATTTCATGTACAAGGTGCACTCTGTGTGGCATTTGTAGGAGAAGTTGGAGGTAAAGTAATCACCAGAAGCTTGGTGCATTAGTTGCTAAACCATTTGAACGATAGAAAGATACAATACAAGTCCTCAATGGACACCAAAAAAAGTCCCACCAGAATACTTGTGATTGGCTGAATTTTTTTTGCTAATTCACAGTGGAAAATGTCTTGATACAACACATCATAATGATAAAGGAAATAAGAAGATTTTAAAGAAACTTCTGCCAATTGTGGAAACTATTGTACTTTGTGGCCGTCAAGAACTGGCTTTAAGAGGGGGCAATTATTCAGGACCTATTACCTGTGAAGAACTTTTGCAAAATGATGGTCATTTCAGGGCCTTGTTGAGATATTATGCCAGATCAGGAGACACTGACCTGAAAAGTCATTTCAAAACTGCAGCTATGAATGCCCAGTATACTAGTCCTCAAATATAGAATGAATGAATAGACATTTCTGGTGACAAAATAGTCCAAAAATTGTTGAAAGATGCAATGCATCACAGTGTTTCTCTGTTTTAGCAGATGAAACTTTGTATGTGAATACATCACAACAGTTTTTGCTCTTGGTAAGATACGTTGATGTTGAAACTGCAGGAACAAGAGAAGACTTTTGGACGATAAGTGATATAAAGGTGGAAGACTTGGAGGCTGTTCTGAATGCTAAAGTTGTTATAACCATACACATTCTAAGAAAGCTTCTGTCATCATCCCTTCAGTTTAACAAAACATTACAAAGAGTAGATATGTACATTTTCTGTAGTCTGCAACATGTCGACCGTCTCTTAGAAAAAGCCAGGGAAATGCACACAGAATCTGTGAAAGAATTTCAGGAGATCTTTGACACAACAAGATCAGTGGTGGAGGCTATGGGTGGATCGTCACATTTGTTTAAGGCAGATTTGTTAAAGCAACATCCAGGCAACTTCACCGACACAAATAAAATATAGGTTAAAAGTGTACATCCCATTTCTGGACTTTTTCTGCAGTCTGATTCTAGAAAGGTTTACAAGGCACCAGGAATTAGTTCAGGAACTGCAAATGTTCTTCCCTGTTAGTTATGGCCATTTAAAATCCAACTTTGAAAAGTTCACAGGACTTTCAAGATCCTGACACACTGGTGGAAGGATCTGAGCGGTTCCACACATACAGTTATCCCAGGAACATTTGTG
This sequence comes from Anolis carolinensis, assembly GCF_035594765.1. Taxonomy (NCBI): domain Eukaryota; kingdom Metazoa; phylum Chordata; class Lepidosauria; order Squamata; family Anolidae; genus Anolis; species Anolis carolinensis. The sequence continues at coordinate 239,957,643 of NC_085842.1, forward strand.
TCTTAAAAACATGAATGTTCCCAGGTTCCCATCCACACACACCCCAGAAAGCACATGCTTTCTGGGGTGGGTGTCCAGATGTTTTCCCAGAACTTTTCAGGAGAACACCTGGACACTATCACCCCCTCCCCAAAAGCCCCCCAAACCCCCCCTTTTGGGGAGGTGGTAGTTGTCCGCATAGTTTTCTAGGCTAATTTAGCCTGGAAAACCATGGGACAGCTGTCTGGACTGCAGTCCAGACAGCAGAAGTAGTTGGTTTATCCTGCGCCTTCCAAGAAGACACGGAATAAACCCACAATCAAATTAATTCGCCACAAACCAGGGTTTTCCCTGGCAAATTAATTCGTGGTTTCCAGAAATGTTGTCTGGACAGCCCCTTTTTGATGCGGGAAGTCCTGCATTAAAGGCGCTGTCTAGGTGGGCCCCCAGACCTGTTGTGTAGAAAATGAAAAAAGATTACACCTGCAGAAAAGCCATCAAATGCACTGGAAGCATATCTTGTCTTTGATAAACAGTTTTTTCTGAATGTGAAGAAACTTCTTCTGATTTCTGCAACATTACTAGTGACAATAGCTACAAATGAAAGGTTGTTTTTAACTCTTAAATGTTTGAAAACATGCATTACAAGCACAATGGGGTAAGAAAGACTGACTAGATGTGCACTCTTGAGTGTTCACCGGAGTTTATCGATGGAGCCTGAATTCTGTAGCGTATTGACACAGTTTTCAAGTGCCTCCAACAGGTGTTGTGGTATTCTTTTGTAACCACTAAATTACAATTAAGAGTCATTTTCAGGTTTTTTTAGACTTGCAAATTTGTAGCGATAATAGAAATTTTATTTAATTACTAAATCTATATAAAATATAGAATGAGTCATAGAATTTAAAGTATTTTGTGTTATGGACATAATCTTCATTATTCGTATTTTTTAAAGAAAAAATTATTGCCTCTCCATTTTTTTTGGTTGTTACAGACCTGACCCAGTGTTCTTTCTTCTCCCTTTATTTATCTGCCAACTCTTGTCCCTAACCTTGCTAGCAGCAAGAATTTCTCTCTAGGTTTCCATATTCTAGTTCACAATTTTCGTTCCAGGCAGCCAACTCTATTTGCAGTTATGAAGATTATGAATATCATGTGATACTGAAAAGGTTGAGATGTACATGTGACTATTTCATATTAATTTTCCACTCAGAAGCTCTCCTTTCAATGCTGCTTCATAAATACCATAGATACAAAAGAGGAGGTTTGGGGTTCTTAAAGCCTTTGTATGTAATGGATGGGTGCACATATTTTTTGTATACCTGTGCCCTCCCCCCCCCCTTTTTTTTTCTTTACATTACTTTTGTCTCCCAGAGCTGCAGGTATATTCAATAGGTATAGCTTTGCTGAGAATGAAGATTCTGCATTTTAGGAGACTCGGGAGGCCAAGGCTTTCATTGATTCTAGCTACAAAGGTCACAGCAGCTGCTGTTGCAGAAGTCATCTAGAGATCAGGTACTTTATTCTCTAGGGGTGGTAGCTGGGTTAACATTTAGCTTTAGAGCAAATGAGTCTTTGCTGCTATTTGAATCGCTCTCTCTTTCTTAAAATTAGACCTTAGTGAGATATATTACTGTATTCTTTAAGCAAAGTGTTCATTTATTACTGTGAGATCATGAAATCTTAGAGTTGAAATGAACCACAAGATCTATCTATTCTAGTCCAACCCCCTGCAATGCAAAAATACACAAGTCAATGTCCATCTGACTTCTACCCCCAAAGAAAGACATTCCATCACTCTCTGAGGCAGTCTATTATACTGTTGAACAGTTCTTACAATAAAGACGTTCTTCCTAATATTTATGTGGGATTTCCTTTCATGCCATTTGAATCCACTGGTTCTTGTTCTAGGACTTCATCATCCACTGCATGTCCTTTCACCATCTTCCCCTGTTTTTCCTCCACTTTCCTCCATCTTTATCTATCTGGAGTTGATAGAAACCCAACTCCTAATAGAGGTCTTCAGGCTCCATTTCCATGCACTTAGGAAATGGAGTGCCATGGGCAGTGCAAAGGTTTAGCACAAATGAATCCTTGTGCTAGTTAAGTTATGAGGCCCCTTACTTGGGCCCAGTAGGCCTATACTGCCTGCTTAGTGGCACACTCCCATAGACTATTAACTCTATCATTGTGTCTGAAATTGCTCCAAAACAGAATGTCTTCAAGTTTAGTGTTGCACCCCAAGGAAACCAGACAGAGACCAATAATCATATAATATCTTTATTTAAAAAATTATAAATTCAGGAAATAATAAGTGGAAAGGTTGAGTGGATAATAGTCCTTTGTAAAAAGGTATTAGTCCAAAGAGTTAAAGAGAAATGTCCAATATTATAGTCCAAAGTCCAGAAACCGAAACACGCTTAAAACTGTTGGAAAGTTCTTGAGCGGGGAACAAGGAAGCAAGACTGAAGTATAAAGTCCAAAGTCACTTGAAAGTCTTTGATATTAAGGCAGGAACGAGACGAGGCTGAGGCCAAACTTGATTCAGGAACAAAGCAAGGAAGTAGACTTACTCCGGGTCTACTTGGGAGTCACGGCTCGACTTGGCCGCCAGGATCAAGAAATCTGGCTTGGAGAAACAGGAGCTAGAGTCGGTGAACCTTACTCAGGAAATCGCTACGTTGACACAGCAAAGTGTTCACGGTGCAAGACACCTTTATGGAACTTAGATCTGATCACAAGAAGGAAAGCCAAACTCCCTAAAGGTTCCCAAGGGAAAATCTTCTATCCATTATCCCCTCAAGATGCCAAGTAGTTACTCCTGCGGAGCCCTTGCCTTTCAGATCTCTGGCGATGCAGAAACTCCCTTCTATTGAAGGACACATTCTCTGGGGAACTAAGAACATCTGGTTCAGCCATGGGAGTAATATTTCCAGTATCTCTCCCAATTAAGGAAGCATCCGAGCTATCAACAGCTGGGAGCTGTAATTGGAAGGAGCTCTGCGGACTAGGTAAAAAGTCAGAATAAGCTTCATCCTGGTCAAAGTTCATTTCTGAATCAGGTTCAGAAACCAAAGGTGGCTGGGGTATGACATTTAGATTGTGAAATCCATCTTTTATTAGCCTTTTGGGTGGTTTATTGAGTAGACCCCTTATTCCTTCATGCAGAAACACATTTCAAGATGTGTAGACTAAATAATGTGACATGTCTTTGCTCTCTCCCTCACCTTCTGCCTCGACAGAGTTCCATTGACTCATTGATAAAATATGCTCATGCCCATATTAGGCCTTAACTAGCAATGCAATTCCCTTTATTGCAATATTTATGGAAGCTTTTAAAAAACATGATTGAGTGAAAGCCTTCCAGTGCTTACAGTCATTATTTCTTAATCACTCAGGTATTAAAAGTGACATGACATTTTGCCTAGATAACTTGCCATTTCCATCCTTTCTTCCCTTTTGTTGTTCTGGATCTGATTTACTCTATTCTCCTTCTGGAGGAAAAGTCACCACAAGGTGGCTTATCTTGTCTAATTTTTTAAATCTCATAATAGCATTCCCTCTCCACATCTCCAGAAACATAATAAGTTAGTAATTTGGAAAAATCACCATTTCACTAACTTAAAATCTTAGAATGACAACTTCTGGAAAGTATTTGTCATATCTGGATTTCAGCTCCTCCTCTATCTTTTATGGATTATGGGACTTGGATCCACCAATAAATTTCCATTGATGTTCTGATGTAGGCTTGTGCAATTCATCTGAAGGGTGATCTGTTTTTGGTATGTTTTCAGAAACCTCCCAAAAATCAACTAATAGAAATATCTTTGTTCGGCTAGGCAGACCAAACATCCAGGAAGATCTGGCCAATTGGCATCAATGGGGAACTTACAAGGCTCCCCTTTCCGTTTCTGGGATGCTTTCCTTTCTTCATTTTAAGGGACCCTGGGTTTGAGGACTGGGGTTAAGGAATCACCCTTCCTGGGACCCTTTCCTTCCTTGCCTTCAAGGGAGCCTGGGTTTGAGCAACGGGGTTAAGGAGGCATGCACCACATACTCTCAAATAGAAGGAAAATAGCCACTCTCAGCAACCATGTGGGCTGTTTCGAGTGAAAAAACATGCTGGCTAAGCCCTTGCCATTACAGTCATCCGAACAAACCAAAAGAGCTGGATTGGCCAAAGGAAACCAATCAACCTGAATCTGTGCACAAACTTATTCTGGTTTCTCTAGAAATTTCTACATACTTTGTTGGTTATGGTGACCCTAATGTAAACCCATCACAGGGAAAGGGGGTTAACATTATTTGTTTGGGATAGGAGTTCCTGTTGCCTTTCTCTAAGACTGAGAGATACAAGTCTTAGTCGCTCTGAAAACTTCTACATGCTTTGTGGCTTTTGCATATAATGATCCTCTGCACCGATACAGTTAACTTCTCACCAATTAGGTCTACAGGGCACGAAATCTCCCCAAAATGTGAAAAAAGTGCAATAAGTCTCTAGACCTGTCATGGTAGAATTGCAGTTTTGCCTCCCAGTCTCTTTTCTCATGCAATTCAGCAGCACATATACATGTCCATGCTTTCACACTGTTTTGCCATCAGCAAATCTAGTGGAGTAAGAAATAAAAATAATTTCACAAGGGCATTTTTTTCTCCAGTGAGATTTCCTTTTACCAGAAGCCAGTTGATGAACAGATAACTGGCACTTCATCTTATCCTGCCAATATTTTCAAGCATATTGTGCCTCATTCTGCCACAGTTTTAGTTTCTATAAGTGTTGTGTGGATTGGCATGAGTTCTCCTCCATGGCTTAGCTCTGGGTAAAAAGTTCAAGGGCTTACACTCCCCCCCCCCACCTTACATGTTATGTGTTTGACTATAAGATAAACAATCAGGCAAAGAAGCAGGGCCAAGAAACGTGGATCACAACAATAATTACGATTTCCAGAGTGCTCTTATGTGTCACCTATTAATTCTCTATAGCAGTTATTAGCAATGGTTCACAATAGCTGTGAGAATTGCTATTTGACCCTGTCTAATTGCCATTCTGAATCTTTTAAAAACTAGTTTTCAAACAATTTCTATAATAAAAGGGGGTTTGTAACAGTGGCAGAACTACTGTTTTGAAATGTTTTGTTTCCTTGACAGAAAATGGCAGAAGAAAATACATGTTCTTGAGAAAGGAAAAGATAAGAAGGAATAGAATGATTAGCCATTCTTATTTTAAAATAGAATGTTATGAATGATCAATAGACTTTGGTTGTGTTGAGGTACTAAGTGCTTGAAAAGCTTTGAAAAGCTACTATCTCGATCAGATATAACAAAATTCCTTCATCCATTAGAAATTTTCCCAAGCTGTGGTGCTTTTTTAGGCTAGCTGATGAATGTTCTCAAAATTGAATGAAGTCAACATCGTCAGCCCTATTGCTGAGCTTGGTGATGAAGTGGATAAAAGGATCCATGCCCAGTGAGCACAAGCTAAACCAAATGGGCCAAGACAGAGAAACACACAAGGCACAGTTTTATTCAATTCGGCCAAAAGGGATACAAGTACAAGCGGATGCTTCAAAGTGTACAAGCATGAAACATACAGAGAAAGCAAGATGTCTTACATGGCTTGATAGCTATTCAAAATTCCTGTTCCCTTCCTTGGCTGAGAGAGGGGCCAGTCTGGATCTATGCCCTGATTGGTCGAGAGTGCTGCTGATGTCCAGGTGGGGATTCCCTTTCACAGGAAAATGACAACTTGGGACTGGCCAGCCAGTGAGCCAATCAGCTGCTGGGACATCCCCTGGGAGGAGGTGTCATTTGTAAAAACAGTTTTAAAAAGATGATAATAAGCTCTTGACTAGCACAACTGTCCAGTTCCGAGTTTGAAAAAAGATAGAAGCTTCCGCAAACAAAAGCATGAGGCTCCTGAAACAAAAAGCAATGATTCTGGGCAATCAAGGGCTTGGCTGTCAATAAAGAGGTTTAACAAATAGAGTATACATGCATGGAGCTTCAGTTTCCAGACAAATAATCCTGGATTTATCTGGGCTGGCATGGGAAACTATCTATCTCTGCATACATGCACAATGGATTTTTGATGATTGCCTATCTGGGATACAGCCAGAGGGATTTGCCCAACCTTCTTGCTCTCACGGAAATACCTTGGCAGGGTTATGGAGAGGTGACTGTCTCTGGGCTTTCTCTTGTTACATTTTATAAAGAAGTGTATACATTTTATATAAAAGAAATACATTAGTCTCACTTATCCAACATAAACGGGCCGGCAAATGTTGGATAAACGAATATGTTGGATAATAAGAAGAGATTAAGGAGAAGCCTATTAAACATCAAAATAGGCTATGATTTTACAAATTAAGCACCAGAACATCATGTTATACAACAAATTTGACAGAAAAAGTAGTTCAATACACAGTAATGCTATGTAGTAATTACTGTATTTACAAATTTAGCACCAAAATATCATGATATATTGAAAACATTGACTACAAAAATGCGTTGGATAATCCAGAACGTTGGATAAGCGAGTGTTGGATAAGTGAGACTCTACTGTAGATACAGTACATGGAAAGATACAAGTTACACAGAAAGTCAAGGAAAACATACAATTTATTAAAAGGTTAGAATGATAAAGTCTTTAGGGGAGTGAAGCTGCCATCAGTCTGTTCTCCATCTCTACATTGTAGAATGTAGAAAGATAAGTAACTCAAAAAAGTAACAACTCAAGGGCCAGTTATATTGTTTCCCTCTTGTAGTGATTTTAAAAGGTTTTCTAGGACATATATTATTACCAGATATTTATGAATTTAATAAACAGAAGTAGGAGATATGTATCCAAATGATTTTTCTATTGGACAAGGACTTTAACCCTATCTTTGGGATCTATCACTTTAAGGCAGATTTTTTCTCTCACACTGAAGGCTACACTGTAACTACAGTATCTTTGCAGTCCCCTGAGTGTCCTTCCCAACCATGTTTCCCCACGTGCTTAATTAATGTGAATAAAAGGTGGGAAGCTAGGTAAATTTGAAGGAATCTAACACCTTGTTAGTAAAACAGAGATTTCCAGAATCTGTGGCTTCAGGCAGCTTGTTGAATTACATTACATTGCATTACAGTACACTGGAGCCTACTTAAGCAGCACCTGTTGAAGAAACAGTCCCAGTTACAGAATTAATTTATCTGCTTCACACTAAAGAACACTGGGGGTAAAAAAAAAAAAAAACAACCCACAACACTACGAAGTCCTGCCTTTTGACTGAGTGGCTATCAAAGGAATAACCATGCTGGAAGAACCAACAGCCAATGGGTTGAAAAGCTGAAACAAAAGGTAAAGCCAAGCCACTAAATGATTGTACATTTTTGTTGCCCAGACACAAGGTTGCATAATTCATAACCAAACGCATCCAATTCAACTAAATATTTTATAGAGACACATAATTGTTGGAACATGCTTTTTCATGGGCATTAAGGTTAAGTATTTAACACATTAGCATTTATGCATGATGCTGGAATGCACAGCAAACTGCTTTGGTTCAGGTCATTGCACACAGAGATCTGCAGAAAGGACCAACAAAAGGCAAAAAGCGGACAGAGCTTGGCTTGTGTTGATAACTGGAAATGAGAGAGGGGCTTGCCTTTTAGACACTAGGAAGCTGAAGGCTGTTTTGTCTATTACCTTAGTGCCAATACAAGGTGATATTTTGCCCTGGATTGCCTCCACTGATTATAGACCCAAAGTAATTTCTCTTCTTGTCAGAGCCATCCATCCTTCTCTGGAGTTTGCATGTTCCAAGTACTGTGAGCTGAAGATCATATGGAAAGATTGCTATGGTTTTGACAAGGCAGAAGGAATATGCCTAAAGATATTACATTAGTGGTGTAAATTTTGAAGAGCAGGTTTATTGTGACAGTGATTCTGACATTCCTCATATTTCCATCCTCCAAGGAGGGAACAATAGTGATGAAAAAACTATTGATCTTCATTTACTCTATTTCATTTTATTTACTTTATTTTCTCTATTGGGTGAAGGTCTATTATATAGCTCAGAAGTCTTAACTGTCCATTGAGGACGTACTCTCACCCCTCCCAAAATATTAGAACAGGAATAATTACAACAATGTAAGAACAGGGGGACAATTCATTTCCCACTCAGTTATGAGGATTGTAACAAAATTGAGAGGTAAATCTGATGGAAGTGGCAAATTAGGACATTGTCCCTGCTTATCAAAAAGTCCCAAGACTCTGACACTGTGAGCCTTGCCTCCACTGCACCACTGTCCAAGCACCATTGCTTCAGTAGAACCATTTCGTTCATGTAAAGATTTGACACAGACATAAGTTTCAAAACATGAAATACTATTTTAAATTCAAATGAAAGGCATTTTAATGTATTTTATAGAGGAATAGGTAAAGGTAAAGGTTTCCCCTGACGTTAAGTCCAGTTGTGACCGACTCTGGGGGTTGGTGCTCATCTCCATTTCTAAGCCGAAGAGCCGGCATTGTCCATAGACACCTCCAAGGTCATGTGGCCGGCATGACTGCATAGAGGAATAAGCCATGCATATTTTACCAAATTGGGGGGGGGGGAGTCCCTGCAAGAATTTCCTTCTATTTTTATGTGTACATATCCAAAGATGCCCTTTCCACAGAAACGAGAGGACAGTTATTTGCCTAAGAGTTCAGCATGTACAACAGAGTAAAATCTGAGTTCTGAAAAGCATATTTGACTACAAATTAGGATACATCACAAATGATATAAGGAAATGGCTTGGGATATAGGAATTAAGCACCATTCACATGGCTTTTTAAGGTGTAAACACTGGACACTTTATGGCTATACCTTGATATATAAATTCTGCATATAGCAAAGCTGTTGTATAATAATATACGATACAGGTGTACTGCGCAAGCACACTTGGCAAGGATTATCATTGACTGCAGCTGTCTCATGAGCATGTTTAAGAGTTCTATGTAGGTATTTATCATCTCATGCAAGAAAAGGAAAGTGGTTGTTTGCCAACAAAGAAATTCACCACTGCATTTCCATTGCTAGAACAATCACATACACATTATTGCAAAGGCCTAGAGTGTGGCACCTGCCCCTCTCATTTAGCACCTTCTTGCCTGTTGCGTGAGCACTAGGCTTGCTCGATCCACGAAAAATTTGATTCTAAACTCGTTTCAAAACTAGAGGGGGGCAAGATTTAGTTTCTGAAGGCATTTCCGAATTTTGCCCCCCAAAAAATTCGAAATTAACGAAAATTCGTTATTTTCTAAATTAATTCGTTAATGGCGGACGCGCATGCGCAGTGGCCAAAAAAAACAGCACGAGGGGAGATTTTACAGGACTCTCCCGCCCTCATTTTTTGAGTGATCTTCTTCAAACTTGTTACAGTGGTAGAACAGATTTAACACTGATAGCTCACCAAAATTTGGAACGTTTCCCTTATCCTCTGATTTTTGGCGAATTTTCATAGCTTTTATAATAAACCATTTTTTAATAATTGCAGAAATCTGTTCCTGGTTTGAAAGTCTTATTTCCTGTTAAATTGGGTTGTCTTTACTGTGAAAGTCATTGTTCTACTTCAGAAACTTTGTTTTTGTGGCTGAAACTTTGTTAAATTGGTGTGTGTGTGATATATATATATAGTCCCTGCATATGTGTGTGTGTGTGTGTGTGTGTGTGTGTGTGTATATATATATAGGTAAAGGTAAAGGTATCCCTTGACGTTAAGTTCAGTCATGTCTGACTCTGGGGGTTGGTGCTCATCTCCATTTCTAAGCCCAAGAGCCAGTGTTGTCCATAGACACCTCCAAGGTCATGTGGCCGGCATGACTACATGGAGTGCCATTACCTTCCCGCCAGAGCGGTACCTATTGATCTGCTCACATTGGCATGTTTTAAGAACTCTAAAATCAGGACAGTAAATAAAGAACATCACTCAGAAAACAGGGGAATTCAAGATATGAAACAATCAGGACCAGCTAACACCTCCCATCAAAGGATTTCCCCAGGCAAGAAGCAGCCAGGCCTTGAAGCTGCAAGACTTTTCAATTAATTAAGGTGATTAATTGCAGCATTCACACTTGCCTCCAACAAACAAGGGTTCTTTCTCCCACCCTGGACATTCCACAGATAGATAAACCCCAATTCTCACAATCTCTGAGAATGCCTGCCATAGATATGGGCGAACTGTCAGGAGAGAATGCTTCTGGAACATGGCCATACAGCCTGGAAAAATTACAGTAATCTAACTGGTTATAACTCGAGGTTTGGGGAGGATTCAGGTCCCATCTTCACTGGCATATCATGCAGTTCAACTGCATTGGACTGGATTATCTCTACTCTTTCATGTAATGCAGTACAACTGTATTCTGAAACTCCACTATGGGCCCTTCCACACAACCATATAACTCAGAATATCAAGGCAGGAAATCCCATGATATCTGCCCTGAACTGGAATATATGGCAGTGTGGACTCAGATAACCCAGTTCAAAACAGATATGGTGGGATTTTCTGTCTTGATATTCTGGGTTATATGGCTGTGTGGAAAGGCTCTGGGTTATCCGAGTTCACACTGCCATGTAACCCAGTTCAAAGCGGATAATGTGGGATTTTAGTCAGCTGTGTGGAAGGGGCCTCAGAAAGGCCACTTATAGAGCTCCTAGGCGCCCTTCTCTCTTAAATAGCCCCGGTTTGGAAGGGCTTGATCCGCATTAAAAGTCAACCCGACATGCCAAGCCGTGTCCAGGCCCCGGAGTAGTCCTTCCGCAGGTGCCCGGGGCGCCTTTTGTTCGGTTCCCAGCCCGCCTCGAGAGCGCTTTTGTCCCTCACACCCTTTAAACGCCCTGCCCTGCCTCCTTCCCATTTGCGCGGGGGCTTTTAATGGCTCCCAATTAACCCCAGCTGCTGGGTTTTCCGCTCTCTCTCTCGCTCTCTTCATGGGACGGGGCTCTCTTTTCTTGGTTGAGGTGGGTGTTCAGAAAGAAAAGGGACCCCCTCCTTAATCCTCGAGTCCAGCCGTGGTTGACTCGAGAGTTTAAGTGGGCCATTTACACCTCGGAGGCTGCGGGCTTAAAGCGGCGGGCCGGCCTGTCCTAATTGCGCCCACGGAGGCATTTTCATTCAAATCGGGCGGCTTGGCTCGGCAGCAATTAGCCCTCAAGGGCCCCCATCTTCGCCCCGTAATTACGCCGGGTTGGCTTCGGCTGGAGCAGGAGAAGGAGTGGTTCGGTCGCCCCTCTTTCTCCATCTCCTGGCCCTCTTCCTTGGCGCGCTCAGCTCGCCTCCTGCTCTTCCTTCCTCCCTTTCTTTCTCTGCCTGCAGCTCCCGAGGTTCATGGCTGAGGAGTGCGGGCGAGTGGCGGCAGCAGCCGCCGCGGGAAGGAGGCGGAAAAGTGCCAGAGAGGCCGGGATGGTGAGTAAAGGCAGGTGGATTTCTAAGGCAGGGCAGGGAAGATTGCCTCCAGTCGTGCAAGGATGGATCTGGAGCAAGCATGGGGTCCTCCGGGTGTTTTGGACTTCAACTCCCACCATTCCTAACAGCCTCAGGCCCCTTCCTTAAGCGGCTGAGGGGCAAAAGGAAAGGGCCTGAGGCTGTTAGGAATGGTGGGAGTTTGGGTGATTTGCAAAAGCTTTTTTGCCTTACGAAAAAAACGACGACATAACAAAAAACGGCCTCTCGCGGTTCGAAACCGCAATATCCAGACGTGTGGACAATCAAGGCCGTATATTGCTTCAAAACTAACGAAAGTAACGAATTAATAACGGGTAACGGGGAAATCGAATTATTTGAGCAAGCCTAGTGAGCACCCATTCTGACAACAGCAGAGGTAAGCATGACAGGCAGGAGATTGGACAAGTTCCAAGAATGGCTAGAGATGGCAGCAGCAATATGGGCACGATTCATAACATTTCCCTATGCTGATAAGTGCAGGAAAAGAACAGAGCTGATCGCACTGTCCAGACTGCCCCACAATCCTGGGAAACCCCAGAATTTCCAGTAAAATCCAGAGTTGCCTAAAACAGGGCAAAGTTGATTTAAATCTTTAAAAAGTGATGTAGACCAACCCAGGTGTGTGTAATATGCAGTTGAAAAATTGGACAACTGAGGATTAATCAGGACTGGGCCTGCAAATTGGGATGGTTAGGGGGTATAACACCATGTAGGGAGGTGCCACAAATATAGCAGGTTCTTTTCTGTAAACAACCCACCTCCAAAACATGGAGCTTCTTCCAAGGCTGCTGTGGAATAAGAAGAGCTATTAGCAAAGGCATGTCTGTGTTCGGACACATAGTGCTAATAACATAAGGAAAACAATGTCTTCAAAGGGCTAATATTTGATTAAACATCTAGGCATACTTTGGTATAACACACACAATGGACCTGAAAAAAGGAAGAAATGGAAATTTTCTGTGTACAACACTCAAAGAAACTGAAGGGCACACAAAAGTAGTGTTTCAGTTATCCCTTTCTGGGTACCAGACTCATATTGTTCCTATTCTTTCCGATTTTAATTTGGAGACTCTTATACATTTTGTTTATCCCAGAATATTTTCTGTCCGCTTCCAGACTTTTACACCAACTTCCCAGCTTCATTTATTTTATTTTATCCTAGTAAAATTAGAAAGCACAGGAGCAAAAACTGGGACTTTTCAATCAGTGAAGATTGTTAAGATGATATTCATTTGGACATGCAATTTATTTCATCTAAGCTTTTGACACTTGCTTTGTTAATTAAACTGAAGGTTTTAGCTATCCCCATAGAGATCTTTACAATAATATGATTGTCTCTCTGCTGAGATTAAGTCCATGCTGTTAAGAAAAAAAACTGCTTTGTAGTAGCAACTCGTACATTCTATCTACATTATAATATAAGCATGAAAACTTGAATAATCTGATTGGCTAAGTAGCAGAGGAAGGAGACATATGGCTCAGAACATCTGAGAATTTTTACCATCCTGCTAAAAATGTTCCCCCAAAAGTAATACTTCAGAATAAAACAGAATTGTTCCAGTAAGACATGGCAATGTTTAAATTATACTAGAGGACAGGCATTTAGGACAAGTGACTTTGATCATAAATATGTACTTATTCATGCCCTGCCATGTTTTATTGATTAGATGAGTTATTTCTTCTCTTGTTAGGAAGGAGTTACAGTTCAAAGATTGGATGGGGTGAATGGGAGGTGGAATCGATTGTAGGAAAAGGGGAAAGGATGCGTGCAATACATTGTGGCCTCTAGACAGTGGTTCTTCTTTCATGTTGCAGAACAGAAACAGTGTTTTGCAAAATAAGTGTAAACCATTTGGAATTTAACAGAATGTGCATAAATATTTGGAAGCAAAGTAGATGGAGATCAGATCAAAAGGATGAGAATGTGATTCTCATCCAGCTGGAGTTTGGGCTGTAAACTGAAGCTGTCCGAGTGCTTTATTCCCTGCTACTGTTAGAGTTTTGTGCCTGGACCCTGTTACTGTATGCATTTTTGGACTTTATCACATGAGGCTAATGAAGTATAGTTATGGCAGGATAAAAGCACTTTTGGAGAGAGTTTTTGGGACATGATGTTGTATCTCTTCCATAGTCACATTGTGCTTGAATCATAGCTGGATCATCTTTTTTTCATTGCCATCAATTAAAACAATATCAATGGTCTTCCATCATTCTTGCTTGTGCAATCCTGATACCAAGAAATAGAGGAAAGTGTTGCGAGAATACTGATACTGTACAACTGTTCATTTGCAGCAAAATGAGTGGAGGGGGAATAGAAGAAAATTCAGTGTGCATACACTGGGTGGGGCAGGCATGGCTAAGAAATGAGGTTGTACAAAAAACCGATTGCAGGAATTTGCATTAACAGAGTGTCAGCATTGCACATTTTTTGCAGGGTGTGAAACTGGTTGTCCCCATGGAGGTATATATCCATTTGTTTAAGGAACACGATTGTAATGAGACAACAGGCTGATGTGCTGAAGTCCTCAACCAGTTTGGCTGCAATTAATGAAAGAAAATACTTCTGTTTTCCAGAGTCATCACCCAGCCTGATGGGACTTTACAAGGGAGCAACATACAAAGTTGATGCAAGGACAACTGATATAAGCAGGAGAAGGATTCCTATTTCCCACCGTGACTGAGTGCTTTGAAAGTTCTAATGAAGACTGAAGAAGGTATGTAACACTGTAAACCTTTTGAATTGAACCAAGGGCTATTTACACAGATCCCAAACCCAAATTTGGACAAGAGTTAGTTCCTGGATGCCCAAACAGTGTCCAGGAACTTATGGCCTGCACCACAGGATAAAATAGTTTAATCCAGGTAACACAAAGGGCCTTGTCACATTGGGATATATTCCATTTATATCAGTATGCATCCCATATTTTTTAGGGCTGGATGCATATTGTATTGAGATGAGATGCATACTCTCCTCATCACACCTGATTATTATGATTATTATGATTTGAAAATATCAAACTGTGACTTATCACACCACGGAAGGCTGGCTCCTCCCAATCCATTCAAAACACCCCCTACACCACTCTATGACCTTTTGAAAAGTATTGTGGCTGATGGGATGCAAACAGATTTTCCTATCACACTCAAAAACAGCACTTCAGCAAAAAAAAAGAACCCATAGTATTTTAAAAAAAACAATTAGAATTCAGTCCACAAATAATCCATTTCTGCTACGCTTGGCAGATGGATTTCAATGAAATACTAACAGGATGGTGCAAATGTCATGTGATGGGACCCATTTGAAATCATTCTCAAACAGTCTCAGAAACAGAATATTTCCTAAAGTGATAAGGTCCAAAGTCAAGGAATGCACTGCAGTGTGGAGCAGCCCCACACTTACGGGTTTGCATAGATAACTGAGTTCTAATATGATCTGGTGCACTATCTCCTTTCTCCTGTGCTTGGTGGTGCAGATAAAAAAGCATATTGGGCCTATATCATCCTTCCATTAAGCATCAGATGGCCACAGAGCTCTGGAGATTTCTTGGCTGTAACTGGGTTTATTTGCTGATACGAGCAAAGTTACCTGCGCAACCAGGAGAAAGAAGGGTGATGTCGACAAGGGTGCCTGATGAAAAGGGTGCCTAAGAGCTTTGTAGCCATCCAGTAGCAGCAAAGCAGATAGCCACACTAACATGACCATCCCAAAGGGCCCAGCAAGATGGTCTGGATTCTGTGCTGCCTCCACTGTAGGATGAAGATGGACATTGTAACCTCCCTGTGACCAGTCTGGAGTATTGCTACTCTGAACCAGTTTCACATTTGGTGGCATATGTAGACTTGCCCCAGATGTGTCTCATGCCCAGACCTTCTCAGTCTTCAGATACGCAGTGAAGTCCCACCTTCATCAAACTATCAGTGGTTCCAAATCAGTCCGAACTTCCCCTTCCTATTATTTGGGTTTTTTATGAAACAAGGAACAGGTTTGCAGCAATCTTCATTTTGTAATTAGGCCAGCATAGATTTTACAAAATTAAAATGTATTGAATTTCTATTCAGCCTTGTATTATCTGTATTAGCTATATCATCTCCAGTTTTGTACTGAGATAAAGTACAATTGGTGCAATTCCAGAAATAGAAGAGGGGATATTTCTGTCATAAGAAAAGGAAAGATGAGGATACGGATCATATGTGTTATATCTGTCCCAAAAGTCCAGTGTCACAATGCAAGATTAGGGTTAGGCATTGAACTAGAAAAGATGATCAGATCAAACATTTCAACAGGCTGCTCACCAGTAGATATTCATTTTACTGTTACTGTTTAAAGATCTACTTTGATGTGCAAACCCTTATTGGGTTAGAAGATAGAACATGATCAGAGGCCAAATCCATAAGAACAGAATTTAAGGATGAATGGTGCAAGGGAGCAGAAAGTTAGGAAATGCTTTTACACATACACCAAACATCTGTTCAATACAAAGTGACAACAGTCAGCTTCAATGAGGAATCTGACTGCTGTACACTGGACCAATTGAAGTTTCCAGAAACTTTTTAAGGGCAGTCCCATGTAGAGAGCATTGCAATAGTCCAACCGGGATGTAACCAGTGCGCGTACTACTGTGAGCAAGTCGGTCACAGTAGTACGCAGCTGGTGCACAAACAGGCGCAGCTGGTGCACAAGTTTTAATTGTGCAAAGGCAACCCTTGTCACCACCACCACCTGGGCTTTCAGATTTATGGTAGAATCCAGGACCACCCCCAAACTGCGAACCTGAGATTTCAGGGGGAGTGTAACTCCGGCCAGCTCAAGTTGTAACCCTATCTCCAGATTGATCTTGCATGAGACTTGCAGTACTTCTGTTTTGTCTGCATTAAATTTCAATTTGTCTGCCCTCATCCAGTACATTACTGCCCTCAGGCAATGGTTCAGGTGCAGAACTGCTTCCTTGGCATCAGATAGAAAGGAGTAGTAGGGCTGGGCATCATCTGTATTCAGATGGTACTGAACTCCAAAACTCCAGATGGCCTCAACATTGAGGAAAATGATGAGCCCCATGGGACCCCACAGCCCATGTGGTCAAGTAAGACCACCTTCTGGAAACGACCCGAGAGAAAGGACTGGAACCACTGCAGTACAGTACCTCCATGTCCCATTCCTGCCAGACGCTCCAGAAGGATACCATGATCAATGGTACTGAACACCACTGAGAGATCTAGGAAAATCAGCAGGGTCACACTCCCCCTATCCAGTTTTCCCCCAAGATCATCCACCAAGGTGACCAAAGCTGTTTCCATCCCATGACCCTGCCTGAAGCCAGATTGAATGGATCTAGAAAATCAGAGTCCTCCAAAAATCTTTGGAGTTGATTGGCCATCACCCATTCCAAGATCTTACTAATACAGTAGAGTCCCGCTTATCCAACACACCGCATTATCCAATGCCTGGGGCACCCTCCCTAGCTTGCTCACTCCTCCTGGCCAGCGCAACAAAGGTGGTGGCAGCCATTTTCCCTTGCTCACTCACCAGGCCGGGTCCTGGGTCTGCTGCCACTGCTGCCATTGCTGCCGGGACCACCAGAGTGAGTGAGCCAATGAGTGAGGGAGGGCGGGTGGGCATCAAAGGAGCAGCGACGACAGAAGCTGCTCCACCACTTGTCCTCTTCCTCCTCCTCCTCTCCTTCAAGAGCTAGGCTGCCGAGGGAAGAGAAGGATCGCTAGGAACAAGCAGCGGGGCACCCTCCAAGCCTGTATTGGGGGCTGCACTGCCCTGGCGCTTGTCCTCTTCCTCCTCCTCCTCTCCTTCGAGAGCCAGGCTGCCAAAGGAGAGGAGGAGGAGGAGCCTCTTCCCCAGCAACAGGAGAAGACACTCCTTCTTCTGCCACCCTCCCTATTATCCAACAGTTTTGATTATCCAACATTCTGCCAGTTTATGTTGGATAATCAAGACTCTACTGTACATACAAATTGACCTCTTTTTTAAAAGAAGTCTTGTGTTTGTTTTTGCATTTGGACACATAAAAAGTTGAAAGTTCTTTTTGCTAGAAGTAAAAGATGAATTGTGAATACTTTATATAAAGGTTTCCTGTACATTTTTAAATGACAGCTTTCATCCCAAAAACCTGGAGAGCAATTGAGATTGTGCTGTGTGCTAAAATAATACTGCCAGCTGCACAGTCCAAATAAAGGATCTCACCACGTACTGAAAATATGAATGTGTTATTCTTAGAATACCAAGCTAATCGCAAAATGCTCCAGTTCCCAGGAAGCTGTCCCACCACAAGCTCTGCTCCTTGACTGCATACTTAACAGTTCATCTAGAAGTCTCGCTGCAGAAAGACATAGAAGTTACACTGCAGTCTTGTACAATGGATTTCAGAGTAGAGACACATGAATATCACAACAAAAGATGTGGAATTGACCTTATACACATTCAGGTATGGGGCAATTAAGAAATCTTTGGTCCCAATTTCAGACTAGAAGTCTCTCAGAGACCATTGCTTCACACCCATATACCTCAACATTTCATGAATGAAAACTGGTCAAGCAACATGAAAATCTGATCAAAATGGGAGAGAACATAGAAGCTAAGAGGGTGCAAAATAGTTTTTGCCTGAGTGTACTAGGAAGAGCAAGATTCTGTCCCTTCTTCTTCTCTCTTTGCTATTGAACTGAGGGCAAACCGAGCTGAATTGAGATACTCATAGATAAGTCAACCTTACGTTTCAGTACAGTGGAGGCTCTGGGGCCAAAATGTATGGATTTTGGTAAGATTCGTCGAATAAGTCAAAGATCATTCTGCAGACCAATGCCGCCTCAGGGGGCCACCCACCCCTGGCTGCCACCACCATTTCTCCACTCTTGCATTCAAAAAGACTGGAAGAGAGAATAGAAAGGGTCAGTGTTTCTTTTAGTTTCTCCTGGGATGGACTAAGCACTTGCCTTTCACTACTCCACTTAGAGAAGTGGATGGTTCCTTTCCCATAAGAATTAAGGTACAGTACTCATGTAGACTTGTAAATAAGTTGACCCCAGTTTTGTGGGTTGGATTTTTAATTCACATTTCTAGATACCAAACTACACATGCCAGATTCCATAGAACTGAGTCATGGCAGTTAAACTGCATTCATTCTACAGTGCAGATTCACTTTAGGTTTTCTGTTCTCTTCATTCCATTTCCATTCTGCAGAGGACTATGGGTGCATCTACCCTGAAGAATTACAATTCATGTGAGTTGCTGTTTGGTGAGGCACCGGCCCTCTGTGGAAGAAGAGAAGTCTAAAGACCCTGTAAAGCTACAGCTCCCACAATTCCAAAGCATGGAGCCTTGACAGTTAAAGTAGTGTCAAACTGCATTAATTCCACTGTATAGATGCTCACTTTGTCTCATTATGTATCTCTTCATGATGCTCTGAAGATACTTTTCCTCTCACAGGTATTTCCACTGTATCATTACACATAGCCACAGAGAAAGATCGAAAGTAAAAGAGAAGAAAAACACCCCTCTTATACTACAACGAGGCTGTGTTTGTGTACATATGAGACAATGTTTGTGTATATGACAGCTGAGAAATCATGTTATGGGATGTAGACTAGCACTAGAGTATTCTTGCTCACTACTGGCATATGGCCCATGGTATGCTTGCCAGGATCATTTTCAATTTGGCCCTCAGCTTGAAAAGGGTTTGCCAGATCTGCAGCCCTGCTTTCCAAATGTGTGCACAGCCTCATCAACATGGAGCATAACAGATCTTTATGGTGCTACAAGACTCTGTATCACTGTTCTTTTTCCCCCGAAGGAGAATAAACATGGCTCCCACTGCGGGAAATTGCTAGGAATGAATTGGTTCTACCTCCGAAGCAAGATCAGTTAATTCAGAACCTCAAAATCCAGGGAGAGATCTGAAGGAGAATTTTGGAAACATTATGCTTCTCCAACTGATACATATTTCAACCTTGTTACATGATTGATGGAAAACAGGCCTAGAGCCATGAAAGGAAAGCTCAGATGAGATGAGCTACAGTCCCGTTTTATAGCAGGAACTGAAGAGTGACCGTTAAACTGTCTCCCATTCAAATCAAAATGAATCCCTTCACTCCAATGATGAAATGGCATTGGTATTGAAAATAGTAAAATATAATTTCTTCCACATTTACCTCTGTGCACATTGCAAAAGGCAGAACTAAAACCAATTTGTAGAAAGAGATTAGATATCCAGTACCTAATGTTGAGTCATGAATCTGTGCTATCTCAGGCTTTTTTTTTCTGTGTAAAATCTCAACTTGGCACACGGAGCCCCTCCACCTTAACTATGATTGCTCTTGTTTTTGGATTGATGCAGCAAAAGCAGGCCCAAGACTGGCTTTCAGGAAGATTTTAAATTAAGTCATCCCCGCAGGGCTTCCTAACAAAAAAATTGTCTGGCTCTGATCCTGCTGGTGAGTTGAGGCTAAATCAAATTGAATGAAATAGGGCTTGAGTCCCCAGTCATGATTTGCTCATTAGTTGCAATTGGGTTTGGGTTAGAACTACATAAGGAGTGATTCTTTTGGGATTCTTTTCACAATGTTTGCTTTTTAATCTAATGCAGCCTGAAAGAGACTGCATCTGTAAAGGAAGAACAAATTATTAGTTGGGATCCTGTTGAACAATTATAAATGAATAATGTAAAATTATGCACTTGTCACTGTTGTATTAGATGCCTCCGGTGGCGCAGTGGGTTAAACCCTTGTGCCGGCAGGACTGCTGACTTGAAGGCTGTGTTGCTGACCTGGTTGCTGGTTCGAATCCAACCTGGGGAGAGCACGGATGAGCTCCCTCTATCAGCTCTAGCTCCATGTGGGGTCATGAGAGAAGCCTCCCACAAGGATGGTAAAAAACATCAAAACATCAGGGCGTCCCCTGGGCAACGTCCTTACAGATGGCCAATTCTCTTACACCAGAAGCAACTTGCAGTTTCTCGAGTTGCTCCTGACACACACAAAAAACGTTTAACTCATGATCCCTGTGTGTAAGGACTATGTAAGTGAAAGGTTACTTTGCCAGAACTTAGGCAAGCATTTGCCGCCACAACTTCCCCTGCCACATTTTCAACGAAGGCCACTACATTACAGAAAAGGCCACACTTCCAGATGATTTCAAAAAATCCAGTTCCCCACCACCTTCTGAAATGTTGAAAAAGACTGCTGGCCACCACACTTAAAAATACACAAGGAATGCTCCCTTCTACACTTGAAGCCAAACGAATGTAGCGGGAGCAGTGGCTTCCTAGATTTTAAGTGTAGCAGTCAGTGGAATTTAATACATGTGATGAAGTGGTAGGATAGCCTTGCCTGCCCCTTTTCTCTGGATGCCTAAACTCGATATCTAAATGCTCAACTGCAGTTTTGAGTTGGTGCAAAGCTAGAAATTTGGGTATTGGGGGAAAATTTCTTATTGGGGGAGAAATTTGCATATTCCCCCTCCCCACATTTTCTTGCTGGTCTTGCTGTTGCCTCAGGCTCCTTTAGCTTTGGGCCTTAAGATGTTTTGTTTTTTTTAAGATGTCATGGAAAGAAATCCAACTCATTGTTCATTGTGAATCTAATCTTGACTAGGTGTGTGTGTATGCATCCCCTCATTGCCTGTCAACTTATGGTGACCCCATGAATTTCATAGGATTTTCTTAGGCAAGGAATACTCAAGAGGCGGCTTTACCATTCCCATCCTGAGAAACAGATGTCTTTATATTTTGCATGTTTATGGACTAGCCCTTCCAATTTGTTGTTTGTTCTTGGCATCATCAACAAAAATAGTTAAGTGTCTGTAGAATAACAGATGGAGAACATGCACTAGCCATAGCATTCAGTTGCAAAAACAATTCTGCAGCCAGGTTCCTTCTCTCTTTCCTTCCCTAAAGAGAAGATAGTAAATTCTGCTTCCCTTTTGTGTGTCTGAAAGAAAGCTTACTCCTGTAGGTTAAACTAAAATTGTTTCTGTGTACTTTGGCGAGACTAGTGATCAGAATATCTCCTGACTTGGGAATTATGTCCAAGGTGATTGTCTCCTATTATGTACTTTTGAGGAGCCTCCAGTGTTGTGGAGGGTTAAACTGCTGAGCTACTGAACTTGCTGACCAAAAGGTCAGCAGTTCAAATGCGAGGAACTGAGAGAGTTCCCATTTTTTGCCCCAGCTTCTGCCAACCTAGCAGTTTGAAAATATGCAAATGTGAGTAGATCAATGGGTACCATTCTGGTGGGAAGGTAACAGCACTCCATGCAGTCATGCCGGTCACATGACCTTGAAGGCGTCTACAGACAACAGCTGCTCATTGGCTTAGAAATGGAGAGGAGCACCAACCCCCAGAGTCGGACACAACTAGACTTAGTGTCAGGGGAAAACCTTTACCTTTACCTTTACCTTTACCTTTACCTAGGTATTTTTGAAAGAGGTCACAACCAAGACCCTTTTCATGATGAATTGGTATCTTGAATCTGAGGTCTCTTACCAAAGACTGTGCCAGCGATGGGACATACATAAGCATGAAAAGATCTCCACAATCCAGCCAATACAAGTGGCATGTGTTTTTATTCATACAGTCAAGAAGTTAGCAACAGTATGCTGGAATATGGAAGGGAAAGTCACCAGGGACCATCCTGTCCTGGACAAAACCTCATGGCAGTTTGACCAAATGCATCATTTTTTGCACTATCCCATTACCCTAGCGGTTCTTCATAAGGAATGAAGAATCAGCTGAGAACAGGGTAGTCAATTATTGCTTCAGTTTTTTGTTCTGTACTGTTCTTTGGCATGAATGCCCTGAATACCTCTAACAGCTTTGCTACTATTATTATTGTTGTGTTTCTCAGTGTTGTTACTAGTTATACAATTCTGTATTGACTTTCAAAAATCCTATTGGTCAAACAGAAGATTCAAAGAAAAAGACATGGTTAACATGTTCACTGTTAAGCATACTAGAAGCCACACTGTAATATTATTTTGATGTGAAGATCTTCTCTGAGTGCATCTACATAAAAGAATTGATGCAGTTTGACACTTTAAACATCTGGGGAACCACAGGTTGAGAACCACTGGCATAGAGCCATGGTAGTTAGTGCTGCAAAACTGCATTAATTCTACAGTGTAGATGCATCCACCCCCGACATTGCTTCTACTTGTTGGGATATTTTAGTCCAGTCTTCATAGCTTGCTCTCGACTCCGCTCAGATCAATTTATTTTTATATACATTCAGGACCAATTCCTTTATATGCAGGGTTTTTTCCCTAGATTTAAAATAACTGGTAAAAAAAATCTGCCACTTTCACTTTCTCTCACATTAGATTTTATTTAATCCAAAATTTGTTGCATCTGAAATGTAGACATTTCCAGATTTTAGTAAATTCTCATTCAAACTGAACTTAAGCAATCTCACTCATTGCACTGGCCAAATTAATGGGTAAATAAGTTGCCAGCATGGAGAAAGCCTAGTTGTTATTCTTTACCACAATAAGATGGGTATTACAATTACAGACTGAAAAGTTGGATACATGCAGGGATTCAAGCCCAGACTTGGAATAGCTAATCACTCAAAATTCTGAATTGATTAATCTATCCATTCCAGTTCAAACCACATCATTTTTTTGTTTCAAGATTCTTTCTATCCTGAAGAGGAATATTCTTGAATAATTCTTAAAAGGTAAAAGTTAAGTCTAGTTATGTCTGACTCTAGGTGTTGATGCTCATCTCCATTTCTAAGCCGAAGAGCCAGCGTGGTCCATAGACACCTCAAAGATCATGTGGCCGGCATGTCTGCATAGAGCGCCATTACCTTCCTACTCACATTTGCATGTTTTCGAACTGCTAGATTGGCAAAAGTTGGGGCTAACAGTGGGAGCTCACCCTGCTCCCAGATTCAAACCACCGACCTTTCCGTCACTAGGTTCAGCAGCTCAGTGGTTTAATCCGCTGCGCCACTGGGGGCTCCTGAATAATTCTTACCAAAAAGAAATTCTCACTTGCCCCTATAGCATGTGTCTTGCTTACTTTTCCACAATTTCTTACCATTTGTTGGTCCTGGTTTACCTATTACACTTGATGGTGCTGTATTAATACACATCAATCTTCATTAGCGTCATAATATTTTATACCTTGTTTTATTAATATCCTGCAAATTAAAATGAGTACAATATAACAAAAACAATTTTAATATATTAAAACAATTATTACTGTTAAATAGTAACAATTTACTGTAAAATATAGTATAATTGAACCTATGCAGTATCACTTTTAAAACCCTTCTTTGCTTGATGGCTTGTGATTGACTTTTGTCAGTTAATTGACAACTGTATTTTAGATAAGGTTAACAGAAATGGAAGTCTGATTTATGTGATTTTATATTTGTAAAGGGCTGTTCAGAAAGGCAAGTATTCATCTAAAGCTACATGGTTTGAGCATCCCTCATCTGAAATGGTTGGGACTAGAAGTACTTCAGATTTTGGATTTTTTCCCAGATTTTGGAATACCTGCATTTCCAGATATATACATAGTGATAAATCTTGGAGAACAGATGTCAGTCTAAATGTGAAATCCATTTATGTTTTATATAACCTCATAAACATAGCCTGACAGTCATTTTATACACATTGTAAATGGTTTTGTAGATGAAACAAAGTTTATGTATATTGAATTAATAGAAAGCAAAGGTGTCACTCTCTCAGCCACCGGTCTGGACAATTTGGATGTTAAAGTATTTCAGAATTCCAGGTAAGGGATTCTTAATCTGTAGTCATAAAGTGATGAGATTCATGAATGTGACTTTTATATTTATCTTATCAAGGCTTTGCTCGTACCAACATCATCTTCACTAAATCTGTGCTAAGAATTTTCTGTCCTTTGTGTATCAGAGAAGTGCAGAAATTACATAAACACAATATATATATATATATATATATATATATATATATATATATATATATATATATAGGTTATATGCCCCAAAATTGGTGACTTTGAATGCCATACAATATTTTGTATACAGAGTGACAGATATGCACATTAGTATATCCACTTCAGAAAGGACATTTTATCCGTTACTTTCGAGCACAGAAGCACACATAGATAGCTTTATGTCTGCCTGTCCCTTCAGAACTGGTTGCAAAGCAATGAAATAAAACGACGTTTGGAAGAAAGGAAGATAACGGCAGCTAATTCAAGGATCTGATCTGGATTGTTCTGCAACAATCCCTCTTGTTTTATCATAATGGAAAGTATTGTGCTCGCTGGCTGGCTGGCTGAGCTATGCCTGCTAGGAGTTTCTTGTCACTCCAAGCTCTGCTTAGAGGTAAGAGTGCCCCCTACCGTGTCCCTTGCACTATGAATGGTTCTGTAGTAAAACTACAGACACAGGGAAGTTGCTGTACATTGTGGGAGGTACCACAGTCAGCAGCATTGCTTAAAAACCTAAAATGGCTAAGCGAGGAGAGTTAAAGAGCAGACCCAAATGTTCTGGTTTGGCAGTGAACAATTTGCTTTCTTAAAAGGTTAGGCTCCCATGAGGAGGCACTGCTGCTGTTCAAACAGCCTTGGTTGCTTGGGAGAGGGAAGAAAGAGAGGCAGAGAGAGAGAGAAATAGGTTCATTTGGAGTTCAGGGTATGCTTTCTCTCCCGACTTGACCCATAAAAGACATGTGGGCATTTCTCTCCTTCCCACCCCTCCTCATCTTGGCTAGCCCTTAGACTAATTGAAGTGCTTGCTGTGCCAGGGTGCCTTGGATGTCACCTTGGACTCCCGTCAGATGGTTTTGGAAGAATATGAAAGCAAAATATAAGGCAGACATATTATGGGGTCACATTACAGAGTGAACTTGCTTTTCACTTTTGTTTTTTGGCAGGGAAATTGCCAAGACAGTGCGTTTTTGAAATGAAAGCCTGGACTCTCTTGAAAAGGATTGGGGGGGGGGGGCAAAACAAAACAAAACAAAACAAGAGAGTGCTTATAAAAGATAATGATGCTTTCCCACCATTTTATTACACCTGGTAAGAAGTACATTTTTCCTCTCATCCAAAGCAACAAAAAAACCCATTTGAAACCAGAATATGTTTTTATAAGAGTGGCATGGTTGTTGACCTGGAACATAGATCGTTTAAGAATCTGAAGTCCTGCCCATGAATTGCAGTTTGACAACATGCATTTGCTAGACAAACAGTCTTTTCCCTCAAGTGTGTGGAAAAAATAATTGGACAAGGAGAGGAGCCAAAATTCCATCCCGGGGCAAATAACTGATCTCCTCAAGCCAGGGACTGAGTGAGTGAATATTCCTTTTTATATCACTCTCTGCTTATGCTTTTTCCCCCCCCCCCTTTTTTTTATTTCAATTACAGTGCCATTTTTTAAAAAGTCACCCCTATCTGGTGGTGGCAGATGTCCAGATGAACCAGGGATGCAGGCATGCCCCAGGGGCTTCTCCGATCAGGAGAAAGGGTGTGCAGCAACATGAAAGTCAATTTAGAATCAGCCACATATCTCTGCATCAACACATTCTGAAATTCTGTTCTCTGGATGCCCCCCCCCTCTCTCTGTCTCCCTCTCCTCTCCAAACACAGTTTCTGCATCTTCCCCTCTCCCTGTTTGTGTGAATGGGTGCTTAATAGTCTTTGTGGCTGAGGAATAAACACAAAATCCAGCTAGCGCAGTGCTAATTACGTAATAAACATATATTGAAGAGAAAAGCTTTCAAGGGAGGAGGAAAGGCTCAGGATACTTGTACATCTAATTACTGCACCCAAATGACTGCAGCGCTGATTTGATTGCTCTGCAGTAAGCAAGTAAAATATAATGGCTGTCATGCAATTCTGTGCTTGAAATCTCAGGACATTGAGAAACACCCTCTTGACCTTCTTGGATCTAGAAGAGAGGGGTGCTTCTTTGTTTTTCAAGTTAGCCTCTCATTGTCCCCCAAAGTGCCTTAAAACTGCTTAAGTGTTGTGGCAATTGAAATCATGGCCCAGAATATTTTAAAACAAAACAAAACAAAACAAAAAGACAGAAATAAACTCTCCCTAATAGCATTCTCTTAGAGCAAGAATGCATTGGGCACTGAGAGGTGCAAGGAAATGAGGCAGAGAAATGTAGAACTCAAAATAATACCAGGGGTTGTCAGCTGAGTGAAAGAGAGGGGATGGCTGTGTGCTGTTGTAAGGATTCTCACATGGCTATTAATATACTTAGGGTTTTTATAAGGATTCTCAGACAGTGAGGCTGGAAAACAGTTGCTACTGTGGTGTATACTAGCAGTCAGAATATCAGAATACATACATTCCTCCCAATCTGCACACACTGTTAACAGCAAACCAGAGACTGAACACTGATTGTTTTTATAAGGGGAAAAGGTAGCAATCTTTCCAGGTATGTGTTGTCGAAGGCTTTCATGGCCGGGATCACAGGGTTGTTGTATGTCT
Organism: Anolis carolinensis; assembly: GCF_035594765.1. Taxonomy (NCBI): domain Eukaryota; kingdom Metazoa; phylum Chordata; class Lepidosauria; order Squamata; family Anolidae; genus Anolis; species Anolis carolinensis. The sequence continues at coordinate 239,984,526 of NC_085842.1, forward strand.
TTCGGGCTGTGTGGCCATGTTCCAGAAGCATTCTCTCCTGACGTTTCGCCCACATCTATGGCAGGCATCCTCAGAGGTTGTGAGGTATGGAGAAAACTAAGCAAAGAGGTTAATATATATCTGTGGTATGTTTTCTTATTTCTCTGCTAATTTATCCATAAATTCAGAGTATGCTATACGAGGATAAATTAAGAAAACTAAAACAATGGCCACTGATGGCTTGCATAATTTTATTATTTTTTATTACCCTGCCTTTCTCTACCTTGAGGGGATTCAAGGTGGCATCATTTAAATTTGATGATGAAAATATTCACACAGTCCAAAACATTTTATATTTGGCTCAGCCACAAATGAAAAAGAGAGACTATAGTCAAGAAATCAGAAGATTAGGAGTTGTGTGGACAGCTATGAACTAGATATGATCTTCAAGTGTAAAGATATACCAAGGAATATGGAAGTAAGAAGGGCCATCCATGTAAAAGTATTTCTAATTTCTATGTGTGGTTGTGAAAGCTGAGCAATGGAGGAGCTGACAGGATGAGAATTTGCTCATCTGAAATGTCTTGCTGGAGGAGGGGACGGTCCGAGTTGCTAATATATGGGACCAGAGCAATCCACTGGAAAGTCTCCCTAGTGGCCAAAATGAACAAAGTGATGGTAATGCACTTGGCACACACCATTAAATGACACTGAATGTAGCTTTAAGTAATACAACCTATGGTCAAGTTTCAAATATGTGCTTTGCTGAAACAATTGGAAACAGTGACCATATTCCTTTAATATTTAATTTCCATCTAAGTGAAAAAGTGCCAAGGAACTCCAACATAGTCAAATCTGACATCAAAAGAAGAAAATCCCCCAAAAGAAAAAAATTACAGATCGGTAAACTGTTATGTTATGAGTAAAAGAGTGAAAACAGTTGTTGACCATACAGAAATCGATGCTTTGTAGCAAAAAAAAAAAGTCAGTAGATGTTTTGCAAAACTAAGTTCTATTTCTCTAACCTTTTTGACTTCTTTGAGAGTGTCAGTAAACATCTGGAAATGAGCAATCCAGTAGACATTGTTTATTTAATCTCCCAAAAGGCTCTTGAAAAAATCCATTACCAAAGATTCTTGAGTGAATGCAGGAGTCATGCCAATTACCCAAACAGAGATGTTTGGGTTGTGGTGCCAATGAAAATGTTGTGGTTGCTGTAGAAAAAGAAAAAGAAATGTTTGGCATAATTAGAAACTTCAGCAAGAATCCTGTTAGTTACAATGTCTTCAGTTAGATGTATGGCCTTGTAACTGTTTCCTATTCACATTAATGATCGTAGTATCATTCTGTGATCAGAAATGTCCCCTAAACCCACCTTAAAATCAAAATTAGACATACCAAGAGACGGGTGGAATTGGTGAGCAGGTTGCTGAAGGATGAAGCATCCAACCTTCACCTGGCCGTGAGCTGTGGTGCACCAAGAAATTTTGATAGGACTTTCTGAAAAAGGATATTATAGAGCTGGAAAAAGAGCTGGAAAGGTCGACAGTGTGAGATTCAGGACAGGTGAAAGGAAATGTGATGCATTGGTAAAAATATTATATTGGAAAAAATGTTGGAATAAAGTTAGATTAAAAAGAAAAATGGGAATAATATTAGATGTGATTAATTTTAATTAAAAGTGCATAAATTTGGGGAAGCCTAATCAAAATGGATAAATTGTTGATATGATTATTACTTGTGGTTATGTGTTAAGTTTAAATGTGGTCGTTTATATTTAGCAGAAGCTGAAATGCAATTAAGGAGAACTAAAGGTATATGTAATAATTTGATAGTTGTCTTTGCTTGTGGAGTGGAAAGTCAGTGGTGTTATTAATGTTGTTTTTGTATTTTTGTTCTGTTGGCTAGGGATGAGGGTAATTATGGGGTGAGAGATTATGGGGGTTTGTTTTAGAGTTTACATTTGGGTTTTTTTGTCAGGGGCAGAAAGTACTTCTAGTTGATTGTCAAATTTTAATCATAAATAAATAAGAAAGAAAGTAAGAAAAATAATAAAAGAAAAAAGATAAAAGTAGGATGAATAGCCACCCTATTCCCAAGTGGGATTACAAGGCAGAAGAAAAATGCAAAATAAATAAGCAGTAGAAATAAATAACTTTAAATGCTGATTTGATTTAATCCAGAATGGATTTTGCTACTGCTAGCTAGCTGAATCTTTACAGAAAATGCCAGTCTTGTGATGTTACAAGTTCTGATTTTGACCCTCTCTGTCAGTATCAATTTCCACAATCATTAATTGTCCTATTAGAGATGTAGGGAAATGGGCACAGCATCCATATTATTAGTTCCATTTAGAGATGAAACTGATTCTCCAAGTTTCTTAGAGAAACCTACTTTTATAGGTCATTCATTGTTTCTCCTTTACAAAATAAAATAAGTATATTTTACCTGCGTCACCTACAGGTGTTCGTGAAACATTCTCTTTAATTGAAGTATCCCCCAACAAGTGTCTCCATCCCAAGGCAAGACCTAACATTTTCCTGAAAGAAATTCTGGGAAATAAATCACAACAGGAGAAAGTCTAGCAGAGGCAGCACTCACGCTCTGTATTCCTACCAGACTCCAAATTTACCACCTCATAATATCTACTCCCTCCCTGGCTCATTAATGTAAATTGCAAGGCTTTTAGGCATGGGGATGTTTAATCCTCTCTTTGGCATAACGCCGACTACCAGAAGTCATCATTAAAATAAATAACCACAGTATCAATCGTTTGTGGAAATAGTACAAGACATGTTTGCAACTGAACTCACCTAGCTATCCTATGGCTGGATCTACATTACCCTGTATCCTAGAATCCAATCACAGATTATCTGCTTTGAACTGGATTATATGAGTCTACAGTGCCAGATAATCTGGGATAAGCAGATAATTTGGGATCAGATCCTGGGATATGGAGAAGTATAGATCCAGTCTGTATCTCACATTTCCTCCATTGTTCATATTCAGAGAAACAGAAATTTACATTAATTAAAATGGAAAAGGAAAGCAGTCTTTATCGGCTATTCTTGATTAATACAGCAGAACCTATTGATTAATTTCTTATCCCTTGTCTCCAGGGACCCTGTCCCCCACATATGGAGATCCACTAATTGAAGTTGTGTACAAATCAGTGGCTAAAGTGGGCCTTATGTTAAAAATGAAGTAACTGGATGCCATTAGGCACAAGCTCAGCTCAAGAACTTGCAACAAATTTCACAATCTAATTCACAAGTCCTTCAAAACCTACTCCTTGTTTCCTCTCAAACATTTTCTTGATTCTCTAGATTTAGATACCTATAAATCCCAATCCCCTGTTCTACACCATGTTTAGCATAGTGATTACTTTAGTTCTCCAAAGAGAGGATAGTATAGTTCCATGTGTGGATAATAACTCATTGTGAAATAGGAGGCTGAGTTAAGAAGATGAATGCAGGGGGAGGGTCTTGGCCTTGCTGGAGGTGATTGAATATCGGCAGATGCTCTTCAAAATGTCCCCTACAGCTGAGCATCTGGCTTCCACATAGAGCCCTATTCCAATAAATAAGCAAATGTTCCCAAATCTGGAGCATATGTTCAAAGAAACCTCAGGCTGCTTCAAATTAAGCAACCCCAACGTAACAATGCTAGATGTAGCTGGAGGAATTCCTTGTTTTATTACGGAAAGCCAACAGACCTTCCTTCACTCTCACCATGGATCCCTACCCATTTCATCTTACATTTTCAAGCCCTTGGCAGAGACACAAGGGATATTGAATGACAGTAAAGCAGTCATTGAGCAGAATTTGGTTCACCATTAGACAAACACTTCTCTCTTCTAATGGTCTAATTCAAGGCCTCATTCTTCCAATTTGAGAGAGCTCTGCAGCTTACACATGGAATAACAACACTTCTGTGTATTTTTACGTGCAAATAATTTGATTAACCAGAACGAAATGACTGTCAGATAAATAAAGGATTAGCAGGGGGACCCACATTTGGGGGTTGGGATTTTTTTCTTTTTGGATTAATGCTGTAGGAAAATATAATTTGTTTTAAATTCACATTAGGAACCTTGACACAGGCTCAACTGGCCTGTTCTGCCTCACCGGCTTTTGCCACCGAAAGGGAAGGCGCACAGGGTGACTCAAGGTGCCTCATGCACCCTCCCTCCTCCCCTCATCACACATAGCAGAAAGAGTGGCAACACACAGCAACACATGTTGTCCTACCACCCTTTCTGCCATCACACAGGCTTTTGGGGCCAAAAGTGTGGGTAGCTCCATCAGAGCTACTCGCACAACGCTTTCCTCCCCATAGTGGAAGGTGATTTGTCTCCACTTTGGGAGGAAAGTGGGGAGGAGCCTGCCGTGCATCATGTGATGGTGCATGGCAGGCTGCATCAAAGCCACACATGAAGGCACCAAAGTGAGGCATTTTTGCCCCATTTGAAAAGATCCTAGTACCTCACAGGGGAAGAGTTTTGTCTAGTATGTGTTTTTCTCTCTCAAAAGTTACCAGAATTCACAAAATGTGAGCATGAGTGAATGTGAAACTGACAGATTGAACCATCTTTAGCAATGGATGAAAAATTCATTTTCATTTTTTTCAGAATGTGCCCAAATTTCAAATGTGAAAGGAAGAAAAACTTTCTAGATGTGCCCATTATTGAGTATCAGAGGGCACCATTAGTTTTCACGAAACGACCTATCTCTCTGCTCCATCATATGGCAGCTGGTGGCTTTTACAGAGCAATGAAACCCCTCCAGGTTGAATTTGAAGATTAAATGGTCTTTCCAAGGTGATTAATTAACTTCCCATCTTAGCTAGTTTGTGCATTTGAATAAGCTCTATGATGAGATGCACATACCTTTTTCCAACATAGAAAAATAACACAATGTAGGGGTGGGATCCCTCTCCATGATGATCCATCTGCTGTATCTTCCTTTGCCTAAGTTCATCACAGGTTCAATTGCTTGGTCACACAAAAGCAAAAATGACAAGGCACAGAACATCTGAGAGCTGAATCCCCTCTATTGCTGCACCTCTCTGTTGAGGAACAAAAGAGGCATCAGTATATCTCAAGAGCAGAGTAATTCTGTTTACAAGCAGAAGATTAGCAACAGTCATTCCCACACATACACAGGGTCTAGAAGAGAAAAAATAAAACAGGCTTTGTTTTCTCTAGTGTGTATTTGAGACATAAGTTTTCTACTAAAAGTTTCAAAACATTTCCTAGTAAGAGATTCAGTAACATATTGTCTTCGACATGGAGGAAAGAGAATTGCAGATTACAAAATTGGAACAAACTGAAACTTAACTTCATGATAATCGATGGAGGAAGAGAAGGGATGTAGTTAAGGACCTTATCACACCAACCCGCTATTCCAATACAGTCATATCAGCATAGACAGTGGATGCATGCTATGTTGGGTACCTTTGATGTTGCATTTCTCTTCATTAGCAAAACTGCACCAATTTGCCATTTTGTGGTCTTGTGAACATGTTTCATTATAATTCCACCTTCCTGTGAATTTTGTTTTTTCTAGCACAACTGCAAAATTTTTGCATTTAGAACCCTCCCCCCCCCAAAAAAAAAGAATCAAATATAACTATAAAATATATTTAAAAAGAAAACAGCAAGATTGGGCATAGTAAAGGGAAGGGGAGAGGTGGATAGAGAAGGAGAATCCTGCCCTCTAACATCATGTTACTGCTGGCATATCAGCAGAAGGTACCCACCACCAAAGTAGGTGACAGGAACATCAAAGTATTGTGAGCAATTGCTGGGTTTTACCCATTCATAGTCAGGCATAGGATAATCATGAAAGGGATGTACATAGGATCAGGATGCACAAAGCCGCAATGACGGTTTTCCTGCCTTGTATGATAAGTCCTAAGACAGAAAACAGTAAATGAAATCAATCTAGAAATAGATGCAAAATAGCTACAATACAGGCATGCCAAGGTTGCTACTGCTATGGGAGGCCATTCTTCCCAAACTGTAGTACTATTTTGATCAATTCCTTTTCTCATGCTGCTTCAAACTTTTTTGAGATGTGGGCCAGGCAATAATTTAATAGAGAATCCTGCATCCTAGCATCCTCTAGTGATACAATCCTCTATCTTTAGGGTCAAACTTTTTATGGTGGGGTGTGCCAGGGGAAAGAAATTGTGTGCCACAATTACCACCCTTGCACAAGAGTGTGATAAGGTAATAAGAACTGAGTTTGTGTACTGTGCCTATCCCCAATAGACCCATCTGGAATCTATACCAATATCCTGTAAAAATCAAGCCAAGACCCCTACAGGGAATCTTACACATTTATTCCCATTGAATTCATTCTCTTTTACTTCTGTTTAAATGGATAAATGTTAGGAAATTTAACAACTGGTTATTATGGTTTTTCTTCTGCCAAAAAAGAGAGGACATTTGCAATTATTATTTTTGGCACTATTGTCTTTTGCTGCAAACTGCGTTGATTGTGCTTTATTCATTATGACAACCAGCATGGTGCAGTCATGTGAGTGTTGGACTACAACTCTGGAAAGCAGGATTTGATTCCCCACTTTACTGTAGAAACCCATGGAGTGACCTTGGGTAAATCACACACTGTCATCCCTAGAAAGACATGTGGTAGCTTTGCCTTAGAATTGACATGCCCAAAATGACTTGGTGGCACACAACAACAGCGTCGCCCTGAAAGGTCATCTTTCTTTCTGAACTGAATGGTAGAATATAAACACTGTGAATAAATAAAATGAAAGAAAGCCATGATGTGGTTTTAAAAGAAACAAAACCCCAACAACCATCTTTGTATCTCCAAAGCTCTAGACATCGGAAATTTGCGGATTTCTGTAGCAAATCCAGAAGCACTACCCTTTAAGCAAAAGAGTCTTCTATTGTGTGATGCTCAAATTCTTTTTACTAGGAGAGCAAGAATACAGGAGAGAGGCAGGAAAGAAAGAGAAAGCACACATTTGAATGAGTTCAGTGACATTTGCTGCTGCACACGCACACTGGAGCATTTCCAGCCACTGATTCAGTGCTCTAAATATCTGCCCAACCTTGTTAGCTCTTCTTTCAGCCACTGCAGTATCCCTGATGCTCAGTAAACGACTGCCTTCGATTGCTCACTTGCCTTGACAACTGAGCTCTATAAGCCGACCGCCAGCAAAACTCAAGTTGAATCAAGGGACTGCTTGAATAATTTATATGATTGTTACTTTTACAACTTCAACACATTTAGGTTTAAATCCAATGCACATGAACTGCTGCACAATAATCAAGTCTGTGCAAATAGGGCCAGAAAGGAATCTACACTTTTGTCATAGGGAGGGGGAGAGGTGGGTTGAGGAAGAGAGAGAGAGAGAAAAAAGAAAGGCCAGGAATTCAATTACATTTGGTGCTTGTTCTACAATACAAGCTGCAGTGTACTTTGTAATAGGAAAATAATAGGTAAGTCTGGTCAGTAGAGTATGTGCCCTACCTAGCTCTAGTGCCGTGTTGAAGCCTTCTAAGAATTCAGGAGTTTCTGTCAAAAAATATTTGTCTACCTCTCATTATCTGTGTTAAATGCTGTTCAAGGAGAAATTGGCAAGCAGTGAAATTTCAGTAATTATATTAAAGGAGATCCAATTACTTTCATGGTAGTTTCATGAGTGATCAATCTCTTCCAGTCTGTTTTCTGGACTCTGATGACTTTAAATGACAGCAATATTCCTACTAATTAACATTGCAAAATGTTGATGTGAGTCATTATATTTGTTGTCGTTGTTGATATTGTTGGCGTGAACATTCAAGTCATTTCCAAAGTATGGCACTCCTACCCTGACCCCATCTCATGGGCTGATCAAGTGGGTCTTGCCAAAGGTCACCCAGGGGATTTCCAGAGCCTAGCAGGGATTTGAACCCTGATCTTCCAGAGTCCCAGTCCAATACTTAGACCACTAGCTCTCAACTAATTATATAAGTACAGTAGAGTCTTGCTTATCTGTCATAAACTGGCAGGCAGAATGATGGATAAATGAAACTGACGGATAACAGGGTGGGTCCTCGTTCACCCACCCACCCTCCCTCCCTCCTTCACCAGGCCGGGTCCCAGCAGCGGCGACGGCAGCACCAGGTCCTAGTGGGGTGAGTAAGTGAGAGAGAGAGGGAGAGAGGGCCTTTGCCATCCTCCTTTGTGGGTGACCTCCATCCCTCAGCTCCTTTGCCACGCCAGGTCCCAGCAGAAGGGCCCTGCCTGGCGACGGAGCGAGTGAGCAAGTGAGGGAGGGCCTTTGCCGCCCTCCTTCACTCGCCCTCCCTCCGTCCTCGCTCACTAGCTAGCTCGCTCCTTCACTATGCCGGGTCCCCGCAGCACCGGAGCCTGGTGTGGCGAAGGAGTGAGCAAGTGAGTGAGTGAGTGAGGGAGGGCCTTTGCCGCCCTCTTTCTCTCGCCCGCCCACCATCCCTCGGCTCCTTCACCAGACCGGGCTCTGGTGTTGCCAGGGCCCAGCCTGGAGAAGGAGTGAGCCAGCGAGTGAGCGAGGGCCTTTGCTGCCCTCCTTCACTCACCCGCCCTCCATCCCTCAGTTCCTTCGCCACGCTGGGCCCCGGCAGCACCGGGGCCCAGCCGGGTCCCGGCAGCACCGGGGTCCAGCCTGGCAAAGGAGTGAGCAAGCAGGCGATCGCAGAAGGGCCTTTGCTGCTCTCCTTCACTTGCTCACTCACTCCTTTGCCTCGGATAATACGGAGTGTCGGATTAGCAGAATTCGGATTAGCGGGACTCTACTGTATTATGAAATAGGGTGAGAAAGGAGGCACAAACAGCTGTTTAAAACATATTCCATTGTACGAAGCTCCCATCTCCAGAACTAGTCTTGAGAGATGACAGTTTCCCTTCTCTGTGCTCCACCAATATCAGAAGCACAATGGAAGGAATTGAGTAAGATAGTCATCTTGGTTGTTACTGCCAGTATGTGCAACACCTTGCCAAGGAAGGCCAGGTTAGCTCCATCTTTATGGGGTTTTTTTGCTGCCAGCGGTTTCTCCAAATATAACATGTTCTTGCATGTTATTGTCACCAACATGCTTATTTTTGTATCTACTTCCCACTAATGCATGTTTCACTGTGTGCAGTTTTTACAACCTGGTTGCAAAATTTGAAAAAGTGCTAATATCTAAATGCAACTACATTTTGAATGGTGCAAATTAGCATTTTTTCCTCCCATCTTCACAAGCAACCTATTCAACCTATACTGTATAAAATTATTCTACAGGTTGAACAGTTCTTATCTGGAATTCCAAAATCTCTTGGGTGTCTGAGATACTGACATCTGGTGGTTCAAAATACGCAGACTTTGTTTCCAACACAAAATTATTAAAATATTGTATAAACTTTATCTTTGGGTTATTGTGCACAAGGTATAATAATAATGATACTACTTTATTTGTAGCCCGCCCTATCTCCCCAAGGGAAATCAGGGTGGCTATGAATTTTGTGTTTACTTAGATTCTATCTCTAAGACATCTCATTATATCCAAATACAGTCTGAAAACCAAAATACTTCTAGTATCAAACATTCTGGATAAGGGATATTCAAACTGTATAGCTAATTACTGGTCACTGATCTACTTAAATCTATTTGCAACTAAAGACCTGTGTTGAATATGGGATCCCAACTTGTCCTTGCACTTTTGACCTGTCCTTACAAAATCACACAACTAGCAATCCCTGGGATCACTGTAACATTGTGTTGTGTTTATGATGGATTCATATCTTCATCTTAGCCAACACTGCTAGATTGCCAACACCATCCATCTCAGGTTTTATAAGAGATTGAATGACAGGGAGCATTTTGGCGAGAAGAATGTGGAAATGGATATATTTATGATTGGAGCTATTAAATCCTCCTGACTATGTTGATCTTTGCTGATACTTTTATGGGCAGAGACACACACATTGTGGACAAGCCTCTCAGTGTGTTTTTATGTCTCTCCAACTACTCCTTGAACAATCTTTGTAACTAATTCTACAACTTGGTGGCCAAACAACAAATTATTTCCCTAAACAATTCTTTTCCTTACAAAAACCAACCTCATTTCATACTTGCTATTGTTCCTGTTCAATGGAAGGGATACACTGCTATTTCTTAATGAGACTATTCAGAAAACACAGTAACCTCTTTCTATAGTGGCTGGTTGCATGCCAGTCATCCATCATCAGTTACGAGTTTCTATTGTGCGCTATCTGTAGCAGCATTGTGGAAACAGAAAAGCAAAACACTTTGGGGCTAATGTGATACAATATTCATGACTGCATGCCGCACAAGTAGCATTTTGGTTTATAACTTAGATATAACATGCTTAGCATTCATTTCTTCAATACACATCCATTCTATTTGAAAAAATGCACTTTACAACATTGGTTCAGAAAGGTGTGGCATCTAACAGTGGAGTAAGCCCTCTAACACTCTGCTATGCAAGAAAAAGAAACCACAGTCATATGTGTTCTGGTTGGTTTATGTCCAAAGCAGCAACACCAGCATTTCTTGTTATTTTAAGTTAGTTTATATGTCACTTTTATATAGCAGTTAGTGCCCCAAGAACACCACAGTAAGCAAGTAGCTGATCAGGAACTGCAGAACTTTTAAAGGTTTATTGATGTGTAGATGGCCAATATATTACTAAGCATTTATATTTAGTATTCTGCTACCCCCCCCCCCCCAAAAAAAAACAATATCACCAGCTATGAGTCACATATTGATGAGACTATTTTTTAAAGATGCAAAATGTATAAGAATGCTGGCTTCTTGGTGCAAACAAACAGGGAATGGCTCTTATTATGTGGCGTGGTATGGCAAATATTATTGTTAAGTTCTTTGTGATAGCTATCATGTCACTGTGGATATATGTCTATGCCAGATTATAATGTATACCTGATTCTCAAAATATCTTGTGCATTCCGCAGCTCCTTTAAAATTCAGTCTAGAACCATGGTCAAATTCACCACCATCACACTGGTTTTGGCTCCATCTGATGCCATTGGTAAATTAAACTTTACTTTCTTGAGCAGGAAATGCTGTTAGCGGCTGCTGTATGTGTTTATGAACATTTAAACACCTGTATATACAGTCAACCTTACACATTTGCTGGGCTTAGGAACCCTGTGAAAGTTTTTTAAAAAAAGAATAAATATATGGCTATATTTTTATCTGGGATAATACCTCTCCAGGAATTTCTAGGTGTTTTGGCCTACAACTCCCAGAAATTTCCAGCCAGTTTACCAGCTGCTAGGATTTCTGGGAGTTGAAGGCCAAAACATCTGGGGACCCACAGGTTGAGAACCACTTCCCTTTGGTCATTGCCCACTGGAAGCTGGCCATAGAATCACAATGGAGGACCTAAAAAGTCCTAGAAGTGTTCTCTTTCGAAAACTCTAGCGCCTCCAGCTTTACTGGAAGAAAATGACCATAGAGTGATACTGGATATTCCTGGAGAGAACGTTTTAAATCAGATCTGTGAATAATCAAATCTTCAAAAAAATAAAAACTACAAATGTGGAGGGATGACTATAATTTTATCAAGCAACTTAGGTCTAGTCAGTAGTGTTAAAGTAACAAATAATCCTAAAAGTCCATTAATCAAAGAGTAATTTTGAAAAAACCGCACACAACATATTTCTTTGGTATATTTTCACCTCCATATGCCACATATAAACCATTTTGGTTGTGGTTTATAGACACATTAGTGCACAGGAGAGCATTCCTGCAACAAAGGCACAGACATATTTGAAGAAATATTGCTCTACTAGCAACTAATTGCTTTAAAAGCTATTGTGGATGTTATAAAACAGAACACTGATTGCTTCCTAATTTACCCGGCCAGTGTCTGAGCACTAGAAATCATTATGTCACTTTCATTTCTCACAAAGCTTGGGAAATTATTTCTGTACATTTCTCAAGATCCCTCCACTAACATGGCCAGTACCTATATTATATCTGGATGATTCCAGCAGTTATAAGCCAAAAGGTAACTCATTCAAACTCTGAGCTCTCTTTTTTCCATTATCAAGTATCCCATTCCTATTTGTAACAAAATCCTACCTAATTATTTTGTCCATGGAATCATAAGGGATTTTGTAAAAAAAAAAAAAAAAAACCTGTCAAGGTTCAAGAATGGAGTCTACTGGTAAATTGAACACAGTTTAACAACATACAGTAGAGTCTTGCTTATCCAACATAAACAGGCCAGCAGAACGTTGGATAAATGAAAATGTTGGCTAATAAGGAGGAATTAAGGAAAAGCCTATTAAACGTTAAATTACGTTGTGATTTTACAAATTATGCACCTAAACATCATTTTTACAACCAATCGACAGAAAAAGCAGTTCAATACATGCTAATGTTATGTAGTAATTACTGTATTTACGAATTTAGCATCAAAAGATTGCAATGTATTGAAAACAATGACTACAAAAACATTGACTACTAAAAATTGACTACAAATAAAGATAGAATTGCATACAATGAACTTACAGTAACAACATTGTCGGAAGCTAAATCCGTTAAAAAGTTCAGTCCTGTGAAGATTTTTTGTCTGCCTAGATAAACAGGATCAGGGCAGGAGGCAGACTGCGTTGGATAATACAGAGCTTTGGATGAGCGAAGGTTGGATAAGTGAGACTCCACTGTAATGCTAAATGGGCTCTGGCTTAGTACTCCAAAGATGCACATTAAACAAATAGTTAAACTAAGTGTGTCTAGGATTCTTACAAAAATGTGCCATTGCAGAAATGAAGCAATAAAAAGGTTTGTGTCCTAAAAATATAATCCAGGCTGCATCTTGCTACCTGTATTGAGTTTCAGCAAAACATTCCCACAACTCAGATGGTAGCTGAGTAGTAACCCCTGGAGCATGTTCAATCAAGTACTCAACAAGATGGCAGGTCGTTGGCCGAAGTCAAGCTGGATATTTTTGGAGCAAGCAACCTGCACAGCCACTGTTCGCGCTCCGTGATTTTACACATCATAAAACTGGTCCTGCAGCAAACCTCCACACAGACCAATTTCGTTTGTCCAATTCCTTTTTAAATCATCTGTTTTAAAGGCACAGTCGGCATTTTGTCCAGCTGGCAGAATCCACGGACGTCATTTTGGCAGTTGCAACCAAGAGCAGAATTTGGCCACAGTGTCGTATTTTACTATAATAGGTACATGTCAATTTAACCTGGCCTTTTGCTTTCAGATGTGCCATCCTGTCAGGACCCAGGCTGCAGAGCACCAATAACCATACGCAGAGGCCAGAATCTATCTAATATCTTTATTAAGGAAATTTATAAAGTCAATAAAAACAAGTGTAGAATATAGTTCAGAAGTAGACCTATCAGGAAAGGTCAAATATAGTCCAAGAAAACAATGTCCAATATATGATATTAAAGTCCAAAGTTATAATCCACTTCACCGAAACACACACTATTTGGCAAGCAATAGTGTGGGGAACTGTCCATAGTCTTTGAGGCTTAAGGTAAATCCGAAGGAAAGGAAAACAAGGCTGGAATCCGAGAAACAGGGTCTGTGGTTTAAAACGCAAAGCAAGGCAAGACTTGAGACTTGACAAGGTCCAACTTGAAACAAGGCAATCGTGGAACAAGAACTGAGTCCATAGAAATCCGTGGAACAAGGCAGGGCTGGGAACTTGATTCAGGAGCTGGGAACTGGAGTACGAAGTCTACACACGATCTCACTCCACGAACTGACGAATTGACTCCGCAAGGTTTCCTCCGAGAGCAAACACCTAAATAGGATCTTGTTTTCCCGCCAAAGAGCACTTTCTCTGGGGAACAAGAAACGAAAGCCATTCTGTGTCCAGATGTTTGACTCCTTAAAGTTTCCCAAGGGAAACAGACTTAATCAGCTAATTGTCTGGCAGCTATCCTGGCGCTCCGGCGAGTCGCCTCGCGAGCGCCTCTTTGTTGATTATAATAATCTCGGCGAGAAAATGGGGGAGATTTCTGCTCAAGGCTTGTTTGGCTGACTTCTGGAGGGCAAATATCCTGCAGGTGCAAGGGCTCCAATTCTGGCTGAAACGGTGGGAAATCCAAGTTTTCCTCTTCATCTGTCACAATAATACTAGGAACAGGACTACATGGCCCATGAGACATCACACATCCAGCCTGTTGTTCTGCTTGAAGCTGGCAATCGTTGGAAGTTCATCCTGACCTGGTAGTTGCTAACTGGCATTCAATTGTACCTGTTTGTTGGTTACACCAGTGTCATTGAGCATGAAGCAGATAACAGTTAAGCACACAACACATTATAGCCTAGTTTCACAAACATAGGGCTTTGTTGTTTGCTTAAACTACTGCGTTGAAGAAATTTCAGGAAGTTAGTGGCAGGGAGGGAAATTACACTTCCCCTCTTCACATGTTGTGGTCCTGATCCATATGTTCTCCTCTGCACAATTATAGATGGGCAAATTTTAAAAAGAAACCAACAGAACTACATTTCCCAACTTTAATATTACTTGTAGTTTGATCCCCAGGTACTTTTTACAATCTTATTTAGAAGCTGACACATACAAGGGTTCTTCCATATATATATATATATATATATATATATATATATATATATATGAAATTGAGAAGGTGGAAAGAGTAGCAATTGGTTGTGTCTTGAGAGTGTCATGTGATTAATCTGTCTGCCAAGCCAGCTGACCTCGCAGTTTAGTATAACAGTTGTCACACTGTGATGGAGATGGCTGAGAAATTTATAAATTACACAAAAGAGGAACAGCATTCTGTCATATATATTTTTAGGCAGAAAGTACGCCAGGAGCACACATTCATTTCCACATGTGCACTCAGTATGAGGATAAAGTTCTCTCTCTTGGAGTCATCTATGAGTGGATTGACATGTTCAAAAGTGGCCCTACTAATGTAATTGGATGCGGAGCACTCCAGATGTCCAGCAACAGCCATGACCACGAGGAAAGAACCCTAGAAATGATTTGCATCAGAGGCTATGCACTCACCCAAAAACATTTTTTTGCTGATAACATTAATAATTTGGTATCATGCTGGGGAAATGCATTGCAAAGGAAGATGACTACAAAGATATAACTCCTATGTTGTGAGTTGTTTTTGAAATGCTTAATAAAAAGAGTTTTTAAAAGTGCAGAAACTTTTTGAGGAACCCTAATATAAAGCTTGAGATGAATGTGCTCTCCAGCATAATGAGTAAAAAGAAACTCCTTTCTATAACTGAAGCCTCACAAGCTTCAAAGAAAAACACTTGATACTTATAAAATAAGCAAACAATGTATCATCCAAGTTTGTTTTCAGCTAACACTCAGCACATTGGGGAAGAGGAAAGAGAGGCAATACGGGGAAGAGAAAAAATCTGATACCTACTGCTTGTTGCCTCTTGGTCAATCTTCCTGCCTATCTGTCAGGGGAATCTTGACTATTACTCTTCCAATCTCCCAGGACTGTGCCCTTCAGGTACGGAGCCAGCTGTTGACAAATTGTGCAGAGCACCATCTGTCCTAATTTGAAAGGGAATATATGCTGTCTGCCTGGGGAGACCAGGTCACTGCCAGAAGGAGCAACACCAAAGAGAGTGACATGAAAGGAGCTGACCCTTGGGGAAGCCTCTTTGGCAGTGGTGAAAGGAGGGCAAATCTCCTTGATCACAGGGAAGAGAAGGGCCCCTTTTGTATTAGCTTTTGATCTTTCAACAACTAGCACTGCCTGCCATCATAAGTG
This sequence comes from Anolis carolinensis, assembly GCF_035594765.1. Lineage (NCBI taxonomy): Eukaryota > Metazoa > Chordata > Lepidosauria > Squamata > Anolidae > Anolis > Anolis carolinensis. The sequence goes on from NC_085842.1 coordinate 240,000,272, forward strand.
ATGTGCTATATAGAAAGCAGAGGAGAGTAAATAAGCCAAAGAATGGTCATTGGTAAAGGAGTGGACAGAAGGAGATGTGGAATACAGAGACCATTGTATCACCATTAGGTCAGAAAAAGCCAGAGTGCTGAATACTCCCAAACCTTCCACCATTATAAAACATATAGACAGTCTTGGCTATGAGCCCCCTGAGCTAAAACTGTTGTTGCTCAATTCCATGTCAGTAATAGAAAATCAGCAGTCATCCAGGACCTGTTCCTAAATAGGTATGTCATCTCGCTTGGACATTAAGAGGCCTGTAACTCCACATTGATGGTTTCACATATCTGTATCCAGAGGAAGAAAGTTTTCCCTATGAATTTGCAGGTCCGCCAGGCACTCTAGGAATCACTAGGTCCTCTTACACAACTTCTGGGGGAAGTATGTTATAGAATTGTGAGGAGGCATACAAAAATTAATACAAAAGTAAAAACCAGTTAGTCTTGACAGTTTCTTTTTTATCCCCCCTTTCACCTTTTTATAGTATATACCTTGCTGCTCAACAGTTTGAGCTGGCCTCAGTGAAACCCAAGGGGTCCCGGAGGATGGCTATCACAGGGTTCCCAGATAAAGGAATATAATTGGCAATATTTCTACTGTTCCCCTCACTTTTAGTCAATAACTGGCTATCTTGGGGGAGGAATATAACAAAGATAATGTGGGTTTCCTTGGGAGACATATCATAGCTGCATACCAGGAATGTTTGGCCAATGTTTTTAATTTGTTTGCATATTCAAGTACACTTGCAACTTTTGTATTTTACATTCTTCTGCTTTGTTTAAACCTATGTTGTAAGCCATCTTGGATCTCACATTGGGGAAAAGTAGGGATATAAATAAATGAATGAATGAAAGAGAGAATCACGTTACCTTACTCCTGGAACTGGAAGAAGCAATTCCCTCCCATTGTCCCCTCTCCTTAGTCTCCCCCCCCCCCAAAAGAAAAGTGTTTAACTTGCTGCAAGTCCAGGGACCTCAACTCATTGAGGTCCAATTTACAGGTGATAGTCAGAGGGAGATTTGTCATGCATCTTGGTGAATCCGGCAGGCAGCAGGGGAACCTGTCGCCCTGCACCCCACATCACCCACATCGTCCACTTGCACATTCCACAGGGGAAGCACTGCTGCCCGGTTTCCCCCTGAGCTAGCCCTATTATTTTCTATGACAACACAGGAAACCTCTCATGTTCTTTTTTCAGCATCCTAGGAAGCTTGGAGCTGATTAGCTTGACTGCATCTTAATGCTGGAATATCAGAAGAACATATTGGCAGCTGGAAAAACGATCGATAGAAGCTGAGAGTTTCTTTCTAATTGAAGTGGGAATACTGGAAGAGGGAATACTGGATCTGATGCTGCCACTGCTACTGCATACTTACTGAGTGAAGTATCAGCAAACTAGGAATAAAAAATTTAAAAGTAGGTATTGAATTTGGCTTTCAGAATTTTCTACTCAAGCTTATCCACTGATTAATGCCATCCTTTCTTTAGAGTAGACTGGATTGGTTTGGTTTGTCTACTATTCTATTTCTCAGCATTACATCTCAAAAGCACAGGGAGGCATGTCATGTTAAGAGAGCTGTCTGAATATTTTGATTATTGTTACAAATACTCCACTCAGCTTTGCAGGCATGTTTTCTCTCCCTGCTCCCTGTTCCAATTGCTGCTGGAAGAGGTGGAAGAAGAAAAGGAGGAGAAAGAAGAGTAGAAGAATAAGAAAGAGATTCTGCATGGTTGTGAATGCATCGCTATTATTTTACCTTTATATTTTTAATGTCAGTTGATGCTTTACCCAATAAGAGTTTTTGCTGGGATATGAGAAAGTGGGTTCATAGTGTATTCACAGCCCTGCTCTTTTGGCCCTGAGTATTTTTAATGTGGCCATGTGGATTTCCTTCTCTTTTTCTTCATATGCATAGTCTTTAAGTCCACGACCCTCAGTTTTTTTTCTTTCTGTGGCATAGCCTTGTGGAAATTCAAAAGATGGGTTTGCTTCTAATGACCCCAATCTCTGCCTTTCCCAGTCCCAGCAGACATCAGCTGTCACTGTCTGTAATTCATTAACTTCCTGTCCAAATTACCTTTCTTCTTTGTATACAGGCATTGGAACATATATATCTGAGATATCTGACCCAGCAAGCTCCCTGTACCACTTGCCCCTCATGTGTAGACTTACTGATCTATTGGCATAAGCCACATTCCTGGATCCCATGCCCTTGGATGCCCTGATATATTACTGATAATAACATTCTGAGTTTATACTAAAGACTCTAAAGGCATGAGCTTGCTTTCTGGGATATTAAAGAGCATCTCTGCCACCTGAGCCATTAGCTACGCTGGAAGTGCAAATACAGCCGTGCAGCGTGCGAGGATAGCAGCTGTTTGCAGAGCGGCAGCTGCAAAACCCTTAGATGTTGACAAGGAGCACATCGGGCTTCCAATGCCACGGCTGCTTTTTAGCAGAAAATGGATGCTGCCCTGCATCCGTGTATATATAGCACAAATGCACACACAGAGAGTGATGAGCAGAAGGAAAAGAAATATGACAGAGAATGAAAAGTGCAGGGAAGAAAAAAGATATCTTCCAAATTTCATTTATAAATAAATCAGTGAGCTTAGGGTTTTTTTCCAGAAATATATTACAGCATGTACTGTGCTTTCTCTTTCTATACAGACATTGTTACAAAGGCCTACAAGACAATTGAGATTCTGGGAAAACAAGAGTACCTGAAGGCATTTCCTTTAAACTGAATTTTAAAAAATAAATCAAGGGACTGAGAAAGGCGATAGTAGCAACTGACAGGCTCGGAAGAATGACTGGCACTCTCGGCTTAAATATGTACGCTGCCAGATCTGTCTGGAACGGCAACATAATGTAATGTTTACAGATGTTGCACTAAAGCATCAGGCAGGAGGCCATACCTAAACATTTATCTATTGGGACAGCCACTCTGAAGATTAAGTTTGCCAGCATTTTAATGTTATATCCTGTATTTATTTCACTAACTGTTTCACATATGCTCACCTAGCAGAAGAATATAGAAGAGCCTGGATGCTTCTCTCTCATTTCCCATCCCTTTCCTATAAAACCAAAATTACCAGTAGCCCTAGCCAGACCCACATCCGCAGAGTCTACTTTCACCAGAATAATTATACTGGTTGAAATACTTGAAATAAGAAGCTTTGATGCCTATTTCTGCTATTTCTCCTAAATCTTGGTTATAGCTGCTTGTAGATGCAGAAAACATTCTAGTAGACATTACTGCAACCAACTGTGGTGGCCTCAGCCACGGTTGAGAAACATCTAGTCTTCCATATGTCATCAAACAGCATGGTTCATTGTCCCTCATCATTGGTATGGTTGGGTAGGGTGGATGGCCATTGCAGTCCAACAACATCTGGAAGGGCATCCATTCCTCTGTCCCAGCCTAAACTGCCTGGCATACTTGCCAAGACAAATTATATTGGCTCATTTTGTTATGGACATTTGTAGTTCAGATTAGCTATATCCATCCCGTATTCAAATTGCTCAAACATGAAATGCAAAATCCCAGCAGGAGTTTGGTTTCTGTCTGGGGAACTATTTCTTTGAAGAAGTGAAGGTGTTTATTTTCTTTGGAGGAAAAATATTTCTACTGGAGACATATTGTATTATGTTCAAATTATCCAGACAACAGGGTTTAGCATGCCAGTAATTTGAGAAAAATTAAATCTATTCAACTGGATACTCAGTAGCAATTTCAGAATAGAAGGATCTCATCCAGATTTATTGTTGTATCTGGGTAAAGAGCTGATGACTGAGCACAGTCAGAATACACCTAGGGCAATATTTTAATACGTGGTTGGGCAATTTAATTTGCTGATCCTTTAAAAAAAAAGATAGACTACCAGCATAAATGTATTTGCACAAAGAAATACACGGGCATTTTAAAAGCAATTAATTAAGTATGCAATTTATACGAAAACAATTTACCCTTGGACATTATCTCAGCACCCAAAATGCACATACGATTTTCCACGCCTTCCAATTTGGGGCCATAATTTATTTTGATTGTGCAATTAGGAAAGAAGTATCTTATTAATTTCCATCTCTCGAAGAGAAGCAAGACAAATCTGGCAGCTAAAATGTCGAGCTTGTAAAGAAATGGATAGTGCATCGTTCTGCTTTGGGAAAGCAGAACACTGTTACCAGTCTCTTTTCGGGATATGTTATAGACCAGTTGTCACCCTTCTTGGCCAGGCTGGTTAATTTGACCTCTGCTTTCTCTGGCTGGAGTACTCAATAGTCATTCTTATATTTCCTGCATAGAGAGAGATTGTTATAACTGCAGCTATATTTTTAAATCCTTGTCGGCCCTTTGTGCTTTGTCCCATGGACTGGATTTTGTGTTCACACAGGTTACTTCTCAAATTCCATTCATCTTGCCACTCCGACACACAGCCCAAGATCAGTACAGGGGTGTTGGATACTCATTTCATAGGCTAAGTTCATGAGAAAAATGTTCAAGAAATACAGTGAGGAGATAGTGTGCATCTTCATCTTCTCAGCTAGCCCAAATCCAAAGTAGGAGATGGAAGAAGTGATGCTTTAATAGTTTTGATATGACGGAGTAATCTCAGAGCGAGTCCTTAATCTTCTGAACCCTGTCAGCTGAAAGCAGCAGTTCAATCTCCGAAGTCAGGCAGAGTTTTCACTGACGCCAATACCAGGTATCTTTCAGCTCTGACAGCATGCTTTTTAACTTGTTCCTTTTCAGAAGAGAAAGCTCTTTTGCTCTCTTCTAGCTGACTCAGGTTAATGTGACTATTGAAGGCTGTCTGGCAAAAGATGGTGTTGTGAAAAAGTCTGTTTTGGAACCAACTTATAATTGTGAGATAACAAAGAACACTGTAAAAGAAAGTCCACAATATATCTTGTATCCTCAGATAAATACATCCCCAAGTATCTACAACAGGGATTAGAGATAGCTGCAGCCTCCCAGATATTATTAGACTGTAACTCCTATGATCTCTGGACATGGAAAGGACCAGTAGTCCAAAAATATCCAAAGGCTGCTGGTTATACTGTGCTATTTGGAACATTCACAGTTACATGGGAGGCATTCTCCTTTTCATTGACATGTGTTTTGTGTCAACAGAAAATGCGTGGGAAATGACTGAGAAAAGAATCTGGTAGTATTTGGGCAAGAGAAAGCACCGACTGAAAACATTAACAGTCATGCTTCTTTTACCAAATGCACAGCTATAACACACAAACAATTATTATAAAAAGCACTGCTTTTTCCACAATTGAAACAGTGTAGGACAGCACTGTACACAACCCTGTTACCTTTCAGGCATGCTGAACTACGAAGTAGGGCATTTGGGGCAAAACCCTTTTTAAAAAAATGTTGCACAGAACCTCCAAATATACAATAGTCCTTGGTTTTTTCCAGGAACCCCACCACCACTACAGATACTAAAATCTATGGATGGTCAAGTTCCATGATATACCATAGCATAGTAAAATGGTGTCTCTTTTATAAAATGGCAAAATCAAGGTTTCCTTTTTAGAATTGATTTTTAATGGTTTCACATATGTAGATGGTTGAATATGAAGATGCCAAATACAAAGATTCAATGGTAGCTAAACTGCCCTTTATGTCATTGGGGGGGATAAACTTGGGGAGAATTTACAAAAATAGCCCTAAGGGCACACATGACCCCACTTTTTCCATATCTAGACAAAATACTGGCATGAGAAGATGTATTTCTGAATACTAAAGTGAGAATATTCTATCCTATCTTATTTCCCATTTCTATGTATGTTTGGAAAAGTTGGAGACTGAAGAAAGCTGATAGGCAAATATCCATTCATTTGTAATGTGGTTCTATGGATTGCTAAATGGACTTTGGATTGCTAAAAAGACAAATAAATGGGCACTAGATTGGATTCTTTCTAGGAACCAAGATAACTAAATGGAGACTGTCTTACTTTGACAACATTGTGAGAAGAAATGAGTCACTAGAAAAGTAGGAGAAGAGCTAGACCACATTCCAGACTGAATCAAAAAAGCCATGGTCCTAAGTCTGCAAGAGCTGGGCTGGGCTGTTGATTGTAGTGGGACTTGGAGGCATCTCATTCATAGAGTCACCATAAGTTAATGGCAGTTAACTACAAAGCATTTTAAACTATGTGTCAAGTTTTACTCTGTACATAAAGAGTGACTGATTTCCATCTAGATACTGGCCACTAACAGTTCTGTTTCATCCTTTCTAATCTCTATGTGAGAGTTCAAAAATCTAGTGGAGTCCTTTTAATGAATTTAATAGAATGACTTTGGAAAGGGTTATTTAAAATGAAAATTCAAATGCCATAAAAAGATACCTTTCACAGTTTTAATACGGCTAGATGAATTAGGTAGTTGAGATTCTTTTGAAATTGATGCCCATTGTACTTGTGGAAGGGGTGGAAATTCTGTAATAAAAAGAAATGCTCACCTTGAGGGCATTACAGTGTGAATCAAAACACATTTGAGAAAAAAGAACAATTAACTTGCTTAGTGAGCGACATAGAGGAGTTTTTATTGTCACCTTCTTAACAAAAACGCAGCATCAAAACATACAGAGTCATATTTCCCTTGCTTTAGAAGTGTTTCCTTAATGAGTACTCAAATTATTTAGTACTCAGGCCTTCGTTTCTGTATATTTTGTTTCCATATTACTATAAAGAAGCTTGAAAGTGTGAACAATATCTGCAAAAAGAAACCCTTAAGATATTTGTTATTTACTTGTCAATACCATTGTTTGCCCCATAGAGTGTCCACAGGACTTGTATAATTGGCTTTGAGTGTTGTCATTAAATAGGCCTTTAGCACCCTTTTGGCATAGGATATGACTCTGAAACCCCCTCTTGTAGAGGTTTGAGACCTGGAAGTTGAGGAAAGAGGCTACCTTTGAAGTTAATCTCAGATCCTGTCTCTCGCTTGCAGAGTTCTGTGTCTTAGGTGTAAGTCCCTTGGATTATGCTCCAGTTGTGACTAACTGGGGAGCAACCCCAATATTTGGACTGGTCTTGGGACTGACGTTCTTTGCTGAAGAGGTTGCCATGTGGGTGACAATTAGACTCAGGTGGGCTCACATCAGATTGCTCTTGCTTCATTTCCAGGCCAACCCATCTTTAATTGGTTAGGTCAAAAAAAGGTTTAAACCAAATGTTTGTGTTCAGTCTCATTCTATGGATGGTTATCAAATAGCAATAGCATTTGTGAGAACCACCTAGCCATCATGGTAATGGGTGTGAGAAGAGATTAGCCATTTCCTCTGTTCCATATTCTTGTGAAAATCACATCTCAAGGGTGTCCTGTGCAGTTCATTTAATGTTATTGCTGCATTTCATTTTTCAGGGGGAGGGGACTGTGACTTCAACACTTTTTAAAGGCAACTTGTCGTTTAATGCCTAGCCGAACATTAAGTGTATGCATCTATCTGATTTTTATATCATAAAATAATGGCAAATGTTTGGTTCTTTAATTTGCTGGTGATTCATATTAATAGGCAAGAAGAGATGTACGGGAGATTTTCTGTATCATGTAGCAGACTCATGCCTAGAAAGATACCATTCTATCTTCTCGCTTGGGTAGCAAAACATTTCCAGAGTTGGAAAATATTCAAGAGTAGCCATGTTGACCATACAGCAAATAAAATTTAAAAATCACAAAAAAAGAGATGCTTCATTCACCAATCAAAATTAAGAAAATGCATCTTAAAGGCTTTCAACAACTGACTCCTTGTATTTATTATGTTTATTTAGTTTAATCCTTGGTTTTGGTTGTTTATAAGTTATATTGTAATTTTATTTTTTGTTTTGGTGTGATTGTTGTTATTAGTTGGCCACTGAATGTTTGCCAATTTTGTTATTTTTGTAAACTGCCCTGAGTCCCTCCAGAGAGAGGGGGCAGGTTATAAATAAAGTTATTATTATTATTATTATTATTATTATTATTATTATTATTATTATTACTACTACTATTTTTTTCAGCAGGCAGACACATTAAAATCATGATATTGTTAGAGTCATAACTCTACATCCTATTTCAGATATTACTCATTTATCAGACGGACCTGAATTTTGATGTCAAAAACCAGAGGACAGACTGAATTGAATTGTTTCCACTTTACCCAGATGGGACCATACTCTTCCTGGAGCTATCTTCTTACAGAATCAATCCAGTCCTCCAGATTTTGAAGCTTTTGTAGGGTGTTAGCAAATTATCCAAGAAGATATTAGGATATGTCTCTATTAGGTACCGTTCCAGCGGGAAGGTAACGGCACTCCATGCAGTCATGCCAGCCTCATGACCTTGGAGGTGTCTACAGACAATGCCGGCTCCTTAGCCTTGAAATGGAGATGAGCACCAACCCCCAAAGTTGGACACAACTTTGCCTTATGTCAGGGCAAAACCTTTACTTTTACTTCAATCAATTTCAGAGTAGATGTTAAAATTATTATTTGTCTTATTTGTTCATTTAGCTTCTAAATGGGAACCCGACCACTACTCAATATTGGGCCATGCCATCTCTCTCTTGACAATTTCGTATTTGATTATTAATTCCAAAACCTGACCATTGTTCTCTATAGAACACACATTTCCTCTGAGTGTTATGAATTTTTTCTATGCGGTCCCTTTCCCTCATGATACTCATGGGATCCTGATTCTGTTCTATTTTCTTCTGTCATATAGGATCAGCTCACATAATCAGTGATCCAGGATAACTGTACACAAAGCAGAGCATCAGACCTGGGCATACACTCCCAATTTCTCACATGCTGTAACATTACATACAGTTATATGCCAGTATCAACAATGTATTCAGTTCCTCTCTGGGAATTTGTTTATTTTTCCTAAGAAAAAGTACAGTAATATGGGATATATTTTTAAATTATATTTCTTATTTAGGACTTTCCCCCCCCCCTAAAAATGTATGTTGTGCAAAATCCAATATTGTATGTAAAATTACTCTGTTTTGTGCAACTAGAATGTGTTTTATATTTGTGTATTACATTATATTTTCCATACATAGTGCAAATAGACTCCCAGTATGCAATAAAAGTTCTTGTACAGTATCAAAGCTTGAGATATCCGTTTTTGTCAGGGATAAGAAAATCTGCAAATATTATTTATATTTCTCCTCCTCTTCCTCTTCCTCCTCCCTTTTTTCTTCTTCTCCCCCCGCCTCTTCTCATCTTCCCTCTACTCAAAAATATTGGGGGGGTTGAATACACTGCATGAGTAAAACATATGTGTAGAATCCATATCACATGTAGATTGTAAATCTGGTGCTGAATTATTGTGCACCCTTGCATTTCACCACTGTAGGACTTTATTACGCAAACCCTCTATTCCACTATAGTCATGCTATCAGCTGCTTTGAGTCTCCCTTGGGGAGAGAAAAAGTGGAGTATAAACAACATCATCTGTCAGGGTATTGTGTATTGTGAAATGTTAAAATCAATCTGGATTCAGCAATTATGGAGTTAATGAGAGTCTGCTATGATTGATGTATCACAGGACCAATGGGGTCAAGTGTGTTTTGACCGAGACTTACTATCTTGGTTCCTGTGGAATGCAGAGGAGTTTTTCCTGTGTCGAACGGAGAACAGTGATGAGCAATGTGCTGTGTGTGTGCATGGGTGCTTTCGGCAAGCACTCATGGAGGAAAGGACTGATTTGCTCTATTTGTAAATAGTTCATGTAAATAAAGTTTAATCAACAGTTGGACTTCGTCTGCTGGAGTGAGTTTGTCCAGTGCTGTTTTCCACACGGGGAAACAGTCTGGAGAGAAGGAGATGAACCGGGATGGTGAATTTTTGGATTTCACTCTGCTACCCATCATCCCCGCTGACCATCATCATTGAAAGTAGATGCATACCAGGTTGAGCACTTTCAATATCTCATCTCTCTTAATTCATGCAATTGTGCTGATTCATCAGTTTGTGGTCCCATGTAGTAAACTCTTCTTCCTGGAGTTCTGCTGTTCCGTATTTCTTTAATTTTAATTTTAAAGCAATTTTGAAATTTCATCTTTTGAAAACAAAAGGCAATTATAACTGTAATATATAAAATAAACAGTAAACACACAGCTTAGGAATAGTAAGGGGGAGAGGAGGAGAAAAAGAGAAAAGGAGAATCCCACCCCCTGATGTCATTTAATCACCTGCTGGCACAGAAGTGGAAGGGACCCATCGCACCAAGGTAGCTGATGATCTGAAGACTATTGTTCGAAGCAATTGCATACAAAATGCATATAGTTTTAAAAATGGACCATGTTGTGTGAGAGCACTTGGGGAAAGGCATCTACTGGGTCCTTTTTGAAGCTGTGTGAACTTTTTGATGTACCACTATTAAACACCTATTTTCAAATTGATGCGGAGGCAGGGTTGATGAAAAAACACGAGCAGTATAGAAAGCAAAACAGACAGATTGATCGATCCCTAGGACCAACCCACAAGGAAAGCATATCACTATTGCTGGCACAGAAGTACAGATGTTTCTGCTACAAATTTTGTCTTGAACTTAGATGTGATCTAATCAGAGCAGTTCTGCACATCATGTTTTGAATCCTAATTTTTTTGATACTTGAATTAAAGAAAATACAGTTCACTGAAAGTGAGGAGTTTTATCTCATGATGATGATATTCCATGACAGCTGTTTGATCACCAATAGTGGTACCCACATAATCATCTTCCCTATCATACATCTCTCCATTCACATAGTTGTGCTAATTCATCAATCTCTGGCCCCACACCTTATTTTTAAGTAATCTCATAACCTCACTCTCTCACATTTTCCTGCTTCATAGTGTTAAAATAATTTTAAAGCAATTTTGCAGTTGCAGGTATGGCTAAATAATAAAGAAAGAAAATGTTACTAAAAAATATTGCCTCGTGACTGGTGAGGGAGAAACTGTAGGTGAGAAGGAGAATCCTGCTCCCTGGTATCATTTTAGTGCCACCATATCAGCACAGAGCCAAAACAGCCCCATTGCATCATGTAGATAGTGGGAATATGGCACAACTGGCAGCTGTTCAGAGATTTTTTTCCCCATCCATAGCAGGAGAAGAGTTAATTACAGAGAGGAAGCAAACCAGCAATGAGATGCTCATAACATTGTGCAATAGGGGCCGTCACCAAACGTGACAGTTCTGCTTCAATACCAGTTTGCCTCCGTCATGTGATAAAGTCATTAATTGTACTTACAGAATGAGACATTTGGGGGAGTAGAAGAAATTCAGTCATGAGAATAACTGTCCTTGGATGAATGGAAATTTATTCCATCTTTGAATAATGGGTTAGAATCCAAACTTATAGCACTGCAATTGTGCTATTTTCTCAGCAAGCATATAGAGTATGGCTGCCATAATTCACTTCAATTACACAAGGCCAGGTATCTGGATGTAATTTAGAAATCTATATTTAGGGAGAAATTTGGAAAGATCCCTTAAAACAACATTTCACAGGAAAAGATAATCTTAAACTATGCAAGGATTTCAAACTAGTATCCTTCCAGAATGCCTGATGATGTTAAGGTATCACTTTATTAGAGTGAATAAACTGTGTGAGCCCCCTGGTGATGCAGCGGGTTAAACTCCTGAGCTGCTGAACATGCTGAATGAAAGGTTGGCTGTTCGAATCTGGAGAGCGGGGTGAGCTCCTGCTGTTAGGCCCAGCTTCTGCCAACCTAACAGTTCGAAAACATGCAAATGTGAGTAGATCAATAGGTACCGCTCTGGCGGGAAGGTAATGGCACTCCATGCAGTCATGCCAACCACATGACCTTGGAGGTGTCTTTGGACAATGCCGGCTCTTTGGTTTAGAAATGGAGATGAGCACTAACCCCCAGAGTCGGACATGATTAGACTTAATGTCAGGGGAAACTTTTACCTTTACCTAAACTGTGAGATGTAAAACACGAGATAGGTATCTCCTGAATCTTAACCAAATCCTTCCAATGAGATTTTGATAGAATAAAATTGCTCCCCACCCCTCAATCCTCACTTCCCTCAGCATTAGGCAGTTCCAGTATAGCCAATTGCAGGTTCATTTTGCCTTGTGAAATGAGAGCCATGAAGACCAATGGTGCATTTTGCATTGGATTTATCATTTGCAAATATACAGGATGAGCAGGTGGAGGAAAGTACTTATCTACTTAGGTACTAGTCACAAAGCACCAGTTGATGGTGGTAAAATCACAACAATCTGCTTCTCGCATCTGAAAATCTCTGGACAACCGCTTCATGGTAGGTTTCAGACTCATTTTTTGCTGTTCCCATTCCAACTCCAGAAATAGCTTCTTTCAAGTCTTTTTGCCATACTGATCTTTGCCTTGGCTTTGCGAGGAGAGTGTCCTTCACTACAGATTCTAGGAACACCAACTGACCCAGTAAGTAAGCATTTTTAGCTATTACATGAAAAGCCTTCAGGGCATCATCTGTTCACTCAGCACAACAGAACACCACTGCTGGAATACGTTCTTGCTCCATTCCCATGTTCAGGGAGGCAAAGAAAAAGATTGATCTCTCGTAAGATGCCCACAGAAAACAGAAGCTATGTCTGCCCTGTTAAACAAAAGGCAACTTTGGTTAAAGAGGAAATTAAATTTTAGCACATTTTTGAAAAGAAAGAGCATTTTACTGTAGCAGTGGAAAAGAGGGAGGAGTGAAGGTGAATGAGCACAAGAAGCAGAAAACATGGCATAGCATAGCCATGAAATCAATGCTGGAGGCAAAGATAGGAACAAAGAGGATCTGAAGAAGTACTGATAAGAGCTGAGCAGAGAAACTATAATAAAGTACTGAAAACAGGGGGGTGGAGGAGGAAACTGCAATGAAGGAGAATATAGGAAAACTGGGACACTCTACTGAGCAACGTTTTCTGATGGAGAGAGATGGTCAAATACTAGCTTATTAGAGTTTAGGAAAGTTTTTTGCCTGCAACTCCCAGAATTTCCCACTGTGTTAGCGCTGGCAACCTTTGCATGCTTATACTTTCTAATTGCTACTTAGCATGTTTGCAGACTTCTTAATTGTTTAATTTTATCATACCTACTTTCCTCCTTGATCACTCTAATCTACAGTCATTTTTCTGTCCCCTCTGTCTATATGTTTGGACTAGATGGCCCACAACTGGACTTTTTATTTTTATTTACTTGTTTGTTTGTTTGTTTGTTTGTTTGTTTCTAGTCCTGGAGAAGTGAAGATGTAAAGAGTAAAATGAACAGGAATATATTGTATGGAAAGATGTTTTCCTTTTAGATTCTGTGTAGACCCTTCAAAGATATCTCAGGTCTGTGGTTATGGGTCTTTGGAGGAAACCACAGGTGAGAGTTAAATTGGAAAAAAGGAGGAAATGGGATTTGGCTCCTTTCCAGTTTGGGATGCAGGCATGTAAGAAGCAGTTTCTTATTGTACATTACCTATGGCAAGTCATCTTGAAATACACAATGTAGAATAATGCTGGGAAATTTGTGGAGTTGTGCCTTGTAAATGTTCTGCAACTAATCGGATAATTGGCATTAAATACCATGACTTCATTCTAATAGATATTTCAGAGGTTGATACAGTCACAGGTAATCAATGGCCAGTTCAAAACATTTAGGGAGCAATTTATAGAGTCCATTGTGTTTTTTTGACCATTGGGAAATGAGACCCAAGGCGCAGCAGTCACGTTACAGGCACCACTTGTGCAATGTCCTGGACATGTAGCTAACCTCTGCTCCCTTCTTGAGCCTACAAGCATTACACAGCATTGCAATTCACCTTTACATGATCATAAGTCAGTTTATGATGACAAAATACTGAAGAGTAAGCCAGTCAAAGTATTAATTTTTTATTTGTAATTGTATCACCTTGCAATATTGATTGTGGATAACATAGATAATGGAGGTAGGTGGTGAACATCATAATCCTTATCCTCCATTATTGGTTATAGTTTACCTTGATAAGAGCCAGTGCGATATAATGTTTTTGAGCATTGTACTACCTCTGGAGACCAGTGTTCAATTCCCCAATCAGCCATGGAAGTTAATTTGAGGACTGTGAGGTAATCAAACATTGTCAGTCTCAGAAAACACCCTTAGGAATACTATACATCAGAAACAACTTGAAAGCACACAACAACACAACAATATGTTGCCTGGATTTTTGTATGTTTTCTTTTTTGAGTCACTCAAAGACTCTTCCATAGTGGGAAGCAACTCATTAATACAATGAATAAATGAATGTCACAGACTATATACTCCTTCTATTCTTGTAGAATCTACAATTCTAGATTCACTAGATAACACTTTATAATAAAGGGGGTCAGATATCTATCTATCTATCTATCTATCTATCTATCTATCTATCTATCTATCTATCTACTAGAGCCAAACTTTCTTCTTCTTCTTCTTCAAAGTCCCTATAAGTATCATGCTGCATCATTTTAAAGCAAATACCACTATGTGATCATCCTCTTGACTTCTGCATATTGATCCACCCCTTGGTTTTTATCTAATATATTTAGCATTCTGAAATTTTAACAAAGAAAATAAATTACGGTGCTGAATCGATGGCCAGCTAATAGCTACATTCCCATACTTAGGAAATTGATATTGTTGTGTGCATATCTGTACCTGGTAATTGACATTGCCCATAAGTATCTTATTTTATACCCCAATTTATTATTTTCCCCCTTTCCTTGTTCAATTATTTATCACACAACATACAATATATTGTGCATGTCAGATACAATTTAAGCAGTCTGAGATGCTCTTAAACCGTGGAGCTAAAAATATTCATCCTGAAATACTGATGAGTACGAAAGCAGCAGTTTATGTCGTTCTCTGGTGAATGCTTATTTAGCTGGTGTATGGATCAGGCCCCAAGATACTCCATAGAAATCTGGAGATTAGAGAAACCGAGCATCCTACTTTTAATAAAGGACCAATTGTATAACATAATCAAATTTTATAGATGAGACACTGATGCACAACAAGATTAATGAACTTAATGAAATTCCTTTTGGTGCAATAGAAAATTATGTTTTACTATGCAGAGCTCTTCCCCAAAACTAGGAGGCAGATTGGGATTCACCCTACTCCCATCAAAATCTGTATGACCCCTTAGAGCTTCTATTTATGTTTCCCTGGACACAAGCTTTAGGTATTTTATGCATGCACTTTTTGTTCACAATCACATTACCTCATAGATGCTATGGCTGATGCGTAATAGTTGATAGTTGGCATCCTGTTAATGATGTATGCAACTGTACATATTCATTTACACCTATGTGTGCCATTGTTGTTGCAAAGTTTAATATTTTCTTTTGCCCTCAGCATTTCACCATGATAGACCTCTCCCTCCATGGCCATTAAGTGGTTGTTAAATAATGAGGCCAGAAGCAGAATAGCATCAGACAATGTGTCCATAACTAGATGCAAAACAAAGTCATAATAAGCTGAAATCTCTGGAAGATCCCAGTGGAGCCTAATGGAACTTCTCAGATGATGGTATCCGTCTGCATTTGGCTACAGGAACATATATACCATAAATGCTTTTCCAACTCTCCTCCACCCTTCCCAAGCCACTCAATGACCATGGAGAAAGAAGGGACTATCACAGCAAAAGGTTGAATGATCAGACAAAAGCCATCATGTAGTTCCTCTTAAAGAACTTTTATACCAGGTATGGGAAAACCCAGGCCCAGGGGCCAGATGCAGCCCCTTGGGCTCTTTTCTCAGGCCCTCCTCTCTCTCACCATCCTATCCTTCCTACTTCCCTCCCTCCCTTCCTCCCTCTTTCTCCCTCCCTCCCTCCCTCCCTCCCTCCCTCCCTCATTCCTTCCCTTTCACCCTTTTGTTCTTCCTTCCTTCCCTCTTCCCTCCCGCCTTCCCCCTCTTTCTCTCTCCCCTTCCTTCCTTCCTTCCTTCCTTCCTTCCTTCCTTCCTTCCTTCCTTCCTTCCTTCCTTCCTTCCCTTTTGTCTTTCCTCCCTCCCTCTCTCCCTCCCTCCCTTCCTTCTCTTTTTCATCCCTTCTTTTCTCCTGGGGGATGTTTAGCTGGGAGAAGAGACAGTAGAGAGGGAACATGAGAACCATGTTTCAAGATTTAAAAGGGTGTCCCATTGAGGAGGAGGGGGTGGGGAACTGACTTTCTGCTGCTCTAGAGACCAGGACAAGAGGGAGTAATGTTTTTAAATGGCAGGGAAAGAGATTCAACTGAAAGGATTAGGAATAACTTCCTGTGAATAAGAGCTGCTGGAGAGTGGCGTAGACTGCCTGGGAGTGTGGTGAAGTGTCCTTCTCTGGAGGCTTTTCCGCAGAGGCAGTCTATCAGAAGTGTTTTGATTGTGCCTTCTTGCATGGAAGGGGGGTGGACTGGATGGCCCTTGGGGGTTTCTTTCAGCTCTAGGATTCTAGGATTCTATCAGGACTGGGTAATATGGGATCTAATGGATACACTTTTCCTCTCCCATCCACCATCTCATCCTGACCAAAGCCAACCCTGCCACCAAAGGAAAAGAGGAAGGGGAGAAAAGGGCAGGGAGGGAACTTGGGGAGAACCTTCCCTCTTGGCCCGACCACCCTGCTCCGGCCTGCCATGCGGCCTCCAAGTTAAAAAGTTTGCCCATGCCTCTTCTATACTATGCATGGTGAGATATACTCTCAGTCAGTTGTATAGTACTTGTTCTTATTTATTTTAATGTATACATGAGGATTACTAAGATTTTTATTCAGCAGTTGGAGACAGAATGGAATGCAAACTGAATGACATTTTCATGTGCAAAAACATCTAAGGCCTGGGCACTATTAAATATAGAAAATATGGCACTGCAAACAAGACCAGATGGACTTCAATAATCCAGATGGATGTTCTGCAGAAATATGGGCCTCTGGAAAAAAGAGAACTTCAGAGTAAATTAACCCTCAGGGATTTTTAACATCTTTCTTTCTAGCTTAAGATCTCACGCACAGTTCAGTTTCATTCATTCATCATTATTATGCATTTGCTTACAAGGGTTTGAAGCAGTGAATTAAAATCAGTTAGTATTTGTGTGGTTTTACTCCTTTTCTCCATACCACTGTTGTTGATATCAAAAGTCTGCAACATGATAATAGGTTCACTTTTTTCCTTTATGACCAACTATCTCTGCTTCCTTTAAAAAAGTATTGGTGGGGTTGTTAAGATCAATTATATATAACATATAGCAGCTATCTATTTTTGGCCATGAGAGGCATTAAACCTTTTCAACACAACATGTAAAATTAAATTTCCAAAGGTGCATAGCATGGTGAAGTCAAAGCTAAATGTCACCAAAATCACTTAGATGATGAGAACTGTTCCTGTGCCAAATGTCAGGTTCCAATCTCTTTCCACTTAGCTTGTAAAGTAGCTCAAAATATTTTGCAGCAAATTGTTTATAATGAAGCAAGCAGTTGTTTATACTTTCCATTGATATACTCAAACACCACCAATACTTCAGCACATGCTTTTGAAAAAAAGGTGCATATAAACCACGACAAACATGGACTTCAATGCAATATATTAATGTCTTTATACACTCATTCAGAAATAATGGGACAAACACAAGTGGTGGGGAAAACCTGGGCCACACATTAGTAATGTTTTACAAAATCCATAACCTGCAGAGTGGCTTCTTTAATGAGGAAGAAATGGTCAATGCCAGGGGTCTTCTAAATCTCCCCCTTCCCGTAAAGTGGCAAACCGCTTAAGGCCCATATCCATGCCTTATTCGTTGCAGCATGTCAGCAGCAGCGCATTCAAATGAGGCTTCTACTTTGCTTACTACCTCCCTCAAAACTACACTTTAAAAGGTGAGATATGAAAAGCCAAAACCAAGGGCCATCCCCTTCTCAGCTGTTACGACCCATGTAATCCATTTTGTTCTATATTCCAGTCAGCAAGTGATCCAGGAATGAGGTAGTTGGGTCATAAAAGCTGTCAAGGTGTGAATTCAATTGAAGTTAGTTACGGTTATCCACCAAGATGATGATAAATACAATAAAGTAGTCATTAGCCAGTATATAGGTCATTCAGCAAGGGCGTCTTCAGAAAGGCCAGGTGAAGCAGGATGCCCCCACGTATAGTTCCCTCTCAGTGATGCTTTCCCCATTACATGGGGAAAGTATTCCCCTCCATTAGAGCCAGCACAACAAACTTCCATTACTGGTTGGGGGTGGGGCCTCCACCGGTAGTCACATGACATTGCATGGGCTCCATCTCCAAGCCAGGGTGGAAGCATCCTAGAATGTTAAACTCCCCCGTCTGATGAGATCATTAGTCAGTAGTCTAGAAAAATTAAGCCAGTAAGAAATGCAACAGAATTCTAAATAGTAGCCAGTCCAAGATCAGAAAGACACTGAAAAGTACTGCTAGCTGTCAAACAGGAAGGCTGAAAACAACAAAGCCTCCTAGATGATATATAGGGTAATATAGCAGACTATTTCCAGACCCCAGGTGCCTAATTAGGTCAGTATCTCCTACTTAATAATGCAATATCTCGTTTATCTTTTCATCACATGATGATTGATGGATCTTCAGTGGGTTGCAGCTCCTGCTGGATTGTTGGATCCCCCTCTACCTCAATCTTTGCTTCCTCAGACTCAGATACACCACTACTAATAAGAGCTGTGGGTTCCTGGCAATCTACCTCATCCTGTTCATCTGACTTTATTAACTCCAGAGGGCAAGCTATGACACTTAGACACCGGTCTAACCACCAGCCTTTCACCCAAAGGTCCTTATAGGTGCTCCCTTAATCCTTTCCAAAATTCTGTACTTCCTGTTTATTGGCCCAGCCCCTCAACATAATTCCTTCAATATGTCATAGGCAACCTGACTACAAACTAGGATTCCATAAAATATAGCCATGGCAGTTAAAGTGAAATCATAGAACTATAATTGTGTGTAGAGCAACAAGGCCTGGTAGTACCTAAACTACTAGGAGTGTGGTCAATAATGACTGAGGACAAAACTTTTAGTATCAGAGCACCGCGCCCTACCAGTCCAAATTTGACTGGTGCCAAACCTTCACAGATTGCTTTTGCAAATGAAATTCTCCCAACTAAACTCTCTCAGAATCACCTTGTTTCTTACTTACTTAGGCGATCCCTCGACGTTCGAGGACGATAGTCTTCCAACCTTGGTATCTTGGGCGTGTGTTCTTAGGTGACTGAAGAGACCAATTCTTGACCCGCATATTCTCCCGCAGTGAGGACATCGGTTTCCAGGTGGAAGGCGGTCCCTGTCGGGGTTAGCTTGACGCTCCTTCCTCTTGGCACGTTTCTCCCTTAAGCCCTCCGTTCGTGCCTCTTCGAACTCCGCAGCACTGCTGGTCACAGCTGACCTCCAATCAGAGCGCTCAAGGGCCAGGGCTTCCCAGTTCTCAGTGTCTATGCCACAGTTTTTAATGTTGGATTTGAGCCCATCTTTAAATCTCTTTTCCTGCCCACCAACATTCCGTTTCCCATTCTTGAGTTCGGAGTAGAGGAGCTGCTTTGGGAGACGGTGATCAGGCATTCGGACAACGTGGCCAGTCCAGCGGAGTTGATGGCGTGG
Source organism: Anolis carolinensis (assembly GCF_035594765.1). Lineage (NCBI taxonomy): Eukaryota > Metazoa > Chordata > Lepidosauria > Squamata > Anolidae > Anolis > Anolis carolinensis. The sequence goes on from NC_085842.1 coordinate 240,019,904, forward strand.
GAGCATCGCTTCAATGCTGGTGGTCTTTGCTTCCTCAAGCACGCTGACATTTGTCCGCCTGTCTTCCCAAGAGATTTGCAGGATTTTCCTGAGGCAACGCTGATGGAAACGCTCCAGGAGTTTGGTGTGACGTCTGTACACAGTCCACGTTTCGCAGGCGTAGAGCAGGGTTGGGAGGACAATGGCTTTATAAACAAGCACCTTGGTCTCTCTACGGATGTCCCGGTCATCAAACACTCTCTGCTTCATACGGAAAAATGCTGCACTCGCAGAGCTCAGGCGGTGTTGTATTTCAGTGTCGATGTTGACTTTTGTGGAGAGGTGGCTGCCAAGGTAGCGGAAATGGTCAACGTTTTCTAATGTTACACCGTTAAGCTGTATTCCTGGCTTTGCAGAGGGATTAGCTGGTGCCTGTTGGAAGAGCACTTTGGTTTTCTCGATGTTCAGTGAGAGGCCGAGCTTCTCGTATGCTTCTGCGAAGGTGTTTAGAGTGGCTTGTAGGTCTTCTTCTGAATGCACACAGATTACGTTGTCATCAGCATCTTGGAGTTCTATAACAGATTTTGTGGTGACCTTGGTTTTGGCTCTCAGTCTGCTGAAGTTAAATAGCTTGCCATCTGTCCGATAGATGATTTCCACTCCGGTGGGAAGCTTCCCATCAACAAGGTGAAGTATCATAGCGATGAAGATGGAAAATAAGGTGGGGGCAATAACACATCCCTGCTTGACGCCTGATTCCACCTTAAATGGGTCACTTTGGAAGCCGTTGCTGTCCAAGACTGTTGCCATCATGTCATCATGGAGGAGCCGCAGGATGTTCACAAATTTGTCAGGGCACCCGATTTTTTGGAGGATGGTCCAGAGAGCGCTGCGATTCACTGTGTCGAATGCCTTTGCAAGGTCAATGAATGCCATGTACAGAGGTTGGTTTTGTTCCCTGCATTTTTCTTGGAGCTGTCGAGCAGTGAAGATCATGTCCACTGTTCCTCTGGAGGGACGGAAGCCATTCTGGGATTCTGGGAGGGTGTCTTCTGAGACAGGGAGAAGGCGGTTTGCAAGGATTCTTGCAAGGATTTTCCCGGCCGAGGTTAGAAGGGAGATACCACAGTTCCCGCAGTCTGTTCTGTCCCCTTTCTTGAAAAGGGTGATGATGGTGGCATCCTTGAAGTCAGCTGGGATTTTCTCGGTCATCCACACCTTTTTAATGAGCTGGTGGAGTTGTTGTATCAGCTCAGGTCCACCCTCTTTGAAGATTTCAGCAGGAATCCCATCAGGACCGCTGGCTTTGTTGTTTTTTTGTTGGCTGATGGCATTGCTGACTTCTTCCAAACTAGGCAGTGCTGCAAGCTCATCCCTGGTTTGTTGTTGCGGGATTTGTGAGAGGGTCTCTTCGGCCACATTGGAGCTGCGATTCAGCAGGTTCTGGTAGTGCTCTTTCCAACGTAGTGCAATTGATGTTTTGTCCTTCAGAATTTTGGTTCCATCTGATGAGTGTAGGGGCTGTATGCCATGGTTTCTTGGTCCGTAAATGATCTTTGTGGCTTTGAAAAATCCCTGAGCAAGGGTATCTGCAAGGTGTTGGATTTCTTCAGCCTTCTTTGTCCACCAGATGTTCTTGAGTTCTCTGGTCCTTCTTTGGACCTCAGCTTTTGCATTGGCATAGATCTTTTTCTTGGCAGCACAGTTGGTGTCTCTCTGCCATGTTTGGAAGGCTTTCCTTTTGTTATCAATCAGCTGTTGGATCTCTTTGTCGTTATCATCAAACCAGTCTTGATGTTTCTTAGTTAGGTATCCAATGCTTTCTTCGCAGGCTGTGATGATGGAGGTCTTCAGTTTGTTCCAATGTTCCTCAACATTTTCGGGGTGTTCTGTGGGTAGATGATCTTTGAGTGTTGTTTGGAGAAGGGCTCGTTTGGAGGGCTCCTGAAGGGCTTGGGTGTTCATTTTGTGCCTTGTTTTTCTTCCTTGGAGTCTGCGTTTGGGGACGATCTTGATAGCCATCGTGGATCGGATTAGCCTGTGGTCTGTCCAGCAGTCATCAGTACCTGTCATGGCTCTTGTGAGAAGCACATCGCGGCGGTCTCTGGCACGTGTGATAACATCGTCTAGGAGGTGCCAATGCTTTGACCGAGGGTGCTTCCATGATGTCTTGAGCTTGTTTTTCTGGCGGAAGAGCGTATTGGTGATGACAAGGTTGTGCTCTCCGCATTTGGTGAGAAGCAAGATGCCATTCGAGTTGCTGTTTCCGACCCCGTCTTTTCCTATGATCCCTGGCCACAGGTCAGAGTCCCTTCCGACTCTTGCATTAAAGTCCCCCAGGAGGATGATTTTGTCCTCCTTAGGTATCTCCGATAGGATGGTATCCAGCTGACAGTAAAAATTTTCCTTGATGTCTTCGTCAGCATCTAGAGTTGGTGCATAGGCGCATATGATGGTTGCCTGTTGGTTTTTGGCAAGGTTAATTCGGAGGGTTGAAAGTCGTTCGTTGATGCCAGTGGGTGCTTCAGTCAGGTGCTTCACCAGGTCGTTTCTGATCGCAAAGCCAACTCCGTGTATTCTTCGCTCTTCTTCAGGCAGTCCCTTCCAGAAGAAGGTGTAGCCTCCCTTTTCTTCCTTCAGCTGTCCCTCTCCTGCTCTCCGGGTCTCCTGAAGGGCTGCTATGTCGATCTTAAAGCGTCCCAGCTCCCTTGCAATGAGAGCTGTCCTGCGTTCGGGGCGTTCGCTGTCAGTGTTATCTAACAATGTCCGTACGTTCCATGTTCCAAAGTTCATTTTTCTTTTTTGGTGGCAGAGTGGTGACCCCTCTGGACGCAGCAGTCCAGTCAGGGTAGGAGAGGCAGACTATGTTTAGGGCACCTTTTCTAGCCCCTTCCCCGTGTGGGGTGAGCAGAGCGGATCCTAAAAAGGGCTGCTCAGTCATGGATACAGCTGCCGGACTACTCAACTGCCTCGGTCCTTGAGGTAGAACGACTGAGTCCATATCCACCGCCCATGTGCCAGTCTGTGACTAGGGGCTTCCAGAATTCACAGTCCTGCCCCCGTCGCCACTCGCTGATCGCCATGGGACTTTTGTAGGTTTGTTTTTATTTTTGTTGGAAGACGCCTGTGCGTGATTTTTTTTAATGTGTGGAGGTCGGTGCACGGCCGGTCAACACACAGTCTTCACAGAGTGAGGTTCCAGCAGTGGTGTGGTTAACACAACGACAGTGGCTTCTCAGTCTGTTGCAGCCTTCTTCCACCTTCACAGCCGTTGTAACATGTGCCATGTTATCCTCCGCCTGCTCCGCCGTTGAGGTCTTTGGGTCTTCGGATTGTGCTTGGTCTGGAACCTCCCCTGCGGCCACTCCTGGGAGCGCATCACTCCAGTGGTTGTGCCCACAGGTTCATCGGAACACGCAAGCCCCCTCACCACGGCAAGGTGACAATCCATCGAGGGGGACCTTGTTTCACCACTATTGACACTTTTACATTTGATAAAATGTTCTGTATTATTTGTGTACAGGAAATAATTTAATCGGCTCATAAATATTGGTAAATAAATACAATTATATGAGGCAAAATGCAGATGGGAAAAGCATTGAGCAGAAACTGCCACTTAATATTTTGCTTAAACTGCCTAAACATGTCAAGACGTTTAGTGAAAATTGCCATTTAAACAGATTGTATAACCCATAAAACTATTCTAGAAGATGATGAATCACTTCTAGGGGCACAGTGAAGCTAGTTTAGAGACTACCTAAACTGACAGGTTCGAGAGGTCATGTTGAATTTCAAGGAGCAATTTGATGAATGCCCAAGCCAGGTGTTCTCTTGCTGAAGGCACTAGTGTGACCTGCTTTATTTTGAGACACTAGGAGCTGTCTAAATATCACTGCTTTTCATTTTAATTATCTTGACAGACAACTGTGTCTGAAGATAGATCAAAAGTATGCTTTCTATGCATAGCAAACTTTTATCACCAAATGAGCTATAAAAGATCTTCCTCAATTAAAATAATTAGCATGGTCTATATTGCTTTTATTGGGGCTTGTGATAGAGAGCAGATTGCAAATGGGCATCCGGTGGGAGGAGGGAGGGGGAAGAGGGGGCATTTGGGACTGGAATAAGAGATCTGAAATCTAGAAAGCTGGTTGTCTCTGCTATTCTAGTGGAACCTTCAGATTTTTTAAGATGGAGGGTTAAGTATTTATAAATCCTGTTCTGACTCATTTGGGCAAAGGTGGAAATAAAGTGCAATAATGATATTCCCCTCTGGACTCATCACAGCCAGTTAGGAACACTTGCTTGAGAGGGATAAAGATGTTCCACATTTGGAAAAGTCAGAGACCTTCCCCTTTAACCAAGAATTGTTAGTAAAAAGAAGATGATGCTATTTGTGAGAAGAGGGCTTTCCCGTTCACTGTGCATTCTGTGTTCTTTTGAAGCGATACACTGCGTGAACTGCATTTGGCTCTCATTTGAATGTGAACATATCCAAATTTGTTCTTTTGAATTGGATATACAAACTTGAATCTACAACAATATACTCGCAATAGATCTGTTATCCTGCGAAACTCACACTTGTTTGAGTTTTGTAACTGAGTTTTAAAAAAAATATTTGGAGGAAATGCATGCAAATATGCATATCTGGTATGAAAAATAGTAGTTTCAAGACACAGTATATTAAGAAAATGGCTTAAAAAAATTAGGTTAGGCAGAAATTATATTCACTGGAAGGATGGACATCACATAACCTTCAGATGGTGTTGAATTGCCTTCCTTTCCATTAGGTTTGGTGTTCTGGACCGGGCTGTGGCACAGCTGGTTAGTAACCAGCTGCAATAAACCACTACTGACCAAGAGGTCATGAGTTTGAGCCAGCCCAGGTCAGACTAAACTCCGGACCATTTAATAGTCTAGCTTGCTGTTAACCTATACAGCCGAAAGAATCGAGCATACCCTCATAAAGCCAGAAGCTGGAATGTTAAATTGCCTCTGTGTCTGTCTATATGTGTCTATCTATACATGTCATATGTCTAATGGCATTGAATGTTTGCCATGTATATTTGCATTGTGATCCGCCCTGAGTTCCCTTCGGGGTGAGAAGGGCGGAATATAAATACTGTAAATAAAATAAAATAAAATAATACTGGGAATTTCAGTCCAACAAAATTATAAGGATGTGTACAATTCCCACTCCTGCTGTAACCCTTCCAGTCTGAGTCAATCTCTCCATCTCATCCTATCTCATGTTGATTCATCTTTAACACCTACCCAGTCTTTCTCCTCTTCTTCTGTTGTGTCTCCCAGCCTTGTTCCCATCCTGCTATCTTCAGTCCACCTCCATTAGCAGGAAACAGTAGTGTGGTCCACCTTCTCCTTCCTCTCCTTCCCATTTTTCTCCATGTAGCCACAAGTGAAAGGAAAGTGCTGGCCACCAGCCAAAATTGACAGATTCATTATTAGGATTCCTTGTTGCTAGATGTTGGTATCATTCATTTCCACAGTCATTCAGTTAAGAAGGAAGAAGTACACAAACACACACACACACATATGGATGCCAAGAAAATAATGTAGGAATAGAATAGAGACAGATCCCCAAAATCAAAGACTTGAATTGGAAAGTTCATTGTTTCTGGCTGACATCTACCTTGGGGAGTCTATACAGTCTGTTATGCATACAGTTTGTTTCTGGGACATGGTGGATAAATCCATATGAGCAGGAAACTATAAATTAAAGGGCATTCAGAAGCTAAAGCCAGTATGAAACTATAATAAACTGACCACTGAGTAGCTGGCAAATTTCCTCCTAGTATGTCTAGTTTTAGCATGTAAATAAAAATAGAAAATAGGACAGTGAACTTATGCCTAGAGCAAACTATGCACTTTCGAGATACAGTCAGGTTTTTGTTCAAGGGGAAGGATAGGGAAAAGCTTTATCACAACATTAAAACAGCCTCAGGCATGAGTTCTGTGCCTCTGGCAAAAAGGAAACGTCAACCTGTCTTTTGTATTTGGCTACTCCCAAGCATTCAGGACAAGACTTTCTCTAGGTCTTATTGTGACACTTGGGGATTCTGCAGAGACAGAATCCCAGAACTGTTCCCAAGACAAAAGTATTGCTCTGAGTTGAAATTCCATTTTCCATGATAACTGATATGGCCATTACTGTCAAAGTAAAGAAAGAGCCTTTAAAAAGCAGGGGCAAAATTGTGCCCTATGTGTGTATTCCGAATATTCCTTCAAAAGAATGAATACACTCATTAGGACAGTAATCCCTGGCAAATATTTCTAACATTTGATATATTTTAAAAATAATGTTAATTCAGATATTTAAGTTGCTTGTATCAGAGTTAGATTTTCCTCATTTTAAAGAACTTTGTATTTATTGTCTAGCCCAATGTACACTGCCTCATTTATAGTATTTGGAATGGAAGATTTAAATTTGTCTAGTGAAATAGGCTAATATTGCAGATTCTTCCATTTTATTGGTAATCACTTTAAAACTCCTTTTATTTGGGCATTGGAGAACTTATTTCTGTTTTAGTTTGGAAAACAGTCACAAATTAATTAGAATGCCTTCATTTGTTGGGGGTGATTAATAATACACGAGGAAATTAGCTTTTACATAATTCATCAATCTGACACAAGCCAGCACTTTCTAGTTCTGCTGAATAAAAACCAGTTATTTAAAGACACTTGAAAAGCTACCCTGCATTCATCCACTGAGTTCACTGAGAAGTGGTCTTAGAGTCACACTCAGCAACTTTGCAATTTATGAATCACATTTCCAAGAGGAAGAAAAGTGACAAACCTGCGTCTGAGATGTCGCCATGGAAAACATATATTTAGCATCGAATTGAAATATTTACCAGTGCAATCCTGCAGTCCCTGTGAAAGTGTCCAATGATGATCCATCAAACAGATTAGAAAATCTCCTCTCAGGGCAGAGAGAGAAGCCCAGTCTCTGAATAGATGTCTGATCTTGGGGGCCCTGCTAACCCAAAGCTCCTATAGAAGGATCCACATCTCTGACCTCTCTGGTTGGAAAATATAGCAAGCGAACATGGTGCAGAGAGAGTGAGAGAGGCTCTGTGTCTGTATGATCCAAATCTCTTCCATCACTTGACCATGAACACTACTAGGTAGAACAGTTAGGAACCCACACATAGACAAAGCTAGTCTAAATTAATTTTCTCCAATTAAGAAAAAAATACCTGGAAGTGGCACACACACATTCCTCCATCTTTCCTGATTTCCTCCTGCTTGTGGTGGGAATAACTGAGAAATCGTAAACTATACTAGTTGATAAATCTTATACTATGCTTATTTGAGTCCTGCTTTTTTTCAAAAATCAATATACTAGAATCAGATACCCTTCAAGATATACATTCTTTAAGAGCTCATCTACATGGGCAATATAATCCATACTCACTGTGAGTTCAATCCTGGATATCTCCACAACGTTCCTGCACTTCTGGTAGGTATTGCAGGATAAACCTGGTTAATGTTTAATCCTTCTTCTTCTTCTTCAATTATACAGTCGTTTCCGACTCTTTGTGACCTCATGGACCAGTCCACACCAGAGCTCCCTGTAGGCCATCACCGCCCCCAGTTCCTTCAAGGTCAAGCCAGTCACTTCAAGGATACCATCCATCCATCCATCTCGCTCTTGGTCAGCTTCTCTTCCTTTTTCCTTTCATTTTCCCCAGCATCATGACCTTTTCCAAGCTTTCCTGTCTTCTCATGATGTGGCCAAAATACTTCATCTTTGCCTCTAGTATCCTTCCCTCCATTGAGCAGCCGGGCATTATTTCCTGGAGGATGGACTGGTTGGATCTTCTTGCGGTCCAAGGCACTCTCAGGATTTTCCTCCAGCACCAAAGTTCAAAAGCATCTATCTTCCTTCGTTCAGCCTTCCTTATGGTCCAGTTCTCGCAACCATAGGTTACTATGGGGAATACCATTGCTTTCACTATGCGGACCTTCGTTGCCAGTGTGATGTCTCTGCTCTTCACTATTTTATCAAGATTGGCCATTGCTTTCCTCCCAAGAAGTAGACATCTTCTGATTTCCTGGCTGCAGTCTGCATCTGCAGTGATCTTCGCTCTTAGAAATATGAAGTCTGTCACTGCCTACATGTTTTCTCCCGCTATTTCCATCTATTAATGTTTAATCTTTCATTAAGAAAAATCAGGGAATGCTCTGAAGTTTGCTTGAAATGTCAGGACAACACTGTGGCTTCAGGGCAGAGAGGATAGCAGGACTGGGTCCAATCTGAACCAGTCCACTGTCACCATGGCCATCCTCTTTTCCTTGCACTTATCTGTGTGAGCTCTTAGCCACCTTGTACTGACCCATGTGATCAAGATGAAAGTGGGGGTGTCCTCTCCCTTCCTTCTTCTTAGTTGATGTCAGCATAGGGCACCCAAGAATGCCAAGAGCTCACACTGATAAGCACAAGGAAAGGGGTCCTAACATGACTGCTCATCTCAAGTTTCCTCATGATTGGAAAGGCACATTATTTCTCAGGATTTAAGTTTCAGGTTCAGTCACTAACAACTATAAATATGAATTCCCAGAAGATACAAGACTGTAAATGCAGTTGACAATAGCTTCCCATTAGGTAGATGGAAATGTGCTAAATGGTCCAATGATCTAATTCAGTATAAAATAATGCCATGCATCCTTTACTATAACCTATAACTCATATGAAGTCAACTTCTCCGGCAACTTCAGCAAGCGTAAGAAGAACTGACCAAAAATACACACACTTAAAACAAGAAATCAATGGGGAGGGGAGAAGTCATTTGAAGTGGGGAGGGATCATTTTTTTCTCTCCCTTCCTTGGCATCAATGGCTTGAAAGAAAAAGTCCCAGCAGGCTTGGTTTGTTTCCATCAATCAGCCACCCCAGTCATCTCCCTGAGTTCTCATTGAAGTCTGCAACATTTCCGATTTCAACCTAATTTCTAATTTCATTAAATTGTTGTTTTCTGCTGCTTCTCATGTAAATCATGCCACATGTTAAATACTGTATAAAGCTACCTAAGCATGCTGCTTAATGTGATACCATGCTGTTTCCCATTGTATGTGGTCTTTCAAAAAGTTTCTATTTCACTTAATGGCATATGCATAAAAGCCGGTCCAAATTTCTTTTGAAAGTAAGATTTAGAGACACAAAACTAAAAATTCTATTAACTTTTGAAATGCCATTAAATCTACCATGCTTTTATCATTTAGTAATTTGTCATTTTAGGCTGTAAATACCCTAAAGGCATTCAATCTCAGAAGGCAACCAGAGTCAGCTCTTAGTTAGTACCTAATAGTAATACAGCATATAATAATACTAGACACTGTAGGCTTCATTTCAGAGGGAGGAGCAAAAGCACCTGAGTATTCTTTGCCTGAGGTAACCCAGTAAAATTTTGGGGGTCACCATAAGAAGACACATACACACACACACACACGTACACACACTTTTGTATTTTAGCTGCAAGCAGATTTTTGGAATCAAAATTTGATTTCTATAGCCAAAATCCAATTGCTGCCCCCAATGAGAATAGGCTCATTGAATCAATTGGTGGATGTTAAATCAAGATGTGCAAGCCCAATTGATTCAATAAATCTATGTTATTTGGGACAAACAATAGGATGTATGCCAAAGTGAGTAATTATTAGGATTAATTTTTGATTGCATGAATATGTAGTACAAGGACTAGCATGTTGGGCTAGAATTCTAGAAAACCAGGTTTAGACTCTGTGCTTGGCCATGGAAACCCACTGGGTGAGCTTGGACAGGTCACCCTCCTACTACCTCATGTCACAAAGGTAAATTGCTCCCTCGCTCCTCTTTGGGACAGGGCCTGCCAAACACCATCACATGACACAGGCCAAGGCCCTGTCCTGTTGATGACCAAAGAGGTGAGGAAGTGCCGCAAGATGCTTCCTTGCCAACAAAGGAGAGTAAACCAAGTTTTGGGTAGCTCCAATGGAGCTACCACATTTTTCAAACCTTTCCCCCATCTGAACCAGTTAGAAGTTTAAGGTCAGAAGGATGACTTTGGAGAACCATGACCAAACAAACTCGCTAGGTGACATGGGGCAAGTCACACACTCCTAGCCTCAGAAAACCCCATGTCAAATTCACCTTAGGGTCTCCGTAATTTGTAAATGATCTGAAAGAACAAAGTAACAACAATGCATTGTTTTCTCCATGGTTGGAGAATGGGGAATGTGAATCTCTTGAATGGGAGCTTCTACAAACACCTTCACCGATCCTCTGCATTGCTCTATCCTTCCCTCTTGGTAGCCTTCACTCTTTTTTTCTCTCATCTGCAGTTTCTCTTCCTGATATATTAAGTTTCTGGTGCAGAATCTAAACCTGTTATTTCCTTACCTTGACCACCAGCTTCACTTGATAGCTCCCTAATCTTCTACCTTGGTTGCATCCACCACATCACATTCTCCAGTGCAATCCATGTCAATAGAGTTTTGAAACCACTCTGGATTTTAGTTCAAACTTTAAATGAGCTACCCCTTATACAGAATCCTTTCCTCAAAATAGGGTCAGATTTAAAATCTGGTTTGAAGTCAGATTCAGCATCTCCCTGAGATGAAATCAGTGAGCTCTTCTTTCCCTCCCACCCTACATGCTCAGATGTTTTCTTGAAAGTGATCTGAGGATGGCTGCCAAGCTGCACCTTCCTCCCATTCCTCAAATCTAATTCACTTGCTTTTAAAAATGCATGCAGCTTGAACTGCCTGACTTGCAGTTAGATCACCTGATATTCTCAGAAAGTGCCTTTCCATCATGCAGCTTTTTCAAGTATTGCAAAGTTAATATATAAATCAAGAACTCAACGTTTTACGCTTTAGATTTAATTCCTCAGCTGTTTCTTTCATGCAAGGGTCTCATTCTGATTTCCTTAAAAACTTACTGGATTTTTTTTTTGGAAGTTAAAAGACCACCCAAACCATAGAAATAGCTTGCTATAAAAATGCTTCAGTAACTTCATCTGACACTTACTAATAGCTTGCTTTCTTGCCTTCCCTATTTGATCCAGCTTCTGCAGTAAAGTCAAACTGTTTTGGAATACAGAGTGGGGAGAGCTCAGTTCTTTTCTTAGGCTGGAGTGGCAGAAACTACCTCTAATCCTCCATCATCCTCAAATTGACTCATGTCTGACACTGTCAGGCTTGAGAACCAAAGGTACTTGCCAGCACCACAAACTGAAAACTATTTCATTCTAATCCTAAATAAATGTAACCGGAGCATTACATACACTAACTACTTTTTCCTCTCAGGAGGAGGGGGGAGAGAATGTTATCAAAAGATGCGTACATGATTGAAAAATGGAAGAAGTTTGGAGACTTTATTGATGTGCTGTGCATTTTACAGCTTAACTTTCTGGAATAGGAAATAATTCCATTGAACCTGGCAGTACTATAGAGTTTATTCACTTCAAGGGTTTATTGAATATATAAAGAAATAGAGGATAGTGAGTAGCATTCCTCAAACAAAGGTACATTTTATGGAGCCAGAGGAGATGATTAATACATTTAAGACCCCAGATTTAACCCCTGCCAATTCTAGTGAAAGAACAGGAGACTAAATCAATGGCGAAACACCACTGTGTGTCGCCTGAGTAGGGACTCACTGTGACCATTCAAGCTACAGTTAAGAAATTAGAATTAGTCACCCACCCATGACAAAGGTATATATAAAATATATCCTGCATCACCAATGATATTTAAACTCTAGGGAGCTTTTAACAGATGCTTTATAAGAAACCTTGTTATACTAAAGATCTCTGTATCTGCAATACTCTTCATAGATCCAAGGTCAGGCTAGTCCAAGGTCAGAGCTTTAACCAATTTGTCGCACTGGATGCGAAAGAGAAAGAATATCTGTTCTCTGCTATACATATAGAGTAGTCTAATACATATCAGAGTTGCCCAATGGACCATCTTGTATTCTTATCTCTGCAAGACATCAGAGGTGAGATGTGTTAGCCTTTTTGCAAGATAGTCTTAGAGGGGAAAAAATATACCATACATTCAAATCTTGGTTCCTGCTTCTTTCTACTTCTATTTTTATCTTGTTTACATCCTTCTGTACCTTGCTGGTCTCCCTCAAACCATTTCTCATTTTTCTGATCCCAAGACTCTTCTCTAGTCACCCTATGGAACTCTTTTCCTTTATTTCATTTTGGATCTTTTTCATACATCTGATCCTCCCCTGGTAGTTGGTGTCCTGGGGACTTTTCCAGTTCCTCCTCTGTCCAGCCTCCATTTCTGTTTCCCATGAGCAAAATGCCCTTCTGTTCTGCTGCTCTTGTCCTTGTCCCACTGTATTTTCTTCACCTCAGATTCAGTGCCATAGCCCTCTTTCTCACCAATTATCCGTTCTTTGTATTATGGCCTCCTCAGCCTCCCTTAATTTTCTTTTTCTTTTCTCCAGCCATCCTCACTCTCCTTCTGGGGTCTTTTACATAACCTTATACTTCTTCACACCTAATGGTTACACTACAGCTCTTATTGGGCTGTTAGAAAGTCACTGGCAACCAGTCGTTCCTGGCCATCATATGTTCAGGAAGACAATACAGCAACATCAATAGCTTTTGAATAATGGATTACCCCCATAGTGAGTGAAAAAGTCAATGGCAGCATGGTCTCAGCTACAGAGCTACCAGGAATACCACATATGGAAAGCATAAGGCTAGTGGACTAGCCATGTTAATGCTAACCTGGAAAATGGCATGTCCTGCCACCTCCCACAGTGATGGAAAGCACAGTCCCTAACCAAGTATTGGAGACAACATAAAAGATCAATGGGACTCACAGAACCACAGTTCAGATCTGGCAGCTTTTGAAGGCCTACAATTTTGATCTTGACACTTTGACACTAGATTGTGATTGGCAAAATTTTCTCAGTTATATCTCACAGTAGCGGATTGTCAAACTTTTCTCAGTCAAATCTCCTTGTGGCACCAGGACTACAGCAAGATGCAAGGAGAAATCTTGATAGCAATTGCCAATCCTGAAGAATTTCTGAATTCTTCATGACACTGCCAGCAACATAAAGCTTCTATATTATAAGATGCCTACATTTTATTTTCCAATAACAAGTCTTTGAGATATGGACCATTATCCTACTTTGCAGCAATTTGAAACCACTATAACTACAAAAACTTCATTCAATTGAACTCTGGCACTGAAATTGGGAATTTGTAGTCTGGTGAGGAACTTAGAATCATCAGCTCTATTCCATTCCCTTAAACTACTGCACCACTAGAGTCCTTCAACAAACTATAAATGCAGTATTCTGCATGGCGTAGCATGGTGGTTCAAATGATATCCAATAGATATGGATATTTTGTGTGGGTTAGGGATGAAAATAAGTTTTATAATTATATTTTTCCCAGGTCAAAAATCCCCAGGTTTCCCAGCAGCTGGGAGTCCATGGAGAAAAATAATAGACCACCAAGAATTTAGTTAAACATTTCCCCACACAAGCCCAAAAAATAGCATTGCTTCTGCTTGCCCTGAAATCCTACAAAACCATGTTATTTATTTATTTATTTATTTATTTATTTACAGTATTTATATTCCGCCCTTCTCACCCCGAAGGGGACTCAAGGCAGATCACATTATATACATATAGGGCAAACATTCAATGCCCATATACACATAGAACAGAGACAGAGACAGACGCAGAGGCAATTTAACCTTCTCCTGAGGGGATGCTCGATTCTGGCCACAGGGGGGAGCAGCTGCTTCATCATCCACTATGACGGCACTTCCTTATTCCAATGTCGTAAATTAGTTAAATTTGACTCCCCACTTTATAAGTGGTACCTTATTTCCTACTTGATAGAAACAACTATCTTTCAGGTTGCTAGGTCAGCAACAAGCAGGGGCTATTTTTTATTTTTTAATTGACATGTGCTCACCTCGCCACGGGCTGGCCTCGAACTCATGACCTCATGGTCAGAGTGATTTATTGCAGCAGGCTGCTCACCAGCCTGCGCCACAGCCCGGCTGACAACATCTCAGACAGAAGGCATGTCCGTGGCTCTGACATCATCACCATTTTCTTCCTACATGATTTTTAACATCTTTGCCTGATGAAGAAGCTGGTGAAGCTTTGAGATCTTGCTTTGGAGTTGATGCAATTAAAGTATCACTGCTTGTGATTTTGTTGTATTTTTCTCCCATAGTCAAATATCTCAAAGTGATGTCAATAAATAATTCTGCACACAAAAGTACATTTTTTTTACCCTCATGATCATGGTGTCTCCCCTGCCAGGTAAATATTTTTTGCAATCCACACACCCTCTTTTCCTCTGCAAAATATTTTTTAGCACTTTTGGTTGTCCAGCTACATGGGAAACACTGCAGAGGAATAGTTGTTTTCTCCTATAGCAGGAAAAAAACTACTATAAATATTCATCTTTCCATGCAAGGACAAAACAGTTGAAGATTTACATCCCTGATATGAATATACCCTTGTGGTTTGAACAATAAATCTGATCTATCAACATATTCATAATGAAAATAGTAAGGTAAAGGTCTGTTTCCATTTGGAGCAACGGCAATATGGGGATTATTCATGTTTCTTTAAAAAATGCCATCTGCTTCTTAAGGAATTGGATCTTACAACTGATATAAATCAACAGAACATTTATATATATATCTATTTTCTCCTTGGGCTTGTAACATTGTGAGGGAGGGGGCATTTCTGAACAACTTGTTTAAGATAGTTATCTTATATTCTAAATTGGTGACACTAGAATTAATGCTATGGAATCACAGGGATTGTAGTTTCACAAGGTTTTTAGCCATCCTTGCCAAAAAAATGCTGGTGTCTCACCAAAATTACTAATCCCAAGATTTGATAGCATTGAGCCATGGCTGTTAAAGTGGTATCAAACTGAATTAATTCTACAGTATGGATGAACCCAGAGTAGAAATAAATATTGACTTTGAGTCTTTCATGTTTGTTACATGAAAGCAGTCAAGTTTGGAAGTATTTCACAGAATGGTGGATCCTAAACAAAGATGGAATTGTGCCAACCTGTTTATCACAAAACTATTGTGGGAGAACTCCTGCCCAATAACAACTCAACCTGGGAAGTGATAAAAAGGATATTTTTCTAAGAAGCTATTTTTAAAGCAGCTTGAAAAGAGCTTTTCCTTGAAACAGATTTGGCAGTGTTTAGTTGTTGATGCTATCTATTGCATGTGGTGACAGTATTTATATTGTAACCAGAAAATTGCACATTTTAACATTTGCCTATATATATGATTACATACCCTAATTCAAGAAATATACTTTATTGGTTCTTGTATTTGGAGAAATTATTGTGAAGCTAGGGCTATGCTATTTATCAGTTACCTTAAAATACCATTTTAAAATGTTCATCATTCTGAATTAGCAGTGATTAATAAGTTATTTTCCATAAAGAGCCATGAAGAGCTATATTTTCAAAACTATATTAGGATGTTTCCAGACATGACTTAAACATGTGCCAAAGTGGGTTTAAAAAACCCATTTCGGCATGGGTTTTAGTCCCCGCACACCCCAAAAACCCCAGGCTTTCTCCAGGTCGGGGTGTCTACATGCCATCCTGATTACTATCGGGATGGCATGCAGCCACCCCAAAGCCCCCCAAAATAACCCCTAAAGGTTTTAAAACTTATCCAGCCACCATTATGGTCCTCTTCATGAGGAAATGATGCACCAGGAGACCGGGGGGGGGGGGGGGGAGAGAGAGAGAGACTACTCCTCTGTCTTCTAATGCATAATTTCCTTTCACAAGGTGGGTATGAGGAGGACTATAATGATAATTGGGTAAATCTTTTTTAAAATGCAGCAGTTCTTTTGTGGGTTTGGGCAGAAGGGTGGGTGCCCTCTCCTGGAGCCCGAAAAACCTAGGTGGCTATGTGGATTGGGCCCAGGGATTGCGTGGCGTGGTCCCCAGGTCCAATCCACACTGGGCCCACATCTGGTAAGACCTAAGATCCGGATCTTCATTAATTCGGAAGAAAGCAGGGAAACACTGCTTTGTTCCAAATTAATTCAGTCTTACCGAAGGCATCACTTGGACGCTTCTAGTAAAACTGAAACAGGTCTTGTTTTTAAAGACCTGTCTGGATGGGCCCTTAAAAACCACCACAAATGGGGCAACAGTATATGTCGGGATAGTGTTATCAGGTATGCTTTTAAAACATATGTATGAACTCTGTGAGAGATGCCTTTGGCCTTCTCACTAGGACATCTTAGAATGACAATGGTTCTATTAATTAATTATTAATGGTATAGTTTCTTAAATGGTGAACAAGAGACTAATAGCACAAGTAACCAGTTAATACAGCACAATGGCTTCAGAATGGAGAAGTGGCAAATGCTCAAATACAGCCAGCCCTCCACGTTCACTGGGGCTAGGGGGAAAATATCTTTCTAGGAATTTCTTAGGTCCCTTCTACACTACCATATAATCCAGATTATCAAAGTAGATAATCTACATTATTTGCTTTGAACTGGAGCCTCTGTAGCGAAATGTGTTAAAGCACTGAGCTGCTGAACTTCCAGACCGAAAGGTCCCAGGTTCAAACCCCGGAAGTGGCATGAGCAGCCGCTGTTAGCTCCAGCTTCTGCCAACCTAGCAGTTCAAAAATATGCCAATGTGAGTAGATCAATAGGTACCGCTCCGACGGGAAGGTAACGGCGCTCCATGCAGTCATGCCGGCCACATGACCTTGGAGGTGTCTACGGACAACTCCGGCTCTTCGGCTTAGAAATGGAGATGAGCACCAACCCCCAGAGTCAGACATGACTGGACTTAACGTCAGGGGAAACCTTTACCTTATACTGCCATATAATCCAGTTCAAATCAGATAATTTGGATTTTATATGGCAGTAGAGAAGGGGCCTAGGTCTTCCAGTATGACTGCATGATCAATATCTACTAGAACTGACCATAGAATTACACGGGACAAACTAGAGATTCCTACAGAGGTGCTCTCTCTAAAAATCTTTCAGTTCTGTAGCATGACTAGAGGAAGTTCACCACAAAAAATCACTGGAGGACCTAGAGATTGCTAGGGAGAATATTTTGAATCAAACCCATGAGAAATCAAATTCACTAAAGTTAAAACTGAAAATGTGAAGGGATGGCATAGCAACCTATGTCTAGCCATTAACAACAATTACCTTTCCTAAGACTTGTTAGGGGGTGATGGTCCTGATGAGGTAACACCAGTTCTCCTCTTTCCATCAGGGTATGAGAGAGCTCAGACCAATGAGGATATGAGAAATGCCAATAAGCAAAGACCCTTCTGCTGATGTAATCTTCTGGCCATTGACTAGCCACTAACAAAATAATTTTTAAGACAGGGGGTGGTGTGTCCCCCCCCCCAAGCATTTCAATGTTATAACTTACTATGTTTTAGTTGTAGTGGCCCCAATCCTGAAAAGCACAAGCTTTCACCTGATTCTGAAAAATAAAACCCTGTTTAATACTTGGGTGGGAGACCACCAATGAATATGATGTGCCATATTTCAGAGGAAGGAACTTACAAAGCCACCTCTAACTATTTTAATCACAGTGTGGCCTGCCTTGGGACGCACTTGATAATTGGGAGATCACATGACATATGCTGATATTATGGACCTTATGATCAATTGTAAGTAGGCTCTTCATCACTCAGAACAGCTCCACAGGTCTGTATTGTGTGGAATCTGTGCAGAATAGAATGTTATCACCGACATCATCACCAGAGTAGGCCCAATAACATAAAATTTCACTTCCTCTTAAGCCTGTTTGTTATGAACTTTCCATCACTTGCACTTTGCTTCCAGCCCTTCTCCATTCGAGGGTGTTCCTGTACTTCAGATTTTTCTCCCTGAATTTCTATGCTCTAATCAGCTATCATTTCCAAGTGGAAAACACTCTTAAACACTTCTGTTGCAATTTTGACCAGGTCAAATTGTATTTTTCATAGACTACTTCATTACTATGGGTTAATGTTTTCTGATTGTACCAGCTGTTAAATGCCTCTTATGAGATAATGGAATGAAATACTTTGACATCTTTAGAAGGAAGGTGTCTCAATTTCTATAATCGGTATTGGACTGACCCTTGAACCTTCTGTCAAAAGAGCAGCAAGACTGATTCACTATCAAATAAAACAATCTCATAAAATGGACATGAGAGTTTAAAGCATTTCCAGGAAGTATTTTGACAGATAGAGAGAGAGGTATATCAAGTTTGCATAGGAGAGCTTATAATTCTCTCTCTGTCCCTCATTCACATGGACACAAAAGGCAGAAAAGCCATACTTTCTGCAAGACTTAATATTCCCTTCCAACCAACTTGCTAGACAGACTGCTGGTTCTTTCATGAAAATGTTTTTATCATGCAGTAGGCCTTTTGTACTTACCAGGGCTCCATTAGATTATAGCATTACACTCATCTATCAAATTGCACTACTTCAGAAAAGGCACCTGAAAATATATACCCAAACCTTTCCCTAATGTATCTAAGCCAGGGTTTGGCAAATGCAACCCTTGGATCACATGTGGGCTCCCAGAAATGTTTTGGGAAGAAAAAGATAGAGTAAGACCCTCTTATTCATGGGAGATACTTTCCAAGACCTCTCCTCCTGCTATGGATGTCTAAAACTTTGAATAGTACCAAACCCTATGTATTCAGACTGCAGTTGACTACATAAACTTAACCCATTATCACAGAGCTAAAGGGAACCTGGAATGAGCAGTTGCTGTGACTGGGACAACTCACCCATCCAACTTATCTGCTGTCCCATGGAGGGTGGGGGAAGGAATCTGCTACCAACTTTCCTCTAATCATTTCCTCAACTGATACTTGTCCACGCAGAAGGCAGAAGTGCATGTGGTTTTAGAGGTATCACAAATAATTGATACATAACAACAACATAAGTATATTAACCAGAGCTTGAAAAAGTTCCTTTTCCGAGGGGCTATAACTGCCCATACTGGCAGAGAGATTCGAAGAGGTGTAGTCAAGATTATTATGATTTTTCCAAGCTTTGTTGATCTTCAAATCAGGAGACACCTAAATCAGACATTACTGCACATATTTTCTTTCAAATCTCATGGCTAACTACTGTGTTTCCCCGAAAATAAGACACTGTCTTATATTTATTTTTCCTCAAGAAGACACACTATGACTTATTTTCAAAGGATGTCTTATTTTTATTAAGTATGGCACAACAATCTGCATTTATGGGATGATCTCTCTGGGCTCAGTAGCAGACTGCTTGCTGAAACTTTTCCCCTATCCCCTGGTGTTTGTGTGAGGTGAGAGAGACCCACAGACTGTTGCTGGTCAGTGCTGGGGAAGAGAGACCCACAGTGCTGAGTAAAATGGCAGTCACAGCTTTACTTCTTTCTCCTGAGGACACACAATACCTAAAGCAGAGCATCCTGCTCCTCACTACCTTGAGGAGACTTTTACTTTCACTTTGTATGTCTCCCTCTATGCCTAGGCTTGCAGCATGCACATAATATCCAGGACCTGACAGGGGAGCCAACCTTGTACACTGCATAGCCACGTCTATCATTGTGTCTTATTTTCAGGGTATGGCTTATATTGCGCAAATGTTTAGAAATCCTGCTACGGCTAATTTTATGGGTATGTCTTATTTTGGGGGAAACAGGATATTAATTCTAGTTGATTTCTGACAACACAAACATTCTTGAGAGTGTACAAACCAATTTTGTTATTCTAGTCACTGCAAAAGTCCTATATGCTGTCCCTCTGTGATTTCAGAGAATACAACTTTTAAAACTTTTCTAAAGAGAACAAATGAATATGATTATGAAAAAGAAGAACGAACAATTTTACTTAACACTAGCTGTGCCCGGCCACGCGTTGCTGTGGCAAAATATGGTGGTATGGGAAATAAAGTATTGAGGAATTGGTGGTAGTTAAGGTCAAGGGTAAACGTTTTCCCCTGAAATTAAGTCCAGTCATGTCTGACTCAGAGTGTTGGTGCTCATCTCCATTTCTAAGCTGAAGAGCCAGCGTTGTCCATAGACTCCTCCAAGGTCATGTGGGATGACTGCATAGAGTGGCGTTACCTTCCCGCCAGAGCAGTACCTATTGATGCACTCACATTTGCATGTTTTTGAACTTCTGGGTTGGCAGAAGCTGGGGCTAACAGTGGGGGCTCTCTCCGCTCCCCCAATTCAAACCTGCGGCCTTTCGGTCCAGAAGTTCAGCAGATCAGCGCTTTAATACGCTGCGCCATCAGGGGATATTATTTCCTAAAGGTTGTGAATATACAATATTTCTGATTGGTTTTTTTGTCTGTTGGAGGCAAGTATGAATGCTGCAATTAGGAAAAATGATTAGGATGTAATGGCCTTGCAGCTTTAAAGCCTGGCTGCTTCCTCCCTGAGTGAATTTTTTGTTGGGAGGTGTTAGCTGGCCCTGATTCTTTCCTGTCTGGAATTCCCTTGTTTTCAGAGTGGTGTTGTTTGCGATATTTTATGTGCTTCTACTGTCTGTGGCCCTGAGAAAACAGAGGATTTGCCAGACTTTGAGGATGGGAATACTTTGTTGGGAGGTGTTAGCTGGCCCTGATTGTTTCCTGTGTGGATTTCCCCTGTTTATTTACTGTCCTGGTTTTAGAGATTATATTGTTCTGCATTATTCTATCCCAGTAATTATTTCATATTAAAGTAGAATCTCACTTATCCAAAATTCACGTATATAATGTTCTGGATTATCCAACGCAGCCTGCCTTTTCATAATCAATGTTTTTGTAGTCAGTGTTTTAAATTCATTGTGATATTTTAGTGGTAAATTTGTAAATACAGTACAGTAGAGTCTCACTTATCCAACATAAACAGGCTGGCAGAATATTGGATAAGCGAATATGTTGGATAATAAGGAGGCATTAAGGATAAGCCTATTAAACATCAAATTAGGTTATGATTTTACAAATGAAGCACCAAAATATCATCTTAGACAACAAATTTGGCAGAAAAAGTAGTTCAATACACAGTAATGCTATGTAGTAATTACTGTATTTATGAATTTAGCACCAAAATATCACAATATATTGAAAACATTGACTACAAAAATGCATTGGATAATCCAGAACATTGGATAAGTGAGTGTTGGATAAGTGAGACTCTACTGTAATTACTACATAGCATTACTGCGCATGGAACTACTTTTTCTGTCAAATTTGTTGTATAACATGATGTTTTGGTGCTTAATTTGTATAACGATTACCTAATTTGATGTTTAATTGGCTTTTCCTGAATCCCTTCTTATTATCCAACATATTCACTTATCCTGCCGGCCTGTTTATGTTGGATAAGTGAGACTCTACTGTATATTGATAATCTTAAATTATCTGCTCAGAACTGGATTATATGAGGCCCCTTCTTCACAGCTGTATAAAATGCACACTGAAGTGGATTATATGGCAGTGTGGAGTCAAGATAATCCAGTGCAAAGCAGATAATGTAAGATTATAAATGGGTTATAGAGCTGTGTAGAAGGGCCTTGAGTCTACACTGCCATATAATCCAGTTAAAATCAGATAATTTGTGGAAGAAGCCTAAGTGAGGCCTAAATCTGCCTGTCCCCTAACTGAAGCCTGGCTGTCCCTTGGCTGGTTGCTAGGCAACCAAGTGGGCAGAGATTAGCCCTCTAAACTGGCAGCAATTGGATAAAAACAATTATTGCTCTCCCTCTATTTAGGACTTTATTTTTCTTTTCTTTTTGTTGTATCAACCTGGAGGCATGGATGATGGGTTGTGTTGTCAAATTTCGAGGTTGCGGGGCCTGTAGTTTTGTTGTTTTGTCCACTGCCCTGATGCCATCACTCTTTTATATATATAGATAGTGTACATTCATAAAATCTACGTTTTGTTAATTTTTTAAAATACTATACTCTGGTTTTTTTTAAAAAAAAAAATATGGCATATTGTCTGTAGACCATGGTACATTCACAGAGTGTATGATTTCTAACTTTAAATCCACCATTTACTCAAGGAATAAGATCCGTAGCTGCTGAGCCCCAAAATCCATCTGGGGCTAATAATATTAGAGACAGCTCTAAGCATCGTATACATTACATTGATCCTACATAAACACCCAGAGGTAAAGTTGAAAAGGAGGCCAAAACCCCAAATAAAACACATGTGTAGGGCATTAAGCAACATGTTGCCTCTCAACCAATCATCACAAATGTCTGGGCAACCACACTGCCAATTTAACATCACTCAAATAATACAAAGTGAGGGACAGTGTTTTTCTAAACACAGTTTATAACTGGCATAAAGGTTGTTTATACACACACATACACATTTCCCACAAAATGCATATCAAGAAACAGAAAGAAACCGCTCTTAGAAATGAGCCAGCCAGCTTGTCTGTTTGAAAAAGTCACCACAGGAATCTGTGTGACTGGAGAACCTTTACCAAGAACAATACTCCTGGAAGATCACCAAAAGCCAATACTGGGCAGGCTGGATTGTGGTCTATAGCAGAAAAAGGCCAGGATGTTTTACTGCCTCAGCAGAAGATGAGGTGGCAATACATTTGAGTGCACACATACACCAGCAGCATTCATTGCAATACAGCGTGTTGTATGACCAGAAGCAATTCATTGTAATATTGTTGTCCCAAAGACGGGTCTGCTTCTGGCAAGCCAGCTCCAAGTTTCCCAATAAAGACACGCAGAGATAAGGGCAGAATGAGAGGTGAATTTTATTGCTTCATTGATCAAGGAAGGTTGTCAGGGGAGAAAAATAATCCCAAATCTGACTTGCCTTTCCATCTGTGGCCAGGCCACCAGTATTTTATGGTCTTCAAGAATAATGATCTTTGGTCTGGTTGGCTCAAAGTTACAATCCATTTTCTCATTGGTTTGATGTACATTCATTATTGTCATGTTTAACAGCTGTGATTGGTGGGTTGTTTATGGCGGGAACTTTAATACAGCTTTATTGGAGAAAACCTGAATTTGTGCTTTGCTAGTGTTTGCCCCCCCCCCCTTCTGCTGGCAGGCAGCTTTCTGGGTGAGGAAATGGGTGTTGGTTTATAACAGGCCTGTAGCGAGGGGGGTTTTTTAGGGGTTCAACCCCCCCCCCCGAAATTTTTCAGGTTATAAAAAAAACCTGGTTTACTCATGAATTTTAACTGGTTAACCAAATCCCCATGCTAAGTCTATGAGACACAAAACATTAAGAGTCCCTCCTGGCACTATCTCAAGCAGATATTGACAGGTTTGTAGCGGGGAGGGGTGTGTGCTAGGGGTTAACCCCCCCCCCAAAAAAATTTCAAAACCCCTCCCGAATTTTTTTTCTGGCTACGGCCCTGGTTTATAACAATGGTGACAATGCTTACTGATGGGTTATCTGGGTGGACTGTCCCTTAGCTTTCCTGCTCTCCCTAAATAGGACAATGAGGAGCTGGGCTGTGGTGATGAACTTTTAGATCATCATCATCATCTTTATTCTTATACCCCACCCCATCTCCCCAAAGGGACTCGGGGCGGCTTACACAGGGACAAGCCCGAACAACAACATAACATAGCAGTACATGTATGAAATTTAACAGCAATTTAAAACATTCCAACAACAAACAAAAACGACATAACAAGACAATTACTTTAAAGGCCCGGTGAATGTGTGTAGTCAGAACATATTACAGTGTGCTTGCGTAGACTAAAAGAAATCATATCTTGGATTACAAAACTCTAGAAAGAGGACACAAAGTTTTATTCATCCTGCCCAAGACTAAACTGATTAAATTCAAATATTTTCAGTCTTCATGAGTGTACTGACAACCTCTTTCAATAATCATAAAGTCCTCTCTTTCCACCCTCACGGTCCTTTCATCAGTATGTAAAGGGATGCATACTGAGAGAATGAGGTTCACAGCATAAGCCTTTGCAGACTGAGTCCATTTCCTCAGTTGCAGACTCAGTCTATAAAACATTATACAATCAACACGCTCTTTTAGTTTCTAAGGTGCTACAAGGCCCCTTTGAATATTGATATTTTAATCTGGTGTTGCTGCCTCTTTCCAATTACTTCTGTATAGAGATGGGAAGGCCTGGGGGGGAAAAGGGAAAATTGGGGAGAAAACTGTTTTTCCTCATTTTTTCCCCCAAAGCCATTTTTCCAGAAAAATGGAAAAGTGTGTAAAATATGTTCTTTTCCAATGATATCTATGACATGATATTCAAACTATATAACATGAAGACCTTGGTG
Organism: Anolis carolinensis; assembly: GCF_035594765.1. NCBI lineage: Eukaryota > Metazoa > Chordata > Lepidosauria > Squamata > Anolidae > Anolis > Anolis carolinensis. Next base: position 240,044,165 of record NC_085842.1, read on the forward strand.
AAAGATTTCTGAGACTTGTTGTTTCTACACATTTTTTCCAATTTTTCCAGAAAAAATGACTTTGGAAAAAAACCCTGTCCTTCCCCCCCCACCCCCCTCTTAGATTAGATTTATTATGTCCTTGAATATTCAGTTGCCGACTGACATTCCAATCCATTGTGCTCAGCCCCGGCTGATAAAGAGATTTCTGTGTCTTACTGGTGACTTGTGCCAACTGAGGTATTTTGTGAAAAGCAGAAGAACCAAGTGAGGTTTACAAGCAGGAGTTCCTGCTTCTGATCTCAGGAAGGAGTACTAGGAAATTATCAATTCAAGCCTCATTTTGGGGGTCTTTGCCTTTTTAATTTGGAATTTCAGATAACAACATTATTACTCTGTTTGGGTTGTTCTGAAGATTTGTTAGTCACATCTCAAATTGCTAGCAATAGTTCACTATAGTTCCCTGAGGGCCTTATTGTATTTACTTGGTTTTCTTTCATTATCATTTTGCTTATATTATTCCCATTATTAGCTCTTTATATTTACTACTATTTGTTTCAGAGATCCTTCAAACCACTAAATGCAAAGCCAATATATAATAATAATATAATAATAACTTTATTTTTATACCCCGCCTCTATCTCCCCAAAGGGGACTCAGGGCGGCTTACATGGGTCCAAGCCTGAATAAAAACAATAGCAATATAAAACACAACAATAGACAAAAGACATGCACAATTATAAAAATTTAAACATTAGCCATTAAAAACAAATGACAAGAACTAATAAAAACATGGATTAAAACGGAGAGGTTGTAAAAGTAGACTGGGTAAGGTGCACCATATAAATATTGTAAACAAGAGGTGACTGATAAAGTGCTGCAAATTCTTGGAAGTGCAAATTGGGATGGGATTTATCCATCTTTATCCCTGTGTCTTTATCAAGCTGACATAGGTAAAAAGTGCAAACCGGTACAGGAATGGTCACAGATACAGATTGCTATGGGGATGAGCAATCTTTAACTAAAGGCCTGAGTAAAGAGCCAGGTTTTCAAGCTCTTTCTGAATGTGGACATCCTTGTGTGTCAGACAAGAACATCACACAGATACAAGGGGTGCATGTCCAGTTAAACACTTTTGTTCCTTTACATGCCTTCAGGTTGACTTCAGCAATGGTATTCTTGGCATGATTTATTCAAAGGAGGTGTGCCGTTGCCTTTCTCTAAGACTGAAAGAGTGGGATTTGTCCAAGGTCACCTTTGAGTTTCTATTACTGAGTGAGGATTCAAATCCTGTTCTCCCAAGGTCTTTGTCCAATACTCAGACTAGCTGTATTTCATCACATAATTCTTGCACTTCCTCCCTGTCTTTAAAGAACAAAGGGGGTGCGACTATTATGCAGTGAAAAAATTATGCGGAACTTCACTCACCCGGCAGCTGAATGAGACCCCATAGATGGAAAGGAGGCGAGTGTGTGGGGAGTGAAACTTCACTCTCTCACATTCCTGCCCTTTTGGCACTACAGAGCTTGACTCATCTGCCAGCTGAGTCAAGCCCCATAGCACCAAAGAGAGGGAGCAAGTATGGCTGATCGCCGAGTCAAGCCTCATAGCGCCAAAACAGCAGCCACACCCTTCATTCATTCACTTGGGTGAGTAAACTAAGAGTGACTATTATGAGGGAAATTTTTAAAATTCTAATTTTGCCACCCTGAACATGGGGTGTGGCTATTATGCAATGGTGACTATTATGTGATGAAATATGATACTCTACATTACAATAGCTCAAAATGTTTCTTTCCCAAAGTCACTCATTTGGTTTCCTTGGCTAAATGGAGAAGCAAACCCTGATCTCTCAGAGTCCTGGTCTAATGCTCAAGCGATGCTAGCTTTCTAAAATACTTTTAAGCCAATTACCAGCTATTAGGAATTGTAGGAGTTGATGTCCAAAACACAGGAGAGATTAAGTTTGCCCATGCCTGATCTATATACTGGAGATCCATGATCTAGTTTTTTAATATGTCCTCTCCTTAGTAGCTGATCCAGGGACTGGATATTCAGGAAAGTGAGGTTTGTCAAGCATTTGAAGGTTACAGACAGCCAAAGTAAGCTTTGCATTTACTACCAGGGCTCCTTGAAATCAAGCTGTCTGAATGTACACTAAGTAAAAGAAAGCGATATTGTAGTTTGATAAGCAATGTTTCTAATCCAGCCCTTTAGTCCTTTCGTCGATATACCTGGACTTTACCCAAAGCCCATGGAGGCTTTTCATCGTGGATCAGACAACCCTTATTGATCGGCCAGGAAAAGCAATTAAGCAGGGGATGAGTTAGTTCCACAACCCTCTTCCCCAAAGCTTTTAACTGTTTTAAAACTTCAAAGCGATTCCTACTGTTCTTTGGATGTCCACACCATGCCTTAGGCTTGATCTGCTTTGGAAATTACCTGTTTCCAGGAAAGGGTGGTTTCCTTACCTCAACTCCTGCAAAGATGATAAAAGATAGCAAGAAACACTTTAGACCAATGAACTACTCAGTTGTACAAGGATAACATTTTAGGGCTGGTTGTGACAATCTCATCCTCCAACCCCAAGCTGCTCCAATGCCTCCTTCTCTTTCTTTCAGATTTATCAAAGCTGCTGCCTGATAGCTAAGACCAGTAACAGAGGGAACCATGGGTAAGATCTATCAGAAGCAAGCAGCTCTTCCCAACTTCCTGTCTCTAGTGCCCAAGAAATGGCACCCATGGACAGTTATCAGGGCCTCAGCATCTTTGTTAAACCCAATACCGAGCATCAAATGTCTGGATCTGATCCCTCTACATTTCCTAGTATAGCATAACTTTGGGGTATTGTGAGAAAATGGCTGCAGCATCTCCTAGCTCATTAAAACCCTTAACTATCTTCGTCATACTCTATCTGATGTTGTTTGCCCCAGTTTCCATCTGTGGAATGCTGATGTTCTGAAGAGCTATTTCCCAAGGACATGGAAGCGCTGGTTTTAGCAGCAGGGCAGCCCAAAATAATTGATTTGGGTTTCATTGAGTACTTTGAACATGCAAGCCACATAGATTTTTGGATGTCCCGTATCATAGAGGATGTCTGTTGTGGTTACACATCATTGTAAGGGACAAACATAAGTTTGAGCATTAAACGTGGCACATACAAAATCTTATATTTTTATATATGAAATATACTGCCTTCGTATTACCATGTATTGAATATTGGGGATGGAGGATCGAATATTGGGAGTGGGTTGCAAGTGTTTTTGCAGTTTTGAAATTGTCTCTTTCCATATCAAACTAAACGGTATTCTCAGCCTTGCAGGAGTAAAATCCCATTCGCTCCCATTGTCACTATGGTGATGGTTGCTAGTGTGCCATCACAGGTTTTACAATGATTCCTATGTGGGTTCCTATGAGCTTTGAGGTCTTGCAGGCCCCTGGTTTTGTGCAGCCCTGTCTCACATGTCCAGGTCAGTCAACTGTTCAAGATTATTTGGACACTGTATTAGATATCCTCACTGTGGAAGAACATTCAGGTCAAGAATAGGGCTCTACAGTCACCTACGTATCTACCGCCAAGACACTACACTTGGAAGGTCATCATACTTGGACAATGAGGCATCACCTAAGTAAGTAAGTAAAATTTGTAGCTCAGCTATATAGTTTTGGTATTTATTTGGTCATTTTCAATGCCTTCCAACATCTAGGACTCACTTCAGGAAATGATGATTCGGCAAAAACAAACATCGCCATTCTTTCTGCTCTATAAATACATAGATGTTCAAGTCCCATTATATGACATGGCATAATAAAATGACATTTCTTATACAGAATGGCAAAATCAGGGTTTGCTTTTTGATTGGTTGGTTGGTTTGTTGGCTGGTTGGTTGGTTCGTTTCTAGTAGGAGGAATAATTTCAAGCTGTGGATGGTTGAATTGGTGGATACAGATTTCATTGTCACAGAGGGCCAACTGTATTGTGGTGGGAAATTTCTGGCTCTCTACATCCTTTAGCCTAAAGTTTCCATAATCCTGTATTATATGGACAATGTTGGCTGACACTTTTAGGAGTTGAAGTCTAAATCATCTGGAGGGCCAAGGGTTCACCAGTTTGGGCCCATCTTATCTATCCAAACGTATATCCCCCTATGAGCCTGTCTGGAATCTAAGATCATCTGGGGAGGCCCTGCTCTCAATCCCGCCTCTTTCACAGACGTGATTGGCAGGGACGAGAGACAGGCTGTGGAACTCCCTCCCCAGTGACATCAGATCTGCGCCCTCCCTCATGGTCTTTAGGAAGAAATTAAAAACCTGGTTGTGGGACCAAGCCTTTACTCAACAGCAATAAGAGACATTGAACCATATGTGCAATGAAGAATTGATATTGCTCTGGCGTTGGATCACCGCTTTCGGAATGTGTAATTTTAACTGTTTTCCTTGCGATGTTTTAATCTGTTTTTACTTGGAATGTTTTAAATTCTATGGGTTTGACAATTTTAACACTATGTTCATTGTTGCATAAGTATGCTGTAAAACGCTTTGGGTCCCCTAGGGGAGGAAGGCGGTATATAAATGATGTAAATAAATACATTATTGATAGCACATGCTGTGCTAACTTCTCTTTGAACTAGGAATGGGTCAAGGGAAAGAAGGGAGAACATCGTGTCCAGAATGGAGATTTCTTCAACCGGCACTTTAGTTTCTACAGTCAAACTCAGAAGTAGGTAGAGGGAAATAAGTTTTAGAAATAAATTGCATCATAAAAATCTATAATATTATTATAGTGCCATGTGAGATACTGCACAGAAGGACAAGGAATAGCACTTCCATTCTATGCACCACTTTTCAGGTGCTCATTATTTCCTGGGGAGGGGGGAGGTTATCATTTTGAGGTAAAAATGTCTACATGAGCCAGCTCACAAAACATATATTCAGTTGCATTTTTTTCTCCCTTTGGCTTCAGAAGGAAAACCATTTTGGGTTTAACATGCAGAAATGATGGCATACTTCAAAGCATGCCAAAGAAAAAGGATGTGGTTCAGATGCTAGGTCAACCACTTTCAGCTGACTTCCTCGCATAATGATACAGTCAGATGCACTGTTATGACCAGAGCTTGGACATACTGGGGTTTTGTTTTTTTTGAACTACAGCTCCTAGAATCTCCAAGCCAACATGACCATAGGGCATCGGGAGGGGGGGGGGACTGGAAGTTTCTATGAATTGTACTCTTGAAAAGCAAATTTTCCAAGCTGTGATTGTGCAATATGTTTTTCTATCATGAAGATCCATGTAGGAAATCCTCTCATGGTTCATACAATACACCTTTTGGCCATGGTGTCTTTCTCTGCCTTCAGCAACATTTTCCAAATGGGCATAAAGGGATGCTCTAACTATATTTAGGACTCTTCCAGACAGGCGTTTAATTCAACCTGTCTCAGTTTTACCAGAGACGTCCAAATTATGCCTCTGGTATAAATTGATGAATGTGGAGTAAACTGGGGGTTTGCAGTTTACTCCACATTAATAAAATACCTCATCAGATTGGACCTTAATGAAAAATCCAAGTCTGATGAGGTATTGGGCTTCTCAGGATTGACATCTGCTGTAAAGAATCATGCCTCCTCTAATATACAATATCCTGATTCTTTTCAAGGCGATGAACCCCTGTTAAGACTGTACCTTCCCACTTCAAACTGCCCATGAGAGCTCACCATTGTTAATGTTCTTCTATACAGGAGACATATGGAGCTGTGGTGGCGCTGCAGGTTGAACTGCTAACCTGCAGGACTTGCTGACCAGAAGGTCAGCAGTTCGAATCCGCAGGACAGGGTAAACTCCCACTGTTAGCCCCAGCTTCAGCCAACCTAGCCGTTCGAAAACATGCAAATGTGAGTAGAGAAGATAACGGCGCTCAGAAATATATCTTACCCACCTGCAATTAATTGGTTAAGCAACCGAACCCAAAGGGTGCTCACTAATGCTTCCTCTTCATCCTAGAAAGAAGTGACTAGCAGAGTGTTGCAGTGTTCGGTCCTGGGCCCAGTACTGTTCAACATCTTTATTAATGACTTATTTGAAGATTTAGATGGTGTGCTTATCAAGTTTGCAGATGGCACCAAATTAGGAGGGATAGCTAATAATCCAGAGGACAGGTTCAGAATTCAAAATGACCTTAACAAATTAGAGAGCTGGGCCAAAAATAACAACATGAATTTCAACAAGTACAAGTGTAAGATACTACAAGGACAACAAGTCGAACATGAGCCAACAGTAATAATTTTATTCTTATATCCCACCCCATCTCTCCGAAGGGACTCGGGGCGGCTCACATGGAGACCAAGCCCAGCAATACACAATAAAATATAATCACATAAATACATTTAAAACATATGAACATAAAATCACAAAACATATAATACATTAAAACATACTCAAAACCAATAGCTACTAGTGAACATAGGGTTATTGTGTTTTCCAGTTGTATGGCCATGTTCCAGAAGCATTCTCTCATGATGTTTCACCCACATCTATGGCAAGCATCCTCAGTGGTTGTGAGGTGAATATATTCCACTGGGGCAAGGCAAATGTTGTCTGTGTACAATATCTTATAAGCCTCTACTGAATGGACCAGAAGTAGTGCAGTAACTGAGTCTAGGTGGAGATAAAGGACAGTCATCAATTTATGCCAGTTTAATCAAACACACATTTAAATAGCCAGGTTTTCAGATGTTTACGGAATGTGGTCAGGGTGGGGGCCAGTCTAATTTCTCTCGGAAGGTACGAAGGGTTCTTCCCCACCAGCCCTTCCACCTTCTGCAGTGAAATTTCATTGTCTCCTCCATTGTCTCTCAAGGCTCAACTCTTTTGAGAGCTATGCAAATGAATGCAAAACATGCCTTTTACTGGCAGACCACATTTACTGAGAAACAAGTAAATTTTAATAGACTCCATTGTACTTTGACGTTTGCCGTCCTAGTTGATAGCAGGAGGAAGGAAAGAGAATTCATACCATTATTTCTAAATATATATTTAGTACATAATGGCATACGAAGGGACATTTCTGCCTAACAGCATCAGAAGATTCTCCACCATCTTGTCTTCAGAAAGGAAACACAGATCTTTGCAGTGCAGCCAATAATAAAAAATGAAATGAGATCATCCTGAAAGAAGAAAGCTCCCTGTTTCAGGTTTCAGGGTGTGTGGAGGGAGAGCGTAAATAACTGAACTCTTTCTTTCCCCCAAGGACTGTTCAAAACATTTGTTTTCATTTTCTTGATGTTTTGTCAGTGTAAAATAACTGCATGCATGGCTCTGCTCGTTATTTCCCGTGATGAAAGTGACTGGCTCTGCTGAGGCATCCAAAGAAGCAACGGAAAAGCATTAGCGGGATCACATTCAAGCACCACTGCAGTTTTCCCCCTCCTCCCCACGAAAGCATGTCTTTATCAGGAGCCTATTTACAAACAATTGCCATCAAAGTGAGGCTCCCAAATCAAACGATTTATATAGTAGAGAAAGCAATGCAGTGGGCTTATACTCTTGGATGGGCAGTGCTTTATCCCATTCTACTTGCTAGAATAGTGAAGAGGGAGTTGAGTAGGGGATTGTTCACTAATTTCTTTTTTATGCCCTTTCATTTTGTTTATACTGGTTACTTTTCCTTCCTAAACATTTGGCATTTAAAAGGATTGCTAATCAATGAGGCAGGCTGAAGCAGACGAAGTTATACCAGCCCTGAGATACTGTTGACAGATTGATGAATTCCAAGGAGACCCAAACCTTACATTGTTGGAAGACAAAAGGTAAAAGCGCTGGTTTAAGGAACAAATGGAAAGAAGTCCCAGCCTCTGGAAAGTCCTGCAGTCCAACTCTAATAATAATAATAATAATAATAATAATAATAATAATAATAATAATAATAATAATAATAACAACAACAACAACAACAACAACAACAACAAGTCAAAGAAGAAGAACATGTCCTCGCAGAATATGTAAAGCAAAGTGAAGAACCTGCTTTGATTGAAGTAAAAAATCAGAAACTCCTCAAAGCACAGCAGACAAAGAATCAGTATAAGAAAACCTACAAACTAGAGCTCACAGCTGGCACAACAAAACATTGCATGGAAAGTTCCTTGACAAAACTGAAGGAAAAGCTGATAAGGAGAAGACCTGGCTATGGCTCACAAATGGGACCCTGAAGAAGGAGACAGAAGGCCTGATCCTTGCAGCCCAGGAGCAAGCCATCAGAACAAACGCAATTAAGGCCAAGATTGAAAAATCAGCTGATGACCCAAAATGCAGACTGTGCAAGGAAACTGATGAAACCATTGATCATATCCTCAGCTACTGTAAGAAAATTGCACAGACGGACTGCAAACAGAGGCACAACTATGTGGCCCAAATGATTCATTGGAACTTATGCCTCAAGTACCACCTCCCAGCAGTAAAGAACTGGTGGGATCACAAACCTGCAAAAGTATTGGAGAATGAGCACGCAAAGATACTGTGGGACTTCTGAATCCAGACTGACTGGAACACAACTTTGTGGAGAAGAAAAACGTTTGGATCATTGATGTTGCCATCCCAGGTGACAGTCGCATTGACGAAAAACAACAGGAAAAACTCAGCCGCTATCAGGACCTCAAGACTGAACTTCAAAGACTGGCAGAAACCAGTACAGGTGGTCCCGGTGGTGATCGGCACATTGGGTGCCGTGCCAAAAGATTTCAATCGGCAATCGGAAACAATAGACATTGACAAAATTACGATCTGCCAACTGCAAAAGGCCACCCTGCTGGGATCTGCACACATCATCTGAAAAGACATCACACAGTCCTAGACACTTGGGAAGTGTTCGACTTGTGATTTTGTGATATGAAATCCAGCATATCTATCTTGTTTGCTGTGACATAATAAAATAATAATAATAATAATAATAATAATAATAATAATAATAATAATAATAATAATAATAATCCTTTATTTATATACTGCTCCATCCCCTCAAGAGTACTCAGGGCAGTTTCCAGCATGTATAAAACAGTCAGTTGTCAAAACAACATACAATGGCATGAACGAACAAACATAATAAAAACAATATCATAAAACAGCAGTAAAAACAGTTCAATCTGAAATGAACACAGTTACAGAACCAAGCAACATGAAGGAGTCCAATGCAGTATTCAGGGCTGCGAGGTAGACATAAGTAATTCAAAGATAGGTAAAGACTTGTACTTCAGTGTATCATAGGACCCGGGAGTGGACAGTGTGCAGACCAAGGTCAACATGTTGAACAGCCAACTAATCTTGCTCAAAGACCTCCCGGAACCACCAGGTTTTCAGTTTCTTGTGAAAAGAGGGCAATGTAGGGGCTTTCCTGATCTCTTTGGGGAGGGTGTTCCAGAGCCAGGGGGGCACTTCTCTCATCCCTACCAGTGGCACTTGGGACAGTGGTGGGAGCGAGAGAAGGGCCTCCTCGGCAGATCTTAAGGCCCGCACCGGTTCGTAGGGGGAGATGTGATCACGGAGATAGGCAGGGCCCGAACACTAGCCTCTAGTGGTCATTCTCCAACATCACAAAAGTCCAATCTGTAATGAGCACAGTCTTTGTTTGGTATCTTTTCCAGGTAAATTGTCAAGCAAACACAGAGCTGCTATTTGGTGTATGTATACAAAACCGGCAAGGAGTTTGTCCAAAGGCAAAGCAAGCAACAAATTATCTGCCATGGCATGCTTTCCTTGGTGACTGAATCTAACCTCCATTTCAGCATTCAAAGCAAATTATTTTGAAACGCAGGGGGGAGAACAGGAATGCATCGGCAAGACACACATTGGAAGCTGAAAAGAACCAATATTAGCTGAAGGCATGTCTCATTATACCACCACCACCCCCAAAAAAGTCTGTGTTAATAAGAAGTGCAAAGAACAGCCATACAGCTGATGTAAATGAGCTAATAAATAAAGAGACACGAGAGTCTTGCAAAAGTGGAGTGGAGTGGGTGGGTGTTAAGAGGACAGTTAGATAAGAATTAGGATCTGACAAACATTTGAAATGAATATATATAAGAGTAAGAAATAATTTCAATGGAGATCAAGAGATCCAGGAAAGGAAAGAAGTCTGCTTATAGGAAGGGAGTAGAAGTCTGAGCTTTATTTGAAACATCCGCGATGACAAGATTACAGTGGACAGTAATGGGAAGACTAAGTATTAACTTTCCTTGGGGATTTTCAAGAAAGGTAGAAGTCAGAGCCAAAGATATTGGGATTTTTTTGTCACTTGAGCCTTGTGGATCAATTAAGACTATGTGAGCATCAGCTCTGTTAGGTGAATTTGACAGCTGCGTCTTAGCGTAAGAGAGACAGCATCAGTAGCTTTGCCCCATTGGGCTCTGCAAACATCTGTTGGCATCTGTTTTAAAGAGACAGCAACAGACAGGAGATGAAATAGTCAAGGATTTAAGGCAGATGAATACAATGGGTTATAAATTGGAATTATAATGTATTAAATAATAATATTCACCAATAATAATAATAATAATAATAATAATAATAATAATAATAATTTATTGTATGTATGCGTAAGTGTGTACGTATTGTATGTTTTACATGTTTTGATATGGTCAAAAGTGACTAATCAATAAAGAATTGTTGTAATAATTTATACCCCGCCCTTCATACCCCAAGGGGGAGTCAGAGTGGCTTACAGACTATGGCAAATTCAAAGTCACATTACATAAAGGTAAAGGTTTCCCCTGACATTAAATCCAGTCATGTCTGACTCTGGGGGTTGGTGCTCATCTCCATTTCTAAGCCGAAGAGCCAGTGTTGTCCGTAGACACCTCCAAGGTCATGTGGCTGGCATGACTGCATGGAGCGCCGTTACCTTCCCGCCGGAGCGGTGCCTATTGATCTACTCACATTTGCATGTTTTCGAACTGCTAAGTTGGCAGGAGCTGGAGCTAACAGTGGCCACTCCCACTGCTCCCAGGGTTTGAACCTGCAACAATATGCAACAATAAATATGAATAAATATGAATATGCAACAATATATAGAACATATAAATTTAAATAGTTAAAATATAAGTACAATGAAACAGTACAGTTAAAATACAAGTACAATAAAATATAAGTATAATAAATAGCCTAAAAGCCATACATTTAATCCCAACCAAAATGGGCTGATTGAATAAAAACAGCCAAAGCGGACAGCAGAGGATATAATCAAATATATTCCTATAAATGTGCAGGTTTTCCAAACCTCAGCATTCAATTCCTTCAGGAAATGTGAAAAAGAGTTTGCAACAATGCTTAGATCAATGACATTTTGGACTATAAGTCCCAGAAACTTTCAGGCAACATAAACATTGGTGTTGGTAACAGAGGCATTCTGGAACAAAAAGTGCCCACATTAACATTTCCAAACTCCAGTCAACAACAACATACAATTCAAAACATCTTTTGGTCATTTAAAACAGATTAATTACTTCCTTTTTAATTCCCAAATACCATAACACCAAAATACAAGAGTGGCATGATTATAGTGCCAGAACTAGACAAGGAGACTTGTCTATTTCTGGTCCAAAACTTCAGCACAGACTCTAGGACAACACATCATCCTGATTTGAGACTGTCGTGTACATTTATTTCTGAATTTTGTGCAGCAGAAAACAGGAATGAAGGGAAAGGTATCTGTGATCCTGTAAAGATGAAATATTTTTATTGGGAAGTCTTCACAAGTTTGTTTGTTTTTAGTTTTTAATAGGTTGGGCTGTAGTAAATTCAGTAGAAGATCACATACATTTCATACATAAGGTGATAACAGTATGAAACGGTACCATATAACTCAGTTCATTGAATTTCAAAAAGAAATAAGGCCATTGGTCATACCAGGATTCAGTACATAGCATCCTAACTATGTTACTTACACATAACTACAGACCATATAGGATTCTACCCATCATGCTTAGCCTGGTGTTGCGAATACTATATATTAGTATTGCTTTGTTATTTCATTGTAATTTTCATGCTGCTTGTACATTGTTTGGATGTGCGTAGGTGAAATATGTTTGTGAAAGGACTCTAGATCAGGCATGGGCAAACTTAGGCCCTTCAGGTTTTTGGACTTCAAATCCCACAATTCCTAACAGCCAGTAAGCTGACTGAAGTTTCTGGGAGTTGAAGTCAAAAACACCTGGAGGGCCAAAGTTTGCCCATGCTTGCTCTAGATGAACAGGATTTGAATCCATATTCAGCCTGGAAACTCTCTGAATAACCTTGAGCCAGTTGCACACTCTCAGCCTAACTTCCTCGGAATGAAATTTGCAGAGAAGGCACTATGATAGGATTGCCTTAAGTCAGACTCAGATTGAAATGCACTCAACTCTTTATTTGCATAGTAATTCTGAGTGCATGTGTTGTGATTTATATTATGGAATCTGGCTGGTGAGTATTTTATCAATTTTCAATAAAGAATCAAATATATTTTCTGGAGGAATTTCTTGACTATTTATCTAAAATAGTGCTTTTGCTATTGGTGTGTGAAGAAAATTCAGTATGATGTTGTGCAATGTCAACAAAAATCTCTCAAGAAAAGATGGCTATGCTTCAGTTCAAAAATGATTGCATTCCCACCATTCATCCTGAAGCCCAACAAAGTCCTGATGCTTAATTGTTTTGTATAATTAATGTCTTTGGTTTTGCTCAGTGCTTGAGAAAAATACTGCCGTTAATGCATATAATCTATCTAGTCTGCTAACTAGTTTAATCCACCAATAAGACTTGTGTGGCCATGGAGGCAGAAGGAGGAGGCAACTTAGAGGTGACAAGTAGAGGGGGATACCATAAAATGGAAACACACAAAAGCTACACTTAATTGATGATATAAACTATTCTTGTCCTGTATTGATGGGGCCTGTCTCGATTTATTTAGTGGCCAATCAAAGCAGAACAAATTAAGCAATTTGAAGTACTAAAGAGAATCTGAAGCGGTGCCTGCACTGCCTTCTTTCAGAGAATAGTTTTGTTTCACCCCAAAGTTTTCCACTTACAAAACAGGGAAATTGAACATTCAAAGACATTGAGGAAGTCCTTTATAATCTGTGGCCAATGTGTTCCAAGAATCTAATCCAAGCTTTCTCCTCTGATTACTGTTTGGTACATAGAAGCAAGAAGATATGTGGATGCCCACATGAATCATCACTACCCGCTGCACAGAGGGAGGTCCACATAGGAAGAAATCCAGTGTGAAATGGTTTGATGACTTCTTTGACGTCAATGCAACATCACTCTTTCCGTGGTTTGCTTTACTGTGGTGGGAATTGTTGTAATGCCATGTTGAATCTCTCCATGCAAACAACTGAATTTGTGGAGATCAGTAACTGACGTATAATAAAATCTATAATAAACATTCCAGTTGACTTCAGGTAGACCGCGGGTTTTGTGGTATTTTCTGGTCTGAACAGAGCTTGGAAACATTACTATTTTGAACTGTGGCTCCTAAGGTCTCCAACTGACAATGGTGGATGGAGGAGTCGGTAAGATATAGTTCATACAGTACTTTTCTCAAGTTCAAATAAGGTATGAGGAAACTGTGGCCTTCCAGTTGCTGTTGAATTGCAACTGTCTTCAACTCAACCACAGGCAAAGTACCTGGTGCTGATGGGAGTTGGAGTCTCCACTCCTCTGTATGGCATGGTGTGAAGGTTTGTGAAATATTAATGTAGCTGAAACTAAAGGTCTGACTACTAGTGCCAGATGCCTACTCTGTCACAAATAGCATGTACAAACAGCATAATGTTTCACCATAATCTGGCAATTTACAATTTCTAGCCATTGGTCTAGTCTTGATATGTGGAGCAATAAAAACCTTGCTGTCCTTTCTTTATGACAGCTCTTCTTATATTTGCAAATATATTCCTGCTTAATCTTCACTTTGTCAGGCTAAACATATTCAACTCTTCCAACTACTAATCCTGAAAAGACATATTCTGCTATATGGGAAACCAATCTATGAATTAAATGTATAGTGGTAAATGCAGTAGGTATTCATCATGAGATTCCCCAGAGTTGTGCCCCAAACAGAATCCCAAAACGCAGGCTGTTGTGCAGATTCATAACAGCAAACCAATTATAGTAGTTTTCATCTCTACTAGGAACAGGTTTATTAGCCCATTAAACAATAGGTCCCTCTTCACACTGAAATTATAGCCATTGAATTTAGTGAGGTACTGGAGCTCTCTGGCAGAGAATCCTAAATGCCCCTCCCTAAATGACAAATGGAGCTCCCGGTGGCACAACAGGTTAAACCACTGAGACAATGAATGTGCCAACCAAAGGTTCAAATCCAGGGAGCAGGGTGAGCTCCCACTGTTAGCCCCAGCTTCTGCCAACCTAGCAGTTCAAAAACATGTACATGTGAGTAAATCAGTAGTCACCGCTTTGGCGGGAAGGTAACAGCATTCCATGCAATCATGCCGGCCACGTGACCTTGGAGGTGTCTTTGGACAATGCCAGCTCTTTGGCTTAGAAATGGGAATGAGCACCAACGCCCAGTCGGACACAACTAGACTTAATGTCAAGGGGAAACCTTTACCTACCTTAAACCATAAATCCCAGGATTCTACAGAATGTTGCCACAGTAAGTAAAATGGAACGATAGTGATATAACTGGATAGTGTTAAAGAGTTCCAAGCCAACCCAAATAATTTAAATTAAAACAGTGATCTGAATAGTGAGTTAGATACCCATGTAAGCATAACTATTTGCATCTTCCTCACACAATAATCCCCTGATCAATGATACCCCAAATCTCTCACTGCCTCACCCTCATCATACACAGTTATTTAGTGCAGGAACAGATCCACAGCTCCAACTATGTTGCTGGGGCTGGTGAGCTCCACTCCTTTGTAGATACACTTTTAACATGCTGAAAGGGGACTCATGTGAGACAATAACTCTATTTCTCTGATATTATTTTAGAAATCCTTTTTTTGGGAACCAGACACAAGAACCTGGCAGTCCACAAATTCCGGTTATTCCTAATTCATGCATACCCTTTTCACATAATCAGGAGAAGCCCCCAGCAGAAGAACATCTGGCGTGTAAATCAGCCTTATGGATCTCAGACAAATTCCCAGAAATGGCTGATTGACTGCTTCACTCCAGTGCCAGTAAACGGCAGCCAGAGATTCATCGCTAATTGACTCCAATAATAATTGCACACCAGGAATGACCACTGCGCAACAGTGAGAGCTAAATTGCTGTGCAGTTCAACTAACGAAGAAGGATTTCACATCCAAAATGGGATATGAAAAGCTGTTATAGAAATATGACTTAGGCCGGATTATACGGCTGATGTGTCAAAAATGATATTCTGCCTCAAGCAAGTCTTTCTGTCTGACAAACTTTCATCATGTAGATAATAAGCGTCATTTTATTAAAATCGCACTTGGGTTTCTTTGCTTTTGGAAGTGCTACTGTCTAGAACAGTCATTGGCACAGCATTCAGTACTTTAGAAATGCATATATCACCTGTGTTTGAAGAGCATTCCCTGATCATTCTTATTTTGGGAGAAATTAACTCTTAGGCATTCTGAGTCTCTTTTTGAGTTCTCTCCTCTTTAAAGACTCATGTTGACTGAACAGCATATAAAGACTTGGTTTCTTTCATGCTAGGCTACTCCGTCTTCAGTGCTTCTATTTAAAAGGCACCATATATCTTCATTTAGATACTTCTATTAAACTTTCTAATTAGAACATAATTAGGAGCTCCAAATTCTAATTGCTTTCTCTTATGGTTTTAAATCAAGAAGGGCTTTGCAGTGTGGATGGCCTTGAAAAGCAAAGCCCACTTTAAAAGGGCAACCATCTTTACACATTTGTGTTTAGCTAATGTCAAGCCCTTTAAAGAAACAAAAAAGCCTGAACAATTTAAATACATGTAGGCCATCCACAAAGGATGTGAGCTGCATATTAAATGTTGTAGTCTTGCATCTCTCCAACAACAAAGTTATAGACAAAGTCATAACAAAATCCTGTATGCTAGGGCTTTCATGCAGACAAAGGTTTTCAATTACAGTTGGCCCTCCACATTTGTTAGGGTTAAGGGGAGAGGACCCCTTGAAAATAGGGGAAAAAACACAAATTTAAAAATCCAATCCAACACAAAAAATCCAGTGTTGTTGTTTTTTTTACTTGAGAGGACATCTTTCCAGGAATCTCCAAGTTCTTCAGCATGACTCTGTGAACAAATTCCTCCAGACCTAGAATATCAGCTGTAATTGCAATCCTTCCACCATGTTTACATTTGTGGATTGGATTATCAGAGGATTTGATTAATATATTCTTTCTAGGAATCTCTAGATCTCCCAGCATGAACCTATAGTCAACCTCTGGCCAAACCTTTTTATCTTTCCAAAAAGGTAGATTTGCCAGCATTGGTGCAACTGGCCCAAATCTACCAATGAGCTTCACAACTGCTTCATAACTATTTCATATTGTGTTTTTGACTAATTTGGCACAATTTGACGGAGTCCTTTAACCTCCACCTATACCCAGACACTGCAATTTATTACTGGCCCATCTTATTAGTGAACTTGCAATATATTGCACATGTC
Organism: Anolis carolinensis; assembly: GCF_035594765.1. Lineage (NCBI taxonomy): Eukaryota > Metazoa > Chordata > Lepidosauria > Squamata > Anolidae > Anolis > Anolis carolinensis. Next base: position 240,060,761 of record NC_085842.1, read on the forward strand.
ATAGAATCCTAGAGTTAGAAGAGACCACATGAGCCATCCAGTCCAACCCACTGCCAAGAAGCAGGAAAATTGCATTTAAAGTACCTCTGACAGATGGCCATCCAACCTCTGCTTAAAAGCCTCCAAAGAAGGAGCCTCCACCACACTCCAGGGCAGAGAGTTCCACTGCTGAACAGCTCTCACAGTGAGGAAGTTCTTCCTAATGTTCTGGTGGAATCTCCTTTACTGTAGTTTGAAGCCATTGTTCCACGTCCTAATCTCTAAGGCAGCAGAAAACAAGTCCTCCCTATGACTTCCCCTCACATATTTATACATGACTATCATGTCTCCTCTCAGCCTTCTCTTCTGCAAGCTAAATATCTCAGCTCTTTAAGCCGCTCCTCATAGGGCTTGTTCTCCAGACCAGATAATTAATTGCCTCTCTCCAATTTTTGAACATGCCCATTGTGCCTGGCTATTGGTTATTGCTTATTGGTTGTTGTTGAGTTTATGCTTTTATTATTTTATATGTTTTAATGTATTATTTCATTGCAATTGAATGTATCTTATGTTGTATTTTATTGTTGCATTACTGGGCTTGGTCCCCATGTAAGCCACCCCGAGTCCCTTCGGGGAGATGGGGTGTGATATTAGAATAAAGTTATTATTATTTATTATTACGTAGCAAAGCAGAAATAGCGACATATACAAGGGGACACTGGCAGGATCTGCATTAGGCGGCACTCTCAATGCATACTTGTTATACATATTTACAATCTAGTAACCATTTTTCTTGGTGCCTTTGCTACTTAGTTAAATGCTCAAAATGTAGTTGACTGAAAGGAAATATAGGATCTCAGCCAACGACATTAAAAGCCACTACCATCATGAAAACATGCCGGCAACATATTCAAATATTTAAAATACAGGTTGAGTTTCCCATATCAGGAAATCCAAAATAATCCACAATCCAAAATTGTTGACTTGGGTGGCTGAGATCATGACACATGCTTTCTGATGGTTCAGTGTACACAAACTTGGTCTCATGTGCAAAACTATTAACATATTGGATAAAATATTTTAAAACATATAACATATATATGAAACATAAGTAAATTTTGTGTTTAGACTTTTGCCCCATCTCCAAAATATCTCATTATGTGTATGCAAATACAAGTACAGTGGAACCTCTACTTAAGAATCCTCAAGAGTCTAGTTGGTGTCATTTATTCCCACTACAATTCATTGTGAGCTGATATAATTAAGACAGTGGGCAAACAATGATAACAAGTTTTCAGCTTTGTTTTTCATAATCATTTCCAAAATAAGTATGCTAGTTCGGAACTCAGTGGAGTCAATGATGAAACAATAAAAATTCTTTAATGCCAAGCTGGGAATCATGAAGCCTTCCAGACACTATTAGAATGCATCTCCCAACATTACTTCTAATTGTAGCACATGTGTCAAACTCATGGCCTGAGGGCTGAATCCAGCTTTCCATGTCATTGCATGTGGCCCTCCAGACGCTGGACCACAACCCTTGTATTTTTCATCCTTAGACATCCTTACTAGGACTGATGGAAGTTGTGATACAGTAACAGTAAAGGCTGAAGTTTGTACTGCTTAATCAAGATAGTGGAGTTTGAATTCAGATACAAGATGTATGGATATAATGTCTGACTTTAAAATGTTCCTTAACCTTTCTCCAATCTCAGAGCCACAAGTGCTATTGGGTTGCGATTCCCATTATCCTCTGTCCACATGACCGATAATAAAAAATGGCGGTAGTTGTCATTCAATAATGTCTAAGCTAAATAGCTGCAACCACTATGTGTCTGTGTGTCTGTGTGTCTGTGTATTTGGCCCACTGAATCTCCATCCATAGGTTCAGCTGTCCTTTGAAGGCAACCATAAAGCTGATGTGGTCCTCAATGAAAATGAATTTGGCACCTCAGGGCTATGGCAACATTTGGACATTATCCAACAATATCTGCTAGAAGTGCACATGATTCGCATCCTGGAATTACAGAATTTTGATTCATTTAAAGGCAAGTGTACTCTTTGTACTCTTTCTATAAAGATGTGAAGACATTCATTTAGGTCAAGATTCTGCATCTGATGATGTAGCTTTGGAGGTGTAGCCACATCTTAAAGCTATGGAGCCTGATGCTACCCCAAAACCCATCATTTTAAGCCATCCAGTCCCAATACATCCAAAATTATCCTTCAGGGTCCCTGCAACTCCATGTCGCAGAATGCTCACTTCAGGAAGAGTGCTAGATGTATCATTATTCACTTTTTGAACTTCAGCAATTCCGTAAGGGGCATATAGGAGGGCTTCATATGAGGGGGGGGGGCATTTAGTCATTGGGATAGCCCAAGAACCATAACCCCAAATTGCAATAGCCCAAGTTAAAAATGTGTGTGTGTCTTCAAGTTGCTTGTTGGCTTATGGTGACTCCATAAAGTTCATAGTTTCATTTGCTGAACAGGATGGCAGCCTTAATTTCTTTTACTGTAATAATAACATTTGACACACCTTGTCCACAATGTTGTGATAGGTTCATCCAGCAGTTGTGACATCTGAATTGCACTACTGGAAAGTTGGAGGTGTTTGGGATTATACTTTGATATTTTTTTGAATTGGTAAAGAATTCTGGAAATGGAAATGAACTTGGCCTTAAGAGAGATTTCTTCTACAAACTTGAAAACTGAAGTATGTTGTGCTTTCAGACAACATATATGTGCCAAAATATTAACAGATAAAAAAGGAAGTGAAGCAACTTCATAATTTGATATTAATTTTAAAAACTATTATTTCTCAAACTTGATCTTTCTTGAAAGGACAACAGCCTGACACCGCTAATACAATTACAGTAAATACTGAAATGCAGTCATGCAACTAATTAAAAAAGGAAAGATTTTTTAATCAGCTCTCCACTAGACATCAGAGAATATACTTGCTATTTACTATTAAAGATGAACAGCTCTTACTTGAGCTTTCTAAAGCTACTGATGAAAGAAGAAAATGGCATAAGGTCTGCAACAGAGGACTGAGAGAAAGCTCCAATTGATTTTTCTTGATAAATCTGGAGAACAATTATATAACTTAAGACTGTACAAGCCTACAGTAAATTAACATAATTAATGCAATCAATAATTACAATACATTAACATAATTGCAATACATCCCTTGCATTTTAATTGGCAGTAAGGAACTTCAATAGAAGTAAAACAGAGTTCAGACATACTCTTGGTGGTACTGAACATGATGTAACTTTCAGCCATATTATGGGATTTTTTTTCACAGCAGTATTTTTAGACAACATTGTCCAAAACAATCTTTCCACATCTATAACACAACTTAGGCTATCACTAGCAGTGCCATCATGTATTTGCTATATAAAGCAAAGCACAGATGCAATCATTTCTAATTCCTCTAAAGGCTTTGAAGATCAGATATCGTTGGCTCCCATATGAATGGGACAGGGAATATGCACCAGAAGCTAAACCAGTGGTTCTCAACCTGTGAGTCCCCAGATGTTTTTGGCCTTCAACTCCCAGAAATCCTAACAATCTGGCTGGGATTTCTGGGAGTTGTAAGCCAAAACACCTGGGGACCCACATGTTGAGAACCACTGAGCTAAATTGTAAAGGAGCTATGCAAGTTATTGAACTGTATCCTAAAAATAGGGTCAGCACCTCGGATAGTTTCTTTAAAACCCAGCTGCCCTGGGTCATATACACATTTACCTGGAGGAAGCCCTACTGAAGAAAGATGGGGGAAATTAAGTATACATCTCAGTTGAACTTAAAAGACTATTTTGGAAACAATTTTTGGCTGTGTCACATTAATATGTTTTGAATATTTACAATGCAGTAGTTTCCTTGATGTAGCAATGCCCAAAGGAAGAATGGCAGCACAGTTGTACCAAAAACAACAAGAACCACAAAACTCAGAAGCACATAGTTTTGGATAAACTACCATCTTTACTTGGTTCTAATGCTTACCTTTTTTGACTAAATTACCTTCCCAAAATCAGGGTGTGCATTAGATTCACGTAATATGGTAAATACTTTTTTGGGTTTAAGGGTTTTGAAAATTGAGGTGTGCACATTAGACTCAAGTAAATATGGATAATAGATCTCTCCTTGACAGCTGCTAGGTTTTATAAAAAAACCTTTGGGAATGCAAAGAGAAATTCAGCTGAAGACTTGAAATTTAGATGGCACTGCAAATTCTAGCTACATGTTGAGACTGTAAAACAATTCTACAAGCAGTCCTAAACACTGCTTTCAGACAAACATAAAAAGCGGAGCTTGAAAGATCATTTTGGGGGGTTTACAGTCTTCAGAATGCTTCACCCAGCATGGCCACTTGCTATATTATCTGGGAGATTCTTGGAGAGACGGCCCACAAATCATGGGCCACATCTCTTTCATAACACATAACCAATTTTGAATGGGGTTACTATTTTACCATTTCAGTTTTCAACTAGGTGACTGCATTTAAATATGAAGGGTGCACTGGAAATAGTTGCATGATGAAGTACTTTATCAGAACACAGAAATGCATCCTTTCAGACTATAATTATTGTAATCCCCCAGTGACCATGCTATCTGTACAATTTTCAGAACTATAGTCTATGGCCAGAATCCTATTAAACAGTTACAAATACATAACTACCATTGTTACAGAGCTACACAGTGAATTCCAGCCTAAATTCCTCACCCAATCCCCACTTACCAGGATGCTGTTGCATTCAGCCTTCTATTCAGAGATTAAACCATCTGTGACTTAAAAATTGTTTTAGAAAAAAATGAAAAAACCAACTCTTGATTTTCCCATTTTCTGTAAGTGACACTATCTTATTACACCCTTGTATTAAATGAGACTTAAACATCAACAGAATTTGTTATCCATGGGAGTCCTGTAACCAAATTCCATCAGATACCAAGGGTGTATTGTAACTGATGGAATTTGGAATCTGTCCCCCTGTCACTCAGGAAGCAACTGAGTGATGTTTCCACCTCCTCTTGGGAATTCTCCATTGAAACAGTAGAGGTGGAATCCTTGTCACAATTCCCCTTCATACTGGTGGTCATTCATATTATGGATTGATGATGATAAATGGAAGCTCTTACGTGTGCCCGCAATCCAGAGTCACCCTCAGAACAATAACATGCCACTCAGGTTTGCAGAACAAAATACAGGAACTTTACTAATTCCAAGAGATCAAGAACAGTAGTATTTACAATGGTCCCTCTGATTGCTTTATGAAGTCCACAGTCATAAACAGTATTTCCTCAGTCCACAAATCTGCTTCAGAGAAGAATACAGTCCTGATTCTTCACCCTCTTTTCTCAGCAGCAAACAGGCCTCAAAATAGCAAGGCCTCTCTGAGTACACTGCTCTCTTTACCAGCAGTACTCAGTCAGCGCTGAAAAATTTGTCCAAACTGGTTTTGCAGCAGCAGAACAGAAACAGTATCAAATCAATCCCCAGGTCTTTGCAGGCTCAGCCAATTGGCTTCATGCACTTTATTTTCCAGTTAACACACACAGCACAGTGCCTTTGCAATCCATGACAATTCACATAGGAAGTGAAAGGGACATCAGTCAGCTGCTTCCTAAGCAAAAGGGAAATGCACCATTCTCAATCACAGCAGTTGCTTCCGTCTAAATGGTAATTGGAGGACTTTCGAGATCTCTGTAGTGTCCCCTAAACTAGAGGCTTTGTAAGAATTGTGAAGATCACATTGTTATGAATGCATAACCCCAGGTTACACATTCATAAATCTCCAACAGGATTCTGACCCATGAAATGAACTTTTCAAGCCCTGGTAGGGTTGAGATGCAAAATAGGCAACAATGCCTTGTTTTCTTCTAAGCAGTGACTGCCCATCAGTTTTATCTTTGGATTAAAATACTCCACTCCCTGCATGTGCTTCTTTTGTTAATAGGGTGTGGACATTTTCTCGGTTGTGCAAGTATTGCTTGCTTAGCACTTAAAAGCAGCATGGAGAAGGAACCTGCTGCACACAGCCCAGGAGGAGCTCTTGTTCTGGAAGAAGCCTTCGGAGTACATTTTCATGGTCACTGCTGGAAACTTCCTCCACACAATGGTAGACATGGTAATTGGAAAAACATGACTGCACATGGCAGGGTTTCATTTTCACGGCAGATTTGCATCCAATTGCCTTTATCCAGGAGACCCTTGATCGCCAGTTGGAAAGACAGCTGGTGCACTTTGTGCGAGCTGAGTTTGGGGCACTGGGGAATGCCGCATCATCGATGAGCTTGAAGGAATCCCATCAACACTAACAGAAAAGGCAGTATCAGCCACAAGGCCAGTTTCTTTACATTCATTGCCTTGTTTCACAGTGTGACAACAAGCAGAAGAGAGAACTGAAGAAGAGAAAAAGTTCTAGTTAATTTTTTTTAAATGATGATGATGTTGCAAGTCACATCCTTTCATGGCAATATATTGTTTAATTTAGTCTTGAGCATCACAGCTTGTCAATGTTGAGGCTCAGGATTTACTATGTCTAATATTCAACAGCAGGTCCAACTCTGAAACTAGTTATTATGCTTTTATGAGGTACTAAGCTCTCTAGTTTTCTTTCTACATTCTTTCATGCAAGTCTTGAACGAAACAGGAAGGCTAGGACAGGGGTCAACAGGGGAGGATTGTATGAGCTCAATGGGGCGTTTAAATGAATTGGTTCACTAGTATTGTTGTGGTCTCTATTGGACTGAAATCCATATAAGGGGCTTTATGCCACAAATTGGTTTTTTTATATTAAAAAAGGAAACTTATTGACAAATATACTGTAGTCAAATCATAGTGGTGACCTTTCATTAGACAAAAACATTTTCCACAGCAGCCACAGCATTACTCGGGCTTTATGTTTGCCACATACAATGCATTAACATCGCTAACACCTTCAACACACTTTACCCAGAGTAGATTTCAATTGCCTTCTGCAAATTGACAATATTATTTTTAATGACACCTTGGCATACTCTGGGGGAAGAAACAATATGCATCGCCTAATGGCTTATGGCTCAAAGGATTTGCCCTGCTCTGAAGGATTGCTTCTGGAGTAGATTTCCATCTGGCTGCACAGACAGTGTTCTTTTTAGACACAAGATTAAGCCATAAATTGGTCAAAGATAGCTTCCCAGATTAAAGGAGAGGAACTATGAAACCTGGAATTTGAGATGTATATATCGGGGTAGGAGGAATATCAGAGCGAGATGTCTCCTTTTGGAGAGATCAAGTTGGATCCTTTCCTCCTCCTCCTCCTCCTCTTCCTCGTCTTCCTCCTCTTCCTCCTCCTCCTCCTCCTCCTCCTCCTTCTCCTCCTCCTCCTGAAATGAATAACTAAGAGATTATTCAACTAGTTGAGTCTCAACATAATTACAGCTTGTTTCCAGGTTATTTGAATGACTATATCTCTCTGTATGAACCTGTCAGATATCTACGATCCTCTAGGGAGAGACTTCTCTCTTTCCCACCACCTGCTCAAGAGTATTTGGTGGGACCACTGGAGAAGGGCTTTTCAGGGGTTGCTCCCAGACCATGGAACTCCCTCCCAAGAGAGACCAGGATGGTCCCATCCCTCCTTGCCTTTCATCGGCAGATGAAAACATACCTTTGCCATCAGGCATTTGGGGGACGATGAGGAGCACACTGCTGGGCAATTGTGGGTTGCCCAGCAAAAGAGTTGGGGACCATATTTCATTTTAAATGTAATTTTAATTGTATGAGTTTTTAAATTTTATCTTAACTATATTTTAACTTGTATCCATGAAACAAATATTTAATTGTTTTTAATTTTATTTGCCATGTTTTAAAATTTATTGGGTTGGGTTGTATTATTGTAAGCAACCTTGAGTACCCATGGGGGAAAAGGCAGGGTAGAAATGTTGTTGATGATGATGATGATGATGATGATGATGATGATGATGATGGGGATGACAATAAATGCAATCTGCCAAATAGGAATTCATTCTTGCTTTTTGTATCATGACATTCTTTTCATTACAGCACAGTATTGCAGAACAGGAGAAAGGACGTCGTTTTTAATTTAGAAGTCCTTTAAGTATCCTTCAAGCTGGCGTAAGGTAACAAAATGTGGCCATTAGCCAGTACATTAGCTGTCAGTATGATAAAACGTAAGACTAACAGGTAAAGCACCGGAAACAGCACTAGGAAAAAAAACCCATCTGCTTGTGCTGCTTTTTAAACACGTGTGTGTTTAATCTTCATGCTACCGTATTTGCAGACAGACAGGATTATGTTTGCACAATGCAGGAGTCTTCAAGGACTGAACTGTACACAATGCAAGTTTATATGAGGATTCATAATCCTGTATACATGACTGCCACATATGGCCATTATGCCACAAGCAGAAATTTGCTGTGAAGTTCAGTGGAGAACGAAGTCTCGTTAGCCGGAGAACACAGCTGAAATTGAATAAATCTGTAATCCACATTGGAATTATAAAGTGACAGTGACTGAAAATGAGAAAAAATGTGTAGTTGCTCCAGCTTATTTTCTCCTTCTTCCCCTTTGAAAAATGGATAATTATATGGCAGCGTTTCTTTGCCTAATCTGTTTACAAAAATATTGGGAATGCATTACACAAACTAAATAACTCCCCCATATCTTTGTACTCCAAAATTCGCAGTTAATTAAACTAATTTGTCTGTTTTTGTGGGTCGGGAACTCTTGCTGTCATCCTTCCCAATCACTACTTATTTAAATTTCATCCTTGGCCAGTTTCATGATAATGTTTATCTGCTCCAGAGGATTTGAAATGAGAGTAATACACTGCCTTCCCATTTAATTTCTTTTTTCAAGCTGGAGAAAACCAAGCATCAACTGGCCAGTTAGATAACACAATTTCCCTTGTAGGTTATTTGCTTAAGATAGCTGTGAGCTAATTTAATTCTTGAGTTACTTATTTACTGGTTCTGTTAGGGATTCCCTGCAGTTAAGAATGAACTGTGGATAGATGTTTGTTAAAAGGACACTATCTGGAAAATTTGTTGTAGATGATCAGCTTGTGAAAGAAAGGAGAGAAAGAAAGAGAGAAAAAGAGAGAAAAAGAAAGAAAAAGAGTGAGTGGGGGAGAAATAGTTTTAGGGAAAATAAATTCCTTTTTTACTAGCATAAATTTTAACTTCTTCCACTACCTGAACAGAAAATTAATTCTGAATTATTTGCATATTTAGTATCTGGGGATGTTTACCTTGCATAATCAAGATACAAAGCAAAGGGCACTTCTATGCCAAATTCATGCTTCACGAAAATAACGGCTCCAGGCAGATGCCTGTTTCTAATCAAATTTGTTGGGTTTTTTCACTCTCTGAGAATCCCTAGTAAGAAAGAGCAAATAAGATGAGAAAAATACAACAAAGGCTCTCTTCTGGTTTTGTTTGTTTCAGACAGCTTTATGGATAGCAATAAATTAATACTCATTATATGGCCTTAATGTGAGATGAGGATTGCAGCTTCATCTTCTGCATAAGGGTCGACTAAAAACAGACAAATAAGGCTGAAATATTGATGTACATTATATATCTCATCACTAATTATATCATCATAGAAATACCCCAGAAACCAGATGAGAAAGAGGGGGAGGGGGCAGAGACAAGAAATTAAATTGGCCCAGATCCTCTATGCCAGCGGTTCTCAACCTGGGGTCCCCAGGTTGAGATGTTTTTGGCCTTCAACTTCCAGAAATCCTAAAAACTGGTAAACTAGCTGGGATTTCTGGGAGTTGTAGGCCAAAACACCTGGGGACCCACAGGTTGAGAACCACTGCTCTATGCATTACATTACTATGTAACTGCATAGTGAAACTCAGCCCAACTCTTCCCAATTCCAGTTGGCAGATGATGGGATCAACAGAGGTCTGTTTCCATCAATTAGGAAGTAATGACTAATCGTCTCACCCCCTCATGTGAGCATTCTGGGGAGCAGGGTGAGCTCCTGCTGTTAGTCCCAGCTTCTGCCAACCTAGCAGTTCAAAAACATGCAAGTGTGAGTAGATCAATAGGTACCACCTTGGCAGGAAGGTAATGGCACTCCATGCAGTCATCCCGGCCACATGACCTTGGAAGCGTCTATATACAACACTGTCTCTTCTGCTTAGAAATGGAGATGAGCATCACACCCCAGAATCAGACACAACTGGACTTGATATCAGGAGAAAACCTTTACCCTTTTACCTTATTACACAAAGGCCAGTTTTTCTTTTGTCCTGCTCACCAACCACTCTGGTTGTATAGAGTTTAATTAGAATTTTTTCAAACTTTTTGAGAGTTTTTGCTCTTTCTTTTTCCCCCATCTAGAAAAAAAGTCCATTCTGCAGAATTTCCCCAATTGTGATGATTTTGAATGGTGCTACATTCACAGCACTGGGGAATAGGCAAAATGGAGGAGGAGGTGGGGTCAGTCCATTTCCACAATAAGTGGGTTGTATGGCAAAAACTATGGGAGATGCTCAAATACATGGTCCACAAATTTTAAAAAGTGGTAGCATTTGCTGACTGAGAGCCAGTGAGGTGTAGTGGTTGGAATGTTAGACTAAAGGCCCTTCTACACTGCCATATAATCCAGTTTCTGATCCCAGATTATCTGCTTTGAACTGGATTATATGGCAGTGGAGACTAATATAATTCAATTCAAAGCAGATAATCTGGGATCAGTTACTTGATTATTTGGCAATGTAGATCCAGCCTAGGGAGCTCATCATATTGAACCCACTGTTTTGTTCTTACCCATCCTCAATATGATGACGTAAACCCAAACTTTTCCCAAGCAGGGTCCTGCCTGCTTGGAGGACAAGCTTGTCATGGCAATGTAGCTGCCAAGCCCTGTCACAGACTCAGCCCCAACTTCTGTAAAAGGGAGGCAGGGAGGCTATTTAGGTAGTTTCATATTCAACTGGGTGGCAACACACATTGCCACGTTGCTGTTTCCTCCATCAGATGGGTGTTAAGGCCCAAAACCATGGGTAGCTCAGTTGGAGCTACCCAAAACCTCATTTACCTTTTGTGGTTGGCAAGGAAGCATCTTGTGATGCTTCCTCACCACTTCAGCCATCAATGGGACAGGGCAGTAGACTGCATCATGTGATGGCACTTGGCATGATCTGTGGTCAAAGAGGAGTAAGGGGCCAATTTACCCCCTTTGTGATGAGGTGGTCAGACTGAGGACCAAAATTCAAATCTCTGCTTGGTGATGAAAACCCACTGGATAAGTCACACTCTCTCAATCTAATAGGGAGGTAAAGGCAATCCCGTTATGAACAATCCTTGCCAAGAAAATACTCTAATAGGTATTACCATAAATTACGGTCACCATAAATTAGAAACAACTGGAAGGCACACAGTTTTAATGAGTATTCACTAACTATACTCACTTAAAGAAGTAGCATGGAAAGCATAGGGTCATCTCCCTGACAGTTTGAGAATTAGAGAAACACTAGCTGATGCTCAGTAGTAAATGGTAAATGTGAACGAATATACAGTAGACTCTCGCTTATCCAACCTTCGCTCATCCAACATTCTGTGTTATCCAACACAGTCTGCCTCCCGCTCGGATCCACAGCTGTTTCTCTAGGCAGCAACATGTAGCAGGCCAACACTCCCAACAACACAAGTGCAGCCACTCCCAAACAAGTGACAGACTTGTTGTGAAACATGATGTTTTAATGCTTAATTTGTAAAATCATAATTTGAAGTTTAATAGGCTTTTCCTTAATCACTCCTTATTATCCAACATTTTCACTTATCCAACATCTGTCAGCCCGTTTATGTTAGATAAGCAAGACTCTATTGTATATTTCTATAAACTATCAAAAAGTGTTATCTATTTTTAAAATTAAAGACAAGGGGACTTGATATAATACAACTCTCAGAACCCATGGAAAATATATTCCCAGACTTAGTGTGGATACTCAGAACTCAGCATAATAGTGAACACTATTGAAATGAAGGACTTCTGCTCTCAAAATGCCATGCTGGAGGGCCTAGGAAAATGCCTACAGTATACATATTTTCTTGGACATAGATAAATGAAACCATGGATATTAGTCCTAGAGCTCTGTGGTTTATACCATATTGCAACATTGTTCTCAAACTAATGAAAATCTCTTAGACCCCCTTCTACACTGCCCTATATCTCAGGATGAGATCCCAGATTATCTGTTTTGAACTGGATTATATGAGTCTCCACTGCCATATAATCTGGGGAAAGCAGAACAAAGGTTTTAGGAAAGTTGTCCAGGAAATCCTTCTACCTCAGTCTGTCCAGTCCCTCAGATTAGAGGCACTAGTTAAGCTACATGAATATTCACTGTGTTTGGGGCATCTCTGCAAATGCCCCCAAACCCAGGAATGCATGAAATCTGAAAAGTGATTTTGTGGCTTTGATCTATCTACTTTAAGCCTATTGTAATCTGTGCCTTTTGGTATTCATGACATGCAATGAAAGCTGATTCCCCTCAAATACTAACATGTGCTGTTGGCCAAGATTATCTAAAGTAGCTAGTGATTTTAAGAATACTAAATAATAACTTTTTCACTGAGTGCTCTCCCAGTCATGGTTCTCAAAGAACTTTACAAAATCTAAAACATTCTTATTCTCAAATTGCAAATGTATATATATATATATATATATATATATATATATATATATATATACACACACACACACACACTAAATCCATAGTCACCAGTGACTTTTTAAAGAAAGGTGTTCCGAAAGTAATACAGATGTCCAATTTCTGCTTTACAGACAAAAAGAGTATTGTGACAATAACCCTGGATCAGGGGCGGTTCAACCGCGAGGCAAATTAGGCAGTTGCCGAAGGCACCATCCTCAATGGGGCGCAATTGAGGTTCTCCCACATATGTGCGCAAGCCCACCTCCTTCCTCCCCCTCTCCTCTCCTCCTCCTCTGGCCCCTTCACTTCAGTGTTTGCCCACCGTGCCTCCGCCTGGGCCTGGCTCCGAGTTGGGAGGGCCCCGTTCCCACAGCAACAGAAAGCCCAGCACCTCCAGACCCGCCACCAAGGCCACAGCCCGTTAGCCCTCACGCGCTCTCCCCCATGAGGGGCATGCATGCGAGGGCGCCCTCTAGAGGGGGCAAACACTGCTGGCCCATACGAGAAGCCACCGCTGGGCCAGGAAACAGAGCTGGCTGGCTGCCTCCCTCGGTGGCTTGGCTGCTGCTTCTTTCCTTTCCCCCTTCCCCTCCTCTCCCCTCTGTCGCCTTCTCCCCTTCCTCCTTGTCTGATGAAACACTGGAGGTGAGAAAAGAGAGAGAGACCGACCAGTACAATTCAAAGCATGACATGAAAGGTCTAACCTACCAAACCTACTGTTTGAGGCTATGGGTAGATCCAGGTTGGGACAAGTGTGGAGGGGTGCCATTCTTCCACCCTACACCTGCCTGGCACTAGCATGTTTTGGTGCATCTAAAGTAATACATCATGTCCGGCTGATCTTTTTCTTTTTGTCAGTGTTTTGGAGAGATTTGGGGAAGCTTTGGAGGGTTAACAAAAGCAAACTGTTTTGATTTAAGTACATTGGTTTCGAAGTAAAAAAAAAGTCTTTAGAAAAAGAAATGGGGATCTAGGGTTTTGCAGGCTTCTTGGGGGCTACAGTGGCCATACTTAGGGTCCCAAGAGCCATATTCAGCCTGCAGACCACATTCTGCCTACCTCTGGTGTAGTTGATGGAATTGGCTTAGATCCCGAAACAGGAGAGCTGTTATAGGCAAAGGAGCACAGAGATCATTCTGTAAGACAACAGCTGATATTCCATTTTCCCTTGATAAAGTTCCATAGTTGAATATTTTTGGCCTCTTCCATTAGTTAAAAAAAGAACCTAACAAGAAGTACATCTATACTAGAATTAATGCAGTGTGATTTGTAGTTTTGACGAAGCACTAGCACTCATCAAGCTACTAGCAGAGAAAACTGAATACCTTGCAAAACTACAAACGCTATAATTCCATTGCATCAAGCCTAGGGCCATAGCTAGAAAAAAAAATTGGGGGGGGGGGGGAGGTGAAACTTTTTTTTAGTGAATCATGAAGAGTAGTTCCATAATGCAAAAAAAATTTCAGAAATCGGGCTCCATCGATAAACTTCAGTGGAAACTCAAGACAGATCAACTTTAGTGGACACTTATGGGTATTTGGTTAATCAATTAAAATTCATGAGTAAACCAGGTTTTTAAAAAAACCTGAAGATTTTCGGGGGGGGGGGGGGGGGGTGAACCTCTACACACACACACACACACACCGGCTACATCCCTGATAGAGCCATAGCAGATAAAGTAGTGCCAAACTGCATTAATTGCATAATGTAGATTTATCCACAATGTCATTTAGAAGCTTTGCTTCTGCAAATGCCTATAGTTTGTTATATTATTTTATATTGTTACTAAAGCCTTCTTTTGTCATTTTGCCAGTCATACCACCCTATTGCCTCACTTTGAAAAGCTACCCTTTCAGAATACAACTTCCAGAATTCCTTAGTAGTCTGACCAGTGGCTATGTTGGTTGGGGGATTCAGGGAGATTTATTGAACAAATCTGGTGACAAATCCTGGAAATTATAGCAAACAATGTTTTCTGACCTCTGGCCTCACTTTAATGTACTATGATAAGCTTTGAACTGTGGTATCATCCCAATCTCACAAAAAACTCTGGTTTTGGGTGTCACAGAAATAGGCACAATATATCTTCAAGGTTCTGCAGCTGTTGGAAGATTGAGCCCTGCGGGGGCACCAAAATAGATTGTTCTATAAAGAGTGGCATTTTTGCATACTGTGTTAAAAGAATAGAGACAGGAAAGTCATAAAGATGCCTCATTATTGGTAATGATAGGCCAACAGATTTTCTTTCTCAAATCCTTTTCTTAATGTACCACAGCTCAAAAGATCTGTGTTTCTGGAAAGATTTTAGTATTATAATAAAAACGTATTTGTCTGTGATTTGAATAAATTATCACCTAATTAAACAGTTTAGAGTGTCAACTAATGCAAGAGATCATTTTTTAAAAAGAATAATTGCAAAGGGGACTTCAAGAGGATAATTACAAATCGGAAATGTTGAATTTTAATAAAAATTCTCTTTTCTTTCAGCATAAGTGAGGGGTACAGTAAGACAGGCCACAAATTGACAATATATCTTCATTGAAGTATTCAAAACAGCTGGCATGCGTTCACAAAGACTATATACATGACTGATATGTTTATATGTTATTACCCCAAACCACGATCAACCCCTCTGACCCATGATTTTATATATAACCAAGAGTTGATGGGGCTTTATTCCCGATAACCTATATTTGTTGTTGTGTGCCTTCAAGTCATTTCTGACATGTGGCCCTGAGGCAAACTTACCATGGGTTTTATGGGGTGGAAAAAGTGTGACCCACCCAAGGTCACCTAGGCCCCATGTACACTGTGATATAATCCAGTTTCTGAATCCATATTATCTGCTTTGAACTAGATTATATGAGTCTACACTGCCATATAATCCAGTTCAAAGCAGATAATTTGGATTTTAAAACTGGATTATATGGCAGTGTAGATGGAGCCCTAGTGTGTTTCCATGACTAGGGATCTCATCACACTCATGAATCTGTCCGTCCATCCGTTTCGTTGGCAATCACAGATGAAACAGAAGGCATGCATGGCACCTTGAGGTAAGCCATGCGCCCTCTCTCCTTCCCCTATCACATGGGTGGAGGGTGGCATGTTGTCACCTTGTCACTTCCATCAGCAGACAGAAGAAAGTGTGGCGAGGTGTGTTGGTGTGTTGCTGTTTCCCCTATCAGATGGGATAAAGCATAACAATCATGGGTAGCTCAGTTGGAGCTACCCAAAAGATGAATTATTCTCCATGGTAGTGAAGAAGCTTCTTGAAATACTTCCCTGCCACTTCACCCACTGATGGAGCAAGACCCCAGTCTGGGTCATCTGATGGGGTGTGTCTGGATCTGTGGCTGAAGAGGAACCCCAGTGTGGTAAGGGGGGGAAAAACCCCTGTGTGATGAGGTGGTAAGTGGAGAATCGAACTCTGTTTCCAGAGTCATAGTCCAATGTCCAAGCCACTACAGCACAGTAGAAAGTCAGAGTTGATTAGTCCAAGAAATTATTGGATTCAGACAAAGGGACTCCAAGTAAAGGTTACTGAGTAATTTTGGTCAGATGCTAGATCACACAGTTTCACAGAATTGTCAAGAAGATAGAAGCTGTTAACGGTTAGAGTATTGAATTATGAATTCACCGTTTGGCCTTGGCTCAGTCTGTCTCTTGGTGCCCAATCTACTTTTTATAGGGTTTGTGTGAGAATGAAGCAGAAATTTAGGAGACCACCAAAATTAACTTGAGCTCATTGGAGGAAAGGGTCAGTCTGACAATTTCATAATATGAGCTTTGGGGAAAACAGTCTATATTATGTACGTCTGAGAAAGTACAAAAAGAGTATAGACAAAACACCAACAAAAAAATTGCAATCTTGTGAGGAAAGGAAACAAAATCATAGAATCATAGAATAGTAGAGTTGGAAGAGACCTCATGGGCCATCCAGTCCAACCCCCTGCCAAGAAGCAGGAAATCGCATTCAAAGCACCCCGACAGATGGCCATCCAACCTCTGCTTAAAAGCCTCCAAAGAAGGAGCCTCCACCACAATCGAACAATCTTTATAGTGTCTTTATAGATGTGTTGGATAAACAATAAATAATAAAGAATATGAAAAGTTATTCTATGCTTATCAGGGATGGAGATACAGAAGGCATTGTCACCTCTGAATAAGAATTACTTCCTTTCAGATGAAAATTTTCTTCAGTCCCCAAATTTCTGGCATTACTGCTACAGATTAGTTGAACATTTAGAAACAGAGGCAAGTATTCCATATCAGCTACTTAGTTAAGAAGTTCCTTAATTAGGTAGCAGCAATCATGAACATGGAATAGTTACAAATGAGTAAATCTTCTGGCAGCAATCATGAACATGGAATAGTTACAAATGAGTAAATCTAGATACCGTATATACTCAAGTATAAGCCAACCCGAATGTAAGCAGAGGCACCTAATTTTACTACAAAAAAAACTGGGAATATTTATGACTAGAGTATAAGACAAGGATGAGAAATGTAGCAGCTACTGGTAAATTTCAAAAATAAAAATGGATACCAATAAAATTACATTAATTGAGGCTTCAGTGGGTTAAATGTTTTTGAATATTTACACAAAACTGTAATTTAAGATAGTAATAAGACTTTAATAAGATAAAACTGTCCGACTCTGATTACCTATATACTTTAATATATACTTGAATATAAACCAGCCAAGACCCTCAGTCGAGTTTAAGACAAGGAGGGGCATTTTCAGGCTTTTTTAGGGCTGAAAAAAATCAGCTTATACTCAAGTATATAAGGTAAGTGGTACATATACACAACCTCTACTAGTCATTTAACTATACTGCTACACTGTAGAAGTGGCACAACTGCAATGGCTCACTGCTATGGAATCCTGGGATTTGTAGTTTGGTGAAGCACCAGCACTCCTTGAAAGAGAAAGTAAAGAACTTGTCAAACTACAGGTCTCATGATTCCATAGCATTGCACCCTAAGTAGCTAACACAGAAAAGGTGCAGAAAAAGAATGAATGCAAACACAGCAAGTATAAGAGTTTACATGTGATCATTTTCACTCTCCTCAATGCTAGAAAGTTAGGAGCTGAAGGGAATTTTCATTTGGGGTCAGAATTCTTATTTGAGGGGTTATGCCTTAATTCCACCACCACCACATACCAACACTTCTACTAATAGTTAGGACTGAATTCACAAGGGAAAACAAATCAAAGGATAATTGGAAAGAGAAAGGGCTGAACTGAGATATGGTCCCAAATTCCTTTCCTTTAGCAGAGGTAGGAACAGAAGCAATAGTTTCTTGACACATTACATATATTATTATGCGTTTTCATCACAGGTGACAGATAACACAATAGATTTCTCAGAAAATTTCTCCACCACAAAAGAACTGACTGTCAGGTAAGCATAAATTATTGATTATGCACAAGGCTCTTACATTGTCAAGCTGCTTGATAGAACTGTATAATCACACACAACTCTTCAACGGTGTACTCCCAGGGCCACAGTCTGCATTTTTCTATATCTCATAGCCGCCCCCCCCCCCCCCCATGACTATGTACTTGCTCTTAAAAACCAGTGACATCAATGCATCTGAAGAAGTAGACTGAAATCCATAAAAGCTCATACTAACATTAATTCATCTCTTTAAGTTCTGCTAAATTCTTGGCGCCTTGCCTTCATTTCCCTTCCTTTCCTTTCCTTTCAATTGTTTCAATACCATGCTTCATTAGAGAGTTTCATGCAAGGAGATCTCTGAAGGACAAGACTTCCTTGACATGTGTCTCTTAGAGCCCTAAGTCATCTTCTTGATTCATCTTCCATATGTATGCTGCAAAGCAATCTGTCCCGTTGAGAGCCTGGAGGAATCTATGAATGGCTTGTCCTCCTTTTTAAGACATCCACATATTTATTTCTACTTATTCTCACTTTCTAATAACATAATGAAGCAATGCTAAAGGCATGGGCCTGTTTGAGGAGATAGACTATCAACTGGGGTAGCCATCCACTGCAGTACTCCCTGATTTTAATCTTGGGAGGGAAAGCACTCTCTGTCAGAGAATGCATATATAATTTTCTACAGCCCAGAACAAAGTTTTTTTGCCTGATGGGAGATGTCAGAAACTGTCCTTAATGGAGGCCTTGTCTAATCCCAAACTTAATGGATATTTGTAGAGATTACCATCCCACACAGGGTGCATCTACTCTGCCATTTAATGAAGTGTTGGAAATGCATTAGCTTGGTGTGCCCACATGACATACACAGACTGAGATTTAACCCAGGGTAAAACAATTAATGCAGCTTGACCCTGGGTTTAAAAAATACACAGCACAGGTCTGAATCATCCAGGAAGATCCGGACCTTTCCCAGTGTTTCGGCAGTGCAGACTGTCAGGGCTGAGTTATCGGGCCAGTCTCCCGCTGAGGCTGTGGCTTAGGGCAGGCTGTTGTGGCCTCCATGTGGTTTGGAACCAGCATTTTATGCCAGTTTCAGCGCCATATTTTGCTTATGTGGAAGGGCCCACAATCTACATCATGACAATCAAGCCTGAGCTTTTAGGCTGTCTGCTAATTAACAACTGGTGGGATTTTCCGTCATGGTCCCACTTACTTAGAATTTGTTTCACATGAAATCCATTAGGTCCTCTTTGAGGTGGTGCCTGAAGATGCTATCATTTTGTCAGCCCTTGCTGGAATTTTAGTGCTGGCTCTAATGCTATTGTGTATTTATTCATTAGTCTCTGTGGTGTTGTCGAAGGCTTTAATGGCTGGGATCACAGGGTTGTTGTATGTCTTTCGGGCTGTGTGGCCATGTTCCAGAAGTATTCTCTCCTGATGTTTCGTCCACATCCATGGCAGGCATCCTCAGAGGTTGTGAGGTATGGAAGTCTCTGTGGTGCTGGTTGTTTCCTGGATTTTTAGTTGATTATATGTTGCTTTTGGAGCACCTGTAAAAACTTTCATAATAGAGACAGAGAAAGAAAACATTCCTCAAGAGAACCACCACAAACCCTGTAGTGCCCCATGTTTTCACATATATGGCTCAAATACCCTTTCCTCTACAGATGAATCAATGATATCTCATCTCATCAGTCTTTTATTTTATTCTTCCTAATGCTTTCCCCACATTTGTTGTGTTGGCAAATGGATAACCCAATCAGGGTACAATAGAAATAAAGTAATACCACTATAGGCAGCAACAAAGGGCTCTGGTAACAATGGGATATTTGTTCCATACATGAATTGTCAAACATGTAGATTATACCTGAGAAGTGTGGTACCTGCAACCTCAAATAGGAAATAGTTGGCCCCAACAGCTAACAAAAGGCCTTTCGTCCATGTTACAACAGCCATTATTATGCCTTGGTCCAGTGGCTAGTGAGAGATCCTTCTCCATGATGCAACAGCCATTGCTGTGGCTTCTGCAGGAGAGAATAGGCAGACTCATCTCCATCACGCCTTGACATCATGGGCTGATGACAGACAGACCGCCTCCTTCATGTTCCAAATGCCACTGCTGTAGCCTTTAAGACAGATAGGAGAAGGCAGTATCTGGCATCTGCTGGACTTAGCCCTCTCCCTCACTGCCACCCCGGTTTCACATTTAATTTCCTTGGGTGTCACAAGGGCAAGGAACTGTCAAATTAACTGAAAGCCACTCTGGGAGCCTTTTTGGCAGAAGGGCAGGGTATAAATACAATCGATCAATCTTTTCCTGGTAGGTTTCATGCAGCATTCCCTACTTCATTCATAGCTCTTAAAGTTCTTTGCTATCTCATTAAAGGAATGCAAATTATTAGACAAAAATAAAAATGTTAAAAAATATGTTCTTCTAATCTTCCTAGGCTTATCATTTAAAAACCCCCCAAAAAAAGGTCTTCCATCCAGCAAGCTCATGGCCATGCTTTCTTGGCGATTCTGAGAGCAATAGACCAAATTCTGCTACTAACAAATATTCTTTTTCAATAATTGCACACAAGGTGCATTGCAAATTCTTGGCATGGAATAATGAATGTACTTAATAAGTTCTAAGAGGGTGTTTTGAAAAACACTGTAGAAATGCAATTGAATAGGTAAAAATGCCTCACATGGTCACAACATGAGTGCATTGTAGAGATCGCAGGGAAGTACAATAAAGTGTGAAATGGGTGATAATTGGAAAGAGGCTGACTGCTGAAAGTCCACATTAATGTCGCTAATACATATAATTAGGAGCACCACCAGAACTTTGCACATTGGCAAATTCAGTATGAATTTTGTGCGCTTCCATATATCTTTGCACAAAAAATTTAAACACAGAACATAGTGAATAATTATAATAATACCAACCAAATCAGTTAACAAGGTGACTATCGTGAAGGCAATGATAAAATTATAAATAACATGTTATAAAACTGTTTAAAGCATAAAATTAATTAATCAAAGGAAGTGGAAATATATAATCTATTAAGTGACTGTAAACGAGGATACTTCTGAACATTTCAAGGGGGCTCACTTCAACTTAGCATTATTAGTGGGCTGGGTTGGGAAATTCAACCACTTGAGTTTTCTAAACCTAACTTTACTTACTCAGAAGTGCAGCTGTTCTTTCTATCCCCAGTAGGGATTTTCTCTTCCCTTGACAAATATTGGATTATTGATAATTGAGCTCTTTTTTAGGCAATTGGACTGTGCTAAGTTCCCAAGTGAGCCTTCGCAGGAGGACTCAGGTTCTTTCCCCATCTGGTGGCACCATGGTGCTTTCACCTGCCTGATCACACAGCCCACCAGAGAACAGCTTTGATTCTGCCTAATTGGTCGAATTTATGGCACCTTTGCCCTCTGACAATTGCAGCCCCTCAAAGACATCGATTGAAACAGAGTCTCTAAAAAGAAGCAGGCAAACAACCCAACTTCCCTTCGTTCCTTCGAAATTTTAAGTTCCACAAACACAACATGTGTTCCTGGTGGATTAGCCAGGAGCTTCTTCCAGCTGCTTTGGTTGCTTATTAAGACAGAAAGCTCAATATACAATCTCTGGCCTCTGCCACTGTCCAACTTTTCGTACCTGGAGGTACATTGCAGCTCATACAGCTAAGTGGCTTCATTCTGACTGTACTTTATAAATATAGCTGAACAACCTTGCTAGGACAATTTTGCAATGCAGGCAGCTGTGATCAGCACTGGAAATTATGCATCAACTCTAAAATATAGAAACAGTAGGTCCAAGCTTTTTTGTATAATTTGATTTGTCTGCCATTCCATTGCACCCACAAAATCTGAAATTTCTCCCATCTTTTAACACAGAATACACTGGGATTCTAAGGGGAAAGCAATAGAAACTACAACAACTAATATTCTTGACAGAGTATTTAGGGCCATTCTCATAATCCAGTTCTACCAGTTATGGAAAGGATAATGCTGGTAGATATGGATCTACCATGAGACTCTGATTTGAATTTTAAAAATTAAGTTGGCACATGGCCTGCACTGCTTTGATAGTAGCAAGCACTCATTTGCAATGTGGATAGGGTTAAAATGTGGATGAGAAAGCATGCACATGCAACTGTCATATTTCCCCATACTCCTGGTTTTAATATAGATCTTTACACATACAGCACAAATTGCTGAAACGTGACTTGAAAGTGCATCCAGGTGAACCGAGGTGCAAAGTCCTGGCAACTGGGACTCTCCATCAGGATTTCCAGGCCAGGAAGCCTTGTAAGTGTATTCAGGCGAACATACTTACAAGCCTTTGTTAAGATCTTCACATTTAATGCACAGAAATCTTTAGTGCCACCAGTGACACAGCTATTCCAGCAGTAAGATGTGTGAGACCTTCAAAAACTCCCATATTTGTGTCCTTGTATTGCAAGCAAAGGGATTCAGAAAATGTATCAACCCTGTGCCCACTTACACTACGTTAAGGATGGACAAATCTGTAGAAACCTTTCTTTTCCACCTCCAAAATTTGTTCTATGCTAGTTCCTCGTGAGTTCAATTTCATGGGTTTAGGGAGGATCTGTACAGATTTTACTGCATCTTCCTAAAACGGATGTTGTGATAGATTAGCCTACCTTGCAGGGTTGGTGTGTAAAGGCAATTCATGTTCTGGCTTGGAAAAGCAAAGTCAGGCAAAGCAAGGCAAGGGGGAGGAGTCATCAGGCAGCTTCATGTGTGGAAGTGCAGTCTGATTGGTTGATAAAATTGGAGGGAGTTGCTTAGCAACAGGAGGTGGGTGGAGCCAGAGAGACAGTAAAAGGTATTCAGCAAGAAAGTTAGTCAGATAGGGTGTTTATAGAGTTAGGGAGTGGGATTTAGAGGAGGAAGGAAGAGTTTGGGAACTGTTAATAAGAAACCTCTTTGAGGGGAAAGTTTAATTAACAAGAGAGGGAGAAGTGCTAAGAATTGTAGTGAGCCTCTAAGGTTTTAGAGGTCTTGTGTTTAGAGCCTCTGGGAGAGAGGAATCAAAGGTTTTTAAAAGCCTGTTTTTACTCCTTGTGGGGGAATACATTTTTCTAAGGAACTCAAGTTAAAGTACCACTCTCTGTTAAATCAAAGCCTGTTATTGTGTATTGTATTGAAACCAATACGCAACATTTCTGTTCAAATACAAATAAACATCATATTTTCTGTTTTACTTCACCTCAAGTGTTCATGTGTTTTCCTGTTAATCATAATAAAGAGGTGGCCTGACTGCTTATTTCACCATCGTTTTATGAGACAGAGTTTCTCTCCATTTTTGGGTCTCTCTCTGTGTGCTGACTGTGGTGAGCGGTGGCACATATATGTTCTAAATGATGACAGCAAAAGTACATAATTATTAATTGGTGGCAGTAAAAGAAATAAATAATATAATTGAGTGGCAGCTCAGCTGCATCCTCTGCAGATGTCCACAAATGTTTGATGTCCTGGCTAACTAGAGCATTTTGTGCACGTTTTAAAAATGCATGTAATATTTTCAGGGAATTGACATATCTGACAATTTTGCTTTCATTTTTCCAGCCACACTTTTGTTTCATCCTGTTTCCATATTTAAATGTGGAATACCCCCTCCCCCCAAAGTATACCCATAAAATCATATACATCTTTGCACATCTCTCCTATCATTCTAATTTCCGTATGCACTATATGATCATTTTTGCAAGCCACTTTCCTTCATATAATGTGGTTTTGTAATATTCACATTTTATACACAGTTTTGGCTGGAAAACTACAATTCATAATTGGGGAAAATAGCAAATATCAAAACAAGTAATGTGTATTTCATATCATGTATTGCATATCAAAAACTTATGAGCCATCAGATGCTATTGAGCATCAGTCCATACAAAAAAGTCAATGCTTAAATGGATTATAATTAAACAATCTGGAGGCCTTCAGGTTCTCTGATCTTGACATATTTCTTCCAGAGGTATAAATTAATTTATTCAGATTTCTTTTATTAATTTGGTTCACTAAATTCACTAAAATGTGAATCAGAGGAATTTCTCTCCCATTCCTATTCTGATCCCAGTGATTGCTCGGGCATCCAAGCCATCTCACAGAAGAATGGGTTTACTGAAAAGTAGATATCAATATTCTGTTTTTATGCCATTCAACAGGCAGATTTACTCTTCTATGATATGTACCCTCTCTGATCAATGTGTCCCTTTTTTT
Source organism: Anolis carolinensis (assembly GCF_035594765.1). Lineage (NCBI taxonomy): Eukaryota > Metazoa > Chordata > Lepidosauria > Squamata > Anolidae > Anolis > Anolis carolinensis. The sequence goes on from NC_085842.1 coordinate 240,085,065, forward strand.
CCTCCAGTTAAGAAACTTATGATGCACTCCTTCTAAAATCTTATACAGGATCAATAACCATTCAGGGTAGTGTTGGCCCATTGTGACTAAATTGACGTGGATACACTTTTATTTAACAAAATTACTTTCCAAGCTCTGGCCAAGAGATCTGATTTAAAATCTATTGGGTGACTTCCTTTAGTTGTTTGAGCTACTAAAGAATAAAGAAAAATATCCAGAATTTAGTTTGGCAGTTGGTAATATGTAACCTACAGTTACACCTTAACAACTCCTGCATATTCATAATCCTTATGCAGCTTCTAGTTTAGGGGTTAGATAGGGACAATGAAAATCCCTTAAATCCCACAGCTGCTGCATTTGATAGAAGTCCATTCCTATGATATAACAACCCATCCCTCATGCAAGCAATCTACATCATAAGGGATCCCCTTTCTACCAATCGCATGAGAGATGATTCATAGGAGAGAGTGGGAATGTCAGATAGTTGTTTCTTCATTGATAGGGAATGGACCCCTGTGCATCCCAGTGGTTGCCACAAGCGGAATTGGAGGGAGGGCAAATGCCAGAATTAATTACATTGAATGTCATCAAGGTACTACATAATACGCAATATTCTTATTGGATTCCAGCAAAATGCTTTAAAATTTCTGTATCAACTCAGAGATGAAGTGAATGTAGCCATTCTGCATCATGTTATGTGTAACTACATTGCATTAGAACTGTAACTCAATGCGCAATTCCTTCTGTGGCTTAACAGTAATTCTTCCCATTATTTTTTTATCATTGGAAGTTGGCACCACAAAATGATGGAGGAGAAATATTTCATGATTCAAGTACTGACTCCAGCTGTAACTCTGGAGGGAGGCAGATGGATTTCATCACCTTCATCACTCCCACTCCACAAAATCACTGTGATTATGCCCGTGTTGGGAGTGAACAAGGGAAAATTAAGGTCTACACGTGCATGTGTGTGTGCATACACATATGTTTTTGAGTGAATAAGGGACTATGAGACTGAGATAAATTCCTCTTTTCAAATTGATAGTTTTCCAGGAATCTGTTCTAGATCCATTGGTACATATTTCTATAACAGTAGTACATACTTCTGAATACACATAGATGTATAAAATACTGCAGGTGTGACCTTTTTTAAAGTAAGTGGCTTTACTTATGTGGGGCATCTTACAGGAGCACAATGCTGCCTGATGGAATTTAGATGGCCTCCAATGGCCAATTAGCTATGACCCTAAGTCAGGCATGGGCAAATTCAGCCCTCCAGGTGTTTTGGCCTTCAGCTCCCACAATTGAAGTTGAAGTCCAAAACACCTGGAGGGCTGAAATTTGCCCATGCCTGCCTTAAGTAGATGTTATTGTGGGGAATTAATTCTCTGACTGCTGTGGTTTATGTGACACCTTTATCGAACACAGTGGAAATGGGTGTAGAAATTGATCAAGTCCATTGGAACTCCCATGCCAATGGGATGGTGTGCCCACACAAGGTTTTACAGTAGAGTCTTGCTTATCCAACATAAACGGGCCAGCAGAACATTGGATAAGTGAAAATATTGGATAATAAGGCGGAATTAAGGAAAACCCTACTAAACGTCAAATTACATTATGATTTTACAAATTAAGCACCAAAGCATCATATTGTACAACAAGTCTGCCACTTGTTTGGGAGCGTGGCTGCACTTGCTTTGTTGTTGGGTGAGTTGGCCCATTGCACATTGCTGCTTAGAGAAACAGCTGTGGATTGGGGCAGGAGGCAAACTGTGTTGGATAATATAAAACGTTGGACAAGTGAAGGTTGGATAAGCGAAACTCCACTGTAGTATAAATGTAAAGGAGCTGTCCAAGGTACTGAGATTCTTTTGGGAACAAGGTTCAGCACCTTGAATGGCTCTTTTAAATTTTGGGCTAACATTCAGAACAAATGTTCTGTCCTACTGGCATTGGGCCCTCTTGCCACCAGTGCATTAAAGCCCCAAATCTTGCTCCCTTTCTTGAAAGCTGGCCCAGAAAGCTAACCTGAATTATATATATCAAGCACTGACTTTTGATCAAAGCATTCTTGAATCAAATACCTTGCACAATCAATGTTCTTTTCTAATGTTTTCTTCCTAGCTTTTAAAACACCAAGTATAATGCGGTATGTGAAAGCAGGAGTCAAAAGAACAGACACACTTCATCGTGACAAAACGGCACATGGCTGTATATAGCCGGAACTGGCAAGTTTGTCACTAATGTAAGTCAAAAGGGGAAAGGAGGAAGAGAGAAAAAAGCCATTAACCTATCATTTGGACTGCTATATTTCCAGATCCTGTTATACACAATAATTAGACAGCAATTGGCACTGAACAACAAATGTACAGAAATTGCAGAGGCCGACTTTCCATAGTGCTCTCTCTCTCTCTCTCTCTCTTTCCTACAGATTTTGTCTTCCTTACAATCGGTTTCCAGGATAATTGTGCCTCCCTTTGTTGAAAATGATGACTGTACTTACGTAGCGCCCTGTAGAAAGTGAAACTGCATGGCTCAGTGAATTCTATCATCATTTCACCCCCTAATGAGAGAGATTGTTTGCAGGCAGATGAAATTAAATTGTAAGCTCTATTGACTTCAACAACAGGTGCCATTTGTGAAGACCCAAAGGGAACTATTGAATTGTCAAAAAAGATTTAACTCTTCCCAACACAGAAGCATCAGATAATAGTTCTTTGGAGTTTGCACATCATATACTGTTATTTGACTTATACCTCCACCACAAATAATTTAGGCAACAGAATCAATGGGAAATGGCCAGAAAGGAATGAACTAACTGAGAAGGAATGGACTTTGGTTTACAGATTGACAAATCAAAGGCACTGAGAGGGAACAAAACAAAATGGAAGAGATAACATCATTGATTATAAGTCAGTGGTAGTAGTAGTAATAGTAGTAAGAAGAAGAAACAAAAGGAGAAAGAGAAGAACTTCACTTTTACCGTCTGGTGACTCAGAAAAAGAAGGAGACTATAATAGTCTCACGGTTAGGAAATGTAACTGAATTCTTCAAAATCTCGATTTCAATTATTGCTTTTCCCTGTTGGATAGGTAGAGAACTACAAAGAAAAACTCCTTGAATTTTGAAATATTTTAATTGAAAAGCACATTGAAAACAGAGTACAATTCTACCAACAGGCTAGCACTGAGAATAGTTTTATTTTCATGAAGCTGCAGAGAAAGACGGAAAGGTGGGTGATTTAACCCAACCAGGTAAGTCATTATGACTTATTATGTTATGGAAAAAGTAAAAATAAAGGAAATGTGAACTCTACCACTTTGGATAGCTAAGCTCTCTCAGCTCCCAAGCTACATCTTCTAAAGAACTAGTTACTGAATGCTGCTGAGCAGAAGACACTAGAAGGCCTTCCTTTTGGAGCTGGACCTTGCATTGCGGTCTGTTGGGTCCACAAGGGTTGTTTGTTTGTCCTAACTTCCAGCTTTGCTAGTGCTTATATCATAATTATATTATAATTATATGCATAATTCATTCCACCTGGTGTTACTGTAACTGGAGGTGTTTATTTTATCATTATAAGTGCCTCATGTTGCTGTCTAGCATTTTGTTGTGGGATGTTGACCCAGAGATAAGCTGAGTAGGAGAAGCATAGATTTTGTACCACAGATCAATGGCTCACACAATTCAGATTGTAACTGTTATAGCATACTCCTAACTGAGCAAGAGGGTCAAAGCCCAACTGGTTCAATACTAGACCAGTTGAAATTGTACTGAATCCAGTCTTCTCAGCCAAAAGGTATCGAAGATTACATAAAACTACCCTGGCTTTAACCTACTTTTGTGGTGGCATTGCGATTTGATCTGATTTAATATCCGCCATCCTCCACCTCACTCTGCTTTTGATCTTCTGTCAGCAGATCTTAGCCAGCAAAGCGGTTCTGCCAGAAAATAGCTCATTTGGAAAATCCATCATATCAGCAAGCAGAAGAGAGTTTTGATAGCAGAAGACTTTCTGCTTAATGCTAATCTTGCCCTTCGCAGTAGGCTCAGGCAAAAGCAAAGTGCTGTAGCCTCTCATAGCTTGCATATTAATCCTCATTAATATTAGTAGCTGTCTTAATCACACTCTGGTATTGCTTGGCCACAAGTATCTCAGTTTTCATCATAAAATGTTGGGAGGATGTCACACGCAGTTCAGCTCTCAGCTGTTGACTGATCTCAGATATCTGTCCCCAAGAAAGCCCACACATAGTTTATGAGTCCATGATTAAGTACTTCATCACAAAATATATAACATTGTTTCCTAAAGATGATCCAACTTAATAACATGATTCTTTTTGCCAAAGCCCTTCACAATGTTCAGAAAAACAAACCTGGCCTGCTGCTCTGTCAGGTGTGGTCTGGGCTTCTTTTGAGCTACCCTAAAGTGAGTTTTCTCCACAATGCATTTATCGAGACATGGTGGCAAAGGGAATCCCCAACAGAGTATATGTTAGAATAAGGCATAACAGAGAGTCCCCTTTTCTACCAGAAAGCAAATTCTGAAAGATCACAGGGATACCATAAAATATATCAAAATTGCTCCTCAAAGCCTCTAAGGACCTTTTTAAAATACAAAAATAAAGTTTTTAAAGTGAGGACACAGGAGGGAAGTGCAACCCTCCACCATCCCATAAGTGGCTCAAATGTCTCCCTGCATTTGGCTGTTGCCCATCTAAGGACATTATACACTATGTGGAATATATATATATATATATATATATATATATATATATATATATTCTCCTGACCACTAGTTTTGACAAAATTCATATTTTGGCCACCTTAAATTCAGCTTCTCTCATGCCTTAAACGTAATTCCAAAAGAAAAGAAAAGAAATGTAAACTTTCTCGAACACATTTTTCAAACGCATGCATTTTTGAGTGCAGTTTTGCCTAATATTGTAGTCTGTAAGCAATCTTTCCAATCATTTCCACTGTTATTTTCATTACTATATTTTATATCCATGTGTCATAGTAAAAACATTTTTGTTTGCATGCTGGATTGGAGACCTCCAGTGAAAAAACCAGAGAAGTGAAAATTCTAACAATGGATTGCCAAATGAGGAGATTCAGGCAGTGTAGAATCTAACAATGGGATTGTACTGCCTATCTTACAGAGCCATTGCAAATGTTAGTTGTTGAGTAAAAACATATAAATACCTTAATATATTACATTAGTATGTAAACATGTGAACCTGTCTGTGGATTGTTCTATAAGTCCATTGAACTACTGGATAATATCATATTGTATCTATCTATTAAATAACTGGACTAAATCAAGTCTTTAAGTCTGCTCTGACACATGCACACACAGGCTATTTCTTTGACCAGCCAAATGCATTAAAATAACCTGACTACATATTGGAGGTCACAGCCTTTTTAGTCAGAGTCTAGTCTTCTACATGTTTCCCCATTTATTCATTTCTGCCCTTATCAGATAAATGAGTCAATCATTGCAATATTACTGGAGAATTCCCTTCATTTTGGATATAATTTGATATTTGAGTGGTCTGAAGAACAATTAAATACTTCAGCATTACATAACATCAAACGTCTCCTTGGAGATGAAATATATGCAAACGATAATGTCTTGTGGTCACAGTTACAATTATTTAATTTCAACTTGAAAGTGGAGAGATTTTGCAACAGCATGATATATTTCCTCCAATGAAATAATCAAACCAATCTTGTATCACTTTAGTAGCAATTTATTTTCCCTGCCAGAAGAGGAAAGATATCCCAGCTGTAATAAATGGATTTATGACATTTCACTCAAAATTGTTTCTTTCCAGTAAAATAGCCCATGTTGTAGAGACCTCTCAGCAGGAACAGTATTCCTCTATGTCAAATACCTATGGAATCTTAAGAAAATGAAGGCAGTAGCATTTCCTTCTGGAGTATGTGCCAGGATATCCATGGAAGTGTTTGCCTAAAATGTCTAAATTGGAGGTACTGGACTTTTTTAGATCCTGTAAGCAAAACATTTGAATGTATGTCTGATTATATGTGTTGATCTTCAGCTATAAGCTGAAATAAGTTCTTGGGGAAGCCATAGTTTCCTAAAGCTTAGGGAAATTAGTTTTGGAGTACAGCTCCTAAATTCCACAAGCCAGTTAACAAAAGGTAAGCAGGGAGGAAGCCATGGAAGGGAATTCCAGACGGTGAGGGCATCTGTTGAGAACTGTCTCTTGAGTCCTCAGTAAGTCAACCTGTGATGGTGGTGGGACCAAGAGAAAACCTTCCTTATGGATCTCAAGACTCTGGAAGGTTCATATAAGGAGATATGATCTTGCAGATAGTCTGGACCAAAGCTATATATGGCTTTATAATAACCAGTAGTTTGAATTGTGACCATAGATGAACCAGAAAGAAAAAAACCATCCTTTAGGCTGGATTTGCAGTTTTGTCATGAAGGGTTCAAACACAACTCTGGAAAGGGTTTTACAACCACATTCACCCTGTGATGCTATCTATGCTTTTATGGAACTGAGTACCATTGAATATAAGATAAGATTATTCTGAGACAGACTTGAAGAATATAGGGAGCTGTGGTACATCAGGATAGACTGTCCATCTTGTCCATTATTGCCTACTCTGTCATCTTTCCCATCATGAATGGTATTATCTTTTTAAATAGAACTGCTAGAGATTCTAGCTGTAGAAAAGGCATATGCTTCACTACTTGTGTGACTTATTTTGCTGCGACTCCGTGGATCCAATTCATTATTCTCTAGGAAGCCAAAGAGCAGCATTGGGGGCAGGGAGTGTTGTGCCAACCATGGTTGATGCCTGCTTTCTACTTGTCATTATGAGAGACAAGTATTGAATTATACCAAACCAAGTACTAATTTCCAGAGATAGCCAATTTCCAAATTGTTGTGCTGTTTCAGTGTAGCATGTAAGGAAGAGGGGAAAGGGATGCCATAATACTGTTAAGACTGATTTATTTTAACATGAGCCTTTGTGAATTACAGTTCACTTCCCAATGGTGTACAATATTCAAGCCTCCAGAATAAAGGGATAGTTATGTAGTTGTGAGAACAGAATGAAAAAGGATAGAGAAAAGGGCAACTGCAGCCTGGTGACAAGCTGGGCCAAAACAATTAGGGAGCCTAGCAATAACTTTAGCCCCTAGAAAAATCTTTGGCCATGAAAAAATAGTTGAGCGTTGTTGATCTCATTGGGAAATTAAGGAAGTGCAATGGTGTTTGTTCAGGCTTGATCCTTTTGTTTCTTTGCCAGAGAAAGAAGACTACTTTCTTTAACCTCAGATACAAGTTGTTGCCCAAGTATGACTCATCCTAGAAAGTAGCAAATATACACATTTCTGTGTTTTTGCATGTGTGTTGTGGTACTCAACAAAGGCTGTTTTTCCAGTAACTGAGCTTCGGATTCACTCCATTATTCACTGGCAGAAGGGTAGGGGGGAAATACGAGGAAATTTATGGCCTGCATTTGCACAAAAGCATGATTTCCTAATGCCAGTTTAAATAGACAACCAGCAGGTTCTCTGAATAACAAGTATTTTTTTTGCCATTTTTCTGTATCTCTGGTTGAGCATGTATGAGTGCACACAGGAAAGCTGGAGCCTGGAGATCCATGCAAACATTACTATTATAGGCATTGTCTGCTGCCTCCTGGGGGCAGCCCAACCACCAAGTCAAGCTAGCAAATGGCAAGTGGGTTGTGTGCTACCTGGGGAGATAATGCCTGTTTCATTCGGGTAAAGAAGTAAAATGTGTTAATAACATCTCTGACATTTAATGATGTTTCTTTCATTTTTAACACATCATTGCACAGATATTGAATCCATTCATTCTGGTAATGGATTCCAGTTCTGCAAAGCACTCTCCTCTTAAAATAAATAAATAAGTAAATATAATGCAAACAGTACATGAGAAGGATGCAAATTGCAACCTTGGCACTCTTCTCTCCTCTCCCCACCCCCAGAAGTACATGGGTCTGCATTTTACAAGCTTCGTTCTATTACATTTCCTTCTGTCTGTTCCTGTGCAATACCAGTTTCACTCCTGCTACTCCTAGTCCTATTCAGCAAGCTTATAATTTCCAAATAAACAGCCTATTATTCTTTGTCAGACTTTTTAAAAAATTCCATAATAAAAGTTGAACTCTTTACCATAGAACTGATACATTTGCTGTCAAGGACAGAACGCCACAAGATTCAAAGTAACAGAGTTTATTAGATTACAGAACTCAAAAATGCCCGTAAAAACACAAGGGCCAGGCAGTTTTTGCCTTTAGGAGCAAAAAGGGACAAAAGTAAATGTTCAAAAGATAAACCGGATTAAACCGGAGTTTAATCCGGGTAAAAACAAACTGCTTGCTTCAGCCTAGGTATTAACAGAACGAAAGCCAAGGAACAAAAGATACAAAGAATGCAACTAATTGGCAGCAGATTCCTCTCTGCTGCCAGCACTGTGCTTAGAGTAACTTGCGTCGCTCCCACACACACACAGTAGACAGGATCTCCAACACGAGCAATTCAGCCAAGGATTGTAGAAGTAGAGTAGACCAGTTCCGTTCCGTAAATCAAAGCCAGAAGCAGACGTTTGTAGTTTTTCCAAGTCCAAGAAGAGGGGGAAGACAAGCCGTGGTCAGTTCAGTCCGGATTCTCAAAGCAGGAGATGGCGTCCGTCAGAAAGACGACGGAAGGTCAAGCTAATAAGAGTAAGCACAGGTTTGCACAAACAAATGCCCACACAATCCCTCCCGCCGTCTGACCCTGGATTTCAATCAACTTACGTCACAGCACAGGAAAGCACACAAGTCTTCAGGGAAGCGTCCCACACACACACGGATCCCAAGCGTTTGCCCAGATTACCTTGCCCGACGCAATTTGCAATTGCTCCCAAGCCCCATTTTATGCCAGTTACAAATCTTCATCACTGTCAGCTGTCCTCCTTAACCCGGGCGTTTCCTCATCACTTTCCTCGTCAGAGCTGGAACACCTCTGACTACGCCCAACAGCATCTCCAGCTGTGGATCCCGTCCCATCCCTCCAGCTAAGCCATGGGTCTAATCCTGAAGGTCCCCATTCATCTTCTGTCCCATCATGGCCAGTGGCCCCCAATTCCTCCCTTACCCGAGTCCAATCCATCTCATCCTCCTCTGAGCTAACCAGCCCTTCCTCCATTCTCTCCGTGAACCCTTCGAAAGACTCTTCGTCAGAGGGTGCTGCAAATATGTCTCGCAGTCTTTTTCTCTCTCGCTCCTCGAGAGTATCCGACTCTCGAGGAGTCTTACGCCCACGCCTGTCAGAAACAGAGCCACGAGGCTCAATCATAACACTATCCCCTCTCACAAAGGCCTCCTCCCCCGATGGCGGAGAAGTGGCAGTGATACCCTCCGCTATAGCACCACGACGACTAGAGGTATCAAGTTTCAACAGCGAACGATGAAAGACTGGATGGACCTTTAAACTAGACGGTAAACGCAAACGAAACGCAACAGAAGAAATCTTTTTAACGATAGGAAAGGGACCCAAATACCGAGGCGCAAACTTTCCCCCAGCCTGTTTAATATGTTTGGAAGATAACCACACCAAATCCCCTTCTTCCAACTCCTCCCCTGCCTGCCTGTGGCGGTCAGCCTGAGTCTTCTGCGTTGCCTTAGCTTCCAACAGTAAGCGACGGGCAACATCATGCAATGCAGCCATTTCCGTAGAGCGGTACACAGGGTCCGAAGAGACCACATTGGTCGACGGCGCCACACCTCCCCGTGGGTGAAAACCATAAGTTAGCTCAAACGGCGTATGCTGACTAGATGTGTGCACCGCATTGTTGTAAGCAAATTCCGCCACCGGTAGCCACTTCACCCAAGCCGTGGGTTGATCTAAACAAAAACAACGCAGATATTGCTCTAAGAGCCCATTAACCCGTTCCGACTGTCCATCCGTTTGCGGATGGAAAGCTGAAGACACGTTTAACTTAGTCCCCAAACACTCATGGAAATGTTTCCAAAAGCGTGACACAAATTGCGGAGCCCTATCTGAAATAATCACCTCGGGTGCTCCGTGCAAACGATAGATGTGCTTAGTAAATAGTAAGGCCAACGTAGGGGCCGCCGGAATGGTTGAACAAGGAATAAAATGAGCCAGTTTACTAAATAAATCCACCACCACCCAAATACAAGTATAACCCCCAGACTTAGGCAAATCTGAAATGAAATCCATGGAAATGATTTGCCATGGCCTGTCCGGAACAGGTAAAGACGACAACAACCCTCTAGGGCGCCCAACAGGCGTCTTACTCTGCTGGCAAACGGCGCAGCTGTCACAAAAGCGCAGAATGTCTTGCCGCATCTTTGGCCACCAATAGCTCCTGGTAATGAGCTGCACGGTCTTGAATCTGCCAAAGTGCCCAGCCATGGGTTCGTCATGGTGGGCTCTAATCACCTCCAACCTGAGGGCCCCCACTGGTACGTAGACCTGCCCCCTGCGTACCAATACTCCGTCTTGATCTTGTAGATGCGGCAGTATGGTACGGTTACCTGCTGAGAGCAGCATCAGTTGCTCCTGTGTCCACACATCATCCCTCTGAGCCTCAAGGATCTGGTCATGTAACCCGAGCTCATTATCTACAACACACAGAGAGGCAGTAGGCAAGATGGTCTGACATACAACCTGCTCATTGGTCTTAAACTCCGGCTTGCGGGATAAAGCATCGGCCCGCAAGTTTGCCTTCCCCTCTACGAACTGCACCTTGAAGTTAAACCTGGAGAAAAACAAAGCCCATCGGATTTGACGCTGGTTTAACTTCTTTGCTGTTTGCAAGTGCTCTAAGTTCTTGTGATCAGATCTGACCACGATCTGGTGCCGTGCCCCTTCAAGCCAGTGCCGCCACACCTCAAACGCCACCTTAATCGCCAACAACTCCTTCTCCCATATGGTATAGTTCTGCTCGAAGGGTGTTAGTTGCCGCGAGTAAAATCCACAGGGACGCAAGGTCCCTGAGGAATCCTTCTGAGACAATACAGCCCCCAACGCGTAGCTAGAAGCGTCCGCTTCTACCACGAACGGTTTGTCAACATCAGGATGGGTTAGTATGTTGTCCGATTGAAAACTAGACTTAAGTTGTAGAAACGCCTCGTGAGCTTCCCGCCCCCACACAAATGGCTGTTTCTTGCGCAGAAGCTGCGTCAAAGGTACCGTGAGCTTTGCAAAATTCGGAATAAACTCCCGGTAGTAATTAGCAAAACCTAAGAACCTTTGTACATCCTTCTTAGTCTTCAGCTCCTGCCATGAGTTGACGGCGTCAACCTTATGTGGGTCCATTTTAAGTTCCCTACCTGACACTACATGACCTAGGAACTCCACTTCAGGCACATGAAAGACGCACTTGGAAGCCTTGGCGAAAAGCCCATTAGCCCGCAGTCGGTGCAGAACCTGCTTGACATGTTGACGATGTTCTTTCTCGTCCTTAGAAAAAATCAAGATATCATCCAAATAAATCACTAAAAATTGGTCAATTAGGTCCCTGAACACATCGTTCATGAACCTCTGGAAGACCGCAGGAGCATTACAAAGCCCAAAAGGCATGACTCGGAACTCGTGGCATCCGAAACACGTGTTAAATGCCGTCTTCCATTCATCCCCTTCCCGTATACGGATTAAGTTATAGGCCCCCCGCAGGTCAAGCTTGGTAAAGACCTTAGCCCCTTGCACCCTTGATAACAGTTCCGAGATTAAAGGGAGCGGGTACCTATCCCGAATGGTGTATTTGTTTAGGATCCGATAGTCGCAGACCAGCCTAAGTTCCCCAGTCTTTTTGGCTACAAAGAATACTGGTGCCGCAGTTGGAGAACTAGATGGGCGAATAAACCCCTTGGCTAAATTGTCATCTAAAAACTCCCGCAAAGCTTGCCTTTCCGGTACAGTCAAGGCATACAGCCTCCCTGCTGGCAGTTTCGCACCTTCTGCCAACTTGATGGCGCAATCATATGGCCTGTGCGGTGGTAATTTGTCCGCTTCTCTTTTACAAAATACATCAGAGAACTCCCCATACTCAGCAGGCACTCCCTCCATATCAGCATGAGTAACGTTTAGAGTGCAACAATCCTGCCTCTTTAAGATCACTTTACGTGTTGCCCAATCCACTTGTGGGTTTACTACAGCTAGCCAATCCATCCCCAGGATCACATCATATCTAGGCAAGCTCGTAATATCCCACACAAACGTTCCCGTTACTCCCTGCACCTCCCACGTTACTGCTGAGGTTTCCTGGTTAACCACCCCAGTCTCCAGCAGTCTCCCATCTGCTCCCTCCACCCACACGTCGCATGCCTTGCGCACTCTAGGAATGCCATGCTTCTTAGCAAACTCAATATCTACATAGGAGACCGTAGCTCCTGAGTCCAGCAGTGCCAGAGTAGAAACAAGTTCCCTTCCCCCAACAGATAATGTAATGGGTACGAAAACATGCTTCCTCCCCTCAGTTGACTGCTTGAGGAGCCCTAGTGCGTTGGACTCACGTCGCACTAGGGCTGGCCTTTTCCCGAAAGCTGGGAAGGTTTCACATTACAATTTTTGGCAAAATGCCCAGCATTCCCACAGTACAAACACAAGCCCAGCTGCCTCCTACGGCTCTTTTCCTCTGTAGACAGTTTTTTAAAGACCCCAAGCTCCATGGGCTCTTCCCCCATCACCACAGGTGCCCTGGTTACATGCATAGGTGGCGCACACATTGCTTTTGAGTGTTTACAAGCCTCGAACCTTGCGTCTAAACGCAACACCTTAGCTACTAAGGCGTCCCAGCTTTCAGCCGGCTCCAAGCGTGCTAATTCATCCTGGAGCATATCACTTAACCCGGCAGTAAATAAAAGCATGAATGCATTTTCCCCCCAATCCAGCTGGTGGCGATACAGGTTAAACTTATTTAAGTAATCCAAAACAGTCCCCTTTCCCTGTTTCAACCGATACAGAGCCCACCCAGCGTTCTCCGTGCGGAGAGGATCCCCAAAAGTATCAGTTAACAACCTTTTGAAATTATTCAAATTGTCCTTGACTGGGTCATTTCCCAAAATTAAATTAGTGGCCCATTGTCCTGCGGGACCGGTCAACAAACTCAAAATAAAAGCCACCTTGCTAGTGTCAGTAGGAAAAGCATGAGCACTGAGCTGAGAAAAATAAAGCTCCACTTGTGCCAAAAAGGTTGGCAACTTGCACCTGGTTCCGTCAAAGCGTTCAGGAGTCAAAACATGTCCTTTCACAGCAAAAGCTGTTTGGCTTAAGGCCGTTTGCAATTGGTCTACTTTGGCTCTTAACTCATCCATCGTCTTCCTGACGGGTTTATTGCTGCAATAAACTTTTTATGGGCGTCGGGCAATCTGTCAAGGACAGAACGCCACAAGATTCAAAGTAACAGAGTTTATTAGATTACAGAACTCAAAAATGCCCGTAAAAACACAAGGGCCAGGCAGTTTTTGCCTTTAGGAGCAAAAAGGGACAAAAGTAAATGTTCAAAAGATAAACCGGATTAAACCGGAGTTTAATCCGGGTAAAAACAAACTGCTTGCTTCAGCCTAGGTATTAACAGAACGAAAGCCAAGGAACAAAAGATACAAAGAATGCAACTAATTGGCAGCAGATTCCTCTCTGCTGCCAGCACTGTGCTTAGAGTAACTTGCGTCGCTCCCACACACACACAGTAGACAGGATCTCCAACACGAGCAATTCAGCCAAGGATTGTAGAAGTAGAGTAGACCAGTTCCGTTCCGTAAATCAAAGCCAGAAGCAGACGTTTGTAGTTTTTCCAAGTCCAAGAAGAGGGGGAAGACAAGCCGTGGTCAGTTCAGTCCGGATTCTCAAAGCAGGAGATGGCGTCCGTCAGAAAGACGACGGAAGGTCAAGCTAATAAGAGTAAGCACAGGTTTGCACAAACAAATGCCCACACAATCCCTCCCGCCGTCTGACCCTGGATTTCAATCAACTTACGTCACAGCACAGGAAAGCACACAAGTCTTCAGGGAAGCGTCCCACACACACACGGATCCCAAGCGTTTGCCCAGATTACCTTGCCCGACGCAATTTGCAATTGCTCCCAAGCCCCATTTTATGCCAGTTACAAATCTTCATCACTGTCAGCTGTCCTCCTTAACCCGGGCGTTTCCTCATCACTTTCCTCGTCAGAGCTGGAACACCTCTGACTACGCCCAACAGCATCTCCAGCTGTGGATCCCGTCCCATCCCTCCAGCTAAGCCATGGGTCTAATCCTGAAGGTCCCCATTCATCTTCTGTCCCATCATGGCCAGTGGCCCCCAATTCCTCCCTTACCCGAGTCCAATCCATCTCATCCTCCTCTGAGCTAACCAGCCCTTCCTCCATTCTCTCCGTGAACCCTTCGAAAGACTCTTCGTCAGAGGGTGCTGCAAATATGTCTCGCAGTCTTTTTCTCTCTCGCTCCTCGAGAGTATCCGACTCTCGAGGAGTCTTACGCCCACGCCTGTCAGAAACAGAGCCACGAGGCTCAATCATAACATTTGCAATCCAGGTAGAAATACCTTCAGCTTAACTATACTTTCCCTAAACCCTATTCTTTCTCTTACACACACATAAACACTTTAAAAATTTCTCTCTCCCATTTTCTCTCTCACACAACTATCTGGTCACCTAAATGTGGAGGTGGGCTGGAACATTGCTGCTTTGGACCAGCACCAGATTTGGCAGAGCTGTTTGAATACCGTGCTCCGAAAATACAGCAGAGGTGTGGGCAGAGTCCAGATCATCCAGTCTGGCTAAACAGGGTTCAGCTCTGCTGGACAGCCATCCTTATCTCTGTTGTCCTTTTGTTGCTGTGCTAGCTCAAAGCCATTGCTGGGTGCTTCTGCTGATGCCAGAAAAGACGCCTGGTGATGATCATGAGCTCTCCGTAAGATCCATCCTCTTTTTCTTGAACCATGAAGCACAGAGGAAAGGAGATGGTGGCACTTGAAAGCATCCAGATGTCCACATCAACCCCAAAGTGAAGGATTTTCCCCAACTTCTGCTAATGCCAGGTAAAAGGGAGTTTACCAGTTTTACTCCTGGTGATGATCATGAGCTCTCCGTAAGATCCATCCTCTTTTTCTTGAACCATGAAGCACAGAGGAAAGGAGATGGTGGCACTTGAAAGCATCCTGATGTCCACATCAACCCCAAAGTGAAGGATTTTCCCCAACTTCTGCTAATGCCAGGTAAAAGGGAGTTTACCAGTTTTACTCCTGGTGATGATCATGAGCTCTCCGTAAGATCCATCCTCTTTTTCTTGAACCATGAAGCACAGAGGAAAGGAGATGGTGGCACTTGAAAGCATCCTGATGTCCACATCAACCCCAAAGTGAAGGATTTTCCCCAACTTCTGCTAATGCCAGGTAAAAGGGAGTTTACCAGTTTTACTCCACAGTGATCAGTTTTACCCCGGTGGCGAAGTGCGTTAAAGCGCTGAGCTGCTGAACTTGCAGACCGAAAGGTCCCAGGTTCAAATTCCGGGAGCGGCTTGAGCGCCCACTCTTAGCTCCAACTCCTGCCAACCTAGCAGTTCGAAAACATGCAAATGTGAGTAGATCAATAGGTACCGCTCCAGCGGGAAGGTAACGGCGCTCCATGCAGTCATACCGGCCACATGACCTTGGAGGTGACTACGGACAACGCCGGCTCTTCGACTTAGAAATGGAGATGAGCACCAACTCCCAGAGTCAGACATGACTGGACTTAACATCAGGGGAAACCTTTACCTTTATGGTGCAGACATCCTTGGACATTGTGTGGGTGACTTCTGATCTGATTTGGGGTTTCAGGCAGTGTAGATATGCCCTCAAGTGTAAGCACAATTTCCCCATTGTGGATTGTTCCTTGTATTCCCTCCATTTGCAGAACATGGAATTAACAAGTAAGTGGAGTTTTTGCCAGTGATTTTTTTGTCTGTGTAGCAAAGAACAACCATGTCACATTTGAAAAACAATGTAGAAGGGAAATTATTTTCTTGAAGTAATCTTAAAGTTTCAAGTTATTTCAAGAAGTTTTATGGCACTCTCTTATCTATCCTCAGTAAAGTAACCAAAAATATTAAAAGAGTAAGAAGTCATGCAACAAGTAATACAAGATATTAGCTTTTCCTGTTTTCATGATGAATAATAGGAACTGGTGACTTTTAAAATACTGCAATAAATAATGAGATTAATTGCTTCTGAATTCTGAAAAGAAACTCGTAAACTCTGATCCATCCACACCAACAGGTGAAATATTGGACCAGTGTATACATCTCACTACAAAGAAGTTTATATGCCTAGATAAAACTAAGTAATGGACACATAAATGTATAAGAAAGGAAGCCATTTAGTTCTTGTCATATCTTCTTAGGCAGGCATAGACAAACTTTGGCCCTCCAGATATTTTGGACTTCAACAGCTGGTAGGCTGGTAGGAATTGTGGAAGTTGAAGTCCAAAAAAAGTTTGCCCATGCCTGTTCTAAGGGCACATCTGCACCAGCCACTTATCCCAAAGGACAGATGAATCAGCTCTGTGGCAGTTAAACAACACACAATGCTGATCTGGCTTAACATGAGCCAAGGCCACTTTAACATGGCCTTGAACCACATTCATCAAAGTTATGAGATGCTCTGAATTCTCCCAAAGTGTGTATATACATCTTTTTATTTAAAAAAAAAATTAAGCATGTACTGAAATATATAATTCTGTATTGAAGGTGCAGACTTACAAATCATGAAGAAGGCTGAGAATATAATGTGCAAACCAGAGGATGCAATTGACTGAGAATGTTGTGGTTTTACATGAGAAGCAGACTTCTTGTAAAGGAAAGGAGAAACATGTCTAGAGAGAAAGAAATGTCTACTCCTGGTGAAACAATTTAGATGAAATAAGATGGATATATGAAATATTATATTAATGCAGAGGAAGGTCATTTGGCACAAAGTAGGCAAGTCACAGAATTGGCCCAAGACAGACCAAGATGATGGTCAACTGTCCCATGCTCCAGAGTCTACAGAACTGCAATCAAAACTTTATTCAGTGCTTATAGTAAGGATTTATCCTCTACAATAACTAAGCCTAGTTTAAAAGTACACGGGCAAGTTAGTCAAAGGGTACACAGGCAGAGTTTTGTAGTACAATGCTCAAAAACACTAAACCAGCAAGTTCTGTACATAGAATATGTTGTGTGTCATGCCATATCTTGCTGCCACTACCCAATATTTGGTGCCTAGCTGCCCATCACTGTCTTATAATTAAACCAACCTGGTAAGTAGGGATTCATGCCACATCCCCTGAATATAATGTTGCATGTTATGACCAGGAACATACATCTTTGTTCCTTCATTCTTCCCTAACCACAAGGCACAAATACAAGGAGTTTCCTAATTTTGCATATGTTGGTAGTTTTGGTGAAAATTTTACAATTTTGTTTTGTCCAAATTTGTTTTTCTGCAAAATAAAATAGTTTAGTATAACAATAATTATATGAACAAAACGCTCTGTTCTTTTTGCGCAGGGATTAAAGAAATATCTCAAAGACTGGGGATTTCCCACCCCTCCCTATTTTTCACCATTTCTTTTCAAGACCAAGAACATTTGCAAATCCTCTTTATAACTATAGTAATTACACATACTAATGGTATCTTCCAGCTATGTCTGCTTTCATTTCTGTCACTGCCTTTCCCTTTGCCCTCTCTTTCAGAAAGAACACAAATAGTAAATGGGAAGGTGGGAGAGATGAAATTGCACAGTTGTGTTTGTGCTAACTGTCTGAATTTCCATTCCTTTCCATTTTGTACAGTTATAAAGAAATAGAAGAATATGAATAAGCTCTGAAACAAAGAAATTTGATGCTTTGGTACATGCATATTCTAAACCAAGTATTTGGCTACAAGCCTTTAAAAACATTTTAGCAAAATTATTCTATATTGTACAACATCTTGGCTATAAATTATTAATCTTGTAAATACAAAAGGAATAAGGTTGTGGAAACTTCAAAACATCAATCACATATATTCACTAGCTCCCTGGTCTAACTGTTATCTAAAACAACACATCTTAATAAGCTTTTGCCTTTACCAAGTGAAATTATTTCTTTCCCAGAACTGAGAAACATTGGGCACCACAATTTTTCCAACAAATATCATTTTGACCTTCTCTGTATCACAGAAAACATGTAAGTTTTGAACAACATTGTAAATATCTCATCTCCCACTGCCCAAACTACATGAAAATCTTGTCAGCCCTTAATTGAGGATAAATCAGCCCAAATTCATGGCTCAATCCCGTATCTTCCAAATGTCCCAATGTTATCATGAGAAAGTTTAACAGAAAATCAGGACTAGACATCCCCATTATTTTTGCCAATATAATATTAGACTATGAAGTCTAATAATTCCATATGGTCAAGCCACATTAAGAAAACTGAGATGACACATTAGGGTTATTGTTTTCAAGTCACCCATCAGCCTATTGAAGATCTAAGGCCCCGAGATCATATTTTTCCATGAAATACATTTGTTGTTGTTTATTCGTTTAGTCACTTCTGACTCTTCATGACCTCACGGATGAGCCCACACCAGAGCTCCCTGTCGGCCATGGCCACCCCCCAGCTCCTTCAGGGTCAAGCCAGTCATTTTAAGGATACCATCCATCCACCTTGCCCTTGGACGGCCCCTCTTCCTTTTTCCTTCCTTTTCCCCCAGCATTATTGTTTTCGCCAAGCTTTTCTGTCTTCTCATTATGTGGCCAAAGTACTTCATCTTTGCCTCTAATACCTTCCCTTCAATGAGTAGTCGGGCATTATTTCCTGGAGGATAGACTGGTTGGATCTTCTTGTGGAATTTTCCTCCACCACCACAGTTCAAGAGTGTCTATCTTCCTTCACTCAACCTTCCTTATGGTCAAGCTCTCAGATCCATAGGTTACTACAGAAAATACAATTGCTTTAACCATGAGGATCTTCGTTGTCAGTGTGATGTCTCTACTCTTCACTATTTTATCGAGATTGATCATTGCTCTCCTCCCAAGAAGTAAATGTCTTCTATTTCCTAGCTGAAGTCCGTGTTTGCAGTAAACTTTGCACCTAGAAATATAAAGTTTGTCATTGCCTACACATTTTCTCCTTCTATTTGCCAGCTATCAATCAGTCTGGTTGCCACAATATTGTAACTGCAACCCAGCTTTTTCACTTTAGTCTTTCACCTTGGTGATAAGGCTCCTCAGCTCCTCCTCGCTTTCAACCTTCAAAGTGGTATCATCTGCGTATCTAAGGTTGTTATTGTTTCTTCCAGCAATTTTAACTTCAGCCTTTGATTCAAACAGAAAGACATTTATCTGTTTGCAATTATTTTATTGTCTATTTTAAGGTTATAAAACAGCAATAGGGTTGGTTGGAATAAACAGAAACAAAGGAAGAATAATTTCATTAGTAGTGGGAAATTATGATACTGTTAAGCATACATATATTGCAGTATTGATGGAAATAATTTTCATTGCTATGGCTAAAACAATTATATGCTTTTAGATCCTCTGAAGATACCAGCCACAGATGCAGTTGAAACATCAGGAGAAAATGCTGCTAGAACACAGTCTTACAGCCTGAAAGCCACACAACACTCCAACTCTACTACTTCCTAGATGACATAAACCACTGCTTTGGGCTACATTTGTATTAGCCTTCAGGGAGTCAAGTTCCCTCATTATCCTTGTATTTTAAACCCATTTGCAATTACACAATTCACCACTGCACAGATACACACAGTGAAAATTGCCACCTTTCCTCTTTGTATAAACTAGCGCCGAAATATAACACTAACAATTCTGATCATATTCTTGTTTCCTGGGTGATCACGCCTGCTGCCTTTAGTGCAGCCTGACAATGAATATTTGTTGTGCAGATTGAAGTGGTATCTTAGATGCGGGAACATCTGAAAGCAATATAACTTGGAGTAATGGTGAATCAATGGTACTTTAAAAGCCAGAATGCAATTTATATGACCGAGACTCCCAGAGCAACTTCCTGCAAAGTCTCAGTGTAACTTGGAATAAAAATTAAATGCAACCACTTGGATTGGGTATGGAGAAGTCAGCCTGGTGAGTTGTTATGGGATTTCCTATTGCAAATGTTGGATAGTAGTGTAGTGATTGAAGAGCCAGGGAAGGCTGTATACATAAGGAGCACCATATGCTCAGCAGAAGGATTTGACAACAGCCTTGGAAAGCATTTCAAGTCAGGGCATCAAAAATTCCCTCTGTTTCTTGTTGAAACATTGACAACATTAGATGCATATTTGTTGTTCCATGCAACTGGACCTAGATTGGGGTGCAAAACTACTTTCTTCTTCTTGAAAGCTATATTCTTGAGAGTGGCTGTAATAACTTGCTGATGGTAGTGAAGGCTGATGAGGATGAGATACATCAAGTGTGAGTAGATTCATGCTTACAGGGAAATTTTAGAATGAGACTCAAGGCTCTGGCTCATATGATGTTGGGGAACCACAGGGTCTTCACTGGAGACCTTCAGCTAAGTGTTCTTTTATTTTCCCTTTCATTTCTCTTAATCTTTACCCAGAGTCTCTGCAATACTTTAACTCTTTCTTAGAATCATCACTGTACTGTTTCAAAGACAGTAGCCAACAAATACATGGGCATATATCTCCCCATGTCTCTACAGCTTTGTTGTTGTTGTGTGCCTTCAAGTCATTTCATAGAATCATAATCATAGAATAGTAGAGTTGGAAGAGACCTCATGGGCCATCCAGTCCAACCCCCCGCTAAGAAGCAGGAAATCGCATTCAAAGCATCCCCGACAGATGGCCATCCAGCCTCTGCTTAAAAGCCTCCAAAGAAAGAGCCTCCACCACAGTCCGGGGAGAGAGTTCCACTGCCGAACAGCCCTCACTGTGAGGAAGTTCTTCCTGATGTTCAGGTGGAATCTCCTTTCCTGTAGTTTGAAGCCATTGTTCCGTGTCCTAGTCTGCAGGGCAGCAGAAAATAAGCTTGCTCCCTCCTCCCTATGACTTCCCCTCACATATTTGTACATGGCTATCATGTCTCCTCTCAGCCTTCTCTTTTGCAGCCTAAACATTCCCAGCTCTTTAAGCCGCTCCTCATAGGGCTTGTTCTCCAGACCCTTAATCATTTTAGTCGCCCTCCTCTGGACACCTTCCAGCTTGTCAACATCACCCTTCAATTGCGGTGCCCAGAATTGGACACAGTATTCCAGGTGTGATCTGACCAAGGCAGAATAGAGGGGGAGCATGACTTCCCTGGATCTAGATGCTATACCCCTATTTATGCAGGCCAAAATCCCGTTGGTTTTTTTAGCTTTAGCTTTATTTATGACTTATGTTGACCCTCCCTAATGTAAACCAATCATGGGATTCTTGGGCTGAAAGTATGTGACTCACCCAAGGCCATCCAGTAGGTTTCCATAGAATCAAACCCTGGTCTCCATAGTCATAGCCCAATGCTCAAACCACTACAAGATGCTGCCTCTGTAGGTACATTACCAGAAAGCGATTAATTCCGATACAAAATAGGCTAAGCTATGAAATAAAGGAAACAATTTTTTATAAAAAAAACAACAACAACTAAGCCTTCTGTTTAAGTACATTACATTACCAGCTGGGTACCCTCCTTGCTTTAATGAACAAACAGTTGTATATTTACCTAGCAATTGCTTGAGCACAAGAAATAAGGATCTTTTGCAAATCTGCATCCATTCAGTGGACCAAACCAGCATGTTTCAGTGCACCAGAATTATGTAACTTCTAACCACCGTTTTGGCCAATTTTCCATTATTTTTTTGTTTTCTTTGGGTGGGGGGGTAGTGAGTTCTATTGTCTTGGTGAAAGCAAGCCACTGCATTTAAGGTTAGTTTGAGAGGTTTTGTACCAATATTTGAGTAAAGATTACTCAAAAACCAACCCCCTCCCAAAAATGGAGATGGGGGTCAGAAATTGCACATAGGGGTCCCAAAGGCAATAAACAGGCTGTGAACCACACTTTTCCCACCCTAGGTGAAGAGGTTTGCCAACAAGATGCGTAGAGAAAGGTCATAATAATTGTATTCCATCCACTCCTGTGGCACTTAACCCTATTCTGAGAATGCCTCAACAACAAATCCAAAGACTAGATATATGGCACAGTGGTGTTGAGCTATCCCCATTATTCTTTATTTAAATGCAACATCCAACGGGAATAGCTCTTTCTTGTTCTGTACAAGCAATCCTCATTAACACTAACCAGAGTAATATGTATTCATCAGGAGCAAGAACCTATCATTAAAACTCACCATGTAGCAACTGCTTTAAAAGGGAAAAAATTTAATTAAATGCTTGGAGGTATTTTGGATTAGCAATCTGAGTTAAAATGCAATCACTAAATGATCTGATACTGTAAGATCAATTATTGATAGTACAAAGATGACAGCGTGAGGATGATAAAAACCAAATTGAGGGCAAGTGCTTATAAGCGTCTCTCCCTCTGAGACAAATGTGAGTGCGGGAGTGGAAATGTCCCATTTGGAATACTTAAAGCTCCAACAGAGTGCAAAATCTCTCAGCCAGGGTAGAAAACAAAACGCTCACTAGAATTACTATTCTGCCAGGATAGTTCACTCCAGGGAAGCAAACTTTGCAAACAAACCCCTCCTCTATCTCTTTACCAATTCTGTCTGGATATAAGAAAAACAATAACCCACTTGTCACATTCTCTCTCATTCACGCCATGCTTGGTCAACTTCATTGAGTCCCAGCTGCCTCGAGTCCCAGCCTTGGGTAAAAAGCAGGATATAAATAGAATTGTTTAGTAGTAGTAGTAGTAGTAGTAGTAATAGTATTAATATTAGTATTAGTATTCACAGTCACAAAAGTCATATATGCTATTAGCAGCCAAAAGTGCTCATCACTATTAGTCATTCAGACAAGTTAAACAATTTTGGCAACTGTATGGCATGTAGTCAACAAGGAAGCATTCCTTCTCCCTGTATAGCTCAGAAGCAAACAAGTTTCAAATGACTGATAATCTCTTTGCAGATTTTCGTGTCAGGAGAAACTTGTTTGATGTTTTACCATCTTTGTGGGAGGCTTCTTTCATGTCCCCACATGGGGAGCTGGAGCTGACAGAGGGAGCTCACCCACTCTCCCCGAATTTGAACTGCTGTCCTATTGGTCAGCAGTCTTCCAGCACAAGGATTTAACCTATTGCACCACTGGGAGCTCCTCTTTGCAGATTAAGTTAATAAATAGGATAACTGAAGTACCAGAGGAGGATGTTTTGTGGGTCTGAGAGCATCTGTTAACTAGCTTATGCTACTAATTTGGTTTTAGTCGTCTTTCCTACTTAATGCAGCAACAAGATCTGAATCCATTTGTTAATCTCAATTAGCTCAGAACTACTGCATCAGTTGTTGACTAGTAAGTCAACCCTTCTGTATATCCCATTGATTAATTGGGTTTATTCCTAGATTTTGTGCTTTGTAATGAAGGCATGTTATTTTACTCATTTCACATAAGCTGCTTTGAAAGAGCTTTGCATTTTTTAAAAAATCACTGAAAGTAGGGCTCTGTAACATTTTGTTGATGTTCTTCTTCTTCAGTCACGCAGTCATTTCCAACTCTTTGTGACCTCATGGACCAGTCCACGCCAGAGCTCCCTGTCGGCCGTCGCCGACCCCAGTTCCCTCAAGGTCAAGCCAGTTACTTCAAGGATACCATCCATCCATCTCGCCCTTGGTCAGCCTCTCTTCCTTTTTCCTTCCATTTTCTCCAGGATCGTGATCTTTTCCAGACTTTCCTGTCTTCTCATGATGTGGCCAAAATACTTCATCTTTGCCTCTAATATCCTTCCCTCCAGTGAGCAGCCGGGAATTACCGTATATACTCAAATATAAGCCAAGTTTTTCAGCCCTTTTTATAAGCTGAAAAAGCCTCCCCTGGCTTATAATTTATATATATTTTTATATATAAATTTTTGCCTCACATGTTTGCAAGTCTTTGCAAATCCTATGCAGATATAATTATCTATATATAGAGAGATGTCTAGCTAGATATATATGAATATAGATGTATAGGGCTTGGAAATACTACAGGGGAAATGCACACACACACACACATAGATTTCTAGATAGATGCAGGAGGGAAATGCACATATATATAAAGAGAATTTGCAAACAATTTGGAGGAAATGCATATATGAAATTAGTATATATAATTATAGATCTATATCTAGCTCTGCACTGTTTATATAGGCATTGAATGTTGCCTGTTACTATGTTGGAAGCCGGCCTGAGTCTCCATGGGGAGATAGGGCAGGGTACAAATGAAGTATTATTGTTGTTGTTGTTAAGTTATTGTTAATTCCATATTGTTTTTGTTGACTCTACTTTTCCACTTACATAGCTAGTTTACTGTTTTTCTTTGAAATATGGTAAATATTCAAAAATATTTAACTTGCTGGTGCCTCAATTAATGTAATTTTATTGGTATCTATTTTTATTTTGAAATTTACCAGTAGATGCTGCATTTCCCACCCTCAGCTTATACTCGGGTCAATAGGTTTACCAGTTTTTTAGGGTAAAATTAGGTGTCTGGGCTTATATTTGGGTTGGCTTATACTCGAGTATATACGGTATTTCCTGGAGGATGGACTGGTTGGATCATCTTGCAGTCCAAGGCACTCTCAGGATTTTCCTCCAGCACCAAAGTTCAAAAGCATCTATCTTCCTTCGCTCAGCCTTCCTTATGGTCCAGCTCTCGCAGCCATAGGTTACTATGGGGAATACCATTGCTTTCACTATGCGGACCTTTGTTGCCAGTGTGATGTCTCTGCTTTTCACTATTTTATCAAGATTGGCCATTGCTCTCCTCCCAAAAGGTAGACATCTTCTGATTTCCTGGCTGCAGTCTGCATCTGCAGTGATCTTCGCGCCTAGAAATATAAAGTCTGTCACTGCCTCCGCGTTTGCCAGTTATCAATCGGTCTGGTTGCCATAATCTTGGTTTTCTTGATGTTTAACTGCAGCCCGGCTTTTGCGCTTTCTTCTTTCACCTTGGTGATAAGACTCCTCAGTTCCTCCTTACTTTCAGCCATCAGAGTGGTATCATCTGCATACCTAAGGTTGTTAATGTTTCTTCCAGAAATTTTAACGCCAGCCTTGGATTCGTCAAGCCCTGCACATCGCATGATGTGTTCTACATACAAGTTGAGTAGGTAGGGTGAAAGTATGCAGCCCTGCCATACTCCTTTCCCATCTTGAACCATTCTGTTGTTTCGTGGTCTGTTCTTACTGTGGCTACTTGGTCTTTATACAGATTTCTCAGGAGACAGACAAGGTGACTTGGTATCCCCATACCACCAAGAAGTCTAAGTGACTTGAAGGTTGGGTTGCTGACCTGAAACCTGCCAGGTTCGAATCCCACCTGGGGAGAGTGTGGATGAGCTCCCTCTATCAGCTCCAGCTCCATGCGGGGACATGAGAGAAGCCTCCCACAAGGATGGTAAAAACATCAAAAACATCCGGGTGTTCCCGGGGCAACGTCCTTGCAGACAGCCAATTTTCTCACTCCAGAAGCAACTCCGGTTGCTCCTGACACGGAAAAAAAAAAACCACCAAGTACATGCCACAGTTTATTATGATCCACGCAGTCGAAGGCTTTAGAATAGTCAATAAAGCAGAAATAGATGTTTTTCTGAAACTCCCTGGCTTCCTCCATTATCCAGTGGATATTGGCAATTTGGTCTCTCGTTCCTCTGCCTTTTCTAAACCCAGCTTGGACATCTGGCAACTTTCGCTCCATGTATTGCTGGAGTCTGCCTTGCAGGATCTTGAGCATTACCTTACTGGCATGGGAAGTTTGAGCATTCTTTAGCGTTTCCCTTTTTGTGTATGGGGATATAAATTGATTTTTTCCAATCTGATGGCCATTCTTGTGTTTTCCATATTTGCTGGTAAATGGCATGCATCACCTTGACAGCATCATCTTCCAAGATTTTAAACAACTCAGCTGGGATCCCATCCTCTCCTGCTGCCTTGTTATTAGCAATGCTTCTTAAGGCCCATTCAACCTCACTCCTCAGGATGTCTGGTTCTAATTCACTCACTACACTGTCAAAGGTATCCTCTATAATATTATCCTTCCTATACAGATCTTCTGTATATTCTTGTCACCTTTTCTTGATCTCTTCAGCTTCTGTTAGGTCCCTGCCATCTTTGTTTTTGATCATACCCATTTTTGCCTGAAATTTACCTCTGGTTTCTGATTTTCTGGAAGAGGTTTCTTGTCCTTTCTATTCTGTTGTCTTCTTCCACTTCCATGCGTTGCTTGTTTAAAGATAATTCCTTGTCTCTTCTGGCTAACCTCTGGAATTGTGCATATCTCCCCCTATCACTGTTTCCTTTCACCTTCCTTCTTTCTTGGGCTACTTCCAGTGTCTCAGCAGACAAGCATCTTGTCTATGGTCCAATTAAAACATGGGCATGGGTGTCCTGCAATCATTTGCAGCCAATGTGCTGCAAATGATTCATGGGCTTCAGTGTACCTGAGTTAGGAATAGTGAATTATTATATTTGTAACTGTGCACACCATGAAATCATGCTAAAATAATACTATCCCACACCTTTCCACCCACACCTCATTAATTATCTAATCAACAAGATTGTTGCCTGGCAAAAGATAATGCTGCATTAGACTAGTTAATGTGTAAGATATCAGAGAAATATAATACTTGCCTCATTCGTACCTGCCTGGCTTTGTTTATTCACTGATTTCATCAACAGATTTCATCTCATAAACATTTTGCCACAGCTTCCCCACAGTTGGAAGCACAAGATGAAAGTTCCGCCTCTATCCATAATCTGTCTTCAGAATACTGACTGTGATTATTGGTTTCATGAGATGGATGATTGAGAGGTTGAGTAGGCACATGCAAAAAGAATTAAAATAGAGTAATATGTCAGGGAATGTGCTAAGCTACCAATATTCTCTGTCATTCAAGCAAGCCAGAAAGCTGTACACTTTAAGTTGTAGGAGATGGGTTTTTAATGTATTCCAACAGAAAGGAAACAAAGGCAAAAGAGAATGGGGGGAAAGTGCTGTATTTTAAATTGAGGGCAGGTTTGGGATGCAAAATTATGGATTTTAATATGATTTTTGGGTAAGTTGAGAGACATTTTGTGGATAAAAACGTGCCAGTACTGACTCAAGGGGGCCTCATCACCCCCAGCCATCACCATTTTCCCACCAAAAACATCCAGAAGCAGTGCCATGGCAGAGAGAATAGATGGGGTGAGGGCTCCTTTTAGGTTCTCCCAGGGCAGATTAAGCTCTTGCCTTTCCCCCCTCTACTCAGAGAAGAGGATGACTTGTTCTGATAAGGATTAAAGCTTAGCACTTGACCTGTGGATTAGCCAACTCAGTTTTCTGGGGCTGATTTTTGATTTTTAGACTTATATATGAGTATATGGTATGTTGCACACTGGAGCATAGCAGTGACAGCATGGCAGCGTCTCTTCCTCCCCAGGAAGACAGTAGTTTAGGGAAGAGGAAATGTAAGCACACATATTTGCAATCAGACAGGAAGCTTGCATCTTTGCAAATCAGCATGATTTGTGATTTCACTAAGAGATTAAATATGCTGTATTTAATTTGCTGAAACGTGCTCTTTCACTTTTTGTGTAAGTGAAAGAGTGACTTGTATCATGTGAGTACATCATTGACAAATGTGGCTTACTACAACTCAAGTCATGTCTAAATGGCCAAAATAAAGTGGACTTGCTTCTCAGCTGCTGTAGGGAGCCCAGATGAAGCAGGCCTGCATTCACAGCGCAACCACTGAATTCAGCCATTAATGCGGCTTATTTCCAACTGACCCACTGCTGCCTCATTGGCCACAAGGATCTCCCTGCCAGAGGCCCACTAGCGACATTGTTTCTGCAGAGGTCACACAGGGATGCCCAGCCATGTGACCAGGAAATGTGCCACCACCTGGGAAGCCTCTGGCAAGGAGCTGCTTGTTGCTGACAACATTGTAGTGCCACCTCCAATGCACCCAGCCGGCCATATGGATAGCCAAAGGGCTCCGGGGATTCTTCCAGCTTCAACAGGATAGTTCCAGAGTGGATTACCTTAGATTTCTAGTTTGGTGAAGCAGCAGCACTAAACTACAATTCCCATTATTCCATAACATTGAGCCATGGCAGTTAAAGTGATGTGTAACTGCATAAACTCTACAGTCTTGTGACCTCATCACACTCCTAAAATTCAGCATTCTAGATTGCTTCAAGCCTGTTTTGGGGATGGAGCTCCATGCTGTCCATCACATGCTGTCCATCACACAATGTCATGTTACTGTCAGAGGATGCCCCACCCCCAACCAGGGTGGAAGCATCCTTGGATGCTTCCCTCACAACATGGGAGGCTTCCAATGGAGCCAGCACAGATCCTTCCCAGAAGAGCAACACTTCCCACATGTGATTGGAAATGTGTCATCAAGAGGGAGCTGCACACAGGGTGACGAAATGGGACCCCCTACCTTGCCTTTGTGATAAGGTCATAAATCCAACACCCAAATTACTACAGCACATTGGCTCTAAGAATACATCTACACATTATAATTGGTCTGTAAGTGTGCATTCTTAGGAAGAACCACAATTCTAAATCTAGCAATTTGGTTACTGTTAACTGTATTTTATTTTTTGCTTTTTCCTAGGACATTTGGAAACATTTGGTAGCAAGATATCCCCTTCTTACCAATGTCCCTCTGTAAGGTCTGGGTATCTCCTTGTTTGGCTGAATTGGAGAAAAGAAATAGCAATTCTTCTATACTGCAGGTTTGTTGTTAAGCAAGCTACACGATGCTTTCACAGCCTCTCCTCTATGATATTATTAACAAGCTATTTTTCAAATGGGAAGAACAAGGAAAATGTTTTGAATCCCTCAGCTGGCATGGCTAAAGATACGTTGTCTTTTTATATTTGTCACCTTTGAGCAGAGACAGACAATATTAAAAAGATGCATGCAAAAAAGTGGAATAGATTCCTTTGCTGAACAAGACTGAAAGAAAGACAACTATTGGGTGTGAACAAAGCTTTCCAGTTCAGATCTGTTTGGTTTTTTTATCCCTTTATGTAGCCACCATTATCCCAACCTTGGTCATGGCAACCTTGAATGTTAACAGTGTTCTCAGAGACTTCAGTAAAATTTCTATGAGCCTTTCTTCAGTTACTTCTTGACCTCCCCTAAATCCAAAAAAGTGCTCCTTTACTCAAATCTTTGTCCATCTTTACTAAAATGTTTCCCTCCCATTTCCCCCTTCATCTTCCATTTACTTCAATAGGGGCAAACTGAGTTCAAAATGCAAAAGTGGTTGGCATTCAATTATCTCAGCAGGAGGAAGTGAGAGGAGCAGGCAGGAATGTTGCCCTTTGCAGAAGTCTCAGAAACAAAAGGAAAGTGTGGCATCCTCCTTGCTTTGTGTGTTCGTTGGTATTAATAACGTTTGCCATCTTGACTGCCCATCAATATTGCTTGGACACACATTTCCCAGTTTTCAACTATAAAATGTTGGATATAAATCATTAAAGATTAGGAAAGTATTAAGAACAATTCCTAAAATTTGTGTGGAAGTTTAACAAAAACACTCATCTGAGATATATATATATATATATACACATACACACACACACACACACACACACACACACATATACATATAGGTAAAGGTAAAGGTTTTCCCCTGACGTTAAGTCCAGTCATGTCTGACTCTGGGGGTTGGTGCTCATCTCCATTTCTAAGCTGAAGAGCCGGCGTTGTCCGTAGATACCTCCAAGGTCATGTGGCCGGCATGACTGCATGGAGCGCCATTACCTTCCTGCCAGAGCGGTACCTATTGATCTACTCACATTGGCATGTTTTCGAACTGCTAGGTTGGCAGAAGCTGGAGCTAACAGTGGCCGCTCACGCCGCTCACGGGGTTTGAACCTGGGACCTTTCGGTCTCCAGCTCAGTGCTTTTACACACTCCGCCACTGGGGCTCCACACACATATACATATATGATTTTTTAAAAAAATTGTTCAAAGTAACTGGCAGAAAATTTTATGTTACAGAAGGTTTTATAGTTGATATCAAATTTCTTGGAAATCTCAGTCTTGTGGTCATTGTTTCAGTAGATTCTAGTCTGAAGTTGTATTCTTTATTCACTACTTAAGTTGTAGGTGTACATTTGTCTTCAATGGGTATCCATTTGGACACACAACTATGACTTTAAAATGAACTTGCCCTTGAACACAATTATAAAGAGGTCTGAAGTGCCCATAGTCATCTCATTGGCGACACTTATCACATTCATGGAAAGTATACAAAAATCAGATAATTTTCCAGAGTTTGATGGTGGAGGATAGGTTTCTTCTGAGACTGATTGACTTCACTGTAAATGTAATGTAAAAATGTAGAATATAAGGAGGATGACCATGTAAGTGAACTCCCTTCAACATCTGGAAAAAATGTGTCAGCGAAGAAAGAAGAAATAAATGACTAAATTTGGTAACTCAAATGTGGTTTTATAACTCACAGAATCCTTCAGCCAGCATGTTTGGTTGGGTAGTACTGGACTTGCAGCCCAAACCTATACAGTATTATAAAATGGCTCTATTGTTAGATACAAGTCTATGCAAATTAAATTGTAGAGTGGGCTGACAAATTTGCCCTAGTTTAGAGGTAAGCAGAGTTGAGAACCATGAACTTTCACAATGCACTGTAGGTGCTGAGTATTATTATTAATTTATTTACGTCATTTATACCCTGCCTTTCTCACCCCGTGGGAGACTCAAAGCAGCTATGGAGCCAGCACGGGCTTCCGCACAAGAGTGACACTTTCCCCCTGTGATGGGGAAAGTGTCGCAAGAAGGAGCTGTGTGCCAGAGTATATTCACTGCTCAATAAAATTATGAACAGGACCGAAATGAAGACGTTTGAGGACCAGAATATTTTGTCACAAATCTTTTCACACACACACACACACACACACACAAGCTTTTTCATTTTTTTAAATTCATGCTATTGTTCAACACTAAAACATCAGTATTCAATCTACTACATATCAGGCAAAGATCAAATTTTAGGTCCTGATCCCTTTTCTGAGTATCACTCACTGTCCCCTGCCCAGCTCCATGATTGTGTGTACACACATTGTAATTGCGAGTAGGGTGTTTCAGGGGGCAAACTTCTCCCCATGCCTGCCTAGAAGAGTTCACATTATGATGTTTAATTAGAAAAGATGGGGTGGAGGCCACCCTTTCCCTGCTCTTACACACCTCGTGAATTTAATTGAAAGATTCACTCAAAAGCTTTTCATTTTATTTCTTAAGTGGAGTAATTCATCACAGCCATTCACTCTCCCCCTTCTGGTGACATAAAATAGTTTTGTACAAAAGGAAGGAGGAATCCTGGAAGGCTAGATGAAAAAAAATGAAAATCATTATGTAAGCCTGGATAAATAAACTTAGTTAATCAAACCTCAAGTTTCGGAGACCTTTACAAAACTCTCCTTAGCCAGAAATAAGCCATAGGAGTGCAACTCCTATCAAAAGTGGGCTTCACCTGTAGCCTGAAAAACATACAGCATCCAGAACAAGCAATGATCCAAATGTAAATTCTTGGCTCTGGTTTCATCTGCTTTGTAGATATGTAGAAGTGGGACTTTGAAAGAGAGGTAGATCGAGTGCATACAATGTTGGTTCAGCTGAAGTATCCTTGCCCAATTTCCTTCATGTTTCAAATCACAACTTCCTTTAGCCCCAGTCAACAAGGTAAGTACTAAAGGATGATGTGCTTTTTTTTAGTACAACTCATCTGATAAGCAGCAATTTGGGAAGGTTGGCTGAAGGCGTTGCCATTTTTACTTGAGTCTAATGCTTACCTTTTTGGCTAAATTAAATTGCCAAAATTTAGGTGTGTATTATATTTGATAGTGCATTATTATTGAGTAAATATGAGTTCATTAACACTTGGCTCTCCTATATTACATTATTTTTATTTTTATTATGGACATGTCTACATGGCTCTTAGACAGGGCCAGAAAGTTATTAGTTGTGCTGCAGCTTCCAGAAATCTTTTACCACCATAGGCAGTGGATGACAGCATTTTACACTATGGACTGAACTCACTTGATAAACTGGTCCACTGACTCAATGGGATTTATGAAATAAGCAGTTCACCATTCAATGACAGATGACCCCATCACATAGCTTAAAAAAAAACATCCTAGGATGCTTAGAGCCAGCTTCGGTATCCATTGGATAATGTTACCTGTGGTTCCAGCCTCATTATAATTCTATTCTGAATGTTATTAGGTTCCTTTCATCGGGGTATTTTAATCTAATGATTTTATCTTATATTACTTCTATAGTCCCCCCCCCACCTTTGAAGTTGACTGAATTGCATTGGTGGTTGTTTGATATTATTACTGTTGTATAAACCTTTGTTTTAACTTCTGTTTTATCATCTTCTTGTGTTTTAAACTGTGTATATTGTTAATGTATTTGCGCTGTTACTTTTGTAACATTGTGAGCCTCCCCGAGTCCCCACGGGGAGATGGTGGTGGGGTATAAATAAAGTTGTTGTTGTTGTTGTTGTTGTTGTTGTTGTTGTTATTATTATTATTATTATTATTATTATTATTATTATTATTATTATGCATTTCCAGATGCTTTCCCTGGCAATACAGGAGGCTTCACATGTTGTGCTGGCTCCAATACAGCCAGCACAGGTCCTCCGTGCAAGAGTGACATTTTCCCCGTGTAATGGGAAAAGCGTCATGAGAAGGAGCTGTTCACGGGGCAACAGATTTGCTGTTCTTTCCTTGCCAGAAGGCAGGTAAAGCAGATCACTTTGCCTGGCCTTTATGATGAGTTGAAAAGTCAATGGGTTTATTCTAGGTGAATTTAGCAATTGGATTTGCAATCCAAGAGTAATCAAAATTAGTAAAGATAATTTAGTTCTGTTACATTTCTCAATAGTCACACTGACTAGAGAATGTTGGGCACTGTAGTTTCTGCCTTTAGGATACATAGGTTCATACATGTCTGTTTCCCATTGGATGACTGCCTGTCGTTATTACTTCCCATGTGTCAAATCTCAAACAGCACAGACATTATACACAGAGGGAGAAAGAAAGAGAAAAATTATTGCCTCAAACAAGTAAGAACTGTGATTCATTATGGCTAAAAAATCTAGATCATGCTTGCTGCAATGTACAGCCCAAAATTCAAGAGAAATTGCCAAATGTGAGGAGTGCTTTGATTATGTCTCCCTGCATGACAAGGGGTTGTACTGAATGGACCTTGTGGTCTCTTCCAACTCTATGATTCTAAGCAAATAATCATGTGTTGAGTGCTGAGTGAATAAGAAACAAAAATATGCATAGCTTTGTGCATCAGCTCTCAGAAGTCTTAATGTGTGATTTCAGGACTTCTGATTCCTTTGGTCTGCAGGCCAAACATCCAATGGTAGGATTAAGGAGAACACAGATTACTGGCTCCTTGCCACATATAGTGAAAAGACCTTCCTGAGACTTGAGGAATGTTACTTGCCATTTCCTGGCCCATTTAGTACTGATCCAAGACCTCTCTCCATCTAAGCTAAGGAATCCTCATTCCATGGATCAAATGGGGTCCCATCTTACTTCAGCACAGGTGACCTGAAAACATCCCTCATCACACTTTTAGATACAAAGCTGTATTTGGATACAAAACAGCACTAGTTCTTCAACAGGTTTCTGCTACTCTGGTGCCTCTTACTAACAGCTGCTACCCAAGGAGGCTGCTTTGCTCTACCTAACAATAAGGCCAACTCTGGCTTTGGATATCTCCTAAAAGAACATGGAATGTAGAATGATAAGAAAAGATGTGGGCATGTCATAGAGAACATGATTTAGCCAAATATGTAACAGTGATCTCCACACGAACTAGTTGATGGTTGTCATACCTCTCTATATGTCACAGTTACTCAGTTGTGATGCTTAAAGATGGGTTTGTTATATTGTCATTTATCAATAGCAGAATATGGCCTGAATCCTATTGTATGTCACAACACAGGCACACTGAATCAATTGGATCTACCTATGTGTTGACTTATTATTCAACAACTAATTGTGTGTCTACTATAGAATGGATTAAAAGAGAAGTGAGCCAATATTATTTCATCTTATTATTGCAAAAGTTTTTTTTTAAAATTTTTAAAAAATGTTTTCTCTACCCAATCCCAATTTTAAGTAATCTTTTAAATGTATAATCAGCTCTCTAATTTTGCAGGTTTGGCTTTTATGGATTTGATTGACTTGATTGAAATGTTCCCTCTAGCCCAGTGGTTCTCAACCTGGGATCCCCAGATGTTTTGGCCTACAACTCTAAGAAATCCCAACCGGCTGTTAGGATTTCTGGGAGCTGAAGGCCAAAAACATCTGGGGACCCCGGGTTGAGAACCACTGTAGTCTAGCCCTGAAAGCTAGGATTTGGAAGGTGGCGGAAGATGTGGATACAGTCCTATTCTAAGACCTGTTAAGGATCACAGATAAAAGGGCCCTATTCAGGATCCAATCTGGCAATCTCATATGTGGAGATATTTCCTGTTATCCCATTGCCTAGTGGGAGAAAAAGCTGCAGGCAGCTCTGCATGCTTAGTCTCTGGTCTCATGTGGATACCAAAATCTGTGAATGCTCAGATCCTACTATAAATAATGGTATGGTGAAACAGTATCTATTATATACAATGACCAAATCAACGTATGCATTTTGTAATGTTTGAATATTTTGAAGCAGTGGATGGTTCAGTCCAAGAATGCAGCATCCGTGGATATGGAAAGCCAACTGTGCTAGAACTTTATGACTTAATTCCCATGTTTGCTCTTTTTGCTCAGCTTTTGGCCAGGCTACTGAAAAAAAATACACATCTTGAAGAAACAAAATAAATTACCTATGCTACAAGCCCTGCACAGCACGCTCTCCCACTGCCATGAGGAAAATTAGACATCTGAAAAAGAAAACCCAGATGTGTAGGACACACAATTTAGATCACAGCGACGCAAACCTCCCCACAGAAATGGCATTGCCATTTCCCTCTGGAGGCCCAGATCTTTCCTAGGTAATGTTCCATTCGGTGTGTTTACTAGAGAATAGAAGATATTGCTGTTAATTAATTAATGCCTGTCCTTTGTTCATGGCCCTCAGGGCCTCTAATGACATTGCAATGAGGCAGCAAAGCAAACAATGTAATTTTTAGTATACCAATAACCAACTTGACTTTTTGAAGAAAAAATAAATTGAGGAATGAAAACTTTCTGGCTGGGAACAGACAGCCTCTGGCCTCTTGTATCTTCTTCCAAAGCATCAGCAGAGAAAGCTAATGATGTGTGCTCATCATCTGTTGAACCACTGAGGGGAACTTCTCATAAACCTTCTGGCTTCCAGCAAATACTCTATCAAAAACACAATCTAAATGCAATATAGTCAAACAGTTACAGTATGTATAAGTCATTGCCTCTGCTTATGGCCCTATTTGTATGTTACTCCTGAAGTGCTATGGTGCTTTCGGTCATATCCATAGCTTCTGACCACACCACTGAAAGACCGGGAGGGTGTTGATAACAGGATATGTAATCATCCAAAATATACGGATTGCAGATTTTCCTGGGAGGAGCACAAACTAGGTGTAGCTGTGCAGTTGCAAATAACATATGAATGAGCCCTGAAGTGGATTAAAAGAAGCACAAAAATTGGGGAAGTGGAGAAAATAAGTGGCATCTCTTTAGATGTACTGATTTTTAGTTTCCTAGTACCCTGAGCATCACATAGTAGGAAGAGCTTTCTAGGCCACAAAATGTGTGTGTCTGTGTCATATGTACTGGTACATAAACAACATTACAATATACAATAATACACTACACTATATACACTATGGTACACTAAAATATACTAAACTAAATACAGTAGAGTCTCACTTATCCAAGCCTCGCTTATCCAAGTCTCTGGATAATCCAAGCCATTTTTGTAGTCAATGTTTTCAATATATCGTGATATTTTGGTGCTAAATTCGTAAATACAGTAATTACAACATAGCATGAACTACTTTTTCTGTCAAATTTGTTGTATAACATGAAGTTTTGGTGATTAATTTGTAAAATCATAGCGTAATTTGATGTTTAATAGGGTTTTCCTTAATCAATCCTTATTATCCAAGATATTCGCTTATCCAAGCTTCTGCTGGCCCGTTTAGCTTGGATAAGTGAGACTCTACTGTACTACAAATAACTAGCCTCGTCTACCCACTACCCAATCCCCCACATAAAATACATTAAAAATGGACTTCCTGCCCTCCAAATCAGTAATTTCCAAAATTCTATCCTCCAGTTGTTTTGGACTTCAATTCCCATCATCCTCTGCCACTCTGACCATTCGTCAGAGATTTTGGTAGCTGAAGCCCAAAACATCTGGAAGACAGGAGTTTGGGAATCGTTGCTCTAAACCAATGACAAGGTAGTTAAAATATGTTAAACTTCTCCACAGCACTTAACTAAAATTATATCTTCTGATTTTATGTCCAGCACTTTGTGATGGAGATTTGGGTAAATCAAGTCAACTGCCCACCTTTTCTAAACATACTTAGACTCTAATTGCAGAATACAGAATTTTTTTTCTAGAGAGCTCAATCATATGCCTCAGGAAACTGGAATAATAGTGTTGCAATATAAATGCAACATCCTGTAGTCTCCCTGGATTCTTTAATTCTCCCACCAGCCCTCCTACCTTCTGCATAAAGAATATTTTCTCCCTAACTGGTCTAGATGCAAAGCAGCTTTTAGAACAGGCCATCAAAGCCTGCAGATTTATCACTAGGAAAAGGAGGACTGAGGTAGTTGCTGTTACACAGTATTTATAAATACATGTTTTCTTTGTTGGTCAAAGAAAAGAGCTTTTCAATGAATCCTCTGCATTACAGAATCATAGAATCATAGAATCATAGAAAATAGCTTCCTACTCATATCTCAGTGACATCTTTCCCTGATGGATAACAGGAGGAGGGGAGAAGACTTAGCCCAGTTTTCACTGCTTCAGACATCACTTTTGCCAGAAAGTGCTCCCGCAGAGCTGCTTTCAAGAGCCAGAAAGGGCCACCTGCCTTTTGATGCTGCCCATTTCTTAAGTCATGCTGAGCTCTGTGTTTGCGGGAAGCAGGTAAACCTGACAAAGGCATGCCAGGAGTGGCTAAATTAATCTAAAATCTCTGCAATGTTATGAATGGTCATTCTGTAATTAATAATTTCAGGTCCTCTCTAGAATTAATTCCAAACCAGCTTCATAACTTCACCAATATTTCTAATAGTGATACTCCATCTGTCCATTCACTTAAAAGGTACCAGAAGCAAAATACACATATAGAGAGAAAGAGAAGGTAGTTTGCACACAGCAGGTTGCACATAACTTCTAGTTAGCTCTGTTTGTTGAGGAACAACTCCCTGTCTGCATTTGGGGAAGTTCATACATCTTTCCCTCCAGAGAGTGCTTTTTACAAGTACAGTAGAGTCTCACTTATCCAGCACTCGCTTATCCAACATTCTGGATTACCCAATGCATTTTTGTAGTCAATGTTTTCAATACATCGTGATATTTTGGTGCTAAATTCGTAAATACAGTAATTACTACATAACATTACTGTGTACTGGACTACTTTTTCTGTCAAATTTGTTGTATAACATGATGTTTGGGTGCTTAATTTGTAAAATCATAACCTAATTTGATGTTTAATAGGCTTTTCCTTAATGCCTCCTTATTATCCAACATATTCGCTTATCCAACGTTCTGCCGGCCCGTTTATGTTGGATAAGTGAGACTCTACTGTAGTAGTAAGAGGAAAACAAAAAAAATTGCAACTTTCAGTGGTGTACGTGCCTAAAGTTGATTTCTAGAGGCCACATGCGCATAGAATAGAAACTTACTAGACTTGTATAATTTTGTGATTTCTTGTAAATCAGGTGATTTTGGAGAAACAGAAACTTAGTAAAAACTCTTGTTCACGCATGCACTGTAAAATGCGAACTTATTTGCCGACTAGGGCGGGAAAGGCAGGGTGTTTCCTTTTCCAGTGTAGCTGGGCTGTCACCTTCAGCCGAAATAAACTGGTTGAAGATGATACTATGGGTTGTTGTATGTTTTCCGGGCTGTATGGCCATGTTCTAGAAGTATTCTCTCAACCTCACAACCTCTGAGGATGCCTGCCATAGATGTGGGCGAAACGTCAAGAGAGAATACTTCTAGAACATGGCCATACAGCCCGGAAAACCTACAGCAACCCTGTGATCCCGGCCATGAAAGCCTTTGACAACATGACGATACTATGGTCTGTCATCTCCTTGCTTCAGTGAGCTTTTGATTTCCACAGCAGGAGGAAAAAGGTTGTCTATTGGCTTAGAACTCCCTGAATGTAAGGCTAGGTCTACACTACCCTATATCCCAGATTTTCTGCTTATCCCAGATTATCTGGTAGTGTCAACTCATATAATCCAGTACAATGGAGACCCCGATGGTGCAGTGAGTTAAAGCCTTGTGACTTGAAGGTTGGGTTGCTGACCTGAAGGCTACCAGGTTCAAAACCAACCTGGGGAGAGCGCAGATGAGCTCCCTCTGTCAGCTCCAGCTCCATGCGGGGACATGAGAGAAGCCTCCCACAAGGATGGTAAAAACATCAAAACAACTGGGCATCCCCTGGGCAACGTCCTTGCAGACGGCCAATTCTCTCACACCAGAACCGACTTGCAGTTTCTCAAGACGCTCCTGACATGAAAAAAAAATCCAGTACAAAGCAGATAATCTGGGATCAGATCCTGGGATATAGGGCAGTATAGATCTAGCCTAAAAGGACTAGGAAGACCCAGGTCTGAAAGGACCCTAAGCAATAAAGCTCATTGGGTAAATTTGGACCCAGCAATCCTCCTGGTCTAAATTGCTCATATTTTTGTCATAGGAATAATATGGAATGGGAACTTCTCGGTCACCATGAAAATAAATAAATAAACAATATACTATGATTTTAAAGAAATCCTGATCATATTTGTTTGCAAGCCAAGCAGAACTTAAGGGAGATGCACATGGGAACATTCTAAGCTTTTTACTGTGAGGAACAGTGGTTCTCAACCTGTGGGTCCTTCAACTCTCAGAAATCCTAACAGCTGGTAAACTGGCTGGGATTTCTGGGAATTGTAGGCTAAAACACCTGGGGACCCACAGGTTGAGAACCACTGGTAAAGAACATTTTGCCCGAATGTGTTACAAATGATGGCACCACTGAAGAACACTTCCCACAACATGTATGGGTGTGTGGCAGCTATTAAAAATGATCAGTTTATAAGCATACAGGCAATCTGCAAACATACAAGAATGGGACAGAAGCTGCTAGTAAAAAAAACCTAATGGCACTGTTCTTTACTTTGTTAACTACTATAAACAATTCTTATTAAAATCAGGAGGGCTTATGTCCAAGAATTCTCATTTTGGATACTAACAGTGCAAACATTGTATACAATTCAATGTAAAATTCAAAGCCAGACAAGAAAATCTGTGTGTGTGTGTGTGTGTGTGTGTGTGTGAGAGAGAGAGAGAGAGAGAGAGAGAGAGAGAGGTGTGTGTGTGGCGGGGAGAGATGATGTGAATAATGGACACCTTTAACATGTGAAAAGATCCCATGGTGGAAGAAACTATTCTTGTCAAGAGATGAAGGCAGCATGATAGAAGAATGCATATTCACACACCTGTGTACACACATACATATTTTAGTGTCAGTGCCACAACTGGTTAATGAAGTTTTAAATCCCTACAAAATATGTTTACTAGTGATAATGGTGGGAAGTGACAATAGTGGGATCAAGGGAATCAACGCCTTTTATTAATCCCATCAGTTTTCTGTAATATAACCCATGTTTAGTTTAAATTGTTACTAAAGTAAAAGAGAATATGAAAAAAAATAACTGTACTGCAAAGAAACCATCCGAGAAAGCAGCAAAATCAGAGGCAAGGCAAGAACTGGGCAGAGGACTCTAGACAAAACAGCATCTTTGCAGAAAAGCAGAGACTGGCTCAGCAGTCCAAAATGTTAGGAACAGTGTCAGACATGGGTTTAAATTGCCATCAATCCATTCAGCTTCCCCCTTTTCTCTGCTTAGTGTGGAATTAAAAGCAGAAGAGAGGCATCAAAGATACACAGAGATACCAATGTTGCAGTAAAAATGCCCATTGAGCAACCTCTGTCTGTGCCTCATTCATACAGGGAAGCACTCTCAGCATAAAAGCACCAAAATGGTTTCAGTGTCAGCATTAACCGAAGAGGAGAGGAGAAAGGCCACTAATTTCTTCATTTATATTTAGCTCCGGAGGATCCACATTCATGCTGTGTAAATGGCAAGTGTTATAAAATCTCATCAGAACAAGAGCAATTGCTCACAAGCCTACATTTTCAATACTTGGCCTTTTCCTATGTTGGCTCACTTAACTGGGAGGCATCTATCCAGCCAGGCAGTTGCGCAGCCCATTTGTGGTCTTCTTCTCCCCTTCCTCCCCGATCCCCCTCCTGCCGCTCCATTTCTGCTGCCATTAGCACTCTCTAGAGCAGCCGCCTCTAGGAAATGTCCCATTAACTAAAATACATTGTGTGTTCTGCATTTCCTATTATATTCCATCGTTTCCACAGCAGTCAGTGTCTTATTATATTAAGACTCTTGCATGCAGGATAGCTGAGCTAGACTTTTAAGCATATGGCCTTTTTTTAAAAAGACCTCTCCTCAACTTTAAACCTAAGCATGGGAAGTGGCTAGACAAAAGGTGGGCGATGTTACAGAAAATTAATTGTTGTAAAATGTGACTTCAGAATCACAGATCAAACCTTTCAAGGTAATTTGCCATATTTCATTCCTGAAAATATATAAAAATGCAGAAAATTGGAAATTAGAGCAGAATTACTGCCCATATTTTTCAAGAAGAGTGTTTTAGACTAAATGAATCTCATTACCTTGAAGGAAACTGCTGACTTTAAAAAGTCTTGCAAAGGGGATACTTTGGTTGTCCTTCAGAAAACGGAAAGGGGAGTTCAGGAGTCCCAAACAGTAATAGTAAGAAGTGAAGAAGAATTTGCTACAGGAAACTCAGACTAGTATCTAAGCTCCCAGTCAACAAATATTTTGCCAGGAAGCTCATACTAATAAAAGGAATGATGCTATAGCATTGGAGGGCAGCTAGTAGGTTATCTAGTTAGTATTCTGCTTGAGATAGAAAATCCTGGGGGCAGAGTATCTCCAATCAACAAAACAAGGATTGTATCTGGGACTTCCTACAGACACAGCACAAACAGCTATTGTTCCACCTTGACATAAGTCCAAACCTATATCTTGTTGCTTACCTCTGCAAGTAACAACCCTTGAACTAAATTCTTATCAATCACAAGAAGGATTGTTTTCTGGCCACTATAAGAAGAATGTGGAATTAATACAATATTTTTTAAAAGCTACAGTTCATTTAAAATATTTTTAAATGCAATGTTCTATTTTGTATAACTTCAGTGTCATACCTGTTTGAATTAAAATACATAGATAGCCAGGTTAGTTTGGAATATCAGTATGCAAAGGGATCTTCCAGCAGCTTAGAGCACTACTTCTTCAACTGAGAGTCCCAACTCCAAATGGGAATCATGGAAAATTTGGCAACAGTAAATTGGTGAGCAACAATGTGTTTACAGTACAGTGCAGAAAAGCCTTCATCTTGATGTAGTGCGTGGTGAGCCCAATATGGGTTTGTAGCGGTGCAAACCCATATTGGGCTTACCACGCACTACAAGAACCCACTTCATAGAAAAAAGCAACCTCAAGCTCAGCAACCTCAAGCTCAGCACCAAGGACATACTGATCAGCTTCGATGTGGTGTCTCTATTTACCAAGGTCCCGGTAGCAGACACCTTCACACTTATCAACCAGAATTTCCTAGAAGACATCACAGCCCTGTTTCACCATTGCCTCACCACAAGCTACTTTCAGTGGGACAATGCATTCTATAAACAGAAAGATGGAGTAGCCACGGGGAGCCCTCTTAGCCTGGCCATAGCAAATTTCTACATGGAGCACTTTGAAAAAACAAGCCCTAGAAACAGCACCAAAAAACCCTACTATATGGTTAAGATATGTGGATGACAACTTCACCATTTGGAGCCATGTCTTCTAGGAGCAATGCTTTCTTCTTTTTTGCCAGAAAGTGACAAAAGGTTTCCCTGAGGATTCGGGAAATGTTGAGAGCCACAAAGACATCCTTGGCAGCCTGCACTCCGCCTATCCCTGATATATTGTACAATATGTATTTGTTGAATGTCAACAGGACATACTTCTCCACGATGAGAACTGAAAACTTTCTAGTGTAAATACCCTAGAAATACCAGATCCTGCCTGATCTTAAAAGCTAAGAATGGTCAGTCCTGGTTAACACTTGGATGGGAAATCACCAATGAATACCATGTGGTGTTGGCTACATTTCAGAGGGAACTGGCAAAACCACCTCTGAGTATTTCTTGCGTAAGAAATCTCTATGAAATTCATGGGGTTGTTATAAGCATATATGCTATATGAAGACGCACTAGGTAGATTTGTGAACTCCCCCACTTCATTTTGGTCCCAACCATTTAGTCATGACCTTAACAAAAATTACCAGCTGCTCCTGCATAACAGAATTGTCTATAAAAGCCCACAAAAGAATTTCAATTATGCATCCAAGTCATGATCGATGGTTAAGGATAAGAAAAAACACATACATTAGGGGAAGTTGTTGAATCCCATCTTAATTCTCATCTTTGGCATCCTTGTTCCGCACAATGGCAAACACAAACACTTCCATTTTACCTAAGATACTGCTGTGCTGGGAACGTTGCTTGGTCACCTATCACTGTTCCATGCCCGTATCTCTGTCTATGGTTATTCTTCAAAGTTTTCAGATGCTACTTCACTGCAAGTCTGAGCGAGAGCCAGTAATGCTTTGGGTGTTGGACTACAGCTCTGGAGACCAGGGTTTGAATCCTTGACATGTCCACCTGGATTACTGAAGAGAGTCGACACACATATAACTCTATGCATACTCACCATCTCAATTTGACAGGAACACTCCTGATTCATTCTTTGTTGTCCTTTGAAAATATCCTGCCTTCTTCCACTTCCTTCTTTGTCTTTGTCTTACTTCAATAGCTTCAAATTCAGTTTGAAATATAAAAATAGTTAGCACTTCATTTATTCAGAAGTGGGAGAAGGGAGGAGCAGAAGAATCTTGCCATCCCCAGTAGGCTCAGACAACAGCAAACTGCCACAGCTTCTCCTGGCTTGTGTCTTCTTCCTCATTAATAGCTTTAACCATCCTCACCACATTCTAACTGTACTTGGCCAC
Source organism: Anolis carolinensis (assembly GCF_035594765.1). Classification (NCBI taxonomy): domain Eukaryota; kingdom Metazoa; phylum Chordata; class Lepidosauria; order Squamata; family Anolidae; genus Anolis; species Anolis carolinensis. The sequence continues at coordinate 240,128,554 of NC_085842.1, forward strand.
ACACATCTGGATTTTCATTTGTGAAAAGTTAGAAGGTATGTAAAGGGAAACCATTGTATAGTGTTTTAGTGTTGGAATACAACTCTGAAGACCAGGTTTTGAATCCCTGCTCAGTCATGGAAACCCACTGGGAGACCTTGGGCATGTCACACTTTCCAGCCTCAGAGGAAGGTAAGCCCCTCTGAAAAATCCTGCCTAGAAATTCCCATAATAGGTTCACCTTAGAGTTGCAATAAATTGCAAACAACTTGAAGGCACACAGCAACAAAATAGAAATGGCTGAGGATAAAATGAATGATTATATATATATATATATATATATATATATATATATATAGAGAGAGAGAGAGAGAGAGAGAGAGAGAGAGAGAGAGAGATAAAACTTGAGAGGTCTTATGTATATGATCTACTCCTTGCCATTCTCTAGCATCTTAAGATTTATAGCTGTAGTTCTCCTTTACCCTTAATACGTTATTAACAATGTAAATTACCCCTGATAAGTGCATAAGGCTAAAAGTGGGTGGAATATCATCATCATCACCATCACCTTTTCATGAACATCAAAATGTCAGTCAGTATGAACAGCACATTAAAGGTGAAGGTCTGAAGATAACTGTTACCGTGTTGGGCTGAATGTGGTCACAAACCTTCCATGAACAGAAAGCTGATTTTATTACGGTTCCCACACATGGCTGCTTAGTAAATGCAATTCCCTAAGTGTTCTTCAAACCTTGAAGCTCAACACATGGAAGTTTAACTTGGATCTAGATGTTAATGGAGAATTTTTTTTTATCTTGTCAGAAGCAAATTGAGAATATCCTGCAAGTTGCTTCTGGTGTGAGAGAATCGGCCATCTACAGAGATGTTGCCCAGGGGATGCCCAGATGTATTACAATTCTGTGAGAGGTTTATCTCATGTCCCCACATGGAAGCTGGGGTTGACAGACGGGAGCTCACCCTGTCTCTCGGATTCAAACTGTCGACTTTCAGATCATCAGTTTAGCCAGCACAAGCCATTGCACCACCGTGGTTCAATGATGGGAAGTAAAACGTATGTGTATATTTCCATTCTCATTCAAACCAGGCATGTAGCTATTGGAAGAGCAAAATTAAGGCATTCCCCCCCAATAAAAATTCTGTCTACCTTCAAACCCTACAGTTGAGCGTTTAGAAATATAGTTTTAGGCATCCAAAAAGGGGGAGGCAGCCAAAGGAATACAAATAACTAGTCTAGGTATGAATAATTTTCAGTGTCTCATTCTCTGTGATGCTAGAAATGTAGGGAATGAAGGAAAATTTCATATAGGTCAAACTTCTTATTTGGGAAGATACCCTCATTGCATCCTATCCCATCCCATCTCCCATAGTTATACCTGGCTCCAGTTGTATCATTGCAAATTTTCAAGTGAACAGCTGAAGAGGGTTGTATCACTTTCTCTCTGTCCTCTCAGTGGTCCCTACCTAAAACGGTCATCCCTAGTCTCACCATATAATGCCAACCGCCTGTTCTCTCTCACTCCCCAGTCACAATCCATATGAAGATTTATTCTGCACCCAACATCCCACACTCATTCTTCATACACCCCTAGCTGTATTTACCTTTTTTATCACAGTGAAAATGTGCGTACTATATTATCATTTGTACCTCACCACTTCTATGGGGTGTCAAATACATGCACACTTCCATCTCATCTGAATTCCTAGTATGAAATCATTGTGTTTGGATTTCAAGGAAATCTAAAATACACTGAATTTTGTAATAAATCTGAATCTGAGCATACCCCTCTTTGGCATATTCTGCAAGATGCATAAGATGCCTAGAATATTTAAATAGTTGCTGGATAAGGTCAAATTTGAAGTGGGTTGGGAGAAAGCTCATGAGATAGAGGAGGAGAGAAATTATGTGAGTGAACAGAGCCATTTGAAAGGTGAAGTAAGCATGAAATCCTGATAAAAAGAAACGTTGCAAAGTGGCAAATGATGTTTCGACTGTACCAACTCCAGCCAAATTCACTGGGGAGAATGGATTACATGCTCTGACAAAAGCAGGGCACAACCAAGGCAAAATACCTCAGCCTCAATTTATTTCTTGTCTGAGCACTCACTGAATCCAACCTTGTAGCCTTTGTTTACCTGAAATTCAGTTGATTGCAAAACGGAATAAGAAGGAAATAGTACAGCTGCTTTTCTAACAGGTAAAACGCCTGTTCATTAAATTGCTTGGGAAGATCTCAGGAAAGACATCAAAATTAAAGGTTGCTGTTGTTTTGCATCACACAGCTTAATTTCATAAAATTAAGGGGGGAAAAGCACATGACTAATCAAACATGAAGTTTCAATCAGTTGGAAACACTAGATATTGTTACTTTTAAAGTATTTTGATATGGCTCCTAACTTATGAACAATCAGTATATGGAAATCAGTATTTTCATTCCACACCCACTTCCCCCTCATCGGATCGTAACAAAACCTCAGTTTTGAAATCAGACCAACTCCTTCCCCCAAACAAAATAAAATAAATACAGATGTCTATGTGGATGACATGTGATCAATCACTGAGGAAGGCTGTGGAACTTGCAGATTTCTAATCTTCTTCTCCTGAGGGCTTTTTGAGTGGCTACTATGCCCATACTCTTAACATTCATGAAGAAATTAATAGCTCCTTTAACTAATAATTACCCTTCTGTGGTTCCTCTCAATTGGTTTCTGGATTTTTTTTAAAAAAACTTTAATAATAGCCATTAATTCCTCTCTACAGGAGATGGCCCATTCCTTTCACTATTTCAAAATAAAACACCTATGTGGAGAACAAAAACTAGGGTGGCTAAGTTCCAGAAAATGTTCAGTGGAGCTAATGTATATATATGACTTCACATCACCTGTTGACATATGGCGATCTTATGGATTCCACAGGGTTTTCTTAGGGTGCATCTATAATGCAGAAATAATTCAGTTTAACAGCCATTTCACTGCCTTGGTGCAATCATGGAATTGTGAAAACTGTAGTTTGGTGACAACTGTTCAGCAGAGAAGGCTGAAGATCTTGTAGAACTATAACTGCCACGATTCCATAGCACTGAGCCATGTTAGTTAAAGTGGTGTCAAGTTACATTAATTCTGCAGTGTAGATGCACCTTCTGGCAAGGAATATTCTGAGATGATTTTGCCAGTTTCTTCTTCTGACACAGCCTACAGCAATCTCCAATCCAAGTGTTAACCAGGGCTGATTCTACTAAGCTTCCAAGATCAGACAGGCTCTGTTGCCTTTAGTGGATTTGGACACATATAGTGAAGTCAACAGGAAGACAAATATGGTCTTGACTTCATAGAAACCTCATCAGGTTTGTCTGCTTAAGGAAGATTATATGCACCAAGATTACATATCTTGGACAACTAGATGGTATAGTTAGCCAGGGATTACCTGCTGCACACAAACATTCAAACTACCCAGCACATAGTATTCATTATATTCTTCAAAAGGCACACTAATGGCTATACTTGCTAGAGAATGCTATGAATTGTAGCACAACACCATACCTTTTGCAAACACTGGAGTGTGGAACATGGGGCTCCCCTGAGGTTGAACTGCACTTTTTATCAGCCCTAGTCAGCACAACCAATAAGAGAGGAGCCACACAACCTTGTAGGAGAAATAGTGAAATTTAAATATGTGTGTGTCAGCAGTAAAACAGACTTGATGGCATTAATTTTCTGTGGGATGGGTTGCCATCCTAAAATAAAACAGGATATTCAAAATCAGTAGAAGTGGAACTTTGTTGCAGAAGGACATATTTACACTGCTTAGAAGATTCTCTTATTTTTGCTAAAGCAGCCTAGCATGGCTGCCTATACAATTTCTTTTATATTAAATTACTATAAAATATGATTTATATCCAGAACCAGGAATATAGCAATTGTTTTTAAGGCAGAGCAGAGTGCACTCCTCAACTCTGGTGAGCAGGTTGCCATTAATCCTGCTTACTTGCAGGGTTGTGGGAGAGAGCGCTTTGCTTTTCTCCATTCATTAACATTGAAAAATCCCAAAATATTAAGATCCTTATGGGGAAATATCTCTTTGGAAATTCCTTCTATATGTTTAGTGTAGCCTACTCTCAAGTAGTCAATCAATTCTCTTATGATCAAAGATCAGTTATAAAAAAGACAAACATGTAACAGGAAGGGCAGGAGATGAAATGTAAACATGTGCAACATGCTAACATACAACACTGCAGAGCCTCTACAAGAGATTATTTTGCAGGGTCTGAAAGAAATGAAAGGTAAAAGCTATCAGTACTCCGAACGACATATGTACAGGTTAGATTGCTGGTAGCCTTTATGATTCATGGGAGAGCTTAATCAGCCTTAATAGTTCTTAGTGCTTGATTGCTTAGTACATGTCTGTGGAGGTTAACTACAAGGAGTCTTTGTGCTGGTACAGCTGTACCAGAACCTTCTACTTTACTTTATTGCTGCAAATGTTTGCATTCATAGGACAGGCCACCTGTCAATCACCGTTAAGTTTGGTTCCGCCCCTTGTTCAGGGCTCTGGGAGGGAAGGAGCCATTTTTAAGTTAGTCTCACTTATGAAGCTCAGCTATAGGACGTAGACCAGCTCGTCCCGTAAAAAGCTTCATATTTCAAGACCACCGGGGATAAAAAGCACCAAGGTTAAAGAATACCAGGGATATTGACCACCGGGGATACAGAACACCAGGGTTAAAGAACACCAGGGATAAAGACCGTCCGGGGATACAGAACAACAGCGCAGAAACATCTGCAAGCCATTGGCTGGTAGGTCCATTCAACAGCCAGACGCACTTGGAGTTGGCAGTGGGTCCCAGACTAGCTAGGCCCAGATAACAGATAGCCTGGGAGGGGTTATAAGAGGGTTTTCACAGTTATTCAAAGCCTATCGCCTGTCCTATGGGGACAAGACTCCTTGAAAATTTATTATTTGTTCGTCAATAAAGACTTTGTTATTTCTGTAAAGACTTCAAGGCCATCTTTTCAGGAAAATTCCTCAACGACCCTTCTTTAGGCACCCTGGCTTCCCGCTGGGCGTAAAGCGTACGTCCTATATAATAGACAGTCAGTCACAGGCCCAGCGCGTGACAGAACAGTCTTGGTGGTTCAATTCTGCCAGGTCATTTTGAGGGACTCAAGATCCCTGTCCCCTATTCTGGAATGTGCGTACCAAACAAAACATATTTTCAGAAAATGTCATCCCTGTTGTCTTTCATTAGAATCTGATGTTAGTCTGTCCATGGGACTAATAATGTGTATCATGAGCCTCCTTTAGGATTGTCACAATCCTAAAACAGCACTTAAAAATAGAGTGAACTCATAAGGATAGTCTACTGCAGAGCTTTCCAAACATGTCTAATTGGGGACACACATTTTAGGCTTTCACGAAACAGTAATCCAGTTTTTTTAAAAGCAAATCAGAGGTTAAATCAACCTCTTGCAAGAGATACAGACACATAAACATATTGTAATAACGAAATGTATGGGGACACAGCATATTTAATGAAAACCTTTCATTTGCATTTAAAAATACATGATTTGTAAGATAATATACATTTCTAAGATTTATGTCATTTCTCTTTACTGTGCGCGATACAACTATACATCTCAGCCAACACTAAAGCAGGGGTCCTCAAAGGTTTTAAGCAGACGGCTGGTCCACAATCCTTCAGACTATTGAAGGGCCAAATTATCATTTGAAAAAAAAAACCGAACAAATTCCTATGCACACTGCACATGTTTTATTTGTAGTGCAAAAAAAACCCAACAACAACAATGAAAGAACAATACAATATTTAAAAATAAAAACAATTTTTACCAACATAAACCTATCAGGATTTCAATGGGAAGTGCTTCAGACCAATAAGATGGCCAAGTTAATTACAATTGCTGTGTGCCTTCAAGTCATTTCAGACTTTGGGCGAACCTAAGTCTAAAACTGGAGCCTCAGGTGGCTCAGTGTGTTAAAGCGCTGAGCTGCTGAACTTGCAGACCAAAAGGTCCCAGGTTCAAATCTGGAGAGTGGGGTGAGTGCCCGCTGTTAGCTCCAGCTTCTGCCAACCTAGCAGTTCGAAAACATGCAAATGTGAGTAGATCAATAGGTACCGCTCTGGCAGGAAGGTAACGGCATTACATGCAGTCATGCCAGCACATGACCTTGGAGGTGTCTACGGACAACGCTGGCTCTTCGGCTTAGAAATGGAGATGAGCACCAACTCCCAGAGTCGGACACGACTGGACTTAACGTCAGGGGAAACCATTACCTTTACTTAAGTCTAAAACTGAGGGTGGGGCCAGCTATATGACATCCGGCCTACAGGCCTTAGTTTGGGGACCCCTGCACTAAAGTGTCATGACTCAATTTGTAAACCTCTGGTCTACAGTCTTTTATATTGACTGAAAAGTGTAAAACCAAAAAGCTAAGGATGTATATATTTGCTTATTCAGATCTTGCACATATTAACAAAAAACAAAATGAATTCTAAGTCCCCACCCCCACCCCAAGTGACAGGCCATTTTATGTATTTTCATGTTTTAAGACATTTGCCAAAACAAACTGCAGTTTTCTCCCACAAAATTGTTTGAAAACAAATAATGGGAAAAATAACTGTAAACGTTTCCCCCTGCGGGGTTGTCTCAATATGTCAAGATACCCCTTCAAGTTGAGACTGAGAACATTTGCAAATATTTATCATAAACCTACAAAAGAAAATGAGAAGGCTGGAAATTATAAGCATTGCGAGAAAGAAGCGTCTTCACACCAGAAATCAGAAGGCAGCAGGCAAGTACATGGTCTTTTTCTCATTAATAGATTGTCTACAGTAGGAAACAAAATGGAAGGGATAGAAAGAAAAAGCAACAGAGAGCTGCGGATGGAGGACAACAGTATCAGAAATCCCAATAAAATTAAATGACTGAGGCAAGTTTGTACCCAACAAGACCTTAAGTATCATGTCAGGTGCATTAAAAACTCATGTGCTCTTTCAGACTCATATCATGTTTAAACTGGTTACTGCTGCCAAAATGTGCAGCATTAGCCTACAACCCACAAAATGTGTGTTAGTGTGCTAATTGTAGACATAAAGGCACTGACAAGGTATTACAAATGAAACAAACACAATCTGTCTGACATGTGTTCTAGCAGATAGACACTGTTGTCCATCTCACAGCTTCTCTGTATTTTAAAATCTTGTTCATACAGTTGAATATAAACTGTTAAATAACCTTGAATGTATAAAAATGGAAGGCATGCCTTCTACAACAGCTTTTCTACACACTTGCGTACACCAAATTCTGTTTCCTATTTATGTACACTTATTCTTTCCTCCTCTTCCCTCATTTCCCTCCACCTCCCAGGGTAAAAAACAGACATGGTTAAGTTGGTCAGTTAAAGTTGCATAGGCATGTTCATTTTTAGCAGTTTTCAGAGAAATATTCTGTTTCAGGACAAAAGGTAGAGAGAGGAGAGAGAAAAGAAAATGTCTTCTGAAGCTTCAGAATTGTACTCTCATCATTGAATTGTTATCCATAAAAAAAATTCAGAATTCAAGACACAACTGAAGACCTCTCTCTTCTGGCAGACCTACCCAGTCAATTTTTACACTGTGAATTTTACCCTGCATTTAATTGGTATTGGTGTCAGTCTTTCTTGTGTGTATTTTGTTATATACATTTAATGTTGAATTTGTCTGTTTTAAACAAGTTGTACTCCCCCTCGAACCATAATAATGTTGTTGTTGTTGTTGTTGTTGTTGTTACTATAAAAGCACTTATTGGAACAAATAAGTGGATAGTGATTTACAGAAACCTATGCCAAAATAAATTGGTTAGTCTTAAAGGTGCCAAAGGACCCTGTCTTTTCCTACTTCTTGAAACAGGCTTATTCAGATATTTTTCTGAAATCAGACAGTAGGTTCTGAAGAGCAATATCTCATTTCTAGATCTCATGTGATGGAAGTGCCATTTTTTCACACACGCCCCTTAAAAACCCAGACATCACCAGGCTCGTTTGTTTCTTTTGAGAGGGGGGAGAATGGATGAAAAACCAGCACTTGTGGTGATGGATAATGCTAAAAAATTTAAGAAGTAATATAATGAATTGCCACTTCTCTGCACCAAGATATGGAACCAAAATAAGAATACACCAACAGTGAATGTGAAAGTGCACTTACATAATTTTCTCCATATAATGAAAAATATATGCCCATAGACCTGGTTGTGCATGGATATTGCTGAGTCAAACTGGAAAAGATCTGTTTCTATTCAGGTTTGGGTTGGATTTCTCTGGCTTCCTGATTGACAATCCTATTGTAAAACATACTAGCACTCTGAACCCTGCAAAGGTAGAATGTTTTTCACACAAACACACACACACTTGACATGTTTAAACTCAGCCTAAACTCACTAGATTGGCGAGGTATGTGTGTTGCATTTCTATAAAGTTAGATTGTCACACTCAACATTAGTAAGCAAATGGACATCATTTTATTTCAAACACAATTACATTTGCAGACTGTTATTTATAAAGGGAAAACCAAATTATATTACTATATTACATTAGTTGAAAACTAGCCTGCCAAGCAAAGATATGTAAACTCTAATTTTACAAACACAATGAGACAATTTTTGTACAAATTGCTGTTTCCCGCAAGAGTTTAATGAATTTTTTTTAAAAAATAGATGCCAAAAATTTCCCTCTTTAAATACACACACCCTTTCCATTCTTCAGGATGTCCTTCTTTAGAAACTTATGCTCATTACTCATTAACATGCACACCCCAAACCCCAGAGAATATTGAAAGCAGTGAAGACATAATCTATGTGGAAAGCCCTGAAAAGTTACAATGGCATCTGGAGATCTCTGTGTCTTTTATACTTGTACTTTATAGCAAAAAATGTAGGATTGTGGAACATATACAAACAATTGTAATTCATAGCCTTTTGGGGCTGAACAAAGATCTCTGTCTAAATATAGCTTTTCTTGTAACTATCAGTGGGAGATAAAAATAAGCAGTTACTGATGTGTGGTAATGTAGTTCTTATGTTATTTGATAAGGCCGTCTATTCCCAACATGATATTGATCAAGCCTTAATGGAAATCAGATATCCAACTTTAGTTTTAACACATTAACTCTGAATTGTGCCTCAAAGTTAAGAAACCTCTACAAAACCTAGAATATTTTTGGTAGAATTCTTGGCAACCTCAGAAAATATTTTAACCACAAGCTAGATGCCTGATTTGATATAGGCAGATCATCAAAATAATATCTTCTGCCTGTTTTTGTCTGTACCGCATTGAATATATTTCATTCCCTCCACACATAAGGAGAAAAAGAACAAACGAGCATGAGTTCCTTCTTTCCTTTATAGTCCTTTCTGACACTTCTTTTGGAATGAAGCTTTTAGGAAACTGCGGTAGCCAGCGTCGTCCACATATTCATTCTTAAATCTGGAGCTCAACACCCTCTGCCTCTTCTTTTCTCCCTGGATAATATCAGCTCCATAAAATGTATCTTCAAATCTCATATCAGAAGCTGTAGACTGAAACAGACATTCAGTATAGAGTTTATTTTACCTATAGACAATATCTAAAAAAATCACAAAAACCCAAGTTTTCTTCTATTGGCTTTATATCAGCATAAATAATCATAAATTTCAATAACAGCTTCAAATCAGCATACATCTCAAAATTCCTACAAGCCCCACCACCACCATTACTTTTTTCAGCAGCCACAGTCTTAGAGATATGCAATTATCATCATCATCATCATCATCATCATCATCATCATCATCATCATCACCACTGCCACCACCACTGCCGCCACCACCATCAAGCTCAGCAGCTATGTATTTTTAGCCAGGCCACCAGTCTGATATGCATGGGGATTTTGTATTTGTTTGTGGGAGAACATCAAAACATGCAAATCTCTACCTGTAGACTGATATTTAGACAGTTTCTGAGATGTGTTGTCGAAGGCTTTCATGGCCTTTCTGAGATCCTCTTTATATTGATTTTTTGGGTAATAGTGCTACAGTTAAGAGAGCAGTTGTTTCCATAGCTGAACTTCAAAATAGATTTAGTAACTGCATGTAAAAATCTAATGTCATGTGCCATGATACAAATCTACTTCACCACTCAGGGTGTGTGTATATGTATTTATTTATTATTTATTTATTTAATTAATTTATATACCGCTCTTCTCCCCTAGGGGGACCCAGAGGGTCTTACATAATGGCAAGATTAATGCCACATATAATACAAAATATAGTAAAACAAACGATCGTAAAAACACACTTAAAAACCAATATCATACCCCATTTAAAACAGTAAAACACTGTGTGACCATTACAACAGGGCCAGTAGCATTGGGCCAAAAGTCAGAGCCAGTCTGTATTCAATTTCACATTAATCCAACGAATACATCAGATTATATCCACCGTATCTTAGGATGGGCCAAAAGTTGCCACATTTTACAGTTAAGGCCATCACCCCCTACCCTAATTTTGGAGGAGGATGGGGTTGATTTTAATTGCTCCTAATTGTCCAATTGCACTCTATAATTCTATGCTATCGGTCCTTAACATGTCCTTTTCATGCCAATAGAGACCTTCATTTTTGTGCTATTCCTTTTTTTTTCTCCAGAAGTGGCTGGAGCAGAAAAGGTAACAGTTTTCTGACTTTAAAAAAGACCACTAGATGAAAACAGTGGCACAATAGCCAATAGCCTCCTTTGAGACATGAAGATGCTATGGGCTACTTGGGGTGACAAAGAGGTGTGTATGATTCTTTGGGGTCCCATAAGTTTTGTATAGAAGTGAAGCAGAAAAGGGCCGCATGAACAGCAAACTGACATGCATACATATCTCTAGTTTCTCAGCCAAGCAAAGCCAGGCAACAGATCTCTGTAACAGTCTGTTTTGCTAGTCTGCACTGGAAGAGATATTGGCTTACTGTCATAATATTGGGTGACAAATAGAACAGCACCATGAACAGATGCCAGGAGAGGTGTCTAGCTAGTGGGAAATTCCCAGATTTCAAGGAACAGTATAAAAATATGATTAACTTCCCTAAAATTGAAGCCGATCACAAGCAAAAGTAAAAATGATCTATAAAACTGTCATAATTTCAGATGAATAGTGGAAAGCTACCATATCTGCAACAGTATTAATAGCTGAATGAAACAGTAAATCAGATTTACAGTATGTTTAGCTAATTATAAGCACCATTATAAATACTCTATAAAACAATTAGTGGTGATGGGCCCCTTCCCTGAATACAGTTGGTTAAAAAGCAACACTGTTCTCAGCAACTGGGCTAATTTATGTTGTGTTCTTAGTTATCCGGTATTGTAAATATACTCATTCCACCTCTGCTTGATTTTTAAACTTGTAAATGTCTGAAAACTGTACTACAGATATAGCATTAAACCTTTTTGGTCTATCAGAAAATCCAACTTACTGATCCTTCTCTACAAGTGGAAGAGAAGCCTCATTTAGGGTGGTATTCTCAATGTCTTGTAGTCCATATAACATGGAAAAAAGAGATGTCAGCTCTATCTCTATATCTACTATGGGAGCAATATTACAGGGCCTAATGACATCATGTAAAACATCAGAGATCAATTTACTTGCTCTTCTTCCAATGTTGTATATGAAATCCTATGACAGCAACGCACTGGACATTGGACAAGCAGACAAAATGTCTACACTGTGTACTGCATCCGAAGTGGGTTTATATCTATGAAAGCTCATGCTAAAATAAAAAACAGTTGGGCTTAAAGGTACCATTATATTCCTCACCCACCTAAAGTCGCCCGCCTTTTTATGCTGGAAGAGACTGAACATGGCTACTTCTTAGAAATCTAATATAAGTTAAACACACTGAAAATATGACAAAATATACTGTAAGTCTTTCATGCTCTCATAATGAAGGAAAACTAATCCCTGAAGAGATGTCCCTGGAATTTGTCAAGATGGGTGATCACATAATTATAACATAAATAGTGCTCTTTTTCTGGGTTAGGATGGGGCTGGATTCCTACTTTCCCCAAGAATTATTGGCTGATGAACAAGTTTTCTGTGTGGTAGTATAAGAAAATGCAGAGGGAAAGTGTATGCAGGATGTATAAGGCTTGTTTTTCAGTTTCCAACCTTATACAATGGCATAGGCTGTGAAAAAGTCATATAAGCACTGTAGTTATGCAAAATCAGCAAAAGTTCTAAAGGATGTCAAAAGTTGGCAGGATGATAATTTATCTAAATTTCACCTGTGACCATCCTTCTTTGGATATACTTACAAATCGAGCTCTCACTCTTTTGGGGAGTTCTTCCTCCAGGGTGTAGATTTCTTCCCTTTTTGTTGCTATCTGAGAGCCATCTTCAAACTCTACCTGTAAAACAAATAAAAACATCAAAATATAATCCTTATCTGAATAAATTGATATGTTGGTGTCTGCACAGGTAGCCAAATACTTTGGTGTCCAAGGAATGCAAAATAATTCAAGTAAACACCATAATAGAAGATTTAAATTATTTGTTTTTTAAAATCTGCAATATATATATATCTTTAAAGAAGTTAAACACATTCATTTTTTCTAAATTGTGTCCCAAACAAGTGATTTTGTAGTTTTCATCTACAATGTTAACTTCAATATATAAGTAATCTATCTGTACATAACAGTATTTTGCGTTATTGGAAAAGTGGGAGGGGGGCAGAGGGTTACAATTTTTATAAATTACTTCCAGCTGGGAAACTTCTCAAGAAATGCCAAGTTTTATTCCTGTACAAACCAATTTTATTTTGCTGATCCATATGATGCTTTCTAAATCTCAAAGTATTTCCTGATAGCTCCCAGCATCATCCAAAACTTTCATTCCCACTCTCCTAAACAGTTTAACCCAATACTGTCCAAAATCAAATGTATTAGTTAGCTGGCTTTGGTGTTTTTACCATCTTCATAAAGATGGCCACTAAGTAAATAGGTTGAGTATCCCTTACATAGAATTACAAAATCTGAAATACTCCAAAATCCAAAATTGTTCACATGGGAGGATGACATAGGGATAGCATTTTTCCTGATGGTTCAATGTAAACTTTGTTTCGTGCATGAAATTATGAAAAATATTATACATAAAATCACCTTCAGGCAATGTACATAAGATATAAATGAAGCATAAATGAATTTTCTTTTTAGAAAAATCCAAAATCCAAAGTACTTCTCGTCCCAAGAATTTTGAATGAGGAAAAGTCTACTTTTAAAGTTATTGTTTCCACAACACAAATTGAATAAAGACCAAGCAAAGAAAAGATGGTTGTTAGTGAAAAAAATGATTTTGATGCTTTGATGGTGTAATATTATGAATTTCCTTTGGCATTTTGACAATAACTTCTGAAATAACTTCTGAAATGTTACTGGAAATTGGTGAAAAACAATTTTTGAAATGTAGCATTAGACTGACTGTGACATAAAATCAGAGGGGAAGAATACAAAGGAGGAAGGAAAACCCAGCATGTTTCAAGAGAGGCCTAGATACAAACCCATGAATATGTCGGGACAAACACAATAAAGAAAATTGGAAACTTTTGATACCTTGAGACAACCTGCTTGAACCCATGGAAAGATGATATAGTTTTGAAAGCATAAATGCAACAAAGGAAGAAATATATATGATGTTTTGGGACTGGGTAGGTGGTTAATGTATTCATATTTCTGCTTGTCTTGAGGCATTAAATGTTTGCTTCCCTGTTTCTTAGTTTGTTGGAATCCACCCTGACTCCCCTAGGTAAGATAGGGCAGAATACAAGTAAAGTCTTATTATTATTATTAAGCTCCAAACTTTAAGAAGAGCATCTATACTCCCCCATCAAATTAGGTATGTTAAACAAGCTATCAAAATACCAAACCTCAGCTTCTTCCCCATATAAAACCCTCCATGTGGCCCAAGATCCTCTAGTCTAGGATCTCTTTCCTAAAACAGACAGTATCTCCCTCCAAACATACAGCTTCTCTCTGATTGTATAGAAATGCCATTTAATATTATTTTGAGTGGTGGCCTCAGTTCCCTGGGCAAGGAAACATATCTGAACTTGCTTCACCTTGCAGGACAGGTGGACAGATTTTATTAAAAATGCCAATGTACACAAATCATTATGCCACATGTCGGAGTGGCCTGATATATTTTCCTCTAATTTTCAAAGTGATATGAACTAATCTTTCTGTTTTCAAGGTTGTGCAAGACTTATGCCAAAAGGAAGAAGCTATGACTGATACTAAAGGAAATGCCAGTTAACAGAATTATATTGAATCTGATGGAACTTCTTTAAAATAGTCTGTTCAGAAGATGAAAAGCTTTATCATGCTTAGGTTTAGATCTAATCCAGTATGAACCCCTTTAGCAGAAAATGAGAAAGAGAATGCAGCTAGGTGTGGGGAATGCTAAATTACTCTGCTGCTGCTGTGCTGGATGTGGCTTCCAGAAGTTGTAAATTACTTTTTGACACTGCCTTTCAACTGCCAGATACCTGTTAATATATACATATTCTGTGTTTCTGATCAAATTCATTAACAATAGTCAAAGCTCCCAATATATCCATGACATGTATAATTCATTTAAAACCATGAACAAATTATATATGAGTATATGAATAAACATGAACCCAACCATCTAGAGGCTATGTGTGAAGGAAGATTGGGACGATGCTGTTTCCTCTACCTTGACTTGGTCAACAACTTTAGGGATCTATGCATGCAAGTCATACTATCGTCTTTAGAATTGCCAAGTTCTGGGAGGTATCAGCTACCTGGGTCTGGGTATATTATGCCTGTATCTGTGTGCAACATTTGGTGTACGTACATCTCTGCCACACAGTCACCTGTGTCACTCCACTTTGTCAGGGGGCATGGGGAATCATAGAGCACACGTGGAGTGCACAGTTTCCCCCCACTGGGTTGTTGTGAGTCTTCCAGGCTGTATGGCGCTCTAGAAGCATTCTCTCCAAACCTCTTAACCTCTAAGGATGCCTGCCATAGATGTGGGCGAAACGTCAGGAGATAATGCTTCTAGAACATGGCCATACAGCCCGGAAGACTCACAATAACCCAGTGATTCCAGCCATGAAGGCCTTCGACAACACATTTCCCCCACTGATTTTATAGCAACACGGGAGCCTTCCCATGTTGCCCTGGTGGCAGCAGGCACAGGCTCGGCCCTCCTTTGCCCACAGAGCTGTGCTGGCATCATCTGATGGGATCCAGCCTGCTCCATGGATGAAGGAGGGCAGAGCTGGTGCATGCTGCCAATTTTAGCCCCATGTGAAGAGATCCAGCTTACTTAGCTTGTAATTCCCTATCATGCTTACACTATTAAAGCCACAACCACTTACATACCATGTCATACATCTTTATTTGGCATGAACACAGTGTATAAAGGAATTTAAATGAATTTTGTTTTAAGTAATAATGTATGCTGCTTTAGGTTCCATATAGGGAGAAACATTATTTACTTATTATTTATATTATTATTATTTATAGTATATTAACTATTTCTACCCCACCTTTCTCCCCCTGGGGACTTAAGGTGGAATGTGAATAAAATAAAACAAATAGGAAACGTTTACAGATCAGCAAGATGTTTTAATCTGGTGCAGTCAAACAGAAAAGTTTATGCTGCTTTATACACATTTATGAAGGTAAAAGCTCTTGAAGACCAAAAAAGTATGCCATAAATTATGTTAAGTCTTTAAGATCCCACAAGGATCTTGAGTTGATAGTAAAATAGTGAATAAAATAATAAAACCCAGAACCTCATTATATAAAAAGGAACCCCCGATGGCGCAGTGAGTTAAAGCCTTGTGACTTGAAGGTTGGGTTGCTGACCTAAAGGCTGCCAGGTTCGAATCCAACCCGGGGAGAGCGCAGATGAGCTCCCTCTATTAGCTCCAGCTCCATGCGGGGACATGAGAGAAGCCTCCCACAAGGATGGTAAAAACATCAAAACATCCAGGCATTCCCTGGGCAACGACCTTGCAGACGGCCAATTCTCTCACACCAGAAGTGACTTGCAGTTTCTCAAGGCACTCCTGACATTAAAAACTTTTAATTCTTTCCTTCTTTAGCACTGTTACATTTCCTAGCTTTCTTAATGTGGAAGATAAACTTCTCTTTTAAAAGTTAGTGAAATCTTTACTTTAAAAACCCTAATTAGCCAAAAACAGTCCAGGTTATGCATTTCAGCTGTTCCACTAAGCATCCAGTGATGCTTTTGCCATCCCTGTTAACTGAAAATCAAATTTTATTTTGGGCTGGAAACTATTCCAAATTGTTGCGATCTAATAACAAGGAATGGTTCCTTCAAAGTATTCAATAGGGGGTTATCATGCTTAGTATCAGTAGATTACCTCTAATGAGTCAAAATCTGAACCAGGCTTCAGTTGGCAAACTGTAGACAAGTATGTCTGTCAATAACTGTCCATATTAATTTATATCAGCCCCAAGAGATCTGCACACATAATAACAAAAAACACTACTGCAATATTATGTCAGAAACATTTGCTATTTAGTTCTCTCCATGTGATTTTCTTGCATTAGGACATCATAAATTAGTAGTTTAATTGGAATTGCTGGAAAGCATTTGATTAGGTACACGGGTAATTTAGTCATCTTCGTAAGCGCACACATGCATATTAAAAAGGAACACAAAACCAACACTGTAAGACACTGAAGGTTTAAGCCCCATATTTTTCCCTTGGAAATATATTTCTAATTTTGCACATATTTACCACTACATCCGAAAATGATTAAAGTGAACCTATATATAATGTTATTATATTTTATCTGTTTGTTTAGATCATGTTGTACCCGCCGCGAGCCAAGAGGAGGGGCAGGTAACAAATAGAATTTTTATTATATTGTATGACACAGCAAACAAGATAGATATGCTGGATTTCGTATCACAAAATCACAAGTCGAACACTTCCCAAGTGTCTAGGACTGTGTGATGTATTTTTTGATGATGCGCGTAGATCCCAGTAGGGTGGCCTTTTGCAGTTGGCAGATCGTAATTTTGTCAATGTCTATTGTTTCCATTATTATTATTATTATTATTATTATTATTATTATTATTATTATTATTATTATACAATATCAGCAGAAGCAGATCCTTATTTCATATCATGAAATATATTATATTCTGATGTATAAACTTAGACATTTGAGTCAAAAAAATTACCCAAAAAATATGGGTTGGGCCACTATAAGTACTGTACCTTAATGTTTACCAAAAGAGAACAATCCTCTTCTCTGAGTAGAATGGTAATAATGAAACCGTAGTCCATCCCCGGAGAACCTAAAAGATGCACTGATCCCTTTACCCTCTCCAATATGGCACCACTTATGGTCTTTTTGAATGCCTAGGTGAGAAAAATGGAGGTGGCAGCCAGGTACAGCTAGCCCCAAGGTGGAATTGGTGTTTTCCCTTCTCTATAGAATAACCCCTGACTTATTCACAGATCATATCAAAATCCATAATTAAGGCTCCAAAACTTGTCCTTGACAAGTTGAGGTGGACTTATATACAAGTATAAATATAGTAACTATATTCCATGCTGCTTTATGAATTTACCCAAATGTGTAAACCATTTTTTTTTGTTCACATAAAGAACCAAAAATATCCTTTGGCCCACAATGCTAGAATATCACATTAAGATTTCCCATCTTAGTACTACTCCAGCAACTAAAAATAGACTCAAAGAAGAACTGAATACACATAACTAGAGTTGCTGCAAAGATGCTTGTATCTTAGGGCCCACAATGCTAGAATATCACATTAAGATTTCCCATCTTAGTACTACTCCAGCAACTAAAAATAGACTCAAAGAACTGAATACACATAACTAGACTTGCTGCAAAGATCTTAGCTAGTTAGCAATAGGCAATAGGCAGACGATTATGAGGAACAAATGGTATGTTAAACAGCAGGTATGTACAACAATGCCACAACTTCCTTTCCCCGGGAAGGATTTTTGAGAGATCTCTGAGTGAGGATAGCTGCATCAAGAAGACTGGGTGTAAACCTATTCCTGACAATTATCTTTACTATGAAACGTCTCCCCACTGCTTTTCCTGTGCATCCCAGAAATACTAAGCTTGTTAAAAACAGTCAAAGAGATGTTTCACACAATTGGCACATCAACAATTAAACACTCTTTTCCATCCTGTCTTCCTCCAGTGCAACTCAGGCCCTGCCAAGGGAGAAAGGGCTATAGGGGCTTATTAGCAGTTGAACTGCAGGTATGTTCCAGTCATGTGAAGGTACCATAAGGCACCATAAGTTACATAAACGATTTCTTCTATTTAGGGATCTCTTGTCTTCTTCTACATAGAAATGGAATATTTATTTATTTATTTATTTACAGTATTTATATTATACAGGCATTTTGTGGTTTACGTATCCTATCTTCCCACTGCTTTTAGAAATTTTTGTATGATTTGATTATAATTATAAGACGGGATCTACAATAACAGGAAACATATAACTGTATCTTTCAAGTAACCTTAGAAAGGGTACTTAATCTCTTTTGGTTGACTGTTGCTCTTACAAATAGAAAGTAAGTTTATTCCTGATATAAAAGGCATGCTTAATGTGGAAAACTGCCTTTAATGCAGACTGTTGTCAAGAACAATGGTTAACATTACACAATCTCATCTTATTATCTCCCGGAATGACCTTGCACCAACATTTCATTTGCCATCTGCTGATGTATACTCGGGCTTCTGTGTTGTCCTTTACAAAATGAATATGTTAGACTCCTTGCGTGAAACACACAGCAGCTGCACTAGACAATTCAGGAATATTTACCCCTATATAACACAAGATTAGAAATACCATTGTGAGGTATTTACTCCACCAACTGTAATTTTATAACTAGGGAGGATCATGTTTAAGAGAAAAGGACCAGGTCTTCATTAATTCACATTTGTTCAAGGGCAACTTAAGAACATGGCAGCAAGAGGAAATATGTTTTCCAATAGATTCACTGTCCTAAAAGTATACATACATTTTTCTAATGAAGTATTAACACCATGAAATATAGTTAAATGCTGATACTAACAAGGTTTACTCCCTGCTCCCTAGAGTATATAATCAACAAAAATAATAAGAATTGTATAATTTTATCTTCCCTGCTTCGACTTTTCTTGTTGCTTCAGGCAGACATGTAGTGCTATTGGGACACAATGGCTAAGGGTCCTAGTGCTTTCATGTGGTTAACCAGGCCTCTACAAGGAATGAAAAACCCTTGATTTTTCATTCCTTGATACTGAATACTGAGCAGTCACTCAGCTACGTTCCTTTGTAGTGCAATACTTGGCTCAGCTGAGATGAGTTCTCTATCATAAACATTGTCCACCTACAGCAGTGGTTCTCAACCTGGGGTTCCCAGATGTTTTTGGCCTACAACTCCCAGAAATCCCAGCCAGTTTACCAGCTGTTAGGATTTCTGGGAGTTGAAGGCCAAAAACACCTGGGGACCTCAGGTTGAGAACCACTGACCTACAGGCTACATCACCAGAGATTTTGCAAAAGGGAGAGGTAAGTCGCTTACTGATCACCCTCCCTAGCAGATCATGGAGACCGTTCCAAATGGCCTATCCTTCTCTGTCTAGTGCCCCCTTGTGGCCTCCACCCGGATAATGGAACACTAAGTGAAGTAAGTGGCACTGCAGCCTTAGTTCCTGGAGCTTGGCAAACAGGCGCTCAGCTACAAAGAAGGCCAATAGAGATGTTTTACATGGGTGTGTGGAAGAGACAGCATAAGGGGAACTTATGTCTTGGTTGGGTTAAACATTTCCAGCCCTGGGGAGCCTATATGGAAACTCTATTGGGTTACGGCTGTTTTTCATGTGAGCTGGAAAGAAACTCACTAGCTTATGTACTGAATATATGTTTAATAATGTTTTGATGAGCTTTTTCATGAGGTGGGCTTATATACAAATATATGTGGTAACTATATTCTATGCTGCTTTATAAATTTACCTAAACTACTCAGATGTGTCTATTGGGTTAAGGATGGTGATTTGTATGAGCAAAGTGGAAGTGTGCTTGTGTGCTCATTAGTGCTCTGTTGTTCTACTGTATATAGTCCAAGGTTTTCACTAAGCACATGGTGTGTGGTATCATGAATATGGATGTCTGGCAAGGGATGAGTTGAACTTATAGCAATTACGAGAACCGTTTTTGCTAGTAGTCTCACAAACTTGACCAAGACTGCTTAAAGACTGTCATATGGGGGATGCAGACAGTATCTTTGGAGGCAGGAGTTCATCACAAGCTGGAAATAATGGCCCAAATATTATAGACAGAACTAGGTAAGTAGTACAAAAACCCAAAAGTAAGAAGAAAGAAAGCCTTAAAGAAGCAGCAAGGGGGAACGAAACCTAGTCCTAGATGTCGCCACACTAATGGGAAATAAAAAAAAATCGCCTCTGAGTATTCCTTGCCTAAGAAAACCCCCTGGAATTAACAGATTGCTACAAATTGACAGGCAACTTAAAAATAAAAACACACACATGGCTTTAAACATACATAAATGAAGATCATGGATTTGGGCCCCTACAAAGTGAGGTAAGCTAGCAGAAGGATGGAGCAGAAAAACAGTAGAAACATGAATGAATGTTCTACTGCTACTTTTTAATTTTTGATTCCCCCCTTCAGGAGCAATTTTTTTTAGTTCTAAAGCAATTATGGGTTACCTTTACAGATTTGTACTTATCACATAGTTTGTGTCTAAGCTGTGATCAGTCTAGTCTGGTGTCTGAATATTCTGGTTTTCCTTCCAGAAAAACCAGCCACTGTTCAGAATGTAAAATATGCTAAGACAGGAAAAAGTTCAGAAGATAAATATCAGAAAAGATGTACAAACCTTATAATGGAGAAGGCCTACAGAAAAAAAAATTGCCTGATTTTGAATATATTCAGATACCATTAGGCTATAAAGTCTGAAACCATAGGATTTGGTACATTCAGTGTGGATACAACATTGGTTCAGAACTGTAACCCAAATACAGACCTGAGTTCACATTAAGTAAATCAGGCTTACGGCTTAGATATTATCTGCATGGCCAAATAATTTCCCTCCTGACTGATGAAGCATAGACGTCTGTTGTCCAAGGCAGAGGTGAAGTTGGGAAATACTGTCTACCACATACAAACATCTAGAATTACATGTAGTTAATGAAATAGTTTTGAACAACATACAATGCTAGTTTTAAAAATTCCAGCATTGTATCTAGCTCAATCCCTCTGTATCTAGTCTTGCAGGATCTGCAAGGTTAGATACAGATAACATCTAGGAAGTTATTGTGCAGCCTCGGCTTAATTAAATTTAGCAAGAATGATGCCATCACCTCTAAAGGCAGTCTGTTCAACTACTTTTCGGTCCATCTTCTGGAAGACAGAAAAAGTTGGTTCAACTGCTCCTGGCATAGAATTTAGCCAAATATTCTTGGTAAAGATTTTTGCAATTAGCACATATTATCCTTGGCATATAATGAACATAGAAGAGAGAATAAATGTTTCTAAATTAAACTTACACAATACATGTAAGCTATGTTGGTTCCAAGATATTTTGCACCATAAAGTTTTCCATCCGGCCATTTCACTTGAACAACCTCTCCCTCTGCAGGTGGGCCAAGCTTCAGGCAATCTCTGCTCTATTTAAAAACAAAAACAAATGGAAATATCTTAGTCAATAGAGGAATAACATCTGAAACTACCAAGAAATAGTTCTGCTGTACATGTTGATCATGAAAAGACATTCCCACTCCCTGCCCCTAAAAAAAAAACCCCATTCCTAACAGAACATGGGTAAAATTCAAAGACATAACTGTGTTAGTCCAGATCATTATGCAAAGAGATCTTGTACACTGGGAGAAAGAAGTTGATAGCATACATTTCTGCAGAAGCAGACCTACATCTATGAAAACGTATAGTACCAATTTCTTTCTCTCGGGCTCAAAGGTGCTAAATGATCCCTCAGAAAATGGGTAAGATCAGATTCCTATAAGTACCTCAATAATAGAATTTATCAATGCATGTCACATGATTGTAAAGAACACTTGTTTTCTCACAAGTGAACACTCACATACATTTGATTTTAATTAAATATTTGTGTTTTCTATCCTTATATCTTTTAAAAAAAGATAATTTATTGAAATATATTTTGAACTACTACCCTGTGGAGTGAAACTTCAACACAATAAAACTATTTCAGCTTCTTCATAAGTAGTATGGGAAACTTGGCTCCCTGGTGCCATGTAGATAATGATGATTCTTCGGATAGAGAGATATATGCAAGGAGTAATATTTTATTCTATGATTGAACAAATTATTAATCTCTCTCTGTAGTACATTTTTTTAAAAGTGTATAATTATTTCAGGAATGAGAGTCATAACAAATCCCATTAAAACTCTTTTGGGTCCCAAAGTAATATGGGTTAGCTATTGATGCCTTGTCTTGCAACATCTGCTGTAGACTTGGATTGAAATAAAATATTGTTCTGTGGTCTTCAGACCAGATTTTTCCATAGCTGATGAAATATTTTCAATGGTTAAAGCTTTATCCTGGAATAGTTAGAAAATTGGGATGAAAGGCAATAATAAATACAATATTTGCAAATATAATATTTGTAGAACAGTAAATTAAGAAAAGAATAAGTAAATAATAGACATTTACTAAATATGCACATACTACTATAAAACAACAAAGAGTACTTAAAGAGTGATACATTCAATATATCATAACTCTATAGTTCATTTCTGTAGACTATAGAGTTATGATATATATGGAGTGATGCCCAGACTTTGAGTAATAGGAACATGATTGGTGATGGGATTGAGGTCAGGACACAAACCTACTGTGGTACCTAAACATTAAGTGTGTAGTTGATTATGAGTAGTGATACTCAACATGGGAAGATTTTACCATAAGCCTTCTCAATATACGTTATGGCAACATTATTTCAATATAGATAATGGAGCTGCATATTCACCAGCAATAGATTGCCCCTCCCATCTTTGAACAAATGGCAGAATATAAACAGCTAAGCAGAAAAACAGAGGAATTGAGTGGTTCATAAGCAAAAAACTAAACAAAGATATGGTGGCAGGTAGTATTTTCTAGTGTCTATTACACAGAGGTATACATTAACCCACTTTTAATTTAGTCTGGTAGTGAATTCGGCCATTATATATTATATATGGCCGAATTCACAACATAACATCTTAATATAGCACACCCATACTTAAATTAATGCACCAGAGTGCTATTAGCAGAATTTCAAAATGGCAATAAAAAGAACACAAAAATATCAGTGCATGTTAGAAGGAAATAATAGCACAGATGTGTCCATGCTTCCGTTTTTGGCAGTTGGTGAAAAATAGGAATGTTTTTCCCAGTTAAAACAAAGGAAGACCATAGTCACTAACCCACTGCTTTCACTAACAACCCTGTATTCTTGTAATGCAGAGAGAAGACATACATGCACAACAGGGCAATGAAACACAGGAATGAAATATTTACATTTAAGTGCTGCAGGATGATATACAAGTATTGCCATAAAATGACATCAATCTCAGTGGGGAAATGTCACTTTGTTCAGACTGCTGGAAAACAGCTTTCATAGAAACAGCATTTGTTAATCGTTCTTGAAGCTTTTATAATCCTGCCCAAATTCTGTGCATATATTAAAACCTAGCTCCCTCTAGTGGGACATGCAAGCAAGCCTAAAGTATGTGTATGCCTTGAAAAGATCCCTAGATGCTCGTAATAGTAATGCTGTGTATATGGATGCAGCCACAGGTTTCCTAGAAGTAACAATCTTGCCCAAACAGCTGTACCTTCAATCCCACTGTCACTATTGTATGTGCATGTGGTGAGGCTTCTTATATCAAGATGACAAAAAAATCAATTCTCATCTTGATAAGATTAGAAATCTTTTTTTGCAGATGATTGCTAAACTCATTTTTACAAGCTGCTCCGCGCATTGGGGCACTAAACTAGATGGGAAGGTTGATATGATAGTTTGGAAGAGAGCTACCCAGAGTCTGCTATTCTGGTAGAACTGAACCAGAATTGTTTTGTATCCATACAGTTTTGGCTGGAAAGAGAACAGGGTTTCTTTTGCACTAGCAATTAGAGAGGAGGATAGACACTTGGGGGAGGGAGGGAGGTTTGGTTTCCACCCTGGGTTATATGATAAAATACTGCATTTAAAAACTAGTACTGTGATATTCCCTCAGGAGAAAAATCCTGGAAAATGTGTATAATCATTGAGTTCGTAATCCTGTTCCTCCAGGGTAGTATTTTGGCTCCAGCAGAATAACTTTCTATAAATGAGGAATGGACTGCAGGCTCAGTACCTAATTTGATATTGCATGATGAACCATTTCTAATATCCCTCATTTATGCAGTAGGATTTCAAGTGATCTCTCATGACATTGCTATGTAGAATTTTCTCTTTTTCCATTTTCATTTCCTACCCAGTTTTGATTCCAGATACCTATGGTTTCCTATGGCCTGAGATGGAGGAAAGAAAATCATCAAGCACTCTTTGCTCTCCACATATCCTTCATTCTCTCTTTGGTTCAGAGGGTAGAACTGCTCCTTAGCATCTCTTCTCTCTACTTTGTCAGTTGCTCTCAAATTATGTCCACTCCCTGTTTTCTTACCTTACTGGGCACAGAAATAACACTATGAAACATTGGTAGTCATCTATGAGTCTCTCCTACTTCATCCTCTATGCCAATCTTACTTTGATCCTACAGATTGCTGCACTGCTTCCTGTTGTCCGCTACTACAGCATTTACAAAATTGCTTGAGAATGTCAATTATTTATTTGCATCACACTGTTCAGTTAAAGCAGGAGTGGAGAAAGTAAGACCTACGGAACAATAGGTCTTTGTATTATGTTAGGACCCTGAAATTCCCAGATTGGGAGGGGATGAAAATAATCTCAAAATCATTGAAACCTGTGCCTAAATCCAATAAATTCAGCCATTCGGCATAGTATAGTTGCACAATTGGCGGTCTCTCTGAAACACGTTCACTTTAGTCAGAAAAGAATGATTTCTAATTTTCCCACGCTCACCAAGTTTTACAATGGAAGAAAATAAGCAGGGGTGTTTTCATAATCAATTTGTTTTTAGCCAGTGCTGTTAAACCTCCATATTTGTATCTTCAGATTAAGGTCAAGTGAAGTCTTTAGTTATTCATGACTTGGGTCTTGAGTAAACAATGAAGAAGTCAAATTTGCAAACATCACATTATTAAGAATGGTATATTTAAAATATCCTAAAGGATTCCCACAAACGGATGAACAGGCAATTAAATGGGAAATGAATAGCACAGTAAAGTCCATTAAACTCCTAGTTTAGACTGTGAATGTTGAGGTCTTGGGATTGAGGTCAATGTGATCATCTGGCTGACTTTTGAAAAGATTTCCTTTCTTTCTCCTCGTTCCCATTCACGTGGTCTGGTGATGGTATCACTAGCAGAAGTCTCCTTCTCTGTTCTTGCATCCAAAAGACATTGGTACACAGGGAAAATTACATGTAACAGAGCTATTTAGTTTTGAATGTTGCTATAGGGTGTTTCAACATGCACCAGGCTTGGAATAAATTAACATTTCTTTTTAACAATAACCTTGGTTTCCCCTTCTCATTTCCAGTGCTGCTGAAGGCATTCTTGACCAAAACAAAACAAACAAAAACACCCTTTCATATCCTAAGCAACACTTATAAAGCATGCTGTATTTTAATTCTGGACAGCATTCCCCCCCCCCCCCCCAAACATGGCTACAGATATCTGAAGAGTAGAATTGTTATCTGATATATTTTCACAGTTTTCTAACAGAAAATTTTTGTCACAAAGAAAACAAATCCAAATAAGCTGTTAAAAATCAAAATATGGAAGTTACTATACCAGTACGTAAAGCTTATTGCACACATGGTTCCTCACTTGTCCCTATTTGAATAATTCTAAGAAATAATACTTTCCCTATATTTTTATACAAAAATGTGATTGCATGAAACTTTTCTCTACAATGGGCATCTCAGACAAGTAACATAAATTGTCTAATGATAGTTTTGTCAAGAGTTCATTATTAAGTAAAAGATAAAGAGAAGGAGGGAACTGTCACAAATATTCAGCTCATGCAATTTAAAATCTAAGGGGAAAGAAGGGCTCCTGTAGCAAAGCTGTAAAGGTGACTGAACTGGAGCTCCTTCAGGTAGGAACAGGATCCCTCAGGATTGTACTGAAATGTCAACAAGTCCATACATTTAATGCACTAAATGCAAGCTGTCCATTCAGCTTAAGTTAGTTTACTGTGCATTAGCTTGGAATTTGGGTGTGAGTGATTAAGCTTTCACAGTTATGCTTACAAAGTTCTGGTTTTCATATGGAATATGACTACTGTAATCAGTATTAATAACTCTGTAATTGACAAGATTATCCTAGAAACATATAAGCATGGAAGTTACAAATGTAATTTATCTACTCATCTCGTAAGAAAAGACGACATGTAGCTTGAGAGAACTGAACAAATATAACTATGATTCAAATTGCTCAAATGGCTGATTTTTGAAACACCTAGTTCAATAGCAGATTGGCAGGACTGCTGCCTGTAGGACAATAAGGGTGGGTGGGCATGCTGTTTATTGGTCGAAAGGCCTTTCTGAAATACTGTATATTATATATTTTGGGGTCCTTCAAGGAATTAAACAGGAGTTTCATTCTCTAATCTACTTGCAGAACTACAATCTGGAATTTGTTTGTTGAGAAATTTGATAGTAACATCACCTAACTATTGAGACTCTCCAATTGACACTAATGTTAAAATATACTTTACTGAATTAGGTTGTCAGAACTCATTAGGGTGGTTGCCTCTCCCTCTCTTACATTCAGCAAAATGGGAAGGCATGCTGGTTCAAGAGAGTAAATACAATGGCAGAAATGTCTCTGTTGTTACACAGACTAATTTGTGTAATTTCTTTGAGAAGTCAATACGGAGAGAGGAGAGTGCTTGTAGTCCAGGTCAGACAGTTGCACTTGTGCAGCGCAAGCACATTTAGCAAAGAAGGAAATGTGGGTGAAACAGAGTAATTTGGACCTTAGTCCTCAAGTAATCAAGACCCTTTCAGAAAACCCCCTCCCTCCTTGGTCAGTATGGATGGAAAGTGTTCTTGACTCTTTCTAGCGAGTAGACATGCATTGTGACTGTTCTGTAACTTCTGCTACTGTACTACTTAACTTATATTCTGGACTGGTTTCTAGTGTATATTATGTATACATTAAAATACAACAATTATATAATATTTTGTGGCCCTTTCAGGGAGGATTTTGAGTCAAAGGGCAGCTCCCCCCATGAGCCTGTATAAAAAGAGTCTGAAGTCTTTCTTGGGGTACATGGAAGTGTATTTTCATCTACAACTTCTCCTTTCTAGTGATTACATTCTGGGCTAATTTCTGATTTACATTACTGTAAAATATATTTTATTTCATGGGATGTGCTGCAGTGATCCTCTTTGCAATTCTTTAGTGCATTATTCGCATAGCATTATACTCTAGAACAGGGGTGTACAAAGTGGGGCCATTGCCCACATGTGACCTCCAGAGCAGTTTTTATGACACCCACTACTCAAAACTGGGCCCCTGGTGGTGGCGCAGTGTGTTAAAGCGCTGAGCTGCTGAACTTGCAGATCGAAAGGTCCCAGGTTCAAATCCCGGGAGCGGAATGAGCGCCCGCTGTTAGCCCCAGCTTCTGCCAACCTAGCAGTTCGAAAACATGCAAATGTGAGTAGATCAATAGGTACTACTCTGTCGGGAAGGTAACGGCGCTCCATGCAGTCATGCTGGCCACATGACCTTGGAGGTGTCTATGGACAACGCCGGCTCTTCGGCTTAGAAATGGAGATGAGCACCAACCCCGAGTCATTCACGACTGGACTTAACGTCAGGGGAAAACCTTTACCTTTTACCTACCCAAAACTAGCAAATTCTTTTCTTTTTTTGGCTCCATGTGCCTTCTAACAGGTATTGGGAGACTTTCACCAATATTTTGGTTTTCTTGTGTCATTTTAAATCTTAAAGAGACCTTATTAAAAATCAGGAAGTGAGCAGGAAATGGTAACTGCTCCCTTCATATTGTTAGAAAAACCCACCTATTGCTTCTAGTATTTTAACTAAAATAAGCCACTCTTTATTAAACTTTAACAAGCAAGGCATTAAAGGCTGAGTGAAATGTATGTGTTGCTGAGGATAGAACACTGAGACAACCAAATGAGTGATAAACAGAACTGAATGTAAGATGAGATATCGGGCTTGAGGACATCATTCCAAGCTGATAGTTCCCAGATATTCTGGACTCCCACCATTCCCGGGTAACAATCTTATTATTGGCTTTTTAGTCCTTATTTGATGTTAGATCTGGTGCATGTGGGTTAAAGATAAGACCACCTTGAAATAAAATAATGGAAAAGCATATTTTCTTTAAAAAATAAGACACGGGGGATCCAAGTTTCTCTCTCCCCCACACCCTTTTTTTCATATTTCCTCCCCGCATAGGAATCATACCCAACATAGTGTAATCAGAGGATTGAATTAACCTCTTGTAACAATTGCTGCCATGTTTCTGTTGGTATCACATCAATCATTTGTATTACAAAAATACAACACTTGCAAGATAGGAATAGAAGTAAATGAAAATTTCCTTTCATGTTTCCTTATAATTTCAAAACAGAAGATACAAAATAGTTTTGGTAGGCAAATGTTAAGAAATAATAAATTAAATACTTTCAGAATCAAAGTTATTTAATGCATTCCTTACAATGTGTTTATAACATTTTAATTCCAGTCTTCTGCTTGTTGACACATCCTTTCTTCCTGCGTAAAACACTGGGACACATTTCACACTCTAACAACATTTTCTTTTCTTGAAAGACAAAAGCAGAGTAACTCATTCTGATATTCGATTGGTAGCTTCTTCTATGAGTGGCTCGGCTCAGAGAAGTCTTTGTTTAATTCATGTAATTCTCTCATAAAATATCAAATTAGCCCTGTCATAATGTTGAATTACTGCTGTAAAGCTTATATTCACAAACATTTTATATAGGACAGTCATAGGATACACATGTTCTATTCTGTAATCTACAAGAAAGGCGTATATAGGGGTGGGGGAACTTTTATTTTTAAATAGCATCGCAAGTAGTCATGTTATTATATTGACATCTTTTTGTTCAAATGCACAGTCACAAAATATACCCAACCCCATTACAAAGAAAGCCAAAGATGGTAATTTTGATATTTTGTGAAATATAGGTGCATTTGTAAAAGCAAAAGTAGTCTTTAGAAAAACTTCTGTGTGATGTATTTTTGCTGTCACATTTCTAAATGGCCCACTTCCTTTTTCATGGCTGGTGATGAATTTAAAGCACTGAATGATAGGGTTTAATCGACACTATTCTCATTTTACTGAAGGCTCTCTCAGGTCCTCTACTAAAAGGATGTAGTTACATTAGTGTCAGCATAATTCTGTGTTTGGGCTTTCTGTATCAAAGGGGGGGGGGTGCATTATATTTCTATTCATGTTTGTGGTTCTTTTATAAGGAAGCATCCACTTTAGGATGGATATATGGATGGATGGATGGATGGAGGGAAGGATGGAAAGAAAGAATCAGTAGCCGTGTCAAAATTTATTAGATTTGATAGAATGGCTCATATAGCAATTTTAAATAATTGCTTATGATATCTGCAGCTTATAGGTTTTTAATTGAGGAGTGATACTTTCTACAGAACAATAGGAATGCATACAAATATGGTGAATATTTCAGAAATCACACAGAACATGAACATGTGCTGACTACAAGGACATTTGGAATAAATCATGTTGGAATTCTGAAAACAGAATACTGTAGTTGCTGTTGCTATGTTCATTTATATCCCACCTTTCTCCCAGATACTGGGAATCAAGGCAACCAACAATATACAGGGTGTTTGGAAAAGAACTCCCTATTCACCATTTAAATTAAATGGTGAATAGGGAGTTCTTTTTAAAAAAAACACCCTGTATTTAAACAATACAAGTTAGACACCAAAGTCAATAAAACTGTAAGTATAAGTTTGAAAAGCCAATTCAACACTTTTAAAGTTAAAACAGTAAACATTAAATATATTAAAAAGCATTAACTTTACCTCCCTTCAAACCAAATTTATTTAATAACAGCACCACATAGCTTCAAAAGTACAAACTTTGTCAGTAACAGCACAAAAATGTTGTAATCTGCTACTGGAAGGAGAGCAAATATGAGATTATCTCGGCCTGTCTGGGAAGAAAGTTCCAAAGTTTGGAAGCAGCTTCTGAGAAGGTCTTCTCCCTTGTACCAACCAAGCCTGGAGAGATGGTAGGACACATTAATGAGGTTCCCAGATGATCTTGGGGTTTTACTCGGCTCATGGCATAAGCTGGACACAAGCCATATAGAGCTTTATAGGTCAATCTTTAATTTTAAATTGAGCATGGAAATGGATACGCAGCCAAAACAACAGTTGTAACAAAGAAGACATGTGCTAGCCCCAGTTAACTACTTGGCTGCAGCTCTTGAGCCAACTGAAGTTTCAAGGCAGTCCCACATAGAGCACATTACAGTAATCCGAAAGGATAAAACCAGGACATGTATCATCATGCTCAAATCTAACTTCTCCAAGAACAGGTGGAATTTAACTATGTAAAAGCAGTCCTAGTCAGTGCTGAAATCTGGACCTCCAGGGTCAGAGTTGAATTCAGGAGTATCCCCAAAGATGCACTTTTAGGGGGAATGGAACCTCACCTAACACAGGCTGAATCCCTATTACCAGAGCTGCCTTTCGACTGATCAGGAGAAGCTCTGTCTTATCTGGATTAAGCTTCAATTTGTTTGCCCTCATCCAGTATACTACAGCTGTAAGCACCAGTTTAGCACAGGAACAGCATCCTTGGAATTAGCTGGGAAAGCGTAATAGCACTGGGTATCAACATATGCATTGCTCTAAGGTAAAACTGTCATTTTTACCTAAGAGCAGAAATCAAACGTTTTTGCCAATTTTTTAGAAGGCCTCAACAGGTCTGGGGGCAGGCATGAAGGTCACAAAAGTAGTATTAGGGTGTTGCACCTAGCCTGCAGACCATGTTTCTCCCACCCAACACTTTAAATTGGTCTTGGAAACACAAATTACAATTAAGGCAAATGAGGCAATGAACCGATTGCCTAGACTACAACAGGACTCAGACTTCATCCAGCAACAGCAACTGCTGAAGTACCAATCTTTCTTTAAAGCCAGATTCACATAAATGCTGTATCCAGATTTTAGAAATGTACCTTTCTTATGGATTACTCATGTTGAAAGAATTTAAGAATATTAACAAAAAACAATGGACAGTATTTCATTGTATCTAGAGATAGTTGGCATGGAATACTAACCAGATTCCTAAAAGGAAGCATTTACAAATTAGTTCTATTGACTTAACAGTTTACTTAATCAAATTAAACTTAGCAAACAGTAACAGAATCATTAAGATACATACTGAGAACAAAGTCAAGGATTGTGTGCTTACATTGAAGAAACAAAGTTTGGATGAAAGGCTGCTTTCCATGAACCATTGCAATCAACCAAATATGTACTAACATGAAATGGTGGTTTGCTTGCATCAATGCAATTGCAAACCGAGCTGAAATTGTGCAGTGGCATGAACACATAAAGCTTTTGCTATCTTTTTGAGCTAACCGAACAGGGGAAACAGATTAGAGGAATAGCTTCTTCAATAGGCAGCAACATTGCTTTTGCAAAAAAAAAAAAAAAAAAACCATGAAGAATAAGTCTTCCCAGTGGCACTAACACCTGATATGCACATTGCACGGATTAAGAAGGCAGTTGAAAAAAAATTTCCTCCAGTTACTGATGCTACAGGTATATTATCTAATGAAAACACACAAAGATTTCTCTAAGGAACCTGAAAGTTCTTTGGTGTTTCCTTCAAACAATTATATGTTGTTTCTCTACTATCTGAGAAGCACTGAGGCATATCCAGGCCTGATTACATTTCTTCTTAGCTCCAAATCTCTCTCTCTCACACACACACACACACACCCTGCAACTTGGGTGGTAAGCAGTTTCTCCTCTCTCCCACAGCTCAAGCACTGATGCAGGGGCAAACAAATTAGCAGTTTCTTCTAGTAAGGAATACATTCCCACATGTCTAATATCAAAATTCCTGAAACAAGGCATCCTCAATCATTAATGATGTGTTTTATAATATCCTAAACCAAAGGGGTAGCTTTTCAAAGGGTCATAGCAAGAATTTAGCTGCATGCCTTTATTTATCACCAGTGGGAGGTGAACAGCTAAATCTCTCGCTTACGGCTTTGAAAATGCCCCACTCTTGAGTGTTACATTTCCAAAAAGGCATTAGACCTTTTATAAGTAAGGACTTAGCAGAGGAAACAGGATAATCTCCACTAATAACATTTGAAGGGCAACTCTGCTTCCTGAAAAAATGTAAAACAAGAACAGAGATTAACATGCATATCTATTAGAGTTGCTAGGCATCCTGATTTATATGGGAAATCCTATATTTAGGGGCCAAAAAGCTGTCCTATATTGTAGCTATGGATTCCCAAAATCCTGTAACTGAAATATGCTCTGGAAAACCAGATGCACTCTACAGACAAGATTCCCCAGCATCTGATATATAGCAATGGCCTCACAAGACATATCAATCTTAGGGACTCCATCTATGTGAGCATACCTGGCACCCACTCTTCCTCCTCATTTACTCTTTCTTATCTTGTGGACTGCTGGTCTGCCATCACAAAGATATGGGGATTCTCACAAGATTAGATATACTACACATGTCCCCTGCATGATGTCTAACCAGTCAGTCTTGCACAGGCTGGAAAAGTGGCAAAAGGGTTATGACTTGAAAAATGCAGTTGACTTCATTCTAAAGAGCACCTCTCAGGGAACAACTGTTTTGCTGCCATGCACCTTAAAGGTGTATCAATTTCATAAGGCAAACTGATATTTAGCTAGATTTATATTTACATAGGGTTGGCGGTACACACAAGGTTCGATAAGGAGGGGGGAAATAATGGAATATACTTTAACTCAACTTTCTTAATAGCCACTTTCTAAAGTTGTACATTATGAATAATGTCCGTCCCTTATCACTGTTTTTAAAATTTGGCAATCCTAATTACTCTTTCTTAATATGGGACAGAGAAGGTGTTCATTTGTGATTGCACATGTCATAGTGTGTACTGCTCTCGTCATAAGTCATTGGTTGCTACTTCAGGCATTCAGCATACTGTCCCGCTTGAAACTCATAACGTCAGCCAATTGCACTCTTATCCTTCAATGGCCAAATATTTTTGATGCTAATCCTAACTAGTAAACAAAAGACTACCTATTTGTCGCAAGAATGAAAACTTTAAAATACTGACCTGGCTGTTTCAAAACCTATGCTAGTAACTTTTCTCTTCCTTTGAATGGTAGCTCCTGGAGCATCTTATACAAAAGAAGTTAATCTTTCATCAAAAATTTCAAATTGGCTATCTGAGATACTTATCTAAGATTAAATGAAATGCAAAGTTCACAAAAGAGATATACCTTTATTGGCCAGCCAAAAACACACAAACACAAAAGCATTCTTGCTGGCTGCTAAAGGTATTTGGTGGATTTAGGATTTTATTTTGCTGTATGGCCACCACATTTACCACTAAATAGGTTTCTTATCTTAGATACTTATTCAAAATGAAAAAGAAGTGATCCCATAAAATATAACATATAAAAATTAGCAGAAAAAGTGGGTAGGGGGAGGAGACAGCAGTTAATTTATAGGCGAGGAGACAATCCTTGTTGGATGTGCTGTCAAAGGCTTTCAAGGCCGGAATCACAGGGTTGTTGTATGTTTTCCGGACTGTATGGCCATGTTCTAGAAGTATTCTCTCCTGGCGTTTCGTCCACATCTATGGCAGGCATCCTCAGAGGTTGTGAAGTACCTCACAACCTCTGAGGGTGCCTGCAATAGATGTCAGCGAAACGTCAAGAGAGAATACTTCTAGAACATGGCCATACAGCCCGGAAAACATACAACAACCCAATCCTTGTTGGCAATGCTTCCTAACAATTGGTGAAAACCTTATGGCCAAGTGGGAAAACAACTTAGAAAATACATGTAAAAATGTAGTGCATACTGTGACCAGAATTTATAAACTGTGAGATGGTGTAAAAAAAACCTGTACAATTATGTAAAATATATCATAAAGTACATAAATTATAGTAATATAACAATTCAGCAATCAACAGGGAGAATATTTCCCAGATTGAATAAACTGTACTATATCCAGAGCCGTCCCGAGGTAATTTTCGGGAGTAGGCGACCTGAATTTTGGCGCCCCTAATGACTTTTGGCGCCCCCCCCCAACAAATTGCTGATAAATACCAGCGGCAGCGGTGGCAGAAGACCCAGCCACCCATCCACGCGGCTGCCCTCCTGCTCTCCTTCGCTGTCTGAGGACTTGGCGCAGTCGATTGGAAGGACTATCCACAAGCACAGGCCCATCAACGGGCAGGTGAGGAGTCCTCGGACAGCGAGGGAGAGCAGGAGGGCGGCCACATGGACGAGTGGCTGGGTCTTCTGCCGCTGCCTCGACAGTGCCCCCGCATGGTCTGCGTCACAGGCGACCGCCTAATTCGCCTCATTGTTGGACCGCCTCTGGCTATATCTTTTGTAGCAACTACCGTATATCCTGACCCCTGTAGTTAATACAATCAAGCCTCCATATCAACAGGTTTGCATTTACAGATTCAACCAATCATGGCTTGAAAGTGCTCAGGGGAAAAAATAAAAAAGCAAACCTTGATTTTGCCGTACGCCGAACGCTACCTTGATGTCTATGAATACCTAGCTGTGGTGTACTACTATTTCACAGATCCTCAGGATCTTTCTAGTACCTATTTGAGTTGCTCACAATTTTATATAAGGGATGCCATTTTACTATGCCATTGTATATAATGGGATTTCGGTAACCACAAAGGGGGGGGGGAGGAGTCGAACCAAACCAAAGGGCCACTGTAGTAGGCTTTCAGACTGATGTATAGTGGTTCAAAATCTATTATCTGAATATTACTCTGAAACTTTTTTTCCATTTTCTGGTTGTGAGGAACAGAGAAGGAGGAAGTCTGAAGAATAATGTATTGCTGCCATACTTTGATAATGTTTGACTGATGTAATGAAGCCTGAAGAACTTTGGCAGGTAGTCCAATATCAACCCAGAATTGTACACTCTCAGGAGTAGAAAAGTGCAAAGGGACTAGCCACAAAATCAGAATGCATACAAGTTTCATAACACGCATGCCCAGAATTTCAGAATAAATTTATATAATGTTCTGGATAAGCATAGGAACTGCTTATTAACTTCCTTAATAAAATATTACTTCAAGAGACCAGTGGAATCAAGTGTGTGTTGTGAATTGCTACAAATAATGCTGTTTTCCCTTCTGGCTTAGAATCAGAAGACACATAATCAGAAATGTAAACAAACTAAAAATCATACTACCTTCATGCAAACCATTATTTTTCTTTCACATTTGAACACAGGGTTTTTTTTAATGCATCAAGGAATTTTGTTATATTACCTCTCAGAGACAGATTACAATATGTAGAATTCCCACTCTAATATCTTTTATTAAAAACATATTTCTTATTTAATTAAAAGGCTTTGTAAGATTGGTTTTGACTCATTTGGTGAAATGGTGGATACTAATTAGAACAAACGAGGTTGGGAAGCCCCCGAGAAAGTAATAATTCTCTGTAGAAAGAAATAACAAACATGAACAGAATATTGAGTTAATTATCCCTGCTGAAAGGTCAGATGAGATAGTTCAATTTTACTTATTTAACTTTTAAAGAAAAATTAATAATCAGTTTGTTAAAATAAATATTTACCACAATGTCTTCAGGGAAGGTATCTCGGCTGAAGGACCCATCATCAAACATGACTTCATAGAAAACTTGTGATGTGACTTCTCTTACTCGACAGCTGTAGTATCGTGTATTCCTATGTTTTGCTATCACAGTTTGCCCAACTGAGACAGCTTTTTCTAAGACTTTTGATTTCTTAAAAACAAACATTAAACAAATGTTACTTCAAATATCATGTTTGTCGTTCTATCCTATCCTGTTGGGTCCTGCACACCCAAGGCACACCTCTACACATGTGATCATTTGCTTATTTATTTCCTGATTTATTATCCCGCCTTTCTCCCGCACATGATTAATTTCACAGTGTAAATCTTGCTTTGGCCAGAATCTTACTGATGCATGACACTAACAGCTGTACTATTTTCAATACTTGGGTGATTGACAGGTCTGCTGGCTATTTCTCCAATGATTTACTTCTTTCATGGCTGATGAATCCATATCTTTTCCCCTTTCTACTGCCCTTCTTATGCTGGCATAGTTATACCAGTGTAGAGTATCAACAAACTGCTGAACTTAGACTATTTTGTATAAGATACATTAATTTAAATAGAACTCACAAAAAGCCCTTGTGCACTAATAACATTAAAAATTAGGTAATAGTTTTTCAAGGCAAGACCTATGGAGGTTAAAGGTTAACTAAAATTGATATAATGTTATGTATATAACTTTAGGCATTTAATGAAAGCTAATAACAGGACTATCAATTTGGTGAATATGGGGGTGGGGAGAGTATCTTTACAACAGGAATGGGATACCAGAATCATTGGCCTCTGGTGCAGAGCACTCTGGTCAAGAGCACCTCCTCCTCCCCAGCTCTCCTCCTGAATCTCCTTCTGAAGCTTTCTTCAATAAGGAAAGGGTTGTAACAGACATGTTTCTTCTTGGTTGCTTAAGCACCACAGTCTAACTTCCTTAGCACTAAATAGTTCCCAAATATCTGGAGCAGGGAGCGGACAAAATCAGTATTTTTAAGAAACGAACACAGATGCATGGTTTACATGGGTTGATTATTTACTATTTTTCAATTCAGTCTATGTAGTTTTTCTACATTGTAGGAATTGGATGCAGACCGCAGTATATATGGTCAGCAAGTATGAATTGGTTGGCTTCAGTCTAGCAATGACAGTCAGGTGTTATTTATTCTTTTAAACATTCAAAATGAAATGATATTAACATAAAAATTAGGGTAAATTCTTACCACAATTTGACTGATCTTGTGCCTGAAACATGTGATGTATACAACATATGGCCAATCATCTGGTTCCATCAGTACTCCTGCAGCATGGGCACATGTAACATGGAAAGATGCTGGACAACGTCCGTAGGAACACTGGATACAGGCACCAGATACTTTCTTGATTCTTTGTCGACAAAAGATACATTTCTATAAGCATAAAACAATTTTCCCAATTAATTTGATTTTGAATATCTCTACTCAGTAAATATCATAATTCTATAACAAACATGTTTGAAGTGTACAAACGTCTTTCTTCAAGTTCAAAGGTGCTAGATGATTACTTTGTATGCTGACACAGGCTAACATAACTATGCATTTGAATACATATCTGGTTTGACTATTCATATATCTCACTAATATAGAGTATGTATCCCAGAGAAAATTAAACTTGATGAACAATATCAAGAATATTTTTGAAAGCTGTATAAATCAATGCACAGTTCAATGCTTGGGCCTATCAAGATCATTTTAAGCCATATAGCATTTTATAAGTATACAGTAAATTAAATGTATTTATTTAATATCCCACTTTTCTCCCAACACAAAACAGCAATTGAAGATTTCAAAGACAATTAAGTTTTCCTATTAAAAACATCACTAATTTAAAACAGTTTAAAAGCAGTGAACAATTTTAAAACATGTTTTGTAAAAATTAAAAAGAAAATGCAGTTAGTGCTTCAAAATGACGTATCAAAAGACATTATATTTTTCCATTTTCTGTTTGGTAACACTAGCAACAAAAGCAAAAGCAAAAACAAATTCTTATGCATTACTGCAAACCTAATGTATCTTGGAACGCATGAATAGCTCTGTTAGAATCATAGAATCATAGAGTTGGAAGAGACCCGATGTTGCGTGCTGTGACTTTAAAAGATGAGTTAATTTCTTCATGATCAGAGAAGTAAGATACAATATTTAATATGTGATATGATTTAATGTTTTCTAATTTATTTATCACAAAAATGTGCTAAACGATCAATAGCTAGAACTCCTGAAAATATGTCACGACCCAGGCTACAGAGCACCAATAACCATACGCAGAGGCCAGATTCTATCTAATATCTTTATTAAGGAAATATATAAAGTTAATAAAAGCAAATGTAAAAGTTAGTCCAGAAGCAGACCTTTCAGGAAAGGTCAAAATTAGTCCAAAGAAACAATGTCCAATATGAAATATTAAGGTCCAAAGTTGTAATCCAATAACCGAAACACTCACTTTGCCAGGCAAAGTGAGGGGAGATGACAAGGTCCTTTAGTCCATGAACTTGAGCAAGGCTAGGAATTAACTTGATACTTGAAAACAAGGCTTGAATCGTGGCACAAGGTAACAAGGAACAAGAACAAGATCCGTGGAATTACTTGGTAAAATCCGTGAAACAAGGCAAGGTTTAGTCCTGAAAGGCGAGGCAAGGTCCGTAGGTAAACAAGGCTGGGAAACAGGAGCGAAGGCTTGAAAACAAGAACAAGGCTTGAACAGGAACGAGGCTTGGATCGGAGCGCGCTGTCCAGACACAACTCGCTCCGGAGGCTGACGAATTGACTCCGCAAAGTTACTCCGCGGGTAAAACACCTATATAGAGTCTAACTTTCCCGCCGAGAGCAGTTCTCTGGGAACCAGAAACGAAAGCTAATCTCTGAGACCAGATGTTTGACTCCTTAAAGATTCTCATGGAAAGCAGGCTTAATTGGCTAAATTCTTAGCAATTATTCTAGCACTCCTGCGCGAGGCCGCTTCCAAACCTCTCTGTTGTTTACAAAACTCATGGCGAGAAAACACAGGAGATGTAGCCTCAGTGTTTGTTTGACATACTTCTGGAACATAACCCTCTTGCAGGTGCAAGGTTCCCAGATCTGGCTGGGAAGAATCTGTCTGGGAAGAATCCAGTTCTGACTGGGAAGGTAAAAAACCCAAGTTTTCTTCTTCATCAGGCATCACAATGTCATGAGCAGGACTACAAGGCCCATGGGTCATCACACTATCCCCCTCCTCAAGCCCCCTCCCAAACTGGGACTCTCTCCCCGAGGCGCGAGGTCGTGGCTTGGCGGGATAGGTCTGATGAAAGCGACGGGTTAGATCAGGAGCATGGACTGTGGAGGCGTCTTCCCAAGAGCGTTCCTCAGGGCCAAAACCCACCCAGTCAATGAGATATTGCAGGCGGCGGCGGTGAAAGCGAGAATCCAAAATGTCCTGAACCTCGAATTCGTCCTCCCCATCCACCAAAATAGGGACGGGGGCCGGCCGGTCTACATCTGGCCGCACACCATCCGCCGGAAGGAGCAGGGAGCGGTGAAACACTGGGTGAATGCGCATTGAACGCGGAAGTTGGAGTTTGAAAGTCACGGGGTTTAATTGCGCCACCACTGGATAGGGGCCAATGAAACGGGCATCTAACTTCCGGCAAGGGCGATGGGAGGGCAAAAAGCGAGTGGACAGAAAAACCCGATCTCCTACCTTGATTTCGGGGCCCGGCTGGCGATGTTTGTCCGCGTGACGTTTATAGTCCTCCTTGGCTTGTTCCAGTTGCTGGAGCAAAAGTTGTTGCACCGCTGTGAGTTCCTGCAGCCAATCTTCTGCTGCGGGAACTTCTGAAGTTTCAATGACAGGGGGAAAGAAACGTGGATGAAAGCCGTAGTTTGCAAAGAACGGCGTTTCTTTTGTAGAAGCCTGGACTCCATTGTTGTAGGCAAACTCCGACAGTGGTAACAGAGAAGCCCAATTGTCCTGTTGGTAGTTTACATAACAGCGAAGGTACTGTTCCAAAGTGGCATTGGTGCGCTCCGTTTGCCCATCCGTTTGGGGATGATGAGCTGAAGATAAACGAGAGTCTATGCCCAATAGTTTTTGTAGTGCCTTCCAGAAACGAGAGGTGAATTGGGATCCACGGTCTGTGACCAAACTCTTGGGCAATCCATGTAGTCTGAAAACATGTTGGAGGAATAAATCTGCAGTCTCTTGGGCCGTGGGAAGGCCTTCACAGGGAATGAAATGGGCTAACTTGGTGAAAAGGTCCACCACCACTAGGATCGTGGTGAATCCACAGGAAGGTGGTAAGTCAGTGATAAAATCCGCAGAAATTATTTCCCATGGGCGAGATGGGGTAGGAAGGGGATGTAGAAGCCCTGAGGGCTTCTCCCTTCTTATCTTGGAGCGCTGGCATACTGGGCAGGTGTTGACGTATTTTTCCACATCTTTGCGGATCTTGGGCCACCAGAAATCTCTTAGGATCAGATGCATGGTTTTAAATAGTCCGAAATGCCCTGCTGGTTTGCAGTCATGACACAGACGAAGTGCTTTTTCCCTGCCCGGTCCGGGTGGGATATAAACATGATTTCTATAGCAAAGCAGTCCATCTTTAAGCGAAAAGGGAAAATGCAGACCTTGACGAAGTTGGTCCTGCGTCCAGGCATCTGCTTGCTGACTAGCCCTGATTTCTTGAGCACAGATGGGTCCTGGAGTAGAGGGAGTTGAATCAATGGGAGTGGATTTGGTGTTCCCCACTGTGAGCGTGGCAAAGTTCTCGGGTTGTAGTAGTTGGGATTCAAAGGTCTCCTTGCGTCCTGCAGCGTATTCCGGTTTACGTGACAGGGCGTCTGCTTGCTTGGTTTGGGCTGGGGTCACATAATGAATCTGGAAGTTGAAACGTTCAAAGAATAAAGCCCAACGTTGCTGCCTCTGATTTAGCTTGCGGGCAGTTCTTAGATGTTCTAGATTCCGATGATCAGTGTGGACTTCAATGGGAAATTTGGCCCCTTCTAGCCAATGTCTCCAAGTTTCAAAAGCTGCCTTTATGGCTAATAGTTCTTTTTCCCAAATGGTATAGTTCCTCTCTGGTGCGGTTAGTTGACGAGAATAATAGGCACAGTCATAAGGTCTATGTGGGGGTAATTTTTCGGCTTCTTTTTCATTGAATACATCCCAATACTCGGAGTACTTCTTTGGCAAGGTGATAATGGGCTCGGTGTCTGTGGCATGTCAGACCTTGGCTACGAGGCAATGGTTTTGGCAGTTCTTTGAAGCAAACTGCAGTTCTCTGTTGGACCAGGAGATGCTTGGGTCGTGAAGTGTCAGCCATGGAATCCCCAAAATCACAGGGAAATGGGGAACCTCAGTAACAAAGAAGGAAATCTCTTCCATATGTTCCCTTATCCACATCCTGGTGGGTTCCGACCACTGGCTTACGGGGCCCGTCTTGAGAGGGCGGCCATCGATGGCTTGCACCACACGGGCATTCTTGAAGTCATGATATTGTAATCCCAGAGAGTCGGCATACTCTCTATCAATGAAATTGTTGGTAGCTCCTGAGTCTATC
Organism: Anolis carolinensis; assembly: GCF_035594765.1. Taxonomy (NCBI): domain Eukaryota; kingdom Metazoa; phylum Chordata; class Lepidosauria; order Squamata; family Anolidae; genus Anolis; species Anolis carolinensis. The sequence goes on from NC_085842.1 coordinate 240,170,196, forward strand.
ATGGCGTGGATCATGACGGGTCCCTTTTTTGCTGACCATAAGGTGACCACTAGAAGGAACAGGACCCCGGTTGGCGGCTCTTGAATGGGTTTCTTGACCGGGTTGGCGAGCCTCTCTACGCCCGGTCGTTGGCTTCCCCCGCCGGCTGTGTGCCAGCCGCCTCAGACGCCTTCGTCTCCGTGGAGGACGCCGCTGCAAGACGGGCGGCGGGCTTCCCTTTGGCTGGGCACTCTCTGGCGAAGTGGCCCCCATTTCCGCAATACCAACAGAGATTTAGGCGTTGGCGGCGGGCCTTCTCGGCGGCATCTAATCTGGGACGCACATTGCCCAACTGCATCGGCACCTCCTCGCTCCCTCTGGGGTATGGGGATGGTGGTGGGGGTCTCCACACTGGACGCGGCTGAACGCTGGCGGGAGCGGGGGGTTTTGCCCCAGCTCTACCGCTCTGGCCTCGTACCCACTGTTTCCTGTTGGCAATCATGACTTCAGCCCGTAAACATTGATCGATGAGTGCTTCAAGCGTTTGGGGAGGATCCACCTTGGAGATTTCCTCCAGCATTTCAATGTTGAGACCCTCCCGAAATTGTCCTCTGAGGGCAACATCGTTCCAGCCGGTGTTGTGGGCCAGCACTCGGAACTCGGCTATGTACTGAGACATGGGTCTGTCTCCTTGGAAGAGGCGGCGGAGTTTGTGACCGGCTGCCTCCAAATTGTCCTCGATTCCCCAAGTCTCCTTAAGGTGGTCCAAGAAGCGTTGCGCTGATCTTAGGTGTGGAGAGGCTTGGTCGAACAGTGCCGTCGCCCAGTTGGCCGCTGGCCCGTCTAGAAGACTGTAAACCCACGCCACCTTGATGTCTTCTTGGGGAAACTCGGCAGCACGGGCCTCTAGATAAGCTTGGCATTGGCGACGGAAAACATGAACCTTAGAAGCTTCTCCAGTAAACTTGGTTGGCAACGCCATGGCCGGAAGACGGATTCCGCGTTCCTTCAAACCCTTTATTTCCCCATCCTGTGCATTGAGCTTATCACGGATTCGGTCCACCTCATCCTTGTCGATGGTGTAGGTAATCGGCTGGCCGCCCGGTCCAGGTCCGGCTCCGGTAGACATTCTGGCCGAGGTTAATTGGTGCTTAGGGTGGCGGAGTCAAACTGTCACGACCCAGGCTACAGAGCACCAATAACCATACGCAGAGGCCAGATTCTATCTAATATCTTTATTAAGGAAATATATAAAGTTAATAAAAGCAAATGTAAAAGTTAGTCCAGAAGCAGACCTTTCAGGAAAGGTCAAAATTAGTCCAAAGAAACAATGTCCAATATGAAATATTAAGGTCCAAAGTTGTAATCCAATAACCGAAACACTCACTTTGCCAGGCAAAGTGAGGGGAGATGACAAGGTCCTTTAGTCCATGAACTTGAGCAAGGCTAGGAATTAACTTGATACTTGAAAACAAGGCTTGAATCGTGGCACAAGGTAACAAGGAACAAGAACAAGATCCGTGGAATTACTTGGTAAAATCCGTGAAACAAGGCAAGGTTTAGTCCTGAAAGGCGAGGCAAGGTCCGTAGGTAAACAAGGCTGGGAAACAGGAGCGAAGGCTTGAAAACAAGAACAAGGCTTGAACAGGAACGAGGCTTGGATCGGAGCGCGCTGTCCAGACACAACTCGCTCCGGAGGCTGACGAATTGACTCCGCAAAGTTACTCCGCGGGTAAAACACCTATATAGAGTCTAACTTTCCCGCCGAGAGCAGTTCTCTGGGAACCAGAAACGAAAGCTAATCTCTGAGACCAGATGTTTGACTCCTTAAAGATTCTCATGGAAAGCAGGCTTAATTGGCTAAATTCTTAGCAATTATTCTAGCACTCCTGCGCGAGGCCGCTTCCAAACCTCTCTGTTGTTTACAAAACTCATGGCGAGAAAACACAGGAGATGTAGCCTCAGTGTTTGTTTGACATACTTCTGGAACATAACCCTCTTGCAGGTGCAAGGTTCCCAGATCTGGCTGGGAAGAATCTGTCTGGGAAGAATCCAGTTCTGACTGGGAAGGTAAAAAACCCAAGTTTTCTTCTTCATCAGGCATCACAATGTCATGAGCAGGACTACAAGGCCCATGGGTCATCACAAAATACAAGAATTAATGTTAGGTTTCCCAGATGTTCCATTTCCTACAACAAACTATTCCCAATACAGTCCCATTAAACACAGCAGAAAGTTTGCATGAACAGCCTCTTTATACCTCTAAACATTTGTCTTTCAAAAATATTTCAAAATATTTTACAATATTATAAAACAGAATATAAAAAATAGCCATCTTTTTATTCTTTTGAGAAATGCACAAACCAAAGCAATATAGCTGATTTGCATCAGAGCTGTTGTGCAATTTTATGTAAGTACATTGCTATTTTTAAAGGCAGAGAATTGACTAGAAAAAATTCTTAAAATGTCATGTTGACCACCTATAAATAACTGAAAAAATGTATGCGTCCCCTAGACGATGTATTTTTAAAATTCTAGGAATATTACACTTTCTTCAAAGTCTCTTGCAGTGTCTACACCAGAAAAAAATGAGATGGGGAAAGATAGAAGGACTTGTATATATTCCCAAGAGATCGGGCTATATCCCATGTTGGCAGAAAATTGTAATGTCGGTATTAAAAAGAACAATCTGAGATGGGATTGCAAAAAGCAGCTTAGGAGTAGCATGTAGTCCATTGGTTGCACTTTGCCCATTCCTGACTGATCCCGATGATAATCTACAAATGTCCCTTCTCAAGTAAGGAAAAGAGTTTTGAAATGGGGAGCACTTTCCTCTCCATGTACCTCCTGTTCTCACTTTCAGAGTAGCTCTAAGCCATCAGTGATGCAAATGCACCTATGAAACCACACGAGTTTCATTCACTCCAAATGTTCCAATTCAGAGAAGTGCTCCCAATTAATCCTCTGGCATCCCACTTGTTCAGCCACTTTAAAAATATCCCAGTTTCTATCTTCTACTCCCACTTTCCCCCTTTATCTTCTGCTGAATTGCCGCGAACTGATTTCAAAGTAGAAAGTAGTTATTTTCTTCCTCATTAATGACTTTTGCCATCCTGACCACACTCTAATGTTGCCTATCCATACATATTCCTGGTTTTTATCTGTGCAGAGACGGAAGGCATGCAGTGTCTTCTATATTGCATAGAATTTTAAGAAGGATTATCTCAATGTAATAGTATAATCCAAACACACATAATTTCTCTCCAGATGCCTACCACAGGGAGCAATTGGTCAGACCCCCAACATGTCTAAACAATTAAGCAGACACTATTAAAGGTGGAAGTGTGCTCTCATCTTTCACATCTGAATTCCCCAATTAATAACTTGAAATGCCATGCATCATAATGTTGTTCATTGCAGTTCTATCACTTGGATCTTTGATTGTGAACGATCAGCAAGTAACTGTGCAACAATCTAATCTCAGGAGACATCACATAAAGCATGAGTTTCCCTGTGCTATAGCATGCTTGAACTTTTATCAGGCAGCCCAATTATATTAATATATATGGGAAAACATCCTAAAAACCCAGCAAGACAATACATTCCCTCCCTATCTGCTCACCTTATAGTATTCCCCCTTCAGGCATATACAATGAAGGAGACAGTCATGTGTACAAGTGAATCTAATGGAGAAGGCAGATGAATCTGTCATCAGCCTTGACTATTTGAATTATTCCCCCAAACGTTTTTATAGTTTAGTTTCATTTCTACATTTACTATAAAAAGTATGCATGTGTAGTGTATATAGAAGCTAAAATATGTACAGCAAGAAAAAGACTTAACTATTTAATAGTAGACAGCAGTTTAAAATTGATTGACTGAGATGCAGCTCTGAAAGGATTAAGTTCTGAGCAATATCCTACAAGCAGTTTACTTTGCTGAAGAAAAATGCAAAGAATTCTTTATCAGAAACTGGGTGCCTGCGTCTTAACCAATAAACCTTCCAGCCTTCTGAGACTAGCTAGCCTGCCTGCTGATATCAATAAGCTAAAAGATAAATATTTTCTTTTCTCCCACAAACCTCAAAAGAGATAATTTAAATTAAAAACACACACATCCCTCCTCAGCACCAGAGATGGAAACAGTCTTGAGACAGTCAGTCACATTTAAGGCTCGAATGTTCAAATATTTAGAAACAGGAATCTTGTCAAGCTACAGCGGAGAATTCCAAGGATGATACAAATACTCATATCAAAATTTCATCTTCCTTGAGGCTGGCCTACTGGCATTTCAACAATGTGTTGCAGCATGTCTTCAAGGTTTAAGACAGGAGCAAACCAGAATCCCTATGCTCTGAGCAAGAAGAGGCTATGGTTAATTATGTAGGTGAATGCTTGTTCCGTCCCCCAGGACGATGGTTTGCCTTACTTATTGGTCGTTTGTTTGTTTTCCCTCCTTTGCATTTTGTTTCAGCCTCTGGCTGCAAAAGCCCAGGAAAGGTGGCTTGAAGTCTGCAAGAGCTGGCTGCAGTTTTCTTTGCAATGATTGGTCAAAGAGTACAACATCTTAGGACCGCCCTTTTTACCAGGGTCTAGTCTCCATTTTAGAGTTTCATTCTGGCTATAGTCTTCCAACGTGCTGGAGCTGTGCAAGGCTAACTGGGACAAATCATCCTCAAAACCAGGCCAATCTAAGCCTATCCAAATTAGATAAGTATTGAATTATACTGATCTGGAATAGGAAATCTAGTTAGAGGAGCAGGGTTATTCCATCGCTTCTAGAACTAATCTTTGCTGTAAAGATAGGGAAGGAAAGAGTTTCTCCTTCTAATATAGACAGCGTGATTAGGGTATAGTGGTTTTATAATCACCTTTGCCTTCTGGAACCAGGGATAATTCTGCAACTAAAACCTATGGAAATTTGTTTCATTTTCTGCAACTTTAAGATCTGTGCCAGGTTTACAACCTTGTATGAATAAACATCCTTTTTTGAAGTTCTCCAGACTCAGTCGTTCAATATTTTAGGACAGCTTATAGGGATTTGCAGTTCGCCCGGATAAAGGACGGCACGTTTCAGCTTTATAGTTTTTTTTTATTGTCTGGCGGACGGCACAGTTTTGAGGACGATCAGTGGTTTTCCGCTTGAGCTAGCCTGCACGGCCATAGAGACTTTGATTTTGTTGGTCTGTTGCAGTGAAGCTTGCTGCCATTCCTTCAGCCTCTGCAGTATCCTGCTCTTCAGCTGCGGCTGTTTCTGCAATTGCACGGCTGTGCAAAACCCAGCAATCTACCCCGAGCTCCTTCGGTGGCAGGTATCGAGCCGCGGAGCTCCAGCAGCAGTCTTTGGGCTCACACAGAGGTGGTGAGTCCAGAAGCACCAGGCCGGGACCCAGATAAGCCTGGCAACTCCAAAAGAAAGTTCTGGCTGAGTCTTCACAGTGGCTAGGATCTCGGCCGGGACAGTCGCCCGGCGGTGGTGACCTGCCTCATGGTCCGGCGGTGGTGACCTGCCTCATCATCCTGCGGTGGTGACCTGCCTCATTGACCTGCGGCGGTGACCTGTCTCATCATCCTGCGGTGGTGACCTGCCTCATTGACCTGCGGTGGTGACCTGTCTCATCGTCCTGCGGTGGTGACCTCCCTTCACAGCGGGGAGGAGGCGTCTCTTCTCTCCTCCTTTCCAAAGCCAGCCTCGGTGCTCCTTCGGCGGCAGGCCTCGAGCCGCGGAGCACAAGGTGCTTGAAAATTTGGCGAAGTCGCCATTTTGGCAGTTTACGTCACTCGGGCAAGGGAGGTATCAAGTGGCAAGTTGCTGTCAGTTGGCATTTTGCAGCTTGCCTACCAAAGTTTGGCGCCAAAGGTCACAATCTTTGTAAAGTATAGTTACTTAGTGATATATATTGCTATGGTTAAGTGCTGTGAATTGTATTATATATTGAATTTGCTTTTATTGTAAATTTACTTGCAGGTATATTGCATTTGCCTTTGTTGTAAATTTACTTGCTATTAAGAATACATAATGTCTATGCAATTTCAAGATGATGCAGATGGTATACCTCCTTCTGAGGCTGAAAGTAGGAATGAAAGGCCCCAAAGGATAAAGCACCCTTCAGCCAAGATGCTAGCCCATCTAATAGATGAAAAGGAGCTCCTCCATGTGAGGTTAGGTTCGGCATGGGAGCGAATTGTAACATTAATGGACAGAATTGAGAGCTTGGGTATTACAAGGGTGCCATCCATATTACAGACAGACCTTGAAGAGACCTTCGGTATTTGGAGGGGTTTGGTGTCTAAGATAGTCCAGGTCCTCGAGCGCATTAACGCCAAGGATTCAGAGTTAGAAATAGTGAGTGTCTTAGCTGACACTAATGAGAAAGAAAATAAGGTGAGGGCAATTCTAGATGCCTTGGAATTTAGTTCTCCATCTGTTAATCTAAGGTCTGAGCCAAAAGGAAATCAGTCTTCCTTATGCAGCCATGAGACCAATCTTTTAAAATCACCTGCTGTGGCACTTAGTCTTAAGTCCAACCGCTCTAGCCAGGTATCTAAGCTAAGGGAGTGTGCATCATCTAAACATAGCCACTCTAGCAAGTCTTCTGCTGCTGGGAGTGCCATCTCTTCCCTAGCTGCCTTGCACATTAAGGAGGCTGCACGTCTAGAGCTAAAGAGCAAGGTAGCGGGGGCGGAGGCTGATGCTAAGGCAGCTGATCTCACCCTTCCCTTTAAAGAAGAAGAGCAACGACTGCAAATAGAACAGGCCCGTAGACAAAGCGAAATGCAAATAGAACAGGCCCGTAGACAAAGCGAAATGCAAATAGAACAGGCCCGTAGACAAAGTGAAATGCAAATGGAACAGGCCCAAAGGCAAGGTGAAATAGAAATGCTTAGAATAAGGATGGATGCTACTGCCAAAAAGGTAAGGGCTGAGACTTTGGCCAAGGCCCTAATTGAGCCACTCACAGAAGAAAATGTAAGTCAGTTGCCGAAGCAGGACCCTTCTTCCAAGGTGCTTGTGCATCTTAATAGCTTAAACAGCCAGTTTTCGGATGAGGAACAGGAAGACTTCTCTCCTTACCCAGAGCAGGGCCCCAAAGTCACTTTTGAGTTTCCTGCAGAGCAGAGCGTCATAGCGGGGAGCTCACCCTTGCCCGAGCTACCTGTGCCTCCTGCTAAATCCCTAGGTCAGTCAATCAGGGCCTCAAGGCCAAGTGCTAGTTGGCCCTTACAGACAGCTGCACAGGGAGCCACCGATTCGTCAGTGGTCGATGTCATCCCTCCAAGAGGCCAAAGGTTGACGCAAGGTGCACGGTGGGAGTCCACTCCACAACAGCAAACTCCTCAATTGTTCCCTTCGACGCCAGAGTCCCAGCTTGTCTCCATCATCAGAAGCCCCAGAAGAGATCTTAAGGACAAGGGTGTCGAAAAGTTTTCGGACAAGCCTGAGGAATTTCTTCTCTGGAAGGCCACCTTCCAGAGAGCAATCAGAGACTTAAAGTTATTGCCTGAGGAAGAACTGACTCTTCTGGCTGCATGGTTGGGCCCAGCCTCATCCTCACAAGTTAAGAAGATCTACGCAGCCCACGTAGCCGATCCCGACAAAGCCCTGGAAAAGGCCTGGGCCAGGTTGCAGCAGAGGTATGGGGCCAGCACAGAGATTGAAGCATCTCTTATGGACAAGCTCCAAAGGTTCCCAGCTTTGAAACTCAAAGACTTCAAACTCTTGTGGGACCTCAGCGATCTCCTTACGGAATTAGAGTCGGCCAAGGAGAATCCAGAACTGCCCGGTTTGAAGTGCCTCGATCAGCACCTGTCCCAGAGGCAGATCTTGACCAAGCTGCCCTTCACTTTGCAAGAACGCTGGGGACAGGAGGTCTTCAACTACAAGGAGGCCCACTCCCAGGCATACCCTCCATTTTCTCATTTGGTCCAGTTCATCACCAGGGCGGCCAGAGAAAGGAATGATCCGCAGACGGGCCTCCCCACCTTATACCAAGGGACCCAGCCAGAGAAGGCACCTAAAGTGGAGAAAAAACCATCCAGAGAGGCCAAAAGACCGGTTAGTGTTAAGGCTGTTGAAACTCAGCACAGGGCCAACGAATCCAAGTCAGAGGTGAAGGAGGTGCTCTGCCCCATTCACCAAAAGCCTCACAGTTTGGCCAACTGCCGGGAATTTGGCAAGAAGCCTTATAAAGAAAGACAACAGATTGTACAGAAGCTGGGCATATGTTTTAGGTGCTGTGGAGCAACTCCTCACTTTGCATCCAACTGCAAAGAGGACGTCAAATGCGCAAGGTGTAACAGCCTTAAGCATTGCACCGCGATGCACAACTCTGACGCTGTCTCCCGCGCCAAAGGGGACACGTCTTCCAAAGAAGGGTCATCTACTGAAGCCACCAACATGCAGACCGTGTCACGGATGCAGGAGGATGCTCCATCGGTCGCCTGTACTGAACTATGCTCTGACGTGCACCAGTTCAGAGTCTGCCATCCCATCTGCCTAGCAGATGTATATCCAGCCAGAAGACCTTGGCTTAAAAAGAGACTTTACGTGGCTTTGGATTCACAAAGCGACGCCTCCCTGGCGACTCCAGAGTTTTTCCAACTGTTTGACATAAAAACCCAGACGGTCGACTACACCATGTCCACCTGTGTAGGGAAGAAGAAGTTGCAGGGTCGCATAGCATCCGGCTTTGTTGTCTCCTCTTGTGACCAGAAGAGACTGTTCGAGTTACCAGACCTCATTGAGTGTTCCTCTATTCCCCGGAACAAAAGGCAGATTGTCACCAGAGAAGTCGTGGAAGCCCATCCTCACTTGCGAAAGCTGAAGAACGCCTTACCTGCTTTCCGTCCAGATGTGGACATTGCCCTTCTGCTTGGTGCGGACTGTCCGAACTTGTTCTATGTGAACGACCAAGTTAAGGGACCTCCAGGGGCGCCCATTGCTCAGCTGCTACCACTAGGCTGGACAGTTACAGGCCCAGTGTGCATAAATAGGATGCACCCTCCATCGTCGGTGGGCACTCGTCAAGCGCACGTGCTTCAAGGCAGTCGCCCCACACTAATGCATAGCTGTTTGAGTCATATCTCGGTCTATTGTCAGGGGATAACACCAGAGTATTCTTCCATCTTTGAAGTCTCCGAAAGGGATGAAACTACAGCGCTTTCCAAAGATGAACAGAGGTTTTTAGAGATCATGAACTCTCAAGTTTCCCGGAGTCCCGAGGGAAATTGGATAGCCCCTCTGCCTTTTAAAGCAGAAAAACCCACTTTGCCAAACAACAGGCATGTGGCAGAAAATAGACTCTGGTCACTGAAGAAGAAGATGCAGAAAGACCCCAAGGTAAAGGAGCAAATCGTTGGCTTTATGGAAGACATGTTCCAAAGTAACTACGCCGAGGTCTCTGATCAAAGTAAGGTAATGATAGAACCCACCACAGAACTTCACATCTTCTGTGACGCATCTGAGCGAGCTATAGCAGCTGTGGCATACATGCGACAAAAGGACAGAGATTTTTGTCACGCAGGATTCATCATGGCAAAGGCTAAAATAGCTCCTATGGGAACTTCAATACCCCGGCTGGAATTGTGTGCAGCAGTTCTTGCTGTCCAGCTCTGGCGCATCATCCAGCAAGAGATAGGAGACTTGTTTCAAGATGTCCATTTCCACACGGACAGTACAGTTGTGCTTGGTTACATCAACAACACAACCAAAAGATTCAAGGTGTATGTGGCTAATAGAATCAACAACATTCTATCCAGTTCTACGCCTAGCCAGTGGCACCACGTCGCCACCAGCAACAACCCAGCTGACATCGCTTCCAGAGGAGCTTCAACTCAACGAGTGTTAAGTTCAAGTTGGCTGACAGGCCCCAGATGCTTGACCGAAGTCAATTTTCCATCAGCCTTTTCTCCCACCGATAATACGGAATTGCCCGAGTCCGTTCCAGAGGTGAAAGTTTGCAAGATGACCACAGAAATCAAGATGGGCCAAAGATCTTGCCTGGAACCACACCGTTTTGAATGTTTTTCGGAGTGGCACAGTCTTCTTAGAGCAGTTGCTAGGCTTATACATCGTTTAGCTTGCAAAGATAGTGAGCCTTTACAGGTCCAGGATATGATAAAGGCTAAGAGCGTCATATTCAAGTCAGTACAGAGATCTGCTTTCAAGCAGGAAATAGCTAGGCTAGAGCAAGGGCTCAACATCCCTAATCAAAGTCTTCTAAATGAGTTAAACCCATTTCTAGACAAGGAGGGTATTTTGAGAGTTGGAGGCAGGTTAGCCAAAGCTAAACTCAAGGCGTGCATAAAAAACCCCATCATCATACCCCCTAATAGTCACACTGCATTGCTGCTCGTTCGGCATCACCATGAAAGGATCCATCATCAGGGTAGAACTCTAACTGAGGCAGCCCTTAGAAATGAAGGTCTGTGGGTAGTTAATGCCAAAAGGTTGGTCAACAGTTGTATTTTCAAATGTGTTAAATGCAGGCGCCTTAGGCGAAACTGTCAAAGTCAGTTGATGGCAGAACTACCTCAGGATAGGACTTTGACAGACCCACCCTTTTCCCAAGTGGGAATCGATGTGTTTGGTCCTTGGGAGGTTGTCACTAGGAAAACCAGGGGTGGTGTTGTAAATAACAAGAGGTGGGCAGTTTTGTTTACTTGTTTAGTAATACGAGCTGTCCATATAGAAGTCATAGAAGGGATGGACACTTCATCATTTTTAAACGCATTAAAAAGGTTCATAGCCCTCAGAGGGCCAATTAAGTCAATTCGGTCGGACTGTGGCACCAATTTTGTAGGTGCGACCAAAGAACTCAATTGTGTGTCTAGGTTTGGGAGAGACCCAAAGGTTCAGAACTTTACGAATACTGAACAAATTATGTGGACTTTCAATGTTCCTCACGCCTCCCACATGGGTGGTGTTTGGGAGAGGATGATTGGTATTAGTCGCAAAATCCTTAATGCCATGCTTTTGAGTCATAGGTCATTGACGCATGATGTTTTGGTGACACTTATGGCGGAAGTTACCGCAATTATCAACAACCGGCCGCTGGTTCCCCTTACCAGTGACCCTGAGAACTTACAACCACTGACTCCTGCACTTATTTTGACACAAAAGGTGCCAGGATGGAAGGACATCATGTTGCCAGTTCCGGACGGAACTCACCGTGCCCTGTGGAAACAGGTGCAGTCCTTGGCCAACCACTTTTGGAAAAGGTGGAAAGCTGAGTACTTAAGCCAGCTTCAAGCTAGAAGAATCTGGCAAAGCCCACAGGACAACATTGAGGTTAACAACGTTGTGTTGTTAAAGGACAAAGACTTGCCCCGCCATGAATGGCCCATGGGCATTGTATTAAAGACCTTTCCTTGCCCGGATGGTAAGGTCAGGAAAGTTCAATTAAAGACTTGCAACAGAGACAAAGTGTCCATTTTGGACAGACCAATTAGTGACCTCGTGTTGCTTATTGGAGATGTTTAAAGTTCTAGTGTTTGTATTGTCATATGTGCAAAGGTGTTTGTATGTTTTTGAGTGGTAAATTCCCACATCCTGGGAATTTAAGCGGGGAGTGTTCCGTCCCCCAGGACGATGGTTTGCCTTACTTATTGGTCGTTTGTTTGTTTTCCCTCCTTTGCATTTTGTTTCAGCCTCTGGCTGCAAAAGCCCAGGAAAGGTGGCTTGAAGTCTGCAAGAGCTGGCTGCAGTTTTCTTTGCAATGATTGGTCAAAGAGTACAACATCTTAGGACCGCCCTTTTTACCAGGGTCTAGTCTCCATTTTAGAGTTTCATTCTGGCTATAGTCTTCCAACGTGCTGGAGCTGTGCAAGGCTAACTGGGACAAATCATCCTCAAAACCAGGCCAATCTAAGCCTATCCAAATTAGATAAGTATTGAATTATACTGATCTGGAATAGGAAATCTAGTTAGAGGAGCAGGGTTATTCCATCGCTTCTAGAACTAATCTTTGCTGTAAAGATAGGGAAGGAAAGAGTTTCTCCTTCTAATATAGACAGCGTGATTAGGGTATAGTGGTTTTATAATCACCTTTGCCTTCTGGAACCAGGGATAATTCTGCAACTAAAACCTATGGAAATTTGTTTCATTTTCTGCAACTTTAAGATCTGTGCCAGGTTTACAACCTTGTATGAATAAACATCCTTTTTTGAAGTTCTCCAGACTCAGTCGTTCAATATTTTAGGACAGCTTATAGGGATTTGCAGTTCGCCCGGATAAAGGACGGCACGTTTCAGCTTTATAGTTTTTTTTTATTGTCTGGCGGACGGCACAATGCTCTCCGCCTCTGGGTGGGAACATGTTGCACTTTTGAAGCATATGGGTAATGACAGGAGACATGGCTATTAGTCCTATCAGCTAAAGTAGAGCAACGGCATGTGTAAATATTGAAAATGTCCTTTGGACAATGTGGCTTAGGACGTTTTGGTGCCACCAGGCAATATCACCACATTTCCCAAGATACTGGAAGAAGTTATGAATGCACTTAGCTTATTATGTATCGCTATGATTGGTGCATATTGCAGAACCAATGACATAGCTGTAGAACTTGCTTCAATGATCAGTTCCTTTACTTCCCCTTGATTTCCTCTGTACTATGGCAAGAAGCAAATATATGATTTGAAGAAGGATGGAAATTCCACATTTAAAAAACCATGTCATCTTACAATTTGAGCATACACTGCAACCAGGAGACGAGAGACTGGACAAAACCTCACTGAGTGAGATCTATTGTAAAATCAAACAATGGAAATGTTATTAGAAGTAATTTTTGTATTTATTTCTTTTCATTTCAGGAGCAACTTGAGTCGCTTCTGGAGTGTTTGTGTTGGATGATATGTTCAAGAATATATGGGTATTTACACATATATTGATGCTAAATTTTCTGTACCTGTGAATTCTATACCTTCACTTCTATACATCTGGCAATAAACTCAATTGAAAATAATGAAAACTGCAATTCTGTATACACTTATATGGGGACAATGTTGGCTCTTTCAAGGAGAAACTTGCTACATTGAGAACTTTAGGAAATAATGGAGGAATAGATAGATAAAATAGATAAATTATTTGGATATTTCATCACATTCTTAAATCCACTCAGGGAGATAGGGCAGAATATAAATAAAGTTTTATTATATTATTAAGTGCCTTAATGTAAACTGTGGAGCTGCTTGACCTTTGGACCATATTAATCCAGTATCCAATGACATACAACATATAAATATGAAAGCTGGTAAAGCTGGTGTTATGGTTGGTATCACACTAGAACTGAAAGGGTAGGCAAGGAGAATGCATCCCATCTGAAATCCTGTGGCTGCCTTCTACAGAATTCTGGGACTTGTAGTTTAGTGAGACCCAGAACCTCTCTGGCTGAGCACTTTAAAGACCCCTCCCCTAAACTACAAATCCCAGAATTCCGCAGGAGGCAGCCATTGGATTTCAAGTGGGATTCATACTCTTTGCCTACTTTTTCAGCACTAGGCTCTTCACACGTACCTTATTTTCAGCAACTTGACGGTATTTTTGGACTTCAGCCACAGAGCCCAATGGCTCCCATCACACCCCGGATAACTACTTCCAGGGTGGCTCTGTGGCTGAAGTGCTGACACCACCGAAAAATGGCAGTGTTGGACAACGGCAGGCTCCCCGTCTTTCCATAAAGATGGGCCGACCTGCCAAAAAAAGGCTACCCCATGTGATGAGGCAAGGGTCAAGGCGCAACAGAATGGGGCATGGGGCAACAGGTCCCCACGCCCCCTGCATCTGAGATGCGGCAATATTCTAAATTTTCTAAATCATGTCTGACAAGGTCCTTAGTGTGACACCGGCCATAGATAGGAATAACAAGCTTTGTAAATACAGATTGAGCATTCTGTATCCAGAATTCCAAAATCCAAAATTGTCCACATGGATGAGTGAAATATGACACCTTTGCTTTCTTATGGCTCGATGTATAAGACTTTGTTTCATAAACAAATTAAAATTATCCTTCAGACTGTGTAAGGTGTATACACAACATGAATGAATTTTATTTTCAGGTGTGGGTCCCATCTCTATGATACCTAATTATGTATATTACAAAATCCCCAAAAATCCAAAATATGGAACACTTCTGGTCCAAAGTATTTTGAATAAGGGACATTCAACCTGTAATACAGAAAGGTTGCAAGTGGAAGCCAAGCATTTCCATTGCCCTTCCTTCCAGGAGAGCAAATGAAGGAGAGAACTATGCACCTTCCTCATGACTGCAAGTACATGAGCATCTAATATGATAAATCATGACTATTATGTGGTTTGACTTAGGGAGGTAAGGGGAATGTCACTTGCTTTTCTATTTTGGGCAGAAAAATATTTAACATTTGGAATGCATGTGAACTTCCTCTTTTCATATAACTCAAGCACTTAAAAGCGTTAAATGCTAAGGAAAAATCAAAATGCCAGTGTGATGTAGTGGTTTGTGTATTGAACATAGACACTGGGAAACCAAAGGTTGAATCCTTACTCAGCCACAGAAGCCCAAGCTTTAGAGCACATGTGTCAAATACAAGGCCTGCAAGGCTTTCAATACCATAGCAACATATACATTTATATAGTCTTACAATTACAACTGGCCTTTGAAGGCCCTTTGATGTGGCTCTTAGTGAAAATGAGGTTGACACCCCTGCTTTAGATAAAGGCAATGGCAAACCCCTTTCTGAACAAATAGTAAGTTTTTCTTTGGATGACCATAAGTAGGAAATGTCTTGAAGGCACTCAAAATGAAGTATTATAGAAGCATTCTTCAATTTTAAAAGCCTTTGATAATGAAGTTCAATCACTTTATTCTTCAACTTATGTCTATTGGATTTTTTCATAAGGTATTATCAGCAATTAGAGGATGGTGAAGGATAGTTGGACAAACACAGAGTCACGGAATTTTAATATTTTTATTAAGCATAGTTCTGAGTCCTCATTCTTTCAAGCAGCACCAGTGGTTTCAGCTTTGTTGGCTGGATAGTCAGCTGCAAATGTTTGACAGTGTTGTCATCTTTAAGACTATTTCCCTACAGGTTCTCCTGCCTTGGAGATATTTGGAACTCAAGCTCTGAGTAATCTGGAGTGGGGAATGACAACTGAATAATGAGCTGAGATGTAAGTAAGCAGGCAAATGTTTGTATTGGGAAAAAATGTTACTTACAAATCTTTCAGGGACCCCAGAATCACTGTAATGAACAATGAGATAAAAAGCAGGTTGTAGAAAAACCACTTTTAAACTTGAAGTGTATTCCACTCTCTCTACCATTGCTTCTGTCAGTGCCATTTTTACTGCCAAAAATAGTGATTGACTGGACTGCTCCAAGAGATATTTCAGGACTGTGTCAAATTGATTAGCTATGTGTACTTCTTCCCATGATGGACAGAATAAATATGCACTCCTGCAAATTGTCAATGCCAGGAATGGCCATGCAGGCTACAACCTCTGATATATCCAGGCTGCACTGAAAAGGGAATGATTGTTTGTTTATTTGTATAATATAATCATTATTTTGGATTATGACTAGTATCACATTTTACTTCCTATTCATTTTGTGCTATGGTACAGATACCTGAGACAGAGATTAAGCATACAACAATGGTTATAAATTATACTTTTGGCTTGGTGTTTAAAAGGGAGGAAACCATAACGTCTTAACTCCTAAGACAAACTTGGTTGCTTCAAGCAATCTGGTTTTTTTTCTATTTGCTATTGTACCATATCAGACTTTTAAATATACTAGCTTTGCCCTGCCACGCATTGCTGTGGCTTATGGGAATCATTTGTTGGCCAGTTGGAATAGTAGTGAATAGCCTTGCAGCCTCAAAGCCTGGCCATTTTCTGGAGTAGCTGGAATAGCATCCTCAATCAAAGAGTCGCTGTGAAGCCTGGCTACTTCCTTTGTAGGGGAATCATTGTTTGGCCAGCTTGAATTGCACTGAATAGTTTTGCAGCTTAAAAGCCTGGCCGCTTTCTACATAGGGCATCCTTGCTAGGCCAGGTTGAATGGGACAAAGTAGCCTCGTGGCTTCAAAGCCTGGGGATTTTTCACCTAGGGGAAATCTTGGTTGGCCAGGTTGAATAGCACTGAATAGCCTTGCTGCTTGTAAACCTGGCCACTTTCTACCTTGCGGAATCCTTGGTTGGCCAGTTTGAATAGCAATTAATAGTCTCGGTGTGGCAGGTATGAATGCTGCAATTAGGCACCTTGATTAGTATTTAATGGCCTTGTAGCTTCAAAGCCTGGCTGCTTCCTGCTTGGGGGAATCCTTTGTTGGGAAGTGTTAGCTGGCCCTGATTGTTTCCTTTCTGAAATTCCCAATTTCCCTGTTTTCAGAGTGTTGCCCTTTATTTACTGTCCTGGTTTTAGAGATTATATTGTTCTGTTTTATTATACCACAGTAATTATTTCATATTATATTTATAATCTTATATTATCTGCTTAGAACTGGATTATATGAGCCCCCGTCTACACAGCTGTATAAAATCCACACTGAAGTGGATTATATGGCAGTGTGGACTCAAGATAATCCAGTTCAAAGCAGATAATATAAGATTATAAATGGGTAAGAGAGCTGTGTGGAAGAGAGCAGTCTACACTGCCATATAATCCAGTTCAAATAAGATAATCTATATTTTATAGGCAGTGTGGATGAGGCCTAAGTGCACTCTGCCCCTGCCCTGGGTGCCATTTTGGCTGAGGGAGTTGCTAGGATATGAAGGGGCGGGACCTAAAGGCAGGGGGGGAGGTACTAAAGGCAGTAGAGCCTACCTTTCTAACTGGCAGTTAGGGGGAGAAAGGCTCTTCCACATCCTCTGTAATTTGGACTATTTTTCTAAGTTTTTTTTATTGAAAGACATATTTTGGATGACTATGTCTTTTGTGGCCAAATTTGGTGTGATTAGGTTCAGTGGTTTTGTTGTTTACTCCATAGTAAAACGAACATTACATTTATATATATATATATAGATTGTGTCTCTACAGCCCAAATCCTGAAGCTTCTGTGTTGATACCCCATCTTCCCCCAGTGTAAGGTTCTGCATAGTGTTCATGCTGGCATTGTAGTGTCAGCAATGATAACTTGCTAACTAAACATGTGTGCTAACATGCCAGCAAGTAGCATCTCCTCTTAAGATAGGAAAGTTGGGTTACTACTTTATACATTTCCTAGCAAACTGGCAGAGCTATAAGGCTCCTCTATATAGTGATCCATATTTTGTAGCTACAAAACTGTAATCAGTACCTGGTTTACAAATTTGTTTCAAATATATTTTCCTTATAATTTAAATGTGTAGTCTATTGTGAAGGGAAGCATATTAGTATTTCACAATCACATACAGTCATTTAGGCTATTATAATATGTACAACTACTCGCAAGGGAAATATTGTCCCAAGGCAGTGATGACAGATCTTTAAGTAGTCTGTCTTTGATCTTCCAACTTCCTATTAAAGAAGCCTGCAATCAATTTCTGAAGCTAAATCTCAGAATTGCTAATAGTATCAGTACTGAGAAACCAAATGCAGAGTAGTTTGAAGATTGCAATTCTCCCTCTTCCTCTTTCTCTCCTTTTTAACACAAAAAACTATTTCCTCTTTAATGCTGATCTCGGGCTACATTTTTAATGGCCCTATGGGAATTTCAATGTTTTTCCAGGGATTAAAAATGTGCTATGTCAACACAAGTGTTTGTAGTGTAGAATTAAGAATATTTCACAATACCCAAACACAGAAAACATACAGGGCAGAACATTTCTTATAAGTAGCCAAAACCCACCTTTTATCTTTAAAAAAATGTAACCAAGGTAATTTTGGTGTCCAAAAATATTACTACTGTTTTCAAAAACACCTAACATTTATTGTGCTGTGAGGTAATTTTCTATTCAATAATAAAGCTTTAATTAATTAATTAATTAATTTTATATCCTTGAATGTGACTGAAGGCAACTTGAAAATATTGTAAAAACAAGAAAAAGCAAAATAAAATAATACTGAATACTAAAAAGTGAAAACATAATGGAGCAAGTTATCACATTAAAATACCATTAGGTGATTAAAAATGTGAAATCGTTCAAAAATATAACAATAAACTTTAAAAAAAAACACAGCACCCAAATCTTATAAAGAATGCACCTACACTGGAGAATTAACTGCCAGGTCACAATTCTATGTAATCATGGGAGCTGTAGTTTTGCATGGTCTTTAGGCATCGCTGTCAATGAGTGTTGGTGCCTCACCAAACTAAAAATCCTAGGATTCCATTGATTTAAGCCATAATAGCTAAAATGGGATCAAATTGCATTACTTTCATGGTGTAGATGCACCCAAAGGACTCCTTTGAAGCAAAGCAGTCTCTGTATAAATCAATAGTTAGATCAGCAGTTCCCAAATGTTTTCCACCATGGAACCCTTCAGAAGACTTTTCCCCCCATGGAAACCTATGTCCTTAAGCATTGTAAAGCCGCAAAGTTTTATTTACTCCTATTGTCTGGTTGTCTGTTTAACGCAGTAGATTTGGAAATAAAGACATTTAAGCTTCATTTTTAAAGCAGAGGTACATTGAATTTTAATAAGATCTTCATACTCTGGAACAGGCTTTAAAAATTAAGATTTTAAAGATTTTTTTACAGAATCCCTATGATGCTTTTGCAGAACTCTAGAGTTCTGAAGAATACAGTTTGAGAACTGCTGGGTTAGATTCACCCCTGCAATATATATCTTTATTGCAGCTGCATAAAAAGAAAAGAGTGAAGACTCCTAAAATATTAGCATGTAGTAAAACATTTAGCATGTGCTATTTATCACACAGGTAAAAGGAAGCATATACTTAAATTCCTTATTCTACCCAATTATTAAACATACAGAAATTATTTCAATTTTTCACTTTTTGTGGGACAAAAAAGGCATCCCAGTAACAAAGTGCAATAGTTTTGTTGGAGCAATTTTTGTCCAATTAGAAAGAAAATTATACATAACAGATGACTGACACTCAGAGACACTGTTTAAACTTTAGAGGTGACAATATCCTACAGCACCTATTATGTAGTTCTAGTTCTATGGACTTCATCATATGTCCCGCTGGAATCGCCATGCATAGTTGTGAACCTACCCTGTTTCCCCTAAAATAAGACATCCCCAGAAAATAAGACCTAGTAGAGGTTTTGCTGAATTGCTAAATATAAGGCCTCCCCTGAAAGTAAGACCTAGCAAAGTTTTTGTTTGGAAGCATGCCCGACGAACAGAACACCAGAGCATGCAGGATCGGTAAATATACGTAGCATAAAGTGTTGTACATGGAAATATTGGTAGTAACAAGAAATTCTTGATAGGATTCAGTTTGTCATTTTGTTCAACAATAAATGTGAATTCTTCTTCATGGAAGAATAAGACATCCCCTGAAAATAAGACCTAGAGCATCTTTGGGAGCAAAAATTAATATAAGTCACTGTCTTATTTTTGGGGAAACACGGTAGCAGTGCCCTGCATGGGGAACCTGTCGCCATGCCCTTCATCGCCCGGCTTTCCCCCTACTTCATTCCATCGGGGGAAGCTTTCACCATCCTGCTTCCTCCCATAGGTCCCACTGCTGCTGCAGTGGCATATGCCAATTCCTCTTTAATTTTGCAACAGAGCCCCACCAGAAATAGCTGTGTATCATGGGATGGGAGTTGGTGGGCTCTATTGCAAAACTAAAGAGGAACCAGCATTCCCGCCAAAGTTTACCCTGTATGATGAGGTTATATGTAAAAAAAAAACATAGCCTGGGGCACTAAAATGTCCTATCTGCAAAGACAAGGGTCAAGTACATAGACAGCAATCAAATCTTGGAAAACACTGGCTTCAACATCAAGACTTAATTGTTATTTCAATTTAAGCCTCTCTTTTCTGTAACATTAATTTAGTCCTTGATCTTCTGTCAACCAAATTTCCCAGCAAATGAAGAATTTTAAAAACTGCTGACAACTCCAAGTCAAGATTTGCCTTGAGCTCTGAATATCATAACAATCATAATTGCCCAGACATCTCTACTATAAATCTGTACAATGAAAAAGATGAGTATCACCAATGTTTTGACAATTTCGGCAACACCATGACTTTCCTAAAGTAAATAAATAAATAAATCTAAAATAAATTGACTGTCTAAAACCTGATTTATATTTGCCCAGAAATACTTTTGCATCTTGGGCCTTCATTACCTCTTTATGGGAATGCCTTTCTATCAATGAAAGAAAATAGCCATTGATTAGGCAGTCCTAGTATGCCTTGATTTCTATTTAATAGACTTTTATGGATTGCATTCATTCAGGTCGGGCTTCAAAAATGAGTTCATAAAGTTTTCCAAATGTACTCTGCATTCGCTTTTCAGGCAAACAACATATTAGGTAGCCTCAATAATGGGTGCCCCCCCACACACACACACACACACACAAACACCTTTCAGGAAGAGTAGATATGGCACATCTGCTTTCGCTAATACTGTTTATTTGACCTTTGCTCATCTGTATAGCTAGAAATGCAATTTTATTTAAGCATCTTCCCAAAGGAAGTATTGTTCCTCTTTTCATACATCTCAAGCCCACTCACAGCATCTTATGCTTCAGGCCTAGTTTATCAGCAGCCACCTGGAACCAATTAGAAGGCCTGGCTGTTCTCTTCTAGCCTCACTGTTTCCATTCCAAAGAGAAGTTCATCCCATCATGATAGCATGCAAGTCTAATAATTAAACACTATAAATACTCTGTAGTATACCATGCATTTCAAAAAGTTAGAAGAGACTGCCATGGCTGCCTTAATGGCTCTAATTTCCCATAAAACACAGGGTATTTTGTGCAATGATTCCTATTGTGATGAACAGTTTTTCCCTATGGAATACATACTAATGCATACTAACACTTGTGCATTTGGAGTACAAAAAATGCAATTTGCTGATACTTACATGCATTTACTACTTAAGAGTCACAAACTATGTAGGACAACAGAGTTGCTGAACATTCACATGAAATTTTACATGTTGTTTTCTAACAGAACAGAAAGTAGATTTTAGCTTTCTTTTCTGTGGATTAGTCTGCCCAGATCTGTTGAATGCACATTCAGTCAATTACAGGCCATTTGTGAGTGTTCCTATTAAATGCATATTAAATGACTATATGTCAAGAGTCAGACGCCAATTAGCGAACAAAAATAGAGTTTATTCAGCAGATAAGCCAAAAAGTAATGTTAACACAGAAAAAACCTTGAAACACTTCACTATCAGTGCTTCAAGAGCAGTTCAAACAAAAATATAATTCAGCAACACAAGCAGGTAAAAACAAAGCTAAACAAACTTAGTGCAAACTGCACTTTCTGAGTCCAAGCCCTGCCAGCTGGCTCTGTAGTTTTCAAAGGAACAGTTCCCAAAAGAAAACACCAAATTGGTCAGGAAACAAACAAACAAACAAAGAATGCAGTAGACTGCTTCCACAATGTGGATAAAGCCGAGGGCTCCAAAAGGATGGTGAAAAGACGTCGTCCGGGATTCCAAGGTCAGGTCAGGAGATAACAGCGGTGTCCAAAGAGCAAGCCAGGAGTCAAAAACCGATAGTAGTCATCAATCACAGGGCGAAGGCAGAAGCCAGGTCAAATTCAATGCAAAGTCCGAAGAGGGTGCAGTCATCCAAAACAGGCCCACGATAAGGTGCAGTCACAACACTATCCCTCCCCGCAAAGGCCCCACCCACTGGAATTAATGTGGGATCCGAGACCTCTGTAATTACTGAGGGCCTGTTACATGATGTGTCCAATTTCAGTAAAGACCGGTGAAACACCGGATGAACCTTGAGCGTGGAAGGCAATCGCAATCGAAACGCCACAGGAGAGACCTTAGTAACAATGAGGAAAGGACCTAAGTACCGAGCCCCAAATTTCCCCGCATGCGTCCTGATATGCTTAGCAGACAACCACACCATGTCCCCTTCTTTCAATTCCACTCCAGACTGATGATGTTTGTCAGCTTGTGACTTTTGCGTTGCTTTAGCTTCCACCAGAAGCTTCCTCGCAACGTCTTGCAAGGCCTTGAGTTCACTGGAACGATACACTGGATCCGGCGACACAGTATTATGCGCAGGCGCTACTACTCCACGTGGATGGCAACCATACATGATTTCAAAAGGCGAGCATTGGCTAGCGCTATGTGTCACCGCGTCATACGCAAACTCTGCCACCGGTACCCATTGAACCCAATCCCCAGCTTGCTGCAAACAAAAACAGCGCAGATACTGTTCTAACAGACCGTTCACCCGTTCAGACAGCCCATCAGTCTGCGGATGGAATGCAGTAGAGACGTTCAGTTTAGTTCCAAGCTGCGCATGGAACTGTTTCCAAAATTGTGAAACAAACTGCGGCGCTCTGTCCGAAACAATAACCTCTGGAGCCCCGTGCAGACGGAAAATATGGCGCACAAATAATTTGGCCAACGTTGTAGCCGCCGGTACTTTAGAGCATGGGATAAAATGAGCCATCTTGGAAAACAAATCAACCACCACCCAAATACAAGTGTAGCCACCCACCCTAGGCAAATCAGTAATGAAGTCCATGGAAATAATCTGCCAGGGCTTTTCAGGGACTGGCAGAGGCGATAATAGACCACAGGGCCTACCTACTGGATGTTTACACTGTAGACAAATAGCACAGCTATCACAGTATTTTAAAATATCCTGCCTCATCTTGGGCCACCAATAATGACGAGTAATGGTTTGCACAGTCTTAAACCTGCCAAAATGTCCCGCAGTTGGCTCATCATGATATGCTTGTATGATTTCCAAGCGTAGTTTACCAGGCAGCACGAAAATCTGCCCATTACGTGATAACACCCCGTCCACATCCTGTAAATTAGGCAGAAAGTTTATTCCGAAGATAAGCCAAAAAATAACATAAACACAGGAAATATCCTTGAAACACTTCACTTTTCAGTGTTTCGAGAGTAGATTGAACAATAATAACTCAAAAAACGAGCCACGCTAATTTCCCATGCTGGCATTCAATAAAAAACTAAATAACGCTTCAATTCAGCTTTGGGAAACAAATAGAGTTAATTGCTGGAAAATAAACAAACTAGAAAAGCAGTAAAGCTGCTTCCACAGTGCAGATAAGCCGAGAGCCTCAAAGGGATGATGAATAGCCGTCGTCAGAAGAATCCAAGGTCAGGTCGGGAGGCAGCAGAAATACCGAAAGACAAATCAATAGTCAGAAGCCGGGAGTAGCCGTCAGTCAGAGGGTGTAGACAGAAGCCAGGTCAAATTCAATCCAAAGTCCGAAGAGGGTGCAGTCATCCAAAACAGGTCCACAATAAGACACAGCGAGAGCCAAGCTAGATGATATCAGCAGATTCAAATCATAGTCCAAGTTCAGTCTTCATGGAAACACAGAGATCCCAATGGCGCCTCAGCAACACCTTGCCACACGCAAAGTGCAGTGGCCAAACATTCCCATTTTATTCCCCTTCCTCCTGGGTGACCAAACACTCACACCCAAACACCAGGTGTCCCAAATCTACTCAGAGTCTGAACTCCACACAGCTAGAGCTCGTGGATCTGGAGTACCTAGCAATTCGTCGGAGTCCCAATCATCCTGCCCACACTTAGCCCCGTGAACACTTAAAGAACCATCCTCCCTTCTCCAAGCATCCCAATTGGGATCAGCTCCTGCAGAAACCCCAGGTTCAGAAGTATCCATAAGCCCCAAATCCCCAGACACCTCCGGTGGCTGTGCCCATTCAGTGCCTGCTTCCCCAGCCACCACCTGTTCCTCAGCATCCATCTCCACATCTGAATCTTCCTCAGAAGATCCCCCATATAGCTCTCTAAGTCGCTTCCTGCGCAACTCCTCCAGTGAACCCTCATCACGAGGGTTTTTTCTTCCTCTTCGAATTCCATCACCATCAACCATAATCCCCGAATGCGCAGTCACAACAAGAATAGTGCTTTTATTCATTTTATAGTACTCTTAAAATTTAACAGTGAAAATAAGAGTATCCCTCCCCAATAAAAGAAGAGCAAACTGCATTCTTTATCTATAATTCTTTTTAAAGATTGCAATTTTCCATGGCCTGAAACTTTAGCATCCATTTATTTTTTCCCTATATCTTCATGTTATCCTACAAAGAGACTGGGAGAGTCATAATAAATTAGAACTCTCAACACCAACTATTTTAAAGAAAATTCAGTGATAGCTCTTAAAATGGGGATTACAGGGCTCCAAATAATGCATAAGTGTTTCAAAAGTCACTCTTGCATATTTCTGTTAAGTGCTGTAGTCGCATCAACACAAAAGCATAGAGTGGACAGGTATGAATAGGAAAAGCAGATATGAAAATTGATGGATGAAAAGGGGCAATTTAATGTTATTTGGATAAGATTAAAAACAACAGACCATAGAGGAAAAGGAGTAGAATAAACTGATATTGTTAAGAATGATAATGCATCACCCACATCATCTTGAACTATATTACTATTCTTCACTAAATCCAACAGAACCCATGTGAACTAAATATTATCTTTATTTTAGGAATAAGGGAAGTGCATCAATACACACCTCACTGAAGGTGTGAGGGACACTGTGAGTGAAGGATTTCAATTTCTACTTAATTAATCACTTTGCTGAAAATATCTGAAGTAGAAGATAAACGTTTCACTGAACAGCAGTCAGTGACAGAAGAGCTCCCATTAAAGTGGAAACATTGCCTTTCTACGTGGGAAAAATGGATGGTTCTTTGACCTGGAAAACTAAGGGGACACAGACTGTTTGAATTCTTGACTCATCCATTTATTCCATTTTTCTTATCAGAATGGCAATAAAGGCGGCAAATTGCTCATACATTTATAGCACAAGGCTTAGTGAAATTACATTTGCGGGAGGAAACAAGACAATACTGCTTTATACTGTTTCAATTGCAATGGACACTGGTTTAAAAACCACAACAACATTCTACTCATTATTACTATAACTACCTGTCAGAATATTGTACTAGATAATCATGAATTCTCAGAGAACTCTTTGATTGTGCCATTAGGAAACTAATCTATCAATCCATGCATTCTGAATATTCTTTATTGGGGATTAGGTGAATGCAATGGAATTCGACCAGAAAGCCAGTGTCTTACAAGACAGTCAAGTGAGAAATCCTACAACAAACTTGGCCCAATTCTCCATTATATTTAGATAAATATATCCTGCTTTCAATTTTCGAATCATTTATCTGAGTGCGCTGTCTTAATAGAATGAATGGGGTAGTATCAGTTGTTTTCATTCTGCTGATAGGATATTCTTTGTTTCAGCAGAGGATTTAACCAGCAGGAGAGAGACATTTTTCAGCAATATGAAGCCTGCTATAGCATGTACCATGTTGTTTCAAAGGATCTTCTAATCTTCCAGACCAGATTTGCAGGACATGTGGCAGTCTGTATAGGATGGGAGAAGTTTTAATTTCTAAAATGACAGAATAATACCTGGTGACCTTTAAGTATCACATATCTAATACAAGATTCAGAAAACTCTTCCATAAAAAGAGAAGTTTCCTCTCAAATATATAATCACAAGAATGGATCTACATAGCTGCCATTTTACTATTTATAATTCTGTAATATGGACAGGATTTGATGTCCCATAACTTAGCTCTCCCACTCCTCTATCATAGTTTTCAAGTACACATAGATGTTTAGATTTAAGATTAAGGTGGAAGATGCCATCCTTTCTATAATTATATTGATCTTGGGTATCTATATTAGGCACCATTCCATGTGTCTTTTCTAAATAGTACATCATTTTACTAGTAGTAGTGTTCACTCCAAAGCATAATCCTTTGAGTTCAGTGGGATGATTGCATGCCCTTATAATTTAATCACATATTTTTGAAGAAATACATGGGGACTCTCTGGAAAATACACAAAATGAACTGAAATGGACAGTGCAGTCCTGTGAATGTCTACACAGGCATCATTTCCACTTTGCTCAATAGGTTTTATTCCCGGAAGGTTCAACTATAACCTCAAGCTGTGTGCATAGAACTGGAGTCCAAGTGTCTCTATAAGGTTATGTGTTCATTTGTTACATTTTAATGTGTATTAATTTTAAATTTAATTGATTTTAAGTCTCTGTTTATATGTATTTTAAGGCATCTAATGGTTGCCATATGTAAGTTGCCTTGAGTCCCCTTCGGGGTCGAGAAAGGCGGGGTTGAAATAAGGTAAATAAAAATTACTTAATTAATTAATATATAAAGAAATGGATGGTGTTTGAGAAATACCTAAAATCAACTGACACAGTGTCTACCTAAAGGAAAATTGATATGTGTATTTTGTAAGGAGGAGGAGAACTTATAAAGATATATGGTTTGTTGATTTTATAAAGATATTAGGGACTGATTTATTACATTTCAGAACACTTAGACTTTTGAGCATTAAATATGGGTCAAGAATCTCTACACGTGTCAAGAACTGACATTCACTAAAATAAATCACACAAAATGACACTTGTATTACAAAGTATGACACAGCCATGGCTCCTATAAATAAAGAATGAGAAACTTTCACAGGAAAAATATTTCCCTGCAGTCTGTGGCATAGCTTGACAAACTCAATTCATCATTGTAGAAGTCAGACAACTCATTGCCTGCTGTAGGCAGGAGCCTCATTACCTCATTAAAATCATAATAGATGTGGAGATCCACTTTTTTATTTGGCTATATAATTAAAGCAGGAATAACATAAGCAGTTTGGTTTCTCAGTTGCCATTTCAACTTGCCTTTATAGTTGAGTTGAAGGGAAGGAATAGGTTTATAGTTGATACAAGGGTAGTCAAAGTATAGTGGAGCCATGGAAGGTGTTGCTGGCTTCATCATTGAGGAAATGTACTGATGTGGATGTTTGCAAAAGCATTTCTTGGAGTGATCCTGAAGCAGTTCCATTCTTACGAATATCCTTCCAGGGGAGGCAAGGCTGCCCACTCCCTTCTTTCCTTTTGCAGGCAGGCTTTTTAATGTATAAGCAGGAGGGTTTCTTATTGGGATATTTTATTTATCCACTTAAACGTTTACAGTTATCACTTATCCAACACTCTCTTATCCAACGTTCTGGATTATCCAACGCATTTTTGTAGTCAATGTTTTCAATATATCGTGATATTTTGGTGCTAAATTGGTAAATACAGAAATTACTACATAGCATTACTGTGTATTGAATTACTTTTTCTATCAAATTTGTTGTATAACATAATGTTTTGGTGCTTAATTTGTAAAATCATAACCTAATTTGATGTTTAATAGGCTTTTCCTTAATCTCTCCTTATTATCCAGTATATTTGCTTATCCAATATTCTGCCGGCCCGTTTACGTTGGATAAGCGAGACTCTACTGTATATGTTTTCAAAAGGATTTCATATTGTTTGATGTGATGATTTTAATTGTTTTAAAATTTTATTGTGAAGGGTTTTTAAATTGATGATCTTTGGGACCCATCTTAGGTCCCGCTCTAGAAGGAAGGTGGCATATAAATGAAATAAATAAATAAATACCGGTAGAACAAGAAGTTCCTTGTGAGATTTTGCAGAACAGAAGCTGACTGTCTGCATGACTAATTCTCATTTGCCTTCATGCTTCTAACTTCTGTTTTTAAAAATCCCTAGGTTGTCTTTTGTTTTAGTAAAATGCATCATAGGCAGTCCCTGAGTAATGAACATATGACTCCTAGTTACAAATGTGGGAGGGGGATGGTGGCATTACGTGGTCCGAGGAGCAGGTGTACCAACTAGAAGTATTGCCGGGCCTTTTGCAGAATTTGAGAATCTTTAAGCATTTACAAACATGGTTAAAATATATAACAAAGCTCACCAAAAATGATAGGTGTTTTGGTTTTTAGGCCTGTTCTGGGGTTATTTGGGGCACTGATTCAAAAAAATTGCATTGGCTGGATCACACCAGCTCTAGTTTCTTAGACATGATTATCATGATTTTCTATGGGTGAGAAGATGGTGACTGGTAAATGGCATTTGTACCTCAAAAACTGGAGGGGGGGGTCAAATACAACCAGAAACAGGGCTAACCTTTGAGGCCCCAAAACATGTGTTGGCCAGTGTAACATGTTAAGACAAATATCTGTCCAAGTTTCATTTAAGTAGAACTCCTTGCAAAAAAATGTTTTCTAGTTTTGGTTAGTATTGTGTAGGGTTAGAGCCACTGTGATATTTTACTGCTGGATATTTTATCCTAGTTATAAAGATGTAATTTCACTTCTTATCCCTGAGACAACAGGATGTAATAGGAAATCTACCCCTAAGAAAGGAAATTCACTCCTTTAAGAGTTTTCATGAAGAAAAGGTGAAGCTTTATCACCAATTCTTGTTTCCAAGACAAATCCAAATTTTCAAATCCAATTCTCACTAAGAAAATGAGGTGAAATCTTCTGAACAGGGGCACTGACAGCAAACAGACGTTAGAGAGGTGTTAACCCTTCCCTATGCTATCCAAAACTTTTTGAAAATGGCTGAAGTAAAAAATGTATCTGTTTCATTTTTCATACAAATTCAGCTTTAAAACAAATCTATGGAACCTATCTTGTTCGTAACCCCTGAAATGTGCCTGTATTTGGTTAGAATGAATGTTACATTTCTAACTAATTTTGTGTTTTCAATATAATTATTATGCAGGTGTAACTGGTTCTGATATTTATTTAATACAGCTTTATGTTAGAAAGGCACTTCAAAATAGCATAATAGTGTATTTGTAAAAATGTACAGTCAGCAAGAGTTTCCTTTGCTATCAATAATATGTTAGTCACAGTTTTGCAGCAATAAAGCTGTGGAATCACTCTGTTAGCAAACTAATTCATTTTGGATATCACTCAGCAACATCATCCATATCTGTAGCAAGTGGGAGCAGTATAGGTAAGCCTGTAATGAGATGTGCTATGGGCTCATCTGGTTCAGCTGAACTGAGACAGAATTTAAGATTTTAGGCTATGCTTTCTGCATTAAAAAAACTAAAATAGTACTCTATTATTGGATGAATTTGCTAAGTAAATCATGCAACTAAATTATTGTTGTTGTTGCTGTTGTTGTCACTTCACTTTAATCTTTCCCTTATTCAGGTATCTCTATTACAATATAATTAATATTCTAAAACTACATATAAGATCTAATACATATAACAAAGCAGAAACAACCTTAAATATAAATCAACAATATACAAAGATACATGCATATTACTTCAATGACTACAAGTTCACAGATAACTAAGAGAGGAATACATATTACTTATTTGCTATTTGAATATATGGTAGAGTCTCACTTATCCAAGCTAAACGGGCCGGCAGAAGCTTGGATAAGCGAATATCTTGGATAATAAGGAGGGATTAAGGAAAAACCTATTAAACATCAAATTAGGTTATGATTTTACAAATTAAGCACCAAAACATCATGTTTTGCAACAAATTTGACAGAAAAAGCAGTTCAATACACAGTAATGTTATGTTGTAATTACTGTATTTATGAATTTAGCACCAAAATATCACGATATATTGAAAACATTGACTACAAAAATGGCTTGGATAATCCAGAAACTTGGATAAGTGAGGCTTGGATGAGTGAGATTCTACTGTATATATAAAGAAGAAACTGTAGCAGATCATCTATAATCAAAATCAATGGAAATCCATTGCAGCAAATTCAACTGAGGGCATATTTACATTTACCACTCAAATCAGTTTCAAGTGGTTTTACTTGATAATTTACAAAGAAAATCCTGAAACAAGTTTGAGCGCCAGATGGTGATTATACAAACCACATAGCTCATTAAGGGCTTTCTTTTATGTGCTTTCGTCGGTGTTTATTGTCTTGCTGCCACAGCTCGAAATCAGGTTTGAACTGCATTAAATGATCAATGTAGTTGGGGCCAGAGTCCACCTTAAGGACTAGGTTTTTAATAGCATTGGTTTTCCTAGACTCAGCCTACTTTATAAATTGCATCTAAGGAAGTATGATGGAATCCACAGATACAGCTGATAAACTCTTAGTCATGAAATTGTGGTTAGTCACTAGTGTAGTACATGTATGTATGTATGTATTGTTAAAATAAAAGTTGTTAGTCTCTAAATAAATGTTTTCTTAGAAACAAGTTCTACAATATTGAGTGGATTTACACCCAAGAAAGTACACATACAATTGCACCCATTTTGATAATAAATTGGATGCTGCTTCTTTCTTAAATTGTTCATCAATAGAAAGAATACATGATCCACATTGATTAACAACACATCTTGGTCTGATATGTATACTGATTTTTACAAATGACATATTCTCAATTGTGTTAACAGCAGTTAAGGTTTCCATATCTAATCCAGAAAGCATTACTTTTAAAAAAACTAGACATTAACACCAAGGGAAATATGATCATCATGCAAAATAAGAGCACATTAATGATATTGCAAAGGGAGAGAAATATGTTGGCTATTCTGCTGGCAATATCTAAAAAACCAATGACTGGCATTCTGTTCCATAATTATAATGTTGTAAGTGTCTGATAGAATTGTGATTACATTAATTCAGTTTTATAGTTGTTGCACTATCAGAGCAACCAAATGAGCCCTCTGAGCTGACCCTTTTAGCCATGCAGGCCCTCAACACTGGAATTTCTGAAGCACTGGCCACAGAACATTGAGCAGTGATGCACCCAGAACTATCCCAATAACAGGATGGACAATGATAGGCAGATGTAACATTACTCAGAGAGGACTGGAAGCATCACTGCTCATTACCCCACTCTATGATGCCTCAGAAATTCCTCTGACAGGAACAAAATGGCTTAAAAGACAGCCTGGGGGGAGGAGATAACTACAGTCTGCCCTCCACAATTGTAGGAGTGCAGGATGCAA
Organism: Anolis carolinensis; assembly: GCF_035594765.1. Taxonomy (NCBI): domain Eukaryota; kingdom Metazoa; phylum Chordata; class Lepidosauria; order Squamata; family Anolidae; genus Anolis; species Anolis carolinensis. Next base: position 240,201,100 of record NC_085842.1, read on the forward strand.
GACCTTTCTGAATGGGGGAAAAACACTAATATATCTGCACCACACAAACCACACTTAACACAGCATATTTTACACCACCTCTGCTGCTGCCCTATATCATTTTAATATGAGTATGTAAGAGAAAATGATTCACTGTTCTCCTGACAGACAGAAAATGTATGGAAGTCAGCTAGTTAAGACGTAAATTAATGTTCAGTATAATGAATTTCCTTGATTTTACCACTTTCAGTACTAATAGTGGGAAATGCTGAAAGTTCATCAATACTTGCTTATATTTGAAAAATGCATGACAACAGTAAAATGAATCACTGCAAGAAGCTTTAAGCCAGTGGTTCTCAACCCCTTAATACAGTTCCTCATGTTGTGGTGATCCCCAGCCATAAAATTATTTTCATTGCTATTTCATAACTGTAATTTTGCTACTGTTATGAATTGTAATGTAAATATCTGATATGAAGGATGTATTTTCATTCACTGGACCAAATTTGGCACAAATACCCAATACGCCCAAATTGGAATACTGGTAGGGTTGGGGGGGTGGGGTAGATTTTGTCATTTGGGAGTTGGAGTTGTATAGTTAACCTACAATCAAATAATATTGTGAACTCCACCAATGATGGAATTGAACCAAATTTGGCACACAGAACTCTTATGACCAACAGAAAATACTGGAAAGGGTTTAGTGGGCATTGACCTTGAGTTTTGGAGTTTTAGTTTACCTACAACCAGAGAGCACCAAATTTGGCACAAATACCTGATACACCGAATTTGCGTACTAGTGGGGTTGGGGGGTTTATTTTTCATTTGGAAGTAGTAGTTTCTGGGATTTATAGTTAACCTACAATCAAAGAGCACTCTGAACCCAACCCACAATGGATCCACACCAAACTTGGCACACTACCTACATGGCCAATACTGGTGGGGTTGGGGGGCCATTCCATTCTGGGAGTTGTAATTCACCCACATCCAGAGAGCAAACTGGTGATGGAACTAATAAACTTGCCACACATGCCCAACATGCCAAACTTTGAATACCAGTGGGGTTTCGAGGGAACCAACCTCAGAGATTGCAAGTTATAGTTCACCCACATCAACAGAGCAATGTGCACCCAACTGATGGATCTGGACCAAACTTGGCACAAATACCCAATATGACCAACTTTAAATACTGGTGGGATTTGGGGGGGGGGGGGGGCTTACCCAACATCGTAATAATAATAATAATAATAATAATAATAATAATAATAATACAGTAGAGTCTCACTTATCCAACACTCGCTTATCCAATGTTCTGGATTATCCAACTCATTTTTGTAGTCAATGTTTTCAATATATCGTGATATTTTGGTGCTAAATTCATAAATACAGTAATTACTACATAGCATTACTGCATATTGAACTACTTTTCTGCCAAATTTGTTGTCTAACATGATGTTTTGGTGCTTCATTTGTAAAATCATAACCTAATTTGATGTTTAATAGGCTTTTCCTTAATGCCTCCTTATTATCCAACATATTCGCTTATTCAACATTCTGCCGGCCCGTTTATGTTGAATAAGTGAGACTCTACTGTAATAATAATAATAATAATCTTTATTTTTGTATGCCGCCTCCATCTCCCCAGCAGGGAGTCGGAGCGGCAAACATGGGGGCAAGCTCAATACAGTCATATAATATCATAAAATCAACAGTTAAGATATCAAACAACGCATTTAAAAACAAATTAAACAAGTCATAGTTTAAAATAGACATAATTAAAATATTAAAATATTAAACAATCATCCAAGGCATTAAAAGGTCCAACATGATGGTAGTTGTAGTTCTCCCTGCGTACAGAGAACCTTGTGGTTCCCACTGATGATGGATCTGAATCAAACTGGGCACACAGACCCAACGTGGGTATCTGTGAATACAGGTGGGGTTTGGGGATGAGTTACCTTGTCATATGGGAGTTGTAATTCACCCGCATTCAAAGAGCACTGAACCCAGCTGATGACGGATCTGGACCAAACTTGGCACACAGATCCAATATGACCAACTGTGAATACTGGTGGGATTTGGGGAGGATTAACTCACAATTTTGGGAGTTGTCTTTCACCCACATTGGTACGCATTTTCTAATGGGAGCATTAATAATAAACAAAAGGAAAGGCTGACTTTTTTTCTAATAAATAGTGTTACAAATTACCTAAGCTGCTTCTGCTCCTCCTCCTCCTCCTCCTGATGCTTATGGGCCACTCTTAGTCCCATGTTATGCAGGTGCTTCCCCCTCCTGCCTTGAAGGGACTAACTGGCGTGAGCCTCCCTCCAGCCTTGTGCGCTATTCCTCATCCGCACATGCGCACCACACTGCCTCTCCCCTTGGCTGAGAGGTCACCTGAGAGGCCAGTCAATCACAGCAGGAGGGTTTTTGGTGGGAAGATTTGCCTTCTTTTTCCCCTTCTCAAGGATGAGCATTATAATCTTTAGTTTTCATACCTGCCATTATTTGCCTTTAGGTGCAAATTCTCAAACATAGGTTTCCAAAGGCATTACTTATGCCTTAGCTTTACACTGAAAGGTTTATACATCAGTCATCCTTGCTGTGAAATTCTATTTCTGACATAAAATTTCTCACTATGCTCATGATTATATTGGATTCACTTCTCAAATATAAATTTGTGATAATCAAAAACCCAAAGGCAACTTTCTCTCCAAAACTCATATTCTACTTCTGGAGAAACAGATCTAAAATGTAAAAATAATAGGAAATTATATAAAGAGCGAGAAAAACAAATGGACTGTCGGTCAAGTAACAGACAAATATATATGTTTTGTGCCATTTACTCTACAGAAAGACAAGAGGAATTAAAATGTATCAGTGTCAAAGAGATGAACCTCTGTATCTAAGTAACTAAGTATTATATTAATTATTTTGGTCTTAAAAGCCTAAATCCACCAGATCCTGTCTGATCTTGGAACATAAGCATGGTCAACCTTAGCTAAATGAAAGTCCAGCAATAAATACCAGGTGCCAAAGACTGGATTTCAGAGGAAGGAACCAGCAAAACCAACTCTCAGTATTCCTTGTCTAAGAAAACCATATGAAATTCATGGGGTCACAATAAATTGACAGACGACTTAAGGGTGCTTGCACACACACACACACACATTTAACATTATTTAGCCATATTTGTGACGGCGCGAGTGGCGCCATCTATATGTCGAACTGTAAGTTGCCTTTTACCCTGTAAATGTAGTTGGACTGATTGCTTATTTATATCTGTCAATCAATGTTATTTGCACCTGTTATATTGCTCACTCAGCTCAATTTTTGGCTCCACCTCTTCCTGGAGTAGGACAGTGTTTCCTCCTTTCATTCCACCAGCAAGCTCTCTACCAGATGGACATGAAGAGAGACTTGGCTCTAAAAGCCCTTGGTAAAGTTACCTCTCAGCACCAATTCTGAGGTTCTTACCCTTGAGACCTACGCTTCATGTTCAGGGCCAACCTGAACGATGTTGAGGAGTCTCAAGCGCCTTCATATAAGTCCTTTGGCAACAGAGGAAGACTGTGTCTTCACACATAGGTCATTGGACTGAGACTGAGTTTGCTCCGGCATTCACAGCCAGAGAAAGAGGGAACTGGAAAAGCTCCACGGACTTAAAACAATCAAAGACTGTAATGTATATTTTCTTTTACCCCTTTGTGAACAATAAACCCAGTTTTTGAGTTATCTACAGTGTTTTGGTCTTTGGGAGTTCCAGTTTCCCCCCTAAAGGAGGGCAAGAAGCAATCCCCTGGGGAAAGATGTCACGTCCATGCCTCTGTTGCTAAGAGTTATAGCCCTAGGCGCGACGGCACAATATTCATTTGCATTATTGTTCCACTTGATAATATTCAGGCACATAATGATATGTTTTCATGAGATAGAAATTTATTACTATCACACAAATGTGGAGGCTTATGCTTTGTAAGCAAAAGAGGAAATAATGGACAGCAGACTAAGCTCTGATAGGTTTTTGAAGTAAGTGCTCAACAAGAGGTTTTTCACAGCTGGGATCACAGTTTAAATACAAGATCCCGCCCAAGTCTGCCTGGCACCTCTTTTGCATTCCAACTGAGGTACCCTAAAAGAACATCTACTTTTTTGCTATTATATCACTAAGTTAGCAAGTGAAAACATGGCACTGGATATGCATTATCCATCTGGAACAGAAATCTGATATCTACCCTAACCCTTGTCTGTCTCCCTAACTCTCCTGGAATACTTCAAACATGGTGATACATAGAACGAGTCCACCTGAAGCCTGTTCACAGTACATGTTAGAGAATTTTCATTGAAGACAGGGTGAGCAGAAAATATATTCTTTAAGTCAAGATTTAGAGGGCGAGAACATCAAAAGGCTTTGGGAGGAAATGATATGAGAAAACAACGGGGCTACTACAATCATGAGAGGTATACCATGATCACCTTAGTTCTTGCAAAATGACAAATTGCCGGAGGAACATAGTCAGCCTTACACTTTTGCTGGGGTTAGGGGAAGAAGACCCCCATGAAAGTGGGGAAAAATTAAATAAAGAAATTGCAATTATTTACCAGAGAAAACATCTATACAGGTGTTTGCAAACATCCAACTTACAAATCACTCATAGTTAAGAACAAGGGTGAGACAACAGAAAGTGAGAGAAATCCACCCCTAGAAAGGGAAATTCACTCTTGGAAGGAAAAGGTATCTCCACTGAAGCTTTATCACGAATCCTTGTTTCCACAACAAACCATTTTTTTCAAAATCCAATTATCACAGGGACAGAAAGTAAGGCAGAATCTTCTGAACACAGACAGCAAAACAAACATCACAGGGGTGTTAACCCTTCCTTATACTATCCACAGATAGACAGGTAGATAGTTAGATTTAGCTAGAGTTACACATATAAATGTACCTGTTCCAACAAATTCAACTTAAGAACAAATCTATAGAATCTAGCTTGTTTGTAACTTGGGGACTGCCTGTATAGAAATTTTTAGGTGTCCCACCATGACTCTATGGTCAACTTTTGCTGGATGCTCACCACAGAATCATACTGGTGGATCTAGATATTCCTATAGAGGTCTCTCTATAAATGTGTAGGTTCTCCAGCATGACCAGAGGAAGTTGACCACTGAGTCACACTCGAGGACCTAGACATTCCTGGAGAAAACATTTTAAATCAAATACATGAATAATTAATTCCACAAAAATCAAATCACAAATATGGAGGGATGATAGCTGAAAACAGCAATAGCTGTAAAAACTACACCATCATTCTGTAGTGGTGGAGGCTCCTTCTTTGGAGGCTTTTAAATAGAGGCTGGATGCCATCTGTCAGGGATGCTTTGAGAGCTATATTTTCTTGCTTCTTGGCAGGGGGTTGGACTGGATGGCCCATGAGGTCTCTTCCAACTCTATGATTCTGTGTGCCAATACTTTTTCAGTTTCTCCCCTTCTCAAAGCAAAATGTCTTGAAAATTATAAATTACATCAATTCTTATTCTTCTGTTAAATATGTATTAAAATTCCCGAGTTAGGAGTTAGCTGACATTTTTAAATAGGAGTAATTCTAAAAAACAATCATAATCTATAATGTTTGCTATATGTTTCTAAATCACATAACAATATATTATATTTTGGACCATAACTGCTCACCAGTTTTAACCTCTGCAAAGGTATCCTGCTGGTGTCTATTGGTGTCCTTTCTGTAACATTACCAAATCTGACTTCAGGAATAGCAATTGCACACATGACATGAGCCCACCTGTCAATAAAAGGAGAAAAATGCAAGCATTAACAAATAAAAAGCTATAATGTTTATGTGGTTATTTTTTTCCCACTGCATTTTCCAAACTTTACAGTGAGTATAAATAACTCATCAACTCATTTTTATATCTGTAAAAGTTTAAAATGCATTTTAGATCTGCCCTTTGTAGTCTCACAGTCAGAGATATCAAAGTGTTGCATTCCATTTAGCTGACATTTTCTTGATCTATATTTTGAAATTTGTTTACTTCCGTCAGCACTCCATTAAGAGATACTTGATGCTTAATTAACATTTAGCTAAAAAGTTGCCTGCAGAGAGAGTATAATAACTATTTGTAACAAATTCAAAATACTTAGCAAATAAATTATAGATTTATCTGTTAAAAAAATTAAAGCTAAAAATTCAAAGAATGGCCAGAAAAATGATGGCAGCAGCCTCATTCAATTAATCTTTTCACACATACAGTTATTTAATAAATACAGGCAATCCCTGAGTAACAAACATCCAACTTACAAATGACTCATAGTTAAGAGTGGAGGTGAGACAACAGGAAGTGATATAAAGCCACATCTAGGAAGGGAAATTCACTCTTGAAAGAATTATCATGGGGAAAAGACGTCTCCACTGAAGCTTTAGCAGCAATCCTTGTTTCCACGACAAGCCATTTTTTTCAAAATCCAATTATCACAGAGACAGAAATTGAGGTAAATATCTTGAACAGGGACACAAACAGCAAAATAACCACCACAGGAGTGTTAACCCTTTCCTTTGCTTTGTGTGTGTGTGGCTGGAGTGACACTGAAAAAATGTACCTGTTCCAACTTACCTACAAATTCAACTTAAGAACAAACTTACATAACCTATCTTGTTTGTAACCTGATAACTATCTGTACCCTGTTTTTCAGAGTGAAATTCTGCACAGAAGAATTACAACCAATCTTAAAATGCAGAATAAATAATCAGATCATAGCAACTGGGTTGAATACATAAACACAGGTATAGAAAACTGCTCCACTGAGGTTGGTTAGATAAAGTCCTATAGAACATTGTAATTCTTCTTGTTTGTGCTGTAAAACAAATTGGAACACCAAACAGGCTAGCGTTCCCTCCCACCATATGTAGAAAGCTTCTACACTTATAATGGAACCTAGTTAAGCAATTTTTCCAACACTTTTCATAACAGTAGATGGAGTATACCAGTAAGAACGTATTTCTTCAAAGGAGTAGCAAGAGTACATAGCTGCATATCATACACAATCTGCATCCGTTACATTCCCACCTACTGCCAGACAGCTGTGGGTTGCTCTTTTGGCCCCCCATAAAAATTGGTTGTAGGGATTTAAAAAACATTCTGGGGGAGGCTTTTTGTACATAGAGTAGTGCTTGCTGGAAACTCCTGAGATGCAAATGTCTGTTTTTTTAAAAAAAAGTGCAATAGGGGAACTTGGGGGCCACATGAAAGGTTGCCATAAGCCAACCAATTCCGATCTTTAAAGGCACTTCACCTGGTGGGACCCACACCACTGCTGCAATTCTTAACCTTTTCTTTGCACCTTTAAATATACAATGTTTCAAAAAGATAGACCCAATTTCAAATCGCTACATCTCTGATAACCCATGAAATCATTTGTAACTTTTTGTGTAATTGCAACATGTTGCCATTGGGAAATATACTTCATCAATTTGAAACACCCTGTATTTTGGTGCCATGGACTATCAAGGCTTAACTAATAATTGAAACCCTAAAGTGCATGGCAAACGTACTAAAACGTGATCATCAAGACTATCAATGGCAAAGGACTCCTGCTTTTCAGATCACAGTATGACCTTCTGTCCATCTGTCTTCTTTCATTTATTCATTTTATTTTAGCTTATTATGTTTCTTCAAGCTTCACAGATCTCCTGTTAGGGACATTGTGCTTCCCCCCCGCCCCCGGGGGGGGGGGCCACAGACCACATGTTAAAAACTGCTACTCTACTCCAAGTAGAATCTCCATGTTGAGATACAATGTGTATCATTTCCAGTTAATTAAAATCTTAATGACAATACACAGTTTTCTTGAGATTAATGACTAATAGAAAGACTGCCTACAAAAACACCAGCACTGAATTGGTGTAGAAGAATGAAGTTTTATTCTACTCAACAAACACAGAACTACTTCCATTTTATCCTTTCAAAACCTCCAAGATTTGACTTTGCAATCATAAGCAGAATACTAATATCATTAAATAGTATGGTGTCAAGTGAGGAATTATTTTTGGAATCTGTTCCAAAAGGTCAAGTAATAAAACTGACCAGATTCAGGTACATTTTACCATTAACTCAGACTGATTATTTTGTTAATAATATACTTATTTCTTAGAAAACTTTGGAGATACCATATTAAGAGTCATAATCATACAATTCCCGAGCTAAATAAAAGAACTTGAACATGAGATAACAGTGTAAAACTTGCCCATGAAAACAATGACAAATGAGCTTTCGTTTGCTTTTTTATATACTGTCATCAGCAAAAACTCAGTATGGAATATTTAACAATGAGAGGATGATAAAACAATACTTTCACATTAGCTTTTAGAATAAATTCACAAAGCAGCAGAAACCTAACTTAGCAACTTAATTGGAAACTACCTGTGCCTTTCAGTTGAAGAAGAGAAGCTCATATGTTAGTTCATTTTCATAGAGATAAAGTAGCAGTGTAAAATAAATTACATTTTGGAGCTGTCTTTGTGTAAGCCTTAGCTGTGATTTGAAACCCAGCACTAAACATGATGTCTGCATGAGAAAGTAGTAATGCAACACTGATTTTATTGAAATTTCCCCAGGCATTTCCAAACCCACTAAAGTCCAGTTCTCCATTGTGACTAATTATTTCTTTGACTACTTCTCCAAACTAATTACAATTATACAAAATGAACTCAAAGGATCACAGATGAATCAGGTAAAAAGGCTCTTCTAAAAACACAGCATCAACAGCTTTTTGTTAAAAAATGTGAAAAGTAGTAAATATACAATGAAGTTTTACAGAATTGTTCAACTTGAACTGGTTTTGTCCATGACAACTATTATAGCAACTCTCTATCAAGGGTGGGCAACTTTGGGACCCTCTGGGAGTGACATGCACTACTGAAAAATAAACAAAAGAAGCGAAGTGGCTGGAAGTACACTTCTCATTCTTAAAAATGTGTATTTTCTATGTTAAACAGGACAGGAAGACATTGAAACATATTTTTAAATGAAATTGTTGCACATTGAGGTTTCCTAGAGCATCAGCCTTGTCTCCTATAAATCCATTGCCAGAAAATATAAGGCTTGAATAAGTACTGTGGGGTTTTTTTTTCACAAACCAGGCATAAAATAAATAAATAAAAGATTAGGAAAGGTTCAGGATAAATTTGCATCCTAAAGAGGTTTCCAATTATCTATCAACCTCCTTAAAAACTGCTTCACTGTCTGAAAAAAGTGAAGCAGTAAAAAAATACTGACAGAGACACAACTTTATGACACATAGTGAAGAACAAAAATGTAACAGGCAAAGGAATGTCAAAATACAAAGTTAACATGTGGAAAGTATATGAAAGCTTTAATCTAAGTGCTGTACTTCTTACTCATTTTTGCAACCACATATATTTAGAGAGAGAGTATTTAAGAGCACTTCCAACAAACTCATTTCAGCTTTCCTTTAAAAATGCCAATGTTTGTCCCAGTCATGAAGGTATGGTTTAGGCTGGGAATTCTGTTAGTGTACTGATTTCTGGAGAACATATCTCACAGTGGGAAAAGTTCACTTGACTCCATCCTATATGCCACAAACTGTTAGCAATGGTCTCAGCTATAGGAGCTTTGGCAGCAATAACGTGATTACTCCGCCCACCTCTTGTAACAGTTTTGACATTAAGCCAGATTCGTGTGGGTGCATGCTGAACTCTTCATTTGTGGGATACCTTTAAGGAAACTTGGGAGTGACAGATGTCAAATCTGATTCACTCCAACGTAGTAGAAAAGAAACACAGAGAGGCTTACACCCATGTGGATCTCCATCTCCTTACTTTCCATCAGCCAGGAGACATTCGGTGATAAGCAGGTCACCTGCTGCCAGGATTTGTGCCCTATAATGTCCCAAGGTTCTAACCATCAGTTACCAATAAAAGCTATAACCATGCTCCAATTCAAAAATGCGTTTTTCGCCCACTCTCCTTCAAACTCCAGCCTTTGATAAGTGGTTTAACAATAGTTCTAGTTACTTATAAACTCTTATGAAATAATGTATGTTACATAAGATAAGCTGGAAGCATTCCTTTGTTATTATGTTGACACATATTTCATACTGCTACTGTGTTTCCCCGAAAATAAGACAGTGTCTTATATTAATTTTTGCTCCCAAAGTTGGTCTAGGTCTTATTTTCAGGGGATGTCTTATTCTTCCATGAAGAAGAATTTACATTTATTATAGAACAAAAAAAGAACATTTATTATATGCTGTACAGTAGTTGTCATCACAAACCAGCATAACCAGACAAACTGTGAATCCTATCAAGAATTTCTTGTTACTACCATTATTTCCATGTACAACACTCTATGGTAGGTACGTTTACTGATCCTTCATGCTCTGGTGTTCTGTTCGTTGGGCATGCTTTGAAACAAAAACTTTGCTAGGTCTTACTTTCGGGGGAGGCCTTATATTTAGCAATTCAGCAAAACCTCTACTAGGTCTTATTTTCTGGGGATGTCTTATTTTAGGGGAAACAGGGTAAGTAGTGAAAAAATACCCCATAATTATCCATATCTCATAATCTTCCTTTAGAATGTCTAGAAAACAGGACGAGCCCACAGACAACATGATAGATGGGATGAACCACCGCTAACATCCCATTGAAAACAATTTGATGTCAATAAAATAACAATGTTGAAGGAGAATGTGCATGATATTACTGGATCAGTTGCTTACTTTTTATCAGTAGTTTGCTTGAGTGCTCCACCTCTCAAATTACAGAGAGAACATTCCTGTGAAGAAATGGAAAAAAAGAATTAATCTTAATTGACAAAGGGCTACTACTATATACTTGATTGTAAATTATAAATCAGTAATATGCAGCATGTGGAAGGTGAGATAATCTTGAGGCACTCTTCTTATTGAGGTATTCAAATATTTTTAAACATGCCCCTCTAAAAAGCTCATAGCACTCTTTTAGATTTGTATAAACCAGCAGGAATTCTGATTTATAGCATTTACGTTATGATTGACTAAGGGCAAAATCCATGTAGTATAAACTTAAGCCCTATCACAATTATAGTGATAGTTGAGAGATACAATCTCTGAAAGACATGTTGGCTACAGCCGTTTGTAACTCAGAAATTCCCTTAATGCTTCATCCATCCTGAACCATTAAGAGGCAGGTTCAGATCCTCAAAGTCATGAATCATTAGATGGTACAGGCCTGTCTCATTCTTAACCTCTTTCAGTGGGTTATCTATGGATAAAACAGGAAGCAAGGAAAAACTATGTATATAAACCCCTGAGTTTAAAAAATAAAATGAAATAGAATCTATCAAAATTAGTATTTCATGACAAGCTGATATCACTGTTCCATAGTACTATACAAATAAACATGCAGAGGACTGTGCTCTAAATTTCCAACTTTTAAAGCTCGTTTGCTTTTTAAAACAGTGTTGTTTCACTATAAATTTTCCTTTTTTCTCTATATTAATGCCTCTCAAATATTTGCAGGTTCTTATCACCTACTCCCCATGTTATCTCCTTTACTCTAAGCTATATATGTTAAGCTCCAGTAGCTATCCATGAACACATAGTCAGTTTTAATCCTTCCTTAATATTTGTTGCTCTTCTATGTGTTCTCTCTCTTCTATCTATGTTGTTATCGTAATGAGGTGCTGTAATCCACATACAGGTGTATGCTCTAGTGTAGCTTTCTGAAACTTGCTGAGAAGCATTATTCTTTATCACTGCACCATCAGCATTATGATCCACACACAAGAGGAGAAGCTACTGAGCAAGGAAGCAGTAAGGTTAGCTGGCTGTTTTTTAACTAGCCCTTTGTTGAATACAACATTAAAGACATGCTCTCAGGGTTGTTTTAGATACTGGAAAACTCACCCATAAAAATAATTAAAAAAAGGAAGAATCATTATTTACTTTCCTGTGGCAATGTAGGCCATGTGTCATAAAATATGGCAATTCCCTGGGGCAAGATATACCCATTTTCTTTCTGCCCACTACTTCATGAAACTGCCCTCACTATAATTTATCGACCATTCCTCAATAGCAAACTGCTTCATTTGATAAATTATACTAATCCTTCTTATGTGCTGCACCCATGTTTTAGATTTTTAACTTGCAACAAGCTATCTTTGTGATTGTCAATTCCCTTCCTTAAAATTCCCACTGGGGGCATATCCTCCTCTACTCTCCAACTACTCCTTTCATTCTTCAAGGTCATGTCATTGGTCTCCTATTATTTGCCTTCCACAGAATTCCTTGATTTTCATTACACTTATGCACTTAAAATACAAAGGCACGTGTTATATTAAAAATAAATGTGAATCTTCAATTACTTTTATTGCATGCAAGAATTAGCAGTTTCGAAAATTTTATCCCCACTGGGTGAGATGATCAGAGTTCTTGCACATTTTATGATGAAACAATTTTAATTTTTTTACACATTTTGGTAGTTTGAAAAAAATGGGCAGAAAAGTATGTTTTCTGTAAATGCACTATATTCTGCACAAAAGATTGTTTTGTAAAAATGAAATGTTCACAAAGTACCAAATCATGAAGAATGTCATTGTTTTCATGGTTTATCACAATATGTTGAGGTCTCCTTTATAATCAAGAATGTGTGTGTGAGAGTTTGTAATTTATACCCCCAAGAGAGTCATCAAATACTAAGGGAGAAAACTTATACTTGAGCCACAAAATATGATAACTTATGTATTCTCCTTCATCTAGTACACAGAAGATTATGCAGGGTGTACTGGGTGACTCCATTCCCATTAAGGGATGCTACACTCTTGGGGGTGCACTGCTGGATGCAACCCACACTAGTCTCTTCCTGTCCTTTCTCATTCCTATTCAGTTCTATATCATTAACTGCCTCATCAGAGTGAAAATATCTTAGCTGTTCAAGTTTCCTACAATGACTTCCTATTCTCAACAACTTTCCCCATTCAGTGTCTCAGATAACCCATTCTGTTCAGCTTTATTTCTTCCATTTCCTTCGCTCCCTTACTGTGACTTTCCATCTGCATCCAACATGAACTCTTCTTCCTTTAATGCTCTCTATAGCCTTGCTCCCTTACAATTCTGTTATCACGAAAGTTTGCATTTCCCTGCCTGCACTGGAGCAATAATACGTTTTGAAGTTGCAGGTGATGCCCACAGCGACAGCCCGAACAAGGGTACAGAAATTCAGGCATTTAAGGCCATCTGTATCAACAAATTGGTTCTAGCAGTTTCCATTTTCACCAGAATAAAGCTTCTCTGTTAAAGAGGAAATCATCTCCAAATCAGTTTGGGGGTGATTTACTCTACAACAAAATATTGTTGCTAGGAAAATATTGAGAGACTGAAGGGAATACTGATAGTATTGCAGTAAACACAGGAGAGATAAGGAAATTTGAGAAGAGTGGCAGACTCCAGAATACCTGACAGTAAAAAAAAAAAAAACCCAACAAGCTCCTGTGCCACCGTCCAGTTAAATTTTCCCCCCTCCAACTATGTTATCCTGAACCACCCAAGCATGCTGTAAAAGAGTCAATACAACCTCTTTAGTTTTTTAAGAAAAAATCTGCTCTTATCAAAACTTTCCATATATAACAGGGGTTGGCAATTTGAAGGAGCTGGGGAACATTTTCCTAGTTGGCTAGCTACTTGAAGGATGCATACCCAAAGATGTCAAGGTTAAAGGAGAAATTGATGATCTTAGTAGATTTTTAATGGACAGCTTGTCACAAAAATAAATATAAATCAAGTAAAAAATGTAACATCTTATAATGATATATTTAAATATAAAATAATTATTTTATTAACATTAAAATATTATTTAGAAGTAAAATTCCTCCAGACTCACTAGGATCCATTAGATCCTACATGAAAGGCTTAATTTATTCTTAACATAATAGATATTACTGTATTAATAACCATTCATTTGGGATAAACATTATTTCTTTGTAGAATAAAGTCAATTTATGAAAGCATAATGTTTAATTTTGAAACATTTGGAAAATCATGGGATATAACTTAACAATATCAGCCTCGATAGAATTATGATATTATTTATTAGCTGAAGTTATGCATGATTTCTTCTTTCTGAGATTATTCTAAGGTTTGGGGCTGCCATGGATGCTTTTTAAAAAGGAAAAAAAATGAAACTTTGAATACTGTCTACATATTCTGTTACAGTACTGTGACTTTGAAATTTGGGATGGGTACTAATCTAGCAACCACATCTATTTTTTAATCTAAATAAATAACCAAATACAAATCATTTGAGACATAACATGACCTGTGAATGCATGGATGTTTAAAAATTAATGCCGCTCATTTGTGCTTGAGTGCCTTTCGTATCCCTTTGCTAGTGACAATCAAGCTACCTAGCTTCATTCATAGTGTCACAGCTGACAGGCAGACAACCAAAACAAAACAAGATCTGACTGAATACTACTTTGATAACTGGGTCACACATTTTACTACTCCTTAACTTTGCTCCCTTACTATGAGACCAAGGGAGCCAAACAAGTGTTATGTTACTGATGTGACAAGTATGGGGATTTAAGTATGAACTTCATCTCTAAAAAAAGAGAGCCCCCATCACTACACTGTTAAATAAATCTTGATTTGTTAATGCCAAAGAAAAATTGTAAATGTCTTATACAACTAATGATATGTTCTTTCTATGACCTGAAACATCTTGTTACTCCCAATTGAAACTAGGACCACTAAATTAATGGTTCAGTATTGACTCAACTTTCAACAACTGATTCAATGGGCTACAATTTCTTCTAGGATGGGGTGTCCAACCATTTGGCTTCTGTGAGTCACACTGTAAGAAGAAGAATTATCTTGGGACACATAAATTAAACTAATGATAGCCAATGAGAAAGAAAAAGGATCAGGGCATAATTTTTGTGATATCCACCACCACAGATAAGCATAATAATGCTAATTATGTGCCACTCAGTTCAGAGGGGGTCTTTTGAAATCATCGAGTAGATCTTCTAGCCAAACTGTTTGCAATTATAATGTGAATTATACATAATACTCCTATATTTGTAGATGTAACATACAGTGATACTTTGACTTAAGAGTGTAATTCATTCCGTGACTGAGCTTTTAATTCAAAACCCTTTTATCTCAAAGTGAATTTTCCCATTGAAATGCTACTAGCCTGTTCTGGAACCCCAAAAAAAACCCTCTTTTTGTTACGTGTTTTTAAATAAGAAAATGTACTTTATAAATAACAAATAATGTATACATGCACATTCACATGGAACAATAAAAAAGAACGATGGCAGAAGCACAACTTGTGGCAGGGAAGTACATATGAGGCAACAAAATGAGTACTGGCCAGTGTAACAGCAAGGCAAAGTCTGCACATTCATATGGAACAATAATAAAAAAGGAAAGATCAACTTTAAAATGGTAGAAACACAAAGTTGTGACACAATGGTAGAAGCACAAAGTTGTGGCAAGGAAGCATCATTTTCTTCGTACTGTACTCATTCCAGCCTTCCTCCCTCTCTTGCTCTCTCTCCCTCCCTCTCTTCATGAAGCCAAAAACCAGGAATAAAAACCACACAAAATCAACTAATCCAAAGTTCCTCAAAGCAGACAAGAGCAAAGTGGAAGAGAATGAGACGCAGAGGCTGTTCCCTTGAAGCCCTGAAGCCCTGTATTCTTGCGCTAGCACTCCCTCTGATGCTAGCTCTTAACTCAAAATGTTGCTCTTATATCAAGTTACAAAAAAAATCACCAAAAATCTCATAATGTTTTAAACAAGTTTTCACTTTTGTATTGGGATGTAGTCATAAACATCCTGGGCCTCATGCGGCCTGTGGGCCACAGGATGGACAAGCCTGTTCTAGGATATGTAATTACATATATTCTTAGAATGAGATTTTAAATTAGGACTAAAAAACAATCATGTAATACTTCCAAACTAACAGTGACATGACAAGAGATGGCATAACAGTTACAGTGAAAAATATACTGTAAAGCTTATGATACATAACCTTTTAAAGTTCAAAATGTAAGCAAAAGGAACATTTTATCAGTATTATTCAAATTGGTGGCAACAAAGCTATTAAGCAAAGATGCACTGGTTTGACACTTAAATTGTACCAGTAATAATCCCTATTTCCTTTGCAGGTAAGAAAATGTTCTCAAGAAAATAGAAACAGTGGGCACTTGCAGCCAGTGAAGAAGAAAAAATCTTACAGCGAGTACAAGTTCAATAGAATATATACTATAATTTTATTTAGTATGCATGCAAGACCAGAAGTGGCAGATAACATATCCAGTTAATTGTGTATATAGTAACCTACCCGTCACTCCGATAAAGAATTGTGACCTTAGTAATCGCTACAACTGTCAGATAAGTACTTTAAAAAGGTGTGCCACAGCCAAGTGCTACAGAACCGACACCATTTTCTCTACAAGCATCTCTTGTCAAATCAGGTCAGAAGGTTATTTCCTCATCAAGAACATGCCATAGTGATTATATCTGAACATAATCTTCAATTTAAATATCCTCATTAAAAACTATGAAGTTTATGGAGTGTAAATGTGGAAAGGGTCTATTAAAATGAGCACACCCCTCCCCCAACAAAATAAGAAAGCATGACTCTCACGCTAAATTGATTTTTTTAGTCAAGTATTTTCCTTGCAGAGAAATAATGAAAAACAAGAGATAGTAGAAATCATCATGAAGATGAAAAGTTGAAACTTTCTCTGTAGGTACACAGAAGTGTACAATAGAAGTGCGGATATATGCACACACACGCACACGCACGCACACACACCAATGTTTTTCAAGCAAAGAAAGACGTGGTGCCCTATGGATTAAGGGTTATGTTATATGTGACTAGACAACAGAAAACTTATGCTCTGTTATCGCTTGCTGAAAAACAAGCGTGCTGAAGAAGAGTCAATATAACCTTAAGAATAGCAGACGGAACAGCAGCATCATAAGGTTGTCCCCATTGATTTCATTCTGCTAAAAATAATGATGTTCCACTGGCACTTCCAAAGGACGGTAACTATATAAAACTGTCTTGTTAGTTTAAAATGTACAGAGTTCTGGTTTTAGACAACCTGCTATATAGGCCATAAGCCAGTCTTGTGTTCAGCAGCCTCACAAGGAAACTACTTAGTTCCAAAATGCTTGTTCTTTCTTATGCAGACTGGGCCCTTTAATAGGACACTGCTGCAATGAAATACAAAACTATACTCAGAAGAGGAAAAAAAGAAAACCAATAATCTAAAAAATATGTACAGTTTAAGCTTTTCAATTAAAATAAATGCCAATAAATATGCAAGCACTGGACAAAGACAGTATATCAGCTGCTATTACCATTATATACTGAGAAGTTTTGAAATTTTATTTTCAACACTTATTATGATCTAAGATTCTTCCAGAGTTTTATGATGCACTAGCTTTGCCCGGCCACGCGTTGCTGTGGCTTATGGGAATCCTTTGTTGGCCAGGTGGAATGGCAGTGAATAGCCTTGCAGTCTCAAAGCCTGGCCGTTTTCTGGAGTAGCTGGAGCTGTTTATTGTACGAACATAGAGGCATGGATGAGGGGTTGTGCTGCCAAGTTTAGTGTTTCTGGGATGTGTAGTTTTGTTGTTTTGTCCTGGGCCAAAATTTCATTACTCTTTTATATATATAGATTGGGGTTTCTTTGATGGGGATGTTTCAAAGCCTGCTTTTAGCAGGAGAATAAATAAACTAATACCCCCCAATCATGAAAACCATTTACCCAAATACTTGACCTGTGAAAAATTGCACTGAAGAATGCAAACAACAAAAGTGCAGAACTGCCCAGACAGCCAATTGTTTTTATTGAACAACTCCTGCATTATATATCAAGATCCTAATCATGCCATGGAAGCCTCTTGAAGCTCTACTGTTTCCTGAAAATGTTGTAACACTTGAACAGCTACATACCATAATGGGTAGACTCAGTGACACATTTATTTCAAAAGTATATTGTGAACCAGACCAAGTCTATCATGAGTTATTGCCAATTGCCCTCAATACACAGATACAGGTAGACACATTCATCGGCAAGAACCAAGCGCATAAACCTCGTTCAACTAGATAAAACTCACCATCATCTATATATCTCTAAAGACACCTGTATCTCTCTGACAGACATGTAACATTGGTGCAACTGTCTGGGTATCGTGCTGAAATTTGGTATTATTTGTGATTATTAGGACAAATCTGAAACATGGAAATGTGTGCCAATCCATCCAAATGGAGCACTCAAGGGAGCATAAAATGGTTGTGATCATACAAAAGTGGCCTGGAATGTTGAAATGTGTTGCTTATACTCTAAGATATTTTTTAATGTTATGCATTTCTAATTTTCCTCCTCCCCCAGAAACACACCACTTAAATACATCTCTAAGTAAATGAGATGCTTGCAAGCAACACAGAAACTGGCATTTAATAATATAAGCCCAAGATACATTGATTTCTAGGGGGAGGAAATGAGAACACAAGCTTTTGTTTTGTATAAAGACACTAATGATTACCTTGTATTACCACTAAAGATAGAATAATTAAAATAATTCACAGCACACAGGCACTAATCGAGTCACATCTGTAGATCTCAAACACTTATCCACCACTATGTCTTCTTAACACTCTATGGTGGTAAAACAATAGCATAAAAATACAAAATACTGCAGCTCTGAACTGGACAGAGTATTTGAGAGGTATACGTTACACAATTTGTGGCAAGTCAACATCCTGCTGCCTTAAAATGTCAGTCAAGAACAGTTTCTAAAATTTATTCAGTGAGCAGTTCAAAATTATTCCCTTTTTCATATCGTGATAGGAAATGTACTAAAGATTTTTAATTTCTGATTTCCATTTTATATTCACTTTTCAAAATTTTGAAGAAAGTAAAGGAACTGTCGTTCTAAGCTAATATTAAAAGTAGTTATTCTTTACTTACTGAACAGATATTCAACTTTTAGCAATAATGATATCTATTCATAAGTCTCCTATAACCTTTCTAGGTTTGTGTAATAAAACTAAGGCACTTGATTCGACCAAGAGCCAGAAGGATATATTTAGCCCTATAAGTTGAACAGCAGCCTTCCTCAGCCTCACCAATGACAGTGCCACCTGGGTCTGGTGGAATGCCCCAAAATATAGAAGGCACTAGCTTGAAGAACACTGTTTTGCAGTATACTTTCTTCCTTCAAATGTCGGTCATTATTCTTTCTGACTTTACTAGCTATTTCTGCTCGAAATGTTTAAGATTAATGAGGCATTTGTTCTCAATCAAGAAGCTGCATGTGAATATAGCTTCCCTTTCAGGAGCAAGACAGATGAATTACTAAACCTTCTTTGACCTTTTTATTTCTGGGGATGATGCATGGCAGCCCCTCTTCTTTTTTAAAAGCAGCACCATAACAAAGATGGATTCAATGTCACTCTTTTTCTGTCTCAACAATTATTATCTGTTGCACAGTAAATACCGCAGAGTGAAATAAAAATGTGCATAATCTTATGAGTGGGTGTGACACCTCCTGAATGATGCAGGAGCTGAGATGAGGTGTTGCGAGTTTTGCTAAAGGGAACGCCTGGGGTGATGGCTGCAGGAAGAGCGGTCAGTCATATACACCTGCGGTATTGTTTCTCCACAACCGTCATTTCTAAAATTAATGTGAGTGGGCTGTGGGGAAGGAATGGCTTAAAAACCAACAGTTCTATAACTGTATTTCATCATATTTTCACAAATGTTGCTATACATATGCCTCTTTACAGCACATTATACAGCATACATTTGAAGTCATACAGCCACCTCAGATTTTCCCTCTGGCTTTCCATTCTGAATCTACGTGATGAAAACAGAAATCTATTTAGCACTCACTGTACTAATTGTATCCTTTGATCAAGCAATTTCTCCATGTTCCTGAATATGTGTTGGCCCTAGTCAGATCATCCTATTTTTCAAATGCAATAACATCTACATGTCTAGGCATAGCCACCCGTGACAGATTTATAGGTGAAGTTTACCCTTCCCCTTCCTCCCTCCCTTCCTTTCATCCTTCCTTTATTTCCAGACATATACATACATGCACCATTCCACAGTACAAGGCCATTTGAGTGCTGAGCAAAGAGTAAATCAGAAAATCTTCCCCTCACTATTAATTTGCTGTGCTATGAAAATATTTTAGCTAAAAGATAAAACCTGGAAAAACTTTATCCATGTTTCAATGTAACTAGTATACCTTACTCTAATTGAAAAAAATGAACGACCCCATTCTCTGAATAAAGAGCCAAAATGTAAGAACTTGGTCCATCCCAGAAGGACCTAGAAGAAGAACTGACCCCCTATCCTATCTGGCATGGTACCGATTCTGGCCTTTTAAGATACCTGTGTGGGAAAAAAGCTGTGGCAGTCAGGGGCAACTGATCCGAGGCAAAGCTGGCACTTTCCCCTCTCTGTGGAATGCTTACCCATAAGTCATATAAAAATTCATAATTTTGGCACCAAAACCTGCCCTTTACTTATACATGAAGTAGACTTATAAGTGAGTATATACAAAGGGGAGGAAGAGTATGCTTCTGAGCTTGACTTGAATGCTGGATCAAGTGTCTTTGCTTCAGATTCCACTTCAATAACAAATTTGCCCATATTACATCTTCATTCATTTATGAAAGAATAGGAAGGTTAAAAAATGACATGGTTAATTTTTCTTACTAGTCTATCCTTTTTAATCTTGTTACTGTGTTCTCTTAAGATTTCCCTTCCTACCAGATAGCCAGAGAAATACTTTCTAACTGATGGCCTAGAGAAAAATATCTCAGCAATTTGGAAAACAATTGTGCAAAGCAAAAGAGTTTTTAAAAAAATACTGGTTGACTACAATTGTTTTCCCCCAGAAGTCCTAAAGCATACTCATGCTGCTCTGACTACATTCAGTGGAAAATCAAAAATATGGCACAGTATAGCTTTGGTGGCATGAAAGCAAACAGTGGTGTGCATAACAGTATTTCTATTTCTTTAGAGCAGAGTCAGAGCATGGAAATACTCGTGATAGCTGGGCAATTTGGGGAGTTGTGCTAGAAAAAAAATATTTTTTCTACGTTCTGGTCAAGGGTGAACAACAACAAAATCTCCCACACTTTCTGTGAGCCCCCCACAGATGGGTCCCCAGCCCCGCCCGAAAAAAGCTTTGCTTTACATAATCTCCCAGGATGAAGTTGCACAGGGACAGATTGTCCCATTTACATGAGTCACTGAAACTATGAAGAAGAAAAAAAAGGTCTCTGTGTACACAGAACATATTATAAATTTGGAAATGTATGGTTTTCTGACTGCAAGCTGCATCTGAATTCACATTTGGTTCCAGAAGATAAATATTGTGCATTATCACATTAAAATGCTAAATCAAACCACTGGCTATCAACCTCTATCAACCTGACCATAAAAGTTGTTCAACAGTGGAACTCTCTCCCTCGGAGTGTGGTGGAAGCTCTTTATTTGGAGGTTTTTAAATAGAGACTGGATGGGCATCTGTCAAGGGTGCTTTGATTGTGCTTTTCCTGCATGGCAGGGGGTTGGTCAAGGTGGCCCATGTGGTCTTTTCCAACTCTATGATTCTAAGTGACCAAATTAATAAAAAATATTTTGAAACCAGGGAAATCCTGAGTTATCAGTCCTCTTACTGCAATTCTGGAGGGAGCTGTCATTTTTAAAATGGAGAGTATTGTCAAATCAGATTACAGAGCTAGTTTTCTTTTTAAAAAATTACTAAAGTGAGCCTAAAATAGCTTGGGAGTGGAGGGTGGTGAAATTGTCCAAGAGTGTCTGGGAGAGAAATAAATAAATGTTTTGCAAGGCTCCTAGCTTCCATTTCTAATCTATAATATATCACTAAGATGACCAGAAAATGTCTTTGTTTTAGCTTAATGAACAAATCTGGTAATAAACGCTAATTTATATGTTCTGTGGTTAATAGTGGCTAAACAAGGATTCTTTGCTTCTAGGACAGGGAGCAGATCATCATCCTTAATTTTTTATTACTACTGTGATATCAAGCCAAAGATATCTCATGTTTTGTTAAACTGAATGTCTCTGATGGATAGTTAGAGTTAGCTAACGGAGTTTTGAGAAGATAGTACTGATCCAGCCCACAAGAGAAACTGTTTTCAAACAATAACAAAAGGAGACAGAAAGTCAGAAAGTCAGCTGAAGACTAGAACAAGATGTCACTTTTGGAAATTGAGGTGAGTGCTGCTTTCTAATAGAATGTCATGATAGTTGCCTCCATCCATGCTGGAAAGAAAACAAAAGTTTACTAAGTGCTACAATGTGTCCAGTAATCTCCTTCCTAAATAGAAGTCAAACTCTGGTAAATATTTTCAAATAACTTGCCATATTATGGGCATGTTTGCACACTGCATTTGAGAGGATAAAGAACCATGCATAAAAAATACATACAAACATATCTTCCCTTCTCCCTGAAGTTATGTTTCTGGGAGTAGTTCATTGTAGAATGAATGCAGTTTGACACCACTTTCAACCTTATCAGACATCGTATTTTTAACGTCCTAGGATGCTGATGCCCCAGTTGAGTGATAGAACCCGAGGCAGCATCGCTGCCAGCCAGGCAGGGCAACGGGGCCCTGGAATTGCCCCACTGGCCTGCCAATTCATCACAGAGGCTGGCACATTGGCACGGGGGACATCATCATTGTGATGACATCCTTTAACTGCAATGGCTCAATGCTATGGAATCTTGGGAGTTTCTAGTTTGGTGAGGCACCAACACTCTGGTAAAAGGCAAAATATCTTGTAAAACTACAACTCCCGTGATTCCATAGCACTGAGCCATGTCATTTTAAATCGTGTCAAACAGCTTTAATTCCACAGTGCAGATACACTCCAGCTTTGCTATTTTAAGAAGCTAGTTGAAAGGATTGTTCTTGGATAAAATGGGCTAAGATGATATGCAGGAACTATAGTCCATATTAAGTATGTAATATCAGTTTAGGACTAAACCCTAGTTAGAAAAGGCAGAGACCCTGTTAGATGAAAAAGATCTAAGATTGTTGACAGAATTCATCATTTTGAGCAAATCAGGTTCTCCACATGAGGAAACCCATGGAAATTCTCCCTTACTAAAGCTTAGTGCTGCCACACCTGTCCCTTGGCTGAAAGAAAACTGACAAACTTGTTTTTAGAGCAGCAGTGCTGTCTAACTCTGTTCAGTGAACTGAGCTGATAATTACATTCTGACTTAAAAGACACCCTGTCAGCTGCCAGGATTGACTTTTGCCATTCCCCCTCCCCTTTACACCCACCCACAACTCTGCAGGAGCTGTAACAAAAGCAGTTTCATAAGTCCTGAAACTTCTGATTGTCTGATAAGGAACCTTTCACAATTTTCTCTGGTGGCTAGCAAGAGAGGAAAAATTCAATTTTGCCTGGAAAGAATGCCTACCCTGCTAAAATGAAAACATATTACAGATACAGAAATTGACTCTGGGCACATTTTAATAGCAATTCACCAAGCAAACATTGAACTACCTGTGTATGTGAATCACTATTTTTGTAATAATCTGTTCTAAATTGGTATTTGCCTTTTTATTTCCCTACCTTGGTTAATATGCACACCACATCTGCAGCCTCCTGTTTTGTTCTTTACCAACAGCTACAAGGAATCTATTTTTTAAAAAGTTTACATTACCTGTCCCTCCAAACTGTTCACTTTGCCTCTCTCTCTTATTTTTCATAAATAGTAAGAAATTTTATTGGTGTGAAAAATGCCAATATATTCTACTACATTTAGAATGAAGCAGGTGTTTTTATGTATCCTGAAAAGTTTGTGTGGTGTTTCCTGCGGATGTTGGGCTATATCCTATATTCCCAGCTCATGTAGAAGATAGGATAACTTGCAAAACATATAAGGGGGAGCTGCAAATTTTAGGGAAATACATTAAAGACAATTGTGGGTGCACAAATAAATTCTTAAAGGCTAGACAGAGGTGGAATGAGAAAAAAACACAGAATACTCTCTAGCTTTTGAGACTTTAGCAAAAACTTTCACGAGTTTCAAAAATACTGTCACAATCCCAGAAGTTAACAGCTTTATCATAGTGTATATATATTACTGCATGTTTCTTTATTTTGATATCTCAGAAATGGGTTCCTTCACTCAAAACACACACACGTAATTTTTCCCTTTCTCTGTCTCTGAGAATCAGAAACTGCCTCAATTATCATTATACTGCCTCAATTATGATTATTATATTATACCCACCGCCACCGCCACCGCCCCCCACCGAGAAGGCTGAAGATGATATTGAAGCTTGATTTCTACTTAAATTTTCATACATGCACACAATGTGCATTGCATATTTAGCATCATGTGTAGTTTGGACTGCAGTTTTGTTGTTGTTATATAGTCATAGAGTTGAAGGCATTTTGGATATATGGCAACACTAAGGTGAACCTATCACAAAGTCGTCTTGGCAGGATTTGTACAGAAAGAGTTTGCTTTTGCCTTAATCTGAAGCTGAGAGAAAGTATAACCTGCCCATGGCAAGTGGGTTTCTATGGCTGTGATGATTCATGGGCCATGTAGTCCCATTCCTAGTGCTGTTGTGACTGATGAAGAGGAAAACTTGGGTTTTCCACCATTTCAGCCAGAAAAGGAACCATTTCAGCCAGAAATTGAGCCTTTGCACCTGCAGGAGGCTTGTCTTCCAGAAATCTGCCAAACAAGCCCTGAGTCGAGTTCTCCCCCTTTTTCGCGCCGTAATTATTATCTCCAGCAAAAAGGAGTGCAGCAGGCTAATCGCAGGAGTTTGAGAATTGCAGCAAAGCATTCAGATGATTAAGCCTGCTCCCATGAGAAATTTTAGGGAGTCATACATCTGGACACAGAGATTGACTTTCGTTTCTGATTCCCCAGAGAAGTGTTCTCTGGTGGGAAAACGAGGCCTATTTAGGTTCCTTGCTCCCGAAGGAATCTTGCGGAGTCAATTCGTCAGCTACCGGAGCAGCGTGTGTGGACAGCTACTCCTGCTCTCAAGCCTTTGTTCCTGTTCCAAGCCTTCGTTCTCAGCCTTGTTTTCTCCCCGGATCTTGCCTTGTTTCCCGGACCTCGCCAAGTAATTGCCACGGATCTTGTTCTTGCTCCTCGTTTCCTTGTTGCCTTGAATCAAGCTTTGTGTTCCAAGAATCAAGTTATTTCCCAGCCTTGCTCAAGTTCATGGACTAAAGGACCTTGTCATCTCCCCTCACTTGCTTGGCAAGTGAGTGTTTCGGTTATTGGATTACAACTTTGGACCTTAATATTTCATATTGGACATTGCTTCTTTGGACTAATTTTGACCTTTCCTGAAAGGTCTACTTCTGGACTAATTTCCTATACTTGTTTTTATTAACTTTATATATTTCCTTAATAAAGATATTAGATAGATTCTGGCCTCTGTGTATGGTTATTGGTGCTCTGCAGCCTGGGTCGTGACAGTTTGACTCCGCCACCCTAAGCACCAATTAACCTAGGCCAGAATGTCTACCGGAGCCGGACCGGGGGCCCAACCACTCAGTTACACCATCGACAAGGATGAAGTGGACCGCATCCGTGATAAGCTCAATGCGCAGGAGGGAGAAATAAGGGGATTGAAGGAACGCGGAATCCGTCTCCCGGCCCTGGCGCTGCCAACCAAGTTTACTGGAGAAGCTTCTAAGGTTCATGTTTTCCGTCGCCAATGCCAGGCTTATCTAGAGGCCCGTAATGCCGAGTTTCCCCAAGAAGACATCAAGGTGGCGTGGATCTACAGTCTCCTGGACGGGCCAGCGGCCAACTGGGCGACGGCACTGTTCGACCAAGACTCCCCACATCTAAGATCAGCGCAACAATTCTTGGATCACATTAAGGCGACTTGGGGGATTGAGGACAATTTGGAGGCAGCCGGCCACAAACTCCGGCGCCTCTCCCAAGGGGACAGACCCATGTCCCAGTACATAGCCGAGTTCCGAGTGCTGGCCCATAACACCGGATGGAACGATATAGCCCTCAGAGGACAATTTCGGGAGGGTCTCAACATCGAGATGCTGGAGGAAATCTCCAAGGTGGATCCTCCACACTCTCTTGAAGCACTCATTGATCAATGTTTACGAGCTGAAGTCATGATTGCCAACAGAAGACAATGGATCCGAGGCCAGAGCGGTAGGACCGGAGTGTCACGACCCAGGCTACAGAGCACCAATAACCATACGCAGAGGCCAGATTCTATCTAATATCTTTATTAAGGAAATATATAAAGTTAGTAAAAGCAAATGTAAAAGATAGTCCAGAAGCAGACCTTTCAGGAAAGGTCAAAATTAGTCCAAAGAAATAATGTCCAGTATGAAATATTAAGGTCCAAAGTTGTAATCCAATAACCGAAACACTCACTTTGACAAGCAAAGTGAGGGGAGATGACAAGGTCCTTTAGTCCATGAAACTTGAGCGAGTCTAGAAAATAACTTGATACTTGGAACAAGGCTTGAACGTGGAACAAAGGTAACTAAGAACAAGAACAAGGTCCGTGGAATAACTTGATAAATCCGTGGAACAAGGCAAGGATTGATCCTGGGAAACTAGGCAAAGTCCGTAGATAAACAAGGCTGGGAAGCAAGGCGAAGGCTGGATAGCAAGGCAAGGCTTGAGCAGGAGCGAGGCTTGAACCGGAGCGCGCTGTCCAGACACAACTCGCTCCGTAGGCTGACGAATTGACTCCGCGAAGTTACTTCGCGGGTAAATCACCTATATAGAGTCTAACTTTTCCCGCCGAAGCAGTTCTCTGGGAACCAGAAACGAAAGCTAATCTTTGAGACCAGATGTTTGACTCCTTAAGGATTCTCACGAAAAAGGAGACTTAATTGGCAGAATTCTTGGCTGCTATCCTCGCACTCCTGCGCGAAGCAGCTTCCAAACCTCTCTGTTGTTTACAAAACTCCCGGCGCAAGAACACGGGAGAAGTAGGCTCTGGGCTTGTTTGACATACTTCTGGGAGACAACTTTCTTGCAGGTGCAAGGTTCCCAGATCTGCCTGGGAAAGATCTGGCTGAGAGGAATCCAGTTCAGACTGGGAAGGTAAAAACCCCAAGTTTTCATCTTCATCAGGAATTACCATGTCCTGAGCAGGACTACAAGGCCCATGGGTCATCACACTATCCCCCTCCTCAAGGCCCCTCCCAAACTGGGGCCCTCTCCCCGAGGCGCGAGGTCGCGGTTTGGTGGGATAGGTCTGATGAAAGCGACGGGTTAGCTCAGGAGCATGGACTGTGGAGGCGTCTTCCCAAGAGCGTTCCTCAGGGCCAAAACCCACCCAGTCAATGAGATATTGTAGGCGGCGGCGGTGAAAGCGAGAATCCAAAATGTCCTCAACCTCGAACTCCTCCTCCCCATTCATCAAAACAGGAGGGGGGGCCGGTTGGTCTGTATCAGGACGCACACCATCCGCCGGAAGGAGCAGGGAACGGTGAAACACTGGGTGAATGCGCATTGAACGCGGAAGTTGGAGTTTGAAAGTCACAGGGTTTAATTGCGCCACCACTGGATAGGGGCCAATGAAACGGGCATCTAACTTCCGGCAAGGGCGGTGGGAGGGCAGAAAGCGAGTGGACAGAAAAACCCGATCTCCTACCTTGATTTCGGGGCCCGGCTGGCGATGTTTGTCAGCGTGGCGTTTATAGTCCTCCTTGGCTTGGTCCAGTTGCTGGAGCAAAAGTTGTTGTACCGCTGTGAGTTCCTGCAGCCAATCCTCTGCTGCGGGAACTTCTGAAGTTTCAATGACAGGGGGAAAGAAACGTGGATGGAAGCCGTAGTTTGCAAAGAACGGCGTTTCTTTAGTAGAAGCTTGAACTCCATTGTTGTAGGCAAACTCAGACAGTGATAACAGAGAAGCCCAATTGTCCTGTTGGTAGTTTACATAACAGCGAAGATACTGCTCCAAAGTGGCATTGGTGCGCTCCGTTTGCCCATCTGTTTGGGGATGATGAGCTGAAGACAAGCGAGAGTCTATGCCCAATAGTTTTTGTAGCGCCTTCCAAAAACGAGAGGTGAATTGAGATCCACGGTCTGTGACTAAACTCTTGGGCAATCCATGTAGTCTGAAAACATGTTGAAGGAATAGATCCGCAGTCTCTTTGGCCGTGGGGAGGCCTTCGCAGGGAATGAAATGGGCTAACTTGGTGAAAAGGTCCACCACCACTAAGATCGTGGTGAATCCACAGGAAGGTGGTAGGTCAGTGATGAAATCCGCAGAAATTATTTCCCATGGGCGAGATGGGGTAGGAAGGGGGTGTAAAAGCCCTGAGGGCTTCTCCCTTCGTATCTTGGAGCGCTGGCATACTGGGCAGGTGTTGACATATTTTTCCACATCCTTGCGGATCTTGGGCCACCAAAAATCCCTTAGGATCAGATGCATGGTTTTAAATAGTCCGAAGTGTCCTGCTGGTTTGCAATCATGACACAGACGAAGCGCTTTTTCCCTGCCCGGTCCGGGTGGGATATAAACATGATTTCTATAGCAAAGCAGCCCATCCTTAAGCGAAAAGGGAAAATGCAGACCTTGGCGAAGTTGGTCCTGCGCCCAGGCATCTGCTTGCTGACTAGCCCTGATTTCTTGAGCACAGAGGGGTCCTGGAGTAGGGGAAGTAGAACCAATGGGAATGGATTTGGTGTTCCCCACTGTGAGCGTGGCAAAGTTCTCGGGTTGTAGTAGTTGGGATTCAAAGGTCTCCTTGCGTCCTGCAGCGTATTCTGGTTTACGTGACAGGGCGTCTGCTTGCTTGGTCTGGGCTGGGGTCACATAATGAATCTGGAAGTCAAAACGTTCGAAGAATAAAGCCCAACGTTGCTGCCTCTGATTTAGTTTGCGGGCAGTTCTTAGATGCTCTAGATTACGATGATCAGTGTGGACTTCAATGGGAAATTTGGCCCCTTCTAGCCAATGTCTCCAAGTTTCAAAGGCTGCCTTTATGGCCAGTAGTTCTTTTTCCCAAATGGTGTAATTCCTTTCTGGTGTGGTTAGTTGACGAGAGTAAAAGGCACAGGGATGGAGGTGATCTCCCACCGGTTGTAAGAGTACAGCCCCAATTGCCACATCTGAGGCGTCCGCTTGCACAACAAAAGGGGTTCCAGGATTTGGGTGCTGTAGAATTGGCTGGGAGGTGAATAGTTTCTTTAGTTGCTGGAACCCTTTCTCTGCTTGATCAGTCCAGCGGAAAGGCTGCCTTCCACGGATGCAGCTAGTGATGGGGTCGGACCAGCGGGCAAAATCTGGAATGAATTTGCGGTAATAGTTCGCGAACCCCAAGAACCGCTGCACCTCTTTCTTGTTAGTTGGCGCCTGCCATTCCAATACTGCTGAAACCTTGGCTGGATCCATGGAAAGCCCTAGAGGCGAGATGCGGTAACCAAGGAAATCTACCTCTTGTAGATCAAAGGCGCATTTTTCCAGCTTGGCATAAAGTCCATGGTCCCGCAATCGTTGTAACACCATTTTGACGTGGTTCTCATGTTCTGATTGTGATCTAGAAAACACCAAAAAATCGTCCAGGTAGATTATCAAGAACCTGTCTAGATAGTCCTGAAAAATGTCATTGACAAAATGCTGGAACGTTGCGGGAGCTCCGCATAAACCGAAATTCATAACTCGGGACTCGAATAATCCGAATTTGGTCTGGAAGGCGGTCTTCCACTCGTCCCCTTCCCTGATGCGAACTAAGTTGTAAGCCCCCCGAAGGTCCAGCTTGGTGTAAACCTTGGCTCCTCGAAGCCGATCCAGTAGATCCGAGATTAAGGGCAGGGGATAGCTGTTCCGCTTGGTGATATTGTTCAATGCTCTGTAGTCCACCACCAAGCGTAGTTCTCCTGACTTCTTCTTCACAAACATCACTGGGGAGGCGGCTGGGGATTGAGAGGGTCTGATGAATCCCTTGCGAAGGTTTGTCTCTATGAATTCCCTGAGAGCTTCTTGCTCTGGTTCAGTCAGGGAGTAGAGATGCCCTCGCGGGATCTGGGCCCCCTCCACCAAGTCAATGGCACAGTCATAAGGTCTATGTGGGGGTAATTTTTCGGCTTCTTTCTCATTGAATACATCCCAATACTCGGAGTACTTCTTTGGCAAGGTGATGATGGGCTCGGTGTCCGTGGCATGGCAGACCTTGGCTACGAGGCAATGGTTTTGGCAGTACGGTGAAGCAAACTGCAGTTCTCTGTTGGACCAGGAGATGTTAGGGTCGTGGAGAGTCAGCCATGGGATTCCCAAAATCACAGGGAAATGGGGAACCTCGGTAACAAAGAAGGAAATCTCTTCCATATGTTCCCTTATCCACATCCTGGTGGGTTCCGACCACTGACTTACGGGGCCCGTCTTGAGGGGGCGGCCGTCTATGGCTTGCACCACACGGGCATTCTTGAAATCATGATATTGTAATCCCAGAGAGTCGGCATACTCTCCATCAATGAAATTGTTGGTAGCTCCAGAGTCTATCATGGCGTGGATCATGACGGGTCCCCTTTTTGCTGACCATAATGTGACCACGAGAAGGAACAGGACCCCGGTTGGCGGCTCTTGAATGGATTTTTTGACCGGGTTGGCGAGCCTCTCTACACCCGGTCGTTGGCTTCCCCCGCCGGCTGTGTGCCAGTCGGCTCAGACGCCTTCGTCTCCGTGGAGGACGCCGCCGCAAGACGGGCGGCAGGCTTCCCTTTGGCTGGGCACTCTCTGGCGAAGTGGCCCCCGTTCCCGCAGTACCAACAGAGGTTTAAGCGTTGACGACGGGCCTTCTCGGCGGCATCTAGTCTGGGACGCACATTGCCCAACTGCATCGGCACTTCCTCGCCTCCTCTGGGGTATGGGGTTGGCGGTGGGGGTCTCCACACTGGACGTGGCTGAACGCTGGCGGGAGCGGGGGGTTTTGCCCCGGCTCTACTGCCCTGGCCTCGAACCCACTGTTTCCTGTTGGCAATCATGACTTCAGCCCGTAAACATTGATCAATGAGTGCCTCGAGGGTCTGGGGAGGATCCACCTTGGAGATTTCTTCCAGCATTTCAATGTTGAGACCCTCCCGGAATTGTCCTCTGAGGGCTACATCGTTCCAGCCGGTGTTGTGGGCCAGCACTCGGAACTCGGCTATATACTGAGACATAGGTCTGTCTCCTTGGAAAAGGCGACGGAGTTTGTGACCGGCTGCCTCCAAATTGTCCTCGATTCCCCAAGTCTCCTTGAGGTGGTCCAAGAAGTGTTGCGCTGATCTTAGGTGTGGAGAGGCTTGGTCGAACAGTGCCGTCGCCCAATTGGCCGCTGGCCCGTCTAGAAGACTGTAAACCCACGCCACTTTGATGTCTTCTTGGGGAAACTCGGCATCACGGGCCTCTAGATATGCTTGACATTGGCGACGGAAAACATGAACCTTAGAAGCTTCTCCAGTAAACTTGGTAGGCAACGCCATGGCCGGGAGGCGGATTCCGCGCTCCCGCAAGCCCTTTATTTCTCCATCCTGGGCGTTGAGTCTGTCGCGGATGCGATCCACTTCGTCCTTGCTGATGGTGTAGCTCAGTGGCTGCCCACCGGGCACGGTTCCGGTAGACATTCTGGCCGAGGTTAATTGGTGCTTAGGGTGGCGGAGTCAAACTGTCACGACCCAGGCTACAGAGCACCAATAACCATACGCAGAGGCCAGATTCTATCTAATATCTTTATTAAGGAAATATATAAAGTTAGTAAAAGCAAATGTAAAAGATAGTCCAGAAGCAGACCTTTCAGGAAAGGTCAAAATTAGTCCAAAGAAATAATGTCCAGTATGAAATATTAAGGTCCAAAGTTGTAATCCAATAACCGAAACACTCACTTTGACAAGCAAAGTGAGGGGAGATGACAAGGTCCTTTAGTCCATGAAACTTGAGCGAGTCTAGAAAATAACTTGATACTTGGAACAAGGCTTGAACGTGGAACAAAGGTAACTAAGAACAAGAACAAGGTCCGTGGAATAACTTGATAAATCCGTGGAACAAGGCAAGGATTGATCCTGGGAAACTAGGCAAAGTCCGTAGATAAACAAGGCTGGGAAGCAAGGCGAAGGCTGGATAGCAAGGCAAGGCTTGAGCAGGAGCGAGGCTTGAACCGGAGCGCGCTGTCCAGACACAACTCGCTCCGTAGGCTGACGAATTGACTCCGCGAAGTTACTTCGCGGGTAAATCACCTATATAGAGTCTAACTTTTCCCGCCGAAGCAGTTCTCTGGGAACCAGAAACGAAAGCTAATCTTTGAGACCAGATGTTTGACTCCTTAAGGATTCTCACGAAAAAGGAGACTTAATTGGCAGAATTCTTGGCTGCTATCCTCGCACTCCTGCGCGAAGCAGCTTCCAAACCTCTCTGTTGTTTACAAAACTCCCGGCGCAAGAACACGGGAGAAGTAGGCTCTGGGCTTGTTTGACATACTTCTGGGAGACAACTTTCTTGCAGGTGCAAGGTTCCCAGATCTGCCTGGGAAAGATCTGGCTGAGAGGAATCCAGTTCAGACTGGGAAGGTAAAAACCCCAAGTTTTCATCTTCATCAGGAATTACCATGTCCTGAGCAGGACTACAAGGCCCATGGGTCATCACACGGAGCAAGACCTCCCGCTCCCACCGGCGTCCAGCCGCGTCCAGTGTGGAGACCCCCGCCACCAGCCCCATACCCCAGAGGAAGCGAGGAGGTGCCGATGCAGTTGGGCAATGTGCGTCCCAGATTAGATGCCGCCGAGAAGGCCCGCCGCCAACGCCTAAATCTCTGTTGGTACTGCGGAAACGGGGGCCACTTTGCCAGAGAGTGTCCAGCCAAAGGGAAGCCCGCCGCTCGTCTGGCGGCGGCGTCCTCCACGGAGACGAAGACGTCTGAGGCGGCTGGCGCACAGCCGGCGGGGGAAGCCAGCGACCGGGCGTAGAGAGGCTCGCCAACCCGGTCAAAAAACCCACTCAAGAGCCGCCAACCGGGGTCCTATTTCTTCTAGTGGTCACCTTGTGGTCAGCAAAAAAAGGACCCGTCATGGTCCATGCCATGATAGACTCAGGAGCCACAAACAACTTCATTGATAGAGAGTATGCTGACTCTCTGGGATTACAATATCACGACTTCAAGAACGCCCGTGTGGTGCAAGCCATCGATGGCCGCCCCCTCAAGACAGGTCCAGTAAGCCAGTGGTCGGAACCCACCAGAATGTGGATAAGGGAACACATGGAAGAGATTTCCTTCTTTGTTACCGAGGTTCCCCACTTCCCTGTGATTTTGGGAATTCCATGGCTGACACTCCACGACCCAAGCATCTCCTGGTCCAACAGAGAACCTCAGTTTGCTTCAAAATATTGCCAAAACCATTGCCTTGTAGCCAAGGTCTGCCATGCCACAGACGCTGAACCCATCATCACCTTGCCCAAGAAGTACTCAGAATATTGGGATGTATTCAATGAAAAAGAAGCCGAGAGACTACCCCCACATAGACCTTATGACTGTGCCATTGACTTGGTGGAGGGGGCCCCGATTCCGCGAGGACACCTCTACTCCCTGACTGAACCAGAGCAAGAAGCTCTCAGGGAGTTCTTAGAGACAAACCTCCGCAAGGGGTTTATTAGACCCTCTCAATCCCCAGCCGCTTCCCCAGTGATGTTTGTGAAAAAGAAGTCAGGGGACCTACGCTTGGTGGTGGACTATAGAGCATTGAACAATATCACTAAACGAAACCGGTATCCCCTGCCTTTGATCTCAGACCTCTTAGACCGGCTTCGAGGGGCTAAAGTTTATACCAAACTGGATCTTCGAGGAGCTTATAATCTAGTTCGCATTAGGGAAGGGGACGAGTGGAAGACTGCCTTCCAGACAAAATTCGGTTTATTCGAAACCCTGGTTATGAATTTCGGTTTATGTGGAGCTCCCGCAACGTTCCAGCATTTTGTCAACGATATCTTTCAGGATTATCTAGATCGGTTCCTGATTATCTACCTGGACGATTTTTTGGTGTTTTCTAGATCACAATCAGAACATGAGAATCACGTCAGAATGGTGTTACAACGATTGCGGGACCACGGACTTTATGCCAAGTTGGAAAAATGCGCTTTTGATCTACAAGAGGTATATTTCCTGGGATATCGTGTCTCGCCACTAGGGCTCACCATGGACCCGGCAAAGGTTGCAGCAGTATTGGAATGGCGGGCGCCAACCAACAAGAAAGAGGTGCAACGATTCTTGGGGTTCGCGAACTACTACCGCAAGTTCATTCCAGACTTTGCCCGCTGGTCTGACCCAATCACCAGCTGCATCCGTGGGAAACAGCCTTTCCGCTGGACAGAGCAAGCAGAGAAAGGGTTCTAGCAACTAAAGAAATTATTCACGTCCCAGCCAATCCTTCAGCACCCAGATCCTGAAACCCCTTTTGTCGTGCAGGCGGACGCCTCCGATGTGGCGATTGGGGCTGTACTCCTACAACCAGTGGGAGATCATCTCCATCCTTGTGCCTTTTATTCCCGTCAATTGACCGCGCCAGAGAGAAATTACACTATTTGGGAAAAGGAACTTTTGGCCATAAAGGCAGCCTTTGAAACTTGGAGACACTGGTTAGAAGGGGCCAAATTTCCCATTGAAGTCCATACTGATCATCGGAATCTAGAGCATCTAAGAACTGCCCGCAAGCTAAATCAGAGGCAACAACGCTGGGCTTTATTCTTTGAACGTTTTAACTTCCAAATTCATTATGTAACCCCAGCCCAGACCAAGCAAGCAGATGCTCTGTCACGGAAACCGGAATACGCTGCAGGGCGCAAGGAGACCTTTGAGTCCCAGCTGTTACAACCCGAGAACTTCGCCACGCTCACAGTGGGAAACACCAAATCCACTCCCATTGAATCAACTCCCTCTACTCCAGGGCCCCTTTGTGCTCACGAAATCAGGGCTAGTCAGCAAGCAGATGCTTGGGCACAGGACCAACTTCGCCAAGGACTACGTTTTCCCTTTTCGCTCAAGGATGGGCTACTTTGCTATAGAAATCATGTTTACATCCCCCCAGGACCGGGCAGGGAAAAAGCACTTCGTCTGTGTCATGACTGCAAGCCAGCAGGGCATTTCGGACTATTCAAAACCATGCATTTGATCCTAAGAGACTTCTGGTGGCCCAAGATCCGCAAGGATGTGGAAAAATATGTCAACACCTGCCCAGTATGCCAGCGCTCCAAGACAAGAAGGGAAAGACCCTCAGGGCTTCTGCATCCCCTCCCTACCCCATCCCACCCATGGGAAATAATCTCTGCGGATTTTATCACTGATCTACCACCTTCCTGTGGATTCACCACGATCCTAGTGGTGGTGGACCTTTTTACCAAGTTAGCCCATTTCATTCCCTGTGATGGCCTTCCCACGGCCAAAGAGACTGCAGATCTATTCCTTCAACATGTTTTCAGATTGCATGGATTGCCCAAGAGTTTGGTCACAGACCGTGGGTCCCAATTCACCTCTCGTTTCTGGAAAGCACTACAAAAACTATTGGGCATAGACTCTCGTTTATCTTCGGCTCACCATCCCCAAACGGATGGGCAAACTGAGCGCACCAATGCCACTTTGGAACAATACCTTCGCTGTTATGTGAACTACCAACAGGACAATTGGGCTTCCCTGTTACCGCTGTCGGAGTTTGCCTACAACAATGGGGTCCAGGCTTCAACTAAAGAAACCCCGTTCTTTGCAAACTACGGCTTCCATCCACGTTTCTTTCCTTCTGTCATTGAAACCTCAGAAGTTCCCGCAGCAGAGGACTGGCTGCAGGAACTCACAGCGGTGCAACAACTTTTGCTCCAGCAACTGGACCAAGCCAAGGAGGACTATAAACGCCACGCTGACAAGCATCGCCAGCCGGGCCCCGAAATCAAGGTAGGAGACCGGGTTCTTCTGTCCACTTGCTTTTTGCCCTCCCACCGTCCCTGCCGGAAGCTAGATGCCCGTTTCATTGGTCCCTATCCAGTGGTGGCGCAACTCAACCCCGTGACTTTCAAACTCCAACTTCCGCGCTCTATGCGCATTCATCCAGTGTTCCATCGCTCCCTGCTCCTTCCGGCGGATGGTGTGCGCCCTGATGCAGACCGGCCGGCCCCCCCTCCTGTTTTGGTGGACGGAGAGGAGGAGTTCGAGGTTCAGGACATTTTGGATTCTCGCTTTCACCGCCGCCGCCTACAATATCTCATTGACTGGGTGGGTTTTGGCCCCGAGGAACGTTCTTGGGAAGACGCTTCCACAGTCCATGCCCCCGATTTAACCCGCCGCTTCCATCAGACCTATCCCGCCAAGCCGCGGCCTCGCGCCTCGGGGAGAGAGTCCCAGTTTGAGAGGGGGCTTGAGGAGGGGGATAGTGTGATGATTCATGGGCCATGTAGTCCCATTCCTAGTGCTGTTGTGACTGATGAAGAGGAAAACTTGGGTTTTCCACCATTTCAGCCAGAAAAGGAACCATTTCAGCCAGAAATTGAGCCTTTGCACCTGCAGGAGGCTTGTCTTCCAGAAATCTGCCAAACAAGCCCTGAGTCGAGTTCTCCCCCTTTTTCGCGCCGTAATTATTATCTCCAGCAAAAAGGAGTGCAGCAGGCTAATCGCAGGAGTTTGAGAATTGCAGCAAAGCATTCAGATGATTAAGCCTGCTCCCATGAGAAATTTTAGGGAGTCATACATCTGGACACAGAGATTGACTTTCGTTTCTGATTCCCCAGAGAAGTGTTCTCTGGTGGGAAAACGAGGCCTATTTAGGTTCCTTGCTCCCGAAGGAATCTTGCGGAGTCAATTCGTCAGCTACCGGAGCAGCGTGTGTGGACAGCTACTCCTGCTCTCAAGCCTTTGTTCCTGTTCCAAGCCTTCGTTCTGAGCCTTGTTTTCTCCCCGGATCTTGCCTTGTTTCCCGGACCTCGCCAAGTAATTGCCACGGATCTTGTTCTTGCTCCTCGTTTCCTTGTTGCCTTGAATCAAGCTTTGTGTTCCAAGAATCAAGTTATTTCCCAGCCTTGCTCAAGTTCATGGACTAAAGGACCTTGTCATCTCCCCTCACTTGCTTGGCAAGTGAGTGTTTCGGTTATTGGATTACAACTTTGGACCTTAATATTTCATATTGGACATTGCTTCTTTGGACTAATTTTGACCTTTCCTGAAAGGTCTACTTCTGGACTAATTTCCTATACTTGTTTTTATTAACTTTATATATTTCCTTAATAAAGATATTAGATAGATTCTGGCCTCTGTGTATGGTTATTGGTGCTCTGCAGCCTGGGTCGTGACAATGGCTGAGTAAGGATTTGAACCCTGGCCTGCCAAACCATAGACCAGCACACAAACCTTTCCACCATGCTGGATCTCTAGCATTATTGTTAACTGTTGTCAAGATGACTTCGACTTCTGGTGACCCTATGAATGAGAGTCCCCAAAGTCACTCTATCAACAACCCTACTCAGCTCTTGCAGACTTGGGGCTTCCTTGACTGTGGGGCTCATCTATATCGGACAGGTTAGCAAGTGTAAATTTGGTCCAGGACCATTGTTTGGACAGCGTTACGGCCAGCTGCAGTGGCATGGGCAGGATCTATTACAGCACTGGAAAAGGAAATAGTCATTGCATCCATTAGACAGTGGATTGGGTTGAATCTGACTCCAGGATATTTCAGTTTCAAGCAAATTCTGGAAAATCCCCTGAGTCTGCCAAAAGCAGACCAATGTTGATTTAGAGTGGAAAAAACCAAGAGTATTCACTGAAAACTGTTGTACATCGTGAAGACTGCCAGTGGTCTACTCACATTAAGTATGGGGTTTGGGGCCAGTCCCTGAGTATGTCCATCTAGAATGCTATCTTCCTCTTTTCTTACTACTTTCTACCTTAGCAAGTATTATTGCATTTTTAGTGAGTCACAACTGTGTTTGCAAGATGATTCCTGGTTACAATTCCTTTCCTGACTTAGCTTAGGTGACTGGCCTGTCTTACTCTCTATATGGTAAAAGTCTTTGTCATTAAGTTTTGAGTATTTGTTTGCTTACTTAAGAGATTAATGCAATGATCCTGTGATTACTGTAATTCATGGTGTCCCCTTTTTGGGGGGGGGGGGCTGGAATATTTATTGAGTGTTTGCAGGATGTGGACCACTGTTTAAGTTCAAACTAGAATAAATACTGTCTTGGTAGCCTGAAGCAGTTCTATAGGTGTGTCATCTGTTCCTTGTCATTTATTTTTTTGAAATGCCTTGAGTAAGGGGCGTGGTCTACCATGGCCGGGTAAGCTGCAATTCCGACCCGCCGAGTGCATTTAGCAAGATTTATGGATAAATAATGAGTTTGGAGGTCCATGCACTCCCCCTAAAGAATATCAATCAATCCAAGAAAAGATAAGGAAAATTCCTCCCGGAGATGTGAAGGATTTAAAGCTCCAGTAAAGCCACAAACCGCAAGCTAAGTCAGCGTGAATGCTTCTGGAGAAGGAGAAGAGGCAGCCATTAAACGCTGTACATATCAGTGAGACAACTCTCACCGGCTAATGAATCAAGTAAGTTGGAGCGGGACTAGGATAGAGAAGAGAAAAAAAAATTGGAGCCGGATTATAAGTGAATACTTGTTTTGATTTTGATTTGAAACTGAAGGGACGGAGAGCTGGGAGAGAGCTATTGAGATCCTTAAAACAAGCCTCCAAGTTGAGCTCCCTGGTTAAATGAATGAAAAGGTTTGGGTGAGGAGGAAAGAAAAACCTTCAGATAAAACATACCGGCTTCAAAGATTTTCTAAACAAATAGAAGAAGAAGAGGAGGAGGAGATAAAAATGATGAGAAGTCCCTCCAAGAAAGCCCTCTCTGTACAGTATAAAGAACCCCTCACCCCACCAAAGAAAGGAGGGAAAAACATGGAGGACAAAGCAGCTTCAATAGAAGCAGAATCGAGTGGCCATGTAAAGCCTCCTGTGGGGGAGGGAAAGGCAACACATCTAGATATGGAAGAAATGCTGACGAGATGGACACAAATAATGAGGGACGAATTGGGAAAACATTCCCAAAGTCTTAATAAGGTTATGGAAGATAAATTGGAGGAGGCAATTCAGAAAATGGAAGGAAAAATTCAAAAAAATCACTGAGAAGATGGAAGAGAAGATAGAGGCAAAATATAAAGCCAATAGCGAAAAAATTGAGGAGGTGAATGGGAAGATCTTGGAAATACAGAAGGAGGTGCAAGCTATACATCTAGAACATGGGACTTATAAAGAGGAACAGGAAGAAAAACAGAAAAATCAAAAAGCTAAATTTACAGAGATTGAAAAAAAATGATATATTTAGAGGACTCACAAAGACGCAATAATATAGTAGTGAAGTATTTTCCAGAGAAAGAAAGAAAAGAACAAAGAGTTAATTTAAAGGAAGAAATACTGAAATGGCTACAGGACATTGCTCCAGCACAACAATGGATAAAAGAAGACCTAGAAAGAGTTCACAGATTAGCAGATGGAGGAGGGAAAATCATACCCAGGGATACAATAATAAAGATAACACAATATGACAAGAAAGAGCAACTGATGTACTTATTGAGGAAAAATCCAAACAAATTGGAATATAGAGGCGTCAAACTGCAAGTATTTAATGACTTATGCACACAAACAAAGGTATGGAGACAAACAATGAAAGTATGCACTATTCTTCTTCTGAAGAAAGGAATTAGGTATTCCTGGGGATACCCAGTCTGCCTGAGATTTCAGTGGGCTGGAAGAAGATACAAGATCAACTCGGTTGAACAAGGCCTTCAACTACTAAGGGAACTAGGGATCCATGAGGATAGAGAAGAAGGGACCGGACTGAACAATGAAACATCTTAAGGAGGAAAAGAAATATTGGAGGTGGTACAGGGAAAGTAAAAGAAAGAACTATTTGAAGAGGATAAGGCAAAGGATGGGAAAGAAGAAGTAAAGTAGAAGACAGATAGAAGAATCCATAGAT
Organism: Anolis carolinensis; assembly: GCF_035594765.1. Classification (NCBI taxonomy): domain Eukaryota; kingdom Metazoa; phylum Chordata; class Lepidosauria; order Squamata; family Anolidae; genus Anolis; species Anolis carolinensis. Next base: position 240,241,117 of record NC_085842.1, read on the forward strand.
CAAGTTAAAGAAGAATTTGACATTTTGTTATATGAGCACTCGGGGGGAGGGAGAACAGCGGGCCTGGGATTACCACTCCACCGCTCTCCACAAGTTGGCCTATGGGGCCAGGGCTGGGACGTAGTGTCTCAGAAGTGGAGAGGAAGAAAGAAGAAAGGGGGAGGGTAAGGGGACAAGGGGGGAAATGGGATGGGGACTTTGGGGGTAGAATGCACATAAGAGAGCCAATAACAGAAATTAATATTGAATATAATGTCTAGTAAACTGAAAATAGTGACACTGAATGTTAGAGGTCTGGGAACAATATGTAAAACTAAAAGAATTGGAAATTTATTGAAAAAGGAACAAGCACATATTATTTATTTACAAGAAACTCACCAGAAAAGGGGGGGTTTGAATGAAATAAAGGCAAATTGGATTAAAGATTATGAAAAAGCATATGGGAGTTCCAAGTCAAGGGGGGTAGCAGTAATTATAACAAACAAATGTAATTTTGAAATTAAGAGTGTAAAAAAGGATGATGAGGGGAGATATATTATTATAGAAGGGGAAATTGGGGGAGATAAGTATGTATTGGTCAATGTGTATGTCCCAAATGAAAATCAAGGAGAATTTTATGAAAAAATATTAGGAGAAATAAAGAATTGGCAGCAACATTTTGTGATTGTGGGAGGGGACTTTAATATGCCTATGGATAGGATGAAGGATAAGTCAAACCCAACAGTAAAGGATAAAAATAACAATATAACTGAAGTAAATAGAATTATGAATAAATGGGGACTAAAGGATTCATGGAGACTATTAAAGGGAGATGAAAGAAAATATACATACTATTCAGCAGTACATAAAACATATACTAGAATAGATTACCTTTTTATCTCGAAAAATATGGTAGATAAATTATTCAGTTCTGAGATAGGAATAATAAGAATATCAGACCATGCAATAGTAAATTTAGAAATTATAAATAAACAAGATTATGAACAAACAAGAAGATGGAGATTAAATTCCAATATATTAAATTATGAGGAAATTATTAGAAGAATAGGAGCAAATTGGCAAGAAATATGGGATATAAATGACAATAATGTATCAAGAAATATATTATGGGACACTATGAAGGCAGTGGCAAGAGGATTATGCATAAAAGAAACCTATAATCTCAAAAAGAGACAAGAAGAAAGGAAAAACAGATTGGAAAAAGACATAGAAAAATTGGAAAAACAATATATAATAAAAAGAACAACACAAATATATAACGAATTGAGAGCAAAGAAAGAACTAGATAAGATAGAAATAGATGAGGTTCAAAAGAACTTGATATATTTGAAAAGGGAATTCTTCGAATATAGCAATAAAAACTCAAAAATGTTAGCCAGAGCCGCACAAAAGAAAAAAAAATGAAAAATGAGATAAACACAGTGAGAGATAAATCTGGAAACATTTGTAGGTTAATGAAAGACAAATTAAAGATATTTGAAGAATTTTATAAAGAACTCTATCAGGCTGGGAAATGCTCAAAGGATAAAATTCACAAATATGTGGAAACAAATTGGACAGTAAAAATAGAAGAAACAGATAGAGAGTTATTAGAAGCACCCATTAAGAAAGAAGAAATAGAACAAGTAATTAGGAAATTAAAAATTGGGAAAGCGCCTGGACCTGATGGGCTGGGCCCAGAATATTATAAAACATTTGAGGCAATGATAACTCCAAAATTATTAGAATTATTCAATGCAATAATGGATGGAGAACGAATACCAGGATCATGGAAACAATCATTAATAATACTATTACCCAAACCAAAAAAGACTTGACAGACCCTGGTTCTTACAGACCAATATCATTAATTAATCAAGATGCAAAAATTTTAACAGCGATTATTACCAACAGAATGAGCAACTTTATGTATAAATATATAAAACAAGATCAATGTGGGTTTGTTAAAGGGAGACAAATGTCCAACCTGATAGGAAGAGTAATAAATAAAATACAAACAATAGAAGGGGGAAAAAACAAAGCGGGGATTCTAGCACTGGATATATTTAAAGCCTTTGATAGTGTGGAATGGCCAACTATTCAAACAATAATGAACAAATTTGGATTAGGAAAAAGGTTCAAAAATATAATGAGCCAATTGTATTCAGATAATTATACAAAGATAATATTAAATGATGGAATCACAGGAGAGATAAAAGTAACACGAGGTACAAGGCAAGGATGTCCTATGTCGCCTATACTATTTGCAATGGTAATGGAATTACTAGCTAATGTAATAAGAAAAGACAAGGAATTAGAAGGCATAGGAACAAAGTTAGGAAAAATTAGCTTATTTGCGGATGACACATTGATAACAATTAAGGAGATAATGAAGAAAATGGAAATAATTAAGAAACATTTAACAGAATTTGAATGGGCAACTGGATTGAAGATAAATTGGAATAAATCAGAAGCAATGTTATTTAATTATACCAAGCAGGAGGAAGAGGAGTTTAAAAAGCAGATGGATATAAAAGACATGAGAATAAGCGTAAAAGAAAATATAAAATACCTTGGAATAATCATAACCAAAGATCTAAAATCCATAGAAAGGAAAAATCTAGAAGAATTAAGAAAACACATGGAGGTAAAGTTAAAGGATTATAATAATCTGCGATTATCATGGTTCGGCAGAATAGCCCTAGTAAAAATGAAAGTCTTACCCAAAATAAATTTCTTGTTCAGAATGATACCATTAATGATTTCAGAAAAGGAAATAAATAACTGGCAACAAATGATAAACAAATATTGCAATAATGGTAAAAAGAACAGATTAAACAAACAAATTTGGTACAAGCCCCAAAAAGAAGGCAGATTGGGCCTTCCGAATATAAAAAAATATTATGAGGCAAACCAATTAAGATATGTAGTAGAGAAGATGATGGATGGAGAAGGTTTGGAATGGATGGAATCAGGGAATAAGGCAATTGAGTGGAGGAAGGATAACATATTCTTTAAGGAAATCTCAAAGAAAGAGATAAAACAAATTGGAAATATATCATTAAGAAATATAATGGAAATATGGAATAAATATAAAGGACAATTAATTAATAAGAATTCAGTTTTAACGCCAATAATAATGGAAAAAGGTTTCCCAAAGGAACTAAAAGGAACGCTAGATAAAGAATTAGAAAAAAGGGAACTAAAAAGGGTAGGAAATTGGATAGAACAAAAAATGGAAAAGGTAAAAATGAGAGAAGAATTGAGAGGAATAAATATTTCTTGGATTCACTGGATTCAATTAGAAAAATGGAATGAAAACTGGTGGGCCCGAAATAAAACTGGAAAACAAATAACGCAATTTGAGGAATTAATAATAAAAGCATTAAAAAGAGGAAATAGTGAGCCATTAAAAAGAACAACAAGTAAAATATATAAAATACTAATTAAAGACATAGAAAAAAAGAAAAGACTAACATTAAGAGAATCATGGGAGGAGGAATTAGGAACAAAGATAACGGAAAAAGAATGGGAGGAGATATGGAAAACAAGACAATTAAAAAACATGTCAATTAGAATAAAAGAAAATTATTACAAACTAATTTGGAAGTGGTATTTAACACCAAGAAGGTTAAATATTATGAATAAGAATAATAATGAAAAATGCTGGCGAGGGTGCCAGGAAATTGGAACCTACATGCATATGTGGTGGGATTGTAAACATGTAAAAGGTTTTTGGGAATTGGTCATAAGGGAAATAGAAAATATTATAAATATAAAAATTAGAAGGAATCCAGTTGAAATATTACTTTTAATTAAAAAAGAGGATGAGAAAGATAAGAAGGAAAAAAATTTAATAGACATGCTATTAACAGCAGCTAGATTATTAATTGCAAAATATTGGAAAGGAGAAATGAAAATACAAATTAATGAATGGTATAAAGAAGTTTGGCGAATGGCACTGAATGACAAGCTAACATCAAATTTAAAAGTAAAGAAGGGATTATGGAAAAAAATGATTTTGAAAGTATTTGGAGAAAATTTCTAGAAAAATTATTGGAAAAAGAAGATGGGAATTTACCTCCAAATGAAGAATTGAACTTTTGGTGGGACTACAGAAGAAGAGATGGCTCTGGGGAAGGGGAGCACAGGAGTGAATGTAAATAAAAGAGGGGGAAATGTATAGAATATGTTTATATAATTGTAACTTTTTCTCAATAATAACAATAAAAAATATTTTTTTAAAAAAAAAAAGACAGTTGCATCTGTCAAGTAGGGAAAATTTAGGTACGCTTTATGTGGGAGGCTAATCTACAACACCATAAAACTGCTCACGAGGAAAAGAATGAGGAAGAACAGCCACCAATGGACGGTGAAGCAACAGCTCCCCCTGTGGTCGGAATCGTGAAGCTGGAAAGATGTTAAAATGCCTCTGTGTCTGTCTAAAACTGAATGTTGTTTGTCTGTTGGCATTGAATGTTTGCCATATATGTGTTCATTGTAATCCGCCCTGAGTCCCCTTCGGGGTGAGAAGGGCGGAATATAAATACTGTAAATAAATAAATAAATAGCAAAGTTTTTGTTTGGAAGCATGCCCGCCAAAGAAAACATCAGAGCATGCAGGATTGGTAAATGTACGTACCATATATTGTTGTACATGCAAATAGTGGTAGTAACAAGAAATTATTGATAGGATTCACAGTTTGTCTGGTTATGCTGGTTTGTGATGACAACTATTGTATATAATAAATGTTCTTTTTTTTGTTCAACCAAAAAAAAAATGAAATGCCTTGAGTACAGTTTCCATTTTATTTTTGAAAATTCTAACTTCACCTTCAAATAAATCTCCCTTGATCAAATCTGCCATCCCCTCATCTCTTTTGTATACCTCTTCTGTGCATTGTTTCAACCATATTTTTATTTGTAATTGGCCATGTAATGTGTTTCCCTGCTGGTTGTATAGCATCTCCACTCTTGGTTTAAATTTCCTTTTGATTTTTCAGATCTTGTGGAATATGTCTTTTGTTTTTCCTTTTTTTGTTGCAATCCTTTATTTCTTTCCACTGACTGCTATAATAGTTCCCTCTGGCTCTGCTCTGAAGTTGCTGAACAGTTGCATTCCTGTTTAGTCTGCCACCACAGAAATAACCTGTATGACATGTGAAACCCTACCACGAGCACTGATATTGTCAGCATAACTTCTTCTCTCACACAATCTCACCACCGCAAAAAGACAGTGCCAAAGTGAGGGATCTCAGTATAAACAACAATAAAGATGCAACAGTTTTATTAGAAAATGGCTTAAAATGATATATGCTCTTAGATTTTTTTTCAAATCCATTTTATCAACGTTCTTTTACAATATTAATTAGAACTTTATAGACTACAGATATTACCTGTTTATTGCTTCCCACAGATAGAGGGAATAGAGGGGATAGAGGGAGCCTTTTAAGAGCTCCTTGAAATCCTCTTTTACAATGCAAAGCATATTACCTCTGAAGTGTTAAGTCCCCCAAGTCCATGCAACTTATTCTTTCTTTATGAATGCAACCTAAATTACCCTATAAGATTTAATTACTGGTTTGTTGCATTTTTTAAATTTAGTAAGATTTCTATTTCTCATTAAAATGGAAATAAAAATGAGAGGAAATCAGTAATTATTGAAGCCTTCTCCTCTCCCAACAGGAAAATAAATTAACACTGTAGCAATTAAAACAGGCTGTTTATGGAGCTACTGAGCAAAATCTGGTCAGCAAAATAACAAAGAAATGGAAAGTAGCCACAAAAAACATTTAGTCGAATTTTACATTTCCATAGTGGACATGTTGGTGTTGTAATTTTCTTTTAAGGGGGGTGGGGACAGAAACAAAACACAATCTACCAATACCACAAATGACATCTCAAAACAACCCACAAAATACCAGATTGTAATTTTTGGTAGCTTTTTAACTGGCATATTACACATCTTACTCAGCATAATCAAAAATTCTATTTGAACCATAATGATTCTGTGTTAGCTATGAATGGAAAGATCAGAAGAATGAACTTCCATGTCTTTTGCTTTCACACACAATTAGATTTAGGATGCATTGTGAAAAAAAGCTAAACCAAATGTACAACTTACAGCTGTCCAGGCTCCTCTTTTGCATCGTGCACACAGCCACCCATCATGGATTTCATGAGAAGGAACACCATAGCAACCTATAATAAGAAAGTTGAAATGATAAACATATTCTGTACCTATTGCCTTTATAGCTAAACAGGCAACTAAGCTATTAAAGAAAGACACTGGATATGCATACCATACCATTAAAAAAGCAATGAATACTTCCCCAATAATATGTTTCATACTCATACTGACAACTAATCTACTATCTCTGGAAGCAATAATTCTCATCCTTAAACCTGTCATGATATCCACAACAATCTTTCAAATAGCCAGTAAACTAGTAAACCCAACTGCTATAACTATCATCATGTAGTAATGTTCCATAGTAAAAAAAATTATAGCATTGTGAGTAATGCTGAAATTCTGGACATATTTAGTGAATTAAGGCTTCTGACTGTTAAGGAAAATGTATGGATCCTTTATTAAAAACTAGGATGCTGCTTGAAATTGAGCAGTACTCACATAAGGTAACATCCCTGATTGATTTCTAGGAGCAGAAATTGAGCAAGTTAGAAAATCTATATTGCACGGATATCCATCCCAATCTTCTTGCACAAACAACCTGAATGCCTCTTGGCTGCAAGACAGTCCCATGCAAGACTTCCTCTCAACCAGGGAAAAGCTGTTTTCAAACGATAGGACCTAGCCCTTTTGTATCCTTATTCACAGTTTACAGATGCTTCTCACTGAAGGATGGAGAAGAGGATGGATTACTATGTTAGCAGAATAGCCCTGGCCCCTCATGGTCAGTCAAAGTGAGCGGGTGACTCATCCCAATTTCACACACAGAAATCAAGCAGGTCTATTTGCTTACAGAAAAAGCTCTGTTTGTTTTCCTGCAATATCCTTTGCAATTTCCTTTAAATATACACATTGCATACTTTCATCTAAAGGGATCAGAAGGTTTAAGGTACTTTCTGGTTATATTGTCACTATTGATCAATCTCGCACTATCAATTTTATGGCAGACAAAAATTATATAATTTCACACATTCGAAAATAGGAATTGGGTTTATGGTTCTTCTCTGTGTCTTCAGAATAACTTGATGTATTATCTATATTGTAATTTTTCATAGACTATAGTAACCTAAGTGCAAATACAATATTTCAAGCTGAACAACTATGATATTTACTTGCATGGACCTGTACACAACACTTTGTACAGGCTATCAGCACACTTGTTCCATCTTCTTCAATAAAGCCATTGGATGGATAGTTTTCTGTGTTATCCTCGCTGTATATAAAACATATCTCTGGAATCAGTGGTTTTGTCTTTCCCCTGGCCACAAATATGTCTCCTTCTCTTATTTCTGAGGATGCATAGATGTCTTCATTAGGTCTGTCAGGCTGAAAATAGAATTTGAATAGAAACTCATTTGTTCTTTTGTTGGATAGGTTACCTTACTTGTTTTAAAATTATAATAAATCCATTTCTCATTGCTTACTAGCAATTTTAAGCTGCTTTGCAGCATTCATAGTGGAGCACACATGGAAAGAAAAAAAATCATAATCACCACCTCAGATAAAAGAAAAAGGTCTGTCAGATGTTCCTACTAGCTATCTATTTGCTGCTGCCACTGGCTGCTTCGCTCTCTCAGAGTTTGCTGCCTATCTGTCAGTCCTCCATCGTCTACTGGATCAAGTTTCAGTTGCTGAGTCAGCTACTGGCTAACTAGCCAAATTAACAGCTGTTTTCTTGTAAGGTGATATAAACTGTCTATAGCAGTGGTTCTCAACCTGTGGGTCCCCAGATGTTTTGGCCTTCAACTCCCAGAAATCCTAACAGCTGCTAAACTGGCTGGGATTACTGGGAGTTGTATGTCAAAACACCTGGGGACCCACAGGTTGAGAAGCACTGGTCTATGGGGTGTGGTGATGCCAAACATGGTCACTCCACTGAAGAAAAAAGTGAGGGGGTGCCAGTTTCCATGTTTGAGATTGCAGGAGATCATGGCTTTTTATTTACACTAGAAAGGTATTTTTAAAAAACAATCTGCCCTGCCAATAAAAGAAATTTAAAAATTTGACTTGGAGAGCATGGGACAAGGAACAGCCATTCCAATAGTAATGGGTCGAGGGGAGTAGCGAAATAGTGCTATCAGCTTTGACTCAAGACTGTAGCGTATTGCTGGGGAACTTCAGCATCCATGCAGCTTAGGATCATAGAATTAAAGAGACCACAAGGACCATCTTGCCAATACCCTGTCATGCTGATTTTGACTTGTTTTATACAGAATTATTATTTGTTGTTTTATATCTGTATTAATATGTATATGTACATTGCTTTAACGTATTGATGGGAGCTGCAGCTGGACAAGAAGTCTGAGTTGTCTGACTGGTGATGAGAAGAGCTACAAGCTGCAGCCTAGCTACCCTATTTCCCCGAAAATAAGGCATCCCCGAAAAATAAGACCTAGTAGAAGTTTTGCTGAATTGCTGAATTGCTAACCTCCCCTGAAAGTAAGACCTAGCAAAGTTTTTGTATGGAAGCAGGCCAAGCGTCTGTCAAACAGAACACTAGAGCATGCAGGATTGGTACATGTACATACCATAGAGTGTTGTACATGGAAATAATGGTAGTAAGAAGAAATTCTTGATAGGATTCACAGTTTGTCTGGTTATGCTGGTTTGTGATGACAACTATTGTACAGTATATAATAAATGTTCATTTTTTGTTCAACAATAAATGTGAATTCTTCTTCATGGAAAAATAAGACATCCCCTGAAAATAAGACCTAGCATATCTTTGGGAGCAAAAAATAATGTAAGATACTGTCTTATTTTCGGGGAAACACGGTAGATCTGGGGCCAATGAGAGTTGAAGCCTGGCAAGATCAAGGCTAATGGGAACTGCAGACACCCAAATCTGGGACGGATAGGAGCTGCAGTTTGACCAGGTCTTGGACTGATGGGACTTACAGCTCATCAGTTGTACAATTTTATGAAAAGTCTCATTTGCATTTTCTAATGGGACCATTAATAAAAATTGAAAAGCAAACAATGAGTGTTTCTAAAAAAAAATAGCATTACAAAATCCCTAACCTGGACAACACTGAGAATATTTGCTAGTAGTTCATATATCTCAATTTACAAAAATATCTATTTCTTCTATACTCCTTTTTCCACACCAAAATCAGGAATTCGCTCTATTCTCAGTTGTTTTTCACTGTTGGTAACCAAAAATGCAATTGTTTGCACAGAATCACAAAATCTGTTTAACATGCTGGAAGAAATATCCATTCTCACTGGCTTAGAACAAAATCAAACACAAGCCTTCTACAAGCATTGGTAATGGCTTTGATTTTTAAATAATTTACTTTACAGATGAGATATGTGAATACCTCTCAAATTAGATGAAGAATATTCCCTACCTTATAGTAAGGTTTGAGGAGTGTGCAGATGGCACAATAGGGTTCCAACTTTGCAACAGCTGCATTGTATTCCTTTTCAGCAGTAAAATGTGGTGCTCTGTTCTGCCAAAGGTAGACAAGAGGCTTGGCCCAGGATTCTGTTTCTTGCACTTCCTCTTCGATTAAGAGAGTCTCTGGCAATTCTTTAAAAAATGACATTTGAAAAGGCTGTTTTTTGAGACAAGCGACTATTTGAGCAGATATAAAGGCAAATAAGAGACAATTCTATATAAAGCAGTCAATGCATGTGAAAACACATGCATTGACTCAAAGAGGTGGGTTGCACCATGAAAGCAGAAAGGAATATCCTTCCTACTGCAACCCAAAGGCGCTCAATTCTTCTAAAACATTAATCATGGCTACAGAAAACAGCATATCATTTGGGAATAATAAGTCTCATGAGAAGTAATTCCTAAGCAATACCTTTTTTACATAAATGCATCTCAAACTGAATCAGATTCTCTTTCTGCTGTACAGACGAATTTAAGTTTGCTAAAATGCTGAAACAACAGACTTCAGTAGAGCATGACAACATAGATCTAGTTGACAAAAAGTATTTATAGATCTTTAATGATGAATTGCCCTTGATTTCTAGAGAACAGCATGGCACTTATAAATGGCAAAATTTCTTTTGCTGGTAGAATAGGAAAAAGTTGCATGAAATAGTTTTCAGCAGGATTTCTCTCTTGGTTACTTATTGAAGTTTCTCCACAGTGACCTAAAATAATAATAATCAGCACACTGGGTGCAATGCCTAAAGACCTTGGCATGCACTTAAACACATTCGGCACTGACAAAATTACCACCTGCCAGCTGCAGAAAGCCACCTTACTGGGATCTGCACGCATTATTCGCCGATACATCACACAGTCCTAGACACTTGGGAAGTGTCGGACGAGTGATCCAATACAACAGCCAGCAGAGCATCTGCTGTGGACTCATCTTGTTATGATTATTATTATTATTATTATTATTTATTTATTTATTTATTTATTTATTTCTAGACCGTCCTGTCTCCCCGAAGGGACTCGGGGACTATCTTCATCTCTACATTTTAATATAGAAAAGAAGAAACTGCCAAATATGCAAGGAGATGAGATACTTTTTAAGTAACGTGCAACTGTTCTGCAAAGTGACTTACGTAAATAACCTGAAAGATACAAATACTGTTTAATACTGTGAAACTGTTCCCAGATGTGCTGAATCATTCAATAGTATTTCCAAAATAACACACAGGCCCCTCCAAATATCCATGGAAGCATTTGGAGTTGTACATTAACTCAGTTTGACTCCTTACCTAAGACAACATCCTAGCTTTATCTTTGAGCTCTTATATTATTAATCTTCCCCTTCTAATTCAAATTATTTTATATTTATACTCAATTTTAGCCCTGATTTTAAAGGCATTGAATAAGAACATTTATTTAAAATATAAATTGAAGGAAAAGGATAAAAATACAAAACAAAAGGTTCCAGCAGGGAAGTACTGACACACTGTTATACCCAATTAATGTGTCGTGTTAATGCTAAATTTCTATGTAAGCCAAGTCACTGTATGTTTAAACAACCTCTCATTTGTCACATGAGAGATGACTGCCTTCTCCATCTTCAGAGCTTGGAAGTATCCAGCTTCATAGAAAGATGTATTTGTAATTAAGACTTTAATTTATAATTGCACTGCATGATGACTACAATTTAATGAAAGATTATTTTGCCCTTCTCCCAGCATGCCACCACCCTTCCATGGCAGAGGGATTACTTCCTGCTGGGAGACATGAGGTTGATAATGCTGACAGCATTTCTACTGGTAGTTCTGCCATGCTTTAGATCAGGAGCCATACTGCTTCACATGGTGAGGAAGCTAGTGGGCTGCAGCAGTCATGGAGAGGTGACACGGGTAAAAGACCTCACAAGCAACAGCAGAGCCACTTTAGCTAGCTCTTGTAAGTGCTGCACTGAAGGAGGCAACTGGCAAACCACTTCTGAGTATTTGCTATCTCAAAAAGCCTAGGATGAAGAAATCCAAAATGAAGGAAGCGACAGTGTTGAAATATAAGCCTCCCAACCCCCAACCCCCACTTCGAAGGTACTCATCCAGCTACTGGAAAACAGCAAAAGACAAGTATGAATAATGGGATATCTAATGATACCATTGGACTAAAGCCAGAAGGATATTCAGCTGCTGATATACACAGATTGAAAGGAAATTCTGAAGAAGCACTACATAGCTAACAGAAATATGGAGTGTAAGAAGCATGAATGAGAGGAAATTAGGAATGGTGAAAGACAAAATTGAGCATATAAACATTGCAATACTTAGGATGAACAAGTTATATGACAGGAAAAGGATATATTTAATAAGATAATTGCATAGTGTTTGAAAATGCTAATTTTAAAAGAAGCTGGGTAACATTAAGTGTGAACTGAGACATAACAAAAGTAGCAAGGCTTGTATAAAGTCAGACTGAATAACATAGGCAAGACTTCATGGAAAACCTATCAATATAATCATAATGTATGTTTATGCATCAGCTACAAAGGCAGAAGAGGATGATAGAAAAAGATTATTTGCTGGTGGTGATCAAAACTCAAACAGGATATATTGATTAGGCAATTGGCATGCAAAGCAGAACAAACCTAAAATTGCTGGAGAATTTAGCCACAAAGGAAAGTTAAATCATAATAGGGCCTAAATGGTGAAGGAGAAATATGGCCGAAGTGTTCATTCTGTGCCAAACACACCTTCATTAGGTGTTTTTTAAAAAAAAAATGTGAAAAAGCAATCACTTTCATAAAACATAAAACATTTGACTAACATAGTGATGGGTTAAAACAGAAACCTAACATGAACAAGATTACTTACAATACTACATCTCTAAAGAAGATAATATGTGCAACTTCAGTGCCCACTTTTTAATGTATTGTTCTTCAAATAATAATCTGCCATTAAAATTTCAGAGAAAGGCCAGAGATAAATATAATTATAATAGCAACAGCAGCAGCAGCAGCAGCAGCAGCAGCAGCAACAACAACAAGGGTTATCATAATAATGGCAGCTAATGTGCTTCCGGTTCAGTTGACCAAAAATTACATAACAGGACACAGCCATGGATATACAGAGTTATTACATTTTAAAAAAGCTATTGAAATAACAATTGGCCTCTTTAAACAATCAAAAGTAATTTCTTACCACTATGAAATGTAGTATAAACAATATATTGAGCAAGGGGTAGAAGCTGGAGAAAGAACAGATAGATTGGGTTGTTGTGTGTTTTCTGGGCTGTATGACCATGTTCCAGAAGTATTCTCTCCTGATGTTTCGCTGACATCTATGACAGGCATCCTCTGAGGATGTCTACCATAAATGTGGGCAAAACGTCAGGAGAGAATACTTCTGGAACATGGCTATAAAGCCCAGAAAACACACAACAACCCTGTGATTCTGGCCATGATACCCCTCAACAACACAACAGATTATCTGCAGTTGTAGTTATTCAAATAAATGGCCATCTGTGTATTCATACATGTGGGTATGCTCCTGCTGAGACCACAACTTTGGATGTTTTAGAATTTAGAGATTTATGGAAGTAACCCATCCTCTTTATATGCATACTTGCAGAGATCTTTCCTTAATACATCATGCAAGTGTTCAAAGCTCCATTGACTTCTTCATTGGGAGAAGAAAGGTAACAAAGGCTCAGTTCCTACATGACCAACAGGCCTACATTGGGATGCCTCTAAACAAAATGAACTACAATAAAAGCAACATATCACTCAAAAAGTAGGTCTGTCATTCTACCATTGACACTTTTCTTCTCCCATATGATTTTTAATGTTTTCTGCCCAACGAAGCCAGTGGAACTTGAAAAGCATGCATAATGTATTTTGCGCCTTTTTGTTGTCCAGTAAAGGCATCACTCCTTTGTGTATGTTGGATTTTGTTTTGCAGCATGGCCAACCTAACTACCTTTGAATATGTTTCCATTTCTTTCCTTAATTAGATGAGCCATTGGAAAACGGAACCCACCAATGTGTAGGGCAGGTTGAGAATGAACTACTCAAAGAAGTTATAAGTAAGCAAGCTATTCTTCAATGTCACCACAGTTCCTCACCTAGCTAGCATGCTGACCACAAAACACAGGCAGGAAGTCACATGCAAAAAATTTGCTCTGGTATGTCCATACAATAGGGCCAAATGAGAATTGAGACCTTTTAGAAGGTAATAGAGGAACAAATATGAGTTTGCTCAGATAAGGACAATTTAGCCAAGCAGATATTTTTCACCACCCATCTGGCAAACCTCTGTAATAAAACAATTAGTCACACACGTATGCAAGATGTGTTTTCTATAAAACTAGAAGTGCTCATCAACCAAACTCACTCTGACAGAGTCAAACAAAAATTCAAGCAACCTTTGTTGAATCAGTAGCATGGACACTCATTTTGCTCAATGCATTCTTATTCCAAGTTCAAATCTTTTCTTTGCACTAGACAAAATTACCAAGGTTTTTGTGCCTTTGTAATATTTTTTCAAATATTCAGAATATTTGTAAAAAAAAAACTGTACAACACCCAGAGTTTTTGCACAGGAAACAGTTCTTTTGTTTAAAATACAATGTTTTCTTTATATAAAAACCCCCATTTTTATGGAAATGAATTAGGGGGAAAACACAAAATGTAAAATAAAATTGTGACAGTATATCATTTTCCCACACTTTTCTGTTCAGGACAAGAAAATCAGCACCCCTGGTCAATATTAGTGAAGAAACCATCAATGCAAACACACAATATAGAGTGAGATATAAAACTCCTATCCCTCTGCAACCAAGCTCAGAAGATGTAGAAATGTTTGGGTTTATACAGTATTACAATGTTTACCTCACCGGTGAGAGGGGGATCCGTAAAGCCTTGTCTGCTGGGAAAACTGCCATAGCTAGAAGGAAAATAGGCAAGCCTCTATAAATAGAACCTTGAGGAGAAATGAGGTACAATTTGTTTGGGCTGATACAGAATCTATGGGAAACAGGAAGCTTTCAGAACATATGAGGCTGAAGCAGGTCACTAAGTGGCCCATGACAATCTTTTGTTGTTGAAGTGCTGCCGCCACAATCGTAATTACAACTCAAAACGTTCAAGTGGCTGTCAGAAGTCCAAAGGGCGGCACTTAGAATTGGAACAAGTTTTTCCTCTATGTGAAAAGGAGAATTTTTCTATGTCAGGGATAGATGGTCACATGAAAATAGACATTTTAAAATCTACCATGGCAAACTACCATATATACTCATATATAAGTCAACTTCATGTATAAGTTGAAGGGCAGGTTTTGGAGCCAAAAAATGGATTTTGATATTCCTGTGGATAAGTCGAGGTCATTCCTCAGAGAGGGAAAGCACTAATGCCATCTCAGGGAAACCAGATGCCCCTGCCCATCACTGGCATTTCCTTTCAGACAGGCCAGAAGCGGTCCCATGGAGGAGAGAGCACAGAGAGTTGGTACTTCTTTTAGATTCTCCTGGGATGGACTAAGATCTTGCCTTTTGCCACTCTACTAAGAGAAGGGGGTGGTTTTTTTCTTGATAAGTATTAAGGCACAGTACTCATATTGACCTGTGGATAAGTTTACCCAGATTTTTGGGTTGGTTTTTTTACTACAATTTCTGTCCACGCTGTGTTCTTTGATTGAACTGGATGGTCCATGTGGTCTCTTCCAACTCTGTGATTCTATGATTTTATGATTATATGCTTATATGCAGTAGCCTCCACTATAATAGAAGGGTGTTGGTTAAGATTAGTGTGATAAAACTATCATGGTGATGAAACTGCTGATATCTTTCAAATGCAAGACCATTTGAAGATCATATTCTTGTTTGAGAACAATGGAATGCTGGAAATAAAAACTTCCTCCTATCATAGAATCATAGAATCATAGAATAGTAGAGTTGGAAGAGACCACATGGGCCATCTAGTCCAACCCCCTGCTAAGAAGCAGGAAATCGCATTCAAAGCACCCCCGACAGATGGCCATCCAGCCTCTGCTTAAAAGCCTCCAAGGAAGGAGCCTCCACCACAGCCCCGGGGAGAGAGTTCCACTGTCGAACAGCTCTCACAGTGAGGAAGTTCTTCCTGATGTTCAGGTGGAATCTCCTTTCCTGTAGTTTGAAGCCATTGTTCTGTGTCATAGTCTGCAGGGCAGCAGAAAACAAGCTTGCTCCCTCTTCCCTATGACTTCCCTTCACATATTTGTACATGGCTATCATGTCTCCTCTCAGCCTTCTCTTCTGCAGGCTAAACATGCCCAGCTCTTTAAGCCGCTCCTCATAGGGCTTGTTCTCCAGACCCTTAATCATTTTAGTCGCCCTCCTCTGGACGCTTTCCAGCTTGTCAACATCTCCCTTCAACTGTGGTGCCCAAAATTGGACACAGTATTCCAGGTGTGGTCTGACCAAGGCAGAATAGAGGGGGAGCATAACTTCCCTGGATCTAGACGCTATTCCCCTATTGATGCAGGCCAGAATCCCATTGGCTTTTTTAGCAGCCGCATCACATTGTTGGCTCATGTTTAACTTGTTGTCCACGAGGACTCCAAGGTCTTTTTCGCACACACTGCTGTCAAGCCAGGCGTCCCCCATTCTGTATCTTTGATTTCCATTTTTTCTGCCGAAGTGAAGTATCTTGCATTTGTCCCTGTTGAACTTCATTTTGTTAGTTTTGGCCCATCTCTCTAGTCTGTCAAGATCGTTTTGAATTCTGCTCCTGTCTTCTGGAGTGTTAGCTATCCCTCCCAGTTTTGTGTCGTCTGCAAACTTGATGATCGTGCCTTCTAACCCTTCATCTAAGTCGTTAATAAAGATGTTGAACAGAACCGGGCCCAGGACGGAGCCCTGCGGCACTCCACTTGTCACTTCTTTCCATGATGAAGACGACGCATTGGTGAGCACCCTTTGGGTTCGTTCGCTTAGCCAATTACAGATCCACCTAACCGTAGTTTTGTCTAGCCCACATTTTACTAGTTTGTTTGCCAGAAGGTCGTGGGGGACTTTGTCGAAGGCCTTACTGAAATCCAGGTTCCTTACTCCAATGGCAGGTGAAATTGTACAGTTTCTTTCAATCTTCTAATGCAAAGAGAGAAATGATGTGGTACATTCTTTCTGGGGGTAGATAATCATATTCTATCTTGGAATTGTGCTGAATTATGGCGAGGACCCACTGTTCTGTGGCTAGGGAGTGCCAATCTGGAAACTGCCACTGTAAGAGTTTCCATCTAGCAAATGTGATGTCATGCAGCATGCAGCCAATACCCCTACATCACAGTATTTAGAAGGGTTATCACATAATTAAAATATAATTTATTTGATGAATTACATGAGGTTTTAGTGAATTCATTTGGTTCATTATTAAATCTACAAAAATTTGCATAAAAGAAAAAAACAGTGCTAAATTAAAAAAATAAATTAAATACACATCTACTTGGGTTTTGTTCCATGCAAAACTTAAGGATGCTCAAGTTCCATTAAATGCAATGCCATAGTTAAATTATGTTGCTTATATAATACTAGCTTAAGTACCTAGTGTTGCCCAGGTATATATTTTGTAATGGAACAAACCTTAAAAGTGTAAAACTAACACTTGAATATTTCTAATGAATGCCATTACAAAATGCATATTTTGGCAATGCCAGGTACGTAAGCTAGTTATTAGAAATCATTTTCTTCACTGAGTCACATTCTCCCAACCTTGAGACGCACTCTCGGCCTCAGAGAAAGGTGAAAACAATTCCATTTTAAATAAATTCTTAAATGCTGGTCTCCACTCCTGATGGCAGCATGCAGGACAGGGTGGGAGAGGAAGAGGGACCATGTGCCTCCTGCACTCTCTTAGCCGCAACTGCCTTACAATCCTCTCCTTTCAAAACAAACCAGGGCAAAGGTAGCAGTCCCAGATCAGCAGCGGAAGATGGCAGCAGCAACACAAAAGGAAGGTGCAGGGTTTGGGAGGAGGAAGAGACAGCATCGGGTGTGGGTTGGGAATGCTTTCCAGGGGTTGGCCAAGACAGCTGGCTTTCCTCTTGCTCTCAACTTTAGCTGCTGATCTTATTTTTGTCTTAGAATCAATGAAATACAGTATATACTGTCGTGGTTTTTTTTAACTTTTGCGGACCATTGCCCCAAAGGGTGTTTTTTTTCCTTGAAGCCCCTCCATTATTTTAAGTTGGGTAATGGAGGATATGTGTGCAAAGTTTGGTCCAGATCCATCAAGCCATGCTACATGTAGCAGCCTTTATAGTACTAACAAATATATATACATACATACTTTGACTTTTATATATGTGAATAGTTAAATCAATGTTTTTTTGTAATTTATTTTCAAGGTATGAATGATTGAATCCATGGATACAGAATCTTTGGATGGAAGTGGGACTGTATATCACATCAGGCATCCTCCTCAAAGGAAAGGCTCTCCCCACCCAAGTCATGCAGGAAGGAACGGTTCCATTAAAACAGCTTTTACCAATCACAATTTTAGTCAATCAAAATGTTTTAACTAATTAAATTAACCAATTAATTAACTAAACATTACAACCACATTCTTTTAATGATTTTTAATCAATCATAGCATAGACAATTGCCTGACTTATGCTGCTTGCTTGCCTGTGTATCTCTCAAGCTTTTCTTGTATTTCAGCATGTTTAAAATAGCCAGCTTTCAGGTGTGTCTTCCTTTCTGCTTTAAAGCACACAGTATAGCATAGACTCTAGGATCCTAGTAATAAATGACAAAATATTGCCAGGTTAATTTTGTAGGAGATCAGCAAACATCCCCAAAGACAGTTATTAATTATTTTAAATAACACTGTGTGGCTACATCCTTGTAGCTTGTAAACCAAATTTGCTTGGCCATTCCCTCACTAAAGCCCTACTTTTAGGAGAAAGGCAAGATAAACTACCCATTTGGACCTATTACTGCCTGAGTTTGAAGAGATATTCTATCAAAGCACTCCTGGTGTTTTGAGGAAACAGTCCTGTCAGCTTTGCTTGGCCTCCACTTACTGTGACATGGAAAGTGAGCACAGAGAATAGCTGTCTCAATGGGAAGCTGCTGTTGCAAGGCATTCCCCGTGGCATCAACAAAATTTATCTCAGTGGAATGGTTTATCTCGGTCCAAATGCCTGACTGTCATGGTTGCATCTGCCAATGTCAAAATGGGATGCTGCGCAACCTGCAAGAAAAGGGGGTTGATCTACATCTTCTTTGCTGGTCGTGCAGACACCCTGTATGACATCACAGACAGAACATGAGCCCACAGGCTGTTACATGGAGCTCCATGACTAGCAGTGACACAGAGGATGAGGCGATGGACCAACAGGTCTGTTATGGTCTCGGTCCTGCTAGACTGTCTAGATCAGTGGTTCTCAACCTGTAGGTCCCCAGATGTTTTGGCCTTCAACTCCCAGAAATCCTAACAGCTAGTAAACTGGCTGGGATTTATGGGAGTTGTAAGCCAAAACACCTGGGGACCCACAGGTTGAGAACAACTGGTCAAGATGCCAATGAAATTTCTGCAGCCAATTGTATCTGGCTGTCATCATGGTTGCTCTGGGGCCAGTATGGAGCCAGTGGCTCAAAAAAATCCTTCCAATTGAAGAACTTCCTTTAGCTGGGTGAAGATATTCTTGGATACAGTCTCTGCTAAAATTTCAATATTGTGCAGTGTCCTTTTGAAAAAAATAACTGGCACATTTTACACTTTGCCATAATTGACTGAAATTAAATGAATAACACTTTCAAAAATGTTTTAAAGTTATTATTAATTGTAACACATTTTAATTGCTTCCTTAAGTCTCATAAAATATTATCTCCTTTCTTAAAAAACAAAACAAAAGAACCTCTGTGTCAATTGTCTTCATCAGCCACTGCTCTACATTTTAAGCCAAAATACTCGGCACAAAAATATGTTCTATGGAGATACATGAGGATGGAATTTCAGTAAAGGGGTTTTAAATCTGCTGCATTAGAACACAAACAAACCCAATTTAGAATATTGTAGATGTTGTAGATCAATTTCTTCAAGCAACGAGCAGGCATCACCACAAATCAAATTACTAAATATTTCTGATTTGTTTATTTAATTATAATATTTATATCAACATACCTGACTATATAATTTCTGCCTTGTATTTAGCCCCAAGTCTGATAGCAATAAGCCAAAAATATTGTCATGGCAACCATGGTGGGTGAGCAAAATATCAAAGAAGAAATAGATTGCTTTGACCTTTTTCTATGGCCAGAATCTAAGTGAGCCCTCTCCTCCATGTGCAACATAAATATGCAATGGGGCTGTTGCAAGAACAGAGCTCCATGTCTTTCTAGCAGATGCCAGTAAGTTAGTAAATTTGTTTTGCAGGTTACAAATGTTGTGGGCCATATACAAGGGGCACCACTGAGTACCATTAGTGTATGTTGTCATTTTTTTTTTCAATTTGAAAGGTACACAATATTTTTTTGTTTTCTTTTTTTTACTTTGAGCTAAAGAACTCTCATTACTACAAGCATCATGTGAAAAGTCAGATGTAAAGAAAGATACACGTATACATATTTTTAAAGCCTGCATCATACATTTACAAAATGCTACACATACGAAATGCTTCATTCATCAAGACACAGGGGAAAATTGTCAAGGTAAACATTTCAAGTTTAATGGAATTCTTCTTGATAACCCCTAGAAAGTATACAAAACTTTGGGAAGGACAACTAAACACGAACACACTCCTTAGATAAGGCGGATGGCAATGTTATTCAGACTTTAGCAAGAAATAATAACTTATCACTATTTTCACAGAATGGTCCTTTTATGCCTTTGAAATAACCATGGCTTCTATTGGCAAAAACTTTATAATCTGATTTGCAGTTAATTATCCCTTCGACAGCTAAACATAATCAATTAGGTATCCATGGACAAGTACAACAAATCTGACTATGAGAAGACAAATATATCTAGTATAGTAGTGTAGTATTTAATATGCTGGAAATAGTTATATGACCATGAGGGAATGCATTGCAAAAATACTTCCTATTTCAGTACTTCGCACCTGGCAATATTCTGACAAGGACAACTCAAAATGAGCTTGGTAATAATAATTTTCAGACTTTTTTATTTAGCTGTAACCAAGGTTAATAGCCATCCCTAGTCACAAAACTGTATAATCTCTAATTAAAAATGCAGCAATTTCACGTATCCCTCCCATATTTAAATCTTTTAATTACTTTACCAGATGGATTCTAATGTTAATATAGCCTTTTTGTGTAAATTACTGGAACATTCTGAAACCCACTCAATCTTGTACCCTCAAGACATGCAAATATTACATAGATATAAATCATGGCTCTAAGCTGTGTCTAATTTGAAGAGAGATTCTTAACAGCTAATTGAAGTACTGTAGTTAGTGAATTTGTAGGCCAGGCTCCCCCTTCAAAACCCATAACAATATAGATCTATTCAATTATTCACAAAACTGAAGAGGAAAAATAATGAAGGAACTTTCTTGATCAGGACAATTTGACACAGCAGGTGTCCCAGTGTTCAGCGATCTTGTGAACAGCTAAGAGAACACTATGAATATAGAATAACAAGGCCAAAAAGATCACATGTCCCAGTCTTATTGTTACTTGGATCATACTTCCACACAAAAGATTACAGGATCAAGTGTACAGAGCTTATATTTGTATTTAATATAAGACAAGCAGAGAGTTGTAATATTTCATTTATATACAAATATACCAGTAGATCCTAGTGAAAGAAAGCAGAATAATGAAAATAGACGGCAAATACCGCAGAAACAATTTCACCTTGAAGGTTGATTCACAAGATATGTGTAACAAAATTAAAGGCAAGACATGAGAAAAGTAGTCCTCCCTCTGTTTTTCCCTAGTAACTGGATTTCAGAGGTATATTGTCTCTGAACTTGGAGATTGCATATGGTCAGTATATAGCCATTGTGTCCTTATCTTTTATGAGCTAAACCCAATTGTTAGTCCTGGCTAGATCAGATTCCCTGAATCAAATGGTTTTGCATACATTCTGATTTAGCAATAAATCAAAAGACCAACTCTAGTTCGGACTAGCAATAGGATTTGACTCTGTGAATTTGTAATTATCTCTTTCAAGGCTTTAAACTAGTGACATCCTTACATCTTTGTAGCAAATTCTAAAATTAACTATATACACTATGTGAAAAAATTCCCTTTTTCAATCATGAATATGACGGAAAAGCTTCACGGGATGACTCCAGGTTCTAGAACCAAGATGGAGGGAAAATTATCTCTAGCCACTTCCCCTATAACACGCATCATTTTAGAAATGTCTGTTATGTTCTCACATTCTCCAAACTTTGACAGATATCAATCTAAATTCCCTGTTAGTAAGAGATTATTCTTTGAATAACTGCAATGGTCTGGAAAATTCAATCACTACTCATTGGTATAAGATGATATGATCACACTATGAAATTATTTCGCCATTTATATGGGCTGCCAGTCCATTTTTGGACCCAATTAAAAGTGCCTATTTCAGGCTTTAAAACCCCGAATAACCTGAAGACATTTTATCTAAAGAAACATCTTCTCCCTTACTGAGGTATCTTATTCCCCATAGTCTCCATCTGCAGTACTTCCATCAACTGAAATGGGGCCAGAAGCTACAAGAAAATGCCTTTCACTCCTGGCACCTTTCCTGTAGAATGGACGCTTGCCTGGCACCAACATTACAGCCTTTTTTGCACAGAAAGAAAAACTTTTCAACTTCCAAATGCATTTTAAGAACTGTTTTATTGCCCTTATATCATACTACTAGTCTATTTTACTGCTAGTATTAATTTGGTTTTACAGGCTGTCATGTTTTATTTTTTTGCTGCTGATTCTATTTGCTTTTATTCTGAGCCATGTCCAGTCTATCTATTTCTATTTTATATTTGTAATGTTCTGTACACCATGCAGAGAACCTTTATGATCAGGTGGATTTAACCTCGGTCCTATCACCTCCAAAGGTACATAGCTGCACCCAGACTGTGGAACCCCCTTTACACAGAAGGTCTGGCTGGCCTCCTCTCTGCTTCCTTTCCACCAGGAGGTAAATACCGGCAAATTTTCTATTTCTCTTACAGTTGTGCATGTCCACAGCCATAAACCATGCATAAATCATGCATGAACTTAGGTAGGATACGTACAGTAGAGTCTCACTTATCCAACATAAACGGGCCGGCAGAACGTTGGATAAGTGAATATGTTGGATAATAAGGAGGGTTTAAGGAAAAGCCTATTAAACATCAAATTAGGTTATGATTTTACAAATCAAACATCAAAACATCATGTTATACAACAAATTTGACAGAAAAGGTAGTTCAATATGCAGTAATGCTATGTAGTAATTACTGTATTTACGAATTTAGCACCAAAATATCACGATGTATTGAAAACATTGACTACAAAAATGTGTTGGATAATCCAGAACGTTGGATAAGCGAGTGTTGGATAAGTGAGACTCTACTGTATTCAAATGAGTAATTACTACCACCTTTCTTTAGAATTGAATTCCTAACTTCTTTCTTTGCAAAACCCACACTGAACTACAACTATAAGGTATACATTATATGGCTGTATAATTTCCCTAAATGTCATCTAATCAGCATATACATTTTTTAAAATGGCAAAGAAAAGAAGGTCCCAACAAATGTACTGCTTTCTGCAACAGACATATGTTTTTGTCCCAGTTAATATAATTTTGTTGTTTTTAATGACCCATAATACAATGCCAAGATGAAACAATATAAATGATGGCTCTCATTTTCAATAATGTGCTTTTTGCATGGGAAAGCACTGTTCTCCTTCATGGAAGAATAGTACAATCCCTATGCAGATTTGGAAATACAAAAAGTCTACATTATATCCTTACCATAACTCTAAACCGAGCTAATTCAGAATACACTGAAGTTTTCATTGAGTCAGAATGAGCCCACACCTCACACAATGCAAGTTTTTAATGATTTATCCTACTGCATGAGAGAGGTTGAAAAGAAAAGAAGAAAACGTATACATGTTTTTTGTTTAAATACTCTAAGCTGCTCTATTTTCAAATATATTTCTATGCTAAATATAATTACTTTAAAAATCAGTGTTTTGCTGTTTTTAAAGAAATTTAATTCAGTATAGAAATTATATTCAACACAAGCAGAAGGAAAGCAAGTAAAAGGAGGAAAGCTGCAAAAAAGTAAATGGCAAAATGCTGTATTTGTAAAATCATTATTAATATCAATGTAAATTTGTTCTGCCCTCTTATTCAAAAATGTAATTACACATAACTTATAAGTACAGTGAAAGTACTGAAAAGCTGTAATAATGTTTCCAATTGATACTAATCATACTATTAGGTTATATAATGAAAAAGCAAGATTTGGAAACACTAATTCAAAATTATGAATTTGACAGTATAAAAACAGTGTGTTTCTTTTTGCATACTTTTTCATATAATTCTCAGATTGTTCTACCTGCCCACTGTATTCCCATGTGAAAACATACCTGCCTACATTTTTAATGCACACAATGGGGATGCTTTTCAGAGCCAAGCTGGGCAGGAAAAACAATGCATCTATTTTCTTTCATGTTCATTACTCAACTTGCACATAACATTCGAAGATGACAGCAAGCATGCTCATAACCTTACTGCCACTGCTCACAACAATGCCCAAAATCCAAAGGTGTGATTCTATGCACAAAAGGCATTTACTACATTTGGAAAAGATGTCCAACACCCAAACATGTTTTACCATTTCCAGAGACAGAATCATGAGAACAGTGAGAGGCTCTACTTGTTGTCAACACTGTGCAAACTCTTGCATAAGCTCTTGTGCAGGTGTTCGCAGTTATTTTCCTTCTGCTTCTCTTTCCTTGGATCAAGCAAAGATCCTCTTGGATATATACAGAGGAACAAAATGGCAAATTGGTCCTCTGTTTGTTCTGAAGACCTAGGGGTGCCCTGTTTAGCTCTACTTGCCTTCATACAATAAAGTGTAATGTTCTGTGCCAAAGCTAATTGCTGAGAAATCCAACAAAGACTATCTGCTTGCCAAATGAGCTTTCATCCTCCCTGTAGTATTTAAGTGACTTCATACTGTTCTGAACTTCTTACAAGTCCCTTCTAATGCGTTTAGTAGGATTTAAGAGAAAAGAGGGGTGGGAAAGTACCCAAAAAAACACATCGCGTATTCAGGAAACACGCTAAAAGCTTTTAATGCAGCTCATTCTGCAGCAGTTGAAGTTTTGGCACCCAGTCAAATATCCGTGCGTTTTCAACACTGTGGAACAGTTAAAGTATATGCAGATGTAACTGTGCTGACTGAAAGATGTATTATTTGAGGAGATTTTTAAAAAGATGCTCACCTTCATCACTTATTGCCTGCTGTTTAACTAGTGTCATAGGAGACCTGGCAGGAGGTTTACTTAACGGATGACGCCAGCTTTTTGATGTTTTTGTTCTTTCACCTTCTGTCACCTAAAAAGAGACAACATACATTTAGTTTAATTCAAGATATACCAAACATGCCCTAGAAGTCTGGCTTTTATTGTAACATTTTCCAGAGGGATAGTGAAAGTCACAAGACTCATTACTGCTTTATATAACACAAGATGGAAAAGAGAAAGAATGCATTGCATTATGAAGCTGGCTTTTTCTTTCAAAGAATTATGTTATGCTACAACTCCTACACTAGAGAAGATGACAGCTGATCATTGCTATTTAAACTTTTTTGGTTAGATTTAGATGACAGTTGAAATACAGCAGATAGGATGATAGTACTAAAATGAGTAGCAAAGGATAATGCATAACTGTAACTGTAGTTCTTTAAGTGATCAGCTGTGAACTCATACAGATGGGGTATCTGCACTTGCACAGTGAATCACTCCAGAGTCTTACATAAGATTTTAGTAGTAGTCCTGGCCAACCTCAGAGCAACTATATGACCTTCTTACATATATCCTACGCTACATGGACACCCCAAGAGTGAGCCAAAGGCAAGATACAATTAAAGGAGAATGGATATGGTTGTGTGAGTTCACAGATGATCACATAAAGAACAACAGTTACAGATATGCAACCTGTCCTTCTTCTTTATAATATCTGTGATTGATCAAGAAGAAGGGGTATCAAGGCAAACACAAATACAAAGCAGCATCCTCCCTAGATAATGTGTCCAATTGTAATGGGTGATAAAGATCAAGAGTGTGTAGTTGCTCTACACACATATTCCAAAGGAATTCCCTTTAGGAAGGCTGACACTATCACCATGACTTATGGAATAGCTATGCACAACAAGTGGTGGTTCTTTCTTTGCAACTTCATAAGCAAGATGTATGATGGAAACCACCCACTTAGGGAAACTTAGATATAAACAGTACTTTCCTCTTCACAGAATAACAGATAAAAAGTCTTTGAGCATTAACACAGGTAAAACAGTGTCCTGAGTGATGTGAAACATCAATATCATCTGGAGCACAAGCTAGTACAAACCAGGCCTTCATACTAACAGAAAATTGGGATTACAGACTTTTAATTATAGTTTGGATGTTGCTCCCTCCTCTATTGACTGGACTTCCTTTCCGCGTGCCACGAGAGCACCCCTATTTCCTCCCTTCAGATTCCCTTCCCTTTAATTCCATAAATTGTGTTGGGTTTTAATATAATCCTGTATGTGGTTTTTAGCTTAGATTCTTAAGTTAATTATTTTAATGTCAACATTAAACAATGATACATTTATTTTAAAGTTTTAAATCTCTTAACCCTTAACTCTGATATGCTTGTATGAGACTATGTCCCTCTTCTCTAGAACTGGTCACTGACCGTAATAAAGTGAACTTGAATATCATCTGAGAGAGAGGGAGGAGATGTCTGGCCTAAAAATTATCTTATCCTGTTGAAATCACAGTTATGGCTGGACTACTCTGAACTGCTTACACTCCCCTGCCTGCCTGAAAGTTGCAATTGCCACCAAGAAGGTATTCTTCTAAATCAGCAGAACTGAAACATAATGATGGTGGCAAAAAAGACTGTTTCCTAGGTGGCAGACTCAGTGGCAAGGATGTATGGTTGATGTAAGTGTGCTGAGGCTCTACAGGAATGGATTGAACACACTGAGCCTATCAACCTGTATATTTAATGGTCTAGATCATGTTCTTTAGGTGAAGACTCTAGGATTTCCACATGAGACACCGTAGCCACCTAAATCAAAGGGGATACACCCTTGCTTGTAGCCACCGTATCTCCACTCCTCCTGGCTAAAGAATATGTGCAGCAAATCTACAAGGGTGGAAATTGACTTTTTTCCAGTTGAGATGGTGATTAAGTACATCCAGAAGGAGGCATGGAAGTCATTTCCAAAGAATGTGGAAGATCTTCACACAATCAATGTGAATCTGATCAATTTCATCTTGGGAGAATAAGGCCAAGAAGATGAAGTTGTAAGATCAAAAAAGTGGACTGATATAGAAGGCCCTTGAGCCGAAGCCTTCAATTCTGAAACTTCTACCAGGAAGACATCTACCAGAGAGACCTTTTAAGAGCAGCCCAAAAAGCCAGGGGCTGTAGAGGCAGAAACCACTGTAAAGGAGAGTCACAATAAAGGAGACTGGATAAAAGGCATATTCTTCTCAGCTTGCAGTTTTGGCCACGAACAAGGCATGTTCATAAAGTAGTGCCTTGAAGTGCAAGTCCTAATTTCACATGGCCTAAGGTATGAAGCCTTTACAGAAATTACACAAACCAACTTTGTGACCTTCACCTGAACAGGAGACACTTAGATTATCCATCCTCTTCAAGCATTCCCCTTCCTGCAGTTACTATATTTTAAAATGATACTGAGGAGGCCACCCAAGAATTTCTCAAGAAAGTAACATCCCAGAATAGGCCGAACCCAAAAGCCATTAAACAAAGCTGTAGTCAGAATTAATCCATAGTTAGAAGGGATCAAGTCAGACTGAGAAATACAAGTCAAAAATGGAGTAGAAGAGAAGACAATCTAAAAACAAACCAAGTCAAACTATAAGAGTCAATCTAAATCATTCCTAGCAATGCTGTTGAAGTGGAGGAAAAAAAGGAATCGGGGATTTAGGTGGGAAGGGTGATATATAGTGGTACGAAAGGTGAGTGAGGACATCACCAAAAAGCTTATGTAACCTTCTGAAATTTTCCAAACAACGTACTACACTGGTGCAGATAACCCATTTGTATGAGTCACTGAGACCATGAAGAAGGACTGTAAATATTCTTAAAAGTAAGGAATGCTGGTGCTTTTGTGTAATCCAATCCTTAAGAGAAAAAGGTTGAACCATCAATAGCATAACCCATTTGTATGAGTCACAGAGACCATGAAGAAGGACTGTAAATATTCTTAAAAGTAAGGAATCCTGGTGCTTTTGTGTAATCCAATTCTTAAGAGAAAAAGGTTGAACCATCAATAGCATTCCATAAAAAAAAAAGACCCACCGGACTAAAATACCATGTCCAGTTCTCAGCATTGTTTTGTCAATTGAAGTAAAGAACACAATTTAAAATTTCATTTAGAATTTGATATGGAACCAAGTGGTGAACAGCTAAATGACATTTTTTTCATCCTAAAAGGAGTGGAGATGAAAGTAGTAAAATAGGAATTCTTTGATAGTCCTTGGTAAGTCTTCAAAACCTTGGGAATGGGTTCATAGCCTATTCCCTGCATGGTATGCCTCCCCCCCCCCCAAAAAAAGATAGAAAATGAGATATTTTAAAATCATATGAAACCTTTGTTTTTGCTATATCTCTGGCTATGTGTAGAAGTTAATTTGAGAAACATTATTTAAGACAATGGCTCCTAAACCTAGAGATGCTGCAGACTTATGCGTAGATGTGAGACACTTCCACTGCCCTTTCATAACGAAGGAGTAGAGAAAATGAAATTCCAGTTGTTGATTTTTTTTTAAAGCATATTACAAACTTAAACTCTCTAATTTTAATCACGGAATCCCATTCTGGGATAAAGGCTTGATATAAATAGAATAAATCTTGGTCGAAACATTTTTTCAGTATATTTTAAATTGATTTCCTCAATCATGGGGATCAAATCTAAATATGTCTTTAAGTAAATGCTGAGATTTTCACAGTAGTAGAAAAATGTCCTAATCAGAATTCTAGTTCCTGGGATTTTGAAAATCTGTACAAACTGTGTTCACCACAGAGAATGGCTAAATATTCATCAACATTAGGTAGCCATTTAAATATTTTATTTCAATTGCAAGAATACTCATAAAGCTTGGAATTCATGACACTGACAGTGCCTGATGCAGAATGGAATACTCCATTAGTACCCTGCAGCTGTCATACAGTTCCTGAGGCTGGCAGCTCTGGCCACTCAAGGAAGCAGGACACTGACTTGGAAGGATCATTAGCCTAATGCAGTACAGCTGCTCTTATGATTAAAGAGTACAGTGGTTTCATTAAACAAAGCAAGGTAGCTGTGCAGAAAGTCAAAGAGGCCGAGGTTTTTCAGCAGCATCTCTATAAAATGCTTCTATGCAACTACAAGACAGTCACAGCAGGCAAACATATTGGAAAATATTTGGAAACCCACTTAGGAATAGCTAAAAAGTACCCAAGCAAATGAATTAAACATAAACTGTAATACAGAATCTCACCACTGAGAAGATGTTTATTAGCACTTTATATGAAAACAGAAGGACTGGCTTTGGGACTGTTAAATCTCATCTCTCTGTAAAACAATGATGAGTTTGCTATTTATGTCAGTAAAAGGGCAAGTGCTGCTTTTATTCTTAGCTCTAAAGTGCATTTCCCACTCTCTTAGGAACATCTGGCAATCCAAAATGGGCTCTGCCAAAAGCAGAACCAGCCTCCACGTTTGTGAATGCAGCTATGCTATTATATCTTGGAATCTCAGTGAAGTGAACATTTAAAATCAACATCTCAAAAATGAATGCTTTATAGAAGGTGATAATAATAATAACAGCATTGTTTGCTGTAATTTCTAAGAGGATGAACTACAAAAAATCTCCAATTCAAAATCACACTTGAAGCATGTGCTCACTATTTTCTTTGCCTTAGATACAAAAATAGGGTTATAATGCTGCTCTGTTTTGCAGAACAGCTGTAAATGTCACTGGCATCTCTTATACCGTAATAAATTGTGACAAATACTGTAAAGCACAAAAATGCTAAGTATATTTATTATGAACTAACTTCACCCCTATGACTGGCCACAGTGTGAGATTCCAACCATCTCGTCATTGTATGAAATGATATTTTACCTATACAAATAGGAAGATTATATTAAATATATAAAATTAAATAATCATAGTAGTTTTCTCCCTGTATTTCCTTGATGAATACAAAGTCTTTCCTTCTGACCTATCCAAAGTCAAATAACTTCATTCATAGAACAGCAAAGCACATTTCACATTTAACCATTAAGCAGGATAAAAAAATCTGTGGATAATAATAACAATATCTGTTTTCTGAATCAATACCTACAAATCTAAGGCCATTTCATGAAATTCTCAGATAAAACAGTGAATTTATCATATGCTCGACTTATTTTAATTTTCCATTTCTTACTAGTGACACTTCGCCAGGTTCCAGGCCATTTTCATTGCTTTCAGCATCACTGGTACCATCTTCTGTAGAGACACTGCTAGTTTCTTCTTTCTCTATACTTTCAGCTTCTGAAGAAGCATACTCCAGACTCTGTCTTGAAGTAGTTGAAGTTCTTACATTTTCCTGATTACAACTAGCAGATGAAAGCAAAGCCAGGGCAGATTCCTGAGAACAAAAGTGCACAAAGCCAGAGCTTCCTTTCTCTGCATTTTCAATTGGTACTTTTTCAGTTACAGAATGATGAGCTGAACTTGAAGAGTTATGACCTAAAAGGAGAAAATTCCAACATGAAGGTTAAGCAGTATTTGTAAGAAACATTCTGATCATGGAATAAAAAGGATATTTTAGATAACAGTTCCAGCTTTCAGAGATACATCCAAGAAAAAATACAAAATGATGACCAAAATACATTAAACCTTTCAAAAATATGTTGTAATATGGAATCAATCCCACTTTCAATCCATTTCAAAAAGACATCCAATAATCATGAAAGCAACCATAATCAATTGACAACATTCTGTAATTTTTCTCATATTTTGCTATTCCAGAAAACTGTTTGAAACTCATGGGTGAAAAACAGAAGCAATTATGCAAGCAATCTCACATGGATATGTCATGTTGAAGTTGTGCATTTATGGGGCAAACTTTTTGGCAAGATTCAGCACCCATTCCACTGAGAAAACAGTGGGTTGCTCCTCTGCTTTGTAGGTCTTCCCAGCTCCCTTAAAATCTGCCCAAGGAAATGTTCATCCCTCAGGAGCAGATATTGTAGGTGATACAGAGGACTGAAAGAGGAAAGACAAGAGTGTCTTGTCATGCTAGAAGGCATCTACCATGGTATTGTTTGTTTTAGGGCTTTGGTCTGAAACACAATAACTAGTCCCAACTTAAAGTAGACCTACTGAATCAATTACTGAATTGTCAATCAACCAAAGGTGATTCCATACATCTACTCTTGTAGGACCAACAATAGGACTATTGTTAACATTTTTCAACTTCTCTCTTTCTTGTTAATTAGATTCCAGGGAAGCACCCACAAAAAAGGTATGTTTATTTACCATACCATAATGTCAACTTATACAGAACTGCACTTGGAAGTCATATGTCTGAGGTCGTTCTTGTTGGATACCACAAACAAAACTAACCTCCTGCTATAGACAAAATCTTTGAACACATCTTTAGATAATTTTTACAAATATTTTTTCCCTTTAAAATGTTACAGAATGGTAAATCTTAATTATGATTTAACAAAATTATTTATTAATGCGGTTTCACTGACAGACCATTGCCATTTGCAAAACTCTGCTTTCTTTTTCCCTAAAAGGGGCTAGGAAATGTTCCAGACAAGATTTTGAATGTAACAGTGTGATAGGAGAATAGGAAAATTTCGGTTAGTACAAGAATAGATTTGGGTCCATTTATTTAGAAGATTTCAAATATTTTTCACAGAAATATATTGGTGTTTGCTGGCAACAAGATTACCAACCTGAGCGTCTAGGAAAACATGTGATAATACGTACATCCCAAAGTAAATAGGTAAGTGCTCCAGAGAGGGCTTGCCAACAGTTGTGTCATGGGCAAACTTCAGCCCTCCAGGGGTTTTGGACTTCAACTATCACAGTTCCTAACAATCTACCAGCTGTTAGGAATTATGGGAGCTGAAGTCCAAAACCCCTGGAGGGCCGAAGTTTGCCCACGTCTGCTTTATCATTACATTTGTATTAAAACAATATTCCAGTGTTATCATACACTGATCTGATTTTGGAAGGAGAGTCAGTCCTGGATAGCACATGAATGGAAGACTGCCAGGTAATACCAAAGATCTCTAGGTCAGGTTAAAAAATGGTGCCTTGCTGAAACTGTTAGCCCGTCAAAGGAAACCCTTAGTCACAATGTAAAACACTGCTTCCTTTTAGTATTGACAAATATTAATAGACAACTGATCTTACCCAAATTCACATTATATTTTATAGTGCTGACAATGCCTGTGGCTGTATAACAACCTGGTAACCGTCTCCAAGGAACTGAAGGAGAACACAAGGTGTAGCTTCTCACTTGCAGATTTATAGGATCACAGTATCAACTGCCTACAAATACTTCGGGAAATAAATATCATGCATCTCACCTGAGACCTCTTTGTTATCCAATAAATTCTGATCTATCTGCATCCTGCTTGCGTCTTGTTCTTCCCCAGAAGGCATTCCTGTGTTTACTGGCTTTACTTTTTCTGATGGCTTTTCTTTGACCTTGAAGCTATCTGTAGTTGCTTCAGTGGCTGTGATTTCTGTACCAACTACTATAGTTGATACCTTCTTGTCCTCTGGAGTTTTAAGCTTTTTTGATCGTGATCGGGTATGCTGGAAGCTGTTATAAGAGATACTGCTGTCAGAACAGACCGTCTGGCTGGGGTAAGATAAAATATCTACCAATATAAATGTCCCTTTCACCTGCTTAAAGGAATAAAAAAGTGTCAATTTTTCATCTTTTTGTGTGGAGATGGTGTTTACAATTTATTAAGCAACAGATTAAGAATTGATTGGATTTAACCTTCTACTACTCTGTTATAACAACTCTTAAAAGCTTAGTTATTAAATTAAAATGACCTCAAGTAACTCAGCTGTAATGCACTTGTTAGTCTTTCCCACATCCTGAAGAATGATTCACCAAGTAACTGGTTTTGGGATTCCCTCTAACAATTTCTCAGTCGCATTAAACTATGACAATGATGCTAAAATACCAAAGTGTTTAGACATTCTGATTAATTACTTTACTGTAATCTCATTTACCAAATAAATAAATAAACAAACAAATGAACATGTTTCAACAGATTGCAAATACAACTTTAGAGGTAGTGACCATAATTCTGAACTGAATTGCCACTTTTAAATTGATGTCAAATTTTGAGATTCCAGAGATAGGGTGGGGTGGAGTTGAACTCTCCCCTGGAAAGAAAGGAGATGAGACATGTGGCAACAATTTACATTGCTGCACAGTTGGCACCAGGTGGATGAGCACGGTGGGCTTAAAAACCCACTTCCCCTCAGTGCCAGCTTCTTCATCCATTCACACCCCTGCCCTAAATTTCAATGCAGGCCACACTGGTTCTCTTTCAGATCAGATGGGAATTATTTGCCATTGAAAAAACTGGTTAAAAATTTAGTCTTAAATCTGGGTTTGGTCACTTAGCGATTAGTGTCAAAAGCAGAAAAAGAATAAGTGATCAATGGCACCTATAGAGCATTTTTGGGTGAAAGGGGGTACCTTGATTTGAACCCAGGGCTCTTTGAACCTTGGAGTTGGAAGAGGATTAATTTTGGGGACTGGCCCAAAATGGGCTCCCAGCATAGTTTCAGAGATTTGTCTGGGGAGGGAATGAATAATCAACTCCCTCATATAAGCATATAGGGTGGCAGCTGGGCCTGGGCTGTTTGTCTTTGATAATTGAAGAGGAGAATTGAGGAATAAATGATATCTTGCCTCAGTTAAATTCTGTATTTAGGATTAAAGGATTGTCCTAGTTTAATCCATCATTTGCATCTTCACTCTTTATTTCTGGTTGGAAGTTCTATACATGTATAAGAAGCTAAAACAATTGTAGATAATAACGTTAGCAATATTTAGCTATGAAGACGAAACACAATGAAAAGAAGCAGAAAAGGTAACAATATTCTGAGCAACACTGAATTGTGTTGCTGGCAACAAGATTACCAACCCGAGTTGGTATGCTATGCGATCAAATATTAAACCAGTACAAAACTGGGTTACAACTATTTTAATAATATGATATGTTGTTGCTTCTCTTCAAGAAGAATTGCTAGTTTTTGGAGTATTCAGCTGAACACAGGTCTGTCAATTACTGACCACAAGGAAGGTGTCTATTTTGGAACTGGAGTCTAAGACATGGAAATAGAAATGGAATGGCAACTTTTCATCTGCTTCTAAGAAGCCATTTTAAGAAGCAATGTAACACAAGGATTCCATGTGGGATTTCTTTAAATAGTAAATTAATGCCTTTAATCTTAAGAACATGCCAGAGTAATAAAGACAACCTGGAAGATAAAAGATCATGAAACTTCTCATTTTTTAAATAAAAAAGTAGATGACTATCCCTTCTAATGCAATGAGTGCAATAAACAGAAATAAACATGTTTCTATGTATGGGTCTCTTTTGGGTTTTGCTCTTACCTAGGTTAAAGTAATATCAAAGCTGATATCAGTCTAGTCCATATAGGGTGTGTCTACACTGAGCCATAGCTCAATGCTATGGAATCATGGGGAGTTGTAATTTTATAAAATCTAGCCTTCACTGGCAAAGACAGTGGTGCCTCACCAAGCAAAAATCCTAGGGTTCCATGGCATTGAGTCATGGCAGTTAAAGTGGTGTAGATGTACTCGTAAACTGCACTATGACACAAGTGTTGAAATTCTCCACAATAGCATCTTTCCATAGTACTGTTAGCCATAGCTTGTCACCTAGAATACTGTTGTTATCACCTGTGTATTTTCCTTGAACTGGTATTTCTGCACTTATAAGAATGTCATTTCCAAAATCAATGTTATCATTTTTTTTTCTTGACATATAACAGCAGAGGTGAAACTGAACAAACACTTTATCTTCATTTGAGGGACTTGCATCTCCTGCTGTGTTTGCGCTTGTGCCAAGTCTACTAATTAAATAGCTCAGAAATGCATCTACTGGTTTAGCTTAGCGAATAAATTCTGTGCATGCACTCATCTGATAAAACTTTCAACATAATTACTATAATGTCTCCATTTTTAATTTTAACTTTTAAATTGGTTATCCAGATAAATAAGGCTTGTACTGACAAGGAAATAATTTCTCTGCCAAGTGCAAATGGCAGCTGTATAATAAAGATGCCAAGCTCTATAGCAATACAGGAGCATCATCACACAATTATGCAGCATACATATTAAAACTCAAAGTTCCTCAAGTTGTAAATGCAAGCATATATATGCACATGTATAGTGGCTGTGGCTGTGGCTGGATGGGTTATGATTCATAGGTCAGGGAGTGTAACATAAAATGTTCATGAAAATCTGCACCAAGAAAGTTAATGTACCATCATTTGCTTTGTAGATTCTGTAGACTTGTACTATGTGCCTATGGGCTGTGAGAACACCCACAGAGGGTAATCATCAGTCCTGTTCTCTTTCCTGCTTTGTCAATTGCCTTAGTCAATATATACACTATATATACACTCTAGAAGAAATTATGGGAAAATGAGAAGGGGGGGGTTAGAGCAATTCTCAGTGAAAATTGCAAATCCACAGACAAATACAGTAAAAAATGAACACAAGGTGACCTGTTTCAACCTCGTATTATAAAGCTGGGCAAAAAAAAAAACCCAGCATTTTCTGTACATGAAAGTATTTTCTGCATACAAAATAATATTTAAATGCAGAAATGTTAATTCCTGCCTTGAAATTGCTACTCTCTGCACAAAAGATGCTTTTTTATATACAAATCAATCATGTGTGGATTTTACACTAAACAAATATTTAATTATGTCTTTTTACTGCACAGAGATTTTTCAGCATACAAATTAATATTTCTGCATTGAAATATTATTTACCCACACTGCTTCTGGCACAAAACAATCACATGTGAATTTTGTGTAGAATAATCTATTTTTGATTATTTTTCCATCCCTATTTTCTTTGGATATATAGATCTATATCTATTTTATCATATTTATATGTGCTGTGGTACATGAACTAGAGGACTTACAGTTATGTATAGTCAAGCTTTAACATGTGCTGGACACTAAAATGTGGTTGTTTACATATGACACATACTCTGCCATTTATGGTACTTGCATCAGGAAGAGGAACAAGAGGATGGGAAGTTTTGATAAATGTGAAGAAGTGCTCTTTGATGCCAAAGTAGATGAGTGCTGAATTAGTATCAGTAAGCAATTGATTTTTATAATGATAACAAATCGGCATTTGCAAGACTTGCAAAACAGGTTGATTTTCCTGTATTATGAAGTACAGATAAAGCATCTTCTGCAGAGTCCACTGTAAATATTGCACAACAGATTCATATAAATGTCTAAAACAGCTATTAGGTGATGTTCAGAAAACTTCTACTATTGTCAAATTTTTCAGGACCCCAACATTGAGCTAAAGAGACCCCACTTGAGGTTGGAACCCACAGTTTAGGAAGCCCTGCTTCAGAAGAGCTTCTGGAGATGAAATCAGATTTGAACTGAAGCAATCACAGAGGCTTGATCTACACTACCCTATATCCCAGAATCTGGCCCCAGATTATCTGCTTTGAACTGGAGTATATGAGTCTATCTAATTATCCCAGATTCCAGAGATTAGCCATGAGAGACAAGGAACTATTTTTAAACAAGCAATGCATGGAAGTGGAAGAAGACAATAGAATAGGAAGGACGAGACCTCTTCCAGAAAATCAGAAACATTGGAGGCAAATTTCAGGCAAAAATGGGCATGATCAAAAACAAAGATGGCAAGGACCTAACAGAAGAAATCAAGAAAAGGTGGCGGGAATATACAGAAGATCTGTATAGGAGGGATAAAAATATAGAAGATAGCTTTGACGGTGTGGTGAGTGAATTAGAACCAGACATCCTGAGGAGTGAGGTTGAATGGGCCTTAAGAAGCACTGCTAACAACAAGGCAGCAGGAGACAACAGGATCCCAGCTGAACTGTTTAAAATCTTGAAAGATGATGCTGTCAAGGTGATGCATGCCATATGCCAGCAAATATGGAAAACACAAGAATGGCCATCAGATTGAAAAAAATCAATTTACATCCCCATACCAAAAAAGGGAAATGCTAAAGAATGTTCAAACTTCCGTACAGTGGCACTTATTTCCCATGCCAGTAAGGTAATGCTCAAGATCCTGCAAGGCAGACTCCAGCAAAACATGGAGCGAGAGTTGCCAGATGTCCAAGCTGGGTTCAGAAAAGGCAGAGAAACGAGAGACCAAATTGCCAATATCCGCTGGATAATGGAGGAAGCCAAGGAGTTTCAGAAAAACATCTACTTCTGCTTTATTGACTATTCTAAAGCCTTTGACTGTGTGGATCATAATAAACATTGGCATGTTCTTGGTGGTATGGGGATACCAAGTCACCTTGCCTGTCTCCTGAGAAATCTGTATAAAGACCAAGTAGCCACAGTAAAAACAGACCACAGAACAACAGACTGGTTCAAGACTGGGAAAGGAGTACGGCAGGGCTGTAGACTATCACCCTACCTATTCAACTTGTACGCAGAACACATCATGCGACGTGCGGGGCTTGATGAATCCAAGGCTGGAGTTAAAATTTCTGGAAGAAACATTAACAATCTTAGGTATGCAGATGATACCACTCTGATGGCTGAAAGTGAGGAAGAGCTGAGGAGCCTTATCACCAAGGTGAAAGAAGAAAGTGCAAAAGCCGGGCTGCAGTTAAACATCAAGGAAACCAAGATCATGGCAACCAGACCGATTGACAACTGGCAAATAGAGGGAGAAAACGTGGAGGTAGTGACAGACTTTATATTTCTAGGTGGAAAGATCACTGCAGATGCAGACTACAGCCAGGAAATCAGAAGACATCTACTTCTTGGGAGGAGAGCAATGGCCAACATTGATAAAATACTGAAAAGCAGAGACATCACACTGGCAACGAAGGCCCGCATAGTGAAAGAAATGGTATTGCCCATAGTAACCTATGGCTGCGAGAGCTGGACCATAAGGAAGGCTGAGCGAAGGAAGATAGACACGTTTGAACTCTGGTGCTGGAGGAAAATCCTGAGAGTGCATTGGACCGCAAGAAGATCCAACCAGTCCATCCTCCAGGATATAATTCCCTTCACTGGAGGGAAGGATATTAGAGGCAAAGTTGAAGTATTTTGGCCACATCATGAGAAGACAGGAAAGCTTGGAGAAGATCACAATGCTGGGGAAAATGGAAGGAAAAAGGAAGAGAGGCCGACCAAGGGCGAGATGGATGGACGATATCCTTGAAGTAACTGGCTCGACCTTGAAGGAACTGGGGACAGTGACGGCCGACAGGGAGCTATGGCGTGGACTAGTCCATGAGGTCACGAAGAGTCGAAAACGACTGAACGAGTGAGACGACGACGAATTATCCCAGATAATCTGGTAGTTTAGATTCATATAATCCAGTTCAAAGCAGATAATCAAGGACCAGATCCTGGGATATAGGGCAGTGTAGATCCAGCCTCACTTATATGACACAGATCCAGAATCCTTGTCAATGGGAGAGTGGTTCTTTTGAACTGATGTTTAGCTGGGTTATGTGTTTTAACTGACTGTATATATATTGTATTCTATTATGTATTATGTCATTGTGCCCCACCTCAATCCATGGGGAGAAGTAGGTAGGTATGTAAGAAATAATATTATGATTAGGAGAAGAAATTGTAGCAACAGCCATCCTTGCACATGGCTATGAAGTGAGAGAAGCTTTCGTTCTGTTTTAGATTAACTGTTCTGTTTTAGTTTGCCACTTCATCTGAAACATAGTTCAAAAAGCCAATCTGTTTCAACAAACCATAATTAACTACAGTTTAGGGATCAGATGTGTTACACTGCAATTAATGTAAAACAAAATTTTCATACTGCTCTTCCCACCTGCTAGAGATGGAGAGTGAGTGTGTGAGCCCAAAGCTTGCTGAAGCTTGTTCTTCAAATACTAAATTGTACCAACAAGGCCACTGTGTTGTTTTAGTACCCAAATGCTGCTCAGGGAGAAAAGGACGTATAAAAGCAGCAGCTCAAGACATTTGCTTTATTTGCCTTTGCTGGAGGAAATGTTGCAGTGCTGACTAGTTCATAGTGCATGGAAAAAGGTTTCCAAAAGCCATCATATATCTAGTTCCATCCATGTGCAGTGTGTTTTAAGAAACATTTTTATATCAAAAAGAGAAAGCTGTGATTGAACATAAGAACACATTAAAAGGCTGTAATGTAAAAGGGGCAAAGAAAAGCACTGCAATTTTTGCCTTGAAAGAAACTGTCAAGATAAGTGCCAGGGCCACCACACTACATTTTAACATCAGAAGAGATGTTGAAGAGATCTCTCGGCTTGATCCAGAAATAACTGAACAAGACACTCAGAATATATCTGTTGTACTCTCTGAGTTTAAAATCCATGGATCAAATTAGCATGGTAAGAAGTGATGTGATTCTCTTATCTTGCAGAAGGTACTTCCTCAGGACATAGTTGGAGAAAATGGTCAAACTTGGACAAAGATCAGGGTACTACTTGGAACTACTACCTAAGAAAAGAGTTTCAATGTTGTAAATTCAAATCTGCTGTTGAACAAGAACATAAACTAGGTATTGGTCTGGCTTTTGAACCTTCTGCAACTAGAACCTGTCTGTGTACAGCATTGTGGCCAGAGGCTACAGAACTGTCAGAAATAAATACGTGAAGATTTTGTAGTATTTAGAAACTTCCTTCTAATATCTAGAAGCTAGCATTTCACTGAGCTCTCCCTGGTGTTGCTTTTCTTAGTACAAAACTACACTGGGATTCAGCAAGAAATGCTTATCTTTATAAAGACAAAACACCGAATACTCAATGCTCAGAGCTCCATGTATGTAACTTTTAGTAACGTATTCTCATTAATTTTTTTTTAATGGATGCTTCTTCAATGAGTATTATCACTATGAAATATGACTCTTTTGCCCTCAAGCTTATTGCTAGATTTTTAGAAGACACAAATTAACTGTGACTAAAATAAATGAAACAGCTGAAATGAAATGTCAGAGGGATGGGTATGACAGGATGAGAGCAACTGGAAATAATAGAAATTACAGAATATTTTAACTTTAGCTACATGGAATGCAAAACATTCATACCACCTGGATGATCTCTTTGTTTTTCTTCTCCTCTGCAACCAGGCCTTTACCTCAGGTGTTGTTTCAGGAGTAGGTTTTGTATGATCAATAGTATATAAATCCTTCCCTTGTTTCCACAGCTGGTATCTGTCTGGCTGAAATTTTCTTACAAAGATATCCATTGATATAGTTACCATGTCTTTCCTGCAGGTACACTGGGGAAGAAATTGGATGGTTCTATTAAAACAAGCTCACAGATAAAGCAGAAATTCAAACAAAACCACAAAAGCAATCCACGGAATAATGACCGAAACATCACGTCGTGTGGTTCTATGTGTATAGAAAAGTTCCAGTGCATGGCTTAACGAATGAAAATATTGTGTTACTAATATATTTGTATGAAAATATGGTGTTGATCAATTCATAATAGAAGCAAAACAAAATCGAGAAATCTAGTATATACTCATTGTAATTAAAATCAATATTGCTTGTATTTTAGTAAGACCAATGGTTTTAACCTTTTTAATGCTTTTATTCCAGCAAGAGCAGCTATTTTTGATGTTGATGTTATGTTATGTTCTATGTTTTCAGTAATTGCAATGGTTCAATTCTAAGTTATGTTAATGTGACCTATGTACTATTTTTTGTATTGTTTTAACTGTTACTTGCTGTAAGTAGCCCTGGCTCCTTTATTATTATTATTTGTCTGCTATACTGTAAAACTGTCATCTTAGGTTAATATATTCCTCACACACTATTTTGTACTTTACTGCTGAATCAGTGTGTGTGCATCTACACTGTAGAATTAATGCAGTTTGACACCACTTTAACAACCATGGCTCAATGCTATGGAATTATGAAAGTTGTATGGTTTGATGAAGAACCAGCATTCTTTGGTAGAGAAGGTGAATGATCTAGTAAAACTACAACTCCCATGCTTCCATAGCACTGAGTCATGGCAGTTAAAGTGGTTTCAAGTTTCATTAATTCTGCAGTGTAAAAGTTATGTGATAAAAAGATTGGTGGTAGTTAATCCATGATGGGTATTTCAGTTCCTTCAAAGCTGTTTCCACTGAAAAATGTGTATTTTACTCCCCTCAAAAAATGTTTGTCTGCACACTTTTAATTACCTCAAATATTTTTTGTGACAGCACTGACACAAAAGAATAGTAACAAACATTTAAAATATTAAAAACATTTAAAAATATTAAACATTAAATATTAAACATTTAAAATTTAAAATATATTATGAAATTCTCGAGTTAGAAATAACAGGTCATTTATTTAATCTGGACATTAGTATCACAGCTAAATCCTTGGACAAATTAGAAACTTTCATAGACAAGGAGCACAGTTCAAATGAGAGTAATTTATGAATGTCCATACAGAAAAAGAAAAAAAGTATTCAGAGAAAACCAGCTGTATACACCTAAAAAAATTCAGGGCTTTAAAGTGATAACATTTCTTCCCCAGCCTTTAGATGTTTTGCATTATAACTCCCATCAGCCCAGCCAAGATGACCCATTAAAAAAGTAATCTAAGCCCAACATCTGTGGGTTATGGCAGTCAAAAAGTATACAATTCTTCACGGGTACAGCAGAATAGCCGATCACAAACATCAATAAAAAGGAGGCCTGAACCCA
The DNA here is from genome assembly GCF_035594765.1 of Anolis carolinensis. Lineage (NCBI taxonomy): Eukaryota > Metazoa > Chordata > Lepidosauria > Squamata > Anolidae > Anolis > Anolis carolinensis. The sequence continues at coordinate 240,282,846 of NC_085842.1, forward strand.
AACAATTGGCTGCTAATAGTCACCTACCCACACATCAAGGCTGTTGTTGTTGTTGTTGTTGTTACTATTATTATTGATGCCACCAAAACACTGCCAACACACACAGATACATTTATATCTTCAAACCAAGCCAAAGTCTAACTAGGGGGCCTTGGCATTCTACCATTTAAAAACAAAGAAGCGAAGAGAAGAAAAGTACTTTCAGACATAAGACACATGTACATTATGAAACCAGTACAAACTAGATTAGAACGAGAAATGGCGGCCGAAGGGGTAAAAATCAAAAATTTTGTATGAACTATATCTTCATTCACATGGAAATTTTCACATATCCTGCTACTATAATCATATGCTAATTTTTCTGTTAGAGAGAAAGTGGGAGGAGGAAAAAGAAACTGGAAATTTTTAGTAACATCTGAAAAAGTGGCAACATAGAGGATTAATTGAGATCATCTCTACCAAGTCAGGACAGTTGGAGGATATGCTATTAGTAAAAACAGAAAGTGGAACACATGGTTAAAAGACTTCCCAAATTAATAAGTACCCAGAATTCCCTCCTTTTTCCGATCAAAATCTCTGTACATCGAAGATATATTGATAGGCAGGCATGAAAAACAACTGCTTAAGAGATATCTTAAGAGATTACAGTGTTTGCTATGAGACTGAAAATCATCCTGCAGTTTGAGAAAGGATTAATATCTAAGCCACTGCTAATTTATTGATGAACTACATCCCTTGTGAAATGATATTCAGAGGTGAAATGATTCTTTAAAAGTTAAGAAACTTGCCAAATAAAATTACATCTACAAAGAATTCCCTTTTACTGTTTTCCTGCTGTGAAGCAATGCAGAGGACAAAGAAAGGTCATAGTTTAAAATGCAGAGCCAGAAGTTGAGAATCATTTCAAATACGTATTATTTCTCAGATGATAAGAAAATCCCATTTTAAAAACAGTGGGTTGTTGTGCATTTTCCTGGCTGTATGGCCATGTTCCACAAGCATTCTCTCCTGACGTTTCGCCCACATCTATGGCAGGCATCCTCAGAGGTTGTGAGGTATATTGGAAACTAGGCAAAGGAGGTTTATGTATCAGTGGAAGGTCCAGGGTGGAAGAAAGAACTCTTGTCTGTCGGAGGCCAGTGCGAATGTCATAATTAATCACCTTGATTAGCATTAATGGCCTTGCAAGCTTCATTTCTGCTTGGGGGAATCCTTTGTTCTGAGGTGTTAGCTGCCCCTGATTGATTCATGTCTCCAATTCCTCTGTTTTCAGAGTGTTGTTCTTTATTTACTGTTCTGATTTTAGAGGATTTTTAAAATTCTGGTGGCCAGATTTTGTTCATTTTCATGGCTCATCAAGTGTTCTGGCTAAGGCTGACTTCTCTGGTTGAGTTAGTCTGCAGTGCCTTTCATATTCTTTGATTGGGTTTGGGTGCTGCGTTTGGTGGTCCTTATGTAGACTTGACCACAGCTGCATGGTATATGGTAGAATCCTGCAGAGGTGAGAGGATCCCTCCTGTCTTTTGCTGAATACAGCATTTGTTGGATTTTCTTAGTGGGTCTGTAGTTATAGGTTGTGTTTCTTCATTAGCTTTCCTATGCAGTCAGTGGTTCCCTTGATGTATGGTAAGAACACTTTTTCTCTGGGTGGATCTTTGTCTTTACTCTCGTGGCTTGTTCTTGGTCTTGCAGCTCTTCTGATGTCTGTGATGGAGTATCCATTGGCCTGTAGAGCCCAGTTTAGGTGGTTTGGACTGACCCCGCAAGGCTATCACCACCTCCATGTTGTCACCACTAATAGCCAGCAATGGATCACCACCCAAGTGCCTGGCTGTCATGATCACCTCTGCTGATGTCAAAATGGGGCTTCCAAATGACTAGCAAGGAGGAGGAGATCAATCTCCCCTCCTTCTTGGTGGTGTGTAGACACCTGACATCACCAGAGGCAGCGATGTTGGCCATGATGTCAAACAGAATTGCTAGGATCACTGAAGAAAACATATTCCATCTCTTTTCACTACACTGATCAGTGGAAAAGAGGGTTAATTTGAGGGCACTTTGTTCCAAATGGGCCCAAACTGCCATAAACACAGCATTTATTTTGTCCTGGCAATGCAACCTCTCATTCACATACATCTATACAACACAACCAAAAGGAAAAGAAAATTGCCCCCAAATTGGCCAAAATGGTGTCCAGAAGTGACATCACTTCAGTTTGTACACGCTGAAAATCATTGGTGTGGCAAACCAGATAGGCACTGCAAAGAAAAATAGCCTCAATACCCCTGTGCAGTTGCTCATTCCTGACATTGACACAGATCTCATTTATGCTTTATTCAATGAGTAGAACCATATAGTATTAAAATTTGGGCAGCTGTAGCATGATAAGATTTGCAACATGTATTGGCGGTGTGTTGTGAGGGAAATACTATTACATATTAACATCAATTATCCTAATCCAAAACCTTTTTTTTTTAATTTAGGCGACTCACTAAGTCTCAAATTCATGTTTTCAATTACAATTCTCTTTCAGCTTTCTTAACGAAATACAGTATATAAAAACATGTATTGCACGATGCCATGACAATCAATGTGCAATAATGCCAATGAAGTTAATTCTGCATATTGGTTTTCTTCTCCCTCTGGAGAAGTAAAAAACAAACAGACTGTACCACATATGTTAGATTTTAATATTTTTAAAAGAAACAGATCTGTGGAATTCTGTTTGTGATTCATCTAAGTATGAACCAAAATATGGTACTAAAATAGTTTTGGGGTATCAAAATCCAGATATTCAATTGCACAGCATACTATGAATTAAATTATTGCTAAAGCCTCAGAGCCCAGCCTGTTAAAGATTCCTTCATCTATAGCCACACATTTTCCTCAAGAATCAAGCAAGTAAAGAAGATATATCCCCATAAACTTTGTTACAGGAGCTGTGATGGCAGGGTTACAGTTTCCATATTACCTACGGAATGAATGTTTGGCGGGTGCTGCTCAAATGTGAAAAGGATTTAGAGCATGCTGCAACAATAGTCATTCTTCCCTGGCAGAATCAGAGAATGATATATTTTTACACTGACCTTCTAGCAAGTCATAGGCAATACTGCTGAAACCTTTGATATCAGTTATCCATTTGTACAAGCTTCAATAAAACAAGTGTTCCTTTGGTAAAAAGCCCAGAAAGGAACACTCTGTTCAAAGTCACAATAAAAAAGGGATACATAATGTTCAACTGACACTACATCCCCCCTCACACAATTTTAAACTTCGGGTCTATAAAAGAAATAATTTATCATATAATGAAATATTGATAAATTTATAATAATAAGAAAAATTGTAGCTGTTAGCATATTTACATATCATTCTAGGTGTTCCTGTTACACACCATTAGTGTGTAAACAATGTTACACAACTGATAAATTAGTTATCTAGAGCCATCAGAAAAAGTTAATTTCATTTCATTCATGGTTTAGAAATTGTAGTGGGTCCTGAGACCTCCTATTGGCTTCACATTACACATATGAACATTGGGAAATGTGTGGCCAAGCAACATCTGAATGTGTGGGGGGGAAGGAATAATATAACATTACAGCAGTTTGTTTTTGCATGAGCCTACTGAAAAGGATAAGACTCTGCCTACAGTTCTCTCTTCCTACTGAATTAACTGAGTACAAACTACTATACATACTCATATACATCAAAATACAAAGTTTTGGACTGCAAACATTCCCTCACCTAATATATGAGATTGACATATACTTGAGAATATACTGTACTTTCGCACTTTGCACTCAGTTGAAAATAACTGAAATAAGCTTAAGACAGAGGGAGAAAGTAGATAGAGGAGAGAGAAGCTGGGATGTTTTAAAAACAGCTGAAAAGTGGGATGACTGAGAATTAATCAGGTTTATCCATGCCAAATTGGGGCAGGTAGAGGGCATGGTCTAAGGCAGAGCTTTCCAAACATTGGTGACACACTTGTTGGTGACACACTTTTTAGATATGCATCATTTTATAACTCAGTAATTCAGTTTTACTCACAAATTGGAAGTTAAACCAACTCTTATAAGAGATACAGGCACATACATAATAATAAAATGTATGGGGATACAACACATCAAATAAAAACCTTTCATTTATATGTTTCTAAAATGTATGTATTGCTTATTTCACATAGACTAAGAGGTTTCTCGTTACATTTGCACAACACACCTACACACTACAGTCAATACACAAAAGTGTCACAACCCACCTTTTGGAAAGCTCTGGTCAAATGAATTAAGAAAAACAAATGCAACTCAGTTCACTATTAGAGTGATGTTTTACTGTTAGCACTGACCTTAATCCAAGAGTATATTAGAATACACCCACTAGAATATGTTTTTCTCTTTTCATCCACAGCCATTTGTACTGCTTGAAAACTACTCTACTTTTCACAGCATTCCAGATCTGGTTGTCAGAAAGTGCAGAGGCAGAAGACATTGCAGAATGTAAATGTAAATTGTTCTTTAGTTATACTGACAGGTGCAGTTCTGTCAGCAGAATGACACTTATGGATCCCATTCTCTATTCGTTCCTCCAGTGAGGAAAGCTCCCTGTAAAACCAATCATGTGGACTGAAAGCTAAGGCCATAAACACACACACACACACACACACACACACACACACACATATAGTCCTGATCAGCTGACCATTCTTCCTCTGCTAACAACGAAAACTGATCAGTACCATTTTTAAAAGTTCTGATGGGGATATTCATTACAAAGATTAAAATGATTAACAGACTGTGATCTTTCTAAGTGCTAGGGAGAGAGCAGCAACAATAAAATTCTATAGAAGAAATATATGGCACTATAGAGTGAAGTTAAGAACACATTATTTTCCCTCTGGCATGTGAAGAAAGTTTCACATACCCATAACAGCAGTATTGTTTCCCTTGTTTTCTCTGCTCTTTCCCATTCCAACCTCAGTCCAGAGCTGCTGATGTCTAAGAATGGAAATAACTTATCCTGCTGGCTATTTCTATGAATAACACAGAAGAAAATCAGAGCACTGAATGTACAGATCCTTATCAGTATGTCATCTAGACACAAAGGATATAATACACAGGGTGACAGACACATGTAGACATGCACAACACACATCAGACCTGCAATAAAATGCTGTAGTATAGAGTGTTCCTATTCAAATTGGCAGTTCCTTCTTTCAGGATATTCCATTCCATTCTCCTACCATTGAATATTTAAAGGTTTTCTCAAGGTGAATCAGAAAATGCAGTAATTCTACAATTTGGTGACTGCCCTTATCTGTTTTCTATCAACATGTCTTCTCCATTCCCTTTGTTCCCCATTCTTACAGCAGAGATGGAAAATGTGTGGTCCTCCAAACTTTGATCAATTCAGATAGCTCATCATTCAGTGTTGTCTAAATTGGCTGAGACTGACAGGAGATGCAGTCCAAAAATATCTGGAGAGACACACCTTTCCCGCCCAATTTAGAAGAAGAAAATGAAGGAGACAAGAATGGAGGAAGAGATAACAGATACAAGATAAGTCATCTGCACTCCTTTAGGTGGCACCATTTTATCTACATAAAAATTTACATTCAAAGAATATAACACACAGGCTGACAGACACATACCCGCATATGCAGAGAACATCAGACCTGCAACGAAACATTGCATTATGGATTACTCTTGTATCCATTTCACCTCACTTTCTGTCCCTGTGATAATTGGATTTTGAAAAATTTGACTTGTTGTGGAAACAAGGATTGGTGACAAAGCTTCAGTGGAGTTACCTTTTCCCCATGATGACTCTTTCAGAAGTGAATTTCTCTTCCTAGGAGTAGGTTACTCTCACCTCCTGTTGTCTCACCCCCATTCTTAACTATGAGTCATTTGTAAGTTGGATGTTTGTAACTTGGGGACTGCCTATATAGATCAACAATATATTTCTAACACCACTTTATGAAAATTCTTCCATATTGCCAACATCTATAGGATATTAAGAGCTTGTAGCATATGCCATCATATCTGCTACTATTACTACTGTAAACATTCAACAGAATCCCTTTGTTGATGATGATATTTTAGGGCAAGTAAGTGATGCTAGGTAATAAGAGAGACTCTTTGTAAATTGAAAGTAACTTAAAATATACTCATCCTAGTTTAGTGCTTTGCTCATTAGACTACACCAATATTTGAATATTTGCTCAGCCATGGAAACCAAGTTTTGAATACCTACTTGGCCATGGAAACCGACTGGGTGTCCTAGGGCAAATCACAGTCTCTCAGCCTCAGAGGAAAGCAAAAGCAACTGCACCCCGAAAAAATATTGCCAAGAAAACTGTGTTTTCACCATAGGTTGGAAATGTCTGGAAGGCACACCTGTGCACCAGTTTAAAAGGAAGATAGTATATCTTTATCAAACATGAAATATAATTCTGTTTTGCTATGGAGAATTGCTTCCACTCTCCAATCAGAGGGATATAACTACCATTATTTCAGAATTTTCCTTATTAATTATATTTTCAGCAAACAAGCCTCAACATTTTTAAAAAGTCTTGCATCATAACTATTGCCTGATGGATGCAATCTTATTAGTTCAAACCTTTGCCACTTGAAATTCCATGAGCAATGTTACTCAAACACAAAACAAGCTACAGACTTCATTAAAATTAACTAGACACAAATACCTTTAGGTAAAAAGGCATCATTTACTGCAAGGCTTTCTGTTGTTTGGAATATAGAGTCCTGAATGCAAAAGTCACATAATAAAAAAGAACATTCACAAAATCAAATGCCTATCACAAACAATCCTCTCTACAACAACAAACTCATAGAATCATAGAATCATAGAATAGTAGAGTTGGAAGAGACCACATGGGCCATCTAGTCCAACCCCCTGCTAAGAAGCAGGAAATCGCATTCAAAGCACCCCCGACAGATGGCCATCCAGCCTCTGCTTAAAAGCCTCCAAGGAAGGAGCCTCCACCACAGCCCCGGGGAGAGAGTTCCACTGTCGAACAGCTCTCACAGTGAGGAAGTTCTTCCTGATGTTCAGGTGGAATCTCCTTTCCTGTAGTTTGAAGCCATTGTTCCGTGTCCTAGTCTGCAGGGCAGCAGAAAACAAGCTTGCTCCCTCTTCCCTATGACTTCCCTTCACATATTTGTACATGGCTATCATGTCTCCTCTCAGCCTTCTCTTCTGCAGGCTAAACATGCCCAGCTCTTTAAGCCGCTCCAGACTCTTAATCATTTTAGTCGCCCTCCTCTGGACGCTTTCCAGCTTGTCAACATCTCCCTTCAACTGTGGTGCCCAAAATTGGACGCAGTATTCCAGGTGTGGTCTGACCAAGGCAGAATAGAGGGGGAGCATAACTTCCCTGGATCTAGACGCTATTCCCCTATTGATGCAGGCCAGAATCCCATTGGCTTTTTTAGCAGCCGCATCACATTGTTGGCTCATGTTTAACTTGTTGTCCACGAGGACTCCAAGGTCTTTTTCGCACACACTGCTGTCAAGCCAGGCGTCCCCCATTCTGTATCTTTGATTTCCATTTTTTCTGCCGAAGTGAAGTATCTTGCATTTGTCCCTGTTGAACTTCATTTTGTTAGTTTTGGCCCATCTCTCTAGTCTGTCAAGATCGTTTTGAATTCTGCTCCTGTCTTCTGGAGTGTTAGCTATCCCTCCCAGTTTTGTGTCGTCTGCAAACTTGATGATCGTGCCTTCTAACCCTTCGTCTAAGTCGTTAATAAAGATGTTGAACAGAACCGGGCCCAGGACGGAGCCCTGCGGCACTCCACTTGTCACTTCTTTCCATGATGAAGACGACGCATTGGTGAGCACCCTTTGGGTTCGTTCGCTTAGCCAATTACAGATCCACCTAACCGTAGTTTTGTCTAGCCCACATTTTACTAGTTTGTTTGCCAGAAGGTCGTGGGGGACTTTGTCGAAGGCCTTACTGAAATCCAGGTAGGCTACATCCACAGCATTCCCTGTATCGACCCAACTCGTAACTCTATCGAAAAAAGAGATCAGATTAGTCTGGCATGACTTGTTTTTGGTAAATCCGTGTTGACTATTAGCAATGACCGCATTTGTTTCTAAGTGTTCGCAGACCACTTCCTTAATGATCTTTTCCAGAATTTTGCCTGGTATTAATGTGAGGCTGACCGGACGGTAATTGTTTGGGTCGTTCTTTTTTCCCTTCTTGAAGATAGGGACCACATTCGCCCTCCTCCAATCTGCTGGGACTTCTCCCGTTCTCCAAGAACTCTCGAAGATAATTGCCAGTGGTTCTGAAATAACTTCCGCTAGTTCCTTCAGTACTCTTGGGTGTAGCTGATCTGGCCCTGGGGACTTGAATTCGTTTAGAGAGGCCAAGTGTTCCTGGACAACTTGTTTCCCTATTTGGGGTTGGATTTCCCCCAATCCTTCGTCCATTCCGTGTTGCTGAGGTTGAAGATGGCTTTCTTTTTCTGAGAAGACCGAGGCAAAGAAGGCATTAAGTAGTTCTGCCTTTTCCCTGTCCCCTGTCGCCATCACCCCATCTTCTCCTTGCAATGGCCCTATCGCCTCCTTTTTCTTCCTTTTTCTACCAACGTAAGCAAAAAAGCCTTTTTTGTTGTTTTTTATGTCCCTGGCAAGCCTGAGCTCATTTTGCGCTTTAGCCTTGCGAACCTTTTCCCTACAGGTGTTGGCTATACGTTTGAATTCTTCTTTGGTGATTTCTCCCCTTTTCCACTTCTTGTGCATGTCACTTTTGAGCTTTAGCTCAGTTAGAAGTTCTTTGGACATCCATTCTGGCTTCTTTGCACTTGTCTTATTTTTCTTCTTTGTTGGCACTGTTTGCATTTGCGCCTTGAGTATTTCACTTTTGAAAAACTCCCATCCATCCTTAACTCCCTTGTTTTTTAATATCGGCGTCCATGGAATGCCGCTCAGTAATTCCTTCATTTTTTGGAAGTCAGCTCTCTTAAAGTCCAGAATGCGTGTTTGACTTGTCTTAGTTTCAGCATTCCTTTGTATTGCAAACTGCAGGAGCACATGGTCACTTGCCCCTAAGGATCCAACCACTTCAACTGTATTGATCAGGTCTTCCACATTTGTTAAGATTAGATCAAGAGTTGCTGATCCCCTTGTTGCCTCTTCTACCTTCTGGACCATAAAATTATCTGCAAGGCAAGTGAGGAATTTGTTGGACTTTGTACTCTTGGCTGAGTTTGTTTTCCAGCAGATATCGGGGTAATTGAAATCGCCCATGACTACTATATCTCTTCTTTGTGCCTGTTTGGTCAGCTGTTGACAGAAGGCTTCATCAAGTCCTTCATCCTGACTCGGAGGTCTGTAGTAGACACCCACGACAAGATCTTTTTGAGTCCCGGTTCCCTTGATTCTTATCCAGATGCTTTCAAGCTGGTTTCCCGGATTACAGTCTTGCATTTCTTCTGCAACGTAACTGTTTTTGACATATAAAGCTACTCCCCCTCCTCTCCCCTTTGTTCTATTTCTGTGAAAGAGGTTATAGCCCTCAATGGTTAAATTCCAGTGATGGGAGTCATCCCACCAGGTTTCAGAGATGCCTATGACATCGTATGTGTGGTGCTGTGCTAGGAGTTGGAGTTCGTCTTGCTTATTTCCCATGCTCTGAGCATTAGTGTAAAGACATGTAAGCCCCTGTGACCTCCCCTCGAACTGTTTATTTGGGATTATTGTGCTCTCTGTACTTGGTCCTTGCTGTGTTTGTGCAGCCCTCCGTTTAGCCTTTCGGCGGTTCCCTGTGGTCGTGGGTAATATAGTGTTCGCCAGGCTGTTGTTCCCCTCCCCCAGTGGATCTAGTTTAAAGTGCGCCTGATGAGGTTTGTGAGTCTGTGTGCAAAAAGATGTTTTCCTACTTGTGTGAGATGCACCCCATCGCTTGCCAGTAGTCCATTCTCTTGGAAGAGTAGACCATGGTCAAGGAAGCCAAAATGCTCCTCTTGACACCATTTTCTGAGCCAGTTATTGACCTGTACTATTTTTCCGGCCCTTGTAGAGCCGTGTCCTACAACAGGGAGGAGGGATGAAAAGATCACATGTACATTATACAGTTTTAGCTTTGTTCCCAGAGCTCGAAAATCATTTGTGATCTTTTGAAAAGTATGCCTAGCGGTGTCATTGGTACCTACATGAATCAACATAAGGTGGGGAGGGTGATGGGGCTTTAGGAGCCTGCTGAGCCTCTGAGTGATATGGTGTATTTTTGCCCCCGGGAGGCAGCATGTTTCTCGAGCCATCCCATCCGGTCTGGAAATGGTGGCTTCCGTTCCTCTAAGGAGGGAGTCACCTACTACCAAGACCTGTTTCCTTTGAGGATTGACAGGGTCCCTTTTGTGCAAGTCAGTGTGTATGTCCCCTGAAGAGTGTTCCTGTTGAAGTGAATCATGTAGGTGTAAAGTGTTGTCCTCCTCCTCAACATCCCCAGTGCATTCATCAATGACAATCCATTGAGATACCTCCGAGAGCCCATTACTCTCCCAAGGATGTTCCTGTTGCTCCTGGTCTATGATTGGGGATGGAGCATTTGCATGATTACATAAGTGTGACTGTGGTGATGCACTGTCCCCGTCAGGGCTATCCCCTGCGCATTGATCCAGGGTGGTCCACTGAGTGGTATCTAAGAAACTGTGCTCCTCCACAAGATGTGTTTCCTGATTGTATGTTAATGATGTAAGAATTTCAAATCTGTTGTGTAAATGCAGCTGAGCAGAGGAGTTCTGCGGAGGCTGCCTGGTCCTGCGTCTCCTTCTATGGGTGACCTCCTTCCAAGCCTGAGGGTTGTCTACCTTTGAGTTGATCTCCCCATAAGGTTCCTGATCATGGTCTTGGTGGTGTTGGTGTGATGCAGGCTGCTGATCTACAGCAGCGTGTTGTGCAGTGTCCAAGAAGAGCTCGAGTGCCTGAATGTCCTTAAGGGTCTTAATACGGTGCTCGAGCTGTTGGATCCTCTGCTCCATCAGAGTCATCTGTTTGCATTTGGAGCAGATGTAGTTGTCTAGTTTTTGTGTGAAAAAGCGGAACATGCCACAGCTGGTGCATGTGATGGGAATGTTTTGCTTTTGTTGCATCTCTTGGTGAGCGTGGTGGCCAAGTGGGATCTTTGTACAGTTAAGTAATATGCACGCACTTTATGTGCAAACTGCAACAAACCACCTCTTTGTGTATTTGTTTATGTTGCTTTGTTTCCTGTATGTACTGCAAAGGATAGTTAGTAAAGGTGCCTCTGCTTCTGCGAGAACCAACTGCCCTTCTGGGATCAGGCTCTGGCAGAAACTCACACTGGCAAATAAAGCTTTCCCAGAAACTCAATTAACAGGGGACAATGCCTGCTGTCAATCAACTTAAGTACCTGGCTCTCTTTCAACACAACAGTCACACAACAGTTAGACTTTGACCACAGGAGCCAAGCCCACACTCAGTTTAAAATCTTAGCCAAATCTTAGCCAAATCCTACCTGAAGCCAGGGAGCAAAAATGTCCTCCTGCTGCCTCTGCTTCTGCGAGAACCAACATGATCCTTCTAACATGATCCAACATTGGACCATTTCTTGGAAACAAAACCTCATTTGTAATTTTGTAACTTCATTAATAAAATACCCTTTGACATGTCATAGAACAGGCAAAAAAAGCTCATCCCCAAACTTGGGGGAGGGCGAATGTGGTCCCTATCTTCAAGAAGCAATTACTGTCCAGTCAGCCTCACATCGATACCAGGCAAGATTCTAGAAAAGATCATTAAGGAAGCGGTCTGCGAACACTTAGAAACAAATGCAGTCATCGCTAATAGTCAACACAGATTTACCAAAACAAGCCATGCCAGACTAATCTGATCTCTTTTTTCGATAGAGTTACAAGCTGGGTTGATACAGGGAACGCCGTGCATGTAGCGTTCCTAGATTTCAGTAAGGCCTTTGACAAAGTCCCCCATGACCTTCTGGCAAATAAACTAGTAAAATGTGGGCTAGACAAAACTACAGTTAGGTGGATCTGTAATTGGCTAAGCGAACGAACCCAAAGGATGCTCATCAATGCGCCGTCTTCATCTTGGAAAGAAGTGACAAATGGAGTGCCGCAGGGTTCCGTCCTGGGCCTGGTTCTGTTCAACATCTTTATTAACGACTTAAACGAAGGGTTAGAAGGCACGATCATCAAGTTTGCAGAGGACACCAAATAGGGAGGGATAGCCATTACTCCAGAAGACAGGAGCAGAATTCAAAACGATCTTAATGGACTAGAGAGATGGGCCGAAACTAACAAATTGAAGTTCAACAGGGACAAGTGCAAAATACTTCACTTTGACAGAAAAAATGGAATGCAAAGATACAGAATGGGGGATGCCTGGCTCGACAGCAGTAGGTGTGAAAAAGACCTTGGAGTCCTCGTGGACAAGTTAAACATCAGCCAAGAATGTGATGCGGCGGCTAAAAAAGCCAACGGGATATTGGCGTATAGTGGAGTATAGTGTCTAGATCCAGGGAAGCCATGCTACCCCTCTATTCTGCCTTGGTCAGACCACACCTGGAATACTGTGTCCAATTCTAGGCACCTCAGTTAAAGGGAGATGTTGACAAGCTGGAAAGCGTCCAGAGGAAAACAAGCCCTATGAGGAGCAGCTTAAAGAGCTGGGCATGTTTAGCCTGCAGAAGAGAAGGCTGAAAGGAGACATGATAGCCATGTATAAATATGTGAGGGGAAGTCATAGGGAGGAGTGAGCAAGCTTGTTTCTGCTGCCCTGCAGACTAGGACGCAGAACAATGGCTTCAACCTACAGGAAAGGAGATTTCACCTGAACATCAGGAAGAACTTCCTGACTGTGAGAGCTGTTCGGCAGCAGAACTCTCTCCCCCAGAGTGTGGTGGAGGCTCCTTCTTTGGAGGCTTTTAAACAGAGGCTGGATGGCCATCTGTTGGGGGTGCTTTGAATGCAATTTTCTGCTTCTTGGCAGGGGGTTGGACTGGATGGCCCATGAGGTCTCTTCTAACTCTATGATTCTATGATTCTATGATTAACTATTCAGTAAAGTCTTAAGCAGAACTGCCTAGCCTTAGCTTATGAGCATTTCTCTAATATTAGAGAAATATTATTCCTCCTTTATTTCTTGCTTTTCTTCCTTAATCCTTTTAATTTGCATTGATCACCAGGCTGTGTGTTGCAAAAATGGGCTTTCTTTAGAACTTATTCAAAACTGTACATACATTTGTGGTTATGTGTGTGTGTGTGTGTGTCATGGGTTGTAAAAAAATTTGTTAGGGTGCCAACAGGTTAAAGTGGTGGGAGTCTGTGGGTCAGCGCCCACAGATTCCTCCACTCCAATCGCTAGACAAAATTAGTGAACAGCACTCCAAGAAGCATAGATGAATACAATTTGGCAACAGTCTTTTGTTTTTAACAAATGAGAAATGACTGTCACATACTATTTCTAAAATAAGCTTTGTTCTAGCTTAGAACTAGCAAGGGAAGAGAGAATAATACCGAAATGCCACAGTGTGCCCCCAAAGCTGTAAAGGATACCAGGTACTATTTACCAATACATTTTTTGTACTGGAAAAGTTTAACAGGCCTGTTAAGGGGGGGGGGGACTATCACCCCTAAATTGGACACTTCCTATTTTCTTGGTATTGAAGGCTAGTTATCCCTGATTGAGTGGTATAAAACTATTTGACAAATCTGTAATTAAAAACAACTGGTATGTCCTTTGTATTTATTTTATTTTATATTCATTTATTTATCCTTACAAATACTTATATTTTTAACTATGCAACACTATTTTAACATGATATCCAGCACTGTACCATACAATATATAAAAATGAGAAAACCAGGCATTTTCTTCCTTGGTTTCTAAAATATTTTTCTAACGTGAGAAATACTACATCATTTTACTTGCCTCAAAGACTTGGACATTTACAAATAAAGAGTTTTTACTACTTCCTTATTTGGGGCAAAAAAAAATCTATATAATATCACATACTTTATCCTTCTATCACAGACAGTTGAAGAAATGGCATCAATTTCTGGTTACACTGAATTCAGGATAATAAGCAAATTTCAATGTTAACCATAAAATTATCTCTCCATCACAGTGTTGGCTTTCAGATTGACTTATATCTAAGGAAAAGATAACTGATAAGATTGAACAAAATATTGTGTACTGTTCTTAGTCTTTAAATATCCAATAATCACACATAATGTCAAAAGAATTTCTTTTTAAAAATCCAATCCTAAAATATATACCATTTCAACAATGCATTCATCTCTCATGCTCAGATATTTCTAAGGAAGTATTTTAAAATTTATTTGCAGCTATCCGGAAATCAACCATAAATAAAACAGCTGATAACAGTTCAGTACTTTGGCAGGCAGTAAAGACCATTCTAAGACAATTCTATCTCCCTCTGTCCAATTGGATTTCTGATGCCAGAATAGACATCTGTACACACTATACTGTAAAAAGAATGAAAGAAAGAATGGCTATTAATATAAATGTGTAAAAAGCAAATCATGATTTGACAGCCATTTTATGTATGTCTTGGAAAGTGGTTGCCTATTGTGATCTATTCAGTGTCAAGAGGGGAAAATGCTTAAATATATTCCAGCTTCAGAATAAGAAATGTCGGTAAGCATCCATTAAAACACCACAAGCCCTAGTCTGGGCCATTTGACAGATTAGATTAGAGTGGGAAAGTTAGTTTGGAAGTACAGAGCAAAATTCAATATGAAACAGAATTATCTGCTGTAATTCTGCATGAAATAGATTTGACATAGACTAAGCATGTTAAAATGGAAGCTTTACCCACTCCTCAGCCTTGGTTCTCAATTTCTGGTTTCAAATTTTTAAAATAGCCTTTTCCTTGAAAAGTAATACTGTATCCCTCCCTTCTTACCATATACACCAATCCCAATTTCCCCCAATGTGTTACCATAGCTATGACAGCAGTGGCAGAAATTTAATCATTAATATTTCTGGATACTAACATAATTCTATCACTTTTCCCCAGATTTTTCCATGCTGTAAAGTTCTATGAGATTAGGCCTAAATAATTTAAAGGTTTAGGATCCTATTTGATCTTGGAAACGAAGCAGGATCAGCCCTAGTTTATACTTTGATTGCAGACCACCAACAAATACCAGGTACTATAGGGTATATTTCAGAGAAAGGAACTGGCAAAACTACCTCTGAGTATTCATTGTCTAAGAAAGCCCTATGAAATTCATGGGTTCACCATAAGACACCTGGCAACCTGAAGGCAAATATATACACACAGAGATTGGTTCCCTTAAGAATTGGCTCCCTTAGACCTATTCTCACACTTTTAACAAGCATACCTGTGTTTGTCAGTCTTTCTCTTATACAAAATCTATATTTATCAGGGGAAATTGTGTTTCTTTTAACATTGCGGTAGAAGACAGTTTCTGTTCTACAACCATTATACTTCCGGAAACACAACCTGTGTATATATACAAATACTACCTGTGTATATGTGTGTGTGTGTGCCTCCAAGTTATTTATCACTTCACAATGACCCCAGGAATTAAAAGGTTGTTTTACACAAGGAATACTTAGAGGTGGTTTTGCCAATCCTTTCTTCTGAAATATAGGCTACACGCGTAGTGTTTGTTGGTGGTCTCCCATGCAAGTACTAACCAGGGATGACCCTGCTTAGTTTCCAAAATCAGATGGGATGAAAGATAGCATGGAGTCTTTCCCCATCCCACTCCCACCCCACTTCTGTTTTTCCAGGAAATGAAGAAGCTAGTCAGGAGCAACATCTGTAGCTTGTAGAACATGGTGAGCAAAGACATGTTGGTACAATGTGCGCTCCTCCACACACCAAGTACATTGACCACTATGGAAGGACCAAAATATGTGTACTCTGTGCCATAGGGTCAGAAAGACAGCAAAAAAATCCTCAGTAGTCTGGACAATATAGCAATGAAGCAACAAGGGTCTCCTTCCTCCAAATTGGCTCACCATTTCACCACTATCTCTTCCACCCAGGCCACTAAAAGACCATAACGTTGAGGCAAAAGGCCGATGTCACACTTCTTAGAGCAAAGATTCCTATTCTCTTCTAGCTATGAGAGACTCAGTATAGTAAGTAACAACAGATTGGGGAGGGAACTCTCTTGAAAATTCATTCCCAGACTACCTTTAGTACAGTAGAGTCTCACTTATCCAACACTCGCTTATCCAACGTTCTGGATTATCCAATGCATTTTGTAGTCAATGTTTTCAATACATCGTGAAATTTTGGTGCTAAATCCATAAATACAGTAATTACTACATAGCATTACTGCGTATTGAACTACTTTTTCTGTCAAATTTGTTGTATAACATGATGTTATGGTGCTTAATTTGTAAAATCATAACCTAATTTGACGTTTAATAGGCTTTTCCTTAATGCTTCCTTATTATCCAACATATTCGCTTATCCAACATTCTGCCGGCCCGTTTATGTTGGATAAGTGAGACTCTACTGTATATTTCTTTAATTTTAATGATGATGGTTAGTAATACCACCTGCACAGTGACTACAAGGCTGAACGAATTTAACTAGAGATAAATAAACATAATAAATATGAAATTGTAGTGAGTGAAAGCTTAGAAATTAAGAGATTTTAGAATGTCTAAATATTTCAGTTTTAATCATTTGGACTGACAAACCAGATTACTAAGAGGAACTTCAGAGAGGCGTGTATGCCTGAATCAAAGAAGCCAACTAATGTGCAAGAAGTTGAATTTTTTAAAACTCCAGTTAACTATTTCCACAAAGCTCTGTATTAATGGGGGTAAGCCCTGATCAATGTTTGTGTATGGTTGGTCACACATTCAAATAAGCCAGTCAATTTTAAATTGTGAATTTTAACCTTATTTTATTTGTAAATTTTAAGATGCACTTAACTTGTATTTGTTATATATATTTTAATAGTGCTTTGCGCACAGAAGAGGGAATGCTACTAGAACATGGCCATACAGCCAGAAAACCTCATATAACCCAATATATAAATTATTGTTGTTATTGTTATTATTAGTATTATTATAACTATCTGGAGGGGGACATGCTCTGAGTATTGTGTCAAGGTGAAAGGCCAAAGATCAGTGGTGAAATATCTAAGGGCCAATGCTAGCATCAGATTAGGGACAGAAAATGGTTATTTCTAAAACCAGATTTGCAACCAGCTAGATTGCTAGAATATACAGTAAAATATTGGACAGAACAGTAGTCTGCCTTATCTAAACTGGTAGCCCTGCTGTATACCTAATGTTAAGGGAATAGTGCTTTCTGCTTGCAGGCATAAAGATACAGGAATTAAGGTAATTAATTTAAGTAACTGTGTCAATCTTTTCCCTAATCTGCTTATTCTTGTACAGGGTCTATTTTATCAGAAAAGGGTGGTGTGAAACCTGCAGAATCTTAGACTTACTGCTACTAAAGGTCTGGCAGCATGCTACCCTGCAACAAAAATAAAAAATGGCTTGTAGCTGAATATGTATTCAGAACATGTTGGTTTGAAGACATTCTGTTGTTTTAAAACAAAATAAGGTATTTATTTCATTGATGCATTTGCTATCAATATGCCAAAAGGGAGGAATACTAATTTACTTACAGAAGAATAGTGAGCATGAAAGAAATTTAAAATATAGCAAGCAATGCTTCGTAGGGGATGACCCTCCAAATTGAGAATTTCATAACAGAGGAATTGGATAATCCTTCTGAAGTCCATTCTTAGTCTGGGAGCATTCTTTTGAACTCCATTTTTATTCCTCACTTCTCATCAATTATTTGTGATAAGACCTCTCGTTGTTAAGAAGATAACAACAAAAGCTGTTGGTGCCAAATCAATCTAAAAGCATGATGCACAATCAACTAAACATAGTATTCCTTTTGTAGTAGAAATCTGAAGAATGTGTAAATGTTACTTTACTTCTTATGTCAGTGCATTAGTGCTCAGATACTTTAAAATACAGTACTTAGAAGTTTGTGCTTTGAATAGATAATAGAGATGTGTTTTAATTTATGCAACACACATGACATGACTAAATTAGATTATTAAATTTTAACATTCCACAAAGGAATTATAAGAGTTTTTAGTATGTCAAAACAGTAGGAATAAAACTTTAACACTCACTTTTCCAATGTAATCAGCATGTTATTTTATTGTGCAGATGCTACACCACCGTATTATTATTGCAGGGTTCTCTCTAAATGTAGACAATTCAACAACTATCCTTAACAAAAAAAAATTATAGATAAAAAATACTGTTCTTTTCCATGAAATATATTTAAAAGGATTATGTTTAATTTCCAGAAAGCAATACAGATTGAATGAACTATTCATTAAAACATGGTATAGATATTGTTAAACCTTATTAGGAAAGGGGTTCCTGCATCTCCGTCTTCAATAGAATTATTTTCAGCATAGGCCACAATGTTAAAGTTTGGGGGTTTTTTTAATGCTATCTCGCGGCCACTAGAAAAACTAAAGATTTGTCCAAAAGAACAGTATAACTGTTTTTGCACTAACTATAGTTTTAAAAGGCAGTTTTATATAGTATACATTGTAATTAGGGCCATTCCAAAGGTGCCTCCTCACCTTTGCACCCATTGTTTTTCTAAAAAGGTAGAGATGCCTTCTCTATCATTTCAAGGAATGGGATGAGAAAAAAGATCAGAAATTCCAGAGGTAGGAGTCTTAACATTTGTAACAGAGCAGCAGAAACATCTCTTGTCCCTCTGTCCTTTTAAACATTTCTTGTCATTTCAAGGAAACACTGGTGACCCTCCAAGGAATGTTAAACATGATTTCATCCATCAATTCCTGGGTAAAAAGATGTTATTCATGATGAAATGTCCTTCTAGGTTCATTGTAGGGGGACAAAAATCATAGCTTCCCTAAAATGGGTAGCAGGCCATCAATGTTTCTCCCCAACATGTTAAGGAACATATTCATTTCCACGTTAAATAATAATGCTCTCAGGATCATGCTGCCTTTGTAGTCTCTTATGAAAAACATTTAAAATCTCCTACCCATATAAAACAATATTGCATTTTAACAGAACTAAGCAATCACGGTACTCTTCTGAGAAGAACAAAATATAAGCACCAGTGCTTTACCTTGTACAGGAATTATGTTTGTAATTACGGCATAAGTCAATTAAACTCAAATAAACATACATCGTCCTAAAATTCAGCAATGGTAGAGTGGTAATAAAATCTGACTTTTACGTTTTACCCCAGACATTTGCTTCATTGCAAGAATATTTTAGGGAGCTTACAATGAAGCAGGGAATGTGTTGGCTTTCAAAAATTATTTACATGTTTCTCTTTGCTGAGGATGCCTAAATACCCTGAAGGCACCAGATGCCTTCTTCTCTTGGAAGCTAAGCCTAGTCAGGATTGGTTAGTGCTTAGAATGAAGACAAAAAGGGAATAGCAATCTGTCTGTGCAATAATATTAACAGATTATTCTTGTGAAATACAAAATGACAAGCCTTAATCTTCACACCTATGATTATTACTATTTCTTGGATCCAATAGGAAAGACTGAATAATACAATACATGTTGTTATGTCAGATCCCTTCAAAGTTCTAAATGAACACCATAAGTTAGCGCTACTACTTTGAATTCACTTGCACCTTGTGAACTGGAGAAATGAAGAATTGTTCATCCCTGTAGAATCCTGCTATCATATTCTGTGGTCAAACAACATTCTTAATAAACCCATATGTAAAGGCTTATGGGAAAATCTCTTGTCTTTTGTCCTAGCAAGTACAAAGCAGAACGATAAGATATAGTACAAATTGAGCATCCCTTATCTGGACTTTTAAATCTGAAATATTCCAAAATGCAAAATTGTCCATGTGTGTCTGATGGCCTAATGGTACGGGATGGGTTGCACTTCACAGAAGTAAGAAGGAATGTTTTTGCTCAGACTGGCAATCCTGATCAGGCAGACTTTAAACTAGGTTGTGTGGAGGAGGATGATATTATCCTTGGGAACAGTAGTTTAACAAAGCCCGGAGTGAACAGACAAAAGGCTAGAGAGCAGACCCATAGCCAGGATTTTGTTTCTGGAGGGGCTGGGATTTTGGTTTGGGGGAGGGGGGCTGAGTCTGACCAGGAGAGGGTCTACCCTAGCAAACCTTTCGGATAATTATCGCAATACCCCCATGCATATGGGATATATTGAGCATAGTGATCATGATATGAATAAACTTAACAGTTTAAATAATAAATGTAAGGCCACGGACCACTCTGAGAATTTGGGGGGGGGGGGGCTGAAGCCCCTCAACCTCCCCCCCCCCCAGCTACATGCCTGCTAGAGAGGTTTGGACAAACACAACACTACCAAACAGCGAGAGGACAATAATCTTAAATAAACAGCTAAAGGGAATGTCCCTTGGCCTTAGATGTCTTTATACGAATGTCCAGAGCATGGGAAATAAACAAGATGAGCTAGAACTCTCAGCCTCACAAAACAGTTACAATATAATAGGCATAACTGACCAGTCGTATAATTGGAATGTAGCAATTGAAGGGTATAACCTATTTCAGAGAAATAGAACAAACAGGAGAGGGGCTGGAGTAGCATTATATGTCAAAAATATTTACACCTGTGAAGAAATGCAAGACTTCGATCCTGGAAACCACGTTTAGAGCATCTGGCTAAGAATTAAGGGGGAAAGATGTAGTTATGGGAGTCTAATACAGGCCTCCAAGTCAGACTGAAAAACTGGATGAAGCCTTCCTTGATCAGATGACCAAACATGCAGAAAGAAGAAATATAGTAGTAATGGGGGATTTCAACTACTCTGATATTTGATGGAAAATAAACTTTGCCAAGAATACAAAGTCCAGCAAATTCCTCACTCACCTTGCAGACAATTTTATTGTCCACAAGGTAGAAGAGGCAACAAGGGGATCAGCTATTCTGGATCTGATCCTGTCAGGACCCAGGCTGCAGAGCACCAATAACCATGCACAGAGACCAGAATCTATCTAATATCTTTATTAAAGGAATATATAAAGTCAATAAAAACAAGTGAAGAATATAGTTCAGAAGTAGACCTTTCAGGAAAGGTCAAATATAGTCCAGGAAATCAATGTCCAATATGAGATATTAGAGTCCAAAGTTGTAATCCAATAACCGAAACACACACTTTGCCGAGCAAAGTGTGGTGAATGACAGGGTCCTTTAGTCCAATGGAGCTTGACAACAAGGCTGGAGAGCAAACTAGATTCTTGGCAAACAAGGCTTGATTCGAGGCAACAAGAAGCAAGAAACAAGAACAGGGTCCGTGGCGAAGTCCGTGGCAAGGTCCGGGGAACAAGGCAGGGTTGGAACAAGAACAAGGTCCTGGAAACAAGGAACAGGAGTAGCGTAGTCCACACACGATCTCACTCCCGAAGCTGACGAATTGACTCCGCAAGGATTTCCTTGCGGGTAAACACCTATATAGGATCTTGTTTTCCCGCCAAGGAACACTTTCCCTGGGGAACAAGAAGTGAAACCCATACAGTGTCCAGATGCATGACTCCTTAAGATTTCCCAAGGGAAACAGGCTTAATCAGCTAATTGTCTGGCAGCGATTCTGGCGCTTCGGCGCTTCGCCTCCCTAGCGCCTCTATATCTCGATTATAATTATCCTTACGAGAGAACGGGGGAGAATTCTGCCCAAGGCTTGTTTGGCTGACTTCTGGAGGGCAAACATCCTGCAGGTGCAAGGGCTCCAATTCTGGCTGAAACGGTGGGGAACCAAAGTTTTCCTCTTCGTCTGCCACAATAGTACTTGGAAGGGGACTACATGACCCATGAGACATCACAGATCCTAACCAACAGTGAGGATCTGGTCAATGGAGTAGAATTAGTGGGAACCATAGGTGGGCATGACCATGTGCTCCTGGAGTTTGTGATACAAAGGAAGGGTGAAACGAAGAGAAGTCAAATATTCATTCTAGACTTTAAGAGAGCTAACCAGGAAAATTAAGGAAATACTGAGCATGATTCCATGGACAAGTATACTAATAGAGAAGAGAGTTAGTGATGGATGGGAGTTTCTTAAAAGTGCAAGCAAACAGTGCAAGCAAGGAGAAAAAATAGTAGTGTAAAACAACCAGAATGGATATCTAAAGAACTTTTGCTCTCCCACCAGTGAAATTAAAAGACAACACAGCATTGTGGATTAACTATGGGAAACTTTTATTATATGTTACCAATCAATCTCTGTGTGATCTGCTAACCAAATTTCAGGGCTTCAACATAAACTTGAACTTGTACATGACCTTGAACTTGAATTTGAACTTACACTTGAATTTGTTATGCAACAAAAACAAGGCAGTGGCCCTTCAAGACCACGTCATCTTCAAACAATGGTGAAACACCACAGTCTCCAACTGCAACCCACATGTTGCTTACAAGGGGACCCATCAGATAAACAGGTGGAAAATTTAGCCTCTGCTTATGACCTGGGCGGAGAGTTTACATCTGGCTGGCCCCGCTCACAACAAGTCCCGGCTGGGACTATTTTCTTGCCTCTCCCTTTACTGGATGGGAGCAAAGCGCTTCTTCGCCCTCATGCTGAGGGTGGGAAAGAATTAATTGAGATAAGAATTAAAGGAGACCTGCACAAGAAAATACTGTGTTCAATTCTGGGAACCACAGTTTAAAAGAGATATTGACAAGCTGGAAAATGTCCAGAGGAGGGAGACTAAAATGATCAAAGGTCTGGAGACCATGCCTTATGAGGAGCATCTTAAAGAGCTGGATATGTTTAACCTGCAGAAGAGAGGGTTGAAAGGAGACATGACAGCCATGTAAAAATATGTGAAAGGATGTCTTAAAGAGGAGGGGACAGGTTTGTTTTCTGCTGCCCTGGAAACTAAGCCTTGGAGCAATGGTTTTAAATTACAGGAAAGGAGATTCCAACTAAAATTGGGAAGAACTTTCTGACTGTAAGAGCTGTTGTTTAACAGTGGAACTCTCTGCCTTGGAGGGTGGTGGAAGCGCTTTCCTTGAAAGCTTTTAAACAGAGGCTGGATGGCCATCTGTCAGAGGTATTTGATTGTGATTTTCCTGTATGGCAGGAAGTTGGACTAGATGGCCCATGTGGTCTCTTTCAACTATTCTATACTACACTATAATGCAGCTTGGAAGCAGTTTGTGAGCAACAGCTTTCACTTTATGGATGATTCAATTGACAAGTCTGGGACTGTTTTGTGGTTACATTAAGCATGGTACCAGATTCAAATTGCTCTGTGATTTTTTTCTTTGTTTGTTTCCATTTTCAAAGAGCTGTGCATCAGGACTCCAGAGGCACAGGAAGTTTTTTTTAAAAAAGAAAGTTGACAGTCAGAAGCCGAGGCAATCAATTACTTGGCCCAGGAGGTCAATTCGCTCCCTCCTAGCCAGCCGTGCTCTTGGACCCTTTTTCAGCAGTCCCCGTCCAAATCCTACAAAGCACTTCAGCAAGGGTGGGTCCCTACAATGCTCTCTGAATCCTGTGGAGTAAATTTTCCCCTGGGATCTGGGATATATTGGGATCTGCTGCAGCAGCACATTAAAGGGCTTAATTCAGACTTTAATGTGCTGCTTTAATCCATGCTGCAGTGCAAAGTTGTGGCGCACATTTTGTGGCTGCCATAGTTTCAAGTTGGCTTGGAGCTGTATTACATGGTTAGTGTAGGTGAGCCCTACGATAGTAGCACCTTTATTATCTGTACACAAACTCTGTTTCATGCAGAAAATTATTAAATATATTGTATAAACTTATCTTCCAGCTATGTACATAAGATGCATATGAAACATAAATGTCATGTTTAGACTTGGATTCCATCTCCAAAATATCTCATGTACATACCCTGTTTCCCCGAAAATAAGACAGGGTCTTATATTAATTTTTGCTCCCAAAGATGCACTAGGTCTTATTTTCAGGGGATGTCTTATTTTTCCATGAAGAAGAGCTCACATTTATTGTTGAACAACAAAATGAACATTTATTATATACTGTAAAGTAGTTGTCATCACAAACCAGCATAACAGACAAACTATGAATCCTATCAAGAATTTCTTGTTACTACCATTATTTACATGTGCAACAATCTATGGTACCTCTTGCAATTTAGGTTTCACAAGGTTTCCACGCTGATTTCTCTCTATTCTAGTTTCAATGTAGTCATGAATGATGAATAATATAATATACTATAATAATAATATGATAATATAATAATAATATAATGATATACAATATATTAATGAGATAATATAATATAGGATATAATAATAACAGAAAATGATAATAATATGGTATTAATAGGATAATATAATAATGGGATATAATAATAGAATAGCATAATAATATAATAATAATAGGATAATATAATAGAATAATAGAATGGAATAGAATGATATAAAATATATTAATAGGATAATATAAAATGGAATATAATAATAATAACAGAATATGCTAATAATAATAAAATAATAATATGATAATATAATAGTATAATAGTATAGAATATAATGATATAAAATATATTAATAGGGTAATATAAAATGGAATTTAATAATAACAGAATAATAATATAATAATATGAAAATATAATAGAATAATAATAGAATAATAATATAATGATATAATAATAATAATAGAAAAATATAATATAATGATTTAAAATATATTAATAGGATAATATAATAATGGGATATAATAATAGTAACAGAATATGATGATAATAATATGGTAATAGAATAATAGTATAAAATAATCAGTTTCATGGCATAGGATAGGAAGATGAGAGGAGAATCCCAATGCGTCCTGTACCTTTAAGGAGCGAAGCCTTGGGGAGGAGTGGAAAGCCCTCTTCCTTCCTTCCCTCCCACCCTCCCTTGCCCGGGCTCCAGGAGCCAATCAGAAGCCTCTGGGAAGCAAGGCAGCATGGCCAGGAGGGAGACGGAAGGAAGGAAGAAACGGCAGCAGCCACGGAAGGTTCTTCAAGCCTCGGCTGGGGGACAGGCAAGGCAAGGCAGGGAGGGAGGGAGGCACAGAAAGCAAGCACTTTCCCTCCCTCCCTCCGGTGTATGTATGAGTGCTGCTTCTGCCCTGCAGCCATGCTTCCCAATGGAACTCTGCAGCCTTAGTTGCTAGGTCTTACTTTCAGGGGAGGCCTTATATTTGGCAATCCCCCCAAAACCCTGCTAGGTCTTATTCTTTGGGGAGGTCTTATTTTCGGGGAAACACGGTATATGTGAACACAAGTGTTCCAAGATCCAAAATAGTTTTAGTCCCAAGGATTTCAGATAAAGGATGCTCAATGTGTTATATAACCATTTGAATAATTCACAAAAAATAAGTGGTGATAGGAAATCTATATCTAAAATCAGGAAGACAATTACATCAACTATTCTTTATTTTAAAAACACATCTTTTAGCAAAAAAAAGTGCTAAAAGTGCTTGTACAAGCTACTGTTCTGCTTAACCATGGATACATATTATAAGGTTTAAAAGCTCTTTTTCTTAATAAAAGACATGAAAAACCGTTCAAGCTAAAAATCTGACCTACAAACGATTTTCTCCAGTATTTTTCAGATGACCAATTGCAATTGCAATGGTCTGATTTTCAAAGAATAACCATAAAACATATGTCTTGGTAGAGATCTAGCTGTAGTCCATCCAATCTCCATGTAAATTAACGCTAATAACTATTCAATGATAGTTCTAGGGGCTTTTTTCCACTGTACTGGAGGCACAGAATTATTTTATTTTCTAGGATTGGTGGGACTATTATGTCATGTCTAGTAGGCGCATAAAATGGTATGGAGACACAAAGTCACGATGAGTACCCATCAATTGTTTGTTTCTTAAATTTTCAAATGGTAAGAAAAATGGATGGATACTTATTAAACAAAAACTTTTTTCAAACTCAGCATAAGACTTGTCTAGAATCTCACATGTAAAATATTAATTTATTGATGAACATGAACCTTTTTTTAAGTGAAGGTTGACTAAATGATTTGCACCTGTATCAGATATCGTCCAGAAGCAAATTTGTCATCTCAACTAAGGTAAGCCTATTAAATCAATGGAATTTGTATCAGTGTCGACATACTATTCAGCTGCTGATTCAAAGAGTTTATTTTAGCTGGGACTAGCAATTGGATTCAGGTTGATATGACCAGCTGCTGGCTGTTTACAGCAATCTTTGGTTCAGAATGTTTGTTTCTTTTCCAGATTAAAATATCAGTGTTAGCTTTTGTTAGTTTTTGAAGCAGATGCACTGAATTTGAATGTACTGTATGATTATGTCTTATATGTGCATTGCACTTCATAATATGTACAATTCTGCCAAAGTTAAGCATTACTAAATTGCATTGATTTAATACGATATTTAAGCATACGTTGAATTTTTCCACAGACATAAGTGGATCTTAGAAGTGGTAAACATATTGGATAGGTTAAAAAATCTGTAATTGTACAATAAAACAAAACAAATGAAATTGATAGGACCATATGTATTCATTTAAGATAATGTATATTAATATATAAATGAATTAAAATTTAGTATTTTATTCAACAAAACTCAAGCACTCCACCGCTAAATAGCTATTTCAAGCCAATGTATTCCATGTTTGCAAATTATGGTTTCATATTGTGCATAAACCAAAAGAAGAAACAAACACAAAAGATTTTTTAAAAATCCAAAGATCTGTTTTATGTATGTTTTGTCCAATATTTTGTTTTAACAGCAACATGCTTTATACTTTTTTCTACTACTTCTTAAAAACAAAAAGTATTTAAAGAAATTCATTTACAAAATCATAATTTCAACACACTGCTTCTCTCACCCAGTAATATTCCTATCTAGAGTATTCTCTTACGACTTCATCGGATGGGCTGATTTGCCCGTCGTACACCAGAGGTTGACCCGGGAGGGCATCTAGCCAGTCCCCATCCCCCTGTTTTCCCCCCAAAACTTACCAGAGGGGGCCTGGCTAATAATAATAATAATAATAATAATAATAATAACTCAGCCGCTATCAGGACCTCAAGATTGAACTTCAAAGACTCTGGCAGAAACCAGTGCAGGTGGTCCCGGTGGTGATTGGCACACTGGGTGCCGTGCCAAAAGATCTCAGCCGGCATTTGGAAACAATAGACATTGACAAAATTACGATCTGCCAACTGCAAAAGGCCACCCTACTGGGATCTGCACGCATCATCCGAAAATACATCACACAGTCCTAGACACTTGGGAAGTGTTCGACTTGTGATTTTGTGATACGAAATCCAGCATAGCTATCTTGTTTGCTGTGTCATACAATAAAATAATAATAATAATAATAATAATAATAATAATAATAATAATAACTTTATTTTTATACCCCGCCTCATCTCCCCGAAGGGACTCGGGGCAGCTTACATGGGGCCTGGCCTGATAAAACAAACAAATAACAGTAACAAAGCAATAAAACAATTATCCCAGTAAAAAACATCAACATCAATAAAAAACAATCATTAAAATCAACAAGCAGGATACAGTATTAAAAACAAGAGACTGGCTACATCTTCAGATCTCGTGGAGAAAGCTCTGAAGCGTCAGAACGACACATCAGGAGCTTTGGAAAGGGGAGGGGAGCCCCCTTTATCAAATACCCACCTATGAGAAATATTGTGGCACTCTATGCACATTATTTGTTTCTCATTCAAAATTGCAGACAATGTAAATAATCAGATCTAATGTAAATAATCAATGTAAATAATCAGACTAAAGGACAGGAAAAGAACACACAAAGAATTATACATGTATAGGAAAATTAATTTCTAAATGCATATGCTACAGACATCTGTGATGAAGTGAAGTACAAACACTGGCTTTTACAGAAAGCTTCCTATTATTTGTGTTGTGCTATCATTACCATCTACCAGTATAATGAGTTTGTCAATGCTAGAAGAAAACTAGAGCCCCAAAAGTGTATAGCTCTCAAATGAAGTTCATGAAGCAGTAAGACATTGTATTGACTTCACATTATAATTCTCTTATGCTGTTAAGGGACTGGTGAAAAAAGATAGATGATCAGTCTTTAAAAGTACAGTTCACAGACACTAGAGGAATGCCTTGCTTTCTTTCATTTCCATAATAATATAATTTTGCCAAACAGAAGTGGGCACCTCCCATCATTCCTTGCCACTGAATATAATGGTTAGGACAAATGGGAATTGCAGCCATTCCTGAACTGGAGGAATTTGTTCCAGCAAAAATATTCTAAAATACAGTCAGGTTTTAAAACAGCTGTTTTTAATAGGCCGCAGTGAAGCTTTATAAAGTAATATATAGTTAGGCATCTTTTGTCAAAAAAAAACATTATTTTGTTTAGTAATTTATTAATGCTAATGTTAATAACTATTTATGTTTTCATTAAATGTGTTTGAGACGGAAAGATATCTAATGCTTATATAAAATAATTTTTGGGAGATGGGAGCCAGGTAATAACAGCAGTTATCTTTATCTTCTTTTACTCAGCTCTTTTTTGCTTCCTGCTTATCTGCTGAGGTCATATCCTTCTTTTGAAATATGTTAGGCTCGCTGTTCCTATTATCTGAAAGAGTGCAAGTAGGGGCTCCAACTCCAGTAATGGTTACTAACCCACCACTACATGCACAACACAAGAGTGAGCCTTTAGGGGCTCTTTCAAGTATATGTTGGCTTCCTTTAGGATTGAAGATGCTCAGGGGTGGCACCTTGTTACTGCCTGCAATGTCCGTTCTAGAAGCTATGACCTCGGACTCCTGCTATCTTGTATTCCTGAATTCTGAACTGACCAATGAACCTTGGCTTATGGATTCTGATTCAACCTTGTAAACTGGACACTCTAGTAATTGGCTTACAATCCTGGAATGGACATTTGGCTTCTCTATTTGTGTTATCCTTCTAATGTTTGCACCTTTGTTGAACTATCGACTTGACCTAAGAATGTGGATTAATGCTCTGTTAGTACAGTAGATTCTCACTTATCCAACACTCACTTATCCAACATTCTGGATTATCCAACACATTTTGTAGTCAATGTTTTCAATACATTGTGATATTTTGGTGCTAAATTCGTAAATACAGTAATTACAACATAATATATCTGGGTATTGAACTACTTTTTCTGTCAAATTTGTTGTATAACATGATGTTTGGGTGCTTAATTTGTAAAATCATAACCTAATTTGATGTTTAATAGGCTTCTCCTTAATCTCTCATTATCCAACATATTCGCTTATCCAACGTTTTGCTGGCCCGTTTATGTTGGATAAGTGAGACTCTACTGTATTTGAGTTGAAGGGTTCTGACAGTGAGGTAGACAGCAGTCAAGGATCAGGATACTGTGGAATGTATTGATATTTTCCACTTTTTTCTGAGCCCGATTACCATGCGACACTAGGAGATTACTCAAAGACTGGAAGACTTGAAAGGGGCTTTCTTGTATAGGCTTCTAGACAGTTGTAAAGCTCCTTTCTTTCCTCACTTATCTGAATATTCTTTTCACTGCTACCATAAGCTCATACTGCACTAGCTCTACTACAATTTCATTGATAAGAAGTACCAAATATTTCTATAAAAATATACCGAAATTTCCCAAAAGACACTGAGATGACTCGCATTACCAACATTTAAGAACTAAGAACATTACCCATTACTGTAACAAAAGTAATAAAGTTCCCAATGGTTGCATTCTTTTAAAAACTAGCATTGTTACATTCTCATTACTACCATTAAGAAAAAGCAATATGAAGTTCTTGTAATACGTAATTTCAAAATTCTTGGTTAATAATGGCAACACTCCTGGACAACAGTCTCTTAATCTTAAAATGACAAAAAGGCATAAAAATATTTGTAATTGCATCCAGCAGAAAGAACACTTTTTTCCTGTCAAAAGCTATAAATGAAACGAGCTAGGATTTATATCCCTTGCTAACATCGTTGCTCTGACTACGTCTTGTCAAGATTACACTTCAGTGTTGTCTATGTGAGACTATTCTGGGGGGAAATCGAAAGCTTCAGCTACCACAGAATTCTCCATCTTTTGACTAAAACTAAACACAAGAAACATTATGTAAACTCATATTTACATTCTACTTAGCTTGCAAAAGAAGGTGCTGGTAATTATCAATACATTCTAAACAATCTTCCCATGTGAAAACCCTCGGGTTTCATGATCTGCAGGTGATTTGCTCCAGGTCATGTTTGGAATACGAAGTCTTCCCATATTTCTCATGGCCATACAATTATGCAGCATTTCCATACAAAAGTCCACAAGGAAGCTTCCCCCAATTTATGTAGCAAGTAAATATATATTTATATTAGACTTTCCCATATTTAGAAGCTTTGATCAATATATAGATGTTTGGGTTGCTGTGAGTTTTTCGGGCTTTATGGCCATAGAGATGTTTATTCTCATGCTGTTTTACAAACCTTTCGCTTAACTTACTGTAGTCATAATATTAATTTTGATACAATAGTAGAATTCCAAGTACTATATTGAAGCTGTTAAAAATATTCATATATAATTTCTCTACTTTTACAAAATGGTAACAGTTAATTTAAGAAAATATATTAAATTGACAGAATTTTGTCCCCTCTATTTTCAAAGTTACATTTAATTATAAAATATAACAGGAAAAGGCAGCATTAGAAAGAAATACAAAGTAGCTGAAGGTCATCTCTTCATCTCAATAAACAAAATGCTGCAGACACATTGAATCATCTGCCTTGGAATCAAAGAAAATACAACATAACCTGTTGAATCTGACCTACATTTCCACTCTTGCGGGAAAAGAAAAAGAACAAAACAATTTGTCCATATGAAAACACTGGGAGGCAGAATTCTTTGTTATGGAGAAATGTCTGTTGCAAGGTGCATGCGTGTAGCAGTATTTTTAACATCCTAACAACAGGTCCCTTAAATTGCACTGGAAATTGTTTCTGAAAGATGGTTAATGGAATGTTAGAAGCAGAATGAGAGAAAATCTCACTCTGCTACCTGTTAACAAATTACACTTTTCTGGTTTATGACCACCAAGTAAGACTCACACATAGTGCCCAAAGGAGGAGAGGGGAAAAGGTAAAATAACATGCCATAGTCCAATTATGGATTAATCAAGCCACATCTTTCCTTGGCCCCAGCTCACATGATTTGTTATGGCACAGGACAAGCATCCACCATCAACCTTCCTACCGGTCAGTCATCCCCCACCTACCAACTCATGGCCTATAGAAATACTATAATCTCTATTAGACTCACTAGACCTACCAATGCATGCATTAGTCACATGGGCACACTCAGCACTGAGTTAGAGACTAACAGTTCTTGCCATGTGTTGGTCACTTACCTATATATGATTCCTTGTAGGACCACCACCACCTCCATTAGGAAAAAGTTATTCAACCCTGTTTCCCTTGAAAACAAATCCTGCACAATATCTCAAGCACCAGAAGAAATGGGCAGAAAAACTCATCTCTCTGCCAAACTCATAAGCAAATCCAGGAGGTACACTTGCATGTTCCACCAGACAAAATTTGTAACAGGTATTGGTGAAGTCAACACCATTATATATATACTAGCTGTGCCCGGCCACGCGTTGCTGTGGCTTAGTCTGGTGGTGTTGGTCAGTCTACATTAGGTTGTATTGATGCTGTGACCTCCACCCTTCTTTATACTCACATTAGTAGTAGTATTTGAAGTCTGTTACCTTCTTCAATTTTTGTGTTGATTGATAATTGCTTGAGATCCCTGTTGTTTTTGGTTTGTTGTTAATTGTAATGTCTGATTCTGCTGAGTGCGGTTTATATTTTTATTGTGGTACAATAGTCCTTTTTTTGTTTTGCCTGTGTAGGTGTTTATTATTATTGTTGTTGTAGTGATTATGAAGGTTGGATAAGTTAGATGCTACTGTATTGTTTTTTGGAGGCCCAGTGTAGCACTGACTGGCCTCTCAGCCTCAGTGCCTGGCTCTTTCTTGCCTGTGATGGTGTTGATTCTTATTGTTGTTGTTGTTGTCGTTGTTATTATTGTAATTGTTTTTTTGGAGGCCAAGTGTGAATGTAGGGATTGGGGAGGTGGATGAGTTGTGTTGTCAAATGTTGTATTTGTTATAGTCACAATGCGTTGTTGTGAGTTTTGTGGGTCTGGATTGTGGTTTTGTGGTGTGGTTGTGTTGTTACAACTGAGAGGCAAGGCTTTTGTGTTGTGTTGCGAAGTTTTGTATTTCTGGGTCGTTTAGTTGTGTGCCAAGTTTTGTATTTCTGGGGCGTTTAGTTGTGTTGTTATAGTCACGATGCATTGTTGTGAGTTTTGTGGGTCCGGATTGTGGTTTTGTGGTGTGGTTGTGTTGTTACAATCAGGAGGGAATGCTTTTGTGTTGTGTTGCCAAGTTTCGTATTTCTGGGGCGTTTAGTTGTGTTGTTATAGTCATGATGCGTTGTTGTGAGTTTTGTGGGTCCGGATTGTGGTTTTGTGTTGTGGTTGTGTTCTTACAACTGGGAGGCAAGGCTTTTGCGTTGTGTTGTCAAATTTTGTATTTCTGGGGTGTTTTGTTGTGTTATAGTCACAATGCATTGTTGTGAGTTTTGTGGTGTAGTTGTGTTGTTACAACCGGGAGAAAAGGCTTTTGTGTTGTGTTGTCAAGTTTTGTATTTCTGGGGTGTTTAGTTGTGTGCCAAGTTTCGTATTTCTGGGGCGTTTAGTTGTGTTGTTATAGTCACAATGCATTGTTGTGAGTTTTGTGGGTCCAGATTGTGGTTTTGTGGTGTGGTTGTGTTGTTACAACTGGGAGGCAAGGCTTTTGCATTGTGTTGCCAAGTTTTGTATTTCTGGGGCGTTTAGTTGTGTTGTTATCGCATGATGCGTTGTTGTGAGTTTTGTGGGTCTGGATTGTGGTTTTGTGGTGTGGTTGTGTTGTTGTAACCTGGAGGCAAGCCTTTTGTATTGTGTTGCCAAGTTTCGTATTTCTGGGATGTTTAGTTTTGTTGTTATAGTCACTGCGCAAACAACTTTATCATTTTATATATATAGATGAGGGGTCACATTTTTGATGACACACTAGACAGTGCTGGAATAAAATGAAACTATTTTTATGGTTCTATGTAACCCCATCAGGTTCACTGCACATTTTCAAGTTCTCCTCTAAAGCAAGTATGTATAGATGTTTATAAATACAAAGAAAGAAATGGAAATGTCACAATGAGTGACATGAACAGAAATATTAACATTTGAAAGGTGAAGATTTTGGTTCCACTACTCTTATATGCATCAAACAGTACAGTAGCCAGAATGGCTGTTACAGAGCAGAGATAAAAATGTGGCATGCACTATAGCTGGGTAATGTAGGCTGTAATCCTCCGAATTCTCTCTTGTTAGCAGTATTCTTGAATCAGATGGTAGCTCCATTGCAATAACTAACAAAGCAAGATATTGTGATTATCTGAACCAAAGTGGTAACAGGTTACTTGTTGTTTTGTATACACAAAATATTGCTGGCCACTATATACATTGTGTGAGCACTGCAGTTTGTTTGTTTTTTGTGGAACTATTTGAGACAGCAGTTTTCCAAAGGGTCAAGCTACATCCTAACTTAAATGCACAGTACAAAACTGAGTCCTTTTTACTCTAAAATAAACATGTTTGTGGCCCTGATCCAGATCAGAACCATCACATTAAGAATTCAACAGACTTAAATATTCCCCCATCCATTTCCCCACTTAAATTCCCTCCATGGGTCTTGAAACAGGAGAATGATGATGACAACAAAAAGGAGAAGGAGGAAAAGCAGCAGTTGCTGCTGCTGCTCTGTGACATCAATAAGATGTGATATAAACACAAGTGATATAATGTTTGGCTGCATAAGAATGTAATCTAGGATTAGTGACTGGTAGCTTCAGCACAGTGCTCATTAGTTTATGCATAGATTTGAAAAATTGTAGCATTGTTACACAGAACGTTCACTAACACCTGGTTAACTTTATCCTTCCAGATTCCAAAACAAACATATCTGAAATACTTTGATTTCTTCACCTATGCATGTGAATACACATTCACACATAAACTATTTTTCACTTTTAACTGTGCACAGTTATTACAGTTAAATTAGCAACGTTCCCATAATAATGATAACTACTGATGCAACCTTTGCCTCAAAAAAATACCAAGGTGTAAAAAAGAATAACCAACTGTTTGTGAGTCATAAAGCTACCTAAGGGAGGAATACTTACAACTGTTAGAATGATATATACTACAGAAATTATGATTTCTCCCGTATGACATACCCTCAAGCACTGTTTCCATTATTTACTCTTTTATAAAGGTAATAGGAGGTCTGCTTTATGAATGTGCATTCCTACTGTATATGTTTGTGCATTAATAATTTCATATGGGTTATTTAAGATATGGTTTTACTTCATCAAAAGATAACATCTTTAGGAAGGCCATGAGTTTAAAATATTACATAAAAATGTGTCAATGCTAGAAAGAACTATTAAATAGAATCTACATAAAACTGCAGCACCAATCTGTCTTCTAAAAATTAAGTAAATTGCTTATGAAGTTGTAGCAAAACCAGCATGCATGGGTGCTTCTCCAGCCAACTGAAGTGTTCAGGGTCCCTTTAGCAGCTTCCTATGCATCCTGAATCAAAACACTCTCCAGGAAACTCTGCAGAATGAGAGCCCATGCACTAAATGGAGAACTGCTAAAAAGATGCCCCCATCCCTTACTCCGCATACAAGTAAAAATGTTTTTGATAGGGACTGGATCTCTCTCGCACAATTCCTAATGCCTAATATCTTCACCTAAATCATTAAATAGCTTAATGATCAATGAGATCCCCAATAATACAAATCTATGGGTGTTTTTAATGAGAAATAGATTTTTGTGGGGCTGAAATAATTGAAATATGTGGTTGTTCAATTGGATGGACAATGTTTCAACCTGATGATGGTTGAGAAGTGATGCCAACCACATGTTTGTTAGGTCCATGTTCCTCCTGGTTGATAGCTACCAGAGAAAGTTTGGCCGATTGGTGGATATTCTGAATGTGTTCCAAATCTAATTAGATTATTTCTGTTCAAACAGCATTTGCTGGATCCATCACCCTAGATATGATGGGTCTATTTTTATTTCTCATTTTCTAAGTAATTTGTTAAAGAGAATGCTGTCAACAAAACAACTCAAGTCTTGTTTGCATCAAACTGAATTCCTATCTAGTCTAGTCTGGCGTCAGGCATGAGTTTGAGACAGAAACAACTAATTCTAGCAAGTGTATTTCTGTTGGTTGTGCTAGACTCAGTGATGTTCTTTGAAGTGTTGTACAGGTTTTGAACTTGCAGGCACCATTTTGTGGCAGTTCTGGTAGAGTTTGGGTGAATAATTGCAGAAGAATGGTGCGAGAAACACCTATTCAAGCTTCTGGTCATTTGTCTGTGGGACTTCGCAAGTCATGATATCACCTCTATCATTCTAACATCTATGTGAAATTGGTAAAGGAAGTCAATTATAGATTGGGGACTGGATCTCCTTGTTAGCTCTGTTGCTAGCTCTATTGCTATTTTGCTATAAATGTTAAGGAAGCTGTGGAGTTTATTCGCTGTTTTCCAAAAGTTGGTAAGTAGAGACTTAATCCAGAGAAACATAAGATTTGTAAGTCAGTAAGGAGGTTTAGGATTACCACCTGTTCCAAATAGAAGATGTCAGCCTGAAGGATCAGATCTGGCTTCAGTGGTTCATGTCCAAATTACTACAGGATCAGACTGCTTTAACAGATTCAAAAATGAGTCTATGTGAGAAGTATGCAGAAGCAATTTTAGAAATCACATATTATTGGTTCTGTGTCAATTACATTGGTTTCCATTTCAATTCTAAGCTCAATTCAAGGAGATCATCTTGTCACAGACCTAAAGGGCATGAAGCCCAGTATCTGAAAGACTGTCATCAGTTCCTGTCTGATCTTGAAAGCTAACCAGATGAGCCCTGGTTAATATTGAACAGAAAACCATGAACAAATGCCAGGCAAAACTACCTCTGCATACTCCCTGTCTAAGAAAAGTCTATGAAATTCATGGGGTCACCATAAATCAACCAGTGAATAGAAGGAACATACAGGCAAAGTCAGAACAGAAAGACTACTTATTTTGTTTGCCCTTTAAATACCTTTCAGTACTAACACTTACTTTGCAGTGTATATTCATTCTGCCATCACTTTTCACCTGCGATAACTGAAGCTGTTTATCTTTTCATTGCCTTTTCTTTTTAAAAAATATTGTATAGGAAACTACCCCAGAGCAAACTGACCTTAGGTGCAACAAGGTTTCTTCACATTTTTATTTCTATAACAACTCTAAAATTTGCAAGATGGAGTTCTCACTTCTGTCTCTATACATTATCATAATAGTGTAAAAGACAGCCCATTTTCTTCCAACTATTTGCTACCTCAGTGAGGGCAATGATTTGATTCAAATATGTCAAGGAACCCAGCAGAGTTGAGATTACATCCATTAAAACAGGAAAAGAAGGGGGAAATGGATGATATCTGACTATAGCCTTAGAGAACACATATCAAATAATATTTCCTTAACATGCTCTAATACATTCAGGCAAAGAAGAGAATTTGAATTGAAAATTGATTCTTTATCAGTTGTCACAAATTCCTCACCATTATTATAACTAAGATCTCTGATGTATGTGGTTGTTCCGTCCCCCAGGACGATGGTTTGCCTTACCTATTGGTCGTTTGTTTGTTTTCCCTCCTTTACATTTTGTTTGAGCCTCTGGCTGCAAAAGCCTAGGAAAAGTGGCTTGGAATCTGCAAGAGCTGGCTGCAGTTTTCTTTGCAGTGATTGGTCAAAGAATGCAACATCTTAGGACCGCCCTTTTTACCAGGGTCTAGTCTCCATTTTGGAGCTTCATTCTGGCTATAGTCTTCCAACGTGCTGGAGCTGTGCAAGGCTAACTGGGACAAATCATCCTCAAAACCAGGCCAATCTAAGCCTATCCAAATTAGATAAGTATTGAATTATATTGATCTGGAATAGGAAATCTAGTTAGAGGAGCAGGGTTATTCTGTCGCTTCTAGAACTAATCTTTGCTGTAAAGATAGGGAAGGAAAGAGTTTCTCCTTCTAATATAGGCAGCGTGATTAGGGTATAGTGGTTTTATAATCACCTTTGCTTTCTGGAACCAGGGATAATTCTGTACCTAAAACCTATAGAAATTTGTTTCATTTTCTGCAACTTTAAGATCTGTGCCAGGTTTACAACCTTGTATGAATAAACATCCTTTTTTGAAGTTATCCAGACTCAGTCGTTCAATATCTATAGGACAGCTTATAGGGATTTGCAGTTCGCCCGGATAAAGGACAGCACATTTCAGTTTTATAGTTTTTTATTGTCCGGCGGACGGCACAGTTTTGAGGACGATCAGCGGTTTTTCCGCTTCAGCTAGCTTGCACGGCCATAGAGACTTTGATTTTGTGGTCTGTTGCAGTGAAAGCTTGCTGCCAGGCCGAAAGGCAAGTGAGAGAGTGGGGCTCCATTTCTTCAGCCTCTGCAGTATCCTGCTCTTCAGCTTGTGTGTGTGCGCGTAGCCCTGCGGCTGTTTCTGCAATTGCACGGCTGTGCAAAACCCAGCAATCTACCCCGAGCTCCTTCGGTGGCAGGCATCGAGCCGCGGAGCTCCAGCAGTAGGTCCTGGGCTTACACGGAGGTGGTGAGTCCAGAAGCGCTCGGCCGGGACTGTCGCCTGGCGGTGGTGACCTGCCTCATTGTCCTGCGGTGGTGACCTGCCTCATCGTCCTGCGGTGGTGACCTGCCTCATCGTCCTGCGGTGGTGACCTGCCTCATCGTCCTGCGGTGGTGACCTGCCTCATCGTCCTGCGGTGGTGACCTGCCTCATTGACCTGCGGTGGTGACCTCCCTTCACAGCGGGGAGGAGGCGTCTCTTCTCTCCTCCTTTCCAAAGCCAGCCTCGGTGCTCCTTCGGCGGCAGGCCTCGAGCCGCAGAGCACAAGGTGCTTGAAAATTTGGCGAAGTCGCCATTTTGGCAGTTTACGTCACTCGGGCAAGGGAGGTATCAAGTGGCAAGTTGCTGTCAGTTGGCATTTTGCAGCTTGCCTACCAAAGTTTGGCGCCAAAGGTCACAATCTTTGTAAAGTATAGTTACTTAGTGATATATATTGCTATGGTTAAGTGCTGTGAATTGTATTATATATTGAATTTGCTTTTATTGTAAATTTACTTGCAGGTATATTGCATTTGCCTTTGTTGTAAATTTACTTGCTATTAAGAATACATAATGTCTATGCAATTTCAAGATGATGCAGATGGTATACCTCCTTCTGAGGCTGAAAGTAGGAATGAAAGGCCCCAAAGGATAAAGCACCCTTCAGCCAAGATGCTAGCCCATCTAATAGATGAAAAGGAGCTCCTCCATGTGAGGTTAGGTTCGGCATGGGAGCGAATTGTAACATTAATGGACAGAATTGAGAGCTTGGGTATTACAAGGGTGCCATCCATATTACAGACAGACCTCGAAGAGACCTTCGGTCTTTGGAGGGGTTTAGTGTCTAAGATAGTCCAGGTCCTCGAGCGCATTAACGCCAAGGATTCAGAGTTAGAAATAGTGAGTGTTTTAGCTGACACTAATGAGAAAGAAAATAGGGTGAGGGCAATCCTAGCTTCCTTATGCAGCCATGAGACCAATCTTTTAAAATCACCTGCTGTGGCACTTAGTCTTAAGTCCAACCGGTCTAGCCAGGTATCTAAACTAAGGGAGCGTGCATCGTCTAAACACAGCCACTCTAGCAATTCTTCTGCTGCTGGGAGTGCCATCTCTTCCCTAGCTGCCTTGCACATTAAGGAGGCTGCACGTCTGGAGCTACAGAGCAAGGTTGCGGAGGCGGAAGCTGATGCAAAAGCAGCTGACCACACTTTCCACCTTAAAGAGGAGGAACAGCGACTCCAAATAGAACAGGCCCAAAGGCAATGTGAAATAGAAATGCTTAGAATAAGGATGGATGCTACTGCCAAAAAGGTAAAAGCTGAGACTTTGGCCAAGGTCCTAAGTGGGCAACTCACAGAAGAAAATGTAAGTCAGTTGCCAATGCAGGACCCTTCCTCCAAGGTGCTTGTGCACCTTAATAGTTTAAACAGCCAGCTTTCTGACGAGGAACATGAAGACTTCTCTCTTCGGTCAGAACAGGGCCCTAAAGTTGCCTTCGGGCTGCCGGAAGTTCAAAGCGTCATAGCGGGGAGCTCCTCTTTGCTCAGTTTGCCTGTGCCTCCTACTAAGATTCCCGAGCAGTCAGCCAAACCATCAAAGCCTATCACCAATTGGGCCCTACAAGCAAGTCCAAAAGGAACCATCTGTCCGTCTACAGACGATGCCTTCCCTCCAAAGGGTCAAAGGTCGACACCAGGAGCACGGGATTTCTCCCTGCAGCAGCCAACGCCACATAAGACACTGTCAACACCAGAATCCCAACTCGTCTCGATCCTTAGAAGTCCCAAAAGAGACCTCAAGGACAAGGGAGTCGAAAAGTTTTCAGACAAGCCTGAAGAGTTCCTTCTCTGGAAGGTTACCTTCAAGAGGGCAATTAGAGACTTAAAGTTGTTGCCTGAAGAAGAGCTGACCCTGCTAGGCGCCTGGTTGGGTCCAGCATCATCTTCTCAAGTTAAGAGAATATATTCAGCCCATGTAGCTGATCCCGACAAAGCCTTGGAAAAGGCCTGGGACAGATTACATCAGCGGTATGGAGCTAGCACGGAGATTGAAGCATCTCTAATGGACAAGCTGCAAAGGTTCCCAACCTTAAAGCTCAAGGACTGCAAGCTCTTGTGGGACCTCAGTGATCTTCTTGCAGAGTTAGAGTCGGCCAAGGAGAATCCAGAGTTGCCTGGACTGCAGTGCCTCGATCAGCATCTGTCCCAGCGGCAGATTCTGGACAAACTTCCCTTTGCCCTGCAGGAAGACTGGGGGAAACAGGTTTTTAACTACAAGGAGGCCCATTCTCAGGCGTACCCACCGTTTTCCCATCTGGTCCAGTTCATCACCAGAGCGGCCAGGGAAAGGAATGATCCACAGACGGGCCTGCCCACCTTATATCAAGGGATCCATACAGGGAAGGCGCCTGAAGTGGACAAGAAACCACCTAGAGAGGCCAATAGACCTGTCAGCGTAAAGGCAGTCGAAACTCAACACAAGACTGATGAACCCAGGTCGGAGGTAAAAGAGTTGCTTTGCCCTATCCACCAAAAGCCTCACAGCTTGGCCAACTGCAGGGAGTTTAGTAGAAAGTCATACAAAGAAAGGCAACAGCTAGTTCAAAAGCAGGGAATCTGCTTTAGATGCTGTGGAGCAACTCCACACTTTGCGTCCAACTGCAAAGAAAACGTCAAGTGTGAGAAATGCAACAGCCTCAAGCATTGCACCGCAATGCACAACTCCAGTGTCATCTCCCACCCCAAAGGGAACGTTTCACCAAAAGAAAAGTCAGCAGTCGAAGACACCGACAAGCCAGTCGTACCAGAGATGCAGGTGGAGGTTTCAGCAGTCGCCTGTACAGAGCTGTGTTCTGACTCGCACCAGTACAGAGTTTGTCATCCTATCTGCCTAGCGGATGTATATCCAGCCAAGAGCCCTTGGCTTAGAAAGAGACTCTATGTGGCCCTGGATTCACAGAGCGACGCCTCCCTGGCTACTCCAGAGTTCTTCCGCATGTTTGACCTTAAAACCAAGATGGTTGACTACACTATGACTACGTGTGCAGGAAAAAAGAAGTTGCAGGGTCGCATAGCATCTGGCTTTGTTGTTTCCTCTTGCGACCAGAAGAGGCAGTTCAAGTTGCCAGACCTGATTGAGTGTTCCTCCATCCCTCGGAACAAAAAACAAATTGTAACTAGGGAAGTTGTGGAGGCTCATCCACATTTGCGACGATTAAAGAATGCCATACCTGCTTTCCGTCCAGATGTGGACATTGCCCTTCTGCTTGGTGCGGACTGTCCGAACTTGTTCTATGTGAACGACCAAGTTAAGGGACCTCCAGGGGCGCCCATTGCTCAGCTGCTACCAGTAGGCTGGACAGTTACAGGCCCAGTGTGCATAAACAAGATGCACCCACCATCGTCGTTGGACTCCAATCAAGCACAGGTGCTTAAAGGTGGACGTCCTACACTTGTGCGCAGTTGCCTAAGTCACATCTCAGTCTACTGCCAAGCAATAACTCCAGAGTATTCCTCCATTTTCAAAGTCTCTGAGAGAGACGAAGCCACAGCGCTCTCGAAAGATGAGCAAAGGTTTTCGGACATTATGAATGCTCAAGTCTCACGAAGTGCAGAGGTGAAAGCCTGCAAATCAACCACAGAAATCAAGATGGGCCAAAGATCTTGCCTGGAACCACACCGTTTTGAATGTTTTTCGGAGTGGCACAGTCTTCTTAGAGCAGTTGCTAGGCTTATACATCGTTTAGCTTGCAAAGATAGTGAGCCTTTACAGGTCCAGGATATGATAAAGGCTAAGAGCGTCATATTCAAGTCAGTACAGAGATCTGCTTTCAAGCAGGAAATAGCTAGGCTAGAGCAAGGGCTCAACATCCCTAATCAAAGTCTTCTAAATGAGTTAAACCCATTTCTAGACAAGGAGGGTATTTTGAGAGTTGGAGGAAGGTTAGCCAAAGCTAAACTCAAGGCGTGCATAAAAAACCCCATCATCATACCCCCTAATAGTCACACTGCATTGCTGCTCGTTCGGCATCACCATGAAAGGATCCATCATCAGGGTAGAACTCTAACTGAGGCAGCCCTTAGAAATGAAGGTCTGTGGGTAGTTAATGCCAAAAGGTTGGTCAACAGTTGTATTTTCAAATGTGTTAAATGCAGGCGCCTTAGGCGAAACTGTCAAAGTCAGTTGATGGCAGAACTACCTCAGGATAGGACTTTGACAGACCCACCCTTTTCCCATGTGGGAATCGATGTGTTTGGTCCTTGGGAGGTTGTCACTAGGAAAACCAGGGGTGGTGTTGTAAATAACAAGAGGTGGGCAGTTTTGTTTACTTGTTTAGTAATACGAGCTGTCCATATAGAAGTCATAGAAGGGATGGACACTTCATCATTTTTAAACGCATTAAAAAGGTTCATAGCCCTCAGAGGGCCAATTAAGTCAATTCGGTCGGACTGTGGCACCAATTTTGTAGGTGCGACCAAAGAACTCAATTGTGTGTCTAGGTTTGGGAGAGACCCAAAGGTTCAGAACTTTACGAATACTGAACAAATTATGTGGACTTTCAATGTTCCTCACGCCTCCCACATGGGTGGTGTTTGGGAGAGGATGATTGGTATTAGTCGCAAAATCCTTAATGCCATGCTTTTGAGTCATAGGTCATTGACGCATGATGTTTTGGTGACACTTATGGCGGAAGTTACCGCAATTATCAACAACCGGCCGCTGGTTCCCCTTACCAGTGACCCTGAGAACTTACAACCACTGACTCCTGCACTTATTTTGACACAAAAGGTGCCAGGATGGAAGGACATCATGTTGCCAGTTCCGGACGGAACTCACCGTGCCCTGTGGAAACAGGTGCAGTCCTTGGCCAACCACTTTTGGAAAAGGTGGAAAGCTGAGTACTTAAGCCAGCTTCAAGCTAGAAGAATCTGGCAAAGCCCACAGGACAACATTGAGGTTAACAACGTTGTGTTGTTAAAGGACAAAGACTTGCCCCGCCATGCATGGCCCATGGGCATTGTATTAAAGACCTTTCCTTGCCCGGACGGTAAGGTCAGGAAAGTTCAATTAAAGACTTGCAACAGAGGCAAAGTGTCCATTTTGGACAGACCAATTAGTGACCTCGTGTTGCTTATTGGAGATGTTTAAAGTTCTAGTGTTTGTATTGTTGTGTATACAAAGGTGTTTGTATGTTTTTGATTGGTAAATTCCCACATCCTGGGAATTTAGCGGGGAGTGTTCCGTCCCCCAGGACAATGGTTTGCCTTACCTATTGGTCGTTTGTTTGTTTTCCCTCCTTTACATTTTGTTTGAGCCTCTGGCTGCAAAAGCCTAGGAAAAGTGGCTTGGAATCTGCAAGAGCTGGCTGCAGTTTTCTTTGCAGTGATTGGTCAAAGAATGCAACATCTTAGGACCGCCCTTTTTACCAGGGTCTAGTCTCCATTTTGGAGCTTCATTCTGGCTATAGTCTTCCAACGTGCTGGAGCTGTGCAAGGCTAACTGGGACAAATCATCCTCAAAACCAGGCCAATCTAAGCCTATCCAAATTAGATAAGTATTGAATTATATTGATCTGGAATAGGAAATCTAGTTAGAGGAGCAGGGTTATTCTGTCGCTTCTAGAACTAATCTTTGCTGTAAAGATAGGGAAGGAAAGAGTTTCTCCTTCTAATATAGGCAGCGTGATTAGGGTATAGTGGTTTTATAATCACCTTTGCTTTCTGGAACCAGGGATAATTCTGTACCTAAAACCTATAGAAATTTGTTTCATTTTCTGCAACTTTAAGATCTGTGCCAGGTTTACAACCTTGTATGAATAAACATCCTTTTTTGAAGTTATCCAGACTCAGTCGTTCAATATCTATAGGACAGCTTATAGGGATTTGCAGTTCGCCCGGATAAAGGACAGCACGTTTCAGTTTTATAGTTTTTTATTGTCCGGCGGACGGCACAGTGGTGCAACTTATTCTTATCACTTCTATATAAACTTTAGTTTGAAATACTATATTGAATATTGACATCTTCATGAGGTAGAAAGTTTTAATAAAATCTTTAACTATTATTACATGAATCATAAACCAATTCTGGATAACATTTATTATCATGCTACCTGTCATCTTTTTTTATGTGATGTAGTAAAGGAAGGAGCCCCTGGCGATGCAATGTGTTAAAGCGCTGAGCTGCTTAACTTGCAGACTAAAAGGTTGCAGGTTTGAATCTGGTGAGCGGAGTGAGCATCTGCTGTTAGCCCCAGCTTCTGCCAATCTAACAGTTTGAAAACATGCAAATGTGAGTACATGAATAAGTACCGCTGCGGCAGGAATGTAACGGCGCTCCATGCAGTCATGTTGGCCACATGACCTTGGAGTTGTCTATGGATAACGCCAGCTTTTTGACTTAGAAATGGAGATGAGCACCAACC
The DNA here is from genome assembly GCF_035594765.1 of Anolis carolinensis. Classification (NCBI taxonomy): domain Eukaryota; kingdom Metazoa; phylum Chordata; class Lepidosauria; order Squamata; family Anolidae; genus Anolis; species Anolis carolinensis. Next base: position 240,327,066 of record NC_085842.1, read on the forward strand.
CTTAGAGTCGGACACGACTGGACTTAATGTTAGGGGAAAACCTTTACCTTTTACCTAGTAAAGGAAATTCATGGCAGAGAGAGAAAATGACTCTATAGGTCCAGACATCTTTCTGTACTTGCTGTGCAAGCACTCAGAAGTATAGTTGCACACTGAAATCTGGTAAGAAGACTTGTTTAGAGAACTCACACTTTATCTATGATGTAAAGGATAAATCACTTATTCCTTACAGTACAGGAATAAGTGTGAGTTCTTAAAACGTTTTCTTTAAACCAATTCTCTATTAATGTAAATAAAACCCATCCAATTGTACTGTGACTGACTGGACATGGGTCATATCAGCCTTGCAGAGCAGCACAATGTTGCTATAACCTTATTCGTCAGGTTCTGGAAAGATGGAGATGAAAGAAGTGCACTATAATCCTCTAGTGCTATTGAATGTAGTGCAATGTTGTTATGGAAATGTATTCAGAAAGGAAAGCATAACTATTCCTCAATGCCATTTCTGCATTCAGCTGTTTAGCTGTCATCTTCACCTAAGTTTCCTTTTTAAAAATGCATTGTGAGCCTTCAACAACACATTTAAATACATACTGTGTGCTTTAAGATTTTGTATTAAATATAAACCAGTAAAGAAGAAGTAATCCACTATTTGGTCATGGTTCTAGATTATTTTGATCTAGATGTCTTTGCTTTTTTATTTTTCCTTTAGAAACCAACATTAAATCCCTCAGTAAGGCTGTACTCAAAATCCTATTTCTTTTTTCCCCTCAGAATTCACCTGCAAAAGTAGGAGGGACTATTTCTAGCAGTTTCAGAGGAATTATCTTTGTGTGTCTAGCTTATTTTGACTATACAAGGTGGATGAAGCTTTCTAATACTTTTTAAACATTGTTAATAGGTTGGATGAAGAAAAACAAATTGAAACTGAATTCGGACAAGACAGAGCCACTATAAAGGTTCCTAACCTGGGGTTGGATGTGTGTCAGCCAGTTCTGGATGGAAATACACTCCCCCTGAAATACTTACAGCTTGAGTGCTCCTAAATAAATCTCTGCAAATGTTATCCCAACTAGCTGTGATGATCAGAAGTACTTATCAGTTTTGAGTGATAGGCAAGTTGCATCCCTCCCTAGAATTTGAAGACCAAAAGATGGTGCATACACTGGTAACCTCAAGGTTGGATTTCTGCAATGCTACCAAGTTCAGATATTCAAATTAGTACAAAATATGGCAGGGGGATTGGTTATGGGTAAATCTAAGCGTGAGCATATAACGCCTATAGTAAAATCCAATGGTTGCCAATTAATTTCCAGACAAAGTGTTGGCTGGACCTTTAAAGCCCTACATGATTTCAGTTCAGGTTACCTCCTGTACAAACCTCCCCAAACACTCAGGTTCTCTGTGGAAGGCTTAGTTCAACCAGTTGGAACTCGACTGACAACCGTCACTCGGAGGAATTTTTCAGTGGTTGCCCTAAAACTGAAATGACCCGTCAAAAGATATTTGACAGATAAATCAGCTGTCAGAGTTTAAAAGATAATTATAAAGACCAATCTATTCTGTCAGTTACCCATAAAACTAGGAATCTTTAATGGCATTTTACTGGTAGGAATGGGTTTAATGTGTTTGAATCTTATTACTGTCTTTTAATAGTCTTATGTTTATATATGTATTTAAACTATGCTGTAGCTGACCTTGAAGAAAGGTAAGGATAAGAAATAAAAATTATTGTTGTTATTATTTTAAAAAAATATTTGTCCTGGAATATACATATTCTGACCCATTTTATACTGAGCTATAAGATAATATGCCCATGGGGATTATGCTACATCAAGTTAAGAGAAAGAAGAAGAAAAGTTACCTTTCTTGTATATCAAAATTAAACTATACTTTTCCCATTTTATTTAATTTTCAGACCATCTCAAATCCAGTACTCAGTTGCATACAAGAACAATTCCTCAAATGAAGGGTTGACTTGACATAGATACTGACTCTTTGTTAGAGCAAAAATATGATGTGTCATTTATTTCCCTATATTTATGGTTTACATTCTATTTTATAATCTGTTTTGTGTCTCTTGCTGTGGATCAAAATAGGCAATATAATTAGATGTGTTCAGAAGAGGTTAAAGTCATTAAAGTTGTGAAAGACATCTGTTTATCATAATACATTCTTTCTCACATCCATGCATTTTGCATTTACTGTATTTTATAACTAGTCATTGGTTGGTAAACAAAGGCTGATTTCGCAATTCCTGAAGCACATAATTTCTGTTGCTGAAGTGAAAATACATTAATTCCAGAGAATGTGCCCTCCCATTAATGTTTATTTTGACCCTTAGCATTGTGACATATCAGGGCCTGAATATTATCTGAAAATCTATTCAGCTAGAGAAGAAGAGAATAGGTTCAGCACTTTTCATTTGTAAGACAGTATTACAATCAGACAAAAATGCCCCTTTAAATGTATAAAAAATAACAAAAAAGAAAGCTACTACATGCTGAGGAAATACAGTAAGGAATTACCATACCTAAAAAAGTAGAGATTACAAGGAATGCTGCTAATTTAACAAGTGAATTGAGGATTACTTATAAATACATTCCTGAACTCAGAAGTAATGCCTACTGTGTGCAAAAGCATTCATTGACTTGTACTCTTAATCTTCTTACACCACACACTTGTCTTAATTTATAGGGGGGGGGGGGGGAGGGAGAGAGAGAGAGAGAGAGAGAGAGAGAGAAGTGGTGCAAGAGCCTGTGACCCAGAAAATTCTCAATGGCTACATGTCAGCAGTAGGCATAGCCAGTGTATGTGGCATCCCTTCCTTTTCTCACACCATTGATATACACATTGAAACACATACATGTACATACACTCAATCCACACAAATCATTCCTGCTCTTGCTACCTCATGTTATCTGTACAGATTAGCTACATTTGAAGAGATTGCACCTTCATCTCTCAATGTTCAACTAGATAAAGCTCTTATCATTGATCGGCTGCTGATTAGAGACATTGATTGGCTGCTGATTAGAGATTTTGTTGACTGTGGACTGTGGCCAAGGCCTATGGAAGAACCTGATGGGCTTGATGAAGAAACCTCATGAGTGAAAAGTTCCTCAAGACTGCTCTAAACATGCCTGAAAATGATACATTTGGTGTGTGACGTAAGAGGCAGATGGCCAGAAATTTCTATACTCAGGTTTACATTCCTTTGGTCGTTTAAACCAGGACTTCTTAAACTTTTCCACTTCTGACACCTTTTGACCTGCGATATTTTTACGTGGCCCCAGGTTTATAGGTATATAAAATAAGTATAAACATAAAACATGTCTTGATAACAAATCAGCTTTTACAAGGCTTGCTTAAAAGCTGATTTTCCTGTATTATGAAGTATGGGTAAAGCATCTTCTGCAGAGTCCACTGTAAACATTGTAAAACAGATTCATGCAAATATCTAAAACAGCCACTAGTTGATGTTCAGAAGTCTTTTAATGTTGTCAAATTTTTCAGGACCCCAACACTGAACTAAAGGGACCCCATTTGGGACCGAGGCTCCCAGTTTAAGAAGCAATGTTTTAAACTATATCTCAAATTCTATTTTATGTACAACTGGGACAGATCAATCGCTAATGTTTGCAACTAGGTTAAAACAGTTACTATAACTTGAACATGATTTGCTAAATCAGAATGTCTTGCACAAGATGTTTTACGAATTAAATGAAGCAAGAAAGAAAAGCTATTTTCAAAAAAGACTCAAGAACTTGCTGGGAACAAAACCGACATTTAACAATTTGCAGGAAATGAATGAAGAAATGTAAATACTGAAATATTTAAACTCACTTTATTGGCTTTGTTCTGAGCATGGGATAAAGTGAACATGGTAAGCTAGGAATAGGACCTGAATGTGAATATTAGATTTTCAAATAAACACAGATGTTAAGAATTCATTGCCAACCATGATTTGGTATAATCCCTGGATAAAAGCCAATTCAATCAGTTTTCACTCTGAAGAGATTGAACAAGCCCTTTGTGAAATGTATAATTTGGCCTAAACTTGAATACTGTAGGTAAGAACAGTAGGTAAGGCAAATCTTTCCCCCACAAATCTGAAAGGCAAAATAAGTGAAAATAAGTGAAAATCTTTCCCCCACAAATCTGAAAGGCAAAATAAGTGAAAATATATCTTTCTTTTCTTTCACTGAAACCCGGCAGTTACAACAGAACAAACAAACTTTCAAACTACAAGCCCAATGAAAGCCTTCCAATTAAAATATTGCAAAGCAACTTTTAAATAACTAGTTGGTTCAATTGAAGTCTATGGCTTGTACTCCCCCTCCAAATGTAGCATTCTTCTGAACTAAAGAGAATTTAAAATGCATGAGCAATTTAGTCCTTTCCTTTTTCTTTTTTCTCAATTTTATTTAAGATTTCAAAATATCTATATTATCTATATCTATATATATAATAAAAGTGAATGTTTGTATCGGAGTATGTATCAGCGTTTTGATTGGCCTGGCGGAATATGTGCTCGCGTTTTGATTGGCCTGGCAGAATATGGATCAGCTTTCTAATTGGCCGGCCGGAATATGGGCCAGCTCTGATTGGCCGCCACTTTCACAGGCCACTGGGATCGCTGAGGGAAAAACTACTACCAACTGGCTTCGTTCGGCCTACTTCTCTCCTCAGAACGATGCTAGCTTTGGGACAGTTAACAGCCTCGGCCTACACTTTGGTAATCCAAAACACCACTGCCACCACCAGAAAGGCCGGACCTGGACCAAACTTGACACACATAACCCCATGAACCCACTGACAACGGATGGCCCCCTTTGGCCCCTCTGCTGACATGTTTAAGGCCTTCCAGGCTGGCCCCTCGCTGCTAGGCCGAAAAGGAGGACGCCATCTTGCCTCAGCTTTCAACTTTCCTCAAAAGGCAGCAGAGAACATTGTTATTATCTTTTTAACGATATGCTTATGAACACTTCTAGCCCCCAAAGCCCCAATCCAAGCCTCCTTTGATCATTTTGCTAACACGTTTCAGGCCTTGCAGCCTGGCTCCATTGTGCTAGGCTGCAAAAGAGGCAGCCATCTTCCCTGTTCCACATGGTTCCAAACAGAGCAGCTTTTGCCTGTGTCTTTTGGATACAGCACTCTCTTTCAACAAGGTAAGGCAGCAGTACGTAAATACTATTCACAGCAGACTAAAGAGAAAATAATGACTATCTTTTTATTCTTTCCTTTTAAGGATCGTTTACTCCCCCCCCCCCCCCCCCCCCCCCCCCAGTTTTTACTGAGGCAAAAAACTACCACAGAGCAGGCTTTGGCCTACTCACTCTAACAGGCTTGACACATACAGTCCCCGTGGCCTACTATACATCCGGGCCCTGTTTGGAGTGGGATGGACCATGGATGATGGACTTGCATATGGGAGTTGTAGTTCACCTGCCCCCACTGAACCCTGCTATGTCTTATTTATACTACTATTGCTTGACATTACTTTTATGTTTTATTTATATGGTGGATGTTAGCACGTGGCTTAATGACCTTGCAAGCCACTTTGGGTCCATTGCAGAAAGGCGGGGGAGAAAAATCAGAATTAAATAAATACATAAATAAATAAATGTCTCAATGGTATGTATGGTTGGAATGACCTTCTGTCGGGAGGGCTTGAATGGCAGATGGGGCTGGACTGGATGACCTTCAGAGACCCCTTTCAAATCTAGGACTCTATCTATCTCCCAATCGTATTTGTGACTGGATGGCCATCTGTCGGGAGGGCTTGGATGGTGTCTTCCTCTATGGCAGAAGGAGGTTCAACTAGATGGGCACCCCTTCTAACTCTAGGATTGTATGGAAGCCAACTTGGGCCCTCCAGGTGTTTTGGACTCCAACTCCCACAATTCCAGAGAGCCTACCCCATGATGCGCTTTATGTCCTGGTGCCGTTTGCAGGATGATGGACCATGGGTGATGGGATATGTAGTACTTTCAATCGCTACAATTCCCACAGACCACTGCGATGCCCACCAGTGACGGAACTGGACCAAACTTGGCACACAGATGGGACATGCAGTACCTTCACTCGCTTCTTGAGACCACAGCAACTGCTACATATGACAGAACTGAACCAAATCTGGTATATATATCCCAAATGACACACTTTATATGTTGCAGCAGTTTGGGGGAGGATGGACCAAGGACGATGGGATTTGCAGTACCTTCATCCAATTCATCTCCCACAGGCCACTGTGATTCCCATGAATGACAAAACTGTACCAAACTTGATACAAAGGTGCAATGTGGCCCCCTTTACGTCCTGATCTGGTTTGGTGCAGGATGGACCTTGGATGATGGGATTTGCAGTACCCTTATCCGATTCACCTCCCACGGACCACTGTGATACCCATGAAAGACGAAACTGTACCTTACTTGGCAACAGGTGCAATGTCACACAATTTATGTCCTGGTGTGGTTTGCAGGAGAATGCACCAAGGATGATGGGATTTCCAGTACCTTCATCCAATTCAACTCCCACAGACCACTGTGATGCCCATGAATGATGAAACTGTACCAAACTTGACATATAGGTGCAATGTGGCCCACTTTACATCCTCCTATCATTTGAGGGAGCAACAGACCATGGATGATGGGATTGACAGTACCTTCACTCACTTCCCCAGACCACTGCGACCCTCACCAATGTCTGATCAAGACCAAACTTGACACATCGAGTCCCCATGACCTGCTTTACATCCTGAAGCTGTTTGGAGGGGGATCGACCATGGACTTGCATATGGGAGTTGTAGTTCACCCGTACCAACTAAAGCCAACTGACACTGGATCGAGACTAAACTTGGAACAAAGGCAAACAATTCAGTTCTCAAATAACCCGGGCACCGCCGGGTCCCCAAGCTAGTATATAATAAAAGTGAATGTTTGTATGCAGCGGAGTATGTGGCAGCGTTCTGATTGGCTCCCACTTTCACAGACAACTGTGACCGCCAGGAATGATGGACCTGGCCCAAACTTGGCACACATAATCCCTATGACCCATTTTATGTCCTGGTGCCATTTTTGGGATGATGGGCCACGGATGATGGGATATGCAGTACTTTCAATTGCTTTCCCTTCCACATACCACTGCGATGCCCACCAGTGACGTAACTGGACAAAACTTGGCAGGCAGAACTCCCATGACCCCTTTACGTCTTGCGGCAGTTTGGGGGAGGACAGACCAAGAATGATGGAACTTACAGTACCTTCACTCACTTCTTCAGACCACTGCAATTGCCACGAATTACAGAACTGAATCAAACTTGGCACACATATCCCAAATAATATACTTTACCCGCTGCAGCATTTTGGTAGAGGATGGACAAAGGATTATGGGATTTGCACTACTTTCACCTGATTCACCTCCCACAGACCACTGTGATACCAATGAATGACGAAACTGTACCAAACATGACACACAGGTGCAATGTGGCCCACTTCACGTCCTGGTGCAGTTTGTCAAACACTGGACCAAGGATGATGGGATTTGCAATACCTTCACTCAATTCACCTTCCACAGACCACTGTGACACGCATGAATGATGAAACTATACCAAACATGAAACACGGGTGCGATGTGACCCACTTTACATCTTGGTGCGGTTTGTGGAGGGATGGACCAAGGATGATGGGATTTGCAGTTCCTTCATCCAATCTAGCCCACTTTACATCCTCCTGCAGTGTGAGGGAACAACGAACTAGGGAAGATGGGATTTACAGTACCTTCACATACTTCCTCAGAACACTGCAACCCACTCCAATGACTGATCAAGACCAAACTTGGCACACATAACCCTCATCACCCACTTTATCTCCTGCTGCAATTTAAGGGACACCGGACCATGGATGATACGATTTACAGTACCTTCACTCACTTCCTGAGACCACTGCACCTGCCACAAATGACAGAATTGAACCAAACTTGGCACACATATCCCAAATGACACTTTACACCCTGCAGCAGTTTGGGGGAGGATGAACCAAGGATTATGGGATTTACACTACCTTCATCCAAATTGCCTCCCACTGCAAACCCCATTGGCCACATATCTGCAGCAATGGGCCCATTCATAATATCCAAAACAACTCAATGCCCTCTACTAATAACCCGGGCACCGCTGGGTCCCCAAGCTAGTATAATATAAAACGACAACAGTACATAAGACAAAAAGGAAAGGGGAAAGAGCAGAGAAATTGCTAGAAGGGAGATAAATAAAAATAGAGAAAAAGAAAGTTAAAAGGGGCTTCCTATCTTGTCTTCAGCAAAAAAAAAAAAAAGCAAACTATAAGATCCATCAACATGTCTCTCATACAATGATTTCTTGTCTCCTTTCCATGAGAGACAATTACTGATCACCCAAATAAAATCCCTACACAAAGTCCATTAATCGGGACACTCTCTCTCTCTCTCTCTCTCTCTCTCTCTCTCTCTCTCTCATGGAAGGAAATTCAATGCAAAAATAAGAAATAAGGCAGACAATTAATAGGTGAATCTGCCATTTACCAAATAAAAACTCTGTTGTCCCACAGCACATGCCAAGATCCTAAGCAAGTTAGTAATTCATTCAAAACAATTTTATGCTTGTCGTTGAATGCTTAATTATCGAAAGTCATCAGAATCTGCCTGATATTGGAAGCTAAGAAGGGTCAGCAAAGTTTAACAGTTGGATGAGGGATTGCCAATTAATAGCAGATGCTGTAGGCTGTATTTCAGAAGGAACCAGCACAATCACATCTGAGACCCCTTCTATACTGCCATATAATCCACATTATTAAATCAGACAATCTGCTTTGAACTGGATTATATGAGTCTACACTGCCATATAATCCAGTGCAAAGCAGATAATCTGGATTTTATATGGCAATGTAGATGGGGCCTAAATATTCCTTACCTAAGAAAACCCTATGAGATTCATGGGGTCACTATAAGTCAACAAGTGACTTAAAGGCACAGACACAAAAAAGCTTATCTCTTAGACATATCTGATTATCCAAGGCCCCTTCTACACTGCCATATAATCCAAATTATCAAAGCAGATAATCCACATTATCTGCTTTGAACTGCATTATGAGTCTACACTGCCATATAATACATTGCAAAGCAGATAATCTAGATTTTATGTGGCAGTGTAGAAGAGGCCTGAATGGCAATTTTACATCAAATTATGCTATTTCCACTGAGTAGGAACAACATGATTGGGAACATGATGACCAAATGAAAATGGTTTCAAAGCAGCAGACTGAGGAAATAAGCAGTCAAAACGTAGGATGAACACAATGAAGAGAAAGAAGCCATTTGCAATTTTTTCTGCACACTAAAAACAACTTTCCTCCCCACCAATCAATTTTAATTATAAATGACCACAAAAATTTGTGGAAATCAAGCTTGTACAATATAGTAAACTACTTTTCCTCTCTGCAAGTTAGAGCAGAGCAGAGAAAGATGGTATCATCATCATCATCACCATCATCATCCTACTTTATCTCTCTAGAAAGAGATCCAAAATTAAAAACAATACTAGGAAAGGAAGTAAAGGAGAGAAACAATCCCAAAGTGCAAGAAGAATTCTTTTCTTTCAGGTCTCTATTACAGATGTGTTGCCCAGAATAAAGGCATACAGCCAACCTTGGAGATATATTTATTTATTTTATACCCTGATTTATATCTCCCAGGGGAAACTCAAAGCGGCTGGGCGGGGGGGGGGGGTTAGGGGGGGGCTTCAGCCCCCCAAAATTCTCAGAGTGGTCCACGAGAAGGCCTTACATTTATTATTTAAACTGTTATGTTTATTCATATCATGATCTGATCACCATGCTCAATATATCCCATATGCATGGGGGTATGCATGGGGGTTTGCTAGGGTAGATCCCCCCCCCCCCCGGAAGCAAAATCCCAGCACCCCCCGAATCAAAATCCTGGCTACGGGCCTGCAGCTGGGTGTTTCAAAATGATAGTTTGATTCTCCAGATTCCTAAAATGAAAGAGGATGCTGGCCTGTAACCTGCCAGCAAGTCCTGATTTGCCATTCCAACAATTCCAAATCTCTCACCAGCATCTTTGGTAGTGTACAGGGTAAAGAATACTGAGACTGAATGTCAGAGCACACAGTTTGAGCCTGTGATTCCCAATGTATCCAAAGAACTGAAGACTATATCTGTTATCTTTCTTGAAAATCCTTTAAAATAATCAATTGCTCAAAGAATGTCTATATGCATATGTACAAGAACTATGAGTATTACCACATGACAGAAGGATGGAAACAGAAAAAAAAATCCTGCTTAGGAAAAAGTCTCCCCTTCTCCATCCATGAAGAAGTAAACAATAGTCCTCTTTAGTCCTGATCTTCTTGAGGGTTATCATATGAATTCATCACTGTGGCAGTTCCATTTCATGACTGCACTGTCATCCATTTGGCACATTCTTTTCTATTCTACTCTTCCTGTCTTTCCGCTCAAAATCCATCCAGAGTGGAAGAGAAAAAGAAAACACAGTACTCAATTTTTGTCAACTGCTACCATGAACCATGCAAAGAGGAGTGTGGATCAGACTCTGAATGGGAAATGGTCAGAAAGAAAAACATTAATCACTTCCGCTGTTCCTCCATGCCAATCCTCAATCAGATTCTTGCATCTTCTTTTCATTAATACAAAGCATGTACAATTTGGGGAAGAAATGCCACATAAGAGTCTATAATACTTTCAGCTTAATTTAGCTAGTATACAGTGACCCTGGAATGTAACCACCATGTGAAGGAGATACAAATCTCTCTTTCAAAAATATAAAGAGGCTTACAGGAGAGGAAAACGTGTTGAAAGTAGTGAATGTTAATGAATTATTTATAACAGCATGAAATATAAGCAACTGAATCATCACTGGTCACTTCTCAAGCCTGAGTTCTTCAAATTTTCTAGCCTCAGGGCATCGTGAGAAGCCTGAAAATGGAAGAATCCCACCAGCCCTCAAATGGTAGTAGGCAGCAGACTGTGGGGATGACTAATTCAATTGTATGCTGATACTGACTCCGCGTTGCACGAATTAAATGGTCTATCTTATAAACTATCCTACCACTTTCCAAACATAGTCCATAATCTAGAAAGCACCACTGTAGACCATAGTTAAAAAATGAAGCCACATCTGCCACTTCCATTTCAGATGCCCTGGTGTTAAAATACAGACAGAATAAACACGTGTCTGCTGAATTTCTATCTGTCTTTCTTCCCCTTATAAGGAACTTCAAATACACTAGAACAGGGGTTTCCAAACTAAGACCTGCAGGCCAGATGTGGCCCTCCAAGGTCATTTACCTGGCCCCCACCCTAAACATCATACTTAGGGCTGCTGTAAGTCTGAAACAACTTGAAAGCACACAAACAACAACAATCCTAATTAACCTGATTATCTCATCAGTCAAAACCAGGCCCACATTTCCCATTGAAATATTCTTCATGTTTGTTAAAATTATTCTTCATTTTAAATATTGTATTGTTCTTTCATATAGCTCCCCCCCCCCCGCCCGCCGACAAAGCTGGTTAAACTGCTGAGCTGCTAGACTTGTTGACTGAAATGTCGGCAGTTCGAATCCGGGGAGTGGGGTGAGCTCCCGCTGTTAGCCCCAGTTTCTGCCAACCTAGCAGTTCAAAAGCATATAAATGTGAGAATAGATCAATAGGTACCGCTCCGACGGGAAGGTAACGGCGCTCCATGCAGTCATGCCAGCCAAATGACCTTGGAGGCGTCTATGGACAACGCCAGCTCTTCGGCTTAGAAATGGAGATGAGCCCCAACCCCCAGAGTCGGACACAACTAGACTTAATGTCAGGGGGAAACCTTTACCTTTACCTAAACCTTCTTTCATATATTTCTTTTTACTACAAATATGTGGAGTGTGCATAGGAATTTGTCCATTTTTTTTTTCAAACTATAGTCCACTGTCCCCCAACAGTTTGAAGGACTGTGAACTGGCGCTCTGTTTAAAAAGTTTGAGGACCCCTGCACTAGAACATCTCTTTTTGACAGTAAAATGGTTGGAAGAAACATAGGAGGTAGAGATTTCCCCAGCATTTGGAAATGGAAACTGCACACATTAGACCTATGTCTGATGTAAAGCAGATGTACAGAGTATGCTGATTCCAATTTCATATGCTAAGTAATGTTCCATTTATTAGTTCCTTCCTATTATACACGGGATGAGCGTACCGAGTCCTTCCCTTTATGACACTGAAGGTGAGAATATAGTAAAAGCCAAATCACACCACTACATTTTAAAGCAAAGCAACAAATAAATGAAACAAGAATACCGAACTGCTACAGTTGTCCCTCCACATTTGTAGTTTTTATTTATTTTTATTTTGGGGGGGGGGGGGGAATTTGATTATTCACAGGTTTGATTTAAACGGTTCTCTCTAGAAATCTCTAGGTTCCAGTGTGATTCTGTGGTCAGCTTCCCCCAGGCATGTTAGAAGATGTAGAGATTTCAAGAAAGAGCAACTCTCTAAGAATCTCTCTCCACTGTGGTTCCATGGTCAGCTGCCACTGGAAGTTGACCTTAAATTTATGCTGGAAGACCTACAAAATCCTAGACAAATGTCCCCCCAGGTAAAACATAGCAATTCCTTTATTTGCAGTTTTTAACTTTCACATGGATCCTGTGCCCCTAATCCCAGCTAATGTGGAGAGTTAATATATCTTTAGAACAGCCCCAGGCTATGTATTTCAGTAGAATTAATGCTGCAGATCCTGTTTTCCCCCCAAATCTCTCATGACTCCTCCCTGTCCATCCTAACCAGCCACCTTAACTGACACTACTCCTTCCTTTTCCCCTCCACTCTCTCCTATCTCACTAGTAAAGCTTCTACTTTCTTGACTAGTCCCACATGATGTTCACTAGGTAAGCAGCAGTGTCATACTAAGTAAGGATATGCACCTGAACATCTTCTAAATGCCCTGGAGTTTAAAATGGCCCACTTAATAAAAACTACAAATGTGTTAAACTATTGCAAACTTGTAAAACTACTACAACTGCAAAACCTATACAAGAAGATCTCCCATCCTAACACAAAAATGCTCCAAAACATGAAGAAATGAAAAAATGAGTAAATTACATTTAACATCAACAAAAGTTGAGCAGACGAATGGGTAAGGTAAAGGTTTTCCCGTGTCCAACTCTGGGGGTTGGTGCTCATCTCTATTTCCAAAAAGCCATGTTGTCCGTAGATGCCTCCAAGGTCATGTGGCCAGCATGACTGCATGGAGTGCCATTACCTTTCCACCGGAGCTGTACCTATTGATCTACTCACATTTGCATGTTTTTGAACTGCTAGGTTGGCAGAAGTTGGGGATAACAGCGGGGGCTCCCCCCACTCCCCAGATTCAAACCGCTGACCTTTCAGTCAGGAAATTCAACAGCTCAGTGGTTTAACACGCTGCGCCACCGGGAACTCAGAAGACTGGGTACTAGTCGTCAAATCATTGGAAATGACCCATCAGTTTTTATTTCCTAAAATTAACCTTTTCCTATTCTTTTTTTCTACTGTAATTTAAATTTCTCTCCCTGTTTTGAATTGATTTCATCTGTATAACACACTGAAATCCAACTATACATGGCAGGCGGTAAGCAAATCAACATAAATATGGATCATCCTCAAATCTACCTTACCTCTAAATTGGCAGTAAAAGATCAATGCACTGAACTATTTTCTAAACTGTACTCCATGCATCCTTTCTACTGAAATGTCAGTTATTTTTATGGAATGCTAGTCACCCAACTCAGTCTAAAGAAGGATACACAGTTGTGACCCTTAATAAATTACAAAGAATGATATAAAATCCAAATACTATTGTGCCGGAAAACCATTACAGCACATGCCCTAAGGAAAGTGACAATTCTGAACAACTATAAGCCAATAATGTGGAATACATGCTGGAGTTTGCTTTAACTAGTACTTCAGGCAAAAATAAACTGTGAAAAACTTCTTTATAACAATAAAATTTGGACTAGTCACCAGTTTCTCACTCGATGTAAAACTCGTCTTCCAAAAAGAACTACTTCATAAACTTTCACTGTGCTATTAAGAAGCAGTAATTATATTCACCTGAATGCTTACTGCCTTTTCATCCTCAGTTTGTACACAATACGCTGTGCTTATTTTTACACAATACCCCTATAGCTTAAAGTTGTGTCCAATAGTAAAAAAACAAAAAAACAAATTAAGTCATTGCCTACAAATGGATGAAGTTATATTGCCCTCTGCTGATGAATGTGTAAAATTGAGTATGGAAATAGAACAGATACTAATAGACTTGTTTTGAATACTTCCATTAGAATATGCCATTATAAGAACATTCAAATATCTGCTGCTCTAATGCAATTTTAACAGATAGGAAATGTCACTTGTGTTTTAGAAGGGGTTATCATACAATACAATACAACACCATACTACACAGCACTACACAACAAATTTAAAAAGAGGCAACGTGCAATGTTAGAAAATATACAGATCAAACTTAATTTTAAACCAAAATATAATTTCCCCATAGAAGCTTTTTTCAAACAACAAAGAAGTATTGAGCTATTACAGCAGGAATCTTTCATTTAAAGCTACATTTTTCTGCTAGTGTTACCCGATGTCTGCTGCTAGTGTTACTGAGAAGAAGGAAATATCAAATGATTTAACTTGTAGACTTAGGGGAAAATGACAAGTCAGGAGAACATTCTATTTGCTACACAACCTTTCTCATTGCAGAACACTTTAATATCTCAATCATAATCATTTTTAGAAATTCTCCATGCTTATTTAATTGCACAGTACATCCAAATTGTTCTGTTGTGACTTCTACCTTTAAGTAAGTCTCATAAACCTTTCTCTTAAATAGTTCCATGGCTCACAATTTTGTGTGACAAGTGAATCCTAGTGTTTAATTTATGTCCTACCTTTCCCACAATATAAGGCAAGATATAGGGTGTTTAAAAAAAGGTGGAACTGATTTGAAATTGCTGTATCGCTGCAACCACAAGCCGCCCATGAATGAAACTCTTATCACTTGAAAGGGAAGGACATAGAGTCCCAAATTATTTATGCCAGATGCCTCTCCCAGAGCACAAACAACCCCAACCTCAGTCACTTGCAAAGTGGTGACCCTGGGACATAAGACCTAATGAGATATTCTCCATTTGCAGAATTTTTTATTTGTTTCTGGCTCAAAATGGTTAGTAAAACTTGATAACTCATTAAATCATTTCTAATTATTTATACAACTGTAATATATTACTTTGAAAATGGGTTCATCAACACACTATACTTTGAAGGGAAGCATTTGTTTTGATGAGGGACAGAGCCCGTGAAAAGTCTTAACTTAGAGAACCGGCTAGCTGACTCAATAAAGAAATTCATGGTCATGGTTTCCCATACTTGAGCTGGCTGGTCAAATTACTCACAGGTCATCTTCATAGGGTGGTCATACATCAAGGTCAACTTGATAGCACATTAAACCTTGAAAAACTGCCACCACAATATCTCCACTGTAATCTATGAACTAAATACCCTGGACTCCACTGCTAGAAAAAATTAACAAAAACTAAAATGTTTGTTGAGTAATTGATTACCATAAGGTGAAAATGTCATTTTCCAAGTCATGTGGTCAGATTGCTCAAATATGTTGACATTAAATAATCTAGGGGAGCATCTACATTGCAGAATTACCAGTAATACAGTTCGACATCATTTTAAGGGCCATGGCTCAATGCTATGTAATTATGAGAGTTGAACTCTCTAGCCTTTTCTGCCGAAGAGTGCTGGTGCCTCATCAAACTACAAATCTCAGGATTCCATAGCATGGAGTCATGAGAGTTATAGTGAAGTTAAACTGAATTAATTCTACAGTGTAGATGCACCCTTGGTCACCACTTTAATAGTTAAGAAAGTTTTCCCCAGCTAAAAGGCTTTTGATAGCTTTTCCCTCAGAAAAGATTTTTTATAATGTTCTGCCAGGTAATCATTTAAAATCAGGAACAGATGTTCCCTAACAGTTTTCTTCTATTACCATTAATTCCAGTTGCCTCTGGCTTTGAGTTATTCTGTTCCAAGGAATACTTTTTGAAGCTCTCCTTTGACAAAGGCCCTCCTGAAAGCTTTTATTACTAGACTCTCTAGCCTATTTGAAGCATTGTCACGGCCTCACAGCCCAGTTTCTGTTTTTCTCAGCCACCAGTTCCAGCTTTCTGTCAGGGATGGCTAGCAGCTTCCATGTCAGTGTTGTAGGGAATCTGCTCTAAATTTTCACCATACTTCAAAGATGTAGACATTTTTGTGGCTAGAGTGCAGAACCTCGGATTCCGTGTCAGTATACGATTGATTTGGAAGCTACTGACTGCCTCAATGGAGGTCTTCTTGTAGTTGGAATCTCTCACACATCCCCATCTCAAAAATTTATTTTTAATTGTAGCCAAGTAATAGACTGCAATTAAAAAGAGAACACATACAGACACACAAGAAAAGAAATAGTGACCATTTTGGTTAAAGAATTTAAATAAAACACACATTTTGGCCAACACACATTTTGGTGCCTCAAAGGTTAGCCCTATTTCTGGGTATATCTGACCTGCTAATTTCCCCTAACAACTCTAGTTTTTGATATATAGAACATCTGGCATCTATCATTTGCCATCTGCTAGCCCATAGAAAACTATGATAACCATAGCTAAGAAACTAGAGCTGATGCAGTCTACCCAATGTGATTTTCTGAATAAGTGCCCTAAATAACCCCAGAAACAGGTCTAAAACCATAAAAACAAGAACTTTTTTGTTGGGCTGTGTAATAGTAATTGGGAATCTGCAAATACCCATTAGATGTGTAAAAGCACTTTGGGTTGGCTAGAGGCCCATTGAGCCGCAAAACCTGCCCAACTGAAGTAAGTTTTTTTCTAGTTGTAGAAACCTCAATTCTGCCATTGTGCGAGTGCCGAATCAAATGCTTTGGTCTTGCTAATATTTCAACAACCTGTTCCAAAATTCTTTGCACAATTCATTGCCTTTTATGTCGCTACCTATTTGCTCTCATTGTTATGATGGTGGTTGAACACTAAGAAACAAGAATGCCAACATTTTATCCACTATTGTAAAGTAGGATAGGAGGCCCCGTGGTGAAATGCATTAAAGCACTGAGCTGGAGACGGAAAGGTCCCAGGTTCAAACCCCGGGAGCAGCGTGAGCTGCCGCTGTTAGCTCCAACTCCTGCCAACCTAGCAGTTTGAAAACATGCCAATATGAGTAGATCAATAGGTACCACTCCGGCGGGAAGGTAACGGCGCTCCATGCAGTCATGCCTGCTCTTCGGCTTAGAAATGGAGACTAGCACCAACCCCCAG
The DNA here is from genome assembly GCF_035594765.1 of Anolis carolinensis. Taxonomy (NCBI): domain Eukaryota; kingdom Metazoa; phylum Chordata; class Lepidosauria; order Squamata; family Anolidae; genus Anolis; species Anolis carolinensis. The sequence continues at coordinate 240,344,488 of NC_085842.1, forward strand.
AGTCAGACATAACTGGACTTAACGTCAGGGGAAATCTTTACCTTTTACCTAATGTAGGATTATAGTGTCTTGCAGAAGTATTCACCACTTTTGACTTTCTCACACTTTATATGTGGTGTAATCTAGAATTGAAATGGATTTCAGTGGCATTGTTACCATTTGGTGCACATAAGATAACTCCAAACTATGAAGAAGCAGAATTTTTTTTAATTATGGCACAAAATCATATAAATAAAACCACACTGGCCCCATGGCACAGAATACCAGCTGCTGGAGGAAAGCAAAATGAAGGTGGGTGGGCATTGTGCTTTCTCTCACTTATGGGTTCCTGATAGCCAACAGATTGGGGACCATGGAAAACAAGATGCTGAACTAAATAGGGCTAAGTCTGATTCAGCAGTACTCTCATGACACTGATGCCAATACCATAATAAATAAGTCCAGTGATTATGTTGTGTTCATTGTACTAAGTCCTATGAATAAATCACATCCAATATTTGTAATCTGGCTCACTTCGATGCTGTCCTCACATATTATTCTATTACAGAACATCTGATCAAAATAGGCAAACACTGCTTGGCAAATAGTTTAAAATGGAATTTGTATTGTTTAGTGTCAGTGCTGTCCAACATTTTGTAGTCATTTTCATCACATTCATTAGTTTATCTGAAAATATGTATGAAGCTTAGCAGGAGCAAAGTCTCTCTGAATATAGTCAAATTTACTTTTGAGTATATATATATATATATATATATATATATATATATATAGGACTGCACTGCAAAACATGATATCTCTGTAAATAGTTCTGTTCAAATGGGAAAATCACACTGCAAACACAGGTTTGATGTCCTATGATATTATAGCACTCCTACTTTTGACTTTCAAGTACCTGTTATAATTTGTTTTTTCCCTACTAATACAGTCAATATTTGCTGGGTAATTTGGACACTGGGCTAGTTCATATGGTGACACACAAACCACTATCAAAACTTCAGGCCCATGCCAAAACTACTAAGAAAATGAAGACCAGATGAATTGATTACTAAGATAATATCCCATGCAATGCAACAGTTTTCCTTGTCAAAGGTTACTGCAATTCTTGTCTACATTAATTAATATTTCCATAGCCCAAGTGTGCTGGACTTTTGCTGTAGATTAAATACTCCAAAAGAAATAGATGCTCTGCAGATATGCAGAGCATGTCACAGCAATCCTAATAAGCAAACTTCACACACATGATGCCCTGTCTGCATTGTTTTTTAATCCGTGGCAATACTGCAGACATAGTGGTGGTGGTGGTAGCGATTTATGGCTTATTTGGTTTTCACACCATATGGTTCATATGTCTGGAACACAGATCATATATCCAGGAAGGCAGTTTTTCAGCAGCTCTGTGCATCATTCTTACTTTTTTATTGCTAAACCTCAAAGGATTCTGTAAATGACCCAAATCTCTTTAGACTCTTTGTTGATATGAAGTGATAGCATCCTTGGATGCAACACTTCTCCAGACTTTCATCTTACCCATAATATGCCATTGCAGGGAGTACAGCGACAAATGCCGCAGTTTAGTGATGTAAAGTGGTTTCCACACTTTGATAGGCTTCCATAATTCTGGTTAAGTGGATGCCTATATGTTTCAAAAATTATGTGGTTAACAATTATTTATGTGAGAGACAACTCAGAGTCCCTTTGTTTATGTCCTCCTTTGGCCTTGAATGGGTTTTTTTTTTTCAAATGATGTCTCCGGCTGCAGTGAACTGTATACTTCTGCACTGGATCCTTCCATCTCACAGCACCAATATTTCTATTTAGTCATCCAGGATCATGTGCATGTGTACTCGACTACCACCCTTGAACAGACAGAAGTGTTGTTTCTGATTTGAAAATTCAGCCCCGCTTTTCTGTATCATATCAATCACAAAACACCATGAGCCATTTTTGTCCAAATGCATTACTTTGTGTGAGACAAAAATAAACCCCAATGGCAAAATACAATAAATCTGGGGGACAATTTTTGTTGTAGCTCTTATCTGATTTTATATGTGTATAAAATAGAACATAGTAGGTACTTTAGCCTGCAATGTTGCAAAATGTGAGTTCTGCAACAAAACATGATTTTGTTAAACAAAATTTTCTGATCCTAAGAGGAGGGTGAAACTTGAATAGCTATTACTTCTAAATACATGTGTAATTTTCCAAGTGTGAATCCGTAAAACACTGCAGACCAACAGGTAAACCAAGAAATTAAGTGCTTCTAGAAACCCTGGTTCAGAAAGTATCAAGTTATTGGGATCCACTGGGCCTTCTCCTTGCTGGTGATCAGTTTCCAGATAATGAATCTAGAACTCGTCTTCCTCATGACACTTTTGCTCCATAGCGTCCCAAATGCTGTTCGCCGTCGTCATGAAATTTGGAGGAAGTTATCATGAACTGTAAGAGCTGTTTGACAGTGGAATAAATGGCCTCAGGGGTTGGTGGACTCCTCATTGTTTGGAAATCTTTAAACGGGAGTTGGATGGAGATCCTGAAGGAGTGCTTTAGTTGTGAATTCCTGTATGGCAAAGGGTTGGACAAGACTGCCCTTTGTCCTTTCCAACTCTAAGATTCTTATATTCTATGATTCTATGGTACAGTCATTTTCAAGACATGTGATAGGAATAGCTTAGAATCAAAATTCTGTATCGTAGCCATCAAGGTATATCAGTAGCTGCTTTGCTACCAGTTGAGTTTAAGATGGAATAGTTGTATCAGCATATTTGTTTAGTTAATCCTGATGGATTTTTCTGAATCCTGCTAGATGGAAGGTATTTCTCATACTTGGTTTCTCATTGATTTTTCCCCCTCTTGAATAGAGAATTCACAAGCTAAATTACTAATTAAAAGAATCCAGGGCAGAGAAACCCAATTAGTTGGCACAACCAAAATGTGTATGTTCACCTTTTGCTCAACATTGAACAGTCCCCAACATCACACAAAGTACTCTTTGCACACAGAACTTAACCATTTTAAAGTATTGCATAGTTTTTAAACCAGCAAGGTTATGTGTGATGAAGTCTCACTTGCCTTGGCATCTAATTACAGCTTCTGTAGTATGAGAATACTAAAACACTGAAACACATCTGTTTTATTGTTCATTTAGCCAACGGACTAGAGGAAAACTGAAGTACTCAGTTTTAGCATCCCTTCAAATTATCATTTTCAAAATGTATGGAAGAATAAAATACCAAAATTACTAAGAAGTCTGCAATATATTTAAATATGGTTTTGAAAATCAGGATAAGGTTATTAGAAAATTTCTAACTGCATATATTTGACTTTTACTACCATTATGAGTTGATTTAGTTTTAGAGTTTCCATGATTAGATATTATGTAACTTCTTTAAGTAACTTCTCTATCCCTTGTTAATCGTTTGCAAACTAAATATAGCACATTCATACATTCTAGAGCTGCTTTGGATCTCAATCCTGGGGGGGGGGGGGGAGGCGAGTGGGATGATAATAATAAAGTAATATTATTCTGTCTATAGGTAGTTAGGTGACAACCGAGGTAGGGATTAGCCTGTTCTGGAAAGTATGGAACATGTGTTTTTTTATCCCTGTTTATTAATCCTTTAGTCACATAGAATACTGTTTAACAATATTAGAGAGCACATCAATTGTGTTTGCTTTTCAAAATGTTTCTTATGCATGTAGACAGTGCTTTTGTAATGTTTAGGATAGATTGGTTCAATATATTATACACTGGACTGCCTTTTGAACTGTGGTGTTCGAGGAAAATTTTGAGAGTTCCATGGACCGCAAGAATATCCAACCAGTCCATACTCAAGGAAATAATGCCTGACTGCTCACTGGAGGGAAGGATATTAGAAGCAAAAATGAAGTCCTTTGACCACATAATTAGAAGACAGGAAAGTTTGGGGAAGATAACCATCCAGGGGAAAATTGAAGGAAAAGGGAAGAGGGGCCAACCAAGGGCAAGATGGATGGATGGTATCCTTGAAGTGACTGGCTTGAACTTAAATGAGCTGGAGGTGGCGACGGCCAACAGGGAGCTCTGGTGTGGGCTGGTCCATGGGGTCACGAAGAGTTGAAAGCAACTGAACAAATAAACAACGACAACGGACTGCCTTTGGAGAGCATTTGGAAAGTTCAAGTTAATTCAGAATATGGTGATCAGGATGTCAACTGAGATACTCCACATCTTCCTGGTGCTATAACATTTGAAATAAATTTATAGGCAGAAACCAAAGCACTTGTTTTGACCCTCCCCAATAATGAATACCCATCCTATAAACCTTTCTTGAGATGATCACCTCAGGCTTTGCTTTAAGTGTTCTTAATTATTAAGCTCATACAGTAGCTACAGGGCACATCTCTAGGTGGTATACAGTCAATACCAAATATGTTTTACTCCTAATTATTTGGTAATAGCAGCAAAATCATGGTCTGACTCTAAGCTAAACTGCCAAAATAAAGAAATCACCTAGAACTGGACTCTTATGAAAATGTGCAGTGAGTACTATTCAATTCTTGCACTCAAAATCAATTACTTGACTCAGAACAAACAACTATCAAAACTATATGAGTTGTCAGCGTGGATCTGCCCATACTGAAGCAGTAGCTCTGAAATCTGGGGCATGACCAGCCAGTTTTCAGGATTGTACTTGTGGATGTTTCATAATCCAGTGAAGTGGGCACACAGAGTAGCTACTACAATGCAATTGCTGCTTGACACTATTGAAAGTAACTTGTATTTCCATATCTGATATTGTGGGGACAACATCATTTGCCTATAAATTATGTTTTATTACTGTGAAGAACTTTGAAGAACCATTTTGGGTATAAAGTGGTATACAAACAGTGTAAATAAATACAACACTGTAGGTGTTAACCTTTGCATCTTTGGTATCTGTGTCCATTACTAAGACAAGGATTATATTAAGCTTTTCACAGAATTTTACTGTATCACTTTCATCTTATTTCCTTCCCAAAAGCAAGTCAGTGGTTTTTCTTTGCTTTAATATGTAATAACATATTTAAATAATGTGATTTTGGTGCCTGCATTTTTGAAATAAATCTGAAAGGTAAAACAATATGATCAGATGCTAATTAAAAATAAAAAGCCAATACCTTCATAACAGGATAAACAATATGAATTCCATTTTAAAATATGCCAAGATTTATTTAAAGAGATCTCATTACCTTTATTTCTTTGAATTCTAGTGGACTTAATATATAATGATTTCCAGAGAAATACAGAGAGAAGTATAATTTTATATTACTCTTAATGAATCTTAGTGATACTGTCTGAGTATCAAAGAATATCAATTCTGCTCTGTACAGAAAATCCAATTGCAAAATATCTGTGGTAAACATCTAGTTTTATCTCGATCATATTTTACATGAATGCAAAATTGTACTCCTACTCCATTACCGAGACCCATCTTATTCAAAGCAATTACTGAGCAGTACCACAGCTTTCAACTTTAAAAAATTCATTATTGGTGCTGCTCTGGGCCCATTGTTTAGCTTTTAAAAATGAGCTTTCATCGTGCAACATTTTGCCAAGGTTGGCCAAAACTGGGAAGTCACTGAGAACTCATCGTTCATACTGGACAAAGTAATGCATGTGAGTACTTTGAAAATGAGGCTTAAATCTAACATACTAATGATTTTCAGTATTGATCAAAGAATGCTAAATAATATGCAGGAGAGCTCTAATTTAATCCCCCAAGATTTAGCAACCTTGACTTTCTATATTTATTGATATACACTTTTCAAGTGAAGTCTATCTTGCTTTTGCTCTTCAGGAAAGCTTATGATATGCAGATTTTTTTGACAAAAGATTTCTGATTGTGTTAACTATGTTTCATAAATAACAAGGTAACAAAGGTAGACATCCTATCTATTTATCTGTTTTTATATTTGCAGACCCAGCAGCAAGCGTGGGGCTTAATGTTTGGCAAGAATTAGCAGCGAACGCATCTAATCAAACTGGAAAATAACACAACTTTCTTGGTTACAACTGAACAGCATTGGCTCACAGGTTGGATCCGGATTCAGGCAACAGTCAATTTGGCTGCCAGCTAATGGCAACCTATTCTTCGGTCAACTCACTTGCTGGCCAATGGAAACACATTCACTCAAACTATTTGCTGAATAATGCTGGAATGAGAGGTGCAAGGATCCACTCAGTCACTGTATGCTTTCCCAATCACACAAGTCACATCTCCTCCCAAACTAAATCCAGCCTCTATGTCTTATCTGCCCAAAGTTATGACAATCAATATGAGAAGTGTGATGTAATCCATAAAACAATCATCTATATATAACCCCAATAGTGAGACAGAGTGGGTTCAAATGACAATTTGAGTATTGATGAATTTTTGATAGTTTCAAAGTTACATATATCTGGTGGAGTTAAGATTCACTTGGGTTGAATCTCTGCAGGCCTAGAGCCTATTAATGATATGTCGCAGGAAGGTTATAGATCCAGATGGATTTCTGCTGGCTCTCAGGGAGTGTCTCAGTGCCTCTGCAGGGAAATGGCCAGGGTAATGGACACAATTGCTTCTAAGGGTCTCCTCCCATGAAATACAGCCAAGTGGTATCTCTGTGATATGAGTCTGTGAGAAAGTACTTTCTCTCAGTTCTACCACCATCACAGGCACAGAAGGTGAAGTCATAGAAGAGAGCCTTTTGGTGGTGCTCCCAAGCTATGGAACTCCCTTCCTGGCAGGAAAATACCTTTATCAAAGAAGACATTTAATTTTTAATACATTAGAGCTTTTAAGGAGGGCATTGTAATTTAAATGTGTTTTTAAAACTGTTTTAACTCGTTTTTATTGTATGTTAACTTTTGTATCATTAGGTTTTTGGTTGTATAATGTTTTTAAAAGGTTGTACATTGCCTGAATCCCACAAATGAATGAATGAATAAGTACATACATAAATAAGTATGATACCCTCAATCTATGACGGTGATATAAAGATCTGCTTAAGCATGCTTGGTACAATTTTCTCCTTTCAATTAGCTTTATTCTAAATCACAAGCTCCTATCAGGTCAGGCAACATGGAAAACTACATGTGATCAATTACAAAACTTTACTAGATGAATGGATTTATTTGCAATGTTCCTTCTATTCATAATCATGAAAGTAAAGTCTGCAGCACTAAGAAATTCAATACAAGTAAGATTCCATGCAGACCAAGCACAATTTAAGTTGAAATACTATTTTTATAACAGCTAAAATCAATATATAAAAGATAATTGATGGAGGAAGTTCAATATTTCACTGCTCTTCCACTGAATGTGAAGTATCTAAGTATAGCAGAAATTGGTAGCACTGTCTTTTTAAATCACATACATTCCTTATTCTAAGAATCAGCTTCTCATTCTAGATTCCAAGAAAAGAGTTGCAAAATATAAACATCCAGCCAATCTCCAGACTCAGACATTTTTTCCTGCTTGGAAATTAACTAAAACAGCAAACTGAACCAAAAAGCAGCTGTCATTATCACATGGATCCTTTAAAAAGATTATCAGTGCTTATATTTCTGCAACATATTTCTTGCTTAACAATAAAAACAAAATTAGACAGAAGGTTACCAAACTATATTCTGGAATCTGTACAGCCCTTTTTGTTTTTCTCACAGGGAACTGGTAATGGTTCCTGAACAGGTTAGCAAGCCAGAAAAATAGTGTATGTGTGTTTTGCAATTTCAGTATGACTACCTAACTATAAGAATTTTCCGTATGACTACCAAAAGAATAAAAAGACTAAAGCCACAAAAATATGAAAATATGCCGTTTTTCTTTTTAAATAAGACAAGATTGAGAAATAGTAATCATACTTGAGCTATAGTCTCAAAATATCATATATAAGAGCCTAAGCACTGAAAGCCTCCATTTGAGAATTGTGCAGACTTGGCTGCTTGCTGAAACATATGGTTATAGTACTGTATGTTTCTTTGCAAAAATCCAACTATTATGGGATATATTGACAGAGATAAGAAACAACCATTTAGATTTCTTCCATTCAGCAATCTGGATAAAAGAAATTGCTGAATATAGTGTACTGGCTTAGTTCTTGTTTTAAAAACTTACTACTGCCTCCCTTTCTGTTGGCATTAAGAGTTGAATGAATGTGAGGGATCAGGGGAAATATGTTAAGGAATCCATCTGTCTATTCTGCTGTTAGCACCATTAAAAAAACACTCACAATTTTAAGCTCTTTTGACAGAAGTTTCACATGTAGGTACACCATTACTATTTCTTCCTTTATATATTGTTTTATAAGACTATATGTGGTACAATAGAGTCCCGCTTATCCGACCTCCGCTTATCCAACCATCCGTATTATCCGAGGCAGTCTGCCTCCCGGATCCAAAGCTATTGCTGCCTTTCTCTAGGCTGCAACGCACAGTGGGCCTCTCCCCGCGCCAGTCCTTTCACCTCCTGCCTCCTCTCCTCTCCTTCTCCTCCTCCTCCCACCTCCTTCCACTCAGTGCTTTGCTTTTGTTGAGCAGCCACTGGCTTACCCAAAATCTGCCTGCTTTCCCTCCCTGCAGGCGATTCACAATAGCAATCGGGCTGAAAATGTATCACGTGGAATGAGGACGCTGGGTCTGAGAGGGGGAAACAGAGTGGCGGAGGGAGCATGGTTGTTTCTGCTACTGCTTTTTTGGCGCTTGACAGTGAGTGAGGCTTGAATCCCCCAGAAAGCGCCCCAGTTCGGAGTCTCCTGCTCTCCTCCGGGGCCAAAGTGGAGGGGGAAGGGGAAGGGTCTCCTTTTCCTTGGAAGCCCGCATTGCCATAGCAAGAAGCAGCTCTTCCTCGCGACAGGCTTTTCCAAAGCCTTGCTGCGAGGGAAGACTTGGCTTTCTGGTGGCGTGGGGGATGAAAGGATGTCAGCTAAATGCTCGGACATCCAATCAGACCACTTAGCTACAAACAGGAAGAGAAGAGATCTGGGTTGCTGTGAGTTTTCCAGGCTGTCTGGCCATGTTCCAAAAGCATTCTCTCCTGATGTTTCACCCACATCTATGGCAGGCATCCTCAGAGGTTGTGAGGTCTATTGGAAATTAGGCAAGGGAGGTGTATATTATTATTATTATTATTATTATTATTATTATTATTTATTCATTTCTTATTTGTTGCTTTTTTTCCTCTCCCATGGGTGGGACTAAGTTAATGCTGCTTTATTATACCACATCTCTCCATATCTGACGGCTTGCAGTTCCATAGGCCCCAAAGAGGAATAGGAAAATGCTACCCTCCAGGAGAGTAATGTGAACATGACCAAATCACTTTTATTTACATAATGACAGCAAATTCTGTAATTTGATGTTTAATAGGCTTTTCCTTAATCTCTCCTTATTATCCAACATTTTCGCTTATCCAACGTTCTGCCGGCCCGTTTATGTTGGATAAGTGAGACTCGACTGTATATATAACTGCTCTTTCTTTGAACAATGATTTGTAGCTCTAACTTCACAGACACACACAATACACAACACAGGGAGCAAACTTTCATTCTACATTATACTAATGTTATATCCCATTTGCCACATCACACTTAATTTAAAATACAGACAAAAACATTAAGAAATCTGACCTGCTTTCAAAATATTCTTATCACTAGGAGCACATTTATGCAAAGTTATTGTTGGTGAAATACTCAACAGCCTTCAGTTGCCTGTTTCCGTCCTGCCTGAGCAGTCCCACTCATAATGAATATTACGATCATGCATGGTGTTTAATTTTCATTAAACAGATGAGTGAAGTCTCTTGTGGTAAGTGACAAATAAGATCCTGCAGGATGGATTGTCACTATGAAAATTCCACTAGAGATAAATAATTTTGTCTTGAGGGAATAGAATTTAAACTTTTCTTTATGCCAGTACAGTATAAAATGTTTGAGAAAACATGGTATTAAATTGGACTACCACAATCATCATACTTACAAATATACATGTGCTACATAGGATTAGAATTCAGAGTCAAACACAACATTCAAAAACAATCTTATAAACTATGAGTTTGAAAGAAATGAAATTCTGCACAGTGATTGATATCGGCTGAATTAAAACTAAACAATAGTATCTGAAAAACGTTTCTAAGGCACTAATGAAGTAGATCTGGTGGCAGAAATAGAAAACACCTCAAAGTCTAAAGATCAGAGTATACTGTTAGTATTCTGCACAAGAATAATATGTAGAATCAGAGAGTTAAGAGAGACCACAAAGGCCTTCTAGTCCAACTAGCTGCACTTGAGACACAAACCAGGTCTAATTCTTAACAGAGAAGACACTTTCCACTTCACTTTTTATGCTGTATCCTTAAGTTCCTGTTTTCTCTACTCTACCTAGTATCCATAAAGGATTTCACCAGCACCCCAGGTCACCATTTGTTCCAGTTTGAAATTCTGTTCTGAAGTTTTTTTCAAAATTCATTATTCATTATTAACTGCTAAAAACCTAACTTTGCTATTGTGTGCCTTCACAACTTTTGGAATCTAAAGGGGAATCAACCACAAGGTTTTCTTGGCAATATTTGTTCAGAGGGGATAGTTTGCCTTCCTCAGAGGCTGAGACACTTTCATAGGTTTCCATGGCTGAGAGATTCAAATCATGGTCGCCAGTCATAGTCTAACACTCACACTGCACCATGTTGGCTCTCTGGAGGATTTAGTCCCCTGCTCCAAAATATCTATTTTAGAGAGCAAAGAAACCTTTTATAACTGCCTTTCAAGTGGTGTAGATGTGTGGGATTATGGAGTAGAGAGGGAGATAATCTTATCATACCATCAATTTTTCACCAACACAGTGTTGTATGCAATCTATGGGGTGTATGTTACTGGGTGGTGCTATGTCTGAACTTTTTTAAAAGGTTGCATCAGGCAAATGGTAAAAAAAATCTCTGAAATTACTTCTACACTTCCCAAATTCAATTGTGTGACAGATAAACAATACATTCAGACTTGAGTGGGCAATCCTGGAAGACTTAAGGACCATATTGTATTTACCCTCTCCAAGTCTGGTAATAGCCAAAACTGAAACAAACAAAAAGGCATGCACACATCCTAGGACCCTAGAAACTAGGAATGACTAGATGAGCGTATCTAATTTTGATTTAGGTAATGTAGTCTTGGAGGGGCTACGACCCCAATGCAAACCTGCCACTCCTGGAAGGCCTCCAACAGTAAGGGGAAGGGACATGGAAAGGTGGGGTCTGTGGGCACTGCAAAAAGGATGTGCAGGGAGCGAGATTAGGCCGACAAGCTGCCCTTTGCTACCCTATGACATAGATTATGGAAACTGCTGTAGCGTAAAGCAAAACTATGTGAATGAAATTCCTTCCCATGCATATCTAATGCTCTTGAAATCTATCTGCAGTGAAATAGATTTTCAGAGAGTAGTATGGTAATAGGCTTGCTATACCTGAAGCCACCTTATATGAGCTAATACTCCAAACATCACAGAGCAATACTTGTCACATCACAACTTAGTAGCTTATAGATAATCAGCATACTGTTGTTTTGTAGCGGATGTTCTAAGGTCTTGATGCTTAAGCAAAGCCATGAGCCTCAGCACCCTTGACCATGATATTTGTTGGTTGGGCAAGGACATAAATGGTGAATGATTCTCCTTTAGTAGAATGAAGAGAAAGGAATTACACATGTCACATCCATCTCCATTTTTAAACCTGTGTGTGTGTGTGTGTGTGTGTGTGTGTGTGTGAGAGAGAGAGAGAGAGAGAGAGAGAGAGAGAGAGAGAGAGAGAGAGAGAGAGAGAGAGATTGAGATTTTTAGCACAAAAGTTCAGTTTATCTGTGCTCCAAGCCTAGCACTTGTACTGGGCCAAAAATACAAATAAGCATGTGCATGATTACATTCTCATTTTCTAGTTCTTTACAAATTTGAAGCATTTCACAGCCTGGCTTTTTGTTTATTTTAACATATCTCAATGGGGAAGGTAGAGAACACCACTGAAGAACATAGTGCCTTTTGAGAACACCTTGAAAGATTTCCATGCCCTTTCTCTTATGATGATCTCCTGCTTAACTAGCACCTAAAGGAAGATATTTGGCAATCTTTTCTTCTAAAGCTGTAGAAGCTCCAAATTATTAGCTCCTTTCCTAAGATTTAAGTCCGTAATTACTCATGCATATTCTGCTGCACTAGCTGTTAAGAGACCTTTGTTGTGTGGGTAGGTTAGATCAAAATGCTGGCCTGCAGGTTGTATTTCATTTTTCCCCTTTGGTGGGATGAAGTGCAGTTGTTTTGATGTTAGGTTTGATGGATTTGTTTGCCACTGCATTCATTAGCTTCACATCAAAAAACTGACAGGCTGTTAAATGAAACTTTGGCTTAGATTTTCAGCTTGACTGTTTGGAGACATTTGTGAAGATATTTTGTGTTTGTACTGTTGCAGCCTCAAGCACCTTGCACTATCTCTAAAGGGAAGAAAAATTATTTACTATGCTGATTTATTTGACTTTCAAAAAGAATATCGTTGTCTCGAGGACAGCCACATCTAACTTGTGTTATCGAAGAAGAGATGGATATTTATGGTATTTGTAATACTATGGTTTATACTTGAGTATCTGAAATGAATATATCTGAAATGCTGGTACACAAGAAACAGTGTTAGTGGCAAAAGCCAACACTGAAGATGCAGCTTTTACAGCAACAAATGGTTTACAGAAATACATTTTATTTTGGGACACATAAACACTGAGCCAAATCCAACAATGTGTGAGCAGTCATCAGTTCATGCGCTAGGATTTTCCCTTCCTTTCTTCTGCCACAGACCCTGTTTCCTTTCTCTGTCTCCATCAAGATCTGTTCCAGGAGATATCCAACTCCCAGCATACATTTTGTGGAAGTTTTATGAGAGGAGAAATTGTTTCCCTCTGGTTCCGTTGGCAGAAAGCATATAAGCATATAAGCTACAGAACGTCACAGTGTACAAAGTTCCATTAAAATCATTATTAGCTAATTTTCTAAAAGGTAGAAGATTACATTTTTACTTATAGCAAGTGACTTCTGGTTCCTTTACATATGACAAGATGGGCACCACAATTGAAGAGGGATATTGACAAGCTGGAATATGTCCAGAGGAGGACAACTAAAATGATCAAAGGTCTGGAGACCATGTCCTATGAGGAGCGGCTGTAACAGCTGGGGATGTTTAGCCTTCAGAAGAGAAGGTTGAGAGGAGACGTGATCGCCACATTTAAATATCTGTCACAAAGAAGAGGGAGCAAGCTGATTTTCTGCTGCTCTGGAGACAAGGACTCAGATCAATGGGTTCAAATCACAGGAAAGGAGATTCCACATGAACATTAGGAAAAACTTCCTGACCTTCAGAACTGTTCAACAGTGGAACTCTTTGCCTCAGAGTGTGGTGGAAACTCCTTCCTTGGAGGCTTTTAAACAGAGGTTGAATGGCCATCTGTCAGGGGTGCTTTGATTGTGCTTTTCCTGCATGGAAAGAGGTTGGACTAGATGGCCCATGTGGTCTCTTCCAACTTTGATTCTATGATTCTAAAATTGCAGAGGAACCCATGTGCTGTAACAGATATGTCTTTTTTAATTGTACATTTTAGTAACTTCATGGTAAAAAGAGCCGATGAGAATTGCTTTCTCCTTTACGCTGTCCTAACAATATTTGCCATAAATATGTGAGTGTCACAGTTTTTAAAAAATTCTGACAAGGCTAGGAAACAGTATAGATTTTAAAGTGTTTCTTCATTGATTGTTGCATGTGGCTTGATATAACGGCTTTCAAATGTAAATTTCTAGTGCTGCCTATTTGTGAAAGCTGTCTCTAAATAATATATGTGAAGTGCCTTGAACACTACAAATGTGCAAGGGACACAATCCATCTCTGAATAGGCAGAAATCAGCATATTTCTTCCTCTCCCTCCTAGCATGTCCTCAGCATGCACACCACAATGTGCTTATCAGTGTACAGATGGAAAAGCTATGTGCATATCCATGTCTTCTAAGCCTTTGCAATCACAGGAGTGGGTTTATCATACTTCCCTGCAATTTCATGATCACGCTCTTTCAACAAATCTGCTTATTTGCTCTTTTGCAGGATAGCCTAGATAATTGTTCTGCTTTGCTAATGAAATATATGCATTAGGCTGTCAATCAGGAGTCCATCAGTAGTTACAAGTACAGAGTATGCATGTTTGGACCTGGAATAAACAGATATGCTCTTCGTATATCACAGGATCACACAATTATCATTTCTGCACCATGGTGAATGTAAGGTGGCATACAAAAACAACTCTTTATTCCTTCTTTTTAAGAATTTAACTAAAACTCTAGAGGTCTTGATCTGCTCTAGAAAAGGGACTCTACAGACCATTCACCTGTGGAATCCCTAAGGGTTCAGACCTGTCCTCCATGCTAATTGATATCTATATGAAACCACTGGGAAAGGTCTGCGAGAAGGCCTTACTGGTATTATTTAAACTGTTATGTTTATTCATATCATGATCTGATCACCATGCTCAATATATCCCATATGCATGGGGGTATTGGGATAATTACACAAAAGGTTTTCTAGGGTAGATCCTCTCTCACTCAGACTCAGCCCCCCCCCCCCCCCCCCCCCGAATCAAAATCCTGGCTACAGGCTTCAGCAGCTGTGATGCACTGAATGAGGGCAAACAAACTGACGTTTAATCCAGACAAGACAAAAGTGCTCCTGGTCAGTCAAAAGATAGACATGGGAAAAGGGATTCATCCTCTGTCAGATGGGGTCACACTCCCCTTGAAAACACAGATTCACAGTTTGGAGGCACTTCTGGATTCAGCTCTGAAGGATTTGTTGTATCATTTACTGTCAAGTAAACTTCAACCTGACCATACAACTTCACATTTGTTAGGACACACAAGGCTGAATTCTTTAATATGTGAGACATAGTTTGTGCACACTGACCTCGAATGCTTGGTAATCATTTCCTTAAGGAAGAGTTACATCAACTGGATACAAAACACTGAATATAAGTTTGATAAATTATATGCTAATTTACAAAGTATTACAGTGTAGCTATTTATAGCACATGTATAATTTGTCCCATATAGAAATAGCTTGTTATAGTATAGCATAATATAGTATATAATTCTTTTGTTTAAAAATGTTCTTCGATACCTTAATAGTATAATATAGTTAATTTTATAAAATTAATAAGTAGTAATTTTAAATACTACTTTTAAAATACTTTTATGTTTTATTTAAGTAGCTGTATTTTGTATGACTTTAACCTTAATTCTTTTCTGGTAATTAGTTTATTACTGTCCATTTTGAATTTCTGATGTTGTGTGATTTTACATTATGGTATTGAATTTTTGCCTTTTTATATGTATGTAAAACACCCTGAAAGTATTATTAGCAATTTAATATATAGAATCATAGAATCATAAAATAGTAGAGTTGGAAGAGACCTCATGGGCCATCCAGTCCAACCCCCTGCCAAGAAGCAGGAAATCGCATTCAAAGCACCCCCGACAGACGGCCATCCAGCCTCTGTTTAATGGCCATCTGTCGGGAGTGCTTTGAATTCACTTTATATAACTTTATATTATTAGGGATCCACAGCCACAAAAAGATATTGAAAAGGGGGTCTCAGGTTAAAGATAGGTGAAGAACCACTAGAATATCTCATATAGTTCTTTATTAATATACCCATATTAGATATTCTTGATTATATTGATAAAGGGAGAACAATGGCCCTCCCGCCCCGCCCCCCGCCCCCCGGATGGCATTTCTTTGAGGTGAACAGTACCCAAATAAAGAATTCAACTGAAACTACTCTTGGAGAGAAGAACTCATTTTCAGCTCCCAGTTTATGTGGAAATAATTCAGTAGTTGGAGCCAACTTTGCTGGTATTCCAGTCCTTAAAAATTCAGAATGGCTGCTACTAAAAACTGGTTACTGACATGCATCAAGCAAATAAATGACAGTTGAAAGTCCTGAGCAGGTCATGAATCAAATCACACAGAATCTCTATTTTCCTAGCTATGCAACAGAAAAACCTTGGCTACCGAGAAATACCCAAGGACATGATGAAATTAAAATGTTTTTAACAGAATCGCTTTTGAGAAAAGTTTATTTTCTAAGAACAGAGGGAAATGATCAGTATGTAAACATTTATATTCAGCAGTTCTAATGTCTGCATATACCTCCTAGTTCAGCACTAATATTGCAGGCTCAGCACAAATTAAAGAAGGCCCTAGCAAAACACATAGAAAATAATTGCCACTGGATCATCTGTTTTATTAACATTAACAAAACGTACTCAAGTACAATCGCCAATCATGTTGCCCACAGAAAGACGCATCTCGAGCCAACTAAGATGAATATCAGCACCATTAGGTAAATAATAAAACCCACAGAAGTCTGAGGAAATGTTCCATCTGCCTTTCTTCAGAATCTTAAAATGTGATCTCTCTGTTTATTGGTTTCAGTTTAAGAAAAATAAAGCTCAAAAACAGAAATTGATTTGTGATGCATAGGCAAGTAAGTTAATAGTAAAAGTCACATTTACCTCAACATGTCAATACACTCTGGGGAACTCTAGTTCATTAACAAGATTAATAATACTGAACAAGCAGCCTTAAAAAGAAAGATTCCATACAATTAATATACTTTCACACTGTAGCACACTGGGAGTGCTTTAGTATGTGTGCATCACTGGAGAGTTTAATCCAATTTACATAGCTTATAAAAGTACTATAGTATCTACCAGGGCTTCTGAAACTCTTCCCACTTGTGACCTCTTTCTATCCAAGGAATTTTTACTTGACCCCAGGTATATAAAATAAGTACAAAATAAAACATTTACTGATAATAAATCAGCATTTGCCAGACTTGATAAACAGGTTGATTTTCCTTTTTGTGTACAGTTGAGGCATTTTCTGCAGAGTCCATTGTAAACACTGCATGTTATTGCTAACAGATTTGTGTAAATGGGTGGAATTCCGGATACTTTTACTGTTGCCAAAAATTTTATGACCTCACCACTGAGCTAAGGGACCCCATTTGGGGTTGGGACCCACAATTTAAGAAGCCGTAGTATATACAGAACAACAGAGAGGCCCCAAAGGCCTCAACAGCACCTTGCATGAAACAGATTTGAACCTGCAAACATTTTCCAAAATCCTCTACAATTTGCACAGTGTGTTTTTGGCAGACATGTTGACTCCATGACACTATAAAGATTAGAAAGCATTTAACCAATATCCTGATTTATTTTTAAATTTAATTTAACAGGAATATTTATAATAAATGGGCATCAATATGCATAAGCATAAAATAATACAAGAAAAATGACTAAAAATAAAAACTACACATGCAAAATAAAAATGTTTATTAATGTATTAAAAAAGCAACTTCTGTACTACATCTACATATGGTTATATTACATCTTGTTATGTGAGGAATATATCCCAGTCATCTAGCCAGTCTTCCTCCTGATCATTATTATTTTACTCCTTTTACAAATTATTTTATAACAGGTATATTGAAGAGGTGTTTTAACCATATATTGCATGCTATTCTTCAATAAATGGAAGGGTCTGTTGTTTCCAATTAGTAACAATTATCCTGGCACTCAACACCATATTCCTAATATTGCAGAATATTGTTTCAATTCATCATGTCTTCATTATTCCAGATGAATTAAGGATTTCAGAAGTAATTCACAATGTTTTTATATATAGATTTTAATTCCTCAATACAAAACTATGGCTCTAGTTAATTGTTGTATAATATTCCCAGCATTCAACTTCTGACAAGTGAAGGGCACCATGCAAACTATATGCAGACAACAGGATTCTCATATTAACAAAACAGAGTAATCTTTTATCTCATTACTTTTGAGAAGTTCTGACACAAACTGCAGCACTCTATAATAAATGCATTCCTATGCAGACCCGTGTAGGACCGTAATATTCGTATACCAAAGCACACAATACCGTTTGAACTGTCAATGAGAAGGTCTACTGTTCTTGAAGCTCTGCGTCCACAGTAGCTCATTATGTTAAAAATTATAACAATTTTCTATTTGAAAAGTCTTCCAAACTTATATAAATTCACAAGTTCCTTTTTAAACAAATTTCAACTGGTAGCTTTTTTTAAAAAAAGAAATGTATTTTGACTCACCAATTTGGCTACTTTCCCATAATCAATCCACCTGATTGTTGCGAAATTTGTTGACTCTGCACAGTTGAAACCATGATTAAACCCTGCATGGTATCCATATGGGAAAGTGATCATAAACTCTCCTGCTTCCTGTGTGATCTAAAAACCAAAACAACATTATTAAGTGTCAACATTTTACCTCTGATGACACATCCATGCTTTTTCACAATGGTCCCTTTCACCCATGTGCTGAGATTTCCAGTATGGCCAAAAAAGGCTAAAAATCTCATTGATCTGTAATCATTTTTAGACATTTCTTTCTGAATGCTTCTCACTTCACAGGAAAGAAAACAGCTGTTTCCCCCTGCCTTGAAGAACTAATATCTGTTGTAGCAAACTCTTCTCCCACTTACCTGATAAGAGAATGAATGGATACAAATGGGAACTTGCAGAAAGTAGTGGCAGAAAATGTAAGCCTCAGAGTTTCTTTTTAACAAACCTATGTTCAAAAATAAGGCAACTATTCTTAAAGAAGGGAAAAGGGACAACCGGATAAGAGTCCGACAACGTGCTCAGAATTGGCTCTGTACAGAAAATGAAACAAATGTACTCATATGACTTGAAGGAGAATTGGATCAAAATGTTCCACCGGTGGTACATAACCCCAAAGAAATTAGGATATATAAATAGGACTATGCAAACCACCTGTTGGAAATGTAGGCAAGAAGAAGGATCCTTCTTCCACATGTGGTGGACATGTGATAAGGCGAAGAAGTTCTGGAAAGAGATCTACGAATTAATTCAAAAAATCTTAAACATCAAGTGCCAGATAAGACCAGAGCATATTCTCCTAGGAATAACGGAAATGAAATTAAACGAAAATGATGAACTTTTATTCAACTATATAACGACAGCAGTGAGGATCATTTATGCGAGAAATTGGAGACAAGAGGAAACACAGGACGTAGACCAATAGCTAATAAAATTAATGGAAATAAAGAATATGGACAGACTAACATATCTAATAACAAAACAACAAGGATTACCGGGAAAAAAAGTACAGACTGGCAACCCTTCCTAGACTTTATTAGAAAAGAAAAGAAAAATACAATAATATAGATATAGACCATTAATACACCTATAGAAACAGACTAATTACAGGAGTACAGGGAAGCTGGTACACAAATGTAACAACCAATCAATGGGAAATAGGATGACATAGACAAGGATGGAAGTCAACTATTTTTTTATTATTATTTGTTCCCCCCCCCCCTTTTTTTTTCTCCTCCCTTCTCTTCTTTTACCCACACCATCTCCTCCCTTCTTAGGTCTTTAGTTTCCTACTTTCCTATCCAATCCAATTGTTCTCCCACTTTTAATGTATTTCTTTGAAAACTAGAAACAATTTTTTTTTAAAAAGAATTTGCTCTGTACAGAACTTAGATAATAATCAGGGTTTTCCGCACAAATTTGCTTGCTTATTGTTAACATATAAAAAGCATAATGACAATTATTCCTGTGATGAATATGCAGAGCACATTACTAATAACAATGTCACTTGTAAATCATTGCATTTGGTGTTTTTTTTAAGTAGTAACTGTTGGAAATGACAACCTTCTTCAAGCCTTCTCTAGTAATGTTTATCTATGATCCTGTTGCTTACTGTTCATCTGTATGTTCTGGTATGCAGTTTCCATTACTCAATGGTTCCTGAGAAATTATAAAAGGGGCTGCAGATCACATGATCACTCTAACAGACTACAGACTATTTCACACTTCAGATCACACACTTGCTGTTTTGCTCTAGATATCCTGGCTAGATAGCACAGGATATGTGCTTCATGTGTATAATAAAATAATAATAATAATAATAATAATAATAATAATAATAATAATAAGAAGAAGAAGAAGAAGAAGAAGAAGTAGTAGTTGTTTATTTATATCCCGCCTCCATCTCCCCCGAAGGGGACTCGGGGCGGCTTACAGCAAAATCAGATACAAAGCAATGATAAAATAAAATATGAAACATCAAAGAACAATAATAAAAACCAATAATAATATATACACAGCAGCCGAAAAAACACAACGCGGTATTAAAACATCGAATTAAAAACAATGAGGTTGCAATAGCGGATAAGCAAGTTGCACATTATGAGTTACAAATTTTAAATAGATAAAGTGCAATAGATTCATTTGCTGAACACATGAAGGTTGTGAGTAAACCAAATAAGTTATTTTTTTATCAAAGTCTGCTTCATTTTTGTCTCATTGAGTGCATGATATAAAACAAGTTGTTTTATGGGAGAGTATATATATATTGGGCACTGAAAAACACTTGTAAAACTCTGTTTTTATGCACTGGCAAAATCTTTGTTTTCTTAACTGAACAGAGATAACAGGCTATTCAGTCTAACAACTGAAACCACTGCCTTGAATAATTATATTTGGTTGTATACCACAAGAGACGATTCTACTCTAAAGGGTTTTTATTCTTCTCTGAAAAGTCATGCTTTTCTAAAGTTACAATCTCCAAAAGATGTTTTTCCAAAAGGTTATAAATGCCATTTTCCAAAAGTAACTGCTAACATTACTTGGGGAATTTAAATGTTTTGGATCATTTGGGAGGGGTATTTCAACTTTTCAGCTTTTTTCTTATTTTTTTAAGATGGATGTTTAAAAGCCAATCTAAAAACAAAAACAAAAAGTAGCAATGTAACAATCACAAAATGGTTTTGTAATATTTGCAGTTAAATAATTACATTTGCGGGTTAGTTATTAAACTACTTTTTAAAAGATACATTTCCAAGTTTTATTTTGCTGTGTGCTAAGGCTGAGTACTTACCAAATAATAAAACAATATCATGCTAACCACTTGTGATCTGGACTAGAAATCTGCTTGGGAGCACTGTTCAGAAACGGAACTCCATTCAGCGGTAGATTCTCACAATAGGGCTGTGTTCTAATGAATAAGACTGCACTTTGTGCATCTTTCATGATTACTAACTCTGAAATTCATTATTTCAGATTTCAGAAAAAGTTTTATTTATGCTTTCTGAAATATTTAAACATTTGCCATTTTTGCAATGATCACTTATATTTTGGTGTGTTTTTTAAGAACAGTTTTGGAATGTAAATAAAACTCAATTTATTTATTTATTTATTTCCAATATTTCTATCCCGCCCTTCTCACCCGAAGGGACTCAGGGCAGCGTACTAGATAAATGATTACCACAGGATGGTAAAACATCCGGGTGCCCCTTGAGCAACGTTCTTGCAGATGGCCAACTCTCTCACACCAGAAGCGACTTTCAGTTTCTCAAGTCACTCCTGACATGAAAAAAAATGATTAGGTTTGACCTTTATAAATTTAGCCCTATAAGGGTCTGGTGTTTTTGAGGATTTATTATGAAGTGATAAATTATGGTCTTAACATTAATGTTATAGTTCTATGTGTATTAGTTAAGAGGGATCAGCTAGTGTTCTGTGTTATGGTGTGAAATTGTACAAAATATATGGTTCAGGCATTTAACAGCATTCTTCTTGAAACAAAATAATTTCCAAGTAGAGTATAGTGCGTCTTACTTTTTCAAGCACAATTTCACTGTGAATAAATGACAGCAGGGAAACTAGATTAATCATTTCCTTTTGCTAAACAGTAAGGCTGGAAATGGAAAGGAAGGCCCTCACTCCAAAACAACAAAACTTGGTAACTAGTGTATGCCATGGCTTGAAACTTGAATTTCTGGCCGTGATTTGTCACCAGTGGCTTCATCCCTTACACTAAACATTCTTGGTCCATCAACTTTTATTTTCACTTACTTTAAATAGTACAGAAGAGAGGAGGAAAGAATTGTGGATATAAAGAGATACATTAAAACAGGTCAGAACTTCATTTTATTCAACTTCTATGAATTTGGCCTAGAAAAAGCAAAAACTCTGCAATGTCACCGACAACGTAACTTTTAGCAGAGAAAATCAGATCAAACTACGTGTTGAATAGACTACAAATGAAGTACAATAGACTCAATTAACTGGAACTCAAGCAGCTAGAACCCTCAAGCAACCAGCAAAACAATTGAAGATATAATACTGTATACACAAAGCTGTTTTTATAATACAGTGGAACTTCTACTTAAGAGTGTCCCAACTTAAGAGCATTTTAAATTAAAAACTCTTGCTCAGCCCTGGTTTTGCTTTGTTATAAGAGCAGTGTTGTGAGTTAAGAGCTAGCACCAGAGGGAGCAGTAGTGCATGGCTTCAAGGGAGCAGCTTCCATGCCTTGTGCCTCAGTGCCTCGCGCTCTTGTCCTCTTTGGGAGACTGCTGTCTGCTTTGCTCTTGTCCGCTTTGAGGAACTTTGGGTTAGTTGCCTTTGTGTGGCTTTTATTCCTGGTATGTTTGGCTTCATAAAGAGAGAGGAGAGAGCACAAGAGAGGGATGGACGCTGGAATGAGTACAGTATGAAGAAAATGATGCTTCTGCCTCTTCGCTTTGTGCTTCCTTGCCACAACTTTGTGCTTCTACCATTTTAACGTTGATCTTTCTTTTTAATTGTTCCATGGCAATGTGCATTTATACATTATTTGTTATTTATAAAGTACATTTTCTTATTTAAAAACACATAACAAAAATTAGGGTGGGGGCTGGAACAGATTGATAGCATTTCAATGGGGAAATTGCCTTGAGTATTTTGAGTTAAGAGCTTGGTCCTGGAAGTCAAGGTATGACTGTACAGTAAAACCGGTTTTCATTAAGTTAAGTTGTCTTTATTTGCTTTTACTTACTGTATTTCAAGATTAATACATATCAAGTCGATCTAGAGTTTATGGTATGCTATAGTGTTGGGTATAGTATTAGGCCTATTTTTGATAGTAACTCAAGCAACAAGAAACTACACTTAGCTGACATCTACTGTACCTGCTTAAATCCACTAGCCCAAACACGTAATCCACATGACCAAATCCCCAAGGCCAGTAAAAGAGAGAGTGCTATGGGGAAGGAATTGTAAAAAGTCCATCCCCAATCATGTCCCTGGTGTCCACAGTTTGGAAATAAAGAACAGCAAGAAAACACAGTAATCTTTATTTTGGATATGTCTGTCTCTATTTTGTGCCCAGCAGTATTGACTTATTGACATGGATCCTCCAATACAATAGGCAAAGGTCTGTTTTTGCTTTGTTTTCCCACTGAGATATAGCATCTCTTTAAATCTGAAGCATAGATTGAAACACAGCTGCCTTCAATTTGTTCCATCTTGGTAGTCAACCCTATTCTCAATCAACCAGCAAACAGGTTAGTATATGAAAGAATGAAAGTGGAGATGCGGTGGGTGTTAGAGAAAGAGGTGTCAGCAAGTTTCTTATGCAGGTAGGGGGGCTTGAGCGGTTTACGTGTGATCTGATAAAAAGAATGTTATAACTCTCAGAATTTTTGGCATAATTTAGTCAGCACAATATACAGGGATTATATACAGTCATAGTATATTCATTTTGTATTAACATTATTTTACCTTAAAGTTCCAAGATGAATTGGTAGCAATTGCATACTGTGCCTAAACACAAGCACATAAATACGTAAGTATGCACAACACACAGGTGTGCATGCTGAGATTGTGATTGGAGTTTTTCTAAGTGTGTGGTGTGAGTGCATATAAGTATGAACACTTTCTGTGCCAACAATTCCTAAATTTATCTTGTCATTCACCCCTACTGATGGCAGTTTAGCAGGTGTGCTACTGCAATATCCGACAGTTCAGCTGTCACCTGGTAGGCGGAGGCTGGCTTATCAGTGTTCAGCACGTTTCCAGTTCTATCACTCCTAGCCACAAGAGATCAGAGCCCGATTCTCTCTATTCACACTCGCACAGAAGCCTATTAATCAGAATTACAGTTGGGTATAGACTGCTCTCTGGTGGCACAAGGTGACATAAAACGGTATTTAACTATTTGCAATTTTTTAAATGAGAAACTGGGGAGTCTCTAGTCTTCTACTATGAAGGGCAAGAAAGAAATACTTTAAAATCAGTGAATCAAGAAAGTCATACTAAAATGATAAAGCTTACATGCTGAATATCATTCAGCTTCTGCAAAAATAAGTGTTAAAAGATTACTCAGGAGTCTTTTTGCCTAAACAATTTGACAGCCTTACTGTTTCTCCACTACTAAAAGATATACTGCTGTGACCTGGCTTTGAAAAAATCTAAATTGTTTGGTTTCATTTTATATATGCAGAGGAATGTGAAGAAAAGGTGTGCTAGGTGTGCTGTACATATAATTTGAATAAAAGAACGTCATGCCATAAAATATCATTACAAAGAAGAAAGAGATCACTCACTAGATCTCAGGGGTTTTTCTTGCTAAATAATTCCCAGATATCATAGTGAAAAATGTATTTAAGCAAGGAAGACAAAACACAGCTTGAAAATCAGAGCATGAATCATATCCAACTGATCCATAAGACATAAACATGGCATAAACACAAAATAATATGGGGATCAATAACCTCTGTAGAGATTAAAAAATAAAGCCCAGGATGATATGTCAGTGCTTTTAGAGAAAATAGGACGAGGGGCTTGCTGGAGGTGTAAGAAGGTGGAATGATCTTTTTTCCACATATGGTGGATCTGTATCATCGTTCAAGAATTCTGAAAATGGTGGTGAAAGAAACAAACAATATGATTACCAAAAAGATCAAGAAAAACCCAGAAATGTGTTTATTAGAACTATTTAGAAGGTGCATTAGGGCAAGAGATGAAAAAAATTGTCGATATTGCTTTGTTGCAGCAAGACTAATAATAGCTAAAACATGGAAGGGGGAAAAAGAGTTAACTATTAAAGATTAGAGAGATAAATTATTTGATTACATTCAAATGACCAAGCTGACATAGTAGCAAAGGAGAAAATAATGAAGAATTTGCAAACAAATGGAGGCTGGAACTTAGGTATCTGGAAAAGAAGGCAAAGGTAGATTTCATGATTGCCACAAAGGGGATTTAGTAAAAGAAGACATATGGGTAGTTGCTGGTTAGTTATGTGATCCACATTGAGGGGTTTTGGAGGTCATGAGGGTTGTGTTCACAGGTGCAGGGTTAGAGGGATAAGGATATATTTCTTATATACACAATAAAACCATTTCTGTAGAGCTAAAAAATGAAGCCTAGGATGATCTGTCAGTGATTTCTCCAAGGCCTGGGCAAATGCTGAATTAAAAAGAGTTAGTAATTGATTTCAAGAGGGCTATCCAGTAATGACCATTTCTAGTACAGCACGTTACAAGTTACTATTGACCAATTCAAAAATAAAAGATGGGACTGTATATTTCAAAAATTGAAGTATGTTTCTTTATACCAGCAGTCCTAAATGCAACCCAAAGTCCATTTTTTCTGCTTGCTTCTCCCATTTTCCAGTTTAAGGCTTTAACCAAATGTAAAATTCTTATCTTTGGCACCAGCTAATTTCCCCTTCCTCACTTTTGATTCCTTCACTGAACATCTGTAGAGCAATAATTATCAGGTCTCAAAGAACCCATATATAACATATACAATTATCATATTTATACCTGATTTTTTAAAAACTATAAACATTTCCTGAACCCTTAATGGTTTCTTGAAGAACTCATGGAACCCTGATTAAGGCTCCATCTTTACTGATCATTTAATGCAATTTCAAAGCCGTATTGAAGAAAATGGAACCAGTTTGAGGTATGGATTACACAAGACACAGAGTACTGATATACATTTAAGGGGGGGGGGGTTTGCACACACGCACTTCTATGGGATTTATTGTTTGGCCGTCAATGTAGATGGGAACCAATAAACCTGCATTTACAATAATAAATGACTTTTGGAAAGCTCACTATTTATTGATGTTTTGATTGACCAAATAAAGTTCTTGCTCTAAAAATCTTGGATTATGAAATCTCCTTTTGGATGATTACATTTAATCATCCAATCTTCATGTAAAATAACCTTGTACACTTCCCTTAGTTGTTTTTTTTTTTTTGCTTTTTAATTTTTTTTTATAGTTTTTATTGAGTTTTCATAACACATAACCAAGAACAGTTTAAAATCTTACAAACAAAAAGGGGAAAGACAAGCAATCAAGAATAAAGAAAAATAAGAAAAAATAAGAAGAAAAAACGAAAGAACAGACAAAACCGAGGAGCCTGTTCCCCCCCCCCCTATAATGTACTTCCCTTCTTCCCTTCTGGGGGTACATTTTAATCATATTTATATTTATTTAATTATTAGTTTTTAAGTCCTGGTTGAACTGATTTGTCCTTTTTGATACTATATTGGCAAAACATGTTTCTTCCTGTTCAGCCTTATACTTTTTGTAATGTTCCCAGTCTGTTTTTTTGATTAAATGTCCTCTATGTGTCTTTAATAGAAACGTTAATTCATCCATGTCTCTGATGTCTTCAATTCTTTCGAGCCATTCTTCTTTCCCCGGTATTACTTGCGATTTCCAATGTCTTGCGTAGACAATTCTTGCGGCTGTATTGATATATGTGAATAATTTATCCTCATTTTCATTAAATTTTGTTTCTGAGTCTGTCAAATTTAGTAAATAGTATTCTGATTTCATCGGAATTTTTTTCCCTAATATTTTCTGAGTTTCTAGATGTATCATTTTCCAAAATTTAGCTGTCTCGTTATATGTCCACCATACATGATAATACGTTCCGATGTGATTTTTACACTTCCAACAGGTATTTTGGGTTCCCTTATACATTTCTCCCAACTTTTTAGGTGTAATATACCACCTGTGGAAGGATTTTAACCAATTTTCTTTTAAGTCCCACGCGTACGTATATTTCATTTTTTTTCTCCATACTGTTTCCCATTCGGTCATACCTATCGAACGACCTATGTTTTGGGCCCATTTCACCATACAACTTTTGACTTCTTCTGTAGCATTTGTCCATTCTAGTAACTTGTTATAGATTTTTGTTATTTCTTTCTTGTCTGATTGGAGTGTCTTATCCCAGAATTCTCCATTGGAGCAAAAGCCCACTTTGTTATCTAACGCAAATTTTTCCTTAATTTGGGCGTATTGTAGCCACAATAGATTCCTATATTTCCTTTTTACTTCTTCTTGGGGTCTGATTTGAAATCCATTATTTGTCTTAATTAAGATTTCTTTATATGTTGGCCAGGCTGACCAACCCAGTAGTTTTCTATTGTTTTCTTCTAACAATGAGATCCATAATGGGGTTTTGTCGTATATAAATTTTTTATACTTTTTCCAGACTTTAATCAGTGATGATCGAACAAAATGGTTTCCGAAGTTCTTTTCTATACGTTTTTTATCGTACCAAATGTACGCATGCCAACCCCTTCTCAAGTCAAAACTCTCTAAATTTAGTATGTCTTCTTTCTTTAAATTACACCAGTCTTTGATCCACGTCAAGGCGCAAGCCTCAAAGTAGAGTTTTAAGTTTGGGAAGCCGAAGCCGCCTCTTTCTTTTTTCTCCGTCAGTGTTACATACTTAATCCTAGGTTTTTTCCCTTTCCATATGAATTTTGAAAGGTCTTTATTCCATTCCGCGATTGTTTTCTCCGATCTGATTATGGGTAAATTTTGGAACAAATAGAGCATTTTGGGCAAAATATTCATTTTAATTGTTGCGATTCTTCCTAGGAACGAGATGTTTACATTTTGCCATTTTTGTAAATCTTGTTTTATTTCCTTCCATTTTACTTTATAGTTGTTTTCTAACAGTTGCGCATTCTTAGCTGTTAGCCATATTCCTAAATATTTAATTTTTTTTGTTGTAGAGATTCCTGTCATGTTTTGCAATACTTCCTGATTTGGTTTGGATATATTTTTGGTTAAGATCTTCGTCTTCTTTCTATTAAGATGGAAACCTGCTATTGCTCCATATTCTTCGATTTTAGTTATCCATCTGGGTAGTTGTGTTCTCGGGTCCTCAATAATACAAATGATGTCATCGGCGAATGCCCTGTATTTGAATTTGTCTTTCGAAATTTTAGTGCCCTTCAATCCTCGGTCATATTTTAAATTTTTCAGTAGAATCTCTAAGGCGAAAATAAAGATCAAGGGTGCTAATGGGAAACCCTGTCTCACTCCTTTTCCAATCTTAATATTTTTCGTATACTGCCCATTAATCATAATCTTGGCTCTTTGTTTGTCGTAAATCGTGTCAATTGCGTTGAAGAATTGGTTTCCAATATCTATCTCCTTAAATAATAATTTAAAAAAAGACCAGTTCAGATTATCGAAGGCTTTTTCCGCATCGATAGAAAGTAGTGCAAGTTCTTTTTGATGATTCCATTCATAAAATTCTATTATGTCCAAGATGCATCTGACATTGTCTTTCATTTTCCTACCCGGTAAAAAGCCTGTTTGTTCTGGGTTGATCTAATTATTTAGGAAATCTTTGAATCTGTTGGCCAATATACACGCAAATATTTTATAGTCCGTATTCAGTAGGGAGATGGGGCGATAGTTTCTTACGTCTGTACTGTCTTGGTCCTCCTTGGGTATGACGACGATTTCTGCGTCTCTCCAAGTTTGTCACTTCCCTTAGTTGTTGATAGGAAAAGTAAGCTATAAAGCTGATTGATGTTATATACATGTATGAGAATGACTCTTCTTAAATGGTTAAATAAACATTAATCTGTAGATTTGATTTGTTTGGAGACTTCTGTGGGGTTAAAATTTCAAGAAGCTGTATAAAAGGAAGTTTCATACGACCTCTTCAGACATGCCTATTTTAAACTGCTTGACAGGGGGTCATCTCTATTTTTTAGCACTTCTACCTCCTATTTTTAAAGAATTCAATGAAGACACACATCAATATACTAGAACTTCCCCACCCTTAAAATGAGTACCTAACTTGCAGAATACAGAATGTCAACACCTGAGCTGGAATCTATCTCCAGATAAGTAATACCTCAATATCTATACACTATACTTTTATTAAAAAGTTGATATACTGGACAAAGACCCCAAATTTAAATGAATCACTCACTTTATCAAAAGGAATTCCATATTTTTTCAAGATTGAGGGAGAAATTAATGTCATCTTATGGCGTAGAAAAGCATCACAACCTTGATTGCTACTTGGAAAAAATCCTAATAAGAAAAACACAAACAAAAGCGTATCAGTCATAACAAGAATGTTTTAGTTATTTGATATATTCACAGTGTAGAGATATAAACCAGCTGCCCAAATACACCATGAAAATGGTGTTTGATTTTAAGTCCAATCCTTGACAAAATGAAATTTCTGGTTTTAAAGTGTAGCATAATTATTAATATTAATAAGAATAAGAATAAGAATTTTATTTCTTACCCACCTTTCCTTGTGGCTCGAGGAGGGTTACAGAATAATTAAAACACAGAAATGTTGTAAAAATTCCACAAATACACATCTTAAAATGTATTTCTATAAAAGATATGTATTAAAATGTATTTCTATAAAATACGTATTAAAATACACAGAACAGAAGTTTTGTACAGCAAAGCAAAACATAAATGTATATACATTAAAAACCCAACGGTAATTGGTGCATATAGACTTTTAAAAGTTTCATGCCACATTGTTCTATGCTGATAAATTTAGTAAAAAAATTAAACATATATTTTGAAAATTGTGCATATACAGTAGAGTCTCACTTATCCAACACTCGCTTATCCAACATTCTGGATTATCCAACGCATTTTTGTAGTCAATGTTTTTAATATCTCGTGATATTTTGGTGCTAATTTTGTGAATACAGTAATTACAACATAATATTACTGCGTATTGAACTACTTTTTCTGTCAAATTTGTTGTATAACATGATGTTTTGGTGCTTAATTTGTAAAATCATAACCTATTTTGATGTTTAATAGGCTTTTTCTTAATCTCTCCTTATTATCCAACATATTCGCTTATCCAACGTTCTGCCGGCCCGTTTATGTTGGATAAGTGAAACTCTACTGTATTTCATTGGGTGCATTTAACAACAGCAGTGTCTACAAAATAGATACGTCACCAAGTTTTCCAGGTGATTTTAAGTGCAATAATTACACTGTTGGTTTTATGTTTCTGTATGAAATTTGGATGTCTTTTCTTGAAGATTTAAATGTTTACATTCATTCTATCAAAACTCAAATCAGAGAACTTTGAAGAGGAACCACTATATCAGATATGCAATTACTTACTGGCATCTCTTCTAATAGTAAATACAGTAGATTCTATATCAAGGTGAGCTAATTGTATGCCACCTTTTGAGCATAGAAAGGGAACACCACCATTTTTAAAGCCAGAAACACATGAATAAACCTCAAATAGTACTGAAAGGTATGGGGAAATTTTGCATCTAAAGAATCCTTAAAAGTCTCCACATTCCTGGAGTGTTGCCTAACTCTTACACCATCTCTCATATCAAATCCCTACCTATTTGATGGTTAATATGTGCTTATAATGGTAAAAACAAATGCTTTAACTGAGAAAGAGGACATTTTGTTCACCTTGCTTGCTGAGTTATAATGCATGCAGCATCAGGAATACTTCACACACAAAGGATTATGTCTGGAACATCAGTTGGTCATTTCAAGGAGGAGATCAGTATTGCTCTCTATGAGACAAATCATCTGCTAGCAAGGCCAAAGCGGTTAAACAAGAAGAAACCCCATTTATACATACTGTCGTTGAAGCCTCTGATAAAAGGCACATTTTTACACACCTTAAAATCCACTAGGGGTGTCATCAGAACCAAAAAGGAAAATAGAAGTAGGTTTGAAAGTACAGTTTATTTGTTTTTTAAAAAGAAAAGAAAAACTTTAACAATTGCTTTTTCTTTATTTTATAGGTCCCACAGCCTTAAGAAAGTCCAGAGCATTCTTGGGGATCCAACTCACCCAGAATATTCTTTTATTATTATTATTATTATTGCGATCTGGTAGACTGTACAGGACAAAAAAACCGAGAAATGGCTTTTATCCTAGAGCTGTGGCTATGTTGAACTCCATGGTTTCGCACTGATGTGGCATTGGGAGCTGTGCAGTGGGGGTTGGAGTGTGGAGAGATGGGTGTTTCTTTTGTGATGTGTGCTGGGGAAAGTATTTAATTTTGTTGTGCAATAGCACAATGACAGTAAAGCTATTCTATTCTATTTCCAAACAAAAAATATGTAGGTAGAGGCTGAGCTTTGTTTTCATGCAAAATCATTGCTTGTGCAGGCATCTTGGTGTGGAAATTCACATTTTCCCAACATTTCAACAGGGAACTCTAGGGACTACAGAAAAGATCCTGGTGATTTGCATTCTTACCCCTGATTTTGTGAAGTGGTATTGATCCTGCATTTTAAGGCTCAGTGTTCTCAGATGCTTCACAAAAAAACAACACCTTAGGTTCTGAATACTATACTGATTGCCTATGAAAGAAAATTTATCTAGACTCAACTGGAACCAAAGTCCTCCCCTGGTCAATAACAGTAAATAGTTCT
Organism: Anolis carolinensis; assembly: GCF_035594765.1. NCBI lineage: Eukaryota > Metazoa > Chordata > Lepidosauria > Squamata > Anolidae > Anolis > Anolis carolinensis. The sequence continues at coordinate 240,376,117 of NC_085842.1, forward strand.
TGGTATAGATTGGATTGAGAGGCTTATCCCTGGAAGACCCAATCAGACAAACATTCTAGCAGTTAGAATGCTGTTTTCCATGACACATGAGTTTGCTAATAAAAACAAAATCCACGTCAGGATTTTTCCCTATAGTAACTTACACCATTTAATCAGAGTCATGATGTCAACAGTTTATGCATTTCCCTGCCCCATTCTCCCAACCACCAATGATGCAGGAGAACAACATGCAAGGAAATGTATACTGATACCACAGTGGAATAGGAGAGAACATGCGAAGGCTATTTTCAGTGGTAGCTCTATGTTGCATAAACATGTATTTTTGTCAATCATTTACATAATTTAACCAAGTCTCTGAATAGCAAGGTAAGCTTGCTGACTGCACAAGCCCTATAGCCTAGCTGGAAAAAAAATGGAAGCAGCAAGGTCATGTGTAGGAGCCTTATCATCTAGCGTTCCAAAGCAGCTTCCAAAGACGCTTTTTGAGGAGTCTAGACAATTGGTGACGTAGTAGAGCTACAGATTCCAATTTTTTATGCTGTATAAGGAATCTGAACAAAAGTTTCAAGGATGGTAAAGGTAAAGGTTTTCCCCTGACATTAAGTCTAGTCGTGTCCGACTCTGGAGGTTAGTGGTCATCTCCATTTCTAAGCCGAAGAAACAGCATGACCTCCAAGGTCATGTGGCCGGCATGACTGCATAGAGCACCGTTACCTTCCCGCCAGCGCGGTACCTATAGATCTACTCACACTGGCATGTTTTCAAACTGCTTGGTTGGCAGAAGCTGGGGCTAACAGTGGGAGCTTACCCTGCTCCCCGGATTCAAACCACCGACCTTTCAGTCAGAAAGTTCAGCAACTCAGCAGTGTAACCCACTGCACCACGAGAGACTCCCTTCAAGGATAGTGTCACGTGATGAATGTTGTTCTTCTCAGGATACTCTCCCCATATTGGATTTGGAAACAACATTGATTCTGCATCATACCTGAGGCAGAATCCTCAACTTGGAGCTCGAAGACAACTAAGGGATGAGACAAGACAGCTCCAAAAGACCTTGCTCACCAATCCTGACACTTACAGTGTACATGGCCCAAGCATAAACCGAGTGGCATATCTGTATCAAGGCATTCAGTTGCAATGCTATGCTCATCATCTACCACTAACTGTCATTTCAGCTGAGGGACAACCATTCTAAATGTGTAAATGGATGCAGGATTTATCATACCAGCACTTTAGACAACCAAATCATTAGTTGTAAAAGATTCATACACCAAAAGTGAGGAAAAGTATGCCAAATCATTCTTTGTTTGCCTAGTCAGCACTATTTGTTTTAGAGAAGACACTATCAAGATTGGTATTTTCAAATACAATAATAGGAGAAAGCCTATCTATTAACCACATATATCAAATGAAAACATCACACTTTTTAAAAATCTGTAGGTTTTGGCTGCATTAAATAAATTAAATTTTAAATTAAAATCAATGAAGAAAGAAGAGTCTATTTAAATCTCCTTCTTTATGGATTTGTAATCAGGGCCTGAACAAATGTGGTGACTGGTCATAAGTTAATTTAAATTGGAAAACCACTGGAGTAAGGTAATGCACAGTATATTAAGCCCAGCATATCAGTTCAGAATGTATATTTACAATGACCCTGGAAAATTATGCCCTCTATCATCTCAGCACAGGGGAAAACACAATGCACAATGAAAGATAGATGCTTTGAAAGCCAATCTTCTGTGACTATTTGAAACAGATAACATTTGTAACACCATTACATTTTTTTTCTTAGAAATACTATACTTGCCAATGTTTTGCACATGAAAACGAGAACATAGCTTTGCATAACTGGCTTCGTTATTAGATGTGGCCTAATGAACAATGATGGGTTGAGGACACACTCACAAAATGTACAAGAGCCAAGGGGGAAAACTGCCCATTAACCACTCTATAAATGTATAACTTTTATGCTAGAAATACAAATAATGTTATGGGGATAAGTCTTTCACATTGCGATTCTAACAATACAGCTACATTTCAGATAACTTTATACTCTAATTCATTTTTCAAGCTTTGTGGTAAGAAGGGGGAACTATAAAGACTTTAAAATAGACTGTATCACTGCATTCATTCTAGGCCATGCCTACTGCATGATGACAGGATATCAGACCAACTGTAAGGTGAAAAATGGCAGAGAGATTGGAAATAGGCCGATAGTTATCCAATTGAGTGGGGTCCAGTGATGGCTCTTTCAACAGCAGTTTGATTACAGCCAATTTCAGGCTCGCTGGAATTATGCCTTCCCGAAGGGAGGCATTCACCACCGCCTTCACCCACTCGGCCAATCCCCCTTTGGCTTCTCTCACCAGCCAGGATGGGCAGGGGTCTAGGATGCATGTGGTAGCCCTCACCTCTCCAAGCACCTTGTCCACGTCCTCAGGCTGAACCAATTGAAACAAATCCATTAAAATAGGGCAAGCAGGTGCTTGTGCTACATCCTCAGAACCTGCCGTTAATACGGTGTCAAAGCCAGAACGGATCAAAGCGTCCGCAAAGAACCAAGCAAATGCTTCACAGCGGGCTGCCGAGTTGTCAGGGATCCCATCTTGGGGGACGGGATATAACAAACCTCTGACAACTCGGAACAGCTCCGCCAGACAGTTCTTTGCGGACACAATATTAGCTGCAAAGAAAACATTCTTTGCAGCATCTATTGCCACGCCATATGCCCTAAGATAGGAACATAGCCATGTTCGGTTTGGTTCGTTTGGCTTTGAACACCACACGCACTCTAGTCCCCTCTTCTTTCGCTTCATCGCTGCCAGCTCCTCAGTGAACCAAGGAGATTTTTTTTCGTGTCAGGAGAAACTTGAGTCGCTTCTGGAGTGAGAGAATTGGCCGTCTGCAAGGATGTTGCCCAGGGGACGCCCGGATGTTTTTGATGTTTTACCATCCTTGTAGGAGGCTTCTCTCATGTCCCCGCATGGAGCTGGAGTTGATAGAGGGAGCTCATCCGCACTCTCCCCGGGTGGGATTCGAATCTGGCAGCTTTCAGGTCAGCAACCCAACCTTCAAGTCACTTAGTCCACTACGCCATCTGGAGGCTCCTCTACCCAAGTGGTATTGATACCAAGGTATTGATACCACCAAGGAGATGGTTTAGCTCGGGTACTCGAGAGGGGACATTCTGGAGCGATCGTGTCTATTGCCCTAGCCGCCTCTTTGTTTCAGAGGGCAACCAGAGCATCAACAGGGTCACCAGCCGAGGTGGCAGGAAACTCCCCAAGAGCCGTCAGGAATCTATCCGGATCCATAAGCCTCCTGGGGTGGACCATTTTAATCGGTCCTCCACCCTGCGGAGGTTGGGGGGGGCGCAGTAAGTCTAAACCTGATCAGGTAATGGTCGGTCCATGACAAACTGTCACGACCCAGGCTGCAGAGCACCAATAACCATACACAGAGGCCAGAATCTATCTAATATCTTTATTAAGGAAATATATAAAGTTAATAAAAACAAGTATAGGAAATAGTCCAGAAGTAGACCTTTCAGGAAAGGTCAAGATTAGTCCAAAGAAGCAATGTCCAATATGAAATATTAACGTCCAAAGATGTAATCCAATAACCGAAACACTCACTTGCCAAGCAAGTGAGGGGAGATGACAAGGTCCTTTAGTCCATGAACTTGAGCAAGGCTGGGAAATAACTTGATTCTTGAAACACAAAGCTTGATTCAAGGCAACAAGGAAACGAGGAGCAAGAACAAGATCCGTGGCAATTACTTGGCGAGGTCCGGGAAAACAAGGCAAGATCCGGGGAGAAAACAAGGCTGAGAACGAAGGCTTGGAACAGGAACAAAGGCTTGAGAGCAGGAGTAGCTGTCCACACACGCTGCTCCGGTAGCTGACGAATTGACTCCGCAAGATTCCTTCGGGAGCAAGGAACCTAAATAGACCTCGTTTTCCCACCAGAGAACACTTCTCTGGGGAATCAGAAACGAAAGTCAATCTCTGTGTCCAGATGTATGACTCCCTAAAATTTCTCATGGAGCAGGCTTAATCATCTGAATGCTTTGCTGCAATTCTCAAGCTCCTGCGATTAGCCTGCTGCACTCCTTTTTGCTGGAGATAATAATTACGGCGCGAAAAAGGGGGAGAACTCGACTCAGGGCTTGTTTGGCAGATTTCTGGAAGACAAGCCTCCTGCAGGTGCAAAGGCTCAATTTCTGGCTGGGATAGATCCTTTTCTGGCTGAAATGGTGGAAAACCCAAGTTTTCCTCTTCATCAGTCACAACAGCACTAGGAATGGGACTACATGGCCCATGAATCATCACACAAACGGAGCAATGGTAAGCTCCTCCACACCATCACCTTCCTCCCATCCCTGGCAGAAAACCAAGTCAAATGTGTGCCCTGGTCTGTGGGTAGGGTCAGATACTAGTTGGGACAGCCCCATGGTTGCCATGGTGGCCATGAAGTGCGGACTGGAAGTAGCGGTCTCGGCATGGACACTGAAGTCCGATACCGCCGATTTCTGGGCCTAAATATATTGCACAAGATTTCTCTAGCCTAAAATGATACATTTTAATATATTGGGTTTATGGTTCCCGTCCCCTTGATCAGGTCATGTAAGTGTTATTTATTGCTATAATTGTATTATTTTACTTTGCTTAATAATGTGTTATTATGTTGCTATGTAATGTTTGTGTTGTTTTTATGATTGGAAACCGCCCTGAGTCCCATCCGGGAGATAGGGCGGTATATAAATAAAGTTTTATTATTATTATTATTATTAAGTCCCCCAGCACAATGAGCCGTTGGGACTCCAAAGCCAGGCCCGAGACTACCCCGGCTAGCTCAGGCAGGGAGACTGTAGTGCAGCGGGGTGGTCGGTACACTAGCAGAATCCCTAAACTGTCCCGGCCCCCTACCCTCATATGAGCACACTCAAACAAGGTAGACTGCGGGATGGGGCACCTGGTCAGGGGGATGGACTCCTTATAGACCACTGCAACCCCTCCTCCCCTCCCTCCAGATCTTGGTTGGTGCTGCACGGTATACCCTGGTGGACAAAGCTGGGTGAGGTTAGCTCCCTCAGTCTCGTTCAACCAGACGAGGAAAGGGATAAAATGGCCCAAGGGATAACATGGCCCAGTCTCCACTCCTATCCCCACCCCAGAATAAGGCTTCTGCAGTCAGCCTATCACATAAGCCCATTCCATAACATCATAGAATAGAGTTGGAAGGAGCCCTATGAGTGATCCCTTCAGGGAGAGAGGTGCAGGTCAGAAATTTATTATTATTATTATTATTATTATTATTATTATTATTATTATTATTATTATTATTATTATTATGTCCAACCCCTGCTCTATGTAGGATCCCCAGCCAGATCATCCCCAACAGGAAGCTGCCCAGTCTCTTTTTCATAACACTCAGAGAAAGAAATCTCACCACTTTTCTAAACAATTAGTTCCATTTTTGAACTGCTCTTAAGTTGTTCCTTCTAACTTTCAGCTGAAATCTACCTTTCTATAAATTTAAATAAGTAAGTTTGTTCTTATTCTATGGGACACGAGACATGTACCCTCCTCTCTATGAGAGCCCTTGAGATATTTAAGGAGTGCAATCATATCACCCCTCAGTCTTCCTTCATCAAGCTGAACATGCCAACCTTCTTCAAATGTTTATCATATGATTTGCTCTCCATATCTCTTATCATATCTGTTGCCCTTCTTTGAACTTGCTTCAACTGGTCTATATCCCCCCTAAAATAAGGGGATGAGACCTGACTAGCTCAGAATGTAGTATCAATTTGGAAACTATGCTTCTAGTAATGCAGGCTACAATAGCATTCACTTTCTTTGTCGTAGCATCACCCTGCTAACTCATATTCAGTTTATAAGAAACAATAATGCTTTTCATATAGAATCATAGAATCATAGAGTTGGAAGATACCTCATGGGCCATCCAGTCCAACCCCCTGCCAAGAAGCAGGAACATGACATTCAAAGCACCCCCGACAGATGGCCATCCAGCCTCTGCTTAAAACCCTCCAAAGAATGAGGCTTTTAAGCTTATGTTTTATTGCTGAGCCATGTATTCCCCATCCTCTGTCTGAGCATTTGGTTTTTGTGGTCTAAATGTAGAATTTTGCATTTTTCAATGCCAAGCTAGATAATATATCAAGGATTATTGATCTAAAACTATCTCAACTAGTTTCCTGGCTAATTGTATTCTGAAAGTAAAAAAGCTACAGTGGTAGAATGATGGGAATAATATTAAAAATATTTCTGCATGGTATTTGAATTGTTTTTAACAGTGTTTTATTTGTTTATTTTATTCAGATTTAAACTTAATTGTTTGACTAACGGTAGCATTTAATTCTATTCTAATATTTATAGTTTGTAGGTTACAGTAGTGTGGATCCAACAGCAAAATCCAATCAGGGGAGTGTTACTTCGGCTAGGTGTTGTTTCTCAGTCTTATCAACCTCCTCTAAAGTTTCTGTTTACTCCACAGGGAGAACAATCAAGATACAATAAAAACACCTGATGTTTCCTCTGTAGAACAAAAAGAAATTTGTGATGACAACTTAAAACAGAAAAGAACAAAGGAGTAACACTTGGATTGCGCCCCATAATCGTAACTGTCTATTTTAACTTTAAAAAATGAGAGATTCAACTATAGACTCAATGTCTCATCAAATTTGACCATTATACAAAGGTTATCATCTCACTTTATGTATTCCACATTTAGCAAATTCAAACCACAGCTTCACTCACTTCATTGTGACAAAGCCAATACAAACTATTACACATCAAAATATTATGTATAGTATGTAAATATATTATGTAAACACACTTATATACATAATGAAATGCAAGACTAGTTCTCAGACTTAATGTTAAACAATTTCCTCCCACGTAAGTATAATGTCTTTAACAAGTTTTAAAGGTGTTTAGGGAAAAGATTATCTCCATTTCAGAGCACCAACTATTTGAAAGCAAAGAACAAGGAGATGTAACGAAATGTGGGATGTTAATAGCCCAGTTCTCTACAGAAGTGCTCTTTTCATGTTGTTCAACATTGTTTAAGTGGAAATGTATGTTTTGCAAACAATGTGCAATATGTCTATCCTTATTCATGTTGACTAAGGATAATACACAGCCTTATAACTGTGTAGTCAACTGAATGGCTAGATGAAATGGATATTCACCTCCCTCCTGAGTCTCCTCACAGTTGAAAGCTGAATGCAATGCATTGAGTAGCAAGATGAACATATAGACTAAGGCGGGGAAACATCTTGTTGCAAACACTTTCACCTTCTTTTAAAGGATCCTGAAATTTGATGAGAGGAGGAGTTTAATTTCTGCATCCTGAGCGGAAAAGCAGGAAAGTGATATGGATTTTGATCATCCCAAGTCCTGTTTTTATAACCTATTAAGATCTTGCTCAAAGGGATTTGGGGGTTATTTTCTTGTGTCCAAGTGCACTCTTAGGGCAGAAGATGAAAACTTTCATGGTCAAATTTTCTGTCCGAGAATATTCCAAATGCTGTCAAAAATAGTGTGTGGAGGGAGGGGACCCAGCAACAACAAAAGAAAAGAAAAAAAACAAAATCAAAAAGAAGAGAAACAGAAGGGCCACAAGTCCACTCCTGCTATTAAAAGACGAGCATGTGAAATAGTGTAGTGGCTACATAAATGCTAAATATCCTTTTATTTGTACACATTTTAAGTTCTTACATTTGCAAGGATCTGAATAGCACCGAACTATTCTTGAAGCATATTAGAACAGGGTAATCCTCCTTTGTAACTGAGTCTACAACCTCAGCAATGAATATTCCTAAGAAATTTGTAAATTGAGATAACAGAAAAGTTGTCACCACATCAATGATGGAAGAACAATGAAGAACAATCAAATCCTCTGGAGCCTATGAGAGCTAATTAGTGTGTCAAATTTTATTAAAATTCAGAGCTAATTGATTTTCCACACACTTCTTTAATGTTTTGAATAAAAAATCAAAAGAAGCTCTTTAAAATACCAAAAACGGCTTCCTCTAATGTAGGGTTTTATGTTGCCCCACTTCTGAAGGAACTGTTGGTGCACAATTTAGATAAATAACCTTAGGCCGCAAAACATATATTTCATTTCCACCAGTATGATCATTACATCGTAATAAAAATCACCATCATGATTTATAAAGCCTCAGTGCCTTCTGCTATATACCTTATTAAAGGTTCGTTTAAAGCATATAAAACGTACCCTACAAAACAGGCAATAAAAGAGACGGAAATAAATTAGCAGTAGGAACAAACCAAAGCCTCTTTAGAGTAAATCAGTACAGATTTAAAGAAGAAATAGATGGCACAATAAGAAATTTCATTTCTTGGATGAGTCAGTTCAACATCTAGAGCCATTATAACAGTCTGAAAACTTCAATCCACATAACAGGAAGCAATGGGCAGCAACTGAACACACAGGCCCATGCATGGAGATTACAGCCTGAAGGTACTGAAAAATTGTTCTGTCACTCCGCAGGCAGTCGAAGCTAGGAAGCAAATACATTGCTGCACTTTATAATAGTGAAACAGAAGTTCCACTAAAACCCTGTGTTGAAAAAATGTAATAAATAACCATAAAGCACATTCTAATGCAGATTTAAACTTGCTCATTTCATTGGGCTTAAAGCTATATCAGATTGCCACCTTGGTAAATTTTATATGCTCTGTGTATATATCTGTGTAAAACAGCAGTTTGTACTCATCTTATTCCTCAAGAAGCTATATACCCAGAGTTACAATACTCATGAGATAAGTATTTTAATCTTCTACCCCAAAATATAGCAACTACAGAGGTAATATTAAAATATAAAGGTAACTAAATACACACATTTTAATTTAAACAAAATAATCTTTGAATGGAACAGACTGACATATCTACAAATTGAAGTGGGATTTCTCAACCATTATTCATTAATCTCACAGAATACCTGTGAAATAAATTTGTTTCCATTGCAACTTTGCCAAACATAACTGAACATCTTAATGAGATGTCTGTTTTTAAGCTACCCTAGTGAATACAGAATAGACCACCTAAATCTCTTTCTGTAACTTTCATTTTTCTTTATATTTTCCAACCAAGCATTTCACTACCGAAGAATTCAGTGATATTAGAAAGGCGCATTACTAGTTTCAAAACTGCAATAACAGCTCACTTGAGATTTTTATTACATTTGTATCTACATAAAATTGAAAGAATCACATAAATGAGAAAGTACCTGAAGGGCAAAATCAAACTGCTGCTTTTATTAGGTGCAAGTCTAATATCATTCAGATAAAATATTTGTAGGTGCCATAGTCAATCAAGTTTTCAATGGATTCCAAAGATGAAAGCATTCATGCATAAAAGGCAATGTGATAATTATGATGGGCAGACAAGATAATGGAAAAAATCCTAGCCTTCTTTTAATTTTATGTATCAAGTACTGACTTGACCTAGATAACCTGCAATGCTTCACCACATTTACTGCATTATTTTAGCATTTTAATTATTTAGGAAAATTCAATTAATTCAGGAGGCATCTGGTAAGCAGGACCAGCCTTCCTACATCTCACAGCTTTTTTTAGATGCTGCAACTCTATGCAACACTTTTAATATAAATATGTAATTAAGCCTGAAATCTATTCACTCTGCAAGTTTATTAACCTTTGCTGATTATGCAAATTGTAGCTGTGAGGCTGTCGTGACATTTCCATCATTTTAAAACAGCTTGTTTTAAAATTTTCCATTGTAATTTTTATGGACAGTGACTAGAGCATTGAAATTACATACACATTCTCCCAGTAATAAAACAGATTGTCTCCACCCTCACCCCAAAATTTAGTGAATAACCACTCTTGGATTCTAATATTCCAAATCAGAGCTACAAACCACTCATTAAAGATGATCATCAGTATTACAGATTATACTATTATTTCTAGAATTACTCCTCCGTTTTAATAATCACACTTTTGTTGTTGTGTAGCTTCAAGTTGTTTCCAACTTATGGAGAACCTAGCATGGTTTTTCTTCACAATGTCTGTTCAGTTGGCTTTTACCTTTGTCTTCCTCTGAGACTGAGAGAGTATGACTTGCTCATGGTCCCCAGTGGGTTTTAATCAGGGATTCAAACTCTGGTTTCCAGAATCCTAGTCCAACACTCAAATCATTACAGCACACTAGGAAAAATAATACAGGCTTGGGTGGGGACTGAGCACAGGAATTCAAGTGCTTAGTTTTGAATGTAATTTATACATTTTACAGGATGTCTAAACATGGCTTAGTATGCTGATTTGGGAGGGGGGCTGAATCCATTTTACTAATGGTTCTCGACCTGTGGATCCCCAGATGTTTTGGCCTACAACTCCCAGAAATCTCAGCCAGTTTTCCAACTTGTTGTTGAAGGCTTTCATGGCCGGGATCACAGGGTTGTTGTATGTCTTTCGGGCTGTGTGGCCATGTTCCAGAAGTATTCTCTCCTGACGTTTCGCCCACATCTATGGCAGGCATCCTCAGAGGTTGTGAGGTATGGATAAACTAAGTAAGGAAAGGAAAGAATATATATCTGCGTAGAGTCCAGGGTGTGGCAAGAGTCCTTTGTCACTGGGAAGCCAGCATTAATGTTTCAGTTAATCACCCTAATTAGCATTGGAAAGGTTTTTGTCTCTTGCCTGGGGGCATCCTTTGTGTGTTCTCTGTGTTCTCAAATAATATACTGTGTTCATCAAGATATACACAGATATATATTCTTTCCTTTCCTTACTTAGTTTATCCATACCTCACAACCTCTGAGGATGCCTGTCATAGATGTGGGCGAAACGTCAGGAGATAATACTTCTGGAACATGGCCACACAGCCCGAAAGACATACAACAACCCAGCTTTCCAACTGTTGGGATTTCTTGGAGTTAAAGGCCCAAACATCTGGGGACCCACAGGTTGAGAACCACTCACTATACATATGTGAAAATGGGCTCTCTGAACCAAAAGTGCAAAAATTCATAATGGAGCTGCAAGTCCACTTTTACAGTTTTTACAATTTAATTCTCGTTGTTTATGAGTACAAGACTGAAATAATGAGATTCAAACAGTAAAGGCATTGCCATGTTTTTTTGCTAAACTTTCGTATATTTAAATTATGTTCTACCTTACAAATTCTTTTCCTTTCCTTTCCATTTTTCCACTCATGACTCTTTGAATCAGATTTGATTGGTGTCTGTGTGTGAATGAGTTCATTCCTATGTATATGTGTGCACACAACTGTGATTTTTTTTCTCATTATGAATTACCATAAAAACGTAAGCACAATTGATCTATGCTTGCGAGGTAATCAAGGTGGCGGGAACAAAAGCAGTGAAGGGAGGTAGTTTCTGAGGAAATGTCTGACAAGGAAATGATTAAGATCCCCCACTCTTCTTATCCTTTATCAACTGACAATTTCTCCCTCCCGGGATGGCAAAATAGCATTTCCCTTACTTTTTCCTTAATATCTGGTCCACAGGGCTGAGAGAAGCCATTCAAATAAAAAAGTTTAAAATAATGGCATAAGCACAGGAAGAAAGCTAGCCCCTAGCCCCTACCATTGTCTTTCTCTTCCCGTGGAGTGACAGTCACAACACAAAAGTACCTTCTCTGCATATAGACACTCCACACAACAAAGAATACCTAAAATTGGGAGAGCATTTCTTTTAAAAACATGAATTCTCTCCTAACAAACATAAACTCATATATTGCAGGATTCCTGAATATGCATCGCCATCCTTGTGTAGCTTAGGCTGTATTTTAAACTGTCAGTTTCCATGAGAAGAGAGCAACAGTAAGGGATTCTTGCTGTACTCATGAATTTAGGTTAGACACTCTGAAGCAGATTGGGGGGGGGGGGGAGATAAACTGGTCCCATGTACAATTCAAAGCCTGCATGCATGGCATTTGCTTTTGACCAAGATGACATTTTCCTCTTTCCGCTACTTTTTCATGTTTCTAACCTTATTAATTCTTTATTTAGGTAGAATATGAAGATATATAACAAAAATAAGGATATCAATAATGTTTCAAAATAACTACTGTATATTGCTTAGATATGACATTCTACATTCCCCACCCACCACTAAAACTATACTTGAATACTTGAATTTTTTATTGTACCAGCCATAGGCCATAACATCAAATAATAAACAACCTTTAAAAGTGCAATAAGCACTTTCCAATATAAAAATTAAAACTTATTCCATTTACTGGCCCTTTAAAGTTACAGTAGCAGTGACATGATAACAATAACAGTGTCTGATTTGTATCATCCGAAACTATCTCCATTTCCATTTCTAGCCTCCACTGTGGACTAACATCTCTAAAACTAAAATATGTTTCAACTGCATATCTTTGATATATGAAAGTATTTTGTGGAAACAACCTTACCTTGAGCTAGTCGCTCAAGTCGTTTTCCATGTTCTGGAGGGATAGCATACCTGAAATTGACATAAAAGAAAATATATGAAACGCTTTTATTGGCTACTGTTAACATACAAGAAGGGAATTTTCACAGATACGATGCTAATAAGAGAAACAAAATATTTTAATGGATTTTAATGCTACTTTGCTTCTCAAATTAAAATGTAAAGTTGAATTTACAGTAAGCTTTTTAAAAGTAAAACAAAAAAAACTCAATTAACTAGAAACAAAAAAAATTAAAACCACTAAAAACAAAAAGTTGAATAAAGGTCTCTCAACACAGGAATGGATAAAAAAATAAAGCCTCCCCCAAAGGTTGTCTAATTTAACACTTTAGAAAGATGGTGAAACAAAAATTTAAAAGCGTCCAGCAACCTGTCTTTGGGAAAAGGTTTTTACAATAATGGCAATACCATATCTGAAAAGGCCATGCCTTTTTTCTGATCCACCATATCAAAACTATATTGATGGAAGAATTAGGAGATAAATGAAGTGCAAACTTTCAGGAATTCATAAAGATGCTTTATACAAAATTAGAAAACTGGTCCAGCTAGTACAGTCTTGTCAACTTGACCAACAGGTTTTTTTAGAGATATCAGGAAAGATTTTTTCCAGCTTTACCTGGCATTGCTGCAATTTCAACCTTTTGCTTACAAAGCATGCTTTTACCCTAAGCTATATACCCTTCAATACAAAGATAGTATTTCATTTATGTTGTTTCATTGCCTGTCACCGAAAAATGTATTAGAAGTGGAGAATTGTATTTCTAGAGGTCTCCAAGAAGTGCAATTCATTACCAAAATATGGTGAATCATAACACCCATTTGCTTTAAATTTATTACAAATTGGCAACTCATTCCTGTTTTCACAAGAAGGTGCTGTTCACAGGATGCTGCCTTCAAAAATTACATATACCTTGTTTAGGGCTTTAAAATTAATAAAGTCCAGGGATGTGGGAAAAATTATCATAGATCATAGATGACTGCTTGAAGAACCACAGTTAAGGCAAACAATTTCTATGGTATCATAAAGCTGAATGAATAGAAAGCTTACCAGCTGTTAGTAGAACAAGCGGAGATGGATAACGCTACCTTGTATCAAAAGACGTAGTCCCAAGGTATTTCATATTGAGTTGATAATGTCATATGAACATGGAGGCCTGAGCCCAAATAGTAGAGGTCCCATACAGAAACACCTCTGGACAATGTTGCAGAAACTGCAACAGCCCTTGCAGAATAAGATCTGATAGCTGTCAGGTCTGTCTGGTTAGCCAACAAATAGACTAACTTGATGGTCTATACTGCTAATTCCCCAGTCTCTATGAAGATACAGAGACTCATAGCAGGAAAAAAAGATAGTGTTAATAATCAAAATGATTTTGTCTTTTTATGTGAAAGGCTTGAGCCCATTGCACATCAAGACAGACCAATTTCTATAAAGTTCAGGAAAAATATACAGAAAATAATGTCTTGTTTCAAGGGGAAAACCAAGACTACTCTCAGTAGTGAAAAATATCCAGTCTAAAAACTACCTTGTTCTTGTAAAAGCAAAGTAAAATTGATCTGGGCAAATGGTAGATAATTCATTGGCCCTTCAAGCTAATGTCATGGATATCAAGAATACACTGTTCTAAGTAATCCATGAATTCCAACAGTTCCACCAATGGTTACAACAAAACCAAAGAGAAGAGGGACTTCCGGTTGGAGCTGAGGAGAGAAAGCCGCATGGAGCCTCAGCTCCGTGCATCGGAGATAGACGGTGAGGGGAAAGGTTATCTTCACCCCTCAAATTCCTCATCTTTGGGCGAGACAAAGAGAGGAGAGTGTCTGCCGGCAAAGAGCATCTCGAATGGAAAGCTCGAAGGCACAGAGAAATCCTCCCGTCTCCACGATCTCTCCGCATAAGGCTCCAACTCTTCTTCTCTTAAGTAAGCACATGATTTACGTTTATTTGATTTAGCACTGAGCACTGAAGCTATAAATAAGTTCCTTTGACAATTAAAAGCTTGGACTTTTCCTGCTGGAGATAAGATAATTTGCTAAGCTAACTCCTTGAGAGACAAGAGCCTAAAAGTATTGTATTCCAAAGTTTAAAAGCTGCACTGTAATACTGTGCTGAAAGAGGCAGGTCGTAACAAAAGACTATGAATATGCATGCTACTGACCATGCCTGATAGGAGGCTTGATCCAGATGTCTCCAATCCAGAAGATGTATAGTTGCAAGGACTTTAATTGAACTAAGATTCAGAAGAATAATAATTGGATTAAAAGACACTGTTTTCCTCTTATGTTTGAGGTTTAACTATACCTATCCCCACCACCACCCATCTTGGCAGATTCCTATAAGCAGCACTCTCCGGAATAGTTGTTTTGTCTACAGAACTGAACGGCCTTGAACGGCCTTGAGCAAGAAGGAGGAGAGAGAAGGAGAGGAAAAGGAAAAAAAAAGTCAAGATCTAGATACAAAAAGGAGTGGGGAAAAAAATGGATAAACGCTCCCCCAAAGTGACGGGGCCGGGGATGAAAGGCCTGATATCATCTTATGCCACAGTCCCTGCAGCATCTGAAAAAATAAAAAAACAAGTCTCCACAGCAGCAGCAGCAGCAGCACCTGACCAAACCCTCCTGGAGATTAGATCAATGTTTGAAAATCTGACACAAGCAATAGGAGCAGTGCAGCAGGACTTACAAAAAATTGCTAATAGGCAAGACCAAATGGACAATAAACTTGCAAAACTGGACAAAGACCAAAAATCTGTTAAAAAAAGAGTGGAAAGACTGGAAGAGCAGAGTCAAACCTATGAAGACCACCATGAACAGGTCTTAGATGCCATAGCGATGCAAGAATTGAAAGCCTGTGAGTGCTCTTTGAGGATACGAGGTCTTAAGGAGGGCCTGGAAAGAGAAAGTCTCATCTCTTTCATTGCTAATATGTTGGCAGGGCTGCTGAAAGAGCAAGATCTGGACATTATTCATGCTTCAATTTCGTCTTGTTTCAGAATCAACTCAGCCTTCGCAAGACAAAAAAAAGTACCTAGGGACTGTATAGTACAATTTGTTGCCAAAACATTTAAGGAGATAGTGCTGAAAAAACAATATGAAACCCCAATTGTGATTGAGGGAAAGAAAATATTAATGATGAAGGAGATCCCGGGAAGGCTTCTTAGAAAAAGGAAAGAATTCAATGCACTGGTGGTTAAACTGAAGAACAAAGGCACCCCCTTTCGTTGGCTCTTCCCAAAGGGTGTCTCCTTCTACCATAAGTCAAAGAGACACTATATTACAGATGCAGGGAAGGTTGAACAGTTCCTAAGGAAATATGCCCAGGACTTTCCGGGGGGAGAACAACAGCTTGCAGGCGATGAGAGCCAGGGGCACAGAAGGGGTAAAGGGGTGCCACAGGAAAGGAAAGAGCGAAAGCAGAAGGAGCAGGAGGAAAATGAGAAGGAGGGCACCCAGACAGATGAAGAAAAAGAAGAGGAAGATGAAGTTGAAGAAGTGGAAGAAGATGTAAAAAGTGGGGGAACAGACTAACAAATAAAGGGACATTAAGAGTAATGAACTGATTATTGGGAAATACAATATGTTTCTTTTGCTGACTGGGATGGGGAATAGGTGGGGGGATGGGATTGAGTAGATTCAAATGTCTGTACAAAATTTAAAAATCATGTCTTGTAACATTAACGGTTTGAATAATGGCTATAAACGTAAGAAAGTGGTTCATTTCTTGCAGAAAATCAAATCAGACATAGTGTGTTTGGTTGAGACACATCTGATATACAAGGATAGTCACCTGTTAAAAAGAGAAAGGCTGGGCCATTTATTCACAGCATGTAACAGTAAAAAGACCAATGGAGTACTCTTTTATATAAAAAAAGATCTGGCACCAGAGAAAATATTCTGTGATGAGGATGGCAGAATATTAATAATTAAAGTATATATACAAAAAGCCCCGGTACTATTAGTTGGAGTCTACGCACCAAACAACAAACAAAAACTGTTCTATAAAAAATTGACACGTATATTAGCAGAATATGGGGAAAAGGAAATGTTATGGATGGGGGATTTTAATGGAGTCATGGTGCCCAAAGAGGACAGAGATAGTAAAGTTAAAAAGGACAGGAAGGAAGGCCGACTCCCAGGATCCTTCCTAAGGGAAATTCAGTATTGGGAACTTTATGATATCTGGAGAGTCCACAATCCAACAAGGAAAGAGTATTCATACTATTCACATAGACATGGCACATCCTCAAGAATTGATCTGATATTTGGCACTAAGGAACTAGTGGGTAAAACAGAGAAGATTGAATTATTACCAAGAGTATTAGCCGACCATAATCCGATATTAATGAAATTAAGAGTGGGATATAAAAGAAACAGAGCCTGGAGAATGAATGATTATATTTTGAAAATTAAGTCACATAGGGAAAAAATTAGAATGGGGATTAATAATTACTTTAAGGACAATGCTAAAGAAGAAATGAAGGAGGGAATAGTCTGGGACGCTGGTAAAGCAGTAATTAGAGGGTTATTGATACAACAAAACTCAATCTGGTACAAAGGAAAAAATAAGGCCCAACTGGAGTTGTTATCAAAAATCAGGACAAAGGAATTAGAAATAGAAAAAGAAAAAGGTACAAAGACAAGACTACAAGGTGAACTAAAAAAATTGCACCAACAATACGAACAGCTAATTGCTAGTGAAATAGAAAGGAAAGTTATGTATAATAGATACAACTTTTTTGAAAATGCAAACAAACCAGGGAAATTATTAGCTTGGCAAATAAAAGATGCAAAGAAAAAAACATTGATAATGAGGATAAAAAATAAAGGAGAAACTGTCACCGATTCACAACAGATACAAAAACTATTCGAAGAATATTATGCCAACTTATACAAAAAAACTCAGGGGGAGATTAAGACAATCTCCCAGTATGTGGAGGAGACAAACTTAGAACAAATTTCAGAAGCAATGAAAGCTGACTTAGACAAACAAATTACACCAGAGGAAGTAATCAGGACAATAAATATGGCTAAAGTAAATAAGTCCCCTGGGGCAGATGGACTTTCGACCCTATACTATAAAACGTTTAAGGAAGAGCTAGTACCACAGTTGGTGTCAGTGATGAATGTGGTCTTGAAAAAGGGGGAACTTCCAGAATCTTGGAAGGAATCCATAATTGTTTTAGTCCCTAAACAGGATAAAGATTTAGACTTAATTAAAAATTATAGACCAATATCATTGCTGAACTGCGATTACAAAATATTTGCCACTATATTGGCAAATAGAATTAAGCAAGCTCTAGCACAGATCATTCATAAAGACCAGGTGGGGTTTCTCCCAGGAAGACAAGTAAATCAAAACATCAGACTGATATTGAACACCCTGGAAGTAGCAGAAAAAGACCCAAATAGAGATTTGGCATTGTTCTTTATTGATGCAGAAAAAGCCTTTGACCATGTTAGATGGGATTATTTGGAAAAAGTGTTAGAAAAATTTGAAGTTGGCCACCAATTCAAAAGGGCAGTAGGGGCTATATACACTAATCAAAGAGCAAGGTTAAACATCAATGGTCAACTATCAGATTACATCGACATACAAAAAGGGACCAGACAAGGTTGCCCGCTGTCCCCACTATTATTTATTATGGGTCTGGAAATCTTAAATGTCAGAATAAGAGAAGAGAAGGAAATTACGGGTTTAAAGATTAGTGACCAAGAACTAAAAATTAGGGCTTATGCAGACGATATAGTCTGTATTCTAACTAACCCACTACAAAGTATTAAAAAAGTATTGGACATTATTCAAAGACATGGTGACATATCAGGATTTATTATAAACAAGGAAAAATCTAAGTTTTTAGTAAAAAATATAGATGCTAAAAGCTGTAAGAAACTGGAGGCCGCAGCAGACTGCGAGGTGATCCCAAAAGTAAAATATTTAGGTATATGGGTCACAAACAAAAATATCAATTTATTCCAGGATAATTACGTCAAAGTATGGGAAGACATTAAAAAAGATCTTACTAGATGGCAAACAATCCCACTAACATGGATGGGCAGAATTGCAGTAATAAAGATGATGGTACTCCCCAAAATGCTATTCCTGTTTCAAAATATACCCATTATCAAAGGAATAAACTTTTTTGAGAAATTGAAAAGAAAGATTACAGATTTTATTTGGGCTGGAAAAAGAGCGAGGATAGCATACCGGAATTTAATTGATGATAAAGGAAGAGGGGGGCTAAGCTTACCCGATCTAAGGACCTATTACGAGGCTGCAGCTCTGTCCTGGATGAAGGAATGGATAAAATTAGAAAATAAGACCCTATTAAATTTGGAAGGATATGAATTAAGATTCGGCTGGCATGCATATGTATGGTACGATGGAGACAAATTAAATAAAGACTTTAATAAACATATAATTAGAGGGGGACTATTAGACATTTGGAAAAAATATAGAAAAGGTATGGAACCGAAAACACCCCTTTGGTTGAGGCCATTAGAAGCAGTTATAAGACCAGCCTTAAGTGTAGAAACAAGAACATATAAAGAATACCTTATTAGAGAAAATGAAGAATGGAAATTAAAAGGGCGGGAAGAATTGGAGATTAATGATTGGTTTCGATATCACCAATTGCATGAAAGATATAAAAAAGATATGAGGGTTGGTTTCGCAACTAAAAAATCAGAACTGGAAAGAATATGGGAAAAGGGAAATAAAGGGTTAATATCCAGATTATACAAATACATATTAAGTTATAATATGGAGGATAATACAGTCAAGACAGTAATGATATCCTGGGCCAAGGACCTAGGTAGGCCAATAGAATTGGATAACTGGGAGTACCTATGGAACAAAGAATTCAAATTCACAATATCTGGATCAATTAGGGAGAATCAATATAAAATGTTTTATAGATGCTATATCACCCCAGCAACATTGGCAAAAATAGATAAATCACAACAAGGTATTTGCTGGAGGTGTAGGAAACAGAAAGGGACATTCATCCACATGTGGTGGACGTGTATGACCATACAGGCATTTTGGGACAAGGTAATTAAAGAGACTAATAAAATGCTACATAATAAGATTAAAAAAAGCCCAGGATTGTGTCTATTAGGTCTACATAGAGAAAACAATAACCAAAAGGACCAAGAAATATACCAATATAGCTTTGCGGCAGCAAGATTGACCATAGCCAAAGACTGGAAAGGGGAAAAAGGTTTAACTAAAAAGGATTGGAGAGAAAGAATGCGGGAATATATGCTAATGGCCAAACTTACCAACAATAGAAAGAACAAAAGTAATGAGGACTTTTTAGAAACATGGAAGCTGGCCATAGCATATCTGAATAAGGAGTCAGTAACATAGAGGAGTTCCATTAGGAATTTAGGGTTACTATTAACAAGGATATATAAATTGGCTTAAAGGCTTCATAGTGCTTCAGGGTTGGAAGTCATGGTGAAGGGTGCACGGGTGTGGAGAAGGGGTTTTATTTTCTGTGGGATAGGGGTTTTGGGTGCGTGCAGGGTTTGTTGTGTGTAATACGTTGTATGTTTTTTGTTTTGTTTGAATATTAGGGTAAACTCTTATATTTAATTTCTAAAAAAAAAATAAAAATGAATAGAAACCTGGATTGAGAGTGGTGGATGACATGTGGAAAGAGCAGTTCTATATGTTTTGAGTAACAGATAATAATATGTACTGTGTTAGAATTGGCAGGCTGGTTGACTAATGTAGATATGCATGTACATTTCAAAATGATTGTTATCTGACTATATTTGCGATAATTTGCTGTTTTGTTATGTAACGTTTCATTAATAAACTGTTTACCCACAAAAAAAAAAAAACCAAAGAGAAGAAACATGACAGCAATGTTATCTTAACTAGTGGACAGAGCTGCAAGATGCCTTTGATAAAATTTTTAATCATCACATAGAGGCAGATCTTTAAGAGGTAGAACTGAAAGTCCTTTCATCATTTGGAAGTACAGTAGAGTCTCACTTATCCAAGCTAAACGGCCGGCAGAAGCTTGGATAAGCGAATATCTTGGATAATAAGGAGGAATTAAGGAAAAGCCTATTAAACATCAAATTAGGTTATGATTTTACAAATTAAGCACCAAAACATCATGTTATACAACAAATTTGACAGAAAAAAGTAGTTTAATATGCAGTAATGTTATGTTGTAATTACTGTTTTTATGAATTTAGCACTAAAATAACATGATATATTGAAAGCATTGACTACAAAAATGGCTTGGATAATCCAGAGGCTTGGATAAGCGAGGCTTGTATTAGTGAGACTCTACTGTATTGAAAAATGAAACTGTTTATAGTCACAGCACCAATGTATAGAAGGTTTTCTAAATGCTAGAAGAATCATGAAGATATAATAATTCAGGATGCTGTGATTCTCCAGACCATAAATTGAAGACAATCAATGTTGGGATGTTCCACCCTGCCATGAGACTGAACCTGCCAAAACAAAATCTGAGGTAACCGAATGCATTCCTCCAGGAACAGATGAAAAAGTATGATGAACAATGTTTGTTGCCCCTCCCTGCCCCCTCCCTGCTATTTTTCTAGCGAAAGGCTAAAACCTTTTCATTCAGGCTTTTAAAGAAGTTTTTTAGGACCAAGTCAAGAGGTGCTGTGGCTTTTGCTTTAAATACACTTTTAATCAATTTTAAGGATTTCAACTGTTAATTTTTAATTAATATCATTGATGTTTAATTCTATTTTAATGTTTGTATGTTTTTGGATATTACATAGTATTGACATGTATTTACTGTAAGCTGCTTTGTAGACAGAAAAAGTGGGATCTAAATAATAATAATTACCATAATAATAATAATGTTTGTAATAGTCAACAAAGAGCAACAAGAATCCTACAGGTGGCCTTCTCCTGAATCTTTAGCAACACTTTTGTTGGTACAAAACCATAAAGCTCTGGTCCTGATCAGACCATGAGAAAAAATCCCCTAAAGAGAAAGAGCTGATCACCACACTGCTTAGGTAGAAGTGAACTCATCTGTAATTGGGTGTTCTCATAAGGCAACAATGAGATTGAATCTTTCCCAAGACAGAGATCATTCACAAGCTGGTCCAACTAAGTGAGATCCCAATAAATAGACAGCTACAGGAATTATAACTGTGGGAATGTGCTATTCCCAAATCTGCATAGCTGTCAGGACCCAGGCTGCAGAACACCAATAACCATGCGCAGAGACCAGAATCTATCTAATATCTTTATTAGGGAAATATATAAAGTCAATAAAAACAAGTGTAGAATATAGTTCAGAAGTAGACCTTTCAGGAAAGGTCAAATATAGTCCAGGAAAACAATGTCCAATATATGATATTAAAGTCCAAAGTTATAATCCACTTCACCGAAACACACACTATTTGGCAAGCAATAGTGTGGGGAACTGTCCATAGTCTTTGAGGCTTAAGGTAAATCCGAAGGAAACTGGAAAACAAGGCTTGAATCAGAGAAGCAAGGTCCGTGGTTTAAAACGCAAGGCAAGGCAAGACTTGAAACTTGGCAAGATCAAACTTGAAACAAGGCAAACATGAATCAAAAACTGAGTCCATAGAAGTCCATGGTACAAGGCTGGGCTGGAAACTTGATCCGGGATCTGGGAACTGGAGTACGAAGTCTACACACGATCTCACTCCTCAAGCCGACGAATTGACTCCACAAGGATTTCTTTGCTGGCAAACACCTATATAGGATCTTGTTTTCCCGCCAAGGAACACTTTCTCTGGGGAACAAGAAACGAAACCTATACTGTGTCCAGATGCATGACTCCTTAAAGTTTCCCAAGGGAAACAGACTTAATCAGCTAATTGTCTGGCAGCTATCCTGGCGCTCCGGCGAGTCGCCTCTCGAGCGCCCCTATCTTGATTATAATAATCCCGGCGAGAAAATGGGGGAGATTTCTGCTCAAGGCTTGTTTGGCTGACTTCTTGTGGGCAAACATCTTGCAGGTGCAAGGGCTCCAAATCTGGCAGAAACGGTGGGAAACCCAAGTTTTCCTCTTCATCTGCCACAATAGTACATGGAACAGGACTACATGGCCCATGAGTCATCACAATAGCCAATCTGAGTGAAGTTTTTGATCTCAGACAACCGTCATGTCCGACACCACCAAATCACTCATTTGTGATTCACTCTGAAGTCTTTCAGTATTACCAGCAACTACAACACATTTATATGCAGTTCTTTCTTAGCTACTGACCATCCTCAATGAACAGTAAGCCTATTGTAGTGAATGCCCTATCCAGAACAAGACACACCTGTCCCTTGAACCTTAGTTGGCCTGGGATCTGTGTAGACCAGCTTGTGCACCAAGGCAGGAATGAGTATGGGCAGGTCAGTCTTCAAGGGAAAGGAATAGCAGTTATACCAGTCAAAGCTGGTTAAAACGTAAATAAGTTAAAATAGATTTTCTAAAGTTAGTAGTATCTTCCTTTTCAAACAATATGAGCACATGTTGCCAAAATATTATTTTAAAGTAAAATCTCTGTAGTAATAGGCATGTAATATTACCATTCACATATTATTTGATAGGTATAATCCAGTAAGTGAAACACTTACAAGCACCACAGATGTCAACAGGAGAGGCTTCAAAATATGTTAATTGCTTCATTATAATCACCAAATTTCAACAGATCACTAGGATATGATTTGGGATCTAGCTCTAAATGTATCACATCTTTGGGTTTTGAAAAGTGATGTGAAAATACTCATATGGGGTACGAAAAACCAAAAGTGGAGAAAAATTTTGATAACCATTTTATTAGATCATCCCTGATTAAAGTATGGAATAAATATAAAAACTATTTTTACACAAAGATACCATTCTGGCTATTTCACTAAGTTCATTATTCTTCTTGGCCCACGGGGGGAACCAATGACACTGTAAGTCATAGTCTTCAGGATATCTTAAGGGATTATGAGGCTCTGGGTAGGAGTCTGAAGCACCTATTGCCAATTCATTTATCCTTCCAGTTGAAGGATAAGTCCCAGGAAGGAAAAGAATAATCACGGACATGAACTGATTCCACAGATGGTGCTGCTGGGCATAATTTGGCTTCTTGGACCATAGTCTGCAGTTTCATGGAGTTGTACTTCTGGCAAGTGATGGGTTGCTCACAGTAGTTGACATAATTTTTTGCTAAGAATCTCACAAATCTTATCAGGAGGGCTTTAAACTGAGTTATTGGTGTGATAAGGGGAAACAGAATTCTTGAAAGCAGGATAGTCTAAGTGAATAAGTGAATAGTATAAGAACCCAATAGTGGGAAGGGGGACTTAAGGGAGAAGCTAGAGGGAATGGCCTGTGATCTTAGATGTCTCTACACTAATGCACAGAGTATGGGAAATAACAAGATGAAATGAAATTGAACTTTTAACACACACAGCAAACATGTCATAACATGCATCACTGAAATCTACTAGGATGAATCTCATTAATGGAATGAAGGAACAGACTGAAATAATCTATTTCAGAGAACTAGGCAAACTTGGAAATGCCTATAGAATCATAGAATCATAGAATAGTAGAGTTGGAAGAGACCTCAAGGGCCATCTAGTCCAACCCCCCGCTAAGAAGCAGGAAATCGCATTCAAAGCACCCCCGACAGATGGCCATCCAGCCTCTGCTTAAAAGCCTCCAAAGAAGGAGTCTCCACCACGGCCCGGGGGAGAGAGTTCCACTGCCGAACAGCCCTCACAGTGAGGAAGTTCTTCCTGATGTTCAGGTGGAATCTCCTTTCCTGTAGTTTGAAGCCATTGTTCCGTGTCCTAGTCTGCAGGGCAGCAGAAAATAAGCTTGCTCCCTCCTCCCTATGACTTTCCCTCACATATTTGTACATGGCTATCATGTCTCCTCTCAGCCTTCTCTTCTGCAGGCTAAACATGCCCAGCTCTTTAAGCCTCTCCTCATAGGGCTTGTTCTCTAGACCCTTAATCATTTTAGTTGCCCTCCTCTGGACGCTTTCCAGCTTGTCAGCATCTCCCTTCATCTGCGGTGCCCAAAACTGGACACAGTATTCCAGGTGTGGTCTGACCAAGGCAGAATAGAGGGGGAGCATGACTTCCCTGGATCTAGACGTTATTCCCCTATTGATGCAGGCCAAAATCCCGTTGGCTTTTTTAGCTGCCGCATCACATTGTAGGCTCATGTTTAACTTGTTGTCCACGAGGACTCCAAGATCTTTTTCGCACACACTGCTGTCAAGCCAGGCGTCCCCCATTCTGTATCTTTGATTTCCATTTTTTCTGCCGAAGTGAAGTATCTTGCATTTGTCCCTGTTGAACTTCATTTTGTTAGTTTCGGCCCATCTCTCTAGTCTGTCAAGATCGTTTTGAATTCTGCTCCTGTCTTCTGGAGTGTTAGCTATCCCTCCGAGTTTGGTGTCATCTGCAAACTTGATGATCGTGCCTTCTAACCCTTCGTCTAAGTCGTTAATAAAGATGTTGAACAGAACCGGGCCCAGGACGGAGCCCTGCGGCACTCCACTTGTCACTTCTTTCCATGATGAAGACGACGCATTGGTGAGCACCCTTTGGGTTCGTTCGCTTAGCCAATTACAGATCCACCTAACCGTAGTTTTGTCTAGCCCACATTTTACTAGTTTGTTTGCCAGAAGGTCGTGGGGGACTTTGTCGAAGGCCTTACTGAAATCTAGATATGCTACATCCACGGCATTCCCTGTATCGACCCAACTCGTAACTCTATCGAAAAAAGAGATCAGATTAGTCTGGCATGACTTGTTTTTGGTAAATCCGTGTTGACTATTAGCAATGACCGCATTTGTTTCTAAGTGTTTGCAGACCACTTCCTTAATGATCTTTTCCAGAATCTTGCCTGGTATTGATGTGAGGCTGACCGGACGGTAATTGTTTGGGTCGTTCTTTTTTCCCTTCTTGAAGATAGGGACCACATTCGCCCTCCTCCAATCTGCTGGGACTTCTCCTGTTCTCCAAGAACTCTCGAAGATGATTGCCAGTGGTTCTGAAATAACTTCCGCTAGTTCCTTCAATACTCTTGGATGTAGCTGATCTGGCCCTGGGGACTTGAATTCGTTTAGAGTGGCCAGGTGTTCCTGGACAACTTGTTTCCCTATTTGGGGTTGGATTTCCCCCAATCCTTCGTCCATTCCATGTTGCTGAGGTTGAAGATGGCTTTCTTTTTGTGAGAAGACCGAGGCAAAGAAGGCATTAAGCAGTTCTGCCTTTTCCCTATCCCCTGTCACCATCACCCCATCTACTCCTTGCAGTGGCCCTATCGCCTCCTTTTTCTTCCTTTTTCTACCAACATAAGCAAAAAAACCTTTTTTGTTGTTTTTTATGTCCCTGGCAAGCCTGAGCTCATTTTGCGCTTTAGCCTTGCGAACCTTTTCCCTACAGGAGTTGGCTATACGTTTGAATTCTTCTTTGGTGATTTCTCCCCTTTTCCACTTCTTGTGCATGTCACTTTTGAGCTTTAGCTCAGTTAGAAGTTCTTTGGACATCCATTCTGGCTTCTTTGCACTTGTCTTATTTTTCTTCTTTGTTGGCACTGTTTGCATTTGCGCCTTGAGTATTTCACTTTTGAAAAACTCCCATCCATCCTTAACTCCCTTGTTTTTTAATATCGGCGTCCATGGAATGCCGCTCAGTAATTCCTTCATTTTTTGGAAGTCAGCTCTCTTAAAGTCCAGAATGCGTGTTTGACTTGTCTTAGTTTCAGCATTCCTTTGTATTGCAAACTGCAGGAGCACATGGTCACTTGCCCCTAAGGATCCAACCACTTCAACTGTATTGATCAGGTCTTCCACATTTGTTAAGATTAGATCAAGAGTTGCTGATCCCCTTGTTGCCTCTTCTACCTTCTGGACCATAAAATTATCTGCAAGGCAAGTGAGGAATTTGTTGGACTTTGTACTCTTGGCTGAGTTTGTTGTTGTATCGTATGTTAGGGCCTACTTAGCTTTTCAAAAACCCTTGTTCTTGTTCTTGGTTTTAATGTTGCACTAACTTATTTTTATTATTTTTAACAATTGAAACTTTCTTGAGTACCTAAGGAAAATGTTTTAAATAAAATGTTTTTATAGCCAATCATTCATCACAAACACTCATGCATACAAATGTTCACTAGTTGCTCATTTCAGCTTGGGTTTGAAATGCATCACTGAATTATTAAGCTACCTTTCTTTTTCTTAGAATTTAACAGTACAGTACTTATAGCCACTGACAGGCTAGATGACAAGTGTCAGTGTGTAGGCAAAGTTTAATGAGTACCAAAATATCACTAGTGAAAATGTCAGTCTTTTTTCTCTTGATATTATTTGAACTGCTTTTAGTTTCAAATGTTAAATACCTGCTGAGTGCTAAGTACATCAATAAAAATGTTGACACAGTAGAATACTTTACTGTGATAAAAGCTTGCAGTGGATGACTTCAGAGATACACTTTATTTCCTCATGGTCAGTTACACAAGTATGGCTTAGTTCATTAATAAGACAGTAGTCTGCAAAACCCACTGAAAAAACGATGATAACAGTAGGTTTTGCTGTGGGTTTTAAAAAATATACTGACTTGAGAGAGAAGTACTTTCAAAACTCCTAAGTATTAAAATTATCCTGTTGAATAAATGCATCTAGGATATTTCTATTAATATTAATTGAAGTTGGTCATGAAATCAATGGGAAGTAACCAAATCAAAGATAATTCATATCTGAATTGAATTATGTGATAGTGGATAAGTTATTCTGGATAATTTTGGATAAATAGAATACTTTTTATGAAGAAATTTATAAACATTTTCTCTAGCTGTAGTACATAGGGATTTAATTATAGAGAACACTATTTTTACTGTAGCTCCAATTTTTTTCTCCACTTCAAGTTCTTTTTCACCAGTTTTCTCATTTTAAACTTAATGATATACTAATGCAATTACTATGCCCTCTCCTAACCACATTTATTGTAAAGTTTTATAATTTTCCATGTCACTGTATGTGTAAACATGTTGGTATGCTTTTGGAGGGGTGCTCTGTCTTCTATAAGTTGGCAATTATTTGTAATTTATTATACATTAGTATTTTTAAAAGAATGCGAACATCTGTAAAGAGCTTATAAAAACATGGTTAAAGCAGAACAATGTAGAGGTGGTAGAACTTTCATTTTTTTAAAGTAGGAGTGGCTCTGAATTGCATGTAGCCTCTGGGTGTGTTTTAGCCCTGACATACATATATATCTGTGTACATGTAACTAGCTTTTCCTGGATACCTATATATTTTTTTAAATAGTGTGAATTATGCTTCCAATAATTTTCAAAATATAAAAAAGGATAACTACATAATGGCGCTCCATGCAGTCATGCCGGCCACATGACCTTGGAGGTGTCTAAGGACAACGGCAGCTCTTCAGCTTAGAATTAGAGATGAGCACCAACCCCCAGAGCCAGACATGACTGGACTTAACATCAGGGGAAACCTTTACCTTTACTTAACTACATAAAAAGGCAAGAATCCATGCCAGACTCTCATGCATCTACAACTAGGTGGCACTTACCTAAGAAGAAGCTCCACTAAACTGAGTAAGAACATTATCCCACAGGTGGAAGGGAAGGGGGGGGGAGCGGAAGAAATCAGGGGACAGCGTCTTGAAGTGAGGGCCCATCTTATCCCAGTAAGGCCAGTCTTTGGGGCATCCCATGGCATTTTGCACACTGGCAAGATGGATTCCCATGAGCAGCCATCAGAAGTGGGTGTGTGTCACGGGATAGCCGTTGTGGGACTCGGTTTTGTCAGAATACAAAAACAGTAAGAAAACAGGGGAAACATGTGATTTACTTTTCAGTTTACATGCACAAAGTTGTGCTTTAAATCCATATATTAACCTTAAATAGATGTACAAACACTAGTATACCTATTGACTTTTTTGTTATGTTTTAAATGATATTACACTTTTTAAAATGTAACATTCTAATATGACAACTTGTTTAATTGTATTTTTACTTTTTTATATGTTAGAGTTTTAGCTTATTTTGTTTAAATCTTTTGTAAGACACCGTGGGTCTCATACTGGAAGAAAGTTAACATATACATAAAATGTTTAAAGCTGAGACCTTTAAAAACAAAGTAGATGTTTGCTCATAAAGCAGCACACTACATTTTATGCTATACATGGTGGAGAAAGTTTTCTTTCTCATACAACCCCAATCACAATCAAAACAGACACTAAATTCAACACATTTATTGCAGTGGTTCTTCCTCCCCATGAAAAAAAAGTGTCTGTCATAATAGACAATTTTCTTCACCTACATGTCATTATCCTATTCAAAAGGAGGGCAAGATAAATCTACATCCTTTATCCAAATAAAAAGTGTTCTAACTAAAGATGAGCTGTTAAGTATATGGGTCAGCCAATAATCCCATTGAATAGTAATTAACAATTATATAATATCTATTTACATTATCTGTTGTTTGCTTGTAAGGAAAATATTGGCATTTCCTGCAATTCTTAACTGTGTCTGTCAAAATGATTAACCTTTGTGGAACTTCACAAGTTAATTCCTGAGTACACTAGCTGTCAAATGACAAAAGGTTTGCTCTTCCAAATCTTGAATGATATGCCCTGGAGGGCAGCTCAAAAGGTTTCATTCCCATGCCAGAAGCCTGCC
Source organism: Anolis carolinensis (assembly GCF_035594765.1). Taxonomy (NCBI): domain Eukaryota; kingdom Metazoa; phylum Chordata; class Lepidosauria; order Squamata; family Anolidae; genus Anolis; species Anolis carolinensis. The sequence continues at coordinate 240,405,283 of NC_085842.1, forward strand.
TCTACTTTATGCAAGCAGCACTTGCCATCACTTTTGTTTTCATGAGATTCAATTTTAATATGGAATATTAAGAGAATAACTTTCTGACATCTTACGAAGAGACATCAATGGCTCTTAAAGTTCCATAAAAATAATTCAGACCGCAGTTTCTGTAGGTTTGTTCTTAAGTTGAATTTGTATGAAACTTGGAACAGGTACATGTTATAAGTGTAACTCCAGCTATCTTTTTTCTTTGGATAGCACAGGGAAGGGTATCCACCCCTGTAACATTTGTTTTGCTGTTTATGTCCCTGTTCTGAAGATTTCGCCTCACTTTCTGTCCCTCTGTGACAGTTGGATTCTGAAATTTTTGAGTTGTCATGAAAAACAAGAATTGGTGATAAAGCTTCAGTGGAGACACTGACAGGGAGCTCTGGTGTGGACTGATCCATGAGGTCACGAAGAGTCGAAAACGACTGAACGAGTGAGACGACGATGACGGAGACACCTTTTTCCCATAATAAGTGTTTCAGAAGTACATTCCCCTTCTTAGGAGTAAATTTCCTCTCACTTTCTGTTTTCAGACTCCATTTGTACCAAGGAGTCAGATGGAAGTCAGATGTTTGTCACTCAGGGACTGCGTGTACACCCTTATTTTAGATATTGTTTCAGACTTCCTTCCCTACTTAATTTTCATAAATGTCAAGAAATCAGTTTAGCAAGTACTGTATATACTCAAGTATAAGCCTAGTTTTTCAGCCCCTTTTTTAAGACTGAAAAAGCCCCCCTCGGCTTATACTCGGGTGAGGGTCCTGGTTGGCTTATATTTGGGTCAGCTTATACTCGAGAATATATGGCACATTTCTATTATTGTTGCTACTATTACATTTATTTTACTCTATTATTATTATTATTATTATTATTATTATTATTATTATTGCATTTATTATTTCACTCTGATCTTGTTATTATTATTATTGCATTTATTATTTTACTCCATTTATTATTATATGTATTATTTTGCTCTATTATTATTAAAAGGATACATAAGCACATTTACATTGAAGAAGATGAGAATAATGATTTGATCAGAGTTGGACAGTCTTATCTTAAATGTGAGCTTTATGTAAATATTCAAAAACATTTAACCTACTGATGCCTCAATTAATGTAATTTTATTGGTATCTATTTTTATTTCTGAAATTTACCACCCTCGGCTTATACTGGAGTCAATGTTTTCTCAGTTTTTTGTGGTAAAATTAGGTGCCTTTGCTTATATTTGGGTTGGCTTATACTTGAGTATATACAGGTAAGTGGCCCATTGTTCTGGTCAATAGAGAAAAACATACACAAGCTGTAAAAATAATTAATGTAATGTGGTATAAATCTTACAATTCTTCAAGGATGTAAATCAGCAAAAAAAAAAAAAAAGCCATATATCAGAAAATCTACCATGTACTGGCAGTTGTAAACAAGTTACGAACGAGATAGGTTCTGAAAGTGTGTTTTTAAGTTGAATTTGTAAATTGGAACAGGTATATTTTTAAAGTAAAACTCCAGCCAAAAGTATATATTGTCTAGCTCTGGATCGCATAGGGAAGGTTTAACACTTCTGTGGTGTTTATGTTGCTGTCTCTGCCCTGTTCAGAAGATTTCATCTCACTTTTTGTTGCTGTGATAATTGGACTTTGAAACATTTGGCTTGTAGAAACAAGGATTGCTGAGAAAGCTTCATGGAGACACCTTTTCCCCATGATACTCTTCCAGGAGTGAATTTCCTTTCCAAGGGTTAGATTTCTCTCACTTCCTGTTGTCTTACCCCCGTTCTTAACTATGAGTCATTTGTAAGTGAGGTGTTTGTAACTCGAGGACTGCCTGTATTATGAAGTATTTTTGTAAAATTAATATTCCAAAGAAAATAACAGAAAGTAATCAAATTACATAACTATTTCACAAAAATTTTAAACTATGTAAACATATCTCTACAGACACTATTTAAGAAAAATAAGATCAAGCAAATCCACAATTTCTTCATGGAAAACCACTGGCTATCGGATCCCTAATGCTGCACTGAGGACAGATTTCTGTTCATGCAAGTGGGCTGAAGGCAATGGATTTCCCTAACCTTCCTCTTCATGGCAGCCCACCAAGCTCTTGAAAATAATATACAGAGGGTTGGATGAGATAGATGAATGAGTATTTCTGGTGCCCTATAAATGTTACAGTAGGTTTACAAAATGCATCCATGGGAAATTGTTCTCCATGTTCCCAGTTTAACACTTAAAAGGGTCCTTTATGTTTGAAAATTAATGTCATTTACTGTAACATAACAAAACATGTGTTTATTAATAAGATACTGATAATTATATTTATTTCATCACATTTTAACATCCTTTGTTAAATGTACTGTTTAAATATGAACCACCTAATACCCAGCTGCATTATATGAAAAGACTGTTTTTCCTGACTGACATTACAATACACGTCAGCTTATAAAATCCATTATTTCAAAGCAATGCATATAATTTAAAATGAAAATCCAGGCATATGTTATGCCAACGATGTGAAGCTAGAGTGCTGTACATCATTACTGTCAGAAAATAATAGCTTTCTTGCCCATTTAAATAAAAGTAATTAGCCTTGAAATTGATACTGGTCAACAGTATTTGTTCTAGTGTTCTCCATTCCAAATTCTACTTTATTCCTGCATTCAACATTTATGTGAGGTTTTAGGATCTCTTAATAACTGACTAGCCAGCCAGTTTTGTTATCTTTGCCTATGCTGGCTCCATCTAGATGGGACTGAAAACCATACTGAAGCACAATCGGAAGTAATTATCTCATTATATCATCCAAAGACCGAATAGCATCAAAGGAGTATGTGTCCAGTATAACCTTCATAATCACCAACTATCACAAAGCACAATGAACTATCTAAATAAAAGAACTGCTCTATTTTCTCCTCTTTCTCCAAATATTGTATATAAATTTCTCCATTCTCCTCGTCACATAGCCCATTCAATGCCATTTAAACCTTGATATACTTAGTTCTCTCAAAATCCAACTTGCCTTTTTCAAAGCAGTCTCCTATATTCCTCTTTGGCAAACCATAATTCTACCCCCATCCCCTCTGTTCAAGGTTTGTTTCATACATGTATAGGTATACCTTCAGCTAAACATTCAGTGATAATCCTCACCTCTGTTGAGGATTTTAGCTCACACAGAAGTTTTTTCTTTCTATCCTTCTAAGACATTCATGTATAAAAAGAAGATTCTTTTAATTATTTTTCCTGCCATTCATTCACCTTTATTTTTTAAATCTTCTCCCTCACAAGCAAGGCCATATTAGGCTGTGACTAGAGAAATTTAAAAAGTCTCTTGGCAAATTCGCATGTCCAGAATATCCTGAGAACATAAAAATTATTACTCTGTTTTTACTTCCAACTGGAAATATACTCAGGGCCAGCAGTGTTGGTCACAGAGCAAAATAATACAAATACAGAAAAGATAAATACCTTTATTGGCCTACCAAAAAGCACAAAACACAGTATGCAAGTCTTTGAAGCTCCACCAGCTTCTTTATCAGGCAAAAGAGGTTAAAAAAACATACAGGAGAAAGAAAAAGAGGGGAATTATGACAGAAGTTACAGGTCTACATTTTGTTCCAGATGTAGCTTCTGTTGTAGCTCACTTGGTCTGGAGAGATCATAATGCAGGCAAAGGCCACTCGTTTATTTGGTCATGTGGGGATTGAGACAAAGGATATTAAAGTTTAGCCATATGCCCCTTTTTTAGGAAGAAAACGCTGAACTACAGCAGCGACAACATCTGACTCCAACACCATCATATCTTCTTTCCTTTCTTGTGTATGTTTTTAACATCCTTTGCCTGATGAAGAATCCAGTAGCATTTTAGTTGATCCATTTTAAGTATAATTTTTGTGGATTTTGTTTCATTTTGCTTCCAGGTGATACACATTCAATAACTCAAGTTTGGTGTTAGAGGGAATAAAATATTGTTGTGCATCCCTAACCACAAAATGGAATTCATTTGCTCTTGGCTCTGGATAGTATTGTCCTGGTTTCATGGGGAGAGGGAGAACCTCAGAAAAGGTAAAAGGCGATGTAGCTGTTTTTCTATCCCCTTGCCCAAAACTCCAATTGCATTTTTCTAGACAAGAGATGTCAGCTCAAACCCTAAGTTATGTAACAGATGGATGCTACACCCCTCCAATAATAATCTACCCATTTTAGGTTACTTACTAGAAGCTCTTTCCTACTAAACGTATTTTCCTTTATTATTCTGCCCTTCATTTTATTTTTTTCAGTCTTTCTAAAAAAAAATTTTTTTACCAAATCAGAAGTTCCATATTGTGTACTACAATGCTTAACAGAGTCTCTCCAAGATTTCAAAAAGGGATCTTTCCAAGTCCTACCTCAAGATGTCAAGAATTGTGACTGGGGTCATTTTGCATGAACTGGAGTTCTACCACAGCTATCTGAACATTATTAAGCATTATACTTAATCTTCTAAGCTTTTCCCTTTAAACAGATTATATGAACATTAATGTTATGCCTTTCCAGAAATATTAGGAAATGGTTGTTTTACATTTCTATATGATTCTTTCTGTCTTCAGATATGGTGAAAGGTTTAACCATATACCTACTTATCTCCTTTAAATTTCAGAAAGGGAAAAAAAACAATTTCATAAAATTCATTTTCATAAGGAGTTTAAACTTGCCAGGATTTGGGTTCTCCAAAATGAAGATAATTAATACTGTAGAGATCCATATCTTCAGTGTGCCATGCAAATGTTGTTTTCCACATGCCAAAATACAGATATGGGGTGTTTACTCCCTCAATTGAGATTCCACAGTCTTCCTCTACAATATCCAATATTGTATTGAGATGAGCAATATTCCATTCCTTAACATTCTGAAAGAAAAATGTGAAAACACAGCCAATCAATTTTATGAACGATCAATAAATGATTGATCAAATGAAAACAAATTTGTACCATCAGCTTTTGAATGAAAGAGCAATTCAGTTTATTTTCCTCCTATTCAAAAAAAGTTGTATGCATCTAAATTGTTCCATTATCATTTATTTGAGCATGGCCAGCTGTCTTGGAGACAAGACATGTATTCAGATAATGGTTTTAAAAATCATTCCCAAAACAAATTACTGGTTGTTAGTGATTTATGACAGAATACGTCCAACTTACACCATAAAGTTATATTGTGGATATCAGAATTCTCTATTGACCTGCATATCAACCAACACTTCCTAGCTGTAACACCCCACCCCCACCCCCCTGGCCGACATTTAATGAAGAGCTGAGAGCAGGAGGTAGCAGAGAAACATCTGACTATATCCAGATACCAAGACTTCTGGGGCCACTGTGGAAGTCTTGACAGAGCATTCGCTGTTCTGTGCGTGGCTATAGGGACACAGTAGAAAACTTCTCTGATGTCCCCTGCCCTTCATTGGTCATTAAATGGCCATGAAAGGTTGTTACAACTAAAAGTTGGGTTTGGGAAAAGGGAGATACAGCATAATTTTGTATGCGGGGTTTTTACATTGCTTCTCTCTGAGAAAAATATACTTAATTCAATCAGAATGGAAAGAACAGCCACTCCAGCAGATAAAACATAGGTAAGTAGTCGGTTATAACATAAGAATAGATTACTTAAATTAAAAATTGTATTATATTTGTTTAGAAGAAAGCCTGGAGAAATTCTTGCATCCTGAGAATATTATCATACATGGAATATGTCTGCTGAAATTAAAAATTACTGAACCTTTACTTGCTGCTTCACAACTGCTAATAAGTTATAAAATGCTATTTTTATTGTAAACAAAAATTATCTGGTAAAACAAAGAATTGAAGTTTTACCAATATATGTATGCTTTTTGTCCTTCCAGGCATGGCTCCATTTTCCTAGGTACTGATCACCTCTGCCCAGCTGCATCCCCGCTGTTCTTTCACACCCAGTATAGAAGAAACAACCTCTGCCCCCAGTGTAAGGCTGCTCCTTCTTTGCCAGATGATCAAGTGCAGCTAGAACATGTTCAAAGGCACCTCAGAGCCTTGTGCTCAATCAATGGCTAAGAATGTCCTTGCTGTTCTAGCACATTGGGGTCAATTACATCACTGCTTCTAAAACTGTGGGTTCCGACCCCAAATGGGGTTTCCTTAACTCAATGTTAGGGTCATAAAAATTGGTTTCTGAACACCACACATTTAAATGAATCTGTTAGTAACAATGTGCAGTACTTACAGTGGACCCTTCAGAAAATGCTTCAGCTGTACTCCACAAGAAGGAAAATCAGCCTGTTTAGCAAGCCTTGCAAATGTTGATTTATTGTCATTAATGTTGATTTTTAATACAAAATTTTATATACCTGGGGTCACGTAAACATTTCTTGAGGAGAAAAGGATTGCCAGTGAAAAAAGTTTACAAAGCCCTGAACTACACTACATGGGGACATTAGGATGCCTCTTTGTGTAACATCTTTCCATGTCAGTATAGCAGCATAACCAATGGGCATTTCACTGGATGTCCTGGAAGAGTAATGCATTTTCTCTCTGCCTGTACTGTTTGTATCTTAGGTAGCCCTTTTAAGAACTCTAACATTTGATGCTTACGTTTGCTTTACATTTTCTTTCCACTGCATCCCTAATACCTTTTTGTTATGTTGAAAAAAATAAGCGAATTCAGTCACCAGTAAATCAATCCTTGTATAAGTTCCATTAATTCATTGATTTAGTTAAGAGTAACCAAAGGATTCAGGCCTTAGGCTGTAAAACAATGAACAGAGATTGACTTGTTTTTAATTATTCTCTATAAACTACTCTAGGAACTTTTTAGGCTAAAGACTAGGGTAAAACTGTTTGAAACATGTAAATAAACCAGAGGAGACTATTTTAATTCCAAAGATTTCACTACAATTCAACAGTGACTCCACTCTAATCAAGGAATAGATCAACTCTTACAGAACTCATTAAAGAGATGATATATTAGGTCCTTGTTTGTAAGATGGATGCTTGAAGTGAAGTACCAGGCAAAATGGACACTTGGTTAGATACAGCAAACTAGTTTTGTCATATTTTTATAAGTACAGTAGAGTCTCGCTTATCCAACGTAAACGGGCCAGCAGAACGTTGGATAAACGAATATGTTGGATAATAAGGAGAGATTAAGGAAAAGCCTATTAAACATCAAATTAGATTATGATTTTACAAATTAAACACCAAAACATCATGTTGTACAACAAATTTGACAGAAAAAGTAGTTCAGTACACAGTAATGCTATGTAGTAATTACTGTATTTACGAATTTAGCATCAAAATATCACAATGTATTGAAAACATTGACTACAAAAATGCGTTGGATAAGCGAGTGTTGGATAAGTGAGACTCTACTGTACATTTAATTGTTAGAATATAGAATTAAAGAACTATATTGGATTCCATAACATCAGCTATCCATGAAGAATTATTTTTGAAATAAAGGGAAATGAAACATACATATGTGTTTGTGTGAGAGAGAGAGCACACTCTCTATTCGGTGCCATAGCCTACCATTGAAAGAAAAAAATCTCTCATTTCACTGATTATGTCCCAGTAGCTCTTTGGACCGTAGGCACTGCATTCACAGAGCTCTTCAGCTAGAAGATTTTACACGTTCACTCAACAAATTCAGGTTATTCATAATTATATTATACTTAAATTACTGCCTATATCTTAGCTGGAATTTTGTATTAGAAAAGAATAATTACTGTTTACATATTGTGGAAACTATTTTGCCTCCATTAGGTTGTCTACACAGCTTTGACTATCACTAATGCAAAAAATATTTCATCTCTTGAATATGAGGAAATATGCTATGTACTTTCTCCCCTTCCATAGCCTCATTTCTAGATTGAGCATATTTTCCCTACCCTTTTTGAACACATAAAATCCCTAATGTGAATAAATATGAGATCTAGATTCTAAATTTAGAACATATTTCACGAATAGCTCACAACATGCACATAAATATATCTTTGTGCAAGGGTACCATCTAGTGGCTGAAGAAAAATTCAATAGTACAAGCAGTTCTATTCGGATTGAGCTTATCTCCCTTAAAAAAACTATTTTATCATTTTTACATCTATGTTTCTTTGCAAGGTACACTGGTGTGGGAGTCTGGTTTGTTGAACTACAGCTCCCAGCATTCCTTACCATTAGCCATGCTGGATAGGGCTGTTGGGAGTTGCAGTTTTACAACATAGAAAAGGATGCATAATATGCTACATAATTTAGTATACTTCTAAACAGGTGCACAGATTGCATTCACAGAATCACTTTCTCTCTCTCTCTGCTTTTATATGTTTCTCACATTTCCCTCCGTTACGTCTTTTTCCATTGCTAATCTTACTTTTATTATTGGATTTGTTGCCAAACCAAGTTTTCTTTTTTAAATGCCTTCAAAATTATCAGCACACCTGTATTAAAAATGCAGACAGGTAGGGCGAATAATAATGCATCAAATAAAATGCACATGGACTCAAAAATAAACAAACTGGACAACACTGGAAATAGGATTCTTCTTCAAAATGAAAAATGTTGTAACATTAGACAATTAGAAATATATCCAAATATAGCACATACTTCATTGTATATGCTTCCATTAATATCTGCTCCATAGATTGGTGCTACAAAAGTTAAATTCTTCCAGTATTTTCGCTCTAGGTCTTCATAGTCCAAATGTCTTGGAGTACAATATCTGTAAGGTGATAAAGGAAAAGTAATAGTAATTACAAAAGGTTAAGGATTTCTATATTAATTATAGGTAAAGGTAAAGGTTTCCCCTGACGTTAAGTCAGTCGTGTTTGACTCTGGGGGCTGGTGCTCATCTCCATTTCTAAGCCGAAGAGCTGGCGTTGTCCATAGACACCTCCAAGGTCATGTGGCCAGCATGACTGCATGGAGCGCCGTTACCTTCCTGCCGGAGCGGTACCTATTGATTTACTCATATTTGCATGTTTTCGAACTGCTAGGTTAGCTGGGGCTAACAGCGGGCGCTCATTCCGCTCCTGGGATTTGAACCTGGGACCTTTTGGTCCACAAGTTCAGCAGCTCAGCGCTTTAACACATTTATTTAAACAGTTTGTGTATCTTGTATAAATGTCAACTAATATACACTTCTGGAAAAACATCCCATAAGATGCAAGCTAACATGCCGAACCAATACATTTTTTGTATTCTAACATGTGGGTCTTCTACATAAAAACAATCTGCTTAGCAAGAGAAATCTGTTCTGGAAATGAAATAGTTGTGTAGCAGGAGAGTAACAGAACAGGACATTCCAGACTTTAGACACATGCACCAAGAAGGCCTTCTCACATCCTAACCAATCATAGCTATGGATAAAACTTGAAGAAAGGTCTTTCTAACAAATAAGGTCTAGGAGGAGAGAAGTGTGGGAGGAAAGTTTGGGGGTACTTTGAATGCGATTTCCTGCTTCTTGGCAGGGGGTTGGACTGGATGGCCCATGAGGTCTCTTCCAACTCTACTATTCTATGATTCTATGATTCTATGAAACAATCCTTTGACCATCCTGGATTCAAGAGCTTTACAATCTATATATATAAAAGAGTAATGAAATTTCGACCTAGGACAAAACAACAAAACTACACATCCCAGAAACAGCAAACTTGACAGCACAACCCCTCATCCATGCCTCTACGTTCATACAACAAAAAGCTCCAGCTACTCCAGAAAACGGCCAGGCTTTGAGACTGCAAGGCTATTCACTGCTATTCCATCTGGCCAACAAAGGATTCCCATAAGCCACAGCAACGTGTGGCCAGGAAAAGCTAGTATCTATATATGATAGGGTTGTTGTGTGTTTTTCGGGCTCTATGGCCATGTCTAGGGCCGGGCTGTGGTGCAGGCTGGTGAGCAGACAGCTGCCAGCTGCAACAAATCACTCTGACCAAGAGGTCATGAGTTCGAGGCCAGCTCGGAGCCTGCGTTTGTCTCTGTCTCTGTTCTATGTTAAGGCATTGAATGTTTGCCTTATATATGTAATGTGATCCGCCCTGAGTCCCTTTCGGGGTGAGAAGGGCAGAATAGAAATACTGTAAATAAATAAATAAAATGTTCCAGAACATGGCCATACAGCCCGAAAAACACACAACGACACTGTGATTCCGGCCATGAAAGCCTTCAACAACATCTAGATATGATAGATGGCTTAGAATTTTAAATCATCTGCAATATGTATGATGAAATAAATGATAGTACAAAAGACTTAAGGAATGTATTTATTAGCTCTTAGTAGCCATGTGTTACACGGTTTTATTGGAGGAATGTATAGGTTAGAACAACCACCTTAACCTCTTTTTCATCAGTCATTGCTCTGATGCTTGGATGGGCAAGAAGCTCTCTAATTTGCATATTCTCTACTTTATACTTTAGTAAGAAAGCAAACTGCACCATGACATAGAACTTAAGGACTCTGAAGAAAAAGTGACGTTGTTGTAGTCTAAGAGAGCAGCCACGTGTATTTCGTTTTTTAAAAATCTAAAAATGTTTTTATTGCTTGGGTCCAGGCTATTTAATTTACTATAGTTCTCTTTATGAATCCATAACAGCTGTTAAGGACTTCTGAAGAGTTTTTATTTTCTGTCTCACCACATTCTCAGGCTTGTTTCTTTCTCAATGACTGCTCCCAGTCTTTGGAATTCTCTTCCTTGGGAGGCCAGGAAAGTGCCCTCTTTGTTTTTGCTTCTATAAATATCTAAAGACGTTTTTGTGCCACCATGTTTTAGAAATTGAATGGGATTGGCTTTTAATGATATTGTTATTTAATTTTAATGTTTTGTAATGTTTAATGTTTTAAATTTATAAACAGTTTAATTGCTTTTAAAATGAATGTTATATTTATCATTTTATCAAAGTTTTGAATCAGAGTTTTTGGTCTATATTGTATTTAAATATGCTACCAGCTGCCTTGAGTTCCAATAAAGGCAATAATGCCATTGCATTGGCACAGAACCGAACAGCAGAGCTGTTTTGTGTGGTTGGAGATCTAGTTCAACCTAGCCCAAAACAAAAGGTAATCCATGGAACAGTATGCTGCAAAAACATGTTCACCATTTTACAGATAAGGCTGCTTGGATTCGCTCTAAGACACCAGAATTAATACAGTTCTAGTGGATATAATCTTGGTACCTGCTTGTCCAGTGTTGTGGGTACTTTTCAATGTGTACAAACATGATTCTTGGAGAGATGAGAGCCATTACCTGAGTTCTAGACCCTTGCTCCTCTTGGCTCATTAAATAGGCCAAAGGGGGACTGGCATAGTGGTTAAGGGAAGTGATTGCTGCCTCTTTGCTTCAAGGCAGAATCCCAATATGCCTCAAGGAGGCTGTGGTAAGATTTCTTCTAAATGAACCTTCCCTGGACTCAACAACTTATCATGTACTCAACAACTATAGACTAGTCTCCAATACTGGTGTGGTGGTTTCTTAACTCATAGGGTGGAGGCTGATGGTCTAGATCAGGTCTGCACAACTTACAGTTCTCCAGGTGTTTTGGACTTCCGCTCCCAGAATTTTTGAGTACTGGAACTAGGACTAGGGCTTCTGGGAGTTGGAGGCCCAAACACCTGCAAGTTGTGCAGGCCTGATCTAGATCTATTTCAGTCTGGTTATAGGACAGACAGCTTTGATTGCCTTGGTGGTTGACCTAGGCAGAGAACCGGACAGGGGGAGTGTGTCCCTGCTGGTTCTATATCCTTCTCAGTTGCCACTCTGGGATGGGGCCTGAAGGCATTGTTCTTCAGTTGCTCCATTTCTTTTCTGTTAGAATGATCTCAGAAAACAGTGCTATGGCTTGACCGTTGGCCTACAGAATCAGGGTTCAGTCCTGCATGCCCCCCCCCCCATGCTATTGAACATCTACATGAAACTGCTGGAAATGGTAATTTGAAATTTGGGGATCAGATGTCATTAATAAGCCGATGACACCCAGTTCTACTACTCCTTTCCACCTAATTCCAAGGAAACTGTTCCCATGCGGTGCCTAGCAGTTGTAATAGATTGGATGAGGGCAAAGAAATTGAAGCTTAATCCAGACAAGACAGAGGTGCTTTTAATCAGTCAAAAAACCAATCTGAAAATAGAGATTCAGACTGTGTTTGTGTAACACTCCCCCTGAAAAAGCAGGTTCACAGTTTCTGAGAGCTTTTAGTCCTGAACCTGGAGGTTCAGGCCCAAGTTTTAGAAGTGACCAGGGGTGCTTTTTCATGGTTAAAGCTAGTGCACCAACTGTGCCTGTTCCTGGAGAAAATGGATCTGACCATAGTTGTACATTTATTTATTTATTTACAGCATTTATATTCCGCCCTTCTCACCCCAAAGGGTACTCAGGGCAGATCACATTGCACACATAAAGGCAAACATTCAATGCCATAACACAGAACAGAGACAGAGACAAGACGCAGGCGCGGGCTGGCCTCGAACTCATGACCTCTTGGTCAGAGTGATTTGTTGCAGCTGGCTTGCTTTCCAGCCTGTGCCACAGCCCGGCCTTCCACATACCTTGATTACATCACAATTAGAATTACTGTAATGCACTCTACGGTGGCTTCCCTTGAAAAGTACTGAGAAACTACAGTTGGTCCAAAGACCGGCAGCGAGGTTATTAATGGGACCTGACTATAGGGAGCACACAACTTCCCTGTTGCAACGGTTCTTCTGGCTACCAACTCATTTCCAGACACAATTCAAATAGCTGGTTTTAACCTATAGAGCCCAGTATGGCTTGGGTCCAGGTTATTGAAGGACAGTACCTCTCTATATGAGCCTGTGCACCTTGATTCCCTATATCGGGAAAATGACAGGATAAAAATAAATATAAATAAATAAATACTGAAAGAAAGCTAGGGGATAAATGAAAAAAGGACAGCATAAGCAAAAATAGCAAAATCTACCTACTTGTCACTATTGGCAAGTTGTCGAAACTCCTTCACAGTCATTGGCTTTTTCTGAATGTTATATTGAGTAAAGAGACCTGACTGACCAGTGACCATCTGTTGAATTGGAGCCGGAATTATCAGATTATCAATGTCATTATAACTTTTTCTTGGCTTCCATTCTTTAGGAGGAATCACCTAGAAGTTTAGAGAAAGAGAAATAAGGATCAACAAAAGAATGTATATAAAGAATTTCTATAAAGAAGGAATGAAAAATTATACTTTCAGAATTTGAAAATTGATACATGCAGATTGTTTTATTTTAGTCAGGAGAAGAATTGTGTAGCTTGAAGTTAAAGAAAAGTTAAATAATTTTAAAGGGTGCAAATTCAACTTTTATGTATTCCTTCTGAGGAAGAAGTGTCTATGGATAGTGTTACTATTTTTAATTGGAGTATTCAAAGTGCTGGCTTTAGCCTATAAAGCCTTTAATGTTCCAGCCCGAAATTATCTTCCCCTATAACCACCTCGGAGATTAAAATCATCTGAGTTTAAATTACTTACCATATACACATGTAAAAGTGGCCCTCATGTATAAGTCGAGGGTGGGTTTTGGAGCCAAACTTATGATTTTTGTTATGACCCTTATATTTCCTGAGAGTCATTCCGTGGGGGGGGGGGGAGTGCTGACCACCTCTGGCCACAACTGCCATTTTCCTGCACAGACATTCAAAAAGGCCACAGCGAAGAGAGTAGAGGGGATTCTCCCAGGATGGACTATGCTCTACCTTTGCATTATTTCATTCAGAAGAAGGGCAGAGTTTCTTTTTTAATTAGAGTTAAGATACAGTACTTGCATTGAAGTGATAAGTTGACTCAGTTTTTTAGCTGATTTTTTGACCAAAATTTCTAGACTTTATATATATATAGGGTAGATCACAAAGTTTTCACAAGAGATATGCAAACATGAGAAGGAACTAAATACTACTTTGGGAGGCAACAAGATACCAGGAGAAGGTAATATTGGCAGCTCTAATTCATCTTCAGGGAATTATTTTTCAGGGCACTAGCAGCCTGAAGCTCTCCTTCCCTCTTTTTGATGGTGTGATTGATTTATCTTTAATTTTATTTTGAAGGGTGTGCAGTCACCTAGGAGAGGTCTTTCCTTATAAAATCTGCTTACAACCAGATTTTATTTTCCATTGTCTGTCCTCTTCTTTTGTTTTCCTCCCCTGCTCTTTCCTCTTCTACCTCCACTTCCTTCTTATTATTATCATCTTTGTCTTGATAATTTCATCCAAGGGAACATGATAGGCCAAAAGTCAGTTTCATCTATTTATTTCATTAATATGTGCTTCAATAGAAGACAACAGGAACTTAGGCGAGGCACACAAAGGCTTAGTCTGGAATGAGTGACCATGCATAATGACTGCCCCACCCTTCCCTTTAGCCACCACAATCACAAATGATGACTAGCCTGCACTTTCTTTTTGTTTTGCAACAGCCAGACTCAACATTTTTCACTCCTTCCCACTTCCTAAAGTCTCTTTGTTTCTTTCTTCCCTACTCTTCTCCTAGAAGCTTGCAAATCTCCAATTTCCTAGCCCCAACTCAATCTTGCTTCTGTAGTCTATTTCTTACTACTACCATGAGAAGTTATATAATTAGAGGTTACAGTTATTTGGTGACATATATGAAGCAATATGGCCTATGGGAACTTATTTCACAAGTTCTGTTGGGCGGTTACTCTAGCTTTAACTGAGATTGAATTAGCTAGATGTTACTGCAACCTGTCAGGAAATATGTGCATACAACACCCATAAGGCTCCAGTGTGTAAAGCAATATCCCAAAGGCACTAAATCTCTCTATGTACTCAACACATACACACACCCACAAACACAACAAAGGTATCCAACCATCAAGCTAAATGTAATGTTTAGACATTTAGTTAAAAAATAAAACCAAAGCAGATACACATGTAACCAATTATACAAGAGGCTATCTTTTCTATTGAAGAATCACAGAGTTGGAAAAGACCATAAAGGCCATACAGTCCAATCCCCTGCTATGTAGGATCACATTATTTAATTGCTTTCCAGAAGATGGAGTACAATTCACAAAGTTTTTTAAAAAACACATTGGCTACGCTCTGCAAAGTCTTACATTATCTTGGCTATATGAACAAGATATGTGAAATATTGTTCCATATTTCATGAGGATGCCTGCCATAGATGTGGGCAAAATGTCAGGAGAGAATACTTGTGGAACACAACAACAACCCTGTGATTCTGGCCATGAAATCCTTCAACAACACACAAATGTTATTGTCTTAAAAGCTACTAGCTGTGCCCGGCCACGCGTTGCTGTGGTGAAGTATGGTGGTATGGGAAATAAATTATTGAGGAATTGGTGGTAGTTAAGGTAAAGGGTAAAGGTTTTCCCCTGACATTAAGTCCAGTCGTGTCTGACTCTGGGGGTTGGGGCTCGTCTCCATTTCTAAGCCGAAGAGCTGGCGTTGTCTGTAGATTCCTCCAAGGTCATGTGGCATGACTGCATGGAGCGCCGTTACCTTCCCGCTGGAGCAGTACCTATTCATCTACTCTCATTTGCATGTTTTTGAACTTTAGGGTTGGCAGAAGCTGGGGCTAACAGTGGGGGCTCTCTCCTCTCCCCCAATTCAAACCTGCAACCTTTCAGTCCAGAAGTTCAGCAGCTCAGCGCTTTAACATGCTGCGCCATTAGGGGATATTATCTCCTAAAGCTTGTGAATATACAATATTTCTGATTGGTTTTTGTTTTGTTTGTTGGAGGGAAGTATGAATGATGCAATTAGGCAAAATGATTAGCATGTAATGGCCTTGCAGCTTTAAAGCCTGGCTGCTTCCTCCCTGAGTCAATTTTTTGTTGGGAGGTGTTAGCTGGCCCGGATTGTTTCCTGTCTGGAATTCCCTTGTTTTCAGAGTGACGTTCTTTGCGATATTTTATGTGCTTCTAGTGTCTGTGGCCCTCAGAAAACAGAGGATTTGCCAGACTTTGGTGATGGTAATACTTTGTTGGTAGGTGTTAGCTGGCCCTCATTGTTTCCTGTGTGGAATTCCCCTGTTTTCAGAGTGTTGTTCTTTATTTAGTGTTCTGATTTTAGAGATTGTATTGTTCTGTTTTATTATACCACAGTAATTTTTATATATTCTGATTTTAGTGTTTTTGAATACTTGGAGCCAGATTGTATTCATTTTCATGGTTCACAGCAACACAATAATAATAATAATAATAATAATAATAATGATAGTAATAATAATGACTTTGGTAACACACACTGCTTCTCTCCCTTGTGAGCTTCCTTTCTGGAAGAATCCTTTCTTGGGAGGTGTTAGCCTCCCAAAGGATTGTTTCCTTTGTGGAATTCCCAATTTTCCTGCTTTCAGAGTGTTGCTCTTTATTTACTGTCCTGGTTTTAGAGATTATATTGTTCTGTATTATTCTACCATAGTAATTATTTCATATTACAGTAGAATCTCTCTTATCCAACATTCGCTTATCCAATGTTCTGGATTATCCAATGCAGTCTGCCTTTTAGTAGTCAATGTTTTTGTAGTCAGTGTTTTAAATTCATTGTGATATTTTGGTGGTAAATTTGTTAATACAGTAATTACTACATAGCATTACTGCGCATGGAACTACTTTTTCTGTCTAATTTGTTGTATAACATGATGTTTGGTTCTTAATTTGTATAATCGTTACCTAATTTGATGTTTTATCGGCTTTTCCTGAATCCCTTCTTATTATCCAACATATTCACTTATCCAACGTTCGGCCGGCCTGTTTATGTTGGATAAGTGAGACTTTGTTGTATGAACGTAGAGACATGGATGAGGGGTTGTACTGCCAAGTTTAGTGTTTCTGGGATGTGTAGTTTTGTTGTTTTGTCCTAGGCCGAAATTTCATTACCCTTTTATATATATAGATTTGTTGAAGTAGGTTTTAAGTGCAATGCATAAGTGATTGAATGTTGTTTACTTCTTCTCTCTCTTTAGGGAAAGATAAAGCAGAGTATAAATACTAATACTAATAATAATAATAATAATAACTGATTTACTTTGTTGTTTTAATTATAATTTTGTATTTTATCTTATATTTTAGTGTTTTTTAAAAAAAATATTTTTATTGGGTTTTTGCAATGTTACAATTGGAGGAGATAGTCTAAGGGAAAACTGTGAGGGAGAGAGGGGGATTGGGGAGGGAAGGGGGAGGGGATTGATGGAGGTAGGAGAGGTAAAATTTTCGGGAAAGAAAACCCTAGGGGGGGGAAGGGGGGGGAATAGACTTCCGATCTTCTAGCTTCCATTCTTAGTCTTGATTATTTCAACGGGTTGTCTCTTCTTGCAGGTATTCATCTAAAGGTAACCAGTTCGTTTCTCTCATAGGTCTTCCAGTGGCTTTTTTTGTCAAGAAAGTCAATCTGTCCATATTTTTAATGTCCATTAACTTCTCCAGCCACATCTCTTTAGTGAGTTCTTTCCCGCCTTTCCAATTTCTTGCTAGTACTATTCTAGCTGCAGTGATGGCGTAGGTGAATATTTTCTCATTGTTTTCTTTTTCAATTTCCAAATTTGTTTCACTATCTTTTTTAAAGTTATATAATCCTAATAGATAATAGTCTGGTTTACAGTCAAATTCCACTTTAAGAATCTTTTTACATTCCCTATGTATTGTCCACCAATATTTTTTAATTACCTTACAGTTCCACCACATGTGGATATTTTAGTGTTTTTAATCACCATAATTTGTAGTACAGAATCAAAGATGGCCAGATGGCCATCCCGTCCCTGTTTAAAAACCTCTAGGTGTTGGTTGTAATAGTGATATCTGGATGACAATTTTATCCTCATGATACAGCGTTATCCAACATTTCAAAAAAAAAAAAGTTCCACCAGATTTTTCTATATTTTACTGTTCAATTTGGCATAAAGTATGAACAAGATGTCTTCAAAATAATAACTAGACAGTATTATAACAAAAGCCATTGTGCATAAGTGAATCTGCGCTTAACAAAGCCTTGATTGACAGAAGGCTTTAGAAGGAGCATATTATTTAAACTCATTTTCTATCACCTATAGCATATCAAAGAATTACCTTTGCCAATCCGGCACGATGAGCTCCTTTTGATTCCATATAAGCCAAATACTTGTTAAATTCTCGGAACTCATCCATTGTAGGCTGAAAAGTCATAATTTTACAGCTTGGATTTGGTGGAGGTTCTGACGGTTGAGCAGCCATGGCTGTTCAATGTTATACCTGCTAATGAGCAAATATATATTAATCACAATTACGTTTCAGCAAAAAAATACTCTAAAATGGCTTATAAAATTATATCAATGCAGTCTATGCTGACTGAAGACCTTGTTCTGTCTATAGTTTTTTGCTCTTATATTGATTCCAGGTGTATAATGCAAGGCTGCAGGAAAGACAAACAAAACTGAAGAGTATATAATTATGTAGGTACAACTTAAAAAGTATGAACATTTTCAGAAGTCACCACTTCTTTCATGCTTTACGTCTTAAGCATTGGACTCCAGCATTTCGAACTATTAATATGAGAAAACAAGTCTGACAAGAGATGAAAATTCATTCACTTTAATCTTTATTATCCAAATAAAACCTCACATATATGTATTTATTTCTGACATTTATGGCCAACTCATGAGTGAAATGACAATACTTGTGCATAACTCATACAATTACATTTATATCGCACCTTTTCCCAGTTTGGGAACCAAGGCAGCTTACAACAGTTAGAAAGCATTTAAATCATCATAAAATTGAAACCAATTAAATCAACAGTTAAAGGTAGATGATAGTCTGAAAAATCAATTCTCAAAGTTCTATCAAAATAAAAAGATATTTCCATTGGAGTTTCAGGATTGTTAATGTTCCTTATAAATTTGGGAAGGGGACAGTAAATGCAACATAAATAATTACTGATATAAGCTCAGCAAATGCTTTATAAAATAAGATGCAAGATACCAATATTTTATTTAGAACTAGCTTGGGGACCCGGCGGTGCCCAGGTCATTAGAAGAAGGCATTGTTTGTTTTGGAATGTTAGGTAATATTTAGTTTGGTCCAGTTTGGTAAGAGTGAACTACAACTCCCAGATTCCCAGGGCAATCACCCCCAAACCCTGCCTGTATGCACAGTTGGCCATGTAGGGTCTGTGTGCCAGGTTTGGCCCAGATCCATCACTAGCTGAGTTCAGTGTTCTCTGAATATGGGTGAACTATAACTCTCTGATGCCAAGGATAATCACCCCACGTTGGCAGTGTTGGGTCTGTGTGCCAAATTTGGTCCAGATCCGTCATTGGTGGGGTTCAGAGGGCTCATGGAATACAGGTGAATTTATAACTCCCAGAGTGAAAGGTCAGTCCCCTTCCAAGTCCACCAGTATTCCCAGTTGGCCATGTTGGGTCTGTGTGCCAAGTTTGGTTCAGATCTGTCATCAGATGGGTTCAATGTTCTCTGAATTCAGGTGAACTATAACTCCTGGACTTCAAGGTCAATCACTCCCAAATCCTGTCAGTATGCAAAGTTGGCAATGTTGAGTCTGTGTGGCAAGTGAGTTCCAGATCCATCATTGGTGGGGTTCAGAGTGCTCTTAGATGGCAAGGAAACTATACAATGTTCCCTCACTTATCGCGGGGATTACGTTCCAAGACCACCCGCAATAAGTGAAAATCCGTGAAGTAGGGACACTATATTTATTTTAATATTTATACATTATTTTAGTAGCTATACACTATTTTAAGTCTTTATCAACCAGTCGTGTGTTGATAAATCACCTCCTTCTCCTCCTGTTGCCTCTTGGGCTCCTTTTCTCTCCCTTTGGCTTCTCCTTCCTCTCTTCCTTAGGCTGTAAATTGAATTTTTTTATGATTTACAATATTCTTTTAGAGCAGTGATTCCCAAAGTGGGCGCTACCGCCCCCTAGTGGGCACTGGAGCGATCCAGGGGGGCGGTGATGTGGGCGGGGCCAGAGGGGCAGGGCCTCTTCCCATGTGCCAGAGACAGGGCTGAGCACCTGAGGCGCCTGTTAGGACACAAAGGGGGCGGAGCTAGAGGAGTGGGCGTGGCTTCTTCCCAAGAGCCCGAGACAAGGCTGAGAATTCTATACCTCTCCTGAGGTGCTTGTTGGGACACAGAGGGCAGAGCTAGGGAAGGGGGCGGGGCCTCCTTCCAAGAGTGCGAGACAAGGCTGAGCCTCTGTACCTCTCCTGAGAGGCCTTTTAGGACTAAAGGGCAGGGCTAGGGGCAGTGGCGGGGCCTCTTCCAAAGAGAGCGAAACAAGGCTGAGCCTCTGTACCTCTCCTGAGAGGCCTTTTAGGACTAAAGGGCAGGGCTTGGGGCAGGGGCAGGGCCTCTTCCCAAGAGCCTCTGTATACCTCCCCTGAGGCGCTTGTTAGAACACAGGGGCGGGGTATAGAGGTCCAGCCCTGTCAGGCACTTGGGAAGAGGCCCCGCTCCCACCTCTAGCCCCACCCCCTCCTCTAGCCCCGCCCCCTGTGTCCTGGCAGGCACCTCAGGACAGCGATAGAAGCTCAGCCCTGTCTCAGAGCTCATAACTCCACCCATCCCAGTCCTGGCCTCCCCCTCCCAGCCCTGCATCTTGGACTGGGGAGAGGCTCAGCCCTGCCCTCTTGAACAGGAACCACGCCCACCCCTCTAAGCCACACACCCCTTTCCAGCGGGCATTGAGTAATATTTTTTCTGCAAAGGGGGCGATAGGCCAAATACTTTTGGGAACCACTGTTTTAGAGTTTATTAAAAAACCGTGAAACAGTGAATCCGTGAAAAGCGAACCACAAAGTTGTGAGGGAACACTGTACATCCCAGTCCCTATAACTCCTATACATCATGGTGAATTCTCCCCAAACCTCTCTCTCCAGTATGTTCAGTTGCTGATCAATTCTTCTGTTTGCTGTGTGCCATAGGAAAGGGAGAGGCAGTGGGTGGGGTCATGCAAATGGAGAGAGAAAGGAACACTGGGATGTGCTCGCTGTAACACGGTGTCTTGGGAGCGAGCAACTTAGTGATTCCTCAGCACTGGGAACTATAGACTGTTTGTGGAGGCCAGAGGCTGGCTGTATGAGTGGACACCTTTGCCACATATACACATACGTATTTTCCCTTTTATTATGTGCATAGATTTAGCAGACCACAGCTATCAAACAGTAAAGGTGGTTCTATTCTATATACACTTAATGTTTGGAGATTAAATGCTTAGCATTCTTAAGCATGTGTAAGCATGTGAAATATGGAAAGATTGAGGGAAAATGAAGGCACTGTTTTTACCTGTGTCTTGATATCTGTCTTCTACATCAACCCAAAAACAGATTTCTTTCAACCTATGTAACCAGGAGAGGATGGAGAAGGGGAAAGAAGGGAGAGAGAAAGAAAAAATGCATTTATATTATTATATTAATACATATTTAACCATTTTAAAAGGTACAATTCTTTAAACCTACACAGAAACAATTTTACTTCAAAAGGTCTCAATAAACAGACAAATATTAGCAGGATGAAAAATGTAACTTTAGAGAGAGAAAATAGTTAAGAAAAATTAGAGGAATGCAAAAATGTGGTTCAAAAGACAATCTATATATATAAAAATGTAATGTGTGTTTATCCCATAGAGTAAACAAAAAAGGCACTGAACCAGATCACACCAAATTTGGCTACAAAAGACACAGTCATCCTATCTATGTCTTTCAATTTAAAAAAACCTAGAAAAAGTCCAAATTACAGAGGACGAGGACGAGGAAGAGCCATTCTCCCCCTAGCTGCCAATCAGAAGGGTAGGCCCCACCCCCTTTAGGCCTCGCTCACTTCGTGTCCTAGCAACCCCAGCAGCAACAATGGCAGAGGATTTACTTTGGCCTCTTCCACACTGCCTATAAAATACAGATTATCTGATTTGAACTGGATTATATGGCAGTGTAGATTCAAGGCCCTTCCACACAGCTATATAACCAGAATGCCAAGGCAGATAATCCACAGTATCTGTTTTGAATTGGACTATCTTGAATACACACTGCCATATAATCCAGTTCAATGTGGATTTTATACAGTTGTGTAGAAGGAGCCTCATATAATCCAGTTCAAAGCAAATAATATAAGATTATAAATATAATATATAAAATTACTGTGGTATAATAAAACAGTATAGCACTTAATAGCCTTGCTGCTTGCAAGCCTGGCTGCTTTCTACCTTGCGGAATCCTTGGTTGGCCAATTTGAATAGCAATTAATAGTCTCAGTGTGGCAGGTATGAATGCTGCAATTAGCCACCTTGATTAGCATTTAATGGCCTTGCAGCTTCAAAGCCTGTTTGCTTCCTACCTGGGAGAATCCTTTGTTGGGATGTATTAGCTGGCCCTGATTGTTTCCTTTCTGGAATTCCCAATTTCCCTGCTTTCAGAGTGTTACTCTTTATTTACTGTCCTGGTTTTAGAGATTATATTGTTCTGTATTATTATAACACAGTAATTATTTCATATTACAGTAGAGTCTCACTTATTCAACGTTCGCTTATCCAATGTTCTGGATTATCCAACGCAGTCAGCCTTTTAGTAGTCAATGTAGTCAATGTTTTCAATACATTGTGATTTTTTGGTGCTAAATTTGTAAATACAGTAATTACTGCATAGCATTACTGTGCATTGAACTACTTTTTCTGTCAAATTTGTTGTATAACATGACACTTGAGTGATTAATTGTGCCAAACTGAAGCAACATGTTGCTATAAATGAACACTAGAGGCCTGACTCTGAGAACAAATAGTTGATTTTGGATTATATATTTTTTGAAAAATCTTTAGTACCGTGTTTCCCCGAAAATAAGACCTCCCCAAAGAATAAGACCTAGCAGGGGTTTGGGGGGATTGCCAAATATAAGGCCTCCCCTGAAAGTAAGACCTAGCAACTAAGGCTGCAGCAGAGTTCCATTGGGAAGCATGGCTGCAGGGCAGAAGCAGCACTCATACACACACCGGAGGGAGGGAGGGAGGGAGGGAGGGAGGGAAAGTGCTTGTTTTCTGTGCCTCCCTCCCTCCCTGGCTGGCCTTGCCTTGCCTGTCCCCCAGCCGCGGCTTGAAAAACCTTCCGTGGCTGCTGCTGCGCTGTTTCTTCCTTCCTTCCGTCTCCCTCCTGGCCATGCTGCCTTCGCCCCCAAGGCTTCTGATTGGCTCCTGGAGCCCGGGCAAGGGAGGGTGGGAGGGAAGGAAGAGGGCTTTCCACTCCTCCCCAAGGCTTCGCTCCTTAAAGGTACAGGACGCATTGGGATTCTCCTCTCATCCTTATTCCTATCCTATGCCATGAAACTGATTATTTTATACTATTATTCTATTACCATATTATTATCATCATATTCTGTTACTATTATTATATCCCATTATTATATTATCCTATTAATATATTTTAAATCATTATATTTTTCTATTATTATTATTATTATATCATTATATTATTATTCTATTATTATTCTATTATATTTTCATATTATTATATTATTATTCTGTTATTATTAAATTCCATTTTATATTACCCTATTAATATATTTTATATCATTATATTCTATACTATTATTCTATTATATTATCATATTATTATTTTATTATTATTAGCATATTCTGTTATTATTATTATATTCCATTTTATATTATCCTATTAATATATTTTATATCATTCTATTCCATTCTATTATTCTATTATATTATCCTATTATTATTATATTATTATGCTATTCTGTTGTTATATCCCATTATTATATTATCCTATTAATACCATATTATTATCATATTCTGTTATTACTATATCCTATATTATATTATCTCATTAATATATTGTATATCATTATATTATTATTATATTATCATATTATTATTATAGTATATTATATTATTCATCATTCATAACTACATTGAAACTAGAATAGAGAGAAATCAGCGTGGAAACCTTGTGAAACCTAAATTGCAAGAGGTACCATAGATTGTTGTACATGTAAATAATGGTAGTAACAAGAAATTCTTGATAGGATTCATAGTTTGTCTGGTTATGCTGGTTTGTGATGACAACTACTTTACAGTATATAATAAATGTTCATTTTGTTGTTCAACAATAAATGTGAGCTCTTCTTCGTGGAAAAATAAGACATCCCCTGAAAATAAGACCTAGTGCATCTTTGGGAGCAAAAATTAATATAAGACCCTGTCTTATTTTCGGGGAAACAGGGTAGCTGTACCAGGCATGGGCAATCTCAGGCCTGCCCCTCTTCCCCCTGTCTGCCTTGGTCCTCTTCTCTGCATGCAGATGCAGTGGCCTACCATGTCCCCAGGCTGAGAGGAGGGCCGAGGCAGAGACATGCCATTACCACGCGCTCTCTGGAGAGCGCTCACCAGCAGAGTGTCTCCTCCTCCTCTAAGCCTGAAGAAGGCCGCCTTCCCAATTCAGAGGAGAACTGGGGAGGGAAACACGTCACTGGCAAAAGCACTCTCACCAGCGCTATGTGTTTCCTTCTCTTCTTAGCATAAGGACGCAGTGAGCCACTAAAACCATCGATCTTACTAAAATACCTCAATTTAAGCTGCTTAAAACAAAGTTAACAATCTGAAAAAATCATAAAAAAATAAAAGTGTGAACAATATGACTCTAATGTAAATAAATGCCTGGCTAGAAAAATACAGTAATAATCATCTAGGTTTACAAAGCAAAACAATTTTGACAAATACTGTATTTACTTGAATCCTAGTCTTCATCAAGCCAATAAAAATATAATGTTACTTTATTATTCTCTCTTCTCTCAAAAAAAGGCCTCCAGACTCGGCCAGTAAAACAAACCTCATGTGTCCAAATTATATTATGCCAGCTGTGACTTTCTTCTAAACAAAAAGCATGAAGAGGATCATCTTTACTGAGCACAAAAAAATCTTTACTAAGCACAAAACCTTTGCAAAAGTGAAACCTGTCCAACTATGAAGTATCATATCTTAAAAGTCATCTTCAAAGCACAAAGAAATGAGATAACAGTATATGTTCCAAAGATTTGTAAACACTTGTACAGCCACCTGAACATATAATACAATTAACATTTTAATTTTCCATGGAGAAAGCACTCTTCTGTTGCATGTATTTTCTGCTAATTTAGGAGCTAAGTTACTTCTGTTCTTGATACAGTGCAATTAGTGTTCCAGAGGGTATTTATTTACACCAACAGTTTTTCTTATGTTTTGTGGTAGCCAAGTTGTGATGGTCAAAGTATTGCCTATTTGGAGAGCTGTCTAGAGACCAAGTAAACTTTAAAAATGCAGAATAATAAGCAGGAAGAGAAGGAGCCTTCAAGCTAGTCATCAATAGATGCCACCTAAATAGCAAACTCAGCCGGGGGAGAGGTCACCTATTCCCACTCTCCCCATTATGGAGAGAGATATTATATTTCTATGTAAACTATAATAATTATTCTAAATTCTCCATATAAGTGTATCTATTAAATATATACACAAAACCCAAGTGAAGAATTTATAGATATTTTCTTGGCAGAACCATTTTTCTCTTTTTTAGCAATGCATGAAGGTGGTCATTATTTATTTATTTGTTTATTTACAGTATTTATACCCCACCCTTCTTACCCCAAAGGGGACAGAGTGGCTTGCAGAAAACACATACAGCTGTGCTCAACTCTGGCCACAGGAGGTGCTGTCGCTCCATCTTCCATGCCGAAGAGCTTTCCTCCGATCAATGTCCTTAAGGGCATCTTTATTACCTCCCCACTAAAAATGGTACCTATTTATCTGCTCGCATTTCTGCTTTCGACATGCTAGGTGGGCAGGTGAGCTGGGGCTAATGGTGAATGCTCACCCCAACCTGGGCTTCGAATTACTGACCTTGCGATTGGCAGGATTTTTCTGCAGCACAGAGATTTAGCCTGCTGTGCTAACACCGGCCTTGAGAAACTTTTCAGAAATCCAACCAGAATACAAACTACTCTTCTAATAAAAGCCATGTGAGTATTACTTACTATACATAGACCATAATGAATGCATAAATCACAAAACATGCAGAACTAAAAAGCCACCATTGCACAGTGGATATATTCTGAAGAAAACAGAGTTGTGCTGACAGCATATTCATCAGTGACTTGTTTTTGGAAGGTGAACAATACATTAAATGTTGCAGTTGTAAATTCTTTACTCTGCACTGCAGTTGGGTACCATGTACTGTGCATTGCAGAATGGCACCTAGTCATTGATATATGCAGTATTCTATTCTGCCTGGAGCTGTTTTATGCTGAAGTAGGTGTTGGACTGAGGCCACAGAAGCATAAAAAGCATTCATATGAAATCCCAGATTTCATATTATTGCATATACTTTATTATGACACACTGAACTGAAACTACATGTACACAACACTTTTACATGTACTGCTAGACATATATCTGAATGCAGAAGAATATACAAATTAAACAAGCTCTCATTTGTGTATGTAAGACCTAAATCACTAATCAAGTCCAAAAACTTAATTTTTTGACTTCTTTATCTTACTTTACAATTTAACTTCTTCTTTAATGTGGCAAATTAACTTTAATTTTAATGAAAAGGTGAAAAAACATTCATGTATTATTAAAAATTAAAGTTTCTTTGACACATCATTTTAAAATAGAGTCAGGAAACACTTTTATTGAAACCAAGTAAATTTGAACACAGCTGTTGTTGTGACTGCGCCTTCGCGGACTGTGGATGATAGTGGTGGGATCAGGAGAGGAAGGAAAAACCCTCACGAGGAGGGCTCGTTGGAGGATTTGCACAGAAAGAAAATTAGGGACCTCAATGGGGAGTCTTCTATGGAAGATTCAGATGGGGAGTCTGTGGAAGAAATGGATGCTGGGTAACAGGTGGTGGCTGAGGAAGTGGGCACTGACTGAGCATGGGCACCGGAGATGCCTGGGGAATTGGGGCCCATGGATACTGCTGAACCTTGGGTATCTTCAGAAGCAGATCCCACTTGGTCTGCTTGGAGGAGGGTGGATGGATCCTCAGGTGTGCATGGTGTTGGGCGTCGGCAGGATGATTGGGATTCTGATGAAGAATTAGGCACGCTGTTTAGGCAGAACTGTGTGGAGTTCTGATTCATATTAAGGATTTGGGACACCTGCTCTTTGGGTGTTGGTGTTTGGACACCCAGGGAGAATTGGGATAAATTGGGAATGTTTGGTCACTTCACTTTGTGTGTGGCAAGGTGTTGCTGGGCGCCACTGGGACTCCTGTACGTGTTAAAGAAGACTGGACTGGGACTTTGCTTCAGATGTAAGTTTATCTGGGTTGCTCTGCAACGGAGGGCTGGAACTGTGTGGGTTTTCCAGGACTGCACTGTTATTACTATTTTTAGCTGCTGTTGCCTCCGTTGTTTTGGCTCTTTGTGCCATTTCGTGGACCTTGAATTGATGACTACAACCTCTGGACCTTGGACTGGAATTCGACCCTGTTTCTGCCTTTGCTCTCTGATTGGTCTATCCACGGCTCTTGACTTCTGGCTTTCCTCCTGACCCTGCTGCTGTCTCCTGTCCTGACCCTGGATCAACCTGATGACATCTCTTCGCTTTGTCCCTTGAGCTCCTGGCATTACTTGCACTCTCGAAGCGGTTTGCTGCTGTTCCTGCTATTTCGACTCTGGACAGGTTTGACGACATCTTCTTGCACTGTCCCTTTAAATCCCCAAAGCCTGTTGCTTGCCGCAGTAAGGGCTTGGAGCGGTACCTTCCCTTTTGCACCGGCTCCAAGTTTGTTTACAAGCCCCTTTGCCTGGTTTTGGTTTCTGTTTAGAGCTTTGTGTTAAAACTGCTAGCTTGTGACTCTTGGGAGTTTTTTGGGAGTTTCCAAGTCTTTGTTTTGTTTTGGCTGCTTTTCCAAGCCAACTTAGTTTGTTTAGAGCTGAATTGAAGCACCTTCTGTTTAATCTGGATTATTTACTTGGATAATCCAGTTTGTTTGCTAAAGCATACTTTTTGATATATTTTTGTTTAGACTGCTTTAAAACACTGAAAGTTAAGTGTTTAAAGCCATCTTTTGTGTTTGTGTCTATTTTTTGGGCTATCTCTTGAATAAACTCTGTTTTGCTCTCAAATTGGCACCTGACTCTTGACAGCTGTAGTCAAGTTTTCAGAAATTCCACATTTCTTCACTGAGCAAGATGGGATTTTTTTCAGCTGCAAAGAGCAAATAAGCAAGGATTCCAGGAGTGGGAGAAATCACATAGACTTCCATGGACTAGATTTGGTAATCATAAAGAAATTACACTTGAAAACTTTATTCCCACCAATCACCTGATCAACACCATTAGTTTGGTTTGTATTATAATGGCCCCAGTGACAAAAAAAATTGAAAATCAAGAAATTAACTAATTCCCTCAAGGTTCCTTGAGTCCTTGTGAGAATTGGGACACACAACTGTTGTCACACATAACCAGGGCTGTAGTCGGGGGGGGGGGGTTAGGGGTTCAACCCCTCCCCAAATTTTACAGGTTAAAAAACCTGGTTTGCTCATGAATTTTAACTAGGTAACCAAATCCCCATGATAAGTCTATGAGAAGCAAAAATTAAACGAGTCCTTCCAGAACTGCAAGCATTATCTCAAGCAAATTTTGACTATTTATTCACACTGTCATTACTTACAGCAATAGCTGATATAGTGGAAGCAACCAAGTTGGCCCACCCATAACTGGCAGGCAAAGCCTAAGGCATGAGGGGGATTTGAAGGCTCTTGTGTGTTAGTTTTTCTGGTGATTTTGTTGATTGGGTTTTGTTTTAGTTTTTTGTATATTGTGGGATCCAGGAGCTGTCTGATCTTTTCCTTGTATTGTTCTGTTTCCATGATTACTGTGGCATTCCCCTTATCTGCTGGGAGAATGATGTTTTTGGGTTCTGAGTTGAGGTCTTCGATGGTTTGTCTTTCTTTCCTTGTTATGTTGCTGGGAGGAAGTTTTGCCTTTCTCAGGATCCTCACTGTTTCCCCTCTTATTTCCTCCACTTCTTCCCCGAGGAGGCAGTAAATCACTGATTCAACATGGCAATGATGTTTTCTACTAACATTATTGCCAATGTCAAATCAGCAATTTACCACCTCCCCAGAAAATTAATACTCTGATCCAAAATTCCTTAATTAACCTCGACATACACCAACAACTGTGCAAATCGGAAGCACTCCCACCTAGGCTTTATGGACTCCCAAAATCCATATGGATTCCACCCCGCACAGACCCATCATGAGTGCCACTAGATCTCCCACATATGATTTGGCAAGACATTACAGCCCTGTTTCACCATTGCCTCACCACAAGCTACTTCCAATGGGACAATAAATTTTATGAACAGAAAGATGGAATAGCTACGGGGAGCCCGCTCAGCCTGGTCATAGCAAATTTCTACATGGAACAATTTGAAAAACAAGCCCTGGAAACAGCAACAAAAAAAGCCCACTATATGGTTCAAATAAGTGGATGACACCTTCACCCTTTGGAGCCATGAAAAAGAATAACTAAATAAGTTCCTGGACCACCTCAACAGCACCCACCCAAACATCCAATTCACCATGGAAAAAGAAAATGATGGAAAACAGCCATTTCTAAATGTTCTAGTCATTCGCAAACCAAATCAACAATTGGGCCACACAGTCTACAGGAAACCTACACACATGGACCTAAAAACTGTCCTACATAAAAACTGCAACCATCACCCAAGTTAAAAAAAAAGAAGAAGAAGAAGAAGAAGAAGCCCTGTGTGAAGCCCTCTTCACAGAGGTTCCTTCAGACGGGGGCGGGGGGGGGGGGATCTTTTCCTTTATATCCCACCTCTGTCACCAATTTAAACCTGGAACTCACACCTATTCCTAATCAAAGATTGCAGGGATCTTCTTGGACTCTTTAAATCTTATTCAGTGTTTTAGAAACAGTCTTCATACAGAACGAAACAGTAACTGAGTTTATTTATTGAGGTCTTGCAACAAAAGCGTGTTGGCTACATTTGTATATTGCTTTCCTGGTTGAATAACATTGTTTTGTTACAGCTTTCCTTCATACAAATCTTTACACACAGAAAGATTCACTTGTTTACTATGCAGGAGCAGACTCTCAACTATTTTCAAATTATTATACTAACTATTACTTCAAATACCTTTTGCTAACTTACTCCCTGACCTATATTCACTGACAACTAACTTTCATAACCTAGCAGTTAGCTTTCCCTGTCCTAACTGACTTTAGAATGTTCAGGTTCTTTTTCCAACTGCCATTTTTGGCTATCTCCCCTTTCAAATTCTGGCACCTGCTCATTTACATATGACCAATCAGGTTGCCCCTATGTAAATTAGCTTCCCCCCCCCCCGTGCTACTTTCTAAGAAACACAAAATGGCTGTTCGCACACCAGCCCTGCAAGGTAGGTCATGTTTCAATCATATATAAAATTTACACTATAATCAAGCTACATCCTGGTACACTGTGCAAAAAGAATCTGCGAACCCCATCTCATCCAGGGGAAACTGAACCATCTAAACTGGACTCTACAGGCCAATTGATATTCTACTACAGACATCAGAAGAGCTACAATACCAAGAACAAGCCATGAGAGTAAAGGCAAAGATCCACCCAGAGGAAAAGTGTTCTTACCATACATCAAGGGAACTACTGACCACATAGGGATGATGATGAAGAAACACAACCTACAAACTATCTACAGACTAGGTCCACTTAGAAAATCCAACAAATGCTATGTTCTACAAAGGACAAGAAGGATCCTCTCACCTATGCAGGAGTCTACCATATACCATGCAAATGTGGACAAGTCTACATAGGGACCACTGAAGGCAGCGCCCAAACACGAATCAAAGAACATGAAAGGCATTGTAGACTAATTCAACCAGAGAAGTTGGCCATAGCAGAACACATGATGAACTAATCTGGACACAGCATATTATTTGAGAACACAGAAATGCTAGGCAACTCTAAAAACCACCATGTCAGACTACACAAACAAGTCATTGAAATCCACAAGCATGAGGACAATTTCAATAGAAAGGGGGAACCATGAAAATGAACAAAATTTGGCTACCAGTATTTAAAAAACTCTAAAATCAGGAGAGTAAATCAAGAACAACACTCAGAAAACAGGTGAATTCCAAACAAGAAACCTCTGGGCCAGCTAACACCTCCCAACAAAGGATTCCCCCAGGCTGGAAGCAGCCAGGCTTTGAATCTGCAAGGCTATTCAATGCTAATCAAGGTGATTCATTGCAACATTCACACTAGCTTCAAACAGACAAGAGTTCTTTCTCCCACCCTGGACATTCCACAGATATAAACCTCACTTGCCTAGTTTCCAACAGACCTTACAATCTCTGAGGATGCCTGCCATAGATGTGGGCGAAATGTCAGGAGAGAAGGTTTCTGGAACATGGTCATACAGGCCAGAAAACTCACAGCAATCCAGTGATGCTGGCCATGAAAGCCTTTGACAACACATTGTACTGACACAGTTTTCAGGTGTTTCCAACAGACGTTGTGGTATTCTTTTATAACTATAAAATACCAATTAACAGTCTTTTTCAGTTATTTTAAGACTTGAAACTTCATATCTAAAATAGAAAATTGAATCTATATAAATCTATATAAAAATATAGAATGAACCATGCTATTTAAATTATTTTGTGTTATGGGACTACTCTTTATGATTCACTAAAAAAAAGTTTCCACCCCACCCCCCTGAAGTTTTTTTTCTCTAGCTACTGCCCTGCACATAATCAATATCCCATCTCCATACATTTGTCTAAATTTACCTTTTAAGCTGCACCTCACATTATAAGGAGTGGCCAATCCAAGCCAGTCAGAAGTTGTACTGGACCAATTCTTAAAGGTAGAAGAGCAAACTATTAAGAGGGGTGATCATTTACATAGTGTTTCCACCCACCACCTTTGTGATCAGTCTTTTAAATTTTAGTTCTTTATCTGAACTGAAACACATATCCTATATACTCAATTATACGTCTAGAAATTTTAGTCAAAAGATCGACCCAAAAATCCGGGTCAACTTTTCCATGGATCAATGCAAGTACCTTTAAAACAGGACCATTCCCTTTTTTTGAGTAGAATGGTGAAAGTCTTATATGAAAACCAAACTATTACTAATACAGTAGAGTCTCGCTTATCCAACATAAACGGGCTGGCAGAACGTTGGATAAGCGAATATGTTGGATAATACGGAGGCATTAAGGAAAAGCCTATTAAACATCAAATTAGGTTATGATTTTACAAATTCAGCACCAAAACATCATGTTATACAACAAATTTGACAGAAAAAGTAGTTCAACACGCAGTAATGTTATATAGTAATTACTGGATGTATGAATTTGGCACCAAAATATCACGATATATTGAAAACATCGACTACAAAAATGCGTTGGATAATCCAGAACATTGGATAAGCGAGTGATGGATAAGTGAGACTCTACTGTATAGAGCAAGCTAAGAAAATGTTTTGCCAGTTCAAACATTTGGTAATAGACTACAATTAGTGAATGTATCCCAGTACTGCAATCTCTTATTCAATTCTTCTCTTGATACTTCTTTATTCTGCAACAGTAACTTTGAGAGTGATGATAGGAATATCCTTGAGGACTGAGGTGTTCTGACACTTGTTTTTGCACATTGTCACTTTTATTTCAGCTTTTTACTCACCTGTTTGTACAAAAAATGCTCTATTGGAATGCAGAAGAGTTTTGCTGGAAAAAGAAGGCAGTATTACATGAGAAGTAAAGAAACTCTGATGTTGTGGGCAGAACTATTGGTTTCCACAATGGTATTGCCAGAGCAGATGTAGACATATACTGAACCAATCCAGTACAAGGCTGTGTGCACTGCACAATAATTCTCCATGACAAGAAAAGCCATCAATGCTGAGCATTTGGCTTCTCTTAAGGTCCACAAGAAGAACACAACAATATTGCTAATCTATCCTATCTAATCTCTTTCTGTTTTCTTGGGATCTAACTTTCTGACCTACCAAATCCATGCCCAATAAAATTCTAACTGACTTGGAGCTTTTTTCCTTTCCAGCTAGAAATCAAAGACCGGCTAAACAGTTATGGCTCCTTCAAATATTGATTGTTGGGTGCCTTCAAATTATTTCTGACTTATGGTGACCTGAACGTGAACCTATCATGGGACTTTCCAAGCAAGATTTGTTCTAAAGGGGTTTGCCTTTACCTTCCACTGATGTGGAGAATGCCTAAGGTTATCCAGAGATTTCCATGGGTGAACAGGGATTTGAGCCCTGGTCTCCAGCGTTACAGTCCAACATTCAAACCACTACACCAAGCTAGTTCTTCCAAGCTGTGCACCAGGATACAAGCACTATAGCAGTCTCTAAAGCATGGCAGTGGACATTACACTAACACACAGCAACTCCCTACTCAGTGCTACAGAAAGAAAACCCTATCTGAAACCTTCCTGATAGTCAGAATGGAGATTTGAATTTCTACATATAATGCTTCCACTGCTGTGACCAATCTAGGATCTTCATCAATAAAACAATCTAAACAATCATTTACTGTTTATATTTAAATCTAATGTTCACCTTTTTTTTTTGGCTAAATTACCTCCCCAAAATTAGGATGCACATTAGATTTGCTTGATATGGTTTATTGCTGAGCCAAAGCAAAAGAGGAAACAACTTTAGAAGCACCTGGAGCTCCTATTTGAGGCACACAATATCTAATGCCTCAGTGCTATGCAATGCTGGGGTCTGTAGGTTGGTGAGGCATCAGAATTCTTTGACAGCCTCTATGATACCAAACTACAGCCCCCATGATCCCATAGCATTGGGCTCAGGCAGTTAAAGTGGATTCATTCTGAAATATGAATGCACCCCAAGGTTTTCTTTTCCATTGCTGAAAGCTATGGTATTCTAACATCATTGTTTTTAAAGAAAGAATTCTAAGTATGCAGGCATTATAATCTGCACCTTTTTGGCAAAATTACAAAGAGTACACTTTTTGGCACTGCACATTACATTTGGCAGCATTTCCCCTTTTTTTTGGTTTTGGGGTTTTGAAAATTGATGTGTGCATTAGATTTGATGGTGCATTAGACCTGAGTAAATAATATGGTAATTTCATCTATACAGAGTACAATCCAAGAAAGGCAGGCAGGTAGACAGAAAATTGGAGACGATGGGGCATGAATCAGTTGGTTATGAACAGGTTAATCTGAGAAACAATTCTTCAGAACCATTTCTTACAAATCTGTCAACAGACACCCCGCAAAAATGATGAAATTTGGAAACTATTTTCTAACCACATTGATACTCAAGTGCCATCTAGAGGTTGTGCTTTTTCTAAAATCATGAAGTGGTGGTGAGAAGACTATCAACTCAGCTCAGTATCTCCATGATTTGCTTACTTCACGGACATTGCATCTGAGACCTTTTTCATCCTTCCACCACTGTTACCCATCTATTGTTATGACAGCACAGTGTAGAGCAGGATGCCAGTCAAATGCCAATAATATTTCAAGCTACTAATGGAGCACTAATTTCTGGGGAAACCACTTCCTTTCTAGACACTGAGTGCTAAGTCAATTTACATCAACATATTTCTCATATTATCTAGTTTATTCAGCTAACAAAAATCTATCACTTTGTACTAACCCATAATGAATTCAATCTTCAGAATAAGATGAACCTTCAGGTGAGTGTCATTGTTACTGAGCATTTCAATAGAACCACCATTTCACAAGCATAGTCATGGCTAATCTAGAACACTTTCATTTCCTTCCCCAAAGACCTACCTCTACCTGAGCTGGAGTAATAGCCTGTTTATCATGTGGATTCATGAGCAGAAATTTTGACAAATACCAATAAAACTAAATAACTTATGTTCTACCATCAAATAGAACCTGTATAATAGGCATATAAACCTTATCAAAAATATGCTGACCATTACATGTCCTTATATGCTTCTAGCTTCTGCCCAGAACAGACCAGAAAAACTACAGTCAGCATCTTCAACACATCCACATCTGTTCTGACAGAGACAGACAACTCGTGGATTTACAGCAGACATGTCTCAAGTTGCAGTATCAATCCAATTAAGTGAAAAAAACATCTAGCTGACACTGCTCAAACTATGAAATCCAACCACTAGAGACTAATATTTCCATTTCATGGGCTCAGGGTAGCAGGTCTATGCTTGTTTACAGATAGCCCCCAACTTTACACAACTTCATAGGCCATATAATGTGGATAATAAGACGTGGGCTAGACAGATTCATATGTCAACTCTATTCCTGCCATCAACTCAAGTAGCACCATGAGAGGGCACAATAGCGCTACCAACTATATGAAGGGGTTGCTCATTTGCTCATTTCTTAATGTGCTACATGCCTTCCTTTGTCTGTTATGCCCCTCTGCAAACAGAACAATCTTTATGACGTTAGAAATGGCAACACAAAAACCAGTACCAGAACATCTCAGTCTCCTAACACCTTTTTGTCACTGATCTCAAATAAATGTCAAGGAAAGACTTAAGTGGGAAAATGCTGAATCAAGATACTTTCACAGATTCCAGTCTGCCACCCAAGGTTTGAAATGGGAGAAGAATTTCTTAGCACCTTATGTATCTAAATAGGCTGTTTTTCACATTAGTCTTGTATACAGACATTTTTTAAAACAAACTATGAAATGAATCAGCACCATCTGGCATGAAAACAAAAGCACTTTCCTGAAAATGAAATTAAATGCTCAACATTTCAAGTGTATTTGCCTGCTTAGAAAACTTGTGCATTGCTTCCATTAATTACCTGGCTTACTTACTGTCAGTTGGTTATCTACCAAGTGCCCTTTTGAATGTTACCACTCTAATCCCACAACCACAAATATATACACTATGTATAACATAGATTATTATACTTCATGAATCTGAGGAAGTAGATTGTTATCCACAAAATCTCATGCTAAAATAAATGTTATTTTTTAAAAAGCCTCAAACTTATTTATACCCCAGGAATGTGTGTGTTTGCCTAGACTTGGAGATACCATAAATCTGATTAATTACTGGGTTGCATATTTTTATAAATAGAGAAATTAGATATTATGGCCTGAAGTTAATTCCTACTCCTAACTATAATAAACCCTCTGAATCAATTCTTAAATGGTACTAAAAACTGGACCTGAAACCTATACGACACTTAGCAGAGTTTAATCTATTTGAGGCTAGACCTTCTTCTCTGTTCCATTTTAGCTGTGTGAACTTCTCCTCTTCATTCTTTCCTCCCACTGCTTTTTAATTTTCCTTGATAAATTGATCTTAAAGATTATCTTACATATTTGTTCAGATTTCATTTGAAGGTGCTGCCTTACGGATTTTGCAAGTTTTCTTTTTGCAAGTGGAGAAATTGAACTTACTTTGTTTCTGGAGGCAAATGGAAAATTCTATAATATAATATATGAAATTACAAACTATTTGAATGTCATTACTAACCAGGATGCCCCAGAGCTCCCCAACATATTTTGAAGAAGAGGAAAAGAAGAAAGCGCCTCCCCCCTTTTTTGCATCAATGGCTACATTCAGAAGGTAGTAAAGTTCTCTACCTAATTGCACCTGACCAAAAAAAAAAACCATCAACATGATTCAGGAACTTCCTAAATGCCATTGTCTGGGCTGGGGAGCCCAAAGATTCAGGATTTATAGGACTGATGATCAATAGAATTACTTTTGTTACTTTTTTTGCCTGGCTCATTTTGGGTTGAGGGGAGCAACAATTTTGCTTCTCTATTCCAACATCTGAAGAATCTGCTCACCTTATGATAGCTGCTGCTGTTATATTGGTTAATAGGCCTTGATTCATCAACAGAACTCAGAACCCCAAGTCTGTTCATTAATACACCTGTAAATACTTGCTTAAGGATTAAAGTCAGCTAAAATGGGCTTCTCTGTGTCCCATCAGCAGGAGCAATGTGGTGTGGAAGATAATGAGAGTGGATCTTCTTGGTGATGGCAGCACAATGTGGTATGTACTCCCCTTGGAGGCCCAATTGGTACCAATTTATTCCAGAATGCACACAAGTTTAAACTTTTTTCAACATTTCAAACCTATTTTAAGCTATTACATGTTTTGGTATGATTTTCATCTGTTTAAACTATTTTTAGATTTACTGATTTTAAGTATGCGTGTTTGCATGTGTCTTTAAGCTGCCTGTTGACCTATGGCAACCACATCAAATTCATAGTTTCCTTAGGCAAAGAATATACAGAGGTGGTTTCACCAGTTCCTTCTTCTCACATAAAGCCCACAGCCCCTCTCCCTCTCCCATTTTTGAACCCCACTATTTTAAAACTGTATGCAAAAATACTTAATAAAATTATTTTTTTTTAAAAAGCCCACAGCCCCTGATATTCATTGGCAGTCTCCTATCCAAGTATTAACCAGGACAAAGCCTGCTTAGCTTTCAATATCAGACAGGTTCTGGTGCCTTAGGGAATTTAGGCCCTTTCCTAACTACAAAGAGTGAAATAAATATTTTACATGAAAAACATTCTGTGCTCATTGGCCACTCAGGTTCTTAACGTGAAGATGATCTTGGACCCACCTCTGATCAGCAGCCCTTTTAATCTGCTCTTTTTTGTGGAAAGACTAAGACCTCCTTCTTAAGATTCAAAACTGGTGACTATCATGATTTGGGACCTCAAGAACACATTTGCTTGTTTAACTTGGTTGAGAACGGTAGTAATCTTCTATCAACCTATAAGTCATTTAGCAGCTTAGAACCTCTGCCTCTTTAAAACCATTGATTCTACTCATGCCTAGTTTAAGAACTCTAGGTTTAATCATAGAATCATAAAGTTGGAAGAGGCCATCTAGTCCAACCCTCTGCCATGCTTGAAAAGCACAATCAAAGTAACCTTGACAAATGGCCATCCAGCCTCTGTTTAAAAGCTTCCAAGGAAAGAGCTTCCACCACATTCCGAGGCAGAGAGTTCCACTGTTGAACAGTTTATTCTTTCTAATGTTCAGGTGGAATCTCATTTCCTGTAATTTGAACTCATTGCTCCAAGTCCTACTTTCAAGGGCAGAAGAAAACAAACCTGCTCCTCTTCCTTATGTCACCCTTTCACATATTTATACATGGCTATTATGTCTCCTCTCAGTCTTCTCTTCTGCAGACTAAACATACCCAGGGCCCTTATATCCCAGAATATCAAGGCAAAAATCTCACATTATCTGAGTGTGGACTCAGATAACCCAGTTCAAAGCAGATATTGTGGGATTTTCTGCCTTGATATTCTGGGATATAGGGCTGTGTGGAAGAGCCCCCAGTTCTTTAAGACGATCTTTATAGGGCATGGTCTCCAGACCATTGATCGTTTTACTTGCCCTCCTCTGGACACCTTACAGCTTGTCAATATCACTTCTGAACTGTGGTGCCTAGAATTGGACACAGTATTCCAGATGAGGTCTAACCAAAGCAGAATAGAGAGGCACCATGACTTCCCTCGATCTAGACATTATACTCCTTTTGATGCAACCCAAAACCCATTGGCTTTTTTAGCTGCTGTGTTGCACTCCATGCCTGAAGCCACCTATGACCATAGCATCACACGAGTCCAGAGTAAAGGCAAACAGTTTATTGCAAAAACACACAAACGTTATAGCAGGGATAAGGAAATAATGTGTAGAATCCAAAAAGTCAGCAATTAATCATCTCTTGGAAATCCAAAAGCTATCCCGTTAGCTTTTCACGATCTTCTCCATGCAGAGGCCCTTCCGTTTCCTTTCCTAATCATCACAATTCCCTAATCATCACATCTCCTCACAATAGTTAAGGTAGTAGAAGAGCCTTGGGATGTAGTACCAGCTGCTAGCTTCCAGGCCAGTGGAATAGTGTATCTGCCAACCTGAAATTTAAAGGAGCTATCCATGGTTCTGAATCCTGTCCCTAGAACATGTCCCAGCACCATGACTCATTTCAAATTCAGAGTAAAATCTATACCAAATCACTTCCCTGCTGAAATGAAAGTCAATGTTCAACTCTGTGATCCCACAGAGCTAATGGCCATTCTTTGAAATGTATAGCCAGTTTCCAAACTCTTCTATTTCTCATTTATTTAACTTTTTTGAAAGTTGTTATAATATTTTGCTAGATCTCAAAATCGAATTGCGTGTGCTGCATTTAACAGGAAGGGAAATAAACTATTTTCTCAATTAAACAGGCTGGTGAAAGACTTAAATGCAGACCAATCTTTCTAAAAAACTTACTGTTGCTTGTCATGAACTCTTGTTTTTTCCTCTCTAATTGCTCTTGGCCTCAATGAGGTCCAGAAACAGTCTGCATGATGAAGATTTCTTTTCATTTACAT